>NC_142820.1:6997729-8471479 GCF_057945365.1 Rhopilema esculentum
ATAGTGCTGAGCCCCTTTGACCCCTACCAATACAATGAGTTTGATTTGAATGTTATATGGTCGCCGCTGAAAATGGTCTCTGACAGGCATAGGCTGGCAGACCTGAACTTGAATAAGCGAAATTAAATGCCAGAGGAAAGAAGTCTTGAGCAATATTATTGATAACTTATAGAGACGATTGAATCAAAAGGGCCTGTTTCAAACATGAAGATCCCATTCTTCCTTCTAAGAACGTATGGATGATATGAGACATTGAAGACACACCAAACGGATTTTTATGCTCTCTGGTCTATTAAAATTAAAGGATGATTGAAACTTTTTCAACCTATACAATTTATGCAACAAAACCTATTCGAAAATTTAATATAAATTTTAACAAAGAATGACCGACCAGTGCAATACCTTAAAGGTAATCGACAGATACTTAAATGGTTTAAGCTATCTGTCAATCGCCTATTAACCAATCAACAAACGTTTTAGTAGCAATACGCTTACTGATTGGCCAATTTTGATTGACAGATTGCCATTTTAGTATCTATCGATTGACAATGTTTTGAAAGTGTCAATTCAAATTCGACTTACTGGCTTGATATCTCTATGGGCAATGCCATGCTCGTGAGTAAATGCAACTGCTGACAAAATTTGTCGAAAGAGAATCCGTGCTTCGCTTTCCTAGAAAAAAAGCAACTGGTGTAGCAGTTTGATGCAGTATAAGATAAAATAAATCTAAAATGCCACCTCTAAAGAGCATTAAGATTTTTGTTTAAAATTCAAAATTTATGAATGCCTTTTTTATGCAAAAATTATCAAGTCTTGACAAATAACATAAAAAAGATGATAATAGTTTTTGAAACCCTAAGCCATGTTGCAAACAGCAAGTAGAACATTTTATCCCTCCGATTTGATTGATAGAATTTTATGTTGAACCTTGTTTATTATTGTTGGACTTTTATACGTGGAAGGAAATCTTCAAAGTTTTTAAAGGTTTCAAAGTCTCTGTGCTATTGTAAAAGGATTGAAAAAACAATTGAAAACAATAATTACCGGTAGCTTTTTCTTTGAAACGATGTAATCAAACAACTCTCCGCCAGGGCAATGCTATAAAAAATGAGACGTTATCGTACTTGCCACTTCTAGACGTTAAACTTCCGTTCAAGTTTTTAGAACTGAAATTCTTTTAGGATTGCAGTAAATACAATAAAAACCTAGGCCAAGGGTCCAGAAAAATGCCCATTTTTCACTCGGACTATTTCTTGAAACTCTTAAAATCTGCCACATAAGAGCAAAATTTAAAGCATGGTTTGGGTATGGTGGTTTATTTTATTTGTTTCAAATTGGCGTACCTCGAGATTTTTTACCATTATCAGCAAATTGATTGCAAAGGTCTGGATGGCACCTTGCGAATTTTATCTTGGTTTTATCAGATAAAGGTTGACAAAATTCAAAGTTGACAGTATCACTGTGAAATTTCAAGATGTGAATTTGTTGGGTTTCTTTTAAACATATCAGCTGTGCTTCAGGCATCATCCTACAAGGAGAGTAACTGACAAATGCACCTCAGGGCAAATGCACCTCAGGGCGAAAGCCTACCTCCATCACCAATGAAATGTACCCATCACTTTCAACAACTTGATATAGCTGGCATATGTTTTGGTGCACGAGAATTTTTAGAGCATCTACTTCGCACTTAAATCGATGAAGGTTGTTCTGAAAAAAAACGCGAATTATAACTACTCCGAAACGCAAGGTGTCACAAGAAACCGTTTGTATCAGTAAGTGAGCAGGACTCAGGATTAAGCCTTAGATATGTATGCTCAATTGAAAATATTTGTCACATACGAGTCTTAAATGTGACAGAGTATTTCTAGCATAATTTTAAAAGCATCTTTTGAATGCCAATAACAACAAATTTGAGATGGTATGGGCGCACATGTTGGGCTGCTATTCAAGCTAGGCTATTTCGAGATAACAGAGCTAGGCTATTTCGAAAATTCTAGATAAGAGAGAAATTAAAAAATCACAGAGCATATTGACATCTCGGGGGGTGGGGGCTACTAACCCTGATTTTGGACCGAGACGTGTCATTTTGATTAATTATTTGGACACATAATTCCGCACATGTCTGAAAAAATGTGACCCATAAATCCGCAAACATGACGGAAACTTTACTCATAATTTCGAGGAAGCAAATTAAATTTTAATGGCACACCAAAACCACCAAACAACTTTTGCATGTCTTTTGCCTCAAAATCTTAATAATACACATATTTTATACTTTCATTTCTTACTGGGCATCTCCATAACTTTGGAATAGTTTCCCAAAATGGTGCCCATAATTCTGCATGCTTCTTTCAATGGGGCCCATAGCTCCGCACATATTTCAAAAATTGTTATCGATAATTCCGGACTTTTCAGAAAAAAGGTACCCCTAAGTAATGACACGTCCCTGTACCTTCAAACATGTTAAGGTACCCCCCCCCAAAAAAAATTGACATAAAGGACACCTTCTAGAAAGCGCAGGAGTAAATACATATCATTTGGTGTAAGACTTATCTTCTTGGGATACTAATGCTTGCTTGCAGAAGATTGAGTAATATATTCTCAAGCAGTTACTGATCAGTTTGTCAATGATTGAAACCATATCGAAAGAAGGCTTTTTAGATAGGCAGGGGAAAACAGTAATCAAACCTTTTTCTTCAATTTCTCTTTGCTCATAACTTTGACAGCCACCTGGAATAAGATAACATTGCTGAATATCATGGGGAGCGATCGATTATCTTCAGGAAAATAAGTTTATAATGCAACATGAGGCAGATTAAAGGAAGCATCAGCCCTCCTGTTTAACTTGCCCGAAAACGATGTCATATCGTAAGACTTACTGGCTTTTTCTAATTGATGATTTTGGCAAACTTTGAACTAATCTTTTATCTTATTTATACGAACAACCGCTGTGAAAATGTTTTATTGGCAAGAAATGGAGCAGACGGACTTGATTGCTGTGAATAAATGACCACAGGAAATAATTCAGGTTCACAAAACTTTTGTCAACGGACAGTAAACTTCAAAAAAATGTTCGTACTTCAGTCTTGATCTATTTTCCAAACTTTTAAACACTTCGAGCATTTCAATTTTTTCGGACACTATTTACGCTCCAAACACGCCAGTTTTGTATACAAATTTTATGACCCTGTCGATAGATTTTTGACATGTTCATAAAATTCGTTAAAGCAAGCGGGTTAGAAAGTACCTACCATTTCTTGTGTCCCGCGGTGCTCAGCAAGAAGAACTTTGGAAAATGCACCTAAAGAAAATCAAATGTGACAAATTTATGCTGATTCATATGCAGTAGAGGAGTTACAGATTTCGTGTTTCATTGAATGCCATCTTTTTAAGAGACAATCATCGAGGTCATCGAGTTTTTCAATCACTGACGGATAATGACCTGCCAAAAGTTAGGCGATAGCTTTCGGAATTGAAGTTCTGCAGTGCTAGAGGCTTATTTTGCTATATATATTTCTATGATTGATACTCAAGCCGATGTTCGCGCGATTTGCGTAGGAATTAGTTGATTCGGATCTGCAGAAGAACGCTCACAACGAATCAAGGCTGTGTCCTGTAGTTGACGGACACCAAAGTGAGGTCCCAAGGAAGGTCCCACGGGAGGCAATTGGGGGCTTAAGCTTTGCCTCCGATGCTTTTCGCAAACTGCAAATACCGATTGGCAACATATATGGATAACATTCCTTGATAAACATTCTCCGACTTGAAAAGAGAGACTTTTTTATCAAATTCGGGATACTGATCATTCCGATCTGACCGAAGACAATTCAATTATTTTTTAATCCTTCGTTTTAGCAAATATGTCCTAACAATCCTTCTAGGTTCTTATTTGAAATGGGGGCATGGAGCAAGCCTGTTGTCAACAACTAAAGCAGTGTCCAACGGTCAAGGCTTTCGAATGGAAAGGAAAATAATGTATAATGATGAAAATTAATACCCCTTTATCAAGCCAAAATAAGCTGATATTTTTGTCAGAGATAGCAATCTTTCGGTTTCTGACTTACGTCAATAATGAATGGCCAAATTTCTACCAGTTTTTATTGGAGCAAATAATATCAAATCTTTGACTAAATTTAGAACAAATTTTCTTCGAAATAAACCAAGGTAGAGCGGGGGAAAATGCATTTTTAAGATTATGAAAACTACACTCGAGTCAGTAGTGAAATCGTTAGTTAGAAAAGCCTTGCTGAACCTAGAGAAAGTCCCACATATTACAAGTTTGCTTCTATTTATGGTTGAGTAATAAGAGTGAAGCTGGATGTCCATTGCATCTGGTCCTTTATCAGGAGCATCAAGCTACAAGAAAATCGAACTGCATTTCCCAGCCCGAAATGCTTTCAGGAAAAATGTTGCTTATTACTTCCCCCCATCCCTTGTTAATCTTTTTTGTCAATAATCCTAGTATTCTGTTTCAACACCCTTTTGATCTGAATCCCAGATTTGATAAAAAACATATATTTGCCGTCCAAAACGAAAACCCAGCGATCTGTTTGGAGACAGCCTGGTGAGAGAATTTGATGCTTGATTCCGGGTAGATTACTAAAAAATAAAGGGATGGAAAGCAAATGCATCTGTGCTTTCAAGAAAACATCATCTAGTAGTTCTAACAAATAACTTGGCGCAATTTGGCGCATCATTTCAAACATTGTTGAGAAACAGAAATAGTAGTCGACTGCTTGTTTTGAACAGAAACTGCACGACTGGAACAAAACTTGATTGTGACGTATTTACGAAGGGACCAGACTTACAACTTTGCACTGGTAGAGAAAAATATTTAACAAGCAGTTGTGAATCTACTAGTGGTTTGAGAGTAGGGGATTGCTAATAGATGCTGAACTCCCAGTACTGTGTCACATTGTTGCCCTCCCGGTACTGTGTCTATCATCACAAATATGTTTATAAACATACCTGATCCAAGTTTCGTGTACTTATTTTCGTAAAATTCATCAAGCTCTTCAGGGAAATAAATTTCTTCGTCCTCATCTTCCTCTGACCTCAGAGACATTTTGACTCTTTTCTCACTGGGCGTTTGAATTGTACCCAGGATTTATTGCTGAACCAATTTCCGCGTGGACATCATCTTCGAAGAAAGGCAACGTTGACACAACACTATTGACATGTGAACTGATGACTCTACTTCCGCTAGTACAACAACACGCCAGTGAGAGGGATTTCGTTTTCGATTTGTGTGGCCACCATCAATGAGTGTCCAGGAAAGGATGGCGTTACTGGTGGCCAAAGGGGCAAACAAGGGGCAAACAAGGGGGTTTGTGGTCAAAAATCCTATTAGTTAGCCTCTAGCGTCGTCTCGTCTCTTCAGCAGGCCAAGTCCGCAACTGCACTTGTAAATAAAACGTTAGCAATGAATGCAAAATATTTAGTTCGAGGTTAATGTATGAATGAAGAGCAGAACGTATGAATGTTTTTCTTGAAAATACCAGAACTTGAATAAAATTGTGCATTATTTCATGCGATCTATTGTGCTACCGCTACAACTTGAAAGGGCTCTTCTCAGAGACCGCGCACCAGCTAAATGTGGGAGGGCTGAAAAAAGCATGACCGAAAATTGTTTTGCGGCCATGCTCTCTAAAACGCCGGAAAACTCCCCTTTTAGAAAATACTGGCTCATCTCTACTGGGGTTTAATAAACAGTCTGTTTCAGAGAAGATATCAATAGCTATAGAATAGATAAAATTAGCTTGGGGTCCCCAAGTTGGAGATAATCAAACATCAAGAAAAACACCTAGAAAATGAACAAAAAGGGTTCCCAGCCAAGAAGAACTGCTTCTACTTAGGAGTATACTATTCAATATTGCGTAAACTTTCCAAAAAGTTTTCCAACATATATTAATTATCGCAAAAAAGTGGAGGGGCTGTAGCCCCTGCTAGCTCAATGGCTGCGCGGTGCCTGGCTCTTCTTCCTTTTGAAATGGATCGTATTATGCTCCGCGATACCTGTCCAATGTAACATTATATTTTTCTTTGTAATATTTTGCCTTTCACAGGCGATGTCTCCTCGATGAGCGAAATATTTCATTGGTACTTACTTTCAGCTGAGGAACGCATGGTGAAGCGGCTATTGATGTTACCATGAGGGGCGAGGTAAAACAGATCTTGAGAACGACATCTCTCCTGCCTCACGTATTCAACAAGTTCGTACTACAGAAAAGCCAAAAATAAACAATCAAGTTTTTTGCTAGCCAAAGACAAACACAATTTTAATGGATGGCTGCCAAAAGCCTGGATGATTTCATAACGTGAAATTATCGCAATGAATTCAACTTTGGTGACAGAAGACCATTACGATATTAAGAAGTTTGATATCAAAAGTGAAACAGAAAGTCATTTATTTTTGGAAATTCGTGGCTTAAGTGGTTTTATATGAATATGGAAGTTCTTAATCCAATAAAAATACAAGTTCGAACTCTAAAGAAGGAAAGCTAGGGACAGCGTAGAAAGGACCAAGAAAATTGAGTGTTCTTTATCCCACTCTCCTTTTCGCCACAGACACCTGGATACTGCAATATAACTCATTTGCTTTTTTTCTATCTCTAAAATGATTGATAACTTTAAATGGTTGAAAATGTTGATATTTGATGCTTCTATATTCTTTGGTCTCAAAAAATAAAATATACTCAGGTCAAGTCAGGGGAAAAGGCATTTGCAACATGTATTTTGAGGTAGTTCAAAAATCACCCCTCCTTTCTGGTTAAATCAAAGTCAACACCCATCTTTCTGTACATAAAAATACAAGGCGGATTAAACCACCTTGTACTCCTTTACGAAGGGAGTATAATAAGCAGATAAATGTTTTGGTATCATACGGGTTAAGCTTTTCCGTGAGCTGAGCCCCACGATAATGGAACTGTTACATGTTACTCTAGACTTTGCTGTTGTACCTTGACCAGCGAACTCGCAAAAATATATCCAAGGCCCAAGGTGAGATCTGCTTATGTTCTCAATGAAATTCAAGACCTTTGTTCTCAACAATGCTGAAAGCAAAAAATGTTTTTCTGATTCTTTTTTGACACAGACTTTCCAGCCAGTTATAGTACTTAATCAATTTAATTCATGCAACCGTATATAGATCCTGAAAGCTATTGGCTGGATATCCTCAAACGTAGTATTTACCTTATAACAATTATTTGAACTCTGAAACAATTAATTAGCAAGCTGTACATTGCTCAACGAAGCATTTACAGCTTAGAGGACCTCTATAATCAACTGCATTGTCTAATGACTCAACATTCATTTGTTATTCAGTAACCCTGTTCTGAATCAGATACAAGTGATTTCAGTTGGTTAAACACGTGAATTGTTGATCCATTCATGTGCAGCCGAGAGCAGGTTTCTATTCATGGAAGCTTTCACAGATTTAATTTTGTTTAAGCAAACTTAGGCCTGGGCACAAATTTTCCCTAAAGGTCGTTTCCAATTTCACATTGCATATTAAAAGTTGATCTTTTCACAAGTAATTGTAATTCAAGGTTTCATCCATGCAGGAATCAGGGACTAGGCAACACAGAGCTCAGCAATGGTGATGCTCATCGCAAATCACAGAAAGAAGTGGCTCGTGCTCTTGGTAATCTTTGCATTAGCCACGGTATATGCAGATCTTGACCTTAGCAGATACGAAAGAGATCTAAGCGCTGCAAATGAACATGGATCCGATCAAGATGTTGATATTTTCATCGCAGAAATTCTCCCGGAAGGAGCACAAAACTTGGAGCAGATGTTTAGACCACTTGCCAGGTATAAAAAAGCAGTCATAGACGCTCAGATTGAGCCGGTAGAAGAAGCACAAAATACAAAAAACAGCGACTCTGAGTTTCTTGTTCCGTCTGCGCACAACAGAAATACATTGACAGCATACAGCAGTCTCGAATCTACAACCCAAACGCCTACGAGCAGTACGTTTTACCGTATAAAACCATTGACCATGTATGAAGAGCAAACGAAATCGAGTTCAAGCGTAATTCATTCTGAACAACCAACTTTTTCAACAGATAAAACAGAGCGAGGTGAAGGAATCATGAATGCTTCAGACGATGCTGAACCTTCAAATGACCAATGGAGCAAAGATGGAAGTGGAAGTGGTACTGCTGGAGACGAGGATAGTAGTGGAGACAAAACAGTGGATACTATTGCTCCTTTAACGACTACTAGCGGAGCCAGTAAAGCTGTTCAGAATAATGGAAATATTTCGTCAAATAGTTTCAATGATTCAAAGAATATGGCCTATTCTCATAACGTAATTGATTTTTCAGAGGCTTATAATAATAGCGCGAATTCTGCACCAATTTATAACATGAAAATAAATCTAGAGTATCGACCAGCGGATGAAGATAGACATGAACCAGCTAAAAATGTAACTGTTCAAGCAATAGGGAAAAATGATCCACTGGATCAGGAAACAGATCAAACTACTGATTACAAAGGCAACACGTATACATCAACTGCTAATCCACATATCTACAATGCGAGATTTAATTATACACATCTTTACCAGACCGTTCAAAGGCAAGAACCAAAAGCTGGAAAGGACACTAAAATCGGAGAGCAAGTGAGCACAACTGAGCAGTTGAGCACCAGTATGCATATAAACTCTACTGAACACGTAGGTACCAGTGAGCATATGAGCACTAATGAACAATCAGTAAACAGCTCATTAAATGCGGCAGTGAAACAAGGTGCGGGTATTTATACTGAGATTGGCTCTGGTGGTGATGATCCTGCAAATGAGGCTGAAGAAGACTCAGAGATTTCAGGTGAAAAAGAGGCAAACGATGAAAATAAACCCGAGAGACAGCATAAGTCAATTCAGCTTGGAACTAATTCAAGCAATTCAAATATGGAGAATGACGAAGCAGTAAGTTCAGTTTTTGGAAAGATGTCATTGGATAAAAACAACAAGATTCATCGCCTGAATATATTAAAGCCTAATGCAAACTCATTTGAAGAAGATCAAAAGAAAGATAATTATGCAAATGAATATACATCTGATGGTTTAAGGGCGATTAAACGACCGGAGAATACGACAAGGAGCATTGTTGGAATCAATTCTTTGCAAACGCCAAATGTGCAACAGGAAAATTTTCCAGTTAATCACGATGTGGACGACCAAAAAGAAAGCGACAACAAAGATCAAACTCAATTAGATCAAACATTCAAGAGTAATCCCAGGGCAGATACAGTGCTGCACTCTTCTGTAGATAATCTCTCCAATGCAAGTAATGTTGATCTCCAGTTGAAAAAGAGTAATAGCACTGTCTATAAAACAACAGACGTAAATTCGAATTTCGGGGATTTACAGCATAATAATCGAGAAATGTCAAGTGGTGCAGTTACTGACCATACAGGTTTTGCATCCAGCTTTCAAGGTATGAGTAAAGATCTGCCAAAAGAAAACATAACATCTGTCTCTACGACAAGCTTTAAGTCAGGACTGGACAATAAATCAGGGCTATATACTGGCCTAGAGTCTGAAATGAAACAGAATGAAAAACCAATATCAAACAGTTCAATAGAATCAAAAAATAGCCAGGGTGCTAAACTAACTAAAGAAGAAGCTGTGAGAAAAATATTTATGTCAAGCTATGAAGTAAATGAAGAGTTGGAAAATGCAGAGGTTGAGAACCCAGGGTCTGGGGAGAGAGAAGAAGGCGAAGCAACTACTTATGACAAAAATGTGGCAGGCAAATCTAAAAATAGCTTTCTAATGACAACTGTGGAAGATGATATAAATAATGTGAAGGATAACTCACTCGTTGACGGACAACATGATTCAGCGAACACAGAAGCTAGAAAACATTTCGAAAAAGTTTCTGATGCAACATTTACAGACAAAGGGTCATTGCATTCGGATTCTAGAAAATCGCACCTCACAAAAAAATTTTTACCTGACAAAAATGGACTATTAGCTCAAAACCAAGAGGTTAACAAAATACTGCCTCACAGAAGACAGGAAAATTCCTCAAGAACTGGAAAAAGTCGCCATAATGCAGAGAAAAGTGATAGCGAAAGGAAAAGAAGCAATTCGAGACTTAAGGTACAGAAGAGAAAAAAAAGGAAGAAGAGTGGAAGGAATTTTATAATAGCAATGATGAGCGAGAAAGCAAGAGAACTTTACAAAACACTAATACATGATACGTCTAAGGCTTTGATGGCAAGAAAACGCCATGAAGAGAGAAGAAGGCATCATATGAGGTATACAAAACCAGGCATATATCCTGAAAAAAAAGCAAAAGGAAAGTTGCAAGTCATCAGGCCAGATAATCGAGCTAATGTGAAAGGTCCCATTGGCCTGAAGAACTTGGCAACAAACATCTTGAGTACAATGGTGGCCAATGATCACAAGCTTTTGCAACAGGCAGCGACTAAAACTGTTGAGGTTGGCGAAATAAAAGACCTTACCAAATCAAAACAGAATTCATTGGTAGAAAAACTAGCAGAGTTGAAACTGAGCACCAAAAAGGCAAAAGAGATACCCTTGCCACTGAGAGAAAATGAGGAAGATACAAGCTTAGACAGTGATGCCATGGAGAATGAGAATCCAGGAAAAACTGTGCTTCAAAAGCAAACCAAAGTTGGTCTGGGTAATAATGTAAACTTAGACAATCTCGATGGAGTTAAACAAGACTATGAATATAAGACGATCGACCAGGAAATAGAAGGCGAACTGGCAACAAATGAAAAGATCGAAAAAGAGAGCATCGGGGCAATGATAGGAAAACTCTCACCAAACGAAGAGAATGCTTCATCTGAGTTAATTATGCAGTCAATGGCAACAGGAAATTCCGCTGCAGCACTGCTGTCATCATATAATTCGGAGGAGAGCCTTGAAAATAAAACAGAACAATATCAGAGCCAGACGAATGGAGTTACAAACATGACAGCAACACCTTTGAAACAAGAAGGCGGAAAGCAAAACATCACTGAGATACAAGCGAAAAATACTAGCTCAACTCGGGTTCCAGAAAACGCAGGTACTTGGCGCAGTGAGAAGGAGAGAATGGCGAAAGCTATGGCGCGATTGCGCGGTCAGTTGAGAAGACATCCCTCGCTATATTTTGCTGGAAATAGCAGTCTATGGAAGAACCATCCAGTAGTGTCTATGAATATTGACGATCTTGTTCACGTGTTTTACGAAGTGAATCACAAGAACTTGATTGATTTGGTGGAACATCCAACTGCACAACCAAAAGGTAATGATATCGCACAAAACAGAAAGATGGGCAAGAACAACATCACAGAAAAAGAAGCAAAACACCGAAATCTAAGGAAGAAATTTCAAAAAGAAGTTCAAGAAAAACCTAGAACGAAAAGGAAGAAAAGAAAACATATGAGAAAAAAGAGTAAAGGTCATAAAAAAAGAAAGCACCATCGCGCAAAAACATTTCTTCCCTTGTCATCAGAAGGAAGCAATGTTCGATGGAAGGATAAGCATAGAAAGAACAGGAAGAAATCAAGGTCGCATGTAAAGAAGACAAATAGGTTACATAAGCATAGATATAAAGCAAAGAATCACAGGCACGTGAATGGAATTGCCAAATTTGGAATAAGTGGTACGCTCAAAATTCAGAGCCCAGCTGAGGAACCAACATTTAAGAACCATATGCCCAATAATGTTAAATATTTCAAAATCGAGAGGGCAGCGAAACAGGGAGCAGTCTGTATTGATGGATCAATCCCGGGCTACTATTTTCGGCAAGGTAACGGAAAAGACCATAACAAATGGATCATTCATTTACACGGTGGAGCCTGGTGCTACGATCCCGAAACGTGCTACCGACGCAGCAAATCTATACTTGGGTCGACGAAGCACTGGTCGGCTGAAAACATAACAAACTTCTTCCAAGGGATCCTCTCCGATAAAAATGAAATCAACCCTTGGTTCAAGAACTGGAATGTCGTAGTTCAGTCATACTGTGACGGAGGCTTCTTTTCTGGGAAAAGAGTAGAGCCTTTAATTTATCGGGGTGCGAAAATGTATTTCAGGGGACGCCAAATCCTAAAAGCAATGATCAAAAGTTTAAAAGGAAGAGGTTTGGAAAAGGCCAGCGATGTTATCTTGAGTGGAACGTCTGCAGGAGGTCTAGCAGTTTTGTTACAGGGTGATTACTTAAAGCACAAACTTCCAAAGACTGCGGCAGTCCGTGGATTAGTTGATGCTGGATTCTTCCTAGATTCACAAGCAGAAGGTAGCGTGGATGTCACAGAAAACCAGTTTAAGGGACTGTACGAAACGCACATGCCTAAACTGAGGACCAAATGTGAGAAAGGAAGAGACAACAGTACAAAATTCAAATGCTTATTGCCTCAAAATATGGTTCAGTATACAAGTTTACCACTGTATTTTGTGAATTCTCTTTACGACCATTGGCAACTTTCAGAGTTGCACCAGTTGCGGTGTATTTACAATAACGAAAAGTGTCAACCGCAACAGCGCGATCGCATTTTAGAGTTTAGAAACGACATGTATAAGAACCTAAAAGAGGCTTTAAAAGACTCTAAACATCACGGTTTGTTTGCAGATTCGTGCATCGGGCACGGGCAAGCGATCGTGGATTACACATGGTCTCGTATTCGAGTCAATAATCAGACTTTAAATGATGCATTTAACGAGTGGGTTAACGACAAGCACGGTGAAAAGAGACACTGGAACGTTGACTGCCACTTTCCATGTAATGGTAGCTGCCCAAAGCCGCTAGTGAAATCCTGTATTAAAAACTTTGAAGGGGCATCGCAGAATCATCGAACGAAGAGATTTACAGAATTATGTTAATGTTTCTTTTCATTTCGTGTATAGTATTAAGACTAGATAATGTGATCGTTGATGTTAGTATCTTCAAAAATCCGTACGGGTTTCTGGTGTTCAGTCTGATTGGCGGTCAGGCGAAAACATACAGGCTGATTGACACCTTAATTGTCGAAAAATCTTACTGGTACTCTCTCTAAAGAATTATTTTATCTACGTTGTGATGTACCAGGATTGATCGTAGTGATACTAAATATGTTGAATTTGAATATAATCCCCGATTTTATTTTTCGTTAGGATCTTTACATTAACATAATGCAACGATATACACTAGCAAACCAGGCTTACTAAATCAAAAAGTAGCCCTTATAGAATGAATTTTGAGCTCATTTAACGGAAGGCTATAAGGCTCGCATAAATGATCTTACTAGACGCTCGAGGATGCTGATTTGGAGTCGATATAACATGCACGGGAAACGATCGCAAATCTGTCGGTATTAATCTGTAAAGCATGCCAAGTATACTTTAGTCAACAAAGATTAACGTCATTATCAACGATTATCGAAGCTCGGCGCTATCTTACATTTGCCTAAAGTTGTAAAGTGAAACAAGCATCAACCTAATATAGATAATTTACGGCTAACATTAAAGACAGCAAGAATCAAATCAAGAATCAAGAAAAATGTTTGATTAAGATGAAGCGCCACTTGTTCAAGAAGCCTTGTGCAAAATAGAAATAAAGATGACATTTTGCAGAAACCCCTAGGCGGTCACTTCTTGAAATTGTCATTTTTGACAGCTTAATCATTTATTTAGAAGCGAAGCTATCAGAATTAATACTCACCGAAGCAATGATTATTGTGTAAGTTTTTTCCATTGTCGCTTTACAAACTCCCCAAATCATCTTTACACAGCTGTGTAAATTCAGTTCAAGTGACACAGTCTTCTCTATGATCGTAAAATGCTGTATGATTGATGTAGTTTTGTTCGTCATTAATGTGTCTACAAGACTTTCACCGTCAGTTTAATGTCAATCATATTCTGCATTTTCTATTTACTGGGAAGTAAAGCCCATATAAGACCCAATAAGGCACCCTCAAAACTACAGAGCGAACCAGAACGTGCCCCTGTTGGCAACAGTTAAAAATAAACTCATTGTTTTGCCATTGAAATGCTAAGTTTTAAACCTTGCAGACAGGAATCCTGTCACAGGTACTATGCAAAAGGAGCCTATTTTGCAGGCATCTTTAGAGGCCTCTTTAGGAGCTGGTTACAATATAACTATTTTAGACAGACATTTTAATGAGAATATTAAGCAATATTCAAGAGGCGATTCCAAAAAGGAATCGCAGTAATAGCGCGTGGGTTTTCGTTTTTCTTTCTTGTTAGTCTAATTGATTCAATTTATTATATTTTATCAAAGATCTACCACTCGGTACAGTTTAAGAAACGAACAAACAGGCTCCGAATTTTCTTAAAAAGAAATTCAGTTATTATAATAAAAATCTTACGTAATATTTACATTGAAAATTTCTTAAATAAATAGTGCAAAATTATTTCAGATACTGTTTAATTTAGAGTCAGCTGTGCAATGAATAGAAGATTTCAAAATCCCATAGTTAATTAACCGCTTTCGTTAAACGATTAAGACAATTCAAGTTTTATAAACACAGGCTTTAAAAATATAATTATCATTCGTTAATCATGGCTAGAGATTCTTAGCAGCTGTTATTCTTCATTCAAATTGGTTTGGATGAAGCATTTCTGTTTTAATCGGATTTAGGCTACATCGTTGCAATGATTGCTTTGCACTTCTACTGGGATTGTGAAAATCTACCAGAAGTTGGTGTTCTCAATCGATTCTCTTTATCTAAAAACAACAAATTTTAGTAAAAAATTGCATCGCAAATTATTTCCAAGCAGTTACAATATTTGCAGGTTATTCCTACAGTACGATAATTGAATAGATACTTTCTATCTCAAGATACAATGAATTGATAATTACGTTTCATTTCTAAAATAATTTCGATAAATATCACTGTTACTAAAAATTCAATTGAATTAAAGTCAAGGTTTTATCATTTTGTAAGCTTGCTTATATGAAAATTGCATTGATTTTGAATTAATCTTGAAAAATCTGTACCTCAATTTTCTATCAAGTCCATGCTCTTTTTTTATAGCAGGAGTTACTTTAGAAACAGGAAGATGGGTAGTTTCCATGACAACATTAATACAAAACATTATTAAACATTAATCCGCAAACACCAATAAGATGAGTCAACCACAGTTGTTCGCAAATTCTCTGTAATAGTTGTTGACGACACAGATAACTGAAACAGCTTTCATCAAAGACAGTTTGTTTATGCCAATAAAAAGCTATGCTCTATAACAATGTGGAGTTATCTAACATTGTTGTGAATGCATATGCTTCAAAAAGACGCAGAGCAGCACAGTTACACCCCTGCTGTTGGTCGATGTACATACAAAAATTTCGTCTTCTGCTGCTAAGTTATCAGCAGTAAAAAATATTTGCACAGCTATGAAAAGGCGCGATAACCGAAAGTCGATGTATATTTCTCAATTAGTGGTTGATAACAATATTCCATAGGTGCATACTAAACCTTATCTGATATTGCGGTAAAAACTCGTTTTAGTTGTTAGCAATTAGTCTACTTGAATAGACTCCTTAACAAAACCTACAAAGGTACATGGGTGCAAAGAAGTAGAAAAATGAAGAAAAATAGCCTACCTTCAAACTTTTGGCTGTCAAGAAATTTGTTTAGTCGCTTTGCAACTATGGGTCGAACATGTTCAGATATTTTTGCCTGGTGATGTAAAATAGTTGAATTAACAAAGCAATTAAACCAAGAAATTAAATAAGTAACTACCAAATAAATTAAACTGGTTATCATTACAAAAGAGTAAAAATTTTCAGTAGGTAACCGAAGTGCTTGGTGGATATTGTCATTCTTAGGTTAAGAATGGATTAAGCTTTGGGTGCCAACTTAATTATTTTGGGTATCCCGAGGGCCTGTACGACGGGAAGGGTTGTTGAAAAATGAAAGCTAGCTTGGTAGTTTGTATCTGCGTACCAGTTTGTTTCGATCTAGGCAAACTAAAAGCCTTCTGTTCGCGGACTTCTGGTTGCCATTCCCTGCCATAGATAACGTGAAATATTGACATAACTATCTGTAAATGAATGACAAAACTATCTGTAATATGACTTACACTTTCTGACTTGTCTATGTATTCATCAGAATACATAGTTTTCTCATATCTCTGCATTGCAGGAGCTCGTGATGAAATATTAGGGACTATGAAAGAAAAATTAAAGTTAATTAAACGATGGACTGTTAAAAGGGACTTCTTAAACAAAAGTCAGCTTCTTAAACAAAGGTAACTGTTATGTTTTATGTTTAGGTACAGTGTTCCAGATAAGACTAAATGATCAGAAACTTACCAGCTCCTCTTGCTGGCACCTGTCTCCTAGCATTACAACCATACCTTGAAGTATTGTTTTTCAAGCTGCCATGTCGCTGGGGTTGCTGGTAATCAAACCTCTTTGTTGAATCCAATGTGTAAGGTGGCTTGTCTGACTTCATTGTTGGGTAAAAGTTTTTCAGGGATTCTTGCATTTGCTGTGTCCCTATATCATAGAAAATACCACAATAATAGCAAGTTACAAGGACTGATGGTGTTTTCAAAAGAGAAAGGATAGGAAAAAAGTTTCTTACAATTACTGATAAAATGATGAAATTGTTTATTAAACCAACTAAAGAGCCAATTTAAATGAAAACTTGACTGAAAGGGTTATCAACTTCTGATATTAATATACTTTTCAATATACACAAAATTACCAATACTAGCTATCTATAGAAGAAACAAAAGTAAAAATATAATTTGATATTTTGAGAATGATTGTGAATGAACTTGCAAAATTAGAAACACAAAAATCACCAACTGATTAAATATTTGAAAAAAGCAAAACAGCTGCAATATTGCCTAATAAACCTCACATCATTTGCAAGATAAAAGCCTCTTCTATTTGTTGAGATTTTACATTTTTTAAAATACTTAAAAAAATTGTAAAATGCCTTACCCTGAGTTAACCCAATGTAATCAACTTGATATGTTGATTTCAAAGATTCTCTTGAGACTTGTTCCATCAACTCTTTATTCAAGTCATGAACATTTTCTAAAGGCGGCAGTCGTCCAGGAAACTTCCAAATCATGAAAGCCTTAATGAGAAACGAAATACATTGCAGATTTTCAAGAGTTTGGGAATCAGGGTTCCATACTGGGTACCCTCTTAATATAAATATACATACATTAGTTGGATTGACACAGTTACAAATGAGGAGGTGCTAAAAGGTGCACAGTGTCCCAAACGTCTTCTGGACAGTATCTGAGACTCTCCTACCTGGGGCACATCTTCAGAAGCAACACCTTAATTAGGGAATTCATCATCTGGATGGTCTACAAAAAGTGGTAAAATGGAAGACCAAAGGCGAGATACATAGATAACCTCAAAGACGAGCTTTGTCTTTCATTAGTGTAAACCTTCAGAGAAGCACAGGTTAGCACAAATGGCAAGTCTTGAGAGGATTACCATAATTGATGGTGATATTAACATTAAAAGAACATCGGGATTTGAAATATATGTTAAGCATAGTCAAAATATGTGGTATGCTTAGCCCTAGGGGAGTCGCCAAAAAATATCAAAATGCAAAATCTTGTTGTTGAGCACATAAGAGACCAATAATTTTGACCATTACTACAATAATCAGTAGTTTAAATCCATCTGTTCTTCTGTTCCTTTTTTGACGTTATTATATATGTTAATTAGACCCATAGGCATAGAAAGGTATATTGTTAAATCAGGTACCCAAAAGTATCAGATCACAAAGAAAAGTTCTTACCCATAATTATCGACTGGACCCCCAGTAGATAAAAAGTTCAAGTGACCCCTCTGGGTGCTTAATTCACAAGGATGTATAAACAAAGCTTTACATGCATTGATGGTTCCAAGGACGACTCTAAGTTGCCACTCTGAGATTTATGCTTGAAGTGATCAAGAGGAGATGATTATCGTGCCATCATATGTTTCTGATGACAAATTTTGTTTGCTTCAGGGGTTGCATAATTAGTTTTGAAAGAATTAAGCAAAAGTTTGCCTGTTCCAGCCAATAGGTAAAACGTGGAATCACTCAGGCACTCAAATTTCAGAATTTGGGGTCTGGAGGGATTTCGAAACACAGAGAACAACCACAATACAGAAAACAAGAAAAAATTGACCTTCAATAGAGTAGTGAGTGAGTAGGGTGAAATAATGTATGTGTTCTATGGATAAGCATGACCATAAATTGCTACATTGTCAAAAATTAACTGTGAAAAAAGAATAAAAGATTATAGGATGAGATGAGACCTTTACGTTACTGATTTCTAAACGTATTAGTAAGGGTTGAATAACTAAAAGTATGTAATAACACACCTCTAATGGATGTGGTTTATTGCGTCTATGGGCACTATCTGTTACAGATCTTGAAGCAGAATCAATTATAGCTTCCTTTCCACAATATTCATCTTGATATGATGATTTGAGAAATTTTCCTTCTGATGGGTAGAACTTTGATGATTTTGGCCTAAAAGCAAGCACATAAAATTATACAAATGGATTAAAAAAGTTATAACAAGTGAACTGACCAAGCAATAGCAATAGCAACCAAAATATATCTGAGATTTTTTAACTGATGCATGAGCTACTAGCATGTGCACATTCACTATGATATTAAAGATGTATTCACACATAAGCATGTGCGTGCAAAACCCTTCAGGAATGAGTGGCTCTCCCATAGTAAAGGTACCTGGGGATGTACTGAAATTTGAATTTGGTTTGATAGTCAAAATATGAAAATAATTTTGACACCCTCCATTGCAAAGTTGAAAAATGGATGCGGAACAAATAATGAATGAAAAAGCCTTTTATTAATCCAGGCGAGCTTAAGAGAAAATAATGGATTTTTGTATAAATCTGGGTTGTGTCAAAGTAAGTAAAATTAAAAAAGGAACAAGTCAAACCTAGCATTGGGTGCAGGTAAACCAGGATATCCTGTAAAATCCCTTTTATTTGATGTTTGGTAAAAATAATCAGGATCCTTCAAAGCATAGCCATGGCTCTTCATGCCTTTGCATTGTTGAGAAGTAGCAGTGAGATCCAAGCCATCTCTTGGGGAGATTTCTAAAATACAAGAAACTCATTGACAATGAAGCTGAATATGATAAATGCATTTTAAGGATATTTTGAAATTAAAAAAAACTATTAAGTGCAATCGGCAAAAGAGAGGGGCTATGCGGGCAAATGGCTTGGCCTTGAGTGATGGCTTCAAAGCATGACCCGATAACTCAGTGGTCGAGCACTTAATATACAAAGTCAGGGGTCATGAGTTCAAGCCTCACTCGGGTCCGTTATTTTGCCACATTCTCTACGAACCATCTTTAGAGATCATGTTGCCTATGTCAAAAACTATTATCCTCCCTTCCTTCCCTCCTCTAACTTGCATGTGTAGACTTCATACATAGCTGCATTTTTACAAAACCAATAGAGGAATTCTGTTAGATAAGAGCTAGAACAATAATTTATGTTCTTGGAACAAATTCCAAATTTTAATTTCATGGGAAGGTCAGCCAGGGGGCATTTGTAGCTCTCATTTTACCTTGCTTCAAGGGCAAACATTAAGTCATCCTTCCATATTTTATGATGGAAGAAACACACCTATTCCAAAACCCCTTCTTAAACAGCCGAAAGGTGTACTGAGTGACATCATAGGCTACATTTTGTGTTCATATCCCTTAACAAATCCAATGTTTACTATGGGGCAGCGGCGGCTTGCAGCAGTACTAGTGGTACCAGTCTAGTACCATTTTAATTTGAAAGCTTTAAATATTTTTGTAGTGTAATGATTTTGCTTTTTTCTATGATAATTGAATTAATGGCAATAAAGGGAAGAGCAGCAGAATACACCATATCTTAAAGGGCATGTGCCGTGAACATAATTGGTTAATGCAACGCAATTATCTCTTATTTTTAGTACAAAGCATGGAATCGAGAGAAGAAATGAAAAGTCACTAAACAATGGAATTCCACTCCAAACGCTTTTGTTTTATTAGCCAACTGCTAATGCAACAGATGCCCTTTAATTCTGACCCTCCTTATCTTAATTCTCATTGAAAGATTGGAATAAGCCCTCTTTATTATGTACACCACAGTACTATACCTCATTCATCCAGTACTGAAGAAGTCTGTCCCATTGCCATTTGTGACTCAACGTGGCGTAAAACCGTTTGTCTTTCGACAACCAAACAATGAAAAAATCGTTCACAGTTCTAGATTCCTCTTTCTAGTGATAAAACGCTGCAAGGCCATTTAACCCCTGCAGCTGACAATATAATATGACATCAAACAAACTGAGGGCCATATTAGCTATAAAACAAATATTTTCCAGGGACCACGCCCCTGCAACACCCTTCCTCTAGCTGGTTTGCTCTTAATTTTTCTTTGGTTTACTAGTACCATCTTTTTTCGTGCCAGCCGCCACTGCTATGGGTTTCCAGTCAGTTGCTCCCCACTCAGTACTCTGTATAAAAAATGGAGCACAGCTTTGCATCAGCCCGCCAGCTCCTCCTCTGACAACCTTTTGATAGCTTCACGCAATTGAGCATATCTTAATTATCGAATATAAGATTAAACAAATTAATAGAAACCTGCAAATCTTTCTTGTCCGTGCTGAATTGGCCTTTCCATTTTGAGATCTATCTCTTCTTGTTCTAAACGTCTGCTGTCAATTTTCACCTGACCTTGCCAACAACCTTCACTTTCTGAAGCCTATTTGAAAAAACTTTTGGATTAAAACAATACAAAACAATATAATTTTTAATGAATTTTGCCTAAAGAGACTACCATGGCAAAATAATTTGCGATATCTTACACCAAGGTGTGAAGTGGGTTGGTTGTTTGCACATTATTATTCAACATACCTCAAAAGGTTGTTCTCCCCAAGCAAGAGTTGGACCTGCACTTCTACCTCTGCGGTAATAATGGCAAGAATTGGGCCTTCTTATATTAGTCGTCATTATCAAAACTTTTAAAATTTTTGATTAATATAACGTAATTGCTATGGATTGCACACCGTTAGGACCAGAGGAAGGCCATCTGCATACAACAGTTGCCAAGGAAACGCCTCGATCCCAGAGAGATTCTGTCACCGTAAGCATAGCAAAACCTCCTTCATGCAGAAACACACCCTTTTAGTCTATAGTATATTGTGGCTCAAATCTAGTGAAATTTAAGAATAATTTAAAAGTAATGCAAGGCTCGAGCTTCACCAAGAACATAAACGTTGTCTACTTGAGTTTTTTGGAAAGCAAAACAAATGAGAGTTTCACGCTGTGTCTTGAAAAAGATGTATCTGGCCATGGAGTCATTAAAACTATATAATGCAACTCGATGATACCTTATGTCACTTGAAATTAATTTAAGAATAATCTGAGGCTCAAAATAAAAAATTAAGAATATCAAGGCTCAGGAAAAAATTATGCATTCTTATAAATAAATGTGTAGCTCTATAAAATGGGTTTTTAAAAAAAGACTAGAATTAATTTCTGACGACGAGCAGCTAAATTTACCATTTAAACTCCCAATGCCATCCCACAAGATGTGGGGCAGATTACGTATTAAGGGGGCTAAAAAATTTTGGCAGGCCTAGCATGAAAAACCAAGAGCTAGGTGGTTTTTAATATTCTTTTAAGAAAATTTCGGAAATTGGGGAGCCAACTCCTCTTGCCCTTAGTTTTACACTTAGAGAAACTCTGTCTTTTTCATTTTTAAGTTTTCATTATTCATCAGCTTTGTAACATCTCGCAACTCCCATCGCGATCTTTATCAGCAGGCTTTTATATCGGCCTAACTACACACCGAGTCTGCGTTGGTATTTATAACTACTTTCATGTGATTGCAGTTCCTGCCAAAGCTCTAATACATTTTGTGGCCCCTGTCACAGCTCTTATCACCATTATGAACTACCATTAAAATCACCCTTCAATAGTTCATGTTATTGCATCGTACATTGAAGAATTTGCAAAAAAATGTGCCGTTCAGAATCATCATTATTTTTATTCATCCCACTGTTATTAATTAAGAGGAGGTGCGTGTGTGTATGCCCTAAAAATGTAGATACTTTTTTTAAAAAAAAATTATAGCGATTTTTAAAGCTGGAAATTAGTGAATTTTTACTTCTGCTCTTTACTCATCTGGGTATATCAAGCAAATAAAACTTGGGTGACTTTCACGTAAAAAGTTATAAGTACATTCGTCAAGTGTGTATTGTCGTGATGAATATATTCGTGATGAATAATGGCAGTAGCAAAGAAGATAACTTTCCTTTTCGGTTCTGTCAACTCGTGATGTATCGCTTTATGAATGGTTTGAAAGTAAATTCAAGCTCTCAAGTTATTTACCAGACAATCGCGAACTTTTGGAGTTATCGAGGCTCTGCAAAGTCTGGGATATTCTTTACACTAGAAATAACGGAAAGTTATCGACCGCGACTTTTTGAATCCAAAGTTTTTAACGTAAACTTCATAGAGAAAGCTATTGAGCACAACATTTTTCATTTTTCTATTCTGGATACTTGATTACACGACAGTTACTCTGTCCTCTGCACTTAGCAGTATTCCTGGCAAACTCAGTTTGAGTCTCCTAAATTTCACCTCTTTCTCGCTTATCGTTTCAGTGGTGTCCTTTCCAATTCTAAGTTTAATTTGAAACTAAAGCTATAGTAATATGACACAGACATAGAAAGTTTGCCAAGTTTTCAGCTATGTCTACCTTGGATACCGTATATGACTCATAAATGAAGCTGACAATCATCTAAAGGACTTAAAATAACAGTCACCTATAAAATTGGCGGAAAAGTATGGCACAAAAACTCACCGAAAAAGTTTGTCTTCTCTCGGTTTAGTCGTCTGTGGACTGTCATATGTTAGAGACTACTTATATTGCCAGTAAACAAATCATCGATGTACACCATGGTAACGGCCCATTAATTAAGAATAAAAGTTTTTTGTTGCTAATGCCAAGTCATTACAGGTGCTCAAAATCTATTTCAATTCAACACTACATAAATTATGAATAGCGTTTTAAGAGCCCAAGTCAAAAATTTTCCGATTTGTTAGTCGGATTACTGTATTTTGGTTTGGCTGGTATCCTAGTGCAAAAACAATCACTCTGATTTTTGAGTACAGGAACGTACCACATAGCAAACGTATATCGTAAATCATTATTTGCGACATTCCTCTTTTTCTTCTTGGAAAACTTTAATTGGAATATAATTGTGGACTTGAATATTTGCATACTTGAATAATTCGTTTAGAAAAATCAGTATATGCATTTTATATTTGGTGTTGCCTAGAATCAAAAGGTGATTTTTGGATACTGAGAAGCTATGCCTATCGAGAAGTGTCCTGGCCCTTCTTCTTGATTTGACCAAACCTTGTTTCACGGCAGAGACTCGAGCCTTTGATATGTATTCCGTGAACCTAATTTCCCGAATGTTACATGGTAAATAGTGTAGATCATGGTAAATGGTGTCGCTCAAATGAGTTTTGAAACATTCTTAAAATGTGATGTGATGACTTTCATGGTTCAGCAAAAGCTAAACCTTCCTCTGACTGCCCTTCTCCTCAGCTAAACCTTCCTCAAATTTAATGTTCCCTCGTTCCGCTCACAGATTAGCCTTGCTTCCTGTTCCCCACCCCTATTGAAAAAACGTCTCCCTAGTTCCCTAGAACCCCTATACGCATTAGTAAGGGAAAGAGCCATGGCAGCTTTTGGATGGTTCATTCTTGCTACTTTGTAGAAGCCTCCTAAAGCTGTGTACTATGAATTGCCCTTAAAAAAACACATTGTACAGTTGGTCCTTTTGCATAATGAACCTGAAGCTATTTCAGGAAAACGCGTACACCCACTTGTTCTGTTATTGAGTACAAATCAAAAGCGTTTATGTTTTGTGCAGTTTTCAGTGACTCCGTTCTTTGCAAAACCAACTCTGAAGCAAGAAGCCCAGTAAGAGTGGAGCTAGACAAAGTAACAAAAGATATATAAAAGAACTACTGTTTCGTGCCCCCGAAGTGGCTACTCCCATTATGGCCTAACAGGGGGTCCAGTCAGGGGTCAATGAGGGCCAAAGCTAAAATTTCAAATAATTGCCCTCAAATAGTGATAGGCGCCTTGTATGAGCTGCTGTATGCGGATGATCTCGTTCTGATGTCTGAGACAATGGAAGAGTTGGAAGCACAATTTAACCGTTGGAAGTCAGCTTTTGAAGGGAAAGGATTGAAGGTGAATCTTGGCAAAACAAAGATTCTGGAGCGTTGAGCTGGAAAAGGGGTGGCAGTAGAGGTGAAAGTTGATCCATGTGGTGTGTGCGGTAAAAGTGCTAAGGTCAACTGTCTTCTGTGCAAGACTTGTCAGAAATGGATTCATGTACGTTGTGCTAATGTCAAGAGAGTGACTGACTGGATGCAGAGTTTGCAGCAGTGGAGGAAATGAAGAACAGGACCCAGCAGAAGATGGCTTCCTGAGTGAGTTAGCGAAAGTGGATAATTTTTGCTTCTTGGTTGACAGTATAAATGGTGATGGGGGGAGTGAACTGGCTGTGACAAGAAGAGTAGGTCTGGGTTGGAAGGCATTTAACACTGTCTTCTATTTTGTGTGGGAACGGTACACTTGGAATCTCAAAAGAAGAATCTACAGGACATGCGTGAAACCTGTCATGACATACGGATCGGAAACATGGGTGGTAAGATCAGTTGAAAAGGATATTTTGAGAAGAACAGAAAGACGTATGGTTTGAAAGATGTGTGGTGTTAAAATGGCTGATAGAATAAACACAACGGAGTTGATGGAATGATAACACTGAAGGATACCATTGTAGAAGCTGTTAGATAAGGAAGTTTAGGATGGTTGGGCCATGTTTTGAGAAAGAGTGATGATGAGTGTGTGAAAGAGGCATGGAATTTTGAGGCTGAGGGTGGTAAAGGAAGAGGACGACCGAAGATGAGCTGGAGAGGAATGATGGAAAAGCAGTGCCGTTGAGTTGGTGTGAACTTTGAGGATGCGAATGACCGAGTGAAGTGGAGAAGTTGCATCAAGTGATGGATGGAAAGTCAGTAACCCTTTGAAAAAGAGAAAAACCCTGACCTAAATAAAATGATGATGATGATAATGTAATCGTAGTGTTTTTTGACAATAACCCTCAAATGGCATCATAAGGACGGAAATTATGTCATTGGCAGCATCCATTTCTTGAATGCTGCGTTGCTGGAGCGTTGCTGGGTCTCGCTCAACTCCTGCATATCTAAACAATGCCATTTATTGCTTATTTTCTCACTGTCGTCTCAAGTATATCCAAATTTATAGACGGTAAGAGTTTGTTTCCTTTATTGGAATCTTCAAATTGAGCTACATGAGAGGTTCGCAGTAAAAATAAGGAACCAACCAAACTTTTCTTTGCCCGCTATCCTCCCCATACTTTTTGGTCGTCGTTGATATTAAAAAGTAGTCTATTAGACTATGATATACAGAATAACATGTTTCTGCTTTCCGAGCAATATTAATTTTTTTTCAAAATCCATACTGCATCTTCATTTCAATAACATTTTGAATAATATTTTGGTATGTTTAATGCTGAAAGTTTATCGAGAACATAAGCAAAGATGGACAAGCATTTGAGAGAACGCATCTTGTGTAAACAAAGTTAATTTCGTAATCAATTTTCTTGTTTCGCGTATTGTGGTAACTCCTACCTTACAATCTTTAAAAACACCTTTTTCATTTTTTAATATTGTGGGAATATTTTCAATAGAATCATCACTGAATGGAAAGAAATTTCCAAATATTAGCTGACAGGAAATGTTTCCCCTAATTTTTACAAAGAGGCAATTAAGAAATAAAATTCCATTGTGTGTTTTTTACAACATATATGTTCTGTGATTAATTAAAACCTAACTCGTTTACTATGTGCTAATACATTCTGACATATTCACAATCTGCAATATTAACAAATCTGCTTTGAACAATTACAAACATAGGCCATCTGCCTCTCTGTGGTAAGCCCTGGTGGCCCCCATGAAAATGATACGAGAACATAGCTGGAAAGGGACATACCTACACGTTTTTCAGGAGAACAAATTGCACCAGGTTCGTTTAAGGCAAGTTGCCGTTTCTCTAGAGGGCAGGTTCATGTGGGTATCAAACTGTTAGATCTAAGTTGTAACCTTTTTACTAGCTTGTGTAAAGAAGATAAAAATACCTATCAACAGAAATATTTCTATTCTTCTTAGCGTGAAATTGGCGCTAACCTCCAACATAAATACTTTCCTGAGTTGTGGGCACACATTTAGAATTTTTTTTCAAGTATAGCGGTAATCTGAATCTGTTGACCAGAGAGATATGAACAGCCTGCAGACTACAATGTTAGTTAATAACATCTTAGACCTTTCTGCATGATCTTATGTTCCAGTATAAATAAATTCATCAAAAAATAAATGGTGCTAATAAATATCACAGCAAGCATTTTTATTAATTGCACAAATTCAACAGCTACTTTCATGATAAGACAAGCAAGAGCTTGAAAAGTAATATGCTACCATTCTTCCCCTCCAGGAAAAATATGCAATATAGTGAGAAAATCTAGATTAATCTATCAAATATATTACAAAATTGAGAACTATTCTTTACTTTTGTTTTTGTAATTTAGAGGCGTTCATCAACTTTAACATTCAGTAGTATATAATGCAGTTTTCATTGGGAAAAAATATTAACCAGAAGGAAACGCTGATTTTTTGGAATGCTGAGAAAATCAAATTGGATATGAGACTTGTTACATTTGGAGCATTTTGGTTACTTTCATAATCATTATCCACCCCTGCTCCAAGACAAACAATATCCTAAACCCTGGAGTTCTAAATAGGCAACACCTAAGCCTTTGCAGATTCGTTCAATGCAGATTTGTCAATAAAGATTCCCAACAAAATGTAAATAAATAAATTTTGAATATAGGATATTTTTAGTCAGCTGATCCATATAATGTTAGTGATAATTTTTCAATCACACCTGCAACAGGACTGCCTTCCAATGCAGTATGACTATTTAAAGTCCTTCTTTCTCGACTACCAACATACCTCTCTTCATCATCAATATCTTGATTATACCTTCTACCATCATCATCAGCATTGCGCTTAAAGTCACCATTCTCTTCCTCATTTTTGGGTTTTGATGCCATTTCATTACGAAGTTCATCAAAGGCCCTTTTATAAATTTCTGTTTCTGGAACACTGTCAGCTGATTTATCATTCACATCACTTTCGTCATCACTCTCCACTGTGCTTGCTGCTTTTTTCTGTTGTGAATTTTTCATCTCAGTTTTCCTCTTCTTTCTATCCAGCATCTTAACATATATCTCCTCCATATCACGCTGATATCGTTTTGACAAAGATTTTGCAATGACTCTTTCTCTATCAGTGAAAGTCAAGACCCATGTCCCTTTTGGATTTTCACCCCAATTGTAAACAGTCATGAAAGACCAGTTTTTAAGGCCATTTTTGGAGTCATCATTTTGGCGTCTGTGCAACAGTTTGCTTTTTGTGCCATTTGGAGAGAATAGTGCAATACTTAAATCACCTCTCATTCTGTACCTCAAAGTAACAGTGACCACAACATGTTCCATCTTTGTTACAGCATGCTTACATGTACCATTTTCATCTTTGTCTTTTGCCAAGCAGCTCTGGCAGGCATCTGTTTTTATCTTGATTCTCAAAGCTCCATCACTTGGGATGTCCTTGTTCTTCAACCGGATGGGAAAATGGCAGACATGCTGTGGGCCAACAGATTTCCATTTCAATGCCTTTTCAACAAGTTTCATAGCATTAAGAACACCAAAGCCAAATTTGGCATTGTAATGATGCCCCACACCATTTGACCTCCATCCTGGGTCAAGTGGACTAGTCAAGTCAGCAGTTTCAACAACAAGATGTTGCATATCACGCCAAGATAGCTTTGGGTTGGCTTGCAGCACCAAGGCAAATATTCCAGCAGCCAAGGGTGCAGCTGATGAGGTGCCAACAAAGTGCTTTGTACACTGGTGATGCAGGTATGTTGTTATGACATTTGCTTTACTCTCATTGTCACCATACTTGTGCTGCCCACTGCAGTATGTTACAGCCATTGTGGAAGAACACTGTTCACAGTAATAAGTTGAAACACCATAATCATTGACTGAACCAATAGCAATAGTGTAAATACTATTGACATAGCCATCAGCATTGCAGTCATCTTTTGCCATTCCACCATTGCCAGTTGCCCAAACATATATACTCCCAAGCCCTGTTTAAAAGGAAGGATGATATTGAAAAAATATAAAAAGAAAATGGTTAAAAAGATTCACAGATGACCGTAAAATGACTTGCTTTATCATACAACTGTTGTAGACTGACTTGTAGACTGACTTGAGTCCAGTTGTTCTTTATTCTCCTTCAATGTAAGGCATAAATGTCTATTTCTCTAAATCATAAAGTACCAACAGGCATTATGCCCTCTGTTGTGTGGCTAAATCTGGACAGACAGTATCTATTTAGAGTCCTTTGAGCAAAGCGAAATAGCTTACACATAAAAAGATGCTCTTTTATTAGCTTACATTTTATCAACTTTAACAAATAATTGGTTCAAACTTGTATTCATTTCTTGAAGTCTCACATAATAAGCATATATATTTGTTCGGATTGGCTAAGTCTTAGAATAGGCATATCATTATCATAGACCAAAAACGTATTGTATAAATAAATTGCATGATTGATTTGAATGATCGAATGATTGTCAACTTTGACCTTAGTAAAAATTTCTTAAAGAATGTCAATTGGCCTCAAAATCAGAATATCTCGAATATTTTATGCTGTAGATCTTCATTAAGAACTTTTGAAAAATTGAGAATCTAGCAAATATAAATAATGGTTCCCCATTTTGAGGGAGGAAAATGGAAATGAAAAAAAACTGAACATTCCTTCTTTTTTTGGTGATAACTTGACAGGATTTCATAAATCAGGAAAAACAGCAAAACTACAGAATTATTAATTTGTTATAACTAACAATGAAAAATTTGCATTTTGGCTTTAAAGTAATGTGAAAAACGAAGCATGCAGCTGCAAAATATTCCCATTCATTCACAACCCTCATTAATTATTCATAATTTTAAAAAAAAATCACAAAAACTACCTGTCTACTAAGATATTTTGTACCTGCCAGCACCTGCATTAAAATCTTTTGTAATAGAAAAATCATTTTTCTCTCAATCTTCTAACATCTCTAGAGAATTATTGTTTTTAACTTCATGATAGAATTTCATGAATATTTATGACCAAAGATCACCATCAAACAATACACATACACATTGTTTTAAATTATAAAGAGCAAAGTTGTTATCAACCCACAGGGGGAGCACATTAATCTGTCTGAAAGATTAACAGATAGAATAGGAAACAGCAATAAAAATAAACAAGATAATACATTTTTTTAGTATCTGATGGAGAACCATGCTGCATTAAAAAAGAAACAGAGACATTTTTTAGACATCTTGGTAAATTTTTGCTTCCTAGAGGTAGAAATGTAACTATTACAACAAACCAAGCCTTAAGTTCTTGGATCATCACAGTTTAAATGTGTAATGTTTTGTCAAACTGCTACAGAGAGGCACCAGGACAATAAACAGGATTTATTTTCACCCAAAAATCAACTGTTTGTGACTGGAATCTAGGACATTATCTTTATTAGCACAAATGAATATGTAGGCTTGTTGGCTGCTTAGGATAATTAAAAATATATGGAGTTTTCTAATTTTTGTGCTGATTAAAATCTATTTGATTAAAAAACAAACAGTGATAAAGTCAAGTTTGTTTTTGAAGTTGGCAGCATTCAGATTTAAATCTTTGGAAGTATGGTGTTCAAACATTACATTTTCCCATGAGATGCTGTTCATTCAAATATTGATTCCAATTCCATAAAATTGTGTTTCGATAATAATAATTGAAAATACTGTCTCAAAATCCTGGCTCTTATGTTTTGTTCAATAAGAACATTTTTAAAGAATTTTGTTTGCTAATAATGAACTGGCACAATTCTCCAAATGAACTCTTGGAAAAACCCTTGCCATAGCATTCGAACAATGTAAAATGTTCTACAAGATATCAGATAGTAATTTCGTGATTTAAGGTCAGTGGAAAAACCTTTAAAGAATAGGTTTGTATGAATCAAATGATCAACATTTACCATTTCTCCCAAGTGTTGCTCCAGCCTCTAAAGCCATGCGTCCTAGTTTACCAGGTCTGCCGAAGGTTTTCCCGTTGTCTTTTGGTCCCCAAGAGCAACTGTATATATCTATGTGATGTGGGTTGAAGGACAAGGCATCGGCCTCAAGACTGTCAGTGGCCTTTCCATCTAGCATCCTTATCGCACCAACTTTCGAATCATAAGCAATGCCTACACCACATATGCCGTTGTTAGCTTTCGCAGCGATTGTACCAGAACACTTAGTACCATGGGCATTATAAGGATCTGAATCATTTGGAAAAGGATCAGAATCATGCCCGTTGAGATCCGTACTCGCCTTCGGGTCGTAATTGTCTTTCAGTTCTGGGTGAGTGTGGTCCATACCATCATCAAGAACACTAAGAACAACCCCCTTTCCCGTATAGCCTTTCTTCCATACATCAAAAACCTTGCTATCGAATTTTGCAGGACCTGATGTCTGGCCATTGTTGAGAATATACCATTCCTCGGACAGCAATGGATCATTGAAATTAAGTTCCTCGTCTGACTTTGGCCTAGGCCTTCCTTCCCTCTTCTCTCTCGATAGAAGACGTTCTCGCTTTGCCCATTTGACTTGCGGGTGAGAACGTAAAAGATTAGCATGCTCAACATGATCTCGTTTCGTTCTAACGTGTATCTTGCTGGTGCTCGTACTGTGAATAGAGGGAACATCATGTTCAGCACGATCATCTTCGGTTTCGTGTACTTCCTTCTTATCTTCGTGGTGATCGTGAAAATAAAATTTATAAACTCCGTCTATATGTGGTACTTGTCCTCTATTTTCAAAACCATATTTGTTAGCAATATCATTAGCAATTTCAGCATCTGCTGCATCCAAACCTACAATCCAAGTGTTATCATATGTAGTTTCGCTCTCTTCGTCATCGTATTCTTCGTCTTTTGGATCATGCAGCAACGATCGATATTTGTCTAGTTCTTCTTCAGAATACTGCCTTTTCTCGATAGCGGCTGACGAAATGTGGCTTAAATAAGTAAAAATAAATACAACTAAGCAATACCCTAAAATACCCCGTCCCATTTTCAGAAAGGAACAAGGATACCTTCACTATCTTTATCAGTACCAGCCTATCCTTTGCGACATCTTCCTCTCATTTATTTATGCAAATTTCTTCACTTCAAATATTTCGCCCACTCAAAACTGAACAAACGTCGTCACATGGAAGAATAATCAAGTCACGTGATGTTCCCCGAACATCAAAACAGCTGCAGCAGCAACTTCATGTAACAGTCACAATTCAATAATGGGATACAAAGAAGTATTATTAGGTTCAATTTCACAGAGAAAAATAAGCATCTCAGGGCAAAAAGTGAAAGTAACATCTAGATGCTCTTAAATGGTGAAAAATTTAATGAACGAAATAATGAAATTTACAGGGGCTCACACGCAGGGTCGGCGTATTCGAAGTCTCAATTGGCGACGAAATCGGTGAGCCAACCCTTCTTTGCCAAAGGATTCGAGACTTTGCCGACGAAGCTCCCACCTTTTACAAACAAATAGGTTGGATATTTTTAGTAATGTAGAGCAACTGCTTTACACTTTTCAAATTACAATAATGAGAAAAAACCTCAAATACACCCATTTACGTTGAATACATATAAGTTTCAATAGCTCTTGTTTAAACTGACCATGAACCATTAACTGTTCAAAAAATTGCAAATTTATCAGTAAGGTCCCATCTTTATCTTTTTGTTGAACTAGGCTCTGAGGAAAAATCGGCTCAAGAAAGTCTCTACAAATGCATCCGACACCCTATATCATTTTTTCAAGCAAAATAAAATGCAAACATTTCATGACAATAAATTTCCCATGAATTAGTAATGAAGAAGCCTTTTGTATCTTTGAACTGAATGGTGTTCTACAAGGCTCCTCGATGCATTACGATCATTGCACAAAACATGATTCATACTGTCTGATGTGAGATAGCTACCAATCAGTTTTCTCTACAAACATTTTAAAGCACTTTGGTGCAATAGAACAGTTCTTTAGTCTGAAAAGTCAGGTCGTGAAACTTGTATTAACGTTTATATCGTCGAATCTAATTAATCCCACCAAAAGGCAGGCGACTGCAAGTTAGACCATCCAAATCAGGTTACGAGGATAAAAGGATTAACTTTCTTCAGAAATATAACATCATTTCTAAATCATTCATATGTTTATATTGAATTTGTCAATACTTTTTTAATAGCAAAGTGTCTTAGTCGCATCTCTACCGCAAAGCTTCTGGCGTTTCCAAATACCAGTGAGATAAACGTTTTGCTTTTTTACAGTAAATGTGATCAGTTGTAATGCACATATGTAATGCACACAGTTTTAAAGAGTTTCAGAATGTACTTGCCCTTATGAAGTTATTGCGAAGAAACTAAGGAGCGAGATGTGTGTAATTTGAACCCAGGAACTGATCAAATCAGATCAGGTATTCGCTGCGGACATTAGAGGCATCAATATTTTATTTTCAGAGATTAACAGCTTTGGTAGTTGACACAAACACAAAAAGAGATATAATTTCATAAAATTTGAATTTCGTGCTATTTAAAAACTTGATACATTTAACATTAACCCCCCTTGAAATTGCATTGCTAACGAAGTAGTAAAGCATAATTTTGAAACCGACAGCAATCGCAGTTTGCTACTCCTAGTTGAAACTTTTAGGCAATTATTCTATCATTTTAGGCAATAATGGTCCAACTCACTTTTAACGGCATCATATTAAGCTTTGGGTACAAATTCAAGCATTAAAACCAAAAGAATGAAAAAATTAAACACTCAATGAATCACGACAATATGCAAGATTTGATTGAGGATAAAAAATTAATGTAAAACAGCTAAAACCATAAAAACAGTAAATTTTTATTTACAACATACACGATTAAATACTGTTCTTTTTTCTACCAGTTATAAATTATATAATTAAAGAGTCTTTTACAACACGTTATCAGTGTGCCATCGTCTTACAGGACAAAGAATGACAGTCCCTTGGTCTTGAATGTCCAGAACAAAAAACCTGTTTACCATGCTACCAGAAGTTGTCTCTTCTTTTTCTCGATCTTTGAAGGACATCAGATATGACAGATTCTCTAGCAGACATCGAAGTGTCCGATAAAATGTCCGATTGAACTGTGTTGTCCAAATCTTGCCCAATTTCAGAGGGCTGAACAAATGCTCTCGGAGGCTTTCGACTGTATTTGATCTCCGGGCGCTTATCTTTTTGTTTATAGTCTTTCGGCTCATAACGTAAATGATTAACAGCTCCATCTCGTTCTTCTAGATCAGTCACCATCAAGTCACCCTCGTTGGCCTTGTCTTCGTATTTATCACGCCTGTACGTCTTATGATAATGAGCTGGCTTCGGTCGAGTTTCCCGTATAATCTCGGGTTCACCTGGAGGTCCGTATTTGGCATAATTTCCTACCATTGTTTTCCTTGCAGCTCCTTCTGCCCACTTCTTTGGTCTGACATAGCCTATATCTGGTTCCAAAGTTCGAAACTCGTGCACTGGAGCTGTAACCTCACTTGAAAGCTTCTGACCAGGGAATGCAACATTACCGCCTCGTAGTGGTGTTGTCCGGTCCAAATTATGGCGCCTAGGGTCCATTCTGCTTTTTAAACGTGGAGTTTCTATCCTTCCTTTGAGTAGGCTCATAACTGAATCACTTTCACTTGAGGATGACGATAAGACAGGACTTGCAAGAGGCTCTACGTCGGCTTCTACCAAACCCTCTTTATCACAAGAAGATATTGCCTCAGCCTCTTCATCTTCATAGTTATCACTTACTTTCTCATCTCTGACATAAGTTTTCATCACCTTCCCAGTGGCGGCCACAGTGCTCTGTTTACTAGAACCGTTTGCTCTTGCTGACTTCCCATGCTTTCTGGAGTCTGAAATATTCGTTTTCGATCTAGGCCCTCCAGCTTGAGAAGCTAGCACATTGGTTGCAGTATTGCTTGTTTCAGCGGGTTCATCTTTCTCCTCTGCTTCTTCACTACTTTGTGCAACATAATCTTCATAATCTTCAGTCTTCTTAACTTTGCCCCCTCCAATTGCTTCTAAGTTGAAGTTTGCTTTCTCCGAACCTTTAACGCCTTCTTCGGAAGCAGTTTCATCTTCATCGTCGTCATACAAAGATGCAAGAAACACTGTCGGGTAGTGAGTTTCTCGTGTCCTCACTTTGTAACTCTGGGCTCTCTCCCTGAGACGTAGTACCTTAAAGAAAATTCAAAATGGCGTTAAGAATACGAGCCTGACTGTCGACATCATATCAAGACCTATTTCTCGCAGAGTTCAATCAATCTTCAGCAAACTTCAGTTACAAAAATAAATCTAATTTTTATTGGAACAGTATCTTCACATGTAGATATGGGTGAAATTAAACTAAGAAAGGCAATTACTAACAGAAATTAAACCATAAATGGAAAATTCGCTCAAAAAAGCATTTACGGAGCAGATGTTTCCAAAGCAAGAAAAGTCGATTTCAAACACGCTCTTCACACGTGTTTTGTCAAAAAACTAGAATTTTGCGCAAGAAATGAACAAAGCTCAAGCGTTTCAACCTACGAATTTGGTAAAAGGGAATTTTTAATCCGTATCCTTTACATAATTTAATGAAAGTATGTAACCGATACCTGCAGTTCTCAATTTTTGAATCACATTATCATAGAAGGACTTAGAACTTTCAAATACGAATAAATGGTATTGAGATTTTGCACCCTTCTCTACCCTCCAGTTCAATGTTGATATCACTGCTACAAACTTCCTAACCTTGAAATGAAGGGTGGGGGGTATGTGTTTATATACATGTATTCTATCGGGCACGTGGTTTTGGGGTTTGTCTCAACAGTTATATTCAAGACATGTAGGTTAACATGGCAAAATTCTGTCTTGAAAGTAGACCCTGAATTTTATTCTAACATGTCAAATTGCTCTAACATGTAAACGAGAACCAAAGTTTCGACACAATTTAAACTTCAACTCGGGATAATGACTTTGTTAAGGATTTCTCATTCTAAGGACCTCTAATGAAATCCCAATCCGGATTTCACGACAGAATACATTTGAATCCAGCTAAGTCGTACCCCTGATAGCTTGGAATATCAAACTGTGAAGTAATTGATGTTTATTTATAGTGAAATAAAATTTCTACTCGAAACTTAAAATTGCAAAAAATAAGTGGTTTTGAATATCCTCTGGTGATCAGAGTAAATCTGGATGCAGATAGAACATCAAACAATGGAAACCGAGACAAACACACGTGGCAGTTCCCATCGATGTTTAAAGACCAAACACAACGCTACACTTCTGGTTACCAAGCAACTTACAAATAGTATTAGTATATATTTGCATTTATTGTTTAAAATATTAATTAGGAGGCTACATTGGAGATCCAAGCATAATATAGCCTTAAAAGAGAACTTTTAAAAGATGCGATGATTTTGAAAATAAATTTACTTAAAGCAACAGAGCCGTAAGGATGAAAATCAACATTGCAGCCAGAGGAATCGAGAATACAACAGACATGACGACTGATTGAAAAGACTTAATCTCCCCATAAGACAGGACAAATGTTTTTGTCAAGAGTTTAGAAATTGACTTTGCTGTCAAGAAAAGAAACAATAAAAACTAGCGGCATTGCTAAGAGCTGCTGTAGCAAGTCTGCTGATGTGCTTTACTGGATCTCCTTCAAGTCTACACGCCTTAACCATGATTCAAATTTAAAGAAGAATCACAGAGTTTTCCTAAAGCATTTTTGACGTTTCAAATTTTTGTTTACATCAAAGTATAAAAAAGATTGCATATAACCGATCACTTCAAAAGGCGAACAGTCATATTTTGCTCGATCGAAACCCCTTAAGGATTCTCCTTCAAGTCCACACGCCTAAAACATGGTTGAAATTTAAAGAAGAATCAATGAGTTTTCCTAAAGCATTGTTGACGTTTCAAATTTTTGTTTACATCAAAATATGAAAAAGATTGCATATAACCGATCACTTCAAAAGGCGAACAGTCATATTTTGCTCGATCGAAACCCCTTAAGGATTCTCCTTCAGGTCCACACGCCTTAAACATGGTTGAAATTTAAAGAAGAATCAAAGAGTTTTCCTTAAGCATTGTTGACGTTTCAAATTTTTGTTTACATCAAAATATGAAAAAGATTGCATATAACCGATCACTTCGAAAGGCGAACAGTCATATTTTGCTCGATCGAAACCCCTTAAGGATTCTCCTTCAGGTCCACACGCCTTAAACATGGTTGAAATTTAAAGAAGAATCAAAGAGTTTTCCTAAAGCATTTTTGATGTTTCAAATTTTTGTTTACATCAAAATATAAAAAACATTGCATATAACCGATCACTTCAAATAGCGAACAGTCATATTTTGCTCGATCGAAACCCCTTTAAGGACTCTACATAATACTTTGTCACCATTAAAGCTGTTCTTTCACAATATTTCAATCAAACAGTCAAGAAAATTGAACTACAAAACAAGATTAGGTTCCCTTTGAAGAAGAAAAAACCAAAATATAAAGCAAATTTTCAGTACGGGTGACGCCACAGTGACCTGCAGTTTGTTGTAAGAATGAATGGGCATTGGTCAGGAGGAAGAGGAAAAATTCCCAAAAAAGATATTGGTTATATTTAATTTCGCGTGGGTGGCGAGCGGCGGCATGAGCTTCAAGAAAGTTCATGAGAATGTAACACCTAATGAAGCTCTTCAACAGGAGGAAAGAAAATTATTTAAGCCACTATCGAAAATCTGAGGTTATGCTTTGGGAAAGGAAGGACTTCATAAATCACAGATAACTATTCTTAAGGTAGCATTCTTCCAGATAACCGTATCAAAGGTGAACCGAAGACGTTACATTACACTGCAGTTTTACAATTTAGTTTAAATGTTCTGTAGCAAAACCTGTCTTGTATAAGCAACCATTGCAGCACAATGTCATGCTCAACAAAAAGCATAACCGCCGATACTTGGCTATAGAAAAAGTTGCACGATAACCTATAAAGATGTATGGAGATAAATTCATTATCACAAATCTCAATAGTACAGAAATTTGTTGCTGCTGTTTGCAGCCAGGCCCTTTTTTATTCATATTGGAATCTGAATCGGATATTGTTGTACATTTCAGCAACTTTTAAAAAAAGCACTAAGAATATCAGACTTGAGGTTCAGAAATGTCCAAACTGAGTTGAGGCCATCATATTATTCCCCAACTCGTAATTTGTATACTAGTTTAGCATTTCTTGTGAGTTACACTAAACAAAAGCAAGGTAGGTGGTCTTAGGTCATACAGAAAAGAGGTTGATAGGGGTGAAAACCATGAAACCTCAATACGGTACAAATTGAGAAGACTTACTTCTTTGAACCAATCAAGGCTTTCAGATGTTTCGACCTGAAAAACAAAATATATGTTTGATAGTTTCATATTAGGCATCGAGAAAACGAAAATATGTCATACTAACAAATGTCCTATTAAAAGAGTTGATTTCAGAATTGGCTTGGATCCTCTAAAAGAGAATCACATTATGACGTAATAAGTATATGGGACATTGGTTTTGCTTAGATTTCGAGTTATCAAACCACTAGTATAAGCAGACGCTGTGTTTATATCATAACTTTAAAAAAGATCGTTAGGTATGTAAGCCATTCACAAGTTTCATTTGTTTATACGAGTATAAACAATAATTCTGTTGATTCTATTGTTAAAATTTCGCTCATCAAGAAGAAATCTCCCTGAAAAAAGGCTACACCAGACGCCCTAACTATATGCAAGAGGCGTTTAATTGACGGCAGCTGGAATTTCGCTTGGTACGGAAATAGAAAAATAAATTGGTCTACACAGCTACAAAAGAAAATCGTCTGTTCTTATCGATTGACAGATAAACTTAAGCATAATACCATTGTTTTTCACTGCATTCCTAAGCCACTTATACAACCAAAGCATGGCAAGATTCTCTACAAAATCATTTTTGTAGCTGTAATGTTATTTGCAACATCACAAAACAAGTCGAAAAAATTCAATTACGAGCAACGTCTAAATGCGAATACTGCAAAAAAATTTTATAACTGAATATGAGATTTATAATGATTTCAAAAGGCTAATTTTGGCATCAACAATAACCTTTATGTAACATAATAAAGACAGATTATGCAAGATCAAACATTTTCTTGCATAAAGGATTGAAAAATTGGAAAAAAATATTTCCGACATCGCTAAGCTGTGAACATACAATTAAAATTTCGAAAATACTATTGTCATTCTGCTTGTATAGTAACGTCTGTTCCATTAGAAAAGCTAAGTACAAACCGTTTCTTGTTTGCTTTGCTCGTCTTCTTGGGCTTTAGAACGAGATACTTTACCGGGGCTAAACTTTGAGGGAGCGACAAAGTTGGCATTGTATTCTGTGACCAATTTGCTTTGAAAAAAAGAAAATTTTAAGAATAAGAAAGTAAAATAAGATGTATGATGGGTTAAAGGAAAACTTGAGCAAAATCACATGAAGTCGTACAAATCTAGTACAGTAAGGCTCCGCAAATAAGAAACCACTTTTAAGAAACTTTAAGGCTTAAATGTTTTCTGAAAGGCTCTGTTTTATAAAGAGTGATACAATGTTTCTTATACGTGGTCCAAGTTGCCTTGTTCTTAACAAGACATTTAGAAATACACTTATTTGAGATCACAGACATAACAGCACTCGTTTTCAAATTAAAAACCTATGAATGGGTTACAAAGCAAGATGTATGGCAAATCATACAGTACAGTATTCTTAGGAAAACATGGTAATGGGCCTCAGGAAATTTTATAATCGTTTAGCTTAAAAATTAAAAAAACCAAGATTTAAGAAACTTCTTAGGCTAAATAGAAAAAAGAGTTTCTTATTTGCGAGGCCTTACTGTAAACAGTGCAAACAGGATTTCTTGTAAATTAAAAATTATAATAAAATAAACCACAAAGAAACAAGGCTTTCGGATATTGTAGTAATCATTTAGTTTGTTAGTCTGATACAGACATTACTTTGGGGTTTAAACGTAGCTAACTTGAGACTACGGAGAAGCGTAAGATACTCGATCCTTGGTCCTGGCCTGCAGCTACGTTGTTCATTAACCTGCATGACATAGTTGCAGGGATTGCAACTAAGGCAGAGAATCTCGAAATAACAATGCAATCTGCTATTATCAAAACATGAATAAACAATTATTTGTGTTGTAGCCAGTCACAAAAAGCAGCCAAAAACTGATCACATTTCGAACTTATAGATGACTTTTTTGAATGTCAACAGAAAAGACACAAACGAAATAGCTTATATTACAAGTTTCTCATCTATTTCGAGGTGTTTTGAAGATTCTGGGAAAAATTGTATAACAAAGTGATTACATGAAGACTTATACCACGAGTTAAGAGAAAAAAGAACATTTGTGTACCAAAAGCCCAGGTACATTTTTAACAAGCAACGTTAAGTCTAGTATTGCTTATCTTCATTCAAGAGGTCTATTTGTAGAATAATCTTAATCCTACGTAAAGACATTTGCCTTTTATGATTGAAAAATTCATTGAGATGATAATACTCTTATAACATGCGGAAATCAAACATAAAAGAATGATGTCCGAGAAATAACAAAGGCCTTATCTTAGCGTATGTTTTTACCTTTTTTTAAATATTAAAGGAAAACAAGGTTATATCAGGCAGAGTCTTTATTTTCAAGGAGATTATATAGACTCTACTTCATATGATTCGAGATAAAAATATAACGCAGGCAAAACACTTTGTCGGTGTTCAAGTTTAAATCATTATAAAAAATCTAGCAATGTCAGCCTAAATCGCCCTTATTCAGTTGCTTCAAACTAGCTAAATTTAATAAATGAGACATTTCACATGATATCAAACATGATATTAAAGATTAGACATGATAAAATAGCATTGTAGGTGTGTCAAAAGACAATGAGAAACTAGAAGTGGAAAAGCTGACAAACCTTTTGCCGTATGGGACAAAGAGAGGCTGAACATTTTTGGATTGGTGAAGAAGTCTTCTGTCGACAACAGGTTTACCTGCAAGATATTTCACGCAGAATAGATGTTGTCTTACACCAATCAATAACGAATAAATACTATTATGAAAAACATTTTGGAAATCATTCAGAGTTCCGAATAAATGATACGTTGTTTAAGTAAATAACTGGATACGTATTGTATAGTTGCGGCACGCTCAGGCTTCAACTTTAAATTAGGAAGAGAAGGGTATATATAGGAAGGCAGGAAAAAAAGAAAGTGACCGGCTAACTCCAAGTTGGAGTAGGAAAGGAGATCACAAGTGCAAAAGAAATGTTTCATTTGATGCCGTGTCATGGAAATGTGGAGACATTGCATCGCTGACTTGCACCTTGTGTAAACGTGAAAGAAGGTTACAATTGATGGTGCAATTTTTGGCAAACATTCTTTAGGAAATTTCCCCGGTAGGGGCAACATTTTGAAAGGACCCTGATTTCAGAAAAAATTACAAAGAAATTACCCCCCCCCCCCCCCCCAGCATCAAACAAAATGAGGTTTACAATTGCATTTTGGGCATTTCTTAATAAGAAATTTCCTGCTCCTCATACAATATCGAGAGGACAGGATAGGCCTTAAGCTAAAGAGGCATTTTCTCTTCAATGCGGGGCAAGATCCTCCGTAGTTAGAACGTAAAAAATGCTTTGATTTTTATCAACAGACAAAAAGGCATACTTGGAATCATACTGTATCAGATAAATAGATGGGGAAGTTCTTTTGTTCCTTACGACTAATCATAAAATTTCACTATACCAAAGTGCATAATTTCATGATCAAAAACAGGCCTTTTCTTTTTGCGTTAAGCAAGGCCATGTGGCTAGATAGCTGTAATGAGATTTTTCTTATGTCCTACAGCTTTCATTTTGTAATAGTTATATTTATCAACTAAATACGTTAATGTCTATTTCGTGTTATTTAATTATCTTATTTATATATAAATGAAATGTTTGAAGTTGAATTGATACCGTTTTCGAAAGATTTTTCTCGGAAATTATGCCTGGTCATAGGCCAGCATAAGAAAATAAATTTAAGTAGCACCGTACCCTCTTTGCCTTCCTTGTGATCGCCAGCATTTTCGGCAGGTGCCTTTTTATCTCCTGCAATACTAAAATCTGGACTTTGTTTTACCAACGGGTACTCTCTGAATTGCAACTGATATTCCGATTTGAAAGGCTTGAATTTCCTTTTTGTGAGATCATCACTAGCTAATTCAGCATTTTCAACTTCTACGGGAACAGAGACCTTAGGATATATTTCATGTCTGACCGGCTCTTTCCACGCAAATTGTAGCTGATATTCTGTCTTTATGGGGTGACTGTGTAACGGAGGCTCAATGGTTTGCATTCCAGCTTTTATCTTTAGTGCTCTGTCCACCTATAAAGAAAACATCTTCGTATCAACAAAAATTTAGAAGCACGAAACGATTATGAAGAGCACAAAAGTTAATTAGACATTGTTTCACTATTATGTTTGAGATCGTCATCTTCCATTACAAGAAAAGAAACAAGATTAAATTTTCCAATAACATGAAAAAAATACCACAGCTACCACACCAATATTTTGGCTTTTTGGATGAGAACTTATAAGCAGTGGCAGACACTTGGGAGGCGAGGGGGGCGACCGCCCCCCCCCCAATACTTTAGAGGACAATGGTCTTTTGTTCTAAAACAATGGGAAATGTGATATCATCTTATTAAAACAATAGGCTTGCCCCCCAATATTTGATCAAGTGTCCGCCCCTGCTTATAAGCACTTTCTTGATTTGATGAGCACCTTCACAAACCTTGAAGTCATTAATCAATAAAATCTTCTGAAATAATGAACATCATGAAGGTTTTTTGAAAGAGTATGTTTAAGAAACTAGGAAATAACTTTAAGATTAAACTTCATAAAATCGCAAACCCGCTCATTTTGCTTGTTTTTCACGTCGTCCAAATCTTTCTTCCTTTGTTCTTTTGCAGGGCTTTTTCGGCGTCTTTTCTCTCTCTTGGAATCATCAGCATGTTCTTTTAGAGGGTTGCTCTCTTTCTTACTGGTGTCTTCTCTCAACCGCCAGTCTGCAGTTTTGATAGGAAAAAGGCTTTCAACTGGAACATCTCTCTTTGCTGGTTGTTCAAACTCCAATTTCCTTTTGGCAGTTTCTGAAACATTTTGGTTAACAGCTGTCACTTCAGCCAGGCCATTACCCTCGCTCTCTTTTGAGTTGCCGTTCATAGGTGGAATGGTGTCTGTTCTTAGAATATTATGGTTGAAGTTGAATGGCGATCTTTTTTTACGCTGCATCGGCGGTTCCAAGGCACTGTAGCCTTGGTTATAAGATTCTCTTCCAGCAAATTTGTCATCCTTAAAAGAAGAATTGAAACATTTTCTAAACTGAGTATTGCAAATTAAAATCATTACTAGACTTCTAACAGCAAAAGATAAAAATAATTAAATATTTGACGACTTTTAGCTAAAACTATTCCAGAAAGATACATTATACTTGCTACAAATTTGAGCACCATAAAATTAAGGATGCCTGAGTACTATTACTTTCTCTTTGTGATTCATTCCAAATAAGTTTTTGCGATGTAATCAAAATCAAGATGCTTAAACTCAAAAATAATCTAATACAGCACAATACAGCAGGAACTAGCTTTGATGCTTCTTAATCTTAATCTTGGATTCAAAACATTGAGAAGCGTATAAGCCTCAAACTGAAATTAATGTTTTAAAACTCACAAAAAGAAATTCTTAAAAGGAAAAAAATGGCCATAGGAAAAAAGAAACCCTTTAAACTACAAAAAATTGTCATCTACATTACTGTTGGACTTGACCATGAAGTACACTGGGGTCAGAAATAAACAAGAGGGTTTAATTGAAAAGGAGAGGTCAAGGTCAAGTCAAAAATTTAATAAATTCAGAGAGGTTATAAACCCAGGGAGTCTACCTCTTATGAAGTCAAAATAAGGAACTGAGGGTCCTCAGACTTTTAAAAAAATTAAAGGGGTTGAACAATTATTCTTGACGTTTTGAGTATAGAGGAACTGATCACTGAATTTGTATATTATTATTATTGAAGTTAAATCAGTGTACAGAATATATTAGTGTCAAGATTGACAGAATATAATAATCCTATAAATGAACATGGATACAACATCAAACAGTGTCAATTTTAACACTTGAAGATAAACTGATAGAATTGGCAAGGTACCTTGAACTGTTCATTTGCATCAACTTTTGCTGTTTGCCTTTTAGCTGCATAGTCCAAAATAGGATTTCCTTCACTGAAAGCTTTAGGGTTTTGTATTTCCTTGTAATTCTCCTTTGGTGCAGGGATAATTTTATCTGCATTCTTTGTTAGAGCAGCAGCTTTTTTGTGCTGTAAGGGAGGTTCCCTTGTGATGTGCACATCTAACGACTTGACGCCTGCTTCCTTTCCTGATTTCTTTTTCAAAATCGGCACTGGTGCAATGATTGGACCATCTGATGCCCTTGGCTTCAAGACTGGACTCCTGACAACTTTTGAAACATCATTGTCAAATCCTTTGAAAGATGAGTTATACTCTGTCTCAAACTAAAAAGCAATTATAAATTTTCATCATAAATTGATATATTATTAGCCTGCTTTTGATTCAAGCTATAGAAATTCAACTTCTTCATTTTGGCCGAGAAAAAGCTCAACCCGGACTCCTAAAAAATCATGCCAGCCCACAAAGGAAACTACACATCTAGACCAAAAGTATCAATGCGTCAGGTGTTGAAATGTCTGGCTCTGACACAGATTCTTGGCAATATTCCCTTGCAGCTATTGAATACTGTAATGTATTGAAGTGACTGGTAATTTACAATTTCCGTTTCTGCCATATAAATGCCACCATAAATAAAATCAACACTTCAAACAGCTTAAATTCATGCCCATGTGAACCAATCTGTGGGATCCTGGCTGTAACATATTACTGGCCATCCAAAGCCAAGCTATACAAGTTTCCCAGCTTGGCAGAAAATGGTCAGTAAAAGCTGACACTATTCATGTGTTGTTGCTGGATCTCATATTTCTTATTCTCAATTTATAATTGGTAATTAGGTTAGTTGGGCTAATATTTGGCAATGAGTGCATCACTGATTATCCTTACACAACTCACAAGCTATTTCAACATACTAGCTGTCTCCCTGAGGAGTCGCAGTCTCCTTTGTAGAGTAGAATAACTGAACAGACTGCTCTTTGCATTTTCTCTTCAAAAAGCAATAAACATAAGCATAAAGTTTGATTGAAAACCTCAAGATAGAACGTAATAGATGTAAATCCGTGCATAACTCTTTGTTTACGGTCGTCATCTTGGTATCCAAAGGAGAAAGAGAGCTAGGCCTAAATGAATAAAATGTAACTAGCAAGAAAACCCATAAATATTTTCTAAATAAATGTAAATTAATTTTTGGCAGTGCAAATACTTACCCTCACCTTGCTAGGCATTATTATGGAAATGGTCTTTAGGAAATCATTATAATTCAGGCTGGAGTGGAGGGTCGATAGAACGGTTCCGCCATTTTTGTATTCAAACTTTGCGTCCAAACGAAAACACAGTGACGGTTGAAGCGAGAATGAGACTAACCAATCAGCGAATAGCATCTACAACCGGGACAATAAACAATCAAAACGAGCCCGAAACCGGGTAGATGCCACCTGAAATCGCACAAATTGTTGTTGTTTTTTTTAAGTACATATGTAAAGGTTCAGAAAAGTGACGGTGAACAGTAATCTGCTGGGATCTAAGGGTTGAAAACGGGGGTGAAACAGTTAGCAGTGAGACGTTATGTCTCTGCGGAGGAGAATTTATTTTCACAAGCTTGCTTTGTCTCTAACAACACTATTGTTCCACAACCCGCGACCCGCCCCGCGTTATGACTGACTCTAGGATCTGCAAATGCAGATAGCTAGGTGCTTTAATGCGGACAAATTGAGAAATAGATTGGTAATTATTACATCAAGAAAGATATTTGCATAGAAAAGAAAGAATTAAAAGGAGTCGTAAAATTAAATATCGACTGAGCAAATTAATAAGTTAAACACCAGTAATTTCTACAGATTTCTACCCAAAAGCCAAGCAAACTTTGAAGGTAGGTTTCAAAAATAAACAGGAGTCTGAATCTCGCATAAGGATGTTATATGAACAATTTAACTTCTTTTATCTACCAAAACTCGCTATTTAATGTTGATGTTTTCCTTGGCAATCAGTTCAACAGATGTTGTTTGCCCAAGTGGCAATGAGCTCATTTTCTCATAAATATTGAAATAAACTGTCTCGTAATAGGGACTAAAAACCAGTGAAATATTGTCTCAGTTTTATAAGTCATTTAGTCATGTTGACTACACTAAAATTCTGCTTGTTTCTAACAAAACTTTTTGCTCTTTTTCAAGCATCTTGCTCTGTGGTGATAACAAAGGGAACATTTTTCATCAGAGACACGGAAACCTACCAAACCAAATCGAGGGTGATGCCTTCTGCGCCTAGGCACAAGCCAGTGGTTCAAAGCAGTGCTGTTTATCACATTTGCAGTTTTCGTGAAGATTGTTTTGCTGTGAATCGGACAAGAATAGCAAAAAGCAGGTTTTGCCCAAATGTAATTGTGAGGTGGAAAAAGATGTTAAAGGAGACAAGTCTAAAAAGTATGTCGTGTTTATAAATATAGTAAAACTGGCAGGGACGTATGAGGTGTTGGGAAAATGGAGGAACAATCCATTTAAGAAAATCTCATAAGGCCCATTGTTAACGACCCACTTGACATCTCCAACTTTTCTTCTTTTTCAACTGATTATCATGAGTTGATCAGCTACACTAGGTAATAACTAAAATCGCGAAAATGCTCCTTTACCAATCACATTCTTCCTTTCACTCCATTCAAGTATCTTTCAACAAGTAACAGCATGTACTCTTTCTCCTGAGTTTATTTCCATGTAGGCTAGGTTGATACACTGGATCTTACTTGTCAAAAGTCACTTGTCATTAGGTTGCTAATCTAAATGTTCTTTTTCAAATTATTAGTTTCTAAATATGGTATCTATTGCATGAATAAGTGTTTCAAAAGACCCTAAAAATATCTTTGTCTATGAAGGAGCTGGAATTTCACGTTATCTTATAGAATCAAGATCATTTTTCCAAGCAGAGAGCACAGCATATGGAATTTCTTATGGCGTTTTCAGACATTTTGATCTATCATGCATGATATCTATTGATAAATGATATTGTGACAGCAAGTCAACATGTGTTATCATACATCATCCTGCTTTATTTTCATTTATTCAAGGATTTAAAGACTGCAAGACTTTATACGACTGGGGAAATCGACGTAGCGGTATTTACGAAATATGGCCAAAAGGCACAGATAATGGTAACCTTGCTGTGTTTTGTAATATGGACGTCGATGGAGGTGGATGGATAACGATCCAAAGAAGAGTGGACGAAAATAGGTACTTCAACAGTGAATGGAAACAATACAAAGATGGTTTTGGAGATCTAAGTAAAAACATGTGGATAGGCTTAGAAAATATGCATTTCCTCACCTCAAGTGAGAAATCAGCGACTTTGCGAGTAGATATAACATTTCAAGAGTCAGCACGAAAGTACAAAGCTTTTGCGAAGTATGAGACATTCAAAGTTCAAAGTGAGGCTAATGGATACAGACTACATATTGGTAACTTTTCTGGCAATGACGTAAACGCCATGGAAACACAAAATGGAAAGCAATTTAGTACAGGAGACAGAGACCAAGATGGCTGCAGTTGTAGCTGTGCCTCTCTCTACACTGGAGGCTGGTGGTTTGGCGACTGCTCGAAAGGACCAAGCGCAAATCTAAATGGCATATATACAGAAGAAGGCACAGATCCTGCCCAAGAAATTACTTGGAAAAATGAAGGAAAGCGGAAGATTGTTTATGTTGAAATGAATATGAAATACAATTGACAACAATTTATAGTACTATGCAATTACTATATACGAGTCTCCACAATTTAGTTTCAGAATTATATATTTGAGTGGGGATAAGGGAAAGAGAATTCCCCACCCTTCCTATTTATCTACAAATTTGTCATCACTGCATCGATCTATAATCCTCAGAAAATATTTACCTACGCTACTACGCATAATTTGCTTTTCAAAAGGTGAATAGACTATGATTTACGCTTTGTTGTTTAAAATAAGGCGGTTCTAAGTAGCAATTAGGATCTTGCTTAATGCAATCATCAGGCAATTGCTGGAGTTTTCATAGCTTACATTATCTAGGAGGATATTCCCTTTCGCTTACGTATAAGACAACATTTAGCTAATTTACAAAATATTCCTACACACTGTAGCTCGGGCATTTTGGATGACAACATTAGACAGTTGGTTCAATTTCTTGATTTTTTCTTATTTCATTTACTTTCTTCCATTACTGTTTGATTAGATATTTTGTTAGTGATTTATATATAGGAATAAATGGCTTGAATTGAACATCACCATGTTTGATGACCAACTGTTGTAGCAGCTTTACACTAATCTAACGAGTCAAATTACTTAATCTAATGACTGGAAGATTGTTTTTCTTGGTTCCTACTTCTAGTATGAATACAAACTGTTCTAGTTACCTACTGAAAAATAATATACAATTCAATTCCATTAAAGTGCACCATCAAGGGGTGTAAGATAATGGTCTGACTTTTCCAATGTCTGATTATTCCAGGGTTCGTCTTTTGATGTGAATCCGATAGGAAAATCCAATGATACTTCTAAATCAGTTTTCCGTTGTACGACTTAAAGCGATTCAGCTGTTTTAAGAATAGAACAGTTTACAACTAGCATGCTTTTCGTAGACAGCATAATGTATGGGTTTAAATATCCTTTAAGGAGAAAAGAGATTTTGACAAGCATAACAAGGGTCAATGAAGGGACAATAATTTTGCATGATTCAGACGTAGTTGAAATGTTTAATAATTCCCTTGTCACTATAACCGATTCTCTTAGAATTATTGAGAAAGGAAAAACTATCCGTGATTCTAAAAAAACTAGGAGTCCTAATGGTCAACGCTTATCTACATTCTGTAACTTTCAGGATTACAAAAACAGCTTTCCATCATTGAAATAAGTTGTCAGTTAAATAAAAAATTGCTAGAATAAATCCTACTAAGTAAACGACTTTCTCAAATTGCGTCTCATCGAGATCGGTTGAAGAGTGACTTCGATTTGGTTTCTACATCCTTTGCGAGTCATACTCAATAACACCATACAGTAATCTTCCATTATGGATGAATTGAAATTCCCGGATGCGTAATATTTTCTTAAAACGATGAAAAAAGGGTAAATACATGCCTAAAAGTGTTCTCTCCAGTCTCCACAGTGTCAAAAACAATTGAGAGGGCTCATTGCTTCTCAGTTTTTACTATACGTCTCGGAATTTATCATAGTTGCTTTGTGGATTTTCGTCAAGGGCCACAATGCAAACCTTGCATTGATGTGTAAAATTAAAGAATTGAAAGTTTGCTTGGACAACGGCACGAGAGTAACCTTTCAAAGGCCTTTGATTGCATCAAGTAGAATGTACTTATTGCCAAGCTACAGCTTCACACATACAGGCTTCGCACTTAGAAAATCAAAGGCAATGGGTAAAAGTTAATGGATCTTTAAATGCCTAGGGATTGGTGTTCCTCTGGACCTCTACTGTACAATGTCTTTTCTTTACCGATTAATTTCTGCTATCAATGCGAGAGACTGCAACTTTAATGCATCAATTCAAGCGTGCGAGATGAGAGATCCCAAAAATATAGGCTAGAAGAGATCCCAAAAATTTAACTGGGTGCCATAAATATTGGCAGCATTGCCATTAATATTTCTAATTTATTTGTAAGCATATCTGTCTATATCTAGGTATCGCTGAACTGAGACTTTTAATGATGGCATTTATAACGGCCAGCTACAGTACTGTCAATTTGTGTGGATGTTGCATAGCAGAAACATAAATAGGAAAGTCAATAGGCTGCACGAGGGAGCCCAGAGAATATGACGTAAATACTAAAGATTCAGCTCTGCAACTTTATTAAAAAAGCCTGAACTGTAACGATACATGAGAAATACATGCAATGGGTGATGACTGTAATGTTCAAAACTATTAGTAATTTAAACCCGTTTTATGAATTAAATTTTTTTTAAAAAAATGGTTTTTACACAGTATTCTCTCCAATTAACGGATACTCTAAAAGGCGGATATCTCTGATTAGCGGAAAATTTTTTTCCCGATGGTTTTCTAGTCAAAGTCTCATAAAAAACTTCCTAAAAAGAGGACACTTAATTAGCAGACATTCTAATAAACGGAAAATATCTTTTGCACAAAATAGCCAATTTGGCCTTTTTCTTTCCGATTAGCGGACAGTACAAAAAGTTAGGAGCCAGCAAGCAAATAACTGAGACGAATGAATATTTGTTCAAATATTTATTTCAAACACTTTGGCATTTAACAATCTAGTTGGCTTTTTACAGCTTCGAGCTTCTTTACAGCCCAGTTTACTAACTTTTCTTGTCCATGAAAGTGGTAAATTACTGGAATCTCCAGACCATAGCTACCTCCACGATTCGACCTCTTTCCAGTAACTTCAGCTTTAATGTAAGTGTTTGGCACTACCCGATAGCCACTAACTACCCAGATTACGTCCAGAGGTGGAGCCAGAAATCTGTCGACAGAGGGGTTGGAGCTTCCGACAGGGGGGCTAAAATGACTAAAATATGCAGATTTTGTACGTTATTTTGTCAAATTTGCTCCAACAATAACCTAAAATTTCCTCCGATGGGGGCTAGATGCTTCCGACGGAAGGGCTGAAGTCCCCCCCCCCCCCCTCCACTAGCTCAGCCCTGGTGCCAGCACTGATTGCACCTTTTAAATACAAAACTCGGGTCTATTTTCAAATTTGGGACTTACATTGCAAAACTTTCCAAAAGGCGGACACTCCCAATTAGCGGACACCTTGCTCTTGTCCCGACGGTGTCCGCTAATTTGAGAGAATACTATAGTTTAAACCCACTGCTTTAGCCTGATAACTAGCCCATCATATCAGCCTACCACTGCTTGTAATATAGATTTTATTTTGTCTCTCGAAATAGTCATCTCTATTCTTGCAACCTGAAAATTGATAGAAGATGTAATCTCTTTATTCGTAATGCTTCATAATGCTAATGTATTATTGTCTCAAATTTACAAAAAGGAAGTTTCAAATTCCATGAACAATTTCTTTTGCTCTGTTGGAAAGATGTAAAACCACTTAAAAAGGGGGTTTTACAAATGTGAGTTCGTAGGTCGTTCGCAGAAACGTACACGATAAATACGGCAAAAACTGTTATCCAATTCTCTATACACTTCTTCTAATTAATCAGTTCACGGCAAACGACTAAAAATATCTTAAATGGCTAACGGCGAAAATGTAACGGCAAACACAATTCTGCAAGCTAGCGACAAGGTACACTTATTCGTACACTTACAAGGTTGAGTTCGACAAAGCTTACGGCAAGACTCAACCTAACTATAAAGCCACCCCTTATATACCCTAAGAATAATTCAATTTACAGAAGCTGATGCAATTGCAGCGCAATGATGCAATTGTCATGTGATGTCCTGCAATGAATGGGAACCCTGTGTTCTAACATAGCCCCCTCCTTTGAAAACAAGCCTCCTGGCTTGGTCTTCTTGTGGCGTTTCTTCTTCGCATTTATACAACATGCCTTGCAACTCTTTCATTTTTGGTAATGAGCATAATGGTGATGATGATCTGCACAGATGTGATGGGGCTAACAGTATATCGGTGATTGACGTCATTTCTTTGAATATCGTTGTCAGGGGCGTTTTGAAAATTTCTGCCTCGTCGAACGCTATTGTTTGGCCCAATTGCTCTTTCATCAAGTTAGCAAGCTCCTTTGTTATGTCTTCTAACATGCGGAACAACTTGCACAGAGCAACGAAGGGTTCAGTTGTGGTTTAGGTTGTCATTCTTGTCCGAATTTCGGCTTCAAAAACTGGGCCCATTTTTGCATTCACAGGCACAGAAGCTTTACCTTGCAATGGTTGCTGCTTCAACGGGCGTCTTCTGCAATATTTGACCACGTGTCCCACTCTTTTGCAGTAATTGCAAATCGGCTGGTCGTCTGTGGTTCGCAGGTATCGATAAGTGCTCATCTTCTGTTCCTTCGGCTCGGCTGTCCTCACACGGGGTAACCAATGTAAAACCACTTAAAAAGGGGGTTTTACAAATGTGAGTTCGTAGGTCGTTCGCAGAAACGTACACGATAAATACGGCAAAAACTGTTATCCAATTCTCTATACACTTCTTCTAATTAATCAGTTCACGGCAAACGACTAAAAATATCTTAAATGGCTAACGGCGAAAATGTAACGGCAAACACAATTCTGCAAGCTAGCGACAAGGTACACTTATTCGTACACTTACAAGGTTGAGTTCGACAAAGCTTACGGCAAGACTCAACCTAACTATAAAGCCACCCCTTATATACCCTAAGAATAATTCAATTTACAGAAGCTGATGCAATTGCAGCGCAATGATGCAATTGTCATGTGATGTCCTGCAATGAATGGGAACCCTGTGTTCTAACAAAGAGTCTTGCTAATAAATTGACCCAGCCCAAAATTGCCTCTTTTCTGGCAAGTAACAAAAACAGAAATGAATTGCTAGCTACTTTTCGAAACTTGCTTTACTCTTTATCGAAAACTCATTTGCTATCTTTTTCAATATATCGATTGTAGCAAGTCAATTTTCTGGCACATTAAAAATAGCAAGAATTGTTCCAAGTTTCGAAGAAGAAGAAACAACTGACTAGTCAATATCTGCCTTTCCGGTCATCTCAAGGCTCTTTCAGAAACCTATAACTAACCTACTGTACCAATATATGGACATAAGTGGTCTGTCTTCTAATGGTCAATCAGGCTTTCAGCGACTCCGGTCCACTGTAACCTCGGATCTTGGTAAGCTTGTTGGGTAAGTATTCATTGACATGAAAATGGCTTTTGATCCTGTTGATCGTGACATCCTATGTCAAAAACTTGCCTTCTATGGTGTTCCAGACCGTAAACTTTGATGGTTCAAATCATACCACACAAATCGCAAACAGTTCTGTAGGGTTAATGGTGTAGATTCTGAGATTGCGAATATTGATGTCGGTGTGCCACAAGGCTTATGCCTTACCCTTTCTATTCTTCATTAATGATCAACAACTTGCGGTCCATGATTCCACTGTATTTGCTGATGACACTAGCCTTTGCTTTCAGTGTGATAACATTACTTTGCTGGATGGGGCTACTAATAGATATCTCAAAAAATGGCTAGTGTCATCTTTCGTTTTCACCTTAGCACTCCATTGGTAACATTTTCAATAGGCAAGTAGCACTGATTAGGAAACCTCAGCAATTATGTGCTCGTGATTCTGATTGGCCTATTTCGATTCACAACTGGGCATATATTTTCAAGCGTAGAGTTTTCGATCGATGCTCTGACGTTTTACATTCTGAAGAGTATCAGATGAAAAGCTTTAGTAACATTCTCAAAAATCAGAACGACGTCCTGCAATTAAAGTACAAAACAAAGTAACCCAACTTTGCAATGCAAATTGATTGTTCCTTAAATTGGAAAGGGCAAGTGGAAACTTTTTCTTCCAAAGTTTCTAGGGCTCTAGGTTTTCTGAAGCATGCAAGAAGAAATTTTTTTTGCCAAATTTGAAACTCTGTACTCAGGCATTTAATGCTGCCCTATTTGTTTCTGTACAGGGTCAACAAAAATAAATCAGCAAAAACTTCAGAATCGTGCTACTAGAATTAAATTCAAAAGCAGCTATGATGTCCCTAGTAGGCCCTTTAGTCTAAAGCCTGGGTCGAAAAACTATCTGTAGATTCATTCAAAACAAGTCCCAACTAATGGTCTTGAAATCTCTGACTGGTTCGGCACCCCAATGCCTGGGTGATATGTTCACTCACTCAATACTTCTCTCATAGCTTCCGCAAAAAAGCGGCAGTTGAAGGTTCTCATTCCCCCAGGGGGGTCACTCAAAATTTGAACATATGGGGAGGTCCATCTGCAGTTATCAAAAATCACATAAATTCATCAAAAATAAATTGCAACACAAGTTTCCGTGAAAAATTGTCCCGTGTAACGCTTGATTTAAGTGATTTAGGTTTTTTAAATCTTATCTTTTCTTGTAAATAGGAATTTTGATTGCGTTTAGATTTTTTTAAACACATTTGGTTATTTCTGTCAATATTTCTGAGAAGCGTTTATAGCGCTTAAGATGGAGTGGTACCGAAAACATTTCAGGGCAAACTCCCCCCGTTTATTAATATATATGAGCTTTGAAAAGTTTGTTTTGTTCTGATATTTTGAAAAAGTGTTGATATTTGTTGAAATTATCCTCTTTTCTTTACACGCAGGGCTACCAAGGAAAAATTGCCACGGGTGATTGAAAATTGCACTTTGAGATCACACAATTTCCAATTACTCAGGATAATTTTTTCTTGGTCAATTTGTAGTCGTAATCATGTTGTTTTTTTTAAATGAACGCCAGTATGCGTAGAAATTTAGTTGGAAACTTACTTTGACCCCAAAAAAGAATGATCACGAGATTTTTCAGATTTTTCACATTTCCGACCCCCCCCCCCCCCACTTACTAGGACCCCCACTTATTAATTTTTTGAAAAATTTCTGACCCCACCCAACAATCAAGACCCCCTCCTTCAATTAAGGACCTTAGAGTAATTCAATAAAACGCCATAGGCAACCTCAGATGGCAATAATAATCAAATTGAGAGGTCCAATTTGAGAATATATGCTAGCAGTGGGGGCTTATTCGAGGGGGGCTTTTTTGAGGGGGGGGGCAATTCGAGGATTTGCGGTATTTCCGCCTAGCGCCGTCCCAGTTTCGAATTCGGCTCGGCATTGAATTGAATTGTTAAACTACAAGTCATTTACATGGAGATTCGAGGCAAAGGGCCTGCTGTTGTTGGAACATTTGGAATTTTCCCCAGTTTTTAAAGCTAACAAGCTTGATATGCTCGTAAACATCGGGTGGTAGGTTTCTTCTCCAGTTCTTAAGCTTGAGGATCTTTTTCAAGATGACCAAACATGATGCGCCTATTAAGGTAAGCTAGTGTTTTTGTTCGGGCGATCTATCGAGCAGTAATACGACGAAAAGAAAGTAAAAATCTCAATCTTTTGTTGTGGAAAACCTGTATGTTTTTTCGTTGCCTCTACCCAATCAAGTTTATGTTTGATTTCTAGAGACTGATGGTGAAGGCAATAAAATTCCATGCTAGTGCAATGTCATTATTTTCTTTTAACTAACCAAATAACCCCAATCAGTACGCAGTACCAATGATGGGGCCCTGTACACTACCAGGACAAAAATATTGCAACACCCTAATCAAAATGGCATCAAAAAAAATTGAAGTTTTGTAAACTTTTAACTTTACGCTGAAATATTCCCCTCAAAAATAAGCATAATCATTCTAAACCAGGAATTAAATTCTTCGAAATTTATTGAGGATTTCGAAAAGAGTTACAATATTAACGTAGGAAGTTTTACAGTTATAGGAAAAAATATCTGCAGTGGTAAATTCAAGATATTGACAAGATAAGGAGCGAGTAGTTGTGATTAAACTTCGTGTAACTGGTCTCTGGACTCTAAAGATTTTGCAACTTTTTATAGAAAATGATAGCAAAATAGTGAAAGTTTAGGAAACAACATATGAAGTTATTAGCGCTGACTCTTTTAGCCTCGAAATTCTCCAATAAAACTTGGATAATTTTTTTGGTACATTTAGGCCTATATAAATTGGTAAATCATGAACTAGCGACCTGCGAGTTAATGCAGCGAAACATGTCAAAATAATGCATAACAGTTTCTTTGGTGGAATTAAATTAATGCTAGGAAAATGAGGAAGGCAGTTTTTATCATAAAAAGCAATACATCCCCGTTACAAGGCCATTTTTACTCAAATTTACCTGAAAATCTGCAAACTCTATGTCCTTCCTCGGCCATCACAAAGACCTAACATTAAAATAAGCTAATATTTCTTGTTGCCAATGAAAATGATCGAATTTGAGGTCCACAAGGGTCTCTAAGGTCCAAACAAAAAGTGGCATAGAGAGTTTATTGAGAATAAAACAGAATCCCAGTGCATTTCATCAACAAATTTTGTGCATCAAATCCAAAGCAATTTTCCGCACTTATCAGACCCAAAAGCACCTCCACAAAATATGTTTAATTAAAAGTTACTTAAATTATTGATTTAAAATTTTGAAAAAAGAAAATGGAATATTAGAATAAGCGCTTCATTGAAATTGCAATTTTATTTGCGTGCCATTGGCTGATTAAACAATAGCTTAATCAGACAACAACAAAAGTTATTGCTTGATCCGCCATTAATTGCCTTCGCAGGTGTTGCAATACTTTTGTCCTGGTAGTGTATATTTAGAGTAAACTAGATAAAATTAGATTAGATCCTCAATCATGAAACCACAGTTTGTCAGAATTGACCCCCTTTTCTCTAATGTTGACCTCTTATCTTTAAAACCCTCATTGAAAAGAATAATTAAACATGCTTATAGTTCAATTACTTTGCTTATTGATTGATCTGGTTAACCAGAAATGTAATCTGGTTTATTGAATCAGCCCATTTTGTTTTTCTGATTCATTTTCTCAAAACCCCCATTTTTTTAAATAAGTCTATGTCCCTAGACCTCTTTTGTCTGTTGTCTAAATGATTGGTGCACACAAGAGCAATAGTTTTATTTGCTTTACTCTCCAGGGCAAAGTTGGTAAATAATGTGAAAATTTCTTCACGGCTGCTTTTTGTTGAATGAACTGGTGTTACTATGGCAAACGAAGAAAAGAGTGCCCTCACAAAGCCAAAGAGCTACCAATATCCTCATGATGTAATTTTGAGACAAAATGTTGCTGTATTGCTTGAAATTAAAGAGGAACCATCAGATGATACACCTACCAGTATGGAAAAATGCATAAATGATGTTTGTATCCAGTATGATTATAAGGACAATGACAGGGACATAACAAACAGTGATAATGAGTATTTCCCAGATACCAACGAAGAAAATTCTGAAGATTCAGATAATGCTTCCGTAGATTCTTCCGTAAAAGTGCCAACTCATTATGTTGAAACTGACCTCTGCAATGGTGGGGTCATTGGCATAAAAGGGTGTGAAACAGTTAAAGAGGAAGATATTATTAGATATGACTGTGATAGGTGTAGTAAAAGTTTCCCTTCGAAATTACGTTTAAGGAGCCATTATAGGGCCCATGATATAGACAAAAGGTTCCATTGTGATTTCTGCTCCAAAACATTTTCACTTAGAGCTGGGCTTGTTGCACATACCCGCACACATACAGGAGAAAAACCCTATTCTTGTGAATTTTGTAATAAATCATTTGCTGATTGTAGCACTCTTAAAACACACAGGCGAATCCACACAGGGGAACGTCCTTACAGTTGTGATAAGTGTGGGAAAGCCTTTAACAATCATGGCCATCTTTTAAGACATAAACGCATTCACAGTGGGGAAAGACCCTTTGTGTGTAAAGAATGTAATAAAACATTTGGGCAACAATCAAGCCTGACAACACACCTTCGCATCCACAGTGGCGCAAAGCCTTATGTTTGTGATTTGTGTGATGCTGCATTTTCTCACTCAAGTCATGTGAACAGACACAAACGAAGCTTTCATTCTGAGAAGTAATTACTTTTGGTTTGGATTCAGTTGGTTTCCATGGCAACTAAGATTTGATGGTAGATGCAGAGAAGATATACTTTTTGTCAGATCATGCTCACATTGTAGTTTGGTTGCAAATTATCAAATCAGAAGAAGAATTTGCATCTCCATTGACTCAATAAGAAAATGGGACTGACATCTTCAATCTAAAATCAATCTGATAGCAATTCAGACTTTTAAACAACAAATAACTTTATTCTGATCAGCCCATGAAAATCAGAAATTTTAGCAAGAGTGCCAGAGTTTTTGCTTTTTGTCTACAATAGGATAGCTTAACACTTTTCCCTTTTAGAACATTTTTGCTTTTTACCTCTTCTATGAAATACCTGCTGGTAATAAGGACAATTATTTCAATTTTTACTAGGTTTCATTGCAGCATGTTTTGAAGACAAAATCAATTTTCTTGACTAGCTGTTATCGCCCAATGTGACAAAATCCATTCTCTTGACTAGCTGTAATTGCCCAGTGTTTACAATATTACCTACAGTTTATCTTTAGAAAACTTTCAAGATAACTTATCACTTTGTTTTATCATACTGATAATCTTAATGATATCACTTGTTGCTGATTGCCTATTTTCATACATTGTCAAGATTATGGCTTCATGTCATACCGATACTATCACATAAAGGTTCATGTTGTTTCTTTTTAGTATCCTTTTCACCAGACCTTGTGAGAAGCAAAAAGCAGGCACTTGACACTGAGCATCTTCAACTCTCTAGGTGCTCGATTAAGCATCATCAAATATCATCAAAAACAAAATTTGGGTTTTGCATTTAATTATTAAAGTTCATAAACATACTTGTTCCTCGATCAATGAAGCTCCTAGATCTTTCTGGTCAAGCTCCTTTGTGGAGCAAGGGCTGCTATTCAAACAAACACTTTGACCTTATTACTGTTATAAACAAAAGTGTCCTAATATTAACTGTCCCAAAAATTGAATTTGCTGAAAACCTGCAGAGTTATTAGATTTAGAAAAAATATTCGGCCAGCTTGCTGAAAGCCAGTAAAAGCAAGAGCTTGTGAAAGGAAGATAATTCTCTTTGCAATTGTGCATTGGAAATATATTTTGTTGAAACGTAAAAGTTCTAGAGTCAATGTGCATTAATATTGGATAACATAACTGCTTTTCATATGCTTCATTTTATTCACAAAGCTCTCTCATCTATCTACAGGGCTGGCAGAGCCAGGGGGCCACGGGGGCACAGCCCCCCCCTGTTTTTGAAAAGTATAAACAAGTGCCCCTTTTCGAAAAATATATTGCGTGTACTTGTTCACTGCCAGATATTCTGCCTTTAGAAAATAAATAAAATAACATAACTCTGGACGTTGTTTGTTGTAGGACCATTCACTGAAAATTCCTTAAATTTTTACTTGGTCTTGATGCAAGAAGCGCAAGCTCCTTTGATGAACAATATCAACTGCAAAGGAGACAGCCAGTTTCGCGAGAAAATTTCTTTAGTATATCTTCAGCAACAAAATCATTAGTGAAAGGTCCGATCAAGTCCCCGGTGGGCACAGTCAGTTACATAGGGCACTTATGATCTGCTCGAAATCTAAACTGCACGCTGAACTGGAAAAACTCAAAACGATCTTCTTGGACAACGGCTATCCTGAAGACGTCATTTTATCTTATACTAAGGAGAAGATCGCAAGTTTTTTCGGCTGTTCCGAAGTTTGGTCCGCAAAAGTGCCCAGTTTATTTGAAACTACCATGGATTGGTAACATTTCCTTGCGATTCGAGAGTCAGATTAGGCAAGCCATAACCAAATGTTTCTTTGCTGTCAATCCTCGGATTGTTTACAGCACTAGGAGAGCCCTTCCATCCATTCAAAAGGATTGCGTTCCTACCAAACAAAAAAGTTCCGTCATTTATGAATTTACGTGCCAGTGTGATTCTGGCTACAATGCCTGCCAAAAGTCTTGGAACACTGACATCAACTTCCAAGGTCAAAACCAATCATCCCCCTCTCCCCCACGGAACAATGTTGGTTTACTATCAAACGGACTAGGATTTTAGGAAGCACTTTCTTTTGCGCTTCTTTTATGATATTTCTCTAAATCATCAACATTGTTTGAGGGGGAAGGGGGCGGAACTAGCAAATTTTTTCATGAAAGGAATGAAAGATATCAAATGCAGCGTAAATTGGTGGGTGTTCCAAGTACTTTTGGCAGGCATTGTACGTAGGACGCACAACCCAAAGATTGGGGGATAGGATAAAACAGCATGTTCCTTCCAACATACGAAACAAAACTGCCCCTCAAAGAGAACAGCCTCCTCGATCTTGTAGGTCTAGAAACACTGTTAAAACTAATGATTCTGCCATCGGTCAACATCTTTTAGACAACCCAGATTGTGCAAAACTCTATAATGACGACATGTTTTGGATAATTGGCAGAGCCCGGTCGTCCTTCCATCTAGCAGTTTTGGAGTCAATCTACATAAAAACGAAAAAGCCGCCATTGTGTTCTTGAAAGTAAAAACTGGACCCCTATCTCTGATTCTGGGTTGAGTGAAATGTACCCTATTCTGTGCCTTTGCCAAAATTGTGTAACTCTTTTCACTGAGAATATTCAAGCTTGAGCAGGAATTTTTGTTAAAGTCAAATTTAGTGAACTCTGCTTTTCATTGAGCATGTTAGAGCCATTCTTTTTCTTAAACTTATGTACAGGCAAGTTAAAAAGCAGAGTTCACTAAATTTGATTATAACAACAATCCCTTATGGTTCTTGACATATTTATTAACAAAATCAGACATCTGTAAAACTATAGCTGCCACATATTGCTTGCTTCACAACATTGTGTTCAATGTTTTTTATGAAGAAATGAAATTTCTTATCTAGTATTAGAACAATATACAAGATTAGACGTACTGCAAAATTTGTTGTACTTCAATATATTACCTAAAAAATTATCTGCAACATAATATCAGTAAATTCCTGCTCTTTTTGTGCTTCCTCTGACTGATTAAGAATGCAACCCTATTTTCAAGATTCTATGTCCCAGAATTCTAGCTTTTTTCAAATTTTCGGAACTCAGATGTTATACGTTTGACCAACTGACTGAGTCGTCTGGGATCAATTTTAAGGAGAGTTAAAAACTTGTTTCGTTCATAAGACTGATGAGATAAACCTAATCAATGTTACAAATTGAATTTGCTATGGCAGTGAAGAATGTGCCCGCACCTTCAGCCGCTTGTGTGAAGATGACTTAACCATAAAATTTGTAGTTTAAAAAAAATATTCCATGGAGGCGAACAAATTTGTGCTTAAGTGGGGATGGGAGGGTGCGAATACCAAGGGGGACTAAATTGTTTAAAAATATAAGTAAGAAAATTAAAATCATTATTCAAATGGGGCTGAAACTTTGTTTAGAAAGAGATAGGGACTGGAACTCGCTTTGAAGTATAGAGAGACTTAGAATTCAAAAATCCCTATCTATCTATCTTTCTATCTATCTATCTATCTATCTATCTATCTATCTATCTATCTATCTATCTATCTATCTATCTATCTATCTATCTATCTATCTATCTATCTATCTATCTATCTATCTATCTATCTATCTATCTATCTATCTATCTATCTATCTATCTATCTATCTATCTATCTATCTATCTATCTATCTATCTATCTATCTATCTATCTATCTATCTATCTCTAGCCCCCCCCCCCCCTCCACCCCACTTTTTTGCCAAAGCGTAAACAATTGAAAAGGCGACGATCATGAATCCACAATAAAGAGGTCTACAAAAATACCTCTATTTTCAGTCGGGAATACCGTCAAAATTCTTATCTTATCGAGAGCATAGGTGATGATTATGATGATGATGGTAATACCACACTGAATATAATCATGGATGTTAATATAATGGGTCAATTTTTGCCTTGCAACTATCAATTTCCCAAGGCAAAGTTCGGTTCGCAGTTTAGAGGGTTTCTGCCCAAATGGTTTGACGAGTTTCCATGGCTTCACTCTCTAGGTGGAGATCGCGTGGTTTGCTTTGTTTATGCACCTCAAGACAAGAATGAAAAATTGCAAAGCTGCAGAATTACAGAAGAAGCATTTATTTCAGCTGGCTTTAACAACTGGAAAAAAGCAGTTGAAAGATTTTGTGACCACCAGGAATCTAAATCACACAAAACTGCGTTGACTGAAATATGCTGATGTGCTGGGGATGGTGAACAAACAGGCTGAAATGACGATGCAGACTAATCGCCATTGTTTCTTGAAAATTTTACAAGTACTGAAATTCTTTGGACGTCAGGGTAAAGCTCTACAGGGCGACAATGAGAGACAGTCAAATTTCTACCAGCTCTTAAAACTAAGAAGCTTATTGTGTCTTGGGCTTAAGCAAGGTGAGGAAGAACATAAAGAGTGAGAGTATTACATTTCTTTGAATTTCTCATTCTAGCCGATCACACACCTATCCATTCCAAATTTCCACCGTCTTTACAAGACATAAATGTCGACTGGTGACGAGCCCCCTGGGAAGTTGTACTATGACCTAGGTCAACAGATAAAACATGTGATCAATGAGATAGGGATAAAACAGCGCATTAAGCCTTGGCCAAACTAAGTTGCTCGAAATTTTGTTAATTTTTTCGTCGCCGAAACGTGGTAACCAAACTGGGCAACATTGTCGTGCAGCATCTTTTGATGATGTTATCGAAACAGCGTGCCAAATATGATCTGATATGTGGTTTTCCGCGCCATATTTGATTTGAGCAAAAATTTGGATAAGAATGGCAGATAGGAAGCAAGCTGCAGCTACTGGAAGCTGATTTTGACATCACAACACCTTTGTTGCTTAGCACTCTATGGTCAAGCACGCGGGTAGCATTTGGCTGATTTGTTTTTTCAAAGAGCTTGCATTTGGACTTGTTTCAGACGAGACTTTCTATTCTTCCTGAACTATTCTTCCACTCCATGGTTTTCTTCCCATTCGGTGCAATCAACTTGAAAGCTTAAATTTTGACAGGCCATTTTATTTGAATCGAGTAGAGCATACTGTTTCGCAATACATCACTATGCAAGTTGGTTTTTTTCAGATGGGAAATTAAGGTGAATTGTTGCCCGACAATGTGACCAAACTGGACAACATAGAGCTGAGCAACAAATGTTACCGAAAAATGTTTGAGCATGTTCAAACATTCGAGCAACAAATTTCTTGATGAATTTGTCGGCCGACACGGTGGCCAAACTGGACAACATTTGAGCAACATTAGGAATTTTTGAATGTTGCCTGACAATGTTGCCTAATTTTTGGCCAAGGCTTTAGAGAGGTTATTCAAAAGACAAAAAATGTTTGATGATCAACCAGTTAAGAATTTGTAGAAGAAATTTAGGAATCGGGTTACAACTGCTTTAAAAGAGAGCAAAGCTTCTTACTTTTATAATTATTTTCAATTAAATTGTAACAACACAAAACAATTATGGTCCGGCATTAAGTCAATCATAGATATCAAGAAATGTTATGCAAATGTTATAGCGAAGATGAAATACTGTAATGGTAATATAACATCTGATCCAGCTGTAATTGCAAAGATCTTCGATAGGTTTTTTGTTGATGTTTCTCACAATTTTACTAAATCAATACCAAGATCTCAAAAATTACCTATGTGTTTTGTAGGTGAAAGGATCAATAAATCATTTTTTATTTCTCCATCTGTCCCTTTAGAAATATCTGATATAATCAATCTGCTTAATAGAAGGCAAATCTATAGGGCCAAACAGTATTCCAAATAAAATTTAAAAACTTTTATGTCCATTAATATCTTTTCCATTGTCTATTAATACCATTAATATCATTTCAGTGTGGCATTTTCTCTGATAAAATGAAACTAGCAAAAGTTATTCCCCTGTTCAAGAAAGGTTGTTCTGCTATATCTAATTATAGACCGATATCCCTTTTGTCAGTCTTCAGCAAAATTACAGAAAAACTAATGTATAAACGTCTGTATAACTTCCTAGAACAACACAATGTTTTGTATTCACTTCAATTTGGTTTCTGTGCAAGCCATTCTATAAACCATGCACTCATTAGCATGACAGAGAATATAAAGGAATGTCTAGACAACAGAAAATATGGATGTGGAATTTTTCTTGATTTGCAAAAAGCGTTTGATATGGTAAATCATGAAATTCTTTTGGGAAAACTTGAACACTATGGAATACGTGGCCCAGCTTTTAACTGGTTTTGATCCTATCTTACTGATAGAAAACAATATGTCTCTGTTAATGGTTTTAGTTCTAATCAACTTAGCATCACATGTGGGGTACCACAAGGCTCTGCCCTTGGTCCTTTGCTATTCCTTCCTTTCATAAATGACTTGCCTAATTCATCTCAAAAATTTGTCTTTTATCTCTTTGCTGATGACACTAATATATATTTTGAAGCTGATGAATCTGGTGAACTTGTAAAAGTTGTCAATAAAGAACTTGGTTATGTCAAACAATGGCTTGATGCTAACGTAGCGCCATTGCCACTTCCCCAAGTCGTGTATTGCTTTCACTCGGTTTCTGACATACTGTGACCATGTTCCTTTGCTTGCCAACCAGAGGAGAGCAGTTGTGCTGTCAGACCATAAATGAACATCCTTGATTTCAAACGAGCTCAGTGTTCCCATAACATAACTTATCAGCTTCGCAAGTGTGTGAGCTGCCACCAGTTCCAGACGAGGTATTGATAAATCCCTTGGCGAAATGCGAGACTTGGCAACGAGTAAGTTTTCATCCACTGTTCCAGTGGGATATGTCACCAATAGATACACGGCTGCACATACTACTTGCTTGCTGGCATCAGCAAATCCATGAACTGACAACTTTTCTTCTCTGGGGCTCTTAACACTTCTGGGAATCGTGATAGTGGGACATAACTTCAGTCCTTTGATCCATAAATGCCAACGTCGTTGTATATCTTCTGGCAAGCTTTCATCCCAAGTGACTTTCCTTAGGCACAGCTCACTGAAAAAGATCTTTGCAGTTATTGTCACTGGTGAAACCCATCCAAGCAAGTCGAAGATACTATTGATGACTGCCAATATCTTTCTCTTGGTTACAGGCTGGTCTGTTTGGTGACACGACTCAAATTTTATTTGAAGTTGATCCTTGTCCTTGTCCCATTTAATTCCAAGAATCTTGGAAGTATTTTTCAACTCTTCATGTTGATTCATTTGTTCTCTGACGTCATCTTCTTCTTTCTGCCTTCCCTTTTCAGCTGCAATAGATTTTAATGACGCGATGTTGCTATGCCATTCGTGTAGCGTAAACCCCCCGTTCCTTCATGATTTCTATAGCCTGTTCCTTAAATCTCACAAGCTCTTCCAATGAATCTCCCCCATATTGTATGTCATCCATGTAAGTGTCCTTCAGTAAGGCGTTCACAGTGTCAGGGTAAATTTATTTATAAGCCAATACGTGCTTCTGTAGTGTAGCACCTAGTATATAAGGGCTAGGAAATATGACCCTCGTGAATCTGTACTCAATGATGTTTCTATCCTTATCCTTCAGTAAGTGTTGCGTAAAGTCTTCATGGAACTCTGAATCGTTGCTTGGTGGATCAATCAAGCCTAAAACATCCAGACTGCAAAGTTGTTCAAAGTCGTTTTTACTTGATTTCAGGAAGAATCCCTTTTCAACATCCAATGAATCCAGTGCCTTCCGAACAGCATCCATCCTAACATCGTAAACTCGGCTCCGGGATCAGTTTCTGGATTCGCTCCCACTACAGGTTGTTCTGTTGTGCGTATCCTTTGAAAATCTGCTGCACCAAATATGATGTGTAGTGGCAGTTGACGATCAGATGTTTCTTCATCATTAAATTGTAGTCTCTTTAGCCGTTAAAATTTTCACTTCAAATCTACGATCTTTGGGTTAGGCAGGTGTGTCTGCACTGCTTTTTCGGCATTGATACAATCGACGTCCAAGCTGAAACCTGCGACAGCAGTCGACTTGACATTGATCCTATAGATCTCCACATGTTTCGTAACTGTGCCAGACATTTGCTCAATACACCTTGTTTCTTTGCGGATTGGTCTGAGAGACAGCTTTGTTACTAAATCCGAACAAATGTAAGAGCTGCTTGCACCAGTGTCTATCATGATTCTGACATCTTGATCTTTTACCTTTGCCTTGACCGTTGCATGAATGATGGTTGTTCCACTATTCGAAGCACTCATGTTCTTTTCTGATGGCGACATCTGGTCAGGTATGGTTGACTGTTCTTTTTCACATAATGATGTGTGATGCTTTTGTCCACACTTCAGGCAATTTCTGGATTTGCAAGTCGATGCAGAATGCCCACTTCCCGTGCAATTGTGACAGAGTCTGTTCTTCTTTAAGACCTCCCGTCGGCTGGCAACACTGAGAACCCTTGTGCAGTTTGAGCTTTTGTGCTGAATGTTCCCACAGTAAACACATCTGTCACCTGTTCTTCGGATATTTTGGTGGTTACCAAGAAGTAACTCGAAATCTTGTTCTCGAAATCTTTCTCGATTAACAAAGTCCGGCTTGAATTCATCTCCTGATTTTATCGGATTTCTGTCAACGTACTTCCGCAGATTTTCGGTGAGCTGCTCAAACTTCCATTCTTCCCATTCACCGTCTCCTTGAGCAATGATCTCACGAACTGGCCCTAGTTTATCCATAATCGTATAGACTGTGCTCTGCGCAGAATCCAGTTTCTTCATGGTTGCTAGTGTCCTCACAACTCGTGAAAGCTTGTTATAGAATTCATTAATGCTGGCCGTTTTATGGATGTTAGTTATAGGCGGAAGGCTCTCGATCTCTTTAATTAGCGCCTTGAGTACTTTAATGTCTTTCCCGTATGTTGAAAGTAAAATTCTTTTTGCCTCCTTATAATCGTCGACAGTGTGTGGCAGCCCCAGAATGTCCTCTCTTGGTTTCCCCTTGGTTAGCTCAAGCAAGTAATGAAATTTGCTGATCTGATCCGTCTACCTCTATTTCAAACTGGTTCCAAAACCTGATCCAGTCCTTGTAGTCTTCACTGAAAGGCGTGATTGTATATTTCTGGAGTTTCACGGCTTGAGCTGCTGGCTGTGACGGCAAACTCCCCTTGTAAATAGTCAGCTCCCTTGCTTTTTTTTCTAGCTGTAATTTGCGCGTAATCCACTCTTCTTCCCGTTGAATCTGGCGTATTGAGGCTTCTTCTCTCTCCCTTTGCTCTTCAAGTCTTGCTCCTACCTCCTCTTCATTTAAGATGCGCTGTTTCTCAATTTCCTTTTGTAACTCTCGATCTGCTTTTTCCTTTTGTTTCCCTGATATCCGGCTTTTGAGGGCAGCCCTTAATTCTCAAAATGGTTTCAATTCCTCTTTTTGTGCGTTTGACCAGGTTGTAATTTCATCCAGGGTTTGTTCTTCTTCCAGCATTTGATCTTTGGTGCGATCAATATAGAGCTCCACTTTTCTCATCAGTTCGCAATCTTGCTCATAATGCAGCTGTAAATCTTCTTCATCTCCTATTTCATCATTGTCGGAAATCTCCTTCAAGGTGATTTTTGCCAATTGCAAAATTTTAGAATGCTTCTGTATCTCATCCATCTACTCTTGCAATCTCATTCTTGAATTCGTCTCTGCGGAGGAGAGTCCCAGTGACCCAGTATTACCTCACAAATTGAAAATTCCTGGAATGCTGTAATCTAACTGCGTGCCAATTGAATGGAACAATTGCTGTTTCACAATGCGTAGAATGGTCGCGAAGCGTGTTGCAATTATCCTTTGGAGCGAGAGACAGGAACTGTTTAAACCTCTTCGTTGCCAATGTCGATGAATTTTCTTCGATGTCCCTTCGTAGTCGCCACTTTAAGTGTGGGGAATCCCAGGCCGCGTTGGTGTAAATTTTTATTCTCTGTGACACACTGAATAGATTCACAAGCAAAGTGCGTCTCGTTCAACGCTATGATAAGGTACGTTTTCCAGCTTAGGCCCGTATAGTTATTCTCCAAAGAAATCAACAATGCGTCATGTTTATGTATCCATCGAGTTTCACATAACAGATCCTCAACTAAAAACTGAATGCCTTCAGCAAGCTACTTTACCCTTATAAAATGTTCAACAAGAAATTTCTACAGCATCTTACGTAAGGCTAACTCTAGAAGTTTCTACAATTATTTTAGCCAATTTGTCTAGCGTGTTCTACTTATTTAGCATTATTAAGAATTTACTGGAAAGGTCTAGTTCACCAGAGAGATAAACTTGACTGATTTCTCTTGGTCTTCAGTTTTTTGGAACATCTAGCTCCTCGTCTAAATGAGCTTCTTCCAAGATCGAATCAACTAGTTTTTTATTGGCATTGAAAGGTTGCATTCTGATTGCTAGGTATAAAGTTTTCAAATTATTTGAATAGTGATAATTTTTTTGTTGCAGCATGTCCGTTTTGATCAAGTTTAGTATTCAAACGTTTTTCACTTCCTAAGATTTTTTTAAATGTAAAGAACTGCATATTTTATAGTTAAGAAATATGCATGCATTATGACGATAGTATACCAGTAATATTTAAACTATTTTGAAAAGACTAGAGAATTAATAGCCACCATCGCAATTTCAGCAATCAAAACAGCTGCAATTTTAATAAACATCGTCTCAGAAAAGTTTCCTGGGCCCCTTAGAAGGTCGCCTCCGGTGTGCCTTGCTTTTATCTTTCGTTTTGACCCGGGTCCCAGAAATCCTTTCCGCGGCCCTGCAAAGACACAACGCATAGATGCAAAGTTCTTTCAGATGCAATGGACATAGGGAGCGAAATCCAGGGACGAAAACAAGTTGCTAACTTTGGAGGGGCGTGGAAGGATGAAAATTCCAACTTTAAGTGAGAAATTCTTCATTCGACCAGTAAATCTACTGCACCTACCAAATTGATATTTGTAAATACCCCGAACACCATAGTTCTATTTTCTTTATAATTACCAAAACTTTACTCAATAATTAGCTTAAAGCATAAAAGCCTAAACCTCTAAATTTTGATTAAAATGAAACAAACATTTAAACTTTCTGTAAGAAGTAAAGCAACATTTAAGCAAAACCAGTGTTAGATATACTTAATGATTAGTAGTATTCTTTCAGATCAATTGATCAATTTTATCGAAATTGATCAATTGATCAATTGATGCAGATCAATTTTATCTAAAATACATTTTTTTAACGATATAGAAGCACCAAGAATTTGAGCCTTTTATTTTTGTTTGATCGAAGAAAACTACTAACAATTTTCAGAGGGCCTCATGCCTTTTCGTTCTTTACAATTGAAATGATGATTTGAGAACAAACTTGTGCATATGCCTGATTCGAAAGATGAAACACTCTTCTTTGATCAAATACTACTACTGCAGTTTTTGCAATGTGTTATTGCTTCACAGCAGTTTTGTCATAGGAATTTATTATAAGGAGTCAAAGACGTTAACAAATAACAGGGGGAGTTTAGCACAAACTCGTTTTTTATAAGAAGCATTGAGAATTTTTAGTACTGAAAGATTCTTAATCTTTTATTGAATTAACTACTCGTAGTTTCTTAAAAAACTCCCACTCTAATATTTTCTGATCAATACGGGTATTATTATTCCAAACTATAATTTTTCAAGTTTCTTATCCGGCAATTCACCTTGCCTGTTCGTAATTTGATTCAACTCCCGTCAGAAAGAAAGCAAGTGGGGCAATTGTGCAATTTGGATCCAGTGGAGATGGGATTCACAATAGAAAACGATTTGTGGATGGGTCAGCTTCAGCCTGTGAATTTTAATGTTTAGAATTTTTACATTTAAAATAAAAAAACTTCTTAAAATATAAAATTCACAAGTTTGGTCCTAAGAAGAAAATTCGAAGTCAACCGTTAAGTTTCCAACTGTAACTGGATTTTCCAAACTTTGGGGGGGCGTTACGCCCCCCACGCCCCCCTATTATTTACGTGCCTGGCGAAATCGTTGCATTGGTCAAGTACCCTCCAAAGCGGGAAAACCTGCTTGGAGATATCAAGGATAACATCGAGCAGGATTTTGACAAAGCGTCAGGAGGATTGACAAAGTTCAGCGCAACAAGGTGGACAGAACGGGCTAGCTGTTTCAAAGAATTTTGGACAACTACAATGGTTTGATGGACTGGTGGAAAGAATCTTTGTCAAGAAAGACGGATCCTGATATTAAAGCAAAGATAATTAGCTGTGAATATCAAATGACAAAGTTTAATATCTTTTTTGGAGTAAACCTTGGGCTAAGAATATTTTGTCACACCGATAATCTTTCGAAAATGTTGCAAGGGACAAAAACGTCAGCAGTGTCAAGCAAACGTGTTACGAATGTAATGATCCATTGCCATTGTCCTATTTGTATGTGTCAATGCAACCCATATCATTAACGTCATTACATGCTACAGTACAGTAACCAGAATCAGAGTTACAAAGTGCAAGTGTCTTGATCATTCTATGTCTCTCTCTGCTCATATCCACAAACGTAACACGAATTTAATGAAGATAACACTTCAAAACGTGAGAAATGATCAATGCTTTGAACTGTTTTATTCATCAATTTTGGTAAAGGCAAAACAGCATAGTTTCATTGGCGAGCCTTCGTTACCAAGAAAAAGACGCTGCCCAAATCGATTTGAAGAAGGCACAGGACCGGCATCTTTTTAGGATACTGCAAAAGACCATTACCGAAGGGTATATTTTGAAGTCTTTATAGTAGAATCGATAAATCTTCGACAAACGAAGAGCTGGAATGCTTAATTCTTAATCCCCTGCAGTCAAAAGACCTTGAAAATGGGCTTCAGTTCTTGAAATTAAATTACAGTGGTGATGTCGATGTTACAGCTTCACGCTCTCAGCTATGCTTGTTGCCAGCCGTGTTTAAAGAGACTTTAGGCAACATTTCCTGTTTCGACGTTTTTTGAACGAACTAAAAGGGCTATAAAATGAAGAGCGTCAGCTAATTTGATACGTAGTCACTATTTCAAAGTTACTGCACGTAAGTGCTTCAGGAGAAGAGATCTTTTTTAATGGTGAGGCGTCTCAATACTTGGCTAAGATCGAAAATGACACAGGAGAGATTCAACAGTAGGGCTATTCTCACTCTCATATATGCAAGACTGATACGTTGAGCTTGCTTGACATTGGAAACCAATTTGTTAACAATGAAAACAGACACAGAAATTTTGGAAAATTTTTCACGGAGGACATTCTGTAGATTTATTAAAAGATATTTTAAAAAATTTGTGTTTTAGTAAACATTGTTAAGCTAGCAGTTCTGTTGTTTTATGATTAAATTTCATTGTAGCACTTGTTGAAATTATGACAAAAAGACTTTATCATATTTGTAGTCAGAACAAATTTTTTATTCAGTTTAAGCCCCCCCCCCCCACTTTTTTCAACCCTCCGCGGCGCCTGCTCTAATAATATATATTAGTTATTTGTAATAAATTATGATATTTTACGATAAATTATGAAGCATTTTGAAATTTACGTCGTATATTTGAATAGTATTTGTTACCTGCACTCTTGACACGGGTAAAGTTGTTTTCGAGTGCTAAATCTTTTGGAAAATATTCAACAAAAGGGGTATGAATATTTACTTTCATTTCCGAATTTGCTGGCATTCTCTTTGGTTATATTGCTTGTTTCCATGGTTAAACAGCAAAGATGGAGCAACGTGTAAAAGCTTGAATTATCCCGTTTTTCTTTTAATATCTGAGGTACCTAGCAAACTCGAATTCTCGTTTTGGAATTCTAATCCCCTATGTTGCAGCATGCTAACTTTTTTTCGATGGAATGGAACATTTTGATAAGAAGAAATGAAGATTATCCGATTGGTTCTGGTAAGAGGTCTTCACTCTCAACTGAGAAGGCTATTGAGGACTTTCGCGCTAGCCTTCAAGAAAATGAATGTGAAATGTGCGAATTTGATAAAAAATCCGATGAATTTTCTGCGGAGCTTGCTCTCGCTTGTTTTGGTAACTGTGAAGGAATTGGGAAGTAGAGCATGCAAAATCAATGGGAGAAAGCGTAGATTCAAATTCAATGAGGAAAAACAGAAGGGGGTAGGTTTTTTGTATAAACTCAATTTATTACCAGCATATTTGTAAAACTTCTTTCAATATTTGCAGAACCAGAGAATATAAAGTGCTTTGTGCGGCCACCGACCAGGTAGCTCGTGCCTGTAGTGTTTTTAGGCCACTTTCTTGTTGCTGCCTGTATGGCGGCGCTAGCAAAGTTCTCAATGGTACACGAAACGGAAGAGGAGCGGTAAAAGCCAAATTATATGTTACTTTTGGAACTTTTCTTCTGCATCACATTATATATTACTTTTGGAACTTTCTTTCTTCGCTATGATTTCAATTTGTGTAGAGATAGACTAGACTTCACTCTTCTACACTTGAGGTGGTATTCTTGTGGTTTGATGGTTTAGGACTGTGTTTTTACTTTTGGGTTCCCCAAAATTAGCTTTAACGAAGCTTTATTGAATAATGTGACTTAGATCAACGAGTGATATGCAAGCCACTTGATTTCTGCAGCAATTTCGAATAACTAACAATGAATTTAGCGATTATCTGCGTTGATTCGAAGGAGAAGAGTTAGAACGGTGATAGTGAACCTCCCCTCTTGCTCTTAAACCACAAAGGACATTCCTCAGCTTCTTGATATCCCAGTCGTCGTTTGCAGGCCTGAAGGTTAAGTTTTCCAAAGTCCTGGGCTTTTATTAAAAACATTTTAAGTTCACCTGGCTGGCCTTGTCCCACTTTAATCTGCCAATTATAATCAATTTGGAACGCATTACTAATGCTGATTTGTCTTCGTCCAATTTTTACCTAATTTCTTCTCAACACAAGATAAGATCTTTATTTTCCATAATCAATGAATACCCAAGAGGTTTTCAACCACATTAAAGTAAAATTTGGCCTAATTGCCACACATTTATTTACTTGCAAACAGTATTGCGCTCTTTAGAGCTTACTAGTAGATCAATAGATCTAACACATTTAGAAATCATATAATTTAGAGGCAGAATAATCTCATTTTATTTAGATTACAAAGACTTGCCATCCCCCTAGAGCTCAAAATCAGAGTCTGACTGAAAATAATTTGGTGATTCAAGAAAAACTGGAGATTTAAAAATTTGTTTCCACTGAAAACTTTGTTTCTTGCAAGAGGACAAGTTTATTTTTGATTTTTTGACTGCATGACACAAATCAAGCATCTTAAGAAATTTTTAGCGTTAATAATGTGAATTATTATTAATTAGGGAATTTGCAAGGCGAATATGGAGGGGGAGGGGGGAGGGAGGGGGTTCCTGCCCTCTTGTTAAAATTCAGAAAGAGTATTTTTTTGGAGGGTTGGCTAAGTGAGCACATGTTTGGTTGAATAAATCCTTTATTGGGAATTCTTTATTAAGCTATAGATTTTCAGCGAATCAGCAATTTCCTATCAGTCTTTTTGAGTCAGTGAATCATTTGAATGATTTCATATACACAAATGCAATTGTGCTGTCTGTGGTCACGAGTGTGATCATAGATGTGGCTTCCATAAGTTGCCTGGAGCACAGCCCAGCTCCTAACTTTGTTAGATGGCATCACTGGTCTTTAGATTAGACCGTTACCAATGCTTAGTTTAGAATTAACATAATTTACCAGCAGATCTAACTGTATGCACATCAACTTGTTTTTTAAACATAAAAACGTCAAATACACAATTCACTGCCATCAAATCATCACAAGCTATATAATATTTCATCAACTGCCAGCACATCAAGCTATATAATATTTCAGTATGTAATTTACATGTTCCAACTGGAGAAATAGTTTATTTGTGCATGGATACAAATCCACCAGCATCAGGAACAGTTTCCTGCTTTGTTAGGAAATTTATTGGTCCATTTGTAGTGACAAGAAATCCATGAAATTGCTCTAAATCTATCTAGCTTGCCTCAGGCAATGACGGGCACCTTACCTTATATGTGAATTTCTAAACCTGCTTTCCTAGTTCATAAATGATCTAGTAAGTTGTTGAATGTGGTTTCATGACATGTGCACTCAAGGCAACAGATTTCACAACCTATTTTAATTTCCTTGTTACTTTTTGCATTATAGTTTCTTCCTACAATTGTCTTCAGGTGGGTCAAATTTATGCCTCAAAATTGGGCCGTAGATATGAATAAATTATATTTGCTCTTATTAACCAGGATTCTTTTTTGATACTTATCTGTGCAATATCTGTGACCCTAGACAGTGGGTATGAGATTTAACACCATCAAGTTCTCGAAATATTTTCTCCGCTATTGAAAGTCATGTCTCTAAATTTAGATGAAGGGAGAGGATTTTCACTTTCTATTGTATTACGATAGAGCATTGGTCATAAAACTTAGTCTATACAGAGGATAACCAAAGGAAGGCCAAAATGGTTCATTTGTATTTGCCATCATGATTATTTTGCACTTACAAGGCTTCTTTCTTTGATATGTTGATGCATTATTTTGTATTCACTTTTGTAGAATATATAGCAGTTGACCGGTAAGATATGCTATTGCTTACCCTTTCAGTTTAGTATTTTCTTAAATTTATCAATCATACTCTATTGACTTTTAATCTGACCTTGGCATCCCTTGAAAAGTGCTGCCTCTGTAAGATATAATATGAAAACTTTTTATAATGGTGGCTCTTATGATGCATTACAACTCAATAAATTTGTTGATAACACCATTTATGGACAAAAAGTGATAATAATTTGTCTTAGCAACAAAATTTGATTTATGCATTAGGCTCCATTAGTTTTTTTCTTGTCACTCTCTTAATTCATTAATCATAGACACAGCAGAATTAGGGAAAATTCAATTTTAAGGCTTAGCTACTTTCTTTGCCCAACCATTCACAACACAAATTTAAACATGAATTATTAAGATTGATTGATTTATGAAAATTATTAGACCATCAAACCTTTTTGAATAATTTATCTCAAACTTGGATTGAATGAAAACTGGTTTTGTCTGATAGTTGTTTTGTCTTAGAAGTTTGAGTTGTTTGAAAACAGAAGACACAAAGGACTTAAACAAGCTTTTTGCATAAAATGATCTTTTTAGTTTGTTCCTTTTTTCCATAACTGTACAAGGATTATGACACATAGGTTTCTATGATGGTTATTAATTTTGGATTTGGAAAATGTCTCTCTTTTTGCAAAAACTTTAGAAAACTTCAATAATTTTTTGATGCTGTAAATTACCCAACTTTCTTTTAGATTTCCTTGTTGTCTTGGTTTCCTCTATTTATTTAGCTTTTTCGCAACATCTATTTGTATGCTCTTTTATGAGAAACTCTTGTAAGGACTGCTGAGTAGCTACAAAAACTTTCTGTTTTGGCCGATAAATTGCAAGAAACCTGAAGTTTAAACCAGTAACAAATTCCCTTTTGAAAGAAATAAAGCATTGTACATACTACTAAAAACACAATCAATTCTTCAAACTCAGCCTGTGATGCTTCTTGAACCTGAAAGCGACTTTAATATATGTTTTTAATGTTATTTCCCTGTGCAAGAGGTATGAATAGGTTACTATTTTATCCATTTTAAATTACAGTGCGTAGAAGAATAATATTGCAGCAAATTTCTCGTTCTAATGGTTTCCTGACATTCCAAAATATGAAAAGTTTTAAGAATTTTTGAGTACTCAATGCGATGAAAAGTTAAGAAAACTTCAAAATTGCAAGTTTTTTGTAAAGGAAAGTGTTCTTAACATTATGGTTAATAGTTTTAATATAAATAATTGCATCTAAGTCAAATCAATCAAAACAAGACTTTACGATAAAGCTCTCACTTTTGATGCTTGCTAATTTTTGTAATATTTGCCTTGTGTTGAAAGAATTACTTGGAGCTTTTGCAACATTTACTTTATCGGGGTTAATATATTATAAACGTTCTATTTGTGAAACAATTATCCATTGGTCATGTTGAGTTATAAAGGTTTTGTCATGTTAAGGTAAGACAAGAATAGCATATTTCCTCACCAGCCCTAATGAAATCAAATTGAGGTCTCTTTATTGAAATGTGATTTATCCCTAGGTGTGGCTCAGAATGCACCACCCAACTGCAAACCTCAGCAACAACAACATTGAAGCTGTGGCTTTCGAAGTGAATGGTACCCAAAAAGGATTTTTGAAAGATATCACCTGTGCTGACGGATCGAAAGAAAATGTCAAGACATACACCTTATATCAAGCGCGTTGGCTTGTGCTCCTTGCCGTCTGTCTTGTCAATATGGCATATAATGCCTTATGGATTACGTTTTCTTCCATTAGCGACATTGCTGTCATGTACTATACAATTGAACCACTAGTTGTCGACTGGCTATCCATGTCTTTTTTACTTGCATTTATGCTGTTTGCACTTCCAGCTGCCGGATTCCTATCCACATATGGCCTTAGAGCGACAATTTTGGTTGCTGCCATTTTGAATACTTGTGGGACATTTACAAGGTCTATGGGTATCCAAAGAGATGGTTTTGTGTATATTGTGTCAGGACAGCTCATGATTGCGGTTTCCGGGCCTTTTATCGCTGCTGTGCCTCCAGAATTGGCGACTACGTGGTTTGGGGAGCACGAGCGTGCTATAGCCACGTCAATTGGCGTCTTAATGTCATACGTAGGGGTGGCTGTAGGGTTCTTGCAGCCAACGTTCATTGTACCAGATTCAAAGGACCTCAACCGCGTTCTGGAGGGTATTGACTATTTAGTTAGGAGTCAGGCAATATTTTGCTCTTTATCGCTTGTTTTGGTTGTTTTGCTTGTCAAAGACAAGCCTGCAACTCCACCTTCATTATCACAAGAACTTAGAGGCAATAAATTAGATAACATCGATGTATCATTTTTTACCTCGATCAAACTTTTAGCGAAAGATTTAGATTTTAACTTGACTGCCCAAGCTTACGGTATAATGTTCGGGCTATTGACAGTCATCAGTACGTTACTGAACCAGCTTGTGAAGGCGAATCTGAAGACCCTACCGGACTCTCAAATAGGATTGATGGGGTTCGTAGCCACGATTATCGGAATCATTGGTATCCTATTGTTTGGCTTTTGGATTGAGGCCTTTCAGTTATACAAGTTCACAGCTACGTTCGTCTACGTGGTAGGCACAATTTGCCTTGTTTGCTTCAGTGCTTCCATTCAGTGGGCGAAAAGTTACAATTTCATCTTTGTCAGTTTTTGTGTTTTCAACCTAGTTGCAGTACCGTATACCAGCTTTGGCCTTGAACAAATCGCAGAAATAACTTATCCACTGTCAGAATTCACCACTTGTACTTTAGCAATGATGACTGGGAATATGTATGGTTTAGTGCTGACATATATCTTTGGCTGGATGGTTGAGATGGATATGCTGAAGCCTGTTAACTGTGGGTGCATAGCACTGTCCATTTTAGGTCTGATTCTTGTTCTTATAGCCAAAGTTCCGATGAAAAGAACAGAAATGGATCATGCCAAGGTACAATCCACGCCTCTGATTAATAAGTTCAGTTATGAATCAACCTTAGAGAAGGTGATCTAGGTCTGTTGTGTGAATGCTCTTGCCTGTTTGAGTAACGCTTGTGAAGCTGAATCTGAAGAAATTAATCATAGTCTGTACGAACTCTAAGGTAATTAAAACACTCGTAGCTATAAACACTAATAATTGATATATTTAAGCATCGTTTTACATAGGGGTGTCATAACTTAAAGGTTTTAAAATACGTTCGTATCTTGTCATAAAAAGTCCGCCGTTACTTTGCAATTCTATTGGGTGAATTACCAAAAAATTTTTGTCCCCCGATGTCCTTCGTTTGAGTGTACCCTGCAAAAAAAGTTTTCTGAAATTCTTACGAAATTGGTTTTTGTGAGCTGCATCTTGAGTTATTTTTTACTTTTGTAGTGAAGTATCTAGCTGTCTGATTAGCTACATCGAAAATGAAAATGGCCAATTGAATTGATCTATGCTAACATGGTTGTGTTTGAAGTTAACAAATTTATCAATTTGGCTTTGAGCAAGTTATCAAGTCGACCAGACGTGGTGGCTTTACGTCTCATAAAAAACCGCCAGCGCTTTTAAATTCGGCACTATGGCTGAATATTTTAAATATCAAATGACCGGAGGCCTTTTAAGGTGATGGTGCAAACATGTTATTTGTTAATGGTGACGAGTATAATTAATTATTTTCTATTTATGGCTTTTATATTATCTAATTAAATATAGTTTGATATTTGCTTTGTATATGATATTTAAGAAATAACCTTATATAAGAATTATATGACTTTGTCAATTTTTTCGCCTGTTGATTATTTTCTGCAACTTAGACCGTGAGCTTGCATGGGTTTTCTTTTGTCTAGGAGTTCACAAGCTCTGTTATTAACAACGAGAGTCGAGCCAGCCACTTGGCAGCATGGACCATGCAGTTTAAAAAACACTTCAGAATAGTCCTTGACCTGGCCACAAAACATTGGCCTTTTTCCATCAAATTGCTGCAATCAAGTTTTGATAATGAGGCAGGTCAAAGCAACAGTAACTCTTTTTGTAAACTTCGAACCTTCACTGGCCATATCTCAGCACAAATTCATAAAATCGTGCTAAAAGATCTACTGAAAACGATGCTAAAATATGTCCCGTCAACTCTACATTAAAATCTGTTTATAATACTCACATATCTTTTCTTCTTTTCCGCTTTCTCGCAACTCTGCTTCTCTTATTTTCTCCTTTTTTTTGTTATGTTCTTTTTACATAGGGGTGTCATAACTTGAAGGTTTTTCATAGGGGTGTCATATCTCAGCATAAATTCACAAAATCGTGCTAAAAGATCTACTGAAAACGATGCTAAAATATGTCCCGTCAACTCTACATTAAAATCTGTTTATAATACTCACATATCTTTTCTTCCTTTCCGCTTTCTCGCAACTCTGCTTCTCTTATTTTCTCCTCTCCACTTCGTACTCTCCTCCTCATTCGTGTAGGGCATTCGTCTTCAGAAATTAGGAAGCGTCTTTACAACTAACGTCAATGCTTGTTGGGAGGGAGCTGTTCACCTAAAAGTTGAGAGGATTTTTAGAAAGTGGCAGTGGGTATTATAAAAGTTGACAAAAGTTTATTAAAATAATTTTATTATAGTTCCTATTATATAGAGCAAACGCATGCGATTGAAGATAAATGAATATTGACAATTGTAGCGAATTCCGTGGACGCAATGTTGTACTGTCAAAAATGTTAACATGGCTTCGTCCACCTAATGTCTTTCTCCATCTTCGTTGTCTACCAATCAGTCATTATAACGAACTGGCTTTTTCTCATCTTCTTTATCTTTATCAAGGCCTTCGAGAAAGTCCTGTCTTGTCTTTCATGTAACAATGCAATTCTTCTAATCGGACATGTTTCATGAAATCGTTAGGGTAACGGTTACAATCTTTTAAGAATTTGAGCAGGTAAACCTTCTATTTCACGTTACAGCCTATGGGTTAAATGCCAAAACTTATTCCTCCTTAATTTTTCCTGAAAATCTCTCTCATTCGAACCTGTACACACCTATCCTATTCAATATTTGTGCGTGCCTGTGATTTTCAAGCAGCAAACGAAATTAGTAGGAACAGTTCATCTAGGTATCATATGCATCATAAGAGAATGTATTTACACACTATTTTGCAGGCCCGTCGGTAGCTCTTGGGTTCAAAAAGAGTTATAAAGTCCCATTGCCAAAAAAGTGGGTGAGCCATCTTCTTTTCGCCGACAAGTTTTGAAAATTGCCGGTTCAACCCCCTTATTTGGCAAAAAAATCATCGTTTTTGGAATGGAATTTTTTCAAGTGGGTTGTCACACCCACACGCCCCCCTCCTATTGCGACAGGCCTGCCACTTTGATCACAATCACAAAGAAAACAAAAGTGCAACCAGGTATACACCCCATAATGAAATATTAGAGATCCATACCATTTCTTAAAAAAATTGTCGTAGACTTTGGTCACGACTGAAACTTTTACTTGTATTGATTTCTCCTGATTTAAAGCAATTTCTATAAACAGAAAATTGCTACGCGAATGACGAAATAACAAAACAGGCAATAGCCACTTTAAATTTAACTCGGCATCGAGAAAGTGACTTAGGCATCACTAGATTTACTGTCCACAGAAATCAGAGAACTTCCTCTCAAACTGCCTACATAATCCAGAATATTTTCTAATCTTGCTAAACAGAGAGAAGCAAGGTTGAAAAAGGAAAAATTAACTCAACAAATATTTTGCTTCTAATTAACAAAGAAGCGTCAAAGATTATAATAACACCAGCATAATCATTTTCTATTTTATAAAAATTAGGCTGCATTAGTTTATAAAATTCAACTTAGAACTATCAACAGTAAGTTAAGAGAACCAATTAAGTTTTTAATCATTGCAAATACAACAAAAACTAGGAAGAATGGAAAACAGAACATGGAAGGAAATAGAATCATTGTGGGTAGGGTATATGCAGAGCAGCATAAAATCATGTAAGACATTCGAAGATACTCCTCTTGGGATTCAGAAAATCCCTTTCTTTACTTCGTAAGATGTGCAAAAGGCTCAAGGCAGTATTACGTATTATTTTTTGGAACAAGTATGTAAGAGTTAGTCAAGTGTCTGAAGAATAGTTGGTTGTTGGGTTCCCTATGATATTCAAAGGGAGAACACTCAACTCGAATTAGGGAATGGAATAGCTGTAACATTATTACCACGTACATTCTGCCTTAAACAAAACAAACATGAAATACTTTAATGAGTACATCTAAGCAGAATACCATACTACCCTATAACACAGATATACAACGAATTACATAAAAAATAATAACCCGACAAATAATTCAATCTAAATTAACTACCCCTTAGATTCTAAAAGCAGCAAGATTCCCAGAATGACCATGTGAACTTTAATGATCTTTTGGTGAGGGACATTTTATTGACAATACATAAGTAGGAATTAGGTAATAAAAAGTTTGATATGGTTAGGATGCCACATGGGTTCTTTATTTCAGATTATTAAGGCATTGGGGCTTGTCGAATGTGGAGCTGGAATCCATACCAGTGTTTTAGGGCAAATTGTTAAGCATTGCTTGAAAAGTTCGCGTAAAAAGAACTTTATTAATTTCCCATACCTGGTTGTAATAAATGATGTTTGATTAACCAAAGTGAAACCTAATGGTGATGTCTCTGATATTATATGATATTTTCTGTTGCCGAATATTAAGTGAAAACGACGTATCAAGACTGCCTTATATATGGCAACCAAAGTTTGAATAAATGGCCATCGTTGTAAGTGGAGATTACAAACTCGGCGACTTCTGGGTATGCCGAGATGTCCAAGATACGCAATGTTAAGAGAAGGGAGATTCACGATTCACTTATAGAGACTATAACATTGGTTAAATCAGATTTAATTTAATAATCTCCATAATATGACCAGCACTGAAACATAAGATTGAAGAAAACTTTCATATAAGATAACCAGCTTAAAATGCTGCCTATATTTATAACGAATTCGACCAACTACGCCCAGCGCCACGCAAGTCAATACGCCTGAAAATCCGATAACTAATGCTATAATACAGTGTATTCTTCGTCGTCCAAAGTGGGTAAATACAGGCTTTGGGTTTTGAGCGATCGATTAAAGGAACGCGAAGTCTTTGGAGTACTTTGCAGTCCATTCGAAGGTAAAGGTGAATCAATATTTAAAGAAGGAGACGATAAGCTCAAATTGCTGCTCGAGTTTGACACTTTCCACATAAGTTCTTCTTTCTCCATTGACAAACGTTTGACTTTGCGTGCTTCCTTTTCGAGATTAGCCTGTAGATTCTCTCTTTCAACTGACAACTGCCTGAATGGACAAAAAGTAACACTGTAGTTATTAAAACTGATAAATGAATAAAGACGTACTCACATTGATTGTGCTTGCTTTGTTGATCTCGTCAGAATTAAAAAACAGGGTGGAGGGAATCATTAGATTTCACGACCCAAGTGGAACGAAATTTTTGGAGCAATTCTTAAGCAAAATCGCGCAGAAATAGACAAACAAAGTTGGTTTCAATGCACAAGGGAAAACATGCTCATGGTTTTTCGAGTAGGTAATGAAACACTCACAGGGGAGATTCTTTACCCCTATTATCTAGCTTGAAGCTTTAGCAATTTGTCTCTTATGAATGCCTACCCACGTACACATGATTCATGAACCAGAATGCAAAATAAATATCAACAAAAGCAATAGGCAGTGGTATCGTCTGGATATTCAAAGCGCAAAATTCTATGGAATTGCAAACAAGCTATTGTTGTCACAACACGCCGAATCATACTAGTTTAAAACTCACAGTAACAATTTGCTTGTTATTTTGGAAAAACAACTTAAGTGTGCTGTTTTACTACTGTCAGCCATGAATAAATCTTTTATGGTTCAAAACTTTCCTGCTTTTTTTTTTCTTTCATATTTTTGATTTTTTGATATTGGCGAGAGGCTGGTAGGGAAAGAGAGAGTTAGGAAAGGGAGCTATTGAGGAAAAAATTGAGGAAGGAAAGAAGGGAGAAAAAGAGGGAAAAAAGGAGGCGAAAAGGAAAAATTTAAGCAAGGGAGGGTAAGAAGAAAGGGTGCGAAGGGAGGAGGTGAAGAGAGGGGGCAAACGAAGAGGGCGAAAGAAATGGCTATAGCGTAGCCAATTCAGTAAGTATCCTTATCACTTAACCACAGCGTTCCTATAAACAGCTTCTCTGAAAGCATTGAGGCACATTAATAGGGGCATTTTTCATAGTATTCCTATATGACTTAAGTGTCAAAAATAATATTTACCTTTCATATTTCACTTTATTTTGCAACGTTGCATCTAAGGCCTCTTTCTCTTGAAGTAACTTTGTGTGTTTTTTCTCTAAGTCGTAGAAATCCTCCAACTAAAAATCCAAAAGAATTTCATTTGCCAAGCACTTCACATAATACAAAATATTTTAACAATGATTGACCTTTGATTTTGGATTCATGTTCTGAACGTAATTTGGAAATTACAAATCATTGGCAAAAAACCCGAGCTCCGAGTAGGGTAATACAGTTACTGCATCAGGCGTGACTTAATTTTCTCGTTAGAGTTTTTCAAGATTGCAAACTACAGGGATTTTAAGAGATTATTCACATAAGACATTTGTTTAAGGTTTTCTTTGCTAAACAGAAAAATATCTGTTTACGGCCGAACAACTGAGAAATAATTTGGTTCAAAAATTTTTTTTTCAAAAGAAAGACTCATAGAAAAAGACTCCACAGACCATTAACCTCCTAGCAATGGACAGTAACTCAAATTTCAAAAGTGCTTTCAACATGGGCGTGGCCCATTGCAATTAATATCAAGATTTGTACAAAGAGGTGGCTAAAAATTATGTGCTACAGCAGAAACCGTTTTGCATTCTTTTGACGTACTAACCTTTTTCTGGAGCTCCATGTTATGGGTTCTTGCTTTTCTAATATCTTCATTTTTCATTTCAACAACAGCTTGCAAACTCTCTAGTTCAGCCGGCAAATCTTTATATTTTGACAAAGCCCCCTAGAAAGCAAAAGCGAAATGCTGGGTACGTATTCAAAGACAAGTTTAACAAAAGACAGAGTAAGAACAGTTCTTCCTAGTTTTGGAAACGAGACTCTTCATTTGGACGTAATATAAACCAAAGTCTGTCATTTGATGCAAACTCACTAGAGTATTCTTGAAACATAATCCATCTCTACATGGTCAAAAATTGCTTCAATTGATAAAATTCAGAAAAGAGAGCTCCAAAACAGTACGTTGTTGAAGGGATCAACAGTGATGAAATCGTAGTCAATGCAATATCATGCTTAATATCATCGCACAATAACACACTCAAGCCAATTTAAAAGCTTACTTGCAGTTTGGTCTCCAGATCTTTTTCAAGCTCCTCTTGCAACTCTTTTGTCTTGAATTCAAATTCGTTGCATTTTTGCTGAGTGGAGTGAAGCTGAGCCTAAGGCAAACGAAAATATAATAGTTCAAAGTGCTATTTATTCAAGATGTAGACTTTAACTAGATGTCATACAGTAAAGAGGGGGTGTCATGAAGTCAGGAAGCCAGGGCCATTGCGCTTTGCAATTCATCATAAAAAACAAAAGAAATAAGGTATATAATATTTTGCTGTTAGCCCTTGCCCCCTCTTCATCTTAACTTGCATCAGAATACCTGAAGCTGTTGTGTCTGAGTAGGTTTTGCTGTACATTATAAACAATTTTTGCATTCCCAAAATAATTCCTAAAGCCTATTATGGAGTTACTGCATCTCTGGCTCACATTGGCAATGCCAACAATGCAAGTAGAAGTGTGGTTGAGATGTAAACCATAAATCTAATGTTTAAGAATAAGTGGAATGCAAAGAATTTATTGTTAAACCTTTGAATTGCATCAGATTGTTTCCATGATTTACCATTATTTTGCAGTTTTGTAATACTTCACTGGTGTCATAAGAAACCATTAAGGTCTCCAAGTTTGAAAATAAAATCAGAGCAAAATAAACCAAAATGCTTCAACAGTCCTCTTAACAACTATTGATTTCCTTTAAATAACAAAAATATTGTTACCTTTAGATCTTGAAGTCTCTCTTCGTAATCTAAGCATATTTCCTCTTTTTCTGTTTGAAACTGAAGTTCCATTTCTAAAAAGAAATTATGTTTACGTCTTACACAAATGTGATACTTTCATAATACTCTCACCCAATACGTTGGTAACATCGTATTGAGTTTCTTATTCTTATTGACATCATACGAATGTTCTGTTTTGGTGCTGGCCTAAATTAAACTGAGATTGTTCAACTGAACCCTGGTATAAAATTATACTGTGAAAAGGGCTAGCTTAATTCCAATCGACAAAACACAACCCGATGGAGTTTAGGGTCAAGTCTAGTTACATCTGTTGTCTATATGATATCAAGAAAATCATTTACAGGGAGGTGATGTTTGCTTTATTGAAAAACACCCAGCTAACACTAAATCATGCAATGCTTATGGTGAGCAGAAACAGCAGAAATCAATGATACCATAAAATGAAAGATGTTTTGTAGTAAGGAAATCCTTTGGAATTTTTCAAAAATGAACTATGTTAGTATAGACTCAAGATCTTTGATTAGCTAAGAGATATAACTTCTCTATACTTAACCAATTAATTTTTTCTAAAAGATTATCTTTAAGTTCTTTTGTACCTTTTCCAGGTGTTGGTGAAACACATCTAAATCTAACTGCAAGACTAATTTTTTGTCAAATTGTTTAATTTGTTAAATATTTCATCCAATCAAAGATTTTGAACCTATACAAATTGAAGAAGTCCATCTATATGTCCGAATCAATAAAAAAGTGCGTCATAGGCACATCTGCAATAGGGGGAAGGCTTGCAGAAGAAATTTCCTTCTAATAGCGCATCACAGCATTTAATAAAAATAATTAAAAATGATACTGCATCATATAAACCATGTAGACATATTTTTCTCTAAACTTTGATTCGAGACTTATGGCTTATTCCCGCAAGTGCCAAGAATGAGCCTACCACAGAAAACACTAAATGACGTATGATGCAAAATTTTGAAAGCCAAAGGACCCTCCAACAAACATCTCCCCAATAAATACTGCGTACATTGTTTTGCACTATACCTTTCTTTGTAGTCGAGAAATCCTCTTCTTGTTCTTGAAGTGCCACTTCCTGTTCTTCTTTCATTTTTGCCAATATCACTACATGTTCCTCGTGCAGTTCAGTCAGCTGAAAATATTAATAGCGGACTTTTATACTATTGAGTATAGACTATAAAATTAGCTGTTTGTTTTGACACTATCGAATGCATTGACATACAAGGGACACAAGTGGGTAAACTCCAGATTATTTCTCAATGGCAAACGAATCATCATATAGCAATGTATGCTTGTTAAATATGAAAGCGTCCCTGCCCCCTGCCTGGTTTATTGGTTCTTAGCCTAAACAGTTTTCCTTATCTGGCACTATCGACATTCCTTTTTAAAACCCTGGATATGCAATTGACTCCGAAACACCACACCGTAACATTACGTGTTGCGCCTGCTCAAAAGAGTACCCTAGCCAGTTCTATTGGACATTTTTTTCTTTTTAGAAGACAGCGTAAATGTCAATGATAAGAAAGACCTTAAGAAAGTGCAATTAATAACAAAATGAACATACCTCTCCTTCATGTGAATCTTTTAACTTCGCGATTTCCTTACTGAATTTGGCGTTAGCTGGAAAACGATGGACTTTGTAACAAAAATTTTTAGCACAAAATCGCCATTATTTTGGTGGCTAAGGGATATTTTCTAGAAGGGTTTAGCAATAATGTCGTTCCTGTTGTAAAAGAAGTCACACAAATGGGACGTCGTAGATATTTCAGAATGTAAAAAATGTTTTATCACTGTTCTCAAAGGCGGAACATTTTGCTGAAGTCTTGAAATTAAACAAGCATTTCTAAATGGCAAATAATGGAACATGGGAGTATCGGATGCTATACGATCAAAGGGCGGGGAGTATAGTGAGAGGTTAGCATAGATCTTGTCCGAATATTATTGCTATGCTCATGTAATTTAAACAAGAATGGAATGGCAGCCCTGAAATGAATCTATATTTGACCGGAATCATCTCCTGGTTGCTTCCAGGAACGTTAGAAATGGGGTGAAATAAAACACAAAAGATGATGGTAAAATACAGTGATATCGAGGCTACAATGGCTTGCTTCCATAATGTTGAGTAGGACAACATCTGACAAAAAAACGTCTCTGGTGATAACTTGGGACGCCCCCTTGCTTGATGGCAATTTGAGGCCAAAAACACCTTCCACGAGAAGAAAAGCAGGAAGATTTCGCCATGGAACTGAATTTTATCCAAGAGAAAGGGAACTAATGATCAGTCATTATTTATATCAAGTTTTGCTTACTTTTATCAAAATTTTTTCTGTTTTGAGAACTTTGAGAATCAATTTGATCTTTTGGACTAAGGTAAAAAAACAGAATGGCTCCTTTACGTGAAAATTCACACAAAGTGGCACTTACCTTGACCCATTTCTTTTTTGTGTGACTCACTCAATTCCTCTTTCAATGATTCCAACTTCAAGCCATGAACAATTTTCAAGTTTTCAATTTGCTTCCCAAAATCGATTGAAGCCTGGGCAAGCCTTTCTTCAATTTCATTAAATTTATCCTCATTAGTTACTGCAAAAAACAATGAATTGGATTTTAAAAACAAAATATCGTTATCTGCAAGTGTTCACAGCTACGAACGGACAGGTACCAACAATGAAATATTGTTTATTATTCGAAAGTACGAAATGTCGTGTTGTATTAGAGATGGGCCAGGCAAACTATAGTAGCATATAGCCATGCATATTCTTCATATAAACGATTTATTGGCATTCTCGCACATTGTGGATTCACATCCGCACCAAGGAAATCTTTGAGTTTTGGCCGTTCAAATGAAACTTGTGGCATATCCTTGTAGCATAATTTTGTACCATGTTTAAAACAAAGCCAGAATCAAAGTCATCTTCCATTCTTCTTCGAGTTTCTTAAAACTCTGATACACTAATGCACTCCTTTGTTGCAAGTCTTGCAGCAACTGATTATCTGCATCCGAATCGGGATGAAATTTCAAACCTTTCCTCACTTCCGCCTAGCTGGTCAAGGAGTAGGAAGCGGAAGAATACAGATCAAAGTGCTCTTTCCCAGGCTCTAAACATGGGATTAATTTTATTGATAATTTGGTAGAAGATTTTGCATTTGGAAATGACGTTTTCTTGCTAAGAACCTAGGAAGCGTTGAAACTGATGGAATTCTCCGTCAGACCACTGACAACTTCTGCAGTACAGTTTCTGTTGCAAGCCAGTTCCTAACGCTTCGAGGTATATGGAGGTCAGAAGCTTTATAAATTAGCTAGGATCTTGTTTTGAATAAGCAAAACCTTAGGTGTACCTAAAAACAGACGCAAAAGCAAACATAACAAGGCCGTGTTTGCATTGAAACTGAAAGATATCGAATTATGATAATAAATAATTGAAAGTCTGCTTATAACATTACAAGAAAACCTTTACTAATACAAGAACCCAAACTAGGGGATGTTACCATGTAGGAAAGATTTCGATTTATGGATATCGTGACATGTTCAGTGAAGTAAACAAAAACATTGAAAAATTCTACAACTGAAAAAGTAACGTTAAACTTGCAGTCCAAAAGAAAAAAAAAATTTAGATGCAAAATTACTTAACTTAGGTCTCCTCTAGAAATAAATCAAAGTCGTTGATATGAATTTGAAAGAGAAACGCTCAGGCTTACCTGCCAATTTAGTCTGAACTTCGAGTTGCTTCGCTAGATTGTTAGTGCTATCCTGAAGATGCACCTGCTTCTCACTTTGTTCTTCGATCTGAAAAAGAAAACAAAAAAAACCATACATGGGCAGAAATAATCTGCAAAACAAACCAGCCAATGCCTAAGAAAAATTCGCAATGAATTATACAAAGTATTGAACACAAAGGCTGCCGGGAAGACAACAAAATTCAATCAACACAGGTAATTTACGTTTTCCAGGTTCTCTCTATAATGGAATGAATTTTGTGGCATTATGACGCATTTCAAATACATAAAAATATTCCCTACTCACTGTTTTGATATGCTGCTTTATAACAACAATGAACGCTTCCATAGCAAGATTTTTTTGCCGCATCCCTTCCTCGAGATAACTAATTTGCTTCTCGCAATCTTGGCATTTCGATTTCAGCTCCTGTATCTGCACCTTGTCGCTTTTGGCCTGTGCCGGCGAGCCACTTGAACTAGAGGACTTGTCCTCATCTTTAGAAGGTACGGGCTGCTGCGAAGGCGATCGTTTTTCTAACTTTGACGATGAAAACCTGAAATTGAAATTCGACTTTTTTGGCGTTTCGGCTTGTTTTTCGTTACCATCTTTCACGTCCTTGTTAGAAACTGGCTTCAAGGTTCGCTTTCCATACCCTAGGAAAGAAATACATACAAGTCATACAAAATAATCATCATATCATGTTAACGTTGGGGAGAAAATTGACAACCACACTATGACACAATAATTTCATTTATATCCTGTCACGAAATGACGAAAATAGAGAGTTGCTTGTGTAGAGAGTGGGGGCTAGTGTTGGATCCAAAATCCATGACTATTTGTACAAAAGGCTATAGAAAAAAGTTAAAGAAAAACTATCTTTCTCTTCGACTGGCCCGAGAATGTCATTGTCTTCAAAGGTTTAGCGGTTGCAACAACAAAATGCCCGATAAAATACCGTACAGGCTGAAAAACAATCCGAGCGAAAAGGAAAACAAAGCCAGCCCAGTCTGTTTTGGCAACCGTAACATTTTTGATTTGTTACGCAACACTGAAAGGGCTGAGAAGGTTTCTACAGGGAAACGATAACTATAACAGCAACAACAGATTCTCTCCCCCAAATTTCCCCTTCCTCGATATCTGATCATTTTGCGACGAAAAGTTGCTGGTACACTTGCAAAAAGCCGATAGTAGACTTCGTTGGTAAATTATTCTTGCTGTAAAAACGAAAGCAAAAGAAAAAATTGGTTACTTTTCAGCATAAACAGTTGGGCACAATCCCCCCCCCCCCTCCGAGCCCCCTAGCATTACACCCCTGGTATACAGTATAAAACATCTACTTGCCATTGACAAAATTATCAGTATTCAAATTATATATAATATCTATAGTATAGGTAAATGTAACATCAAATGGCGGTTTAAAATAAAATATACATTGCCTCTTCACATGCGAAATCAAAGTGCTTGTAAACATCATGCAAAATGAAACAAACCTAAAAACCACGTAGAATGTAAAAAGATCTTGAAAATCTCAATTTAAAAAAGATAGAGGCCTCTTTCACTTCATGATTTGTGATAACAACGATTCCTTGCCAGAGGGAGACATTTCGTAACAAAAAATAAATAATTTTAGGCTCAATAATTTATACGTGAACGACAGAAATCCGTTTCGTAAACTGACCTGGAATACCAGAACGCCCTGTAGGTGTTGCAATATTACTTTTCGACGAGCTGAGAACTCCATTGACTTTGCTTTGCTCTTTAGGTTTTTTATTTTGATCTTCTTTCAAATATTGCTGCGACAAAGTTGTTTTGCTAGCTAGTTCCTCTTGGCTGATTTGAGATAACTTTCTTGGCGTGGTAGACGAACTACTTCGTCTACTTCCTTTAGCAGCAGTAGATTCTATGATTGATAAAATAAACTGCTGATGTATCAAAGGACTAAGCCCATGTTTCAAAAACATAAACATGCTATCGAGAAATCATTCATATAAAGAGTTTTAACAATGCTAACAAACTAACTCCAATGGACAATAAATGAAAGCAAACTCCAGGGGGTAAGATGAAATAAATCCTCAACTGCGTGTTTAGTATTCCCAAGATATCACCACTTATCACTAGTTAATCTGAAGTTGCGTGTATATATAAGTCGATGTATATATAAGTATATATAAGCTTTACACAATTACAAATTCTAATCAACAATTGGACTCTTTCTGATCAGGTTTGTCATTCTGTCGTACAATAACAACCTGTAAGGTTCTATTCTTTTGACTCTTACACTTTATCTTCAGGACAATTGATACAAAATACAGGTGACTATAGTGTATAGAACGTGCAAAGATGTTCCATTCTAGCAGAGATAAAACACACGTAACAACCAAACTGGCAACGTTATTATCACAAATATTTTCAGCGACATCATACTTTTCTCATCGTGTAAAAATACAGCAAACTAACATTAAATGTTACGTGCAAATAATTCTAGAAAGAATTAAAAATCAAGATAGAATAAGATAACAATTATTTCACCTTGCAACAGAAAACAATTAAATCGAATCTATACCTAAACTACAACAAATGAAAAAATCAAATTGTGAATGATCTGTATGTTTAATGATCACTAGTAAATTTTAACAGATCTTGGGGCTGTAACGGTTGCGTTTAGGTCCGGCAAGGAGCGCTCCACCAACGAGCTGGTTAGTAACTGGTTTTTCACCGTCATGACAAGAACCCTTATCGTTGCAGGGCCTTAAGGCATAAAATGAAAACCACTGTTCAAACAAAACCTCAATAAATTGTAGCCTAGAGATTTATTTGCAGACGCTCTAATGGTTGGGAGTACCAACCTGCAGCCAGTGGCGGATTTAAGGGTGGGCCAACTAGGGGCAGTTGCCCCTCCCTCAACGAGTTGAAGCAAGTCTGGCGCCCCTTTTTTTGAAATTTTGCGCCCCTTTTGAAGAATGAGAATCAGATGGAAAAGGTTCTTGGACCGATAGGTTAATTTGCTTCAAGGATTACCTCAAAGTTATGTTGTTTATTCTTAAAGGTATCTGAAATTGTTGTATACAGCGTACTCTCGTAACCAATTTTTGAAAATTTTTCAGCGCCCCCACTACCAACTGCCCCTCCTTCAAATTTGCTCTGGATCCGCCCCTGCCTGCAGCGACAAACTATTGCAACAAAGGGAAAACTATCATAGCAACTGCAACCATTCACTAGCTTGAATACATTTCTAGCAACGTTGTTTGGACAGGTTCTTTGAGAAAAAGTACATCACCATGGATACGCTCATCAACAGTTAGCACGACAGCCATTGTAATAAAAGATCGCCAAGGTTTGAAAAAACAGCGTTTTCGTTCACTTTCAATACCAACGATGCTAACTGATCTCCATACTAAAGACTATACTCAATGATTTCTGTACTAAAATACAACTTTGACTCAAATATTCAGTAAACTGGAGAGTTAAAGAGGAATGGGATAAAAAACATAAAACTAGCTATGCATAATATTTTGAGAATCGCACAGCTGTGTAAATGTAACAGGCCGTTAGGTAAAGATAGAGCGTGGTAGTGCTCGGCCTAAGTGCTTCATAGACTCGCTAGATATCAATGCACTCTGGGAAATAGAAGGAGCGCTACGCTAAGGAGGACCATTTTAAATATGTAAATCTCCAAGATATAGCACGTGCGCAGTGTAAACATGGTAGAGGTTATTACAACTTTCTAATATGTAAACAGTTCAGTTTAGAATATTCATAAAACCGAGTCGCGCCTTTCGCCTGTGAATGACCCACAGAAAATCTTGCATGGCTAAACCAGAGTAACAAGTTCTAAAACATCTTGTATGGCCTCCCAGTCGTTCTAGAGTGTTCCCAAATCCTCGACAATACTTCTTTCTGGGTGGGTAGTGGGCTTGGGGCGCCCCCTTTATTTTCTCATGAATAACTTTCCGACTACTTTTTAACTGCTACAAAAACTAATTCACAAAAACTCTAATTGGGTAGCCATACCCCTCACTTCCAAGTGAAATACTACCCAAAGAGTAGGCAGTTTTAATGCTCGAATAAAATCTCGCTACAACCCATAGTGACGTCTAATGCCTTTTTAATTCAAAAGCAATTGAAAAGAGACGCGTGATCCAATTAGGAAGATTGTCTGAAATCATCTATCGATCATAGAAACGGAGAATACAAATACACACATGAGAATTCGAAACCATCAAGAAAAACAAAAATTGCTGAAGGTGAACCAGGAACTAAGCAAATTGCCTCGAAATTAATATATTTTCATAGACTATGAATTAAAATACATCAAACATTTTATAAACACTAAAAAGAATTCTCCTGCTGTTAAAGCTCACCACAGTCACCTTACAGGCTCGTCATGTCCACACACCTAAGCCCCTTAATCCAAACCATATCCATCTTGTGGCTGGTTTGTGGCCTATTTCCGTAGATCTAATAAAGGAATGATTTTTGGAACAAACTTCCTCCCAATTTACTACCAAAAGAGGCTTCAAGAAACTCGCATCTGTATTTGGAAACCAAGTCGAAATCAACGAAATAAAATGGATGAACTTTGCTACTTCCTTTACAAAACTTGGCGACACTGTCGCTAACGAAATATTTTTATCATGAAAAAACAAAGCAACAAGAAGATTAGACTGATTAAAGCGTACCTATACTTTCATAACATAAAACAGCCACCTTTCCATGTAAATCAATGTTTCATGAATTCCAACGTCTAAACTTCAAACAAACACGTCCATACATGTAAACATTGCTACAAGATCTAGCGTCGGATTTCTCCTGATAAACATTGGATTTATCTCTTAGCAAATGATAAAACTGAAAGAAAGTCAAAGCTACAAGAGTATTGTTATTGAACAGAAAAGCTGCAGAACATTGTAAAGAAAACAAAACCGGTTTTCGCTTCCATGTAAAACCGAAGAGGAGATTCTAGTTTAGAAATTAACTCCGCAAAAAAGAATTCTGATTATAGACTAGCCTAAAAACAATCTGAATCGATCGAAAATTTCTGAAACCTTTCTTGCTTTTCCGTGCACGTCTGACCAAGCCACCAACGTCGCCATCACGGGCGAAAAACTTCCTCAAATTCATGTTCGTCCTGTGTCTGCCATCTTGAATGCGCACCGGTAGACCGCTACGGTGTACGTGATCCTTTGACGCGTGTTCTGTGTGATTTGACTGTCCTTGTGACAGGTAGTTTGCACTTTGCACCAGCATCGCGCTACCGTTGGATTTAGGCCGAAACGAAAAGTCTCTGGTATCCGCCATCACTGATAATACCTTAAGCGGAACTGTAATATGTTTGGGAACAGCTGAGAATCTTGATAAATTATCTCAATAAATTATTTAGCAATGCGACCTTGGTCTGTTCTTGAAAAATCGTCTATAATTGTTCTTAAGAAAATGCAGGAACGATCGCGCATTAGTCCAATATTTTGAAAAGCTTTAATTGGTTAAGAGGTCGGTCCAGTGTTCGGGCAAAGAAATAGCAGGTGAAAGAAGGCGAAATTTTAAAAACAAACAAACAAACGAAGCATGTTATAATCGCCGAGAAAGGTCTATGACTTACAGTCCTTTGACTTACAGGCTTACTAGGACTATGTTATACTCGCGTTTAATACAAAGAGATTCACGGGACTTGAAAAACTTGGCTTGTCAACAAGATAAAATAAGCAACTTATTTTATCTTGTCAGCATGAATGCACAAAATTACACATTTCTAAAATAACTAGAAGAGTTTGAATGAACAAAAAGATTTGCTTGTTACATAGAGCAGATGGGGCCTAACATTCTAATTGAAAAGGTCATCCATGGAAACATATTGATAATATGCTAAATAAATTTATTAGAAGACGAAAAGAAAGACGAGCACATGAAAACAACAGGAGCCTTTTTTACAAACGTCGTAGCTGGATGCAAAAACCCACTTATTTCATTAAAAGGAATAACGAAAATTTGCTCTTTCGTGAAATATCGTTCATTGCGTTTAAAATCATTTCCTAAAATTATAGTTTTGATGTTTCTGTCTTATTAGAAGTATCTAGATATATTCAATTTTTGAAACTTTGCTTACATTTCAAATTTGGATGCAGCAGTTCAATGCCTGCCAAAAGTCTTGGAACACTGACGTCAATTTCCAAGGTCAAAATCAATCATCACCCTCTCCCCTACAGAACAATGTTGGTTTACTATCAAACAGGTTAGGATTTTAGGAAACATTTTCTTTTGCGCTTCTTTTATGATATTTCTCTAAATTATCAACAATGTTTTAGAAGGAAGGGGGTGGAAGTAGTAATTTTTTTCATGAAAGGAATGAAAGATATCAAATGCAGCGTAAATTACTGGGTGTTCCAAGTACTTTTGGCAGGCATTGTAGTTTGTTCCAATATCAATTCCATTGTACATTTATATCTCTATTTAATTTTCTTTCTAGTTCTACTTTATGATGGTTAAGAAATTAGTTATGTATAAAACCAGATAAAACCTATACTTCAAAGACCTCCGGAAGACTTGAAGCCAGGACTCTAAATTTCATTGCAATAAAACCCTTGGCAATCAAATGCAATAAGTGAGTTGGGCGATAATACCGGGTAATAATCGTAAACAGAGGCGATACTGGGCATATCCTGAAATATATTTGATGTTAAAAAGTAGTAATAGACGATGGTATACTGTTGTTGGTTGTTGAAATACCTGTTTTAATACTTATATTTTCTTTATATTCTTTGGTTAATCATCTACTCAATGATAAAACTCACAACTGGTCACTGCACAAACCGTTTATCAATTTACTAAATAACCATCCCCCACGCGCCTATACTCTACTAGAGCGTCATTTTGAATCGCGTAGTGGCTACAAACCTGTCCTTGCCTTTCGGCCTTGCGTCGATGTGAACAGCATCGCTTGCCATAAATACCTGTGGATTATCCTATGATGCCTGAAGTTGGTTTGATAAATGTTTCGACAAACTGACAAATGCAAAGCCTTGTTAAATATTAATTGATAAGATGAAACAGCTGCAGACCGGTACGTATTCCAGCATATTTAAAAGAGATTATATCAATAAATCTCTGTATAAAAACAGCTGCAAAAATGCACCATTTCCACAGTAAGCGATGGTAAACATAATGTAAACGACGTGATGTAATTTTCTATTCAACAAAAACTATTTCAAAACTACTACTAAATGCCAATGCAAATACTTGTCTTTTATTATATTACTTCGTGGGATATTTAAACTCTGGAGAAAAAATGGCTCCCAAAACATGATCATTATTTCTAACCACACGTTAGCAAACTAAAAATTTGCTTATAATTGGTTTATAACATTTTCTTATAATGGTAAGGCGATGAAGATATATTTAAAGATCATTTTCAGAAAACGATCTCCACTAGAAAAAGAGCTGAAACTACCCAAAACCGGCCAAAGTCATAACCTGTCCACTGCGTAGATACTGTAACGCGAAACTGGTTCTTAACTTCACAAACCAAGCAAAAAAACAGAAACCCGTTCGTAAACTACAGATCTTTACTAGCCATATCACAGCCAATTCGATTCGAAACCTTTTCACATAATATTTTCAGGGCACTTCGCAGGCGCACATTATTTTGACGTCATGTTTTAGCCTATGTTCATTAAGTTGCTAAGATATGTATTCGCACAACAGTAATTAGTATTTTCACCTTTTATGTTTTTGACGCACATCCATTGTCACATTTGTAAGGAGTAAACGCACAACACCCATTTTTGTAAGATCTTGCATTTTGATTGGTTAATCAGTAATAATCTTGTAACCGTTTGAGGGGGGGGGGGGGGGGGGATATTTCTGTTCGGTAGTTTTAGATTAAAAATAAGTTGGAAAAATTGATACACAGAAAATGCTGGGTACTTCTTATTCGTGACTTTTGGCCTACTGCATCCTCAAGAACTAGCGAGAATTTAATATCGCTGCGGTGATATTCAGGAAAATTTTGCACATTTTGAGGTAGCTTGAGGTACTCTTCATAATTTATGGTTCTTCTTAAAAAGTTCTAAAGAAAGTATTTATTAATTCATCTCTTCAAATCTTAAAAAGACACGATTAACATCCACAGATAACAAAACTTTGGAGGGTTAGAATCGTCAAAACTTTGTCCTGTTTTTAAAGGACTAAATCATTTTCTTCGAAAAGATTTCCAGAAAAGGTGTCGGCTTCCGGACTAAGTCAGGCTAGTCCAGAGATAGAGTAGTTTTCAAATCCAATAAAGCCTTTTTATCGTGGTTTAAAATTCCAGCAACATACCAAGGCTAAGTCCGTGACAGTTGAAAGAGCGAGTTAGGATTTTTTATGTTTGACGTTGGCCATCACAGGAGGTTTATAAGGAACACATTCCTTAATGTCCACAGTCTTGTTACAGCGCATGATTAAGTTAGTTTAACCTTTCTTTTTGGTTACTCTAGCAGCTACTTGGAAAGGAATACCGTATAAGCCATTTGGTTTTCGTAGCAATCTGCGGCTTTATCGAACTTAATTCAAAGATTAACAGTAAACAGGATCCTAGTGTTGAGACAGTCATATATGCAAACCTGACCAGGAGATTTGAGTCGTTGAGAAGAACACCTCTCGCAAACTAAATGAAATGCAATTTTTCTTACCAGAACTCTGTGGAAATCAAATCAGCGATTTGAAACAGCACGGCTTATTAGAGCGAAAAGAAGTAATCGTAGGAAGATATTTGGAAAAGGAAGGGGATGCAAGCCTGCTGCGGAAAGAAGCAAGGAGAGTAAAGAAAATAATTCTTGCAGCGACACAGAAAACAGAAAGACTCTACTGAGATTTATCGCGAGGCGAAGGTTTTAGCAGGCTTTTGCAAAACAATTGTTGCATTTTTGCAAGCTGCACCCCAATAACTTTCATTTTAAGCTTTCTTTAGCAACACTTTATGCAATACTGATGGATTTCAGGAAAACCGTCAAAGGAGGAAGGAACAGTTCAGTCTAAAGAGAAGGCTGCAAAGGACACCCATGTAAATATACTTTCAAGCTCACATTCTAATATCTTACTTCCAGCCCACACCGTCATTAGTGTGTTACCCCTCACCTCCAAAGAGATTTCACGTTGAACTTTAGAAAAGAAGAGAGATGATACGTAACATGAGCTTACCCATACCGTAACCAGGTATTTACATATAATTTGCCAGTATTCAGAAAAAGGAATTCATAGGTAGATAGGCTACGATAAAACATAGAAAAAGTGTCACCAACCTACTCCATTGTTTTCAAGTAGCCATTGATTAATAGTAAGATTTTTCCCTAGCTCGTTGTTTCGCCCATGTACGGTTCAATTATTCCCATGACAAATATTTTTCCTGTTGGTCCGGCTCTTAATTCCTTTTTGCAGAGTAAGGAATACATCGTCCATTTAGCAATACAACAACAATCCCATACCAGGCCATTGGCAAATCAGGTAATAGGACGTGCCTACTAGGTTTTAGAAAACAATTGTTCTTGCAAAGCCAAACCTATAGGGTGGCAGCTCAAAAAACAAGCATGAAACGTGGCACCCTTTCACACGGAGCATCGGGACCGTGGACATCTAAGGCCAGGGATCACAAAAAGTACCCTCTCCCCTTCAACAAATTTCCAACATTTTTACATTGGAAAGTCAAGAGTAGATGACAAAGTTGGGCAGAAAGTCCATAAGTTGACCCATAAGCGACATAGAATTATTAATTTACGGTGGTTTGAATAGAAAGAAATACGAGACACGATGAGAGAGGTGCTAGAAACAAGACAGAGCCAGTTACTCGCCTCCAATGAAAAGATACTGTTCCCTTTCTTGCATTCCGAACTATGTCTAGGCTCAAATTTCAAAAAATATACAAAGTGACATGAGAGTTCCATACGGTCATAGCTACTTAACCTTTTTAACGCAATCACTCTGCTTTTTTTCTGTTTTGCTTCTTCTGTATTGTAAAATTTAGCAAATAATTGCTTAAAGGTGCAGTCACCATGGAAACATAACCAAAATAAGGTAACTTAGGCCTTTCCGCGTTTAAGTATACACCTTCGTCTCTAAGAAGGCTGGAAGATCTCTAATTACGCAACGTTAAAAATTTCATAGCCACACATGTGAAAATCATGTTTTTAAATACATGTTTTTTAAGGAGAGGTATAAAAAGGAAATCCAAAAGGAGAACTATCAGTACTCGGCTATCGGTTCATTTGGAAGTTTTGGTCCAAAATATACCAAACGGCTATCGGCACACCATTTAAACAACATTCTCAATACAGTCTACAATGGTATCTAAGACGGTCTACTGATCTTAAAATGTAAGCCAAATATTTCACTTACCATTATTTCCAGTGGAAGACTTGTTCAATGAAGATCTCTTGCCATCGGTATTGGTCTTTCCCACAGATATGCGCAGGACAACCCCAGTCTTAGCTTCTTTCTGCTGTGTGGGTCCATCCGTTGTTTTCTCGAAATTTGCCACCAAATCACTGACCCTTCTGTTTAGCGTTTTCGGTAACGTAATTTTGTCATCTATCTTTTCCTGTTTTTTGGAAGATAAATCGATTTGTGACCGGCACTCTCTGCTGAGCATTGACCGAGATTTTACAGTACTGTCCTTCCTAGAGGCTGGCAACGGAACAGAAAACTTTCTTGGCACCTTGACAGAACCTTGTGTTTTTGCAAGGGCCTGGTTTTTCGATTTTGAAAACACTGGCAATCCACTATTCAGCTGACATGGTGTACTGTTACCTAATGCTTGTTCTTTCGAAACCTTTCTACGGGTTTCCTGCCTCGATGTTGAAATTTTATCAGTCTCACTTTCATCTGAAACATTTAATTTGTCGTCTGACAGAGGGGTTGAAAGTGGTTCTTGCGATGAAATGACGTTGTCAGCTGACATGATTGGCCCTTCTTTTACATCAGCTGCTGCTTCCAAATGTGGCTCTACCGTGCATGTAACACTGTCTTCAACTGCCTTAAGGCTGCCCTCTTCAAAATTTTCTTGCCCTAATGATCCAGACCGCCCTTTCTCTGTCCCAATGTCCGTCCCATCGTTTAACACATTCGATACTTCCTCTATGTCCTCTATATCGCATGTCACACTTCCATCAACATCAACCACATTTTTCTTTCCTACAGTCTTCAGCTCCTCCTCATCACTACTGTCTTCAGATTTCTCAACATCACTTGAATCGGAGCTCTGCAAGGATCCGGGAGCAGTTTTCTCCCTGCGGATCAACGGTTTCCTTGAAACCGGAGGTGGCTTCCCATAAGGAAGCTGCATACAGGTAGCATATGCGGTGACGTCTGAAACCGATCTCTTTAAAGGCGAGCTCTGCGGTCGTCTATATTCGTGCTCTTCATAAGCTACATAATTTTCTTTAGGGTACACAGCACCTATCGAGAGCGATCTCTTCAAACTTCCAAGCGGTGGGGCTCGAAAGTGAGACAATCGTATGCGTTTCTCGATTCCAGAAAGGCTCTTCCGTTGACGTGAATCACTCCGAAAATGCTCCCGGCTGAGCTGGACCTCGTCCTTCGGATACTTTGGCCAAGTATTGGAATGCGACTCGGTCTCGAAAGCATCTTCATCGGAACTAGCGCTTAACGCAGGGCAACTTTTGTGTTTTTCTTTAGGTCCAAGATTACTACTAGCATGACCAGTTACGTAAAACAGAAGACCATCGGCAAACTGTGACTTGCTCTCGCTAGAGATGTTGTTGTTGTTGTTGTTATCATCTTCACTGACACTTTTCACAATCTTAATTCTGAGTGGCGAATTTTCCACATCGACTTCCCCAGCTAGAACAGTCTTCATGTTGTTAGGGTCGGCGTGGGGGTCAGCGTCAGCTGAACTTAGGCCACCATGTCCTTCTCTGGGGAAAGATTTCAAGCCAGTGTCTTCTCTTTTGTCTTGCGTATCATTTCCCTCTTCAGACTTTGCGAATAACCCCTCTTCTCCTTTCAAACCTTTTTGTGCTTCCGGAGACAACAAATCGTCCTCGTTATTACCAAAAACTACCCATTCATCATCCACGCTAGTATTCAACTGTTTTACGTTCAATTCTTCTTGCTTCAAATTTTCAGAATGACTTTTCTTTCTTGAATCAGTGATCTGTTTAGCATTTGTTTTTCCTGCACCTATTGTAAAAATTAATTCTTAAAATTAACGATAGGGATTTTGGGCATCCAAGAGACTCAAAAATAGGCTTGCAGGACAAGGAGTTCTCTTTAGTGTCATCGAAATGTCAACAGTTTTAAACTCTAGCATAAAACAAAGCATATAAGCTTTGAAAGGAAATTGAATGCAGAAGGGACGTTTGCATTACTCACTCTTACCTAGCTATCACAGCAGGAAAATTCACCATAACCCCAGAAAGTATTTTTATTGACAAATTTGTCATATTCGAAGACCAACCTTCTAGTTGCATCACTATCAAGTGTTGTACAGTAGCGTAACCAGGGTGGTAAAATTAAGGGGGGGGGGGCAAAAAGCCAGTTGAGTGAGAGAAGAACCTTTGGAACAGCAGAAAACGTTCTTTTTCAAAGAGGCATTTTGTCATAGAAAAGGGAGAATGTCAGCTGCATCTTGCCTCCCCCTCACTAGGCTACTACTGTTGTATTATATTTTATGATATCAAATGTTTTCTAAAACTGATATACAAGCTTCTTGCTTTATAACTCAGAAATGATGCAGAAGCTAGGTTTAGAAATTTGTGGCAAATGGTTGAAAGAAGGGAATTATAGTTGCAACCCTGCCAAAACGTTTTGGGTATGCCCTTTAAAATATCACAAGAGGCCTCTCACATGACATTAATTAGCAATAATTTGGTCAAATTTATGACATCACTTTATTTGGAGATTTAATGGCGTGAAATTGTTTGCAAACAAGATTTTTTGGACAAATTATGGATATTGATATTGGCAAAAAATGGTAATTTTGATGACTCCAGAAACCTCTAATGAAAATTTTGTCATTAACTATGTCCAATTGATGACATCCATAAAATCATAGATCAAAGCTTCTTTCAGACTCTCTATACCAAAATTAAGCTCTTGGTATTTTTTAAAATTGTTTGCTGTTGCTTTAAGGGCTATTTGTTACTATATTTTAAAATTGTAATTATATATTGTTTAGACCATTCAGTGTAAGCATATATTGTTGAGATGTGTAGATTCTAGTTGAGTTGAAGTTAGTGTTTTACAGTAATCAATCACCAATTGAATAATGATAGATGTAGAAAGGAGACCTCCCATTCACAAGTTTTCTAGACTTAACAATAAATTTTGAAAACAATATTTCCTAATCAGTTCATAAATGATCCTTTTTAGCTAATTTTGAAATGAAAGTGCAATAAAATCATACCTTTTTTCAAAGGTTCTTTATCTCCTTCTTCAACTAGTGATACTTTCTCGGCATGAACAAATATCCCATAGTTGAATTTGCAATGGAAATACTTGACACCTTTCACTGTACCATTGTTGCGCCCCTCTGGTTTTGACAACTCAACTCCACACCAGGTTCCAGAGCTAAATTTTGTAGGGCCAATAAATCTTAGAATTCCCACAGTGGTTTTGTTTCCTAATGGGAATGTCACTTTGGCTCCAGCCTCGAGGGAGCCATAGGCAGTAGCATTGGGGTTGTCTTTTTTATCATTTGAAGATGACTTTTTACTCTCTGATGGTGATTTGCTTTTCCAGCCAACAACTTTTGAAACAATCTTGAGACTTGGCTAAAAATTAAAGCAAAGAAATGGAACTGTAAGGAAATTATTTCAAGGATGGATTCTGTATTTTCTCTTAATCCTGATGTGAATACACTGGGGGAGGGGTAATATTTTAGGGAGGGACAATATGCTATTAAATGGTTTTGCAACTACCTGTTTCAAACAAAATTGGTCATGGGAATTCCTGGTTGGTAAAATTGCAGTTTCCTGTTTGTGAAAGGGTGATTAAATGGGTGCTTGACAGTTAAAAAGGCATGGCCTACATAATCTTATTTTGTCCCCTCCCTCATAACTTGGTGGTTGGTGCCATAAACTGCCCTGTCCTGCCAACTAGACATCACTCCATCAGTTTGTCTCCAAAATTGGATCTTTTTTTAATAGAAAATAGAAGGTAAAAGGTAGCTGCCATATTTGTGGACTGGGGTTCCTGCCAGAAAAAGTCAGTCCTAACTAGGAGCCTGGAAAATTGGCTGAGCTTACCCAACCACTCAAAAAGCTGAATTTCCCACACTGTCAGTCATAGAAAATAACAGAAAAGCTATTTGAATGAATATCATGGGGACTGAACTTCAGAGCAGAGGGGCAAAAGAGTAGGAAAAGTTGGGTCATGGATGATTGATAAATGTATCTCACTGACAACTGTACCCCCTGCCCACCATCCCCTGCCCACCATCCCCTGCCCACCATTCCCTGCCCACCATTCCCTGCCCACCATTCACTGCCCACCATTCCCTGCCCACCATTCCCTACCTACAGCACTTGTCACAGTGTGTACATTGAAATGAAATTTGGAGAGAAGTTTAAAATAAAATAAATTGAGATTTCTTGCTTGTAGAAATGATGAAGTTTACTAATCAGGGCAGGCATGTAAGCAAAAACTGAGACAGAGGAAATCTCCCAAACTTCAACTCCTGTTAGATCTTAGGAAGCTTTGATTTGTGTGGTTCCTTCGATGCCGCATTTGCCTATCATCACTGGGGCATTAAAATACGAGCCTTGCAAATGCACAACCTAACATTTAAGGCAATTTATAGCGCTATGTTGGAACAAATAATTAGAATGCATTTGGACAGCAAAGTTTTCTCATACTAGTAATCAAATTTTCAGTACATTTAGCAAACAAAAGAGAAAGCAAACATTTTTCTTGAGAAACTTCCGTCTGTACAAATAATGTTTGGAAGTGGATAAAAGCGTAACAAATAAAAGAAAAATCGCCATTTTAGTTAGGAAATTTAGAGAAGCGAAGGTAAATTGAGTCTTAAGCTTTTGATAATAAACATTGTTGGAATAATTCACGAATGCGATGCAGAAGGGAAACCTAAAATATATTTCAACAATGTTAATCCCCTTTGTATGTTTTGAATAAAACACACTGCAACATGTTAGTCATCCCTTGTCAGAAAACACTTGAAAACTATTCAAATTGACAGAAAGCGAAAAGTTGCAATAACATTCACGTATATTGTTAATGTTCGAATATCCTTTGACAATGAAAAGGTAATGTGCGAGTCATCAGTCAAGTAAATGAACAAAACACGCAACTCAACAATACCGCCCACCAAACAACAACAGCTAGGCCCATAGTAGGCCGCCTGAGCTTACCGTGATCTAAAATTAAATTTGCCTTTTAACGTTGACTTACCATCATATGTTTTTTACAAGCAGTTTGGATAATTACCCTCACAGCAAGTCATTACTTTTACACTGGTCATAGTGAGAAACGTGGCTTTGATTGAGATTTTCTCCGCCATCACAATAAACATGACCTTTTACACTTATGAACAAACCACCAATTATGCCATTGTATTAGATAACAATAGAAAAATGTGTCTATGTAAAACACGGACCAAGAATGTGAGATATGAAAAATGGAAATTTTTCTGGGCGTAGCTAGGAATTTGACGAAGCGAGGTCGGAAATTGACGGAAGAGGGCATCATTTGTGGCATAAAGTTCAGGGATCGTCGGACTGCCGAGCGATGGGTCCATGCGCAGTTTAGAGAGAACATCAGAACCCATATTACAAGGAGCCTTGCAACCCCAGAATATCTCTTTGAAGAAATTTTGTAAACAAATTATCAGATATTCCATGTCAAGATTACACAAAACATCGTATTTATGAATCGAGGACGCAGATATTCTGTGTAAGGAAACTTTTAGGAATTAATAGATATAAGTCGCTGAGCGTGAACGATCAATGAGGAATAAGGTGACACATTAACAAATTGAGTGGTAAATAAATCTTATAACAGTATGATACATGTTTACGGATCCCGGACCTTTTGCCCCCTACACCCCCTTTTTGATGCTTTTGCTTGGTGAGTTTGGCTAAGTTCCACCACAAGCGGGGTCCAAGAATAAATTCCTAGAAGCTTTGACTTATGACAATATATCCTATTTATGATGAAAATGTCCTTAAAATTTCACTAAAGTGAAGTCAATACACCAGATAGGCCAAATTGAATCATATTTGAAGCAAAAAGTTGGTCAGTTAGTTACGCCAAGCAACCCCTACTGTCTACTACTAAATTTTAAATGTAATAGCAGCCACTTTAAAGCTAAAAATTGCAATTCCCCTCAGGTAAAGAATTGGAGTGCCCCCTTTCTCCCGAAGATTGTAACAGGGCCAATCGGATGCAGCAGCAAGCTCACAGCAAAATTTAGTAACTTCGTGACATTATTACAGCTATTATAGAGAGAACAGATTTCGCAACTTTTTTATTGCATTGGCGGAGTATTAACCATTTTTTAGAAATGTAGACCAACTACGAAATGTAGACAATTTGGTCCAAGCCACTTTACAAAACACTAATTAACCTCTGTTCAATCCTTTATCGTCCTTTACTATACGTTTCAGGGAAAATTTCATATAGTTTCACTCTAGATTGTGCCGTTGTTTCATTTATCTTTTTCTGTTGAAAACGAATCCTTGGAGTTATCTTTCTGCTGTTATCTTTCCTTATCATGTTAAAAAGTTTTATGGGTCTTTTACTGCTTCAATTTGTCAATTTGTTTTCTGGGTCTCTCACACCTCCATCATACTACTCAAGGACCAAAAATGTCATATTTAATTCAAAATGTAAAGAAAATTCAAGTTGTTATTCATGATATTTGAACTATAAGTTTAGTCAGTTTACTAGCTTCATCCAGTGGCGGCGCCAGATACTGCAAAGTTGGAGGGTAATAGGCGTGGCCAGTGAGACCACACCTCTTTTGCCTCGTTTCAGTGCTTTGTACCAGGTTAATTTTACTTAGGACCTATATATTAACCCTGTCTAGCGCTTTTTAATCCGTTTTTAGAAGAAAATATATAGGCCATATTTTGACAAAAGTGAGGGGGGGGGGTTGATTACCCCCTCATATCGCCCTTGGCGCCACCACTCATTTCATCGATTGGGAGTAGCCTGTGCTCTAGACCCCCAACCTTAAGAACTGGTTAGGGGTCTGGAGTATAAGCTTATTTGGGAGCTGCTGATTGTAGAAATTTCACGTAATTCTCATGATTTTTGGGCTGTTAGCCAGTGAAAGCGAACTGCCTAGCTTTAGTTTTGTTCGTTTCACATTTTTTCACTTGCAAATAAAGGGAATCCTTTAATCACTGAAATTAATCTAAATATTCCTTTAAATGATTTTATAAAGTCCGATTAAACAATTGCCTTGATTTCAAAGATTGTTAGGCCAGCTTAAAGCGTTGGTTAGTTTTCAAAATTTATCAAGTCGTAGTATCAATCTTGTTTTTTCCAATATATTTTGGCTTTCTTCAGACTGAGCAGTATCTTTAATGGGGCAATAGATGCCGTTTATAAAACTTTTTAAGGCAACTGAAGCTATGCACTGAAGTCCATGGACATTTCACACGAACTTTATAAATTTAATTTTCAGGGGCCCGTGAATCTTAAAGAATTTTCCAAATAACAATCTGCATCACAGAAAACGATATTTCTGCGGAACTCCAAAATATGAAAATAATGATTAAGGCTTCCGGGAACATCAAAATGAAAATCATCTGTCATAGAGCTTGGTCCGTGTTTTTACATTTGCCACCTAGGACCGTCTACCGCAGTAATCCCTCTGAACTTTGATTGAACCAATGAACCAATCAGTTTCTCGGTCTCTTTTTGATGGACAACATTGAGATGAGCTATCTCCATGGAGACTAAAAGGTAAATCCTCAACGAAAGAGAATCAGGATGTAAACATTCCTTTTTTTGTTTCATGTCCTGGCATCCATCAAAAACTTACATGCCTCGTGAAATATATTCTATCTGAGTACGGTCATTTTCTTCTTATAACGTATTACCAACAGTTTATTTGTAATGTTCTTTGCTTCTAAGAGAGGGTGGAGTGGGTGCACCCACTAGACACATTGACAGCCTTGTTGAATATCCAATTGGAAATGACGAGGAAAGAGATACAGTTTAGCTTTCTACACCTGTCTTCAGACAAAAAACCCTTAAGTACAATCCAGCATTTTTATGGCCAAATTCTCACCAGCTCTGAACCATGCTAAAACGTGTGCCAACAGTTTATATTCGAAATATCCAGAGAAATTCGAAACGTTTATCCGAGCCCCTTGGGAGTGGAGATGCTAATTAACCCGGGAGCTTCAAACCCCTTGGTAACTAGTCTGGAGTATGGAGCTTTGTAATAATGACTGATTTTCATACAATTCTTGATTCAAGAGGAATTTTGACGTTTTTCTCAATATGTGTCCATTCTTGATACAAGGAACTTCTGCCATAGGATGTGCTTTAAGATTACTTTATTCCTAACTTGGGTTGAAAGGCGTTTGACGAAACAGTAGACCTCTTCAAAAAATCCTGAATATTGCCCTATAGAATAAACTTTTAAACCATAACTCAATATATGGTATAAGGTTAAGCCTTACAAGAAACTTTTCTTGTATCGAGGATAAGACGTATCGATGTAAGATTCACAAAATAAGATATCAGATCACCTTTTTTGCAACCAATTTCGAAATCAGTTGTCAGTTCTAATCAACTCCTCAACATAGCGGCTAATAAATAGGCTTTGTTATCTCATTCTGTTTATCATTGAGCCTATATATCTCTGTTCTGCATTTTATTGAACTGAATAGACTTTTAATTCTATATTTCATTTGGCTCAAAGCAGAACAAAGAAATCAAGAATGATTAGTATGCGGGTTTGGGGTTTTAAAACTCACAAATATTTTGTCGGACATTGAAGCTGACAGAAGATAAGATACTAGTAATGTCTCCAAGTAACAGTAATAAGTGGTAAAATTAATACTTTCGAAACTAAGTTTGTGTTAAGAAACAGGCCTTTGCTTACAGGGCTAATATATAAATCGGGCTAAAGAATACTGAATTTTGAAGCCCATATTCATTGCTTTGCAATAAACATCTATGAATGTATTATTAACCCAAATAGTATAGACAGAATCACGACGGAAACAAAGATGTTGATAGGGGATAGAACTTCTTTAGGGAAGGGGACATATTTAGGTGGGGATACTACCTGCTCTGGATCGACAAATAAGTTGCTTTTCCAGACAAGCTGGCCGTTTATCAGAGCATATTTTGAATGACTATGATCAGAGGCTATGATCAAGGGGTCTCTTTACATCAACTTTAACTTAAGCTGTATTTTCAAAGCTTGAATGCATATGACGTAGATCCCATTATTAAAAGCAGAAACAATAAATTACATTTCTCATCTCATCGTTAGCAAGAATGTGGCGAAAGATCTTAGATTCAGAATATGAATGAAGTATTGAAAAAGATTCCGTTTTAGATAGAGCAGCTAGACATTTCTCTTTACGAAAAATGGAAACGTCCATTCACAGAAGAGTAGTTTTCGTTATTGCAATCGGATGTAACAGAATTGGGTCGCTCCAGCTATGGAGATATTCATGAAGTCTTACTCTTATAAGAAATGGGCAACTGTTGTACAATGCATAAGGACACTTCGTAATTAGGTGAATGAACCCTGAGAAGTATTTACTTGGCAATTCTCTGCCGTGTCATTCAATCGAGCTAGAAAATTACACAAGAACAGTATTAAAGGGAATCGCTTTGAGGATTAGTTGATGGAGTGTGATATAGTGTGATTCATTCGCGTATATATTATCATACACTTATAAGATTCCCAATCTTTTCAAACTTCTATGTTTGCTCGCAGTTAGACTAAAAAACCAGCTTTGATTTCAAATACATATTAAATATATTCAAAGGCTTTCTCTATGACATGTCTGTATGGACTCACCAAGTCATCAATCTCTTCTTCAATTCTTTCAGGTATATTGGGACGCATTTCTTGTCTGTATATTGAACGTTTCTACTAATCAGAAACTGAACTCAGATTTCTTCCTCCCCAGGCAGTTGCAAGCTGATCTGTCGTTCTATGGTGGTTTTTACCATGGTTTACCGACGAATCACCAAGTGAACTTTGGAGGTAGAGAGGTGATCTTGTTGTTGAAGAACTGATTTATGTATGGCTGCTGGCTGTAACCTCAAATCAACCCAATCACACCTTTAGGTTGAAAACAAGTGGCAACGCGATATCTTAAAGCCATCTGCAGCTTACTGGCCAGCCACAAGTGTATTTGCTTAAATTTACACGTCAATGAATATGGGGGCATCTCATATACATGTATTGAAAACAGCACGCCTCGCTTCAATCGATGCGCATAAAATAGTGACTGAGATCCAAAGATCTCTTAGCAATTAAGTATGAGAATTTTTCATTTCATCTTGCGAAATTGTAAAACACTACACTCTTTTTGTTGTAAAAACAATTTTATAAGAACACTAGCCCCAAATTTAGTCACAAAAAACTAGAAATCATACTGCTTACACCTTTTTAATTTGAGAACAAATTAAGAACAATCCAGCCTCAGATTTTCGAAAAAAATAAGCTTAAACTTCAATTTACTGGTTCTTGTAAAAAGAGTGTACATAGTAAAATAAAGTAAGATACAGTACGCTATTTCTAGCGCTGCATGTGTGTTTATATCGGTAAAGTTAACATATCTACGTCTAGGAAACGGCGTTAAAAAACATCGCAGGGAAAAGCACCCTAGCTAATGTGAATGTAAAAGAAAAATAACCTTGCATGGCTCTGAGCCAAAGACAAGAAATCTCACAGAGACAGTTTTCTCCGCTGATTTATTCGGAGATTGTTTCCGTGAGAGCTTGACTACTGGATTACAATAAAACCTACAATATAATCTGTTATTTTTTCGCGTTGTGTTTGTTTTTCTTAATCCTAAGAAATCGTCTTTGACCTCCGCTACTTCTTAACCTATTTCAAAGAACCGCTTTCAAAGGTAAGACTCGATAAAAAATGACGAGCATGAATGTGGCATCAAATGCTGATTATGCTGTGAAGGATCGTTATTATCATGTTTGTAACTTTATATGAGAAACAATTAACCCAAACATGAGTCAGGGCACGGTCATTTGCTTGAAAAATGACCATTAATTTTGTAAGGGCTATGGTGACAATAACACATGAACAAAATTGAGCATATTTTCAAGGCAGCATTGGGTTGGTGAACAGACACAACAGTACACAAACGACATGCTTTGGAGTAGTAGGGAGTATTTTGCTAGTATTCGGTAAAGATATTTTTTTGATGGTTAGTAGTAAACGAATGACACTAAAACTTTACTTTATTTATCTTCTAATCTTCTTTATCTCATAGTTAAACATGGAACTGTAAGAATGGGCACTGCCATCATTTTCTAGACACTTGAAGGGTATGGCAAGAAAATCCAATAATTATCTAACCCCCCCCCCCAATCCTTGCTTCTATAACCCGTCCTTGTTGTAAACTTTTGGTTTAAATTTGCAAACCCTGAATGAAAGTGGAAATCACTAATTCCATATCTAATTATTCTGAACACTGCTCTAGTTCCCATGTCATGAAACATTGAAATTCTTATGTGATTAGGCTGTTAAAGAATATAAAAAATTAAAGAGCCCAATAAAGCAGTGACAATGGTTTTAAAGATCTGCTATAAAAGCAAGAGTCGCGCCTTTAGCATCAATGTACAGAAGAGGTTTGATATCAACTACTTACGATAAATCTGTGGCCAAGGCCTTCTTTAATTGATAAAATACTCAATATTCTTTCATAAGTAATGAAGGGAGGAGGAGCTGCAAAACCAAGCTCACACTTGTTTATGCAAGTCCTTTGTTTATGCTTTAATGTCTATTACCGTTAGTATTCAGGTGGATAACATAATTGCTGCTTACCTTGGCCGTTGAATCAGCTGATTTGTCTTGTTGACATCGACATCATCATCACCTCCTTTCCATAAGTGAAATTTCCATCATTGTGTTATTAAACCTTTATGTTTAATGAGACCATGATTATGTAACTATCACATAGACGTCTAATCGGCCGTATCCAGATGAGGACCTTATTCCTGTGCGTTGCAATGTCCTAATTTGCACAATGCTTTATGATCTAGATGATAGACCTGCTCGATTGTATGCAAATAAACTACGGAACACCAAAACAATGCACCTTAATTTGAAAGCAGCGAATCCGTTTAGTACTGCCTGGCTAAATATATACTGGCGAGTGGTTACATTTAATTACATATCTTTCCACATGGTGTCTTCTCGACAAAGGCCACCAACTTGCTTGCCCTAGACCGGATTCAACCATTAAAACCTATAAAAATTCCTCTTTGTCTTGCAATGAACAAGAATGGCCAAGTTATTATTGTGTATAAACCACACGGCATGACTGAATGCAGCTTGAAAATAACTTAGAAATCTCATATCCCTGTCCAACGAGCGCAATGCATAATTAATAATGTGGTCTTCTCGTCATAAAAAATGCAATCTTGCTGGTGGACACAACAAACAAAAAAGTCATGAAGATAATTCTATGATGATAATGTTCATGAATCAAGAGATTCGACGACTTGCTATATCAGCCATATCCAGGCTTCTCTATGCAGCCTCTTTGTTGTTCAAAAAGCGACAGAGTCTATAAAACCATGCTGCCTTTAACTTGAAATTGTTATAGTATAGTACAGAATAGTAGAGCATAGTACAGAATAGTACAGCATAGTACAGCATAGAACAGCATAGCAAAGCATAGCATAGCATAGCATAGCACAGCACAGCACAGCACAGCATAGCACAGCACAGCATAGCATGGCATGGCATAGCATAGCATAGCATAGTACAGCATAGCATAGTACAGCATAGCATAGCATAGCATAGCATAGCATAGCATAGCATAGCATAGCATAGCATAGCATAGCATAGCATAGCATAGCATAGCATAGCATAGCATAGCATAGCATAGCATAGCATAGCATACCATAGCATACCATAGCATACCATAGCATAACAACAAAGGAAGGTCCGAGAAAGACACAATAGTCATGATAAATTTTACTGCAGACGATGCATTTTCTCTGTTTTCATAAAAATTACAATTGGCGAATACATTTTTAGCATTGTAATAGCAACATGAAAGTCATCAAAAAGAGGGAAAGCCTTCAAGAATAAACTTCAATACTCAGCGCAACGGGTATGTTTTAGGGCTGTATTTTCAAATCCAGTCGTACTGCATTAAAATACAAAACACGATCAATTTCTCCAGACAGCAGCCGCTAAGCTTGCCGGTTGCGAAAGGGCCTTTAAGTTTGACGCAATTTTAAGCAGCCTAATTTCATGCTTAAAATCATACAGAATACTAATAGAAAAAACATTAGTCGTAAAAGTGGTCCTTTAGGACTCTAAAAGGTTACATAAAGCTGATGCAGTGTCATGGTTGTCAAACTTCTGTCGTTATTTTGAAAATGTTTCACAAACACAGTTGATCATCAAGCGATTTCCAGAACCTTTCACCTGTCCTAAAAATATCTAAAAGGTTTAAGACGCAGCGTATTCCTGAAGCTTCATAAACACAATTTAATTGACTGTTCATTTAAAATACAATTAGAAATCAAGAAATATCCTAGCTAATCAATGCGCCAATTCCTCTATTTCAAGTCAATGACCGTTGCTGGGCCTTCCGCAATCTTCCATGCACTGATGACGTAACGAAGTCGAATCAACAGCAAATCTTTACCCATTTGTAACCAGCTAAATATCGGTATCATCTTAGATCCTACAAAAACGTTGTAAAAATGATGAAGTAACTAAGATTTACAAGTTAACAGTTTTTTGGCGGTACAGAATTTGAAAATGGCTTGAAAAAGCAAACATTTTGTAACATATTGGCTAAAAGCTTTTTCGTCTGACACTCCGCAGAGCTTCTTATGCCATTTACAAGTTAATAAAAAGTAGCTTTTCGAATGTAATGAAACTAAAATAACTGCATCACACCCTTGTTCGAAAAAGAGAGATCGAGTCTATATATTTGTCGTCTTATGTTCACTTTATTAAACAATGTCCGTTTCAAGCGATAAATACATTAATTTCTTTCGCAAAATTACGTGCATAGTGCTTCAAAGCACTTCATATGTCAAGCTGACCTTGAAGAACGCAATGTGAAACAAAAGTAACATACCATCGATCTCTTGCCAATTTACTGCAACTTCAGCTATTGGAATACCAAGGCACTGAGCAATATATAACAATTCGACATCAAATGCCCTACAAAATCACAAAGATTGGTGAACGTACTGAGTAAAGGAGAAGGCAAAAGTACAATGACACAGCAAAGAACATGGAATGAAAAAGCTGCGATATCTTACTGATGTACGTGAATGCTCGATACAGCGAGCAAACTCAGAGAGGATAAATCAAATCTGCAACAATGTTCGCAGCTTTCAGGTCCAATGATGTGGCATTGGTACACCAAGACATTGAGGTTACAAACCCAATTGCCCTGGGTAAGGGAACTGCCTAAGGTCAATTTCCTGGCTCTGCTGAATTTTTTATCTTCTTCAGACTTCCAGTAGCTGAGAGGGCAGGGAGGCTATCCATTCAATGTAGAGCTATTGAATTATTGACGAAAATTCCTTCTGGAAAGGAGCGTTTCTAGATGGGGAATTTTCGGGATGCTATCCTGAGGTGAAGGACCAAGTTATGCATGATCAGAATAAGATCTGTTTCAACTACCCTTTCTCTTAACAGAACTCTAGGAGAATTATACGGGGGTGCTCTCGAGTGGCAACACTAGCAACATGCAAACCAAAGAGACCTAATGGGGTTCTATGATTCCGTCTTTGGGAAGACAAAAAGAAAATGAGCCAGGCATGTACCCACTCTAGAGGTTAAATTACCACTTCACCAAAAATTGGATACAGTCTTTAATTCATTCGATCAAATGAAACAATAATCTGCATTCAGCATTAAGTCTCTAGAAGGGGCCAAAAATTGGTGACAAACCCATTCATTTTGTAGAACATAAACACCCTGACCATTCTTGATTGGCGTTCAACTTAATTAAGCAGAGAAATACATGTACTTGCAAACATTTCAAAGCCTAAAACAAACCAAGAAAACGACAAGACCAAAATTATCAAGTGCTCAAAAGGAAACTTCCTTAGGCAGCCACAAGACTTTGCAGCTGTTAAAACAAATTTCAGTTTTTCAGCATACTAGGATTATACAGGCGACATATACTTTGCTGCCAAGGAAACAAAGAAGTGGGCAGAGGCATTCTAACTACTATCCATATAAAAGATACCCACAAAAAACACGTCCAGAAGTTGTCAACAACAGGACTTGACTACCTCCCAAGTCAATAGGCTGCCGAATTTTCCCCTTTCTCCTTACATGCTGATTCTTTGATTAAAAATTTCTGCGTTCAACGCTAGCTAGAGTATCACCGGAACCAAATAATGAAGAAATTCAGCAACTCTTTTAAGGCGGGTAGAGAAAACAACTTTTTTAACTGAGAAAATTTTGTTTGCTGTTGCAAAATTTCTGGCAAGGTTTGTAGCATGTAACAACTATCAAGTCCTGATTCTACCGGGAAAAGGAAGGATGTATAAATACACAAATTTCACTTTAGATATACGAATAGCCTGTTGCAATAAGAAAATCGGAAATTGTCTAAACGAGGTTAAGATCTAAAAATAGATCGGCAAGCTGTGGAGAACGAGTGAATGAGTTGGACGGCTGGAAATATACTTAGAAATACGATTGATATGCAGCAACAAGATCATTCTGTTTGAATCTATCGATTTTTATATGCACACCGCAATTGTTTAATGCAGAGACAATCGATAACTGGTTATTTCGGAAGGGTAGCCAAAAGTTCCAAGGATGCTGGATAAAATTTTAAGAAGCCAAAACACAATAACAACAAAACAAACACATCTGAAGGACGATAGTTTTTATTTGGAAAAGCACAATAGACATACAGTTATATTTGAAGTTGAACTTTTCGGTGCCAACAAAATTCATAATGTGTCTGAGATATCTGATGATGTTCTGAAACTGAATATATTTTGAATTTTTTTTCCCTGTCTAAGCAATATTTGTTCATGTTAATTGAGAGACAGCCCTTGTTAGTGAAGTCAAGTCCTCCCGTATTGGGGCTAAAAAGATATAGCACAAATACAAAAGTATTTGAGGTAAAAATTAAAAGACAACTTACCACCTCTCTACATGCAGACACGAAAATAGCCGCAATGCTGCTTTTCTTGTGAACAACTTAAAACCACACTACAAAATAGAACGTTGTATTTATGAGACACGAGTTTTCAAGTAATTTTAAATATGGCAATTTTCAATATGGTAATTTTAAATTTCTTCTCTCTGGAGGCTTCAAACTTCTTACTCTAATAACTTTCTTTAAGGAACTTCTTTGAAGAAAAAGTACACTGTTACTTCCTGCATGCAGCAATCCCTCTAAGGTTTTATCGTGTGTCTTTGCTATACATCATACTTTCAAAATTATCACTGTTGAAACCGATTTCATCTTATAGAATGAAACAAGAAACTGCTTTCTCAACTTGCCAGCTTTAGAAGCAAATAATTGTAAAATAATTTTATCAACAACATTTGCAGTCACTTCCTTCTCTCGGTACCTTTCTTTCTTTAATTTCAACAACTTGGTTATCCAGAGACGAAGGTATCTTCTTCGTTAATGACACTGGATCCCACTCGATACAAAGAAACGAAATACGCAAGCTTCACAAACCTGTGTATCCTTGATCCCTTTGACGCACAAAAAGAACACAAGGAAATGAAAGCCGTACATAAGAATATTTCGTAACCAGTTTCGCTAAGATAGAATAAAAGCACAAAACAATTAACAACATATTTTGCTTTAAGTTTTTTATCTCTATGAATTTGCAACTAATAAAAGAACAAATCATTATCAAATTTTCGCAGAGTTGTAAGACAGTCTTTTAGAATTCAAGCCGCTAAGTGAACAAAGTAGAATATCGAAACACTAAATATGTGACCGGAGGTTTGCAACTGACAATTTAATCAAAACAAATTGATGACAATATCTAGCTATCTAGATATTGTCTAAATACTAATCTAAACTAAATACCTAGCTATCCTAAAACCATATCTAACACATGGATGCTAAGGATAAGCGATAAGAAGGCATTGCTGCTTTTGTAAAAAGTTTCAGTTTTTTGAACATATTTATGGTTGAACATTACAGAGGGTTTAACAAATCCAGTTACATAGCAATAGCCGTTAGCCGTTACCTTTTGCTCTGATGAAGCCCCGTATGCCGGGGCGAAATATTAGTCTTTACTGATTTACGTGTTTTTATTGTTGTTTATTCTCGGCGTATTGCGGTGTTTCATATTTGCTACATTTTTATCGACTTTTCGCCGCAAGAACTCCTTGGAGCCCGTCAAGCAGCCTGCTACAGTGGCCTTTTCTTCATTCACACATACATAGCATATTGCGATTATTTATGAATACTGGTTGCCCACACATTCAAAATCTTGAAAATTATACCTGGGCAACAGCATCATCCTGCAAATGAGCCCTGGACCCTACAGACACTGCCATGCCATTCCTTCCCCCTTTTAAGTCGTCTAATGCCTTTTCAACGCTGTCCAAATCTTCAAACTTTGTAGCCCCATCAGCATCAACCATCAATATCTTTTCACCTCGTGAGCTTAGCACGCCCTTTAAGTAGAAGGCAGTAAAATTGGATTTAGTTGCAACTTTCAAACACAGAATAAAGAACTTAAAATCTGCAAAATTGATTGGGTCATTGAGAAGGGAAAATCTCTCAAGTACATGTAAGGAATGTTTAAAGACAATAAGCTACTACAAGACAAGACAAAAAGAGACGAGGTAATATTACTCTTCAACATAGTTTTTAGCGCTTTCAGTTGTTTCAACGAAAGATTTCACCAAAAATTGAAGCATTCTATGATAAGCTTTCGAATCAATGTTTTCAAGCATGAAATATCTAATTGTCCTTATAATGGACAGAAAATTATCTTTCAATTCAGCAAGTGATACAGATTTTTCAGAAGAAACGTGAATGCAGGGTACACTTCCAATTTAAGTATTCACAATTTAGGTATAATGTCTCACCATTCTCACAGCACCTCCCTTTCCTCTGTTTTTTTTAAAAGTTAAGACTCTAATGTTAGAAGACTTTCTCTCTCGTGCGAAATTTAATGCAACCTAAAGAAAGATAAGTATCAAGCGAAAAACGCAATAACATATCTGAGATATTTAATTAAACTTGGTAAAGAGATAAGGTGTATCATTAGACTAAAATTCTATAGCTTCAACATTTTTAAAGGTTCTGGTGAGAAAAATATTTCGATAGCAAAAGGGGGCCTCAAAACAAACAATACATATTTGAAGCGAAATCCAACCAAAAGCGAAATCATTCTTAGGCAAATGCATGACAGTTTCATAGGCTAAATGTTTACACCAAAAAGAGAAGATGTGGAAATGTTTGCACAGGACTTATGAAGGTTTGGGAAGGAGAAAGATTGGCAGGTTAAGAGGGAAGATCGAGAATTTTGTTATAAAAAACATTACAGCAACACAGGTATAATGAGTTTTATGATCATTAAGGCAATTATTCTTTAAAATGCAGGATGTTTCTGGGTATTTAAGGGTATTTTCATACTGGCATTTAAAACACATTCAATATTGATTGAATTATTGAATCAAATGATTGAATAATATACAACTGAAGTTTAAATTGTCACATTAAGTCCTTATCAATTATAGCTACTGAATGAGAATGAGATACTAATTACAGCAAAAGAATGAGATACTGACGGTAACTAATAGCAACATTCTCAATAAAAAAGGTTACTCGTTCCCAGACCTCCAGAATTGGTTATTCACTAAACGACCAGAAAGCTCGCAATTTATGAACATATCTTCATAGCCTTATAATTAACATACTGCCTATATAAAATCCAAAGTAAGAGGCCAAATATGTTCTACTTCTAACTGGCGTAGTTGTTCCCTGTTCTGAACCCTTGGTCATTTTATACTACTTTAAAGTTTCGTGCATTGCTGTTTTCAAGTTTCGTAGTAAAGTTAGCATTCATTTGAGTAAGATAATACTAAATGTAACAATCCATTTCTATTTCTTAGTTTTAAACCTGCAATGGAGGGCCTAACTAGGCCTTAAAATTTGCCTTTCAAAGCAACATTGAAGCAGGGCAACATAGATGAGATGTATGAAAACAAGAGGAATGGCGAAATAAGTTATGAATCACTTGAAGCTAGTGAGCTAGTGTTGTCACATGAACTATAAATAATGCTTCATCCGCAGTTTGTTTTGTTGCTCTATGGGCGCGCAATTTGACAAAAACTGAATGTGAACTTGAAGAATAAACAGATTTAATAGCAATTTCTATGGTCAACAGAGTTTACTTCTGCATGAATAGATAGAGAATGTATGCTTGTCTGTTATAAAATCTGCCTGTGATATTTTTGTGGCGAACTTGCCTGCTTCAAGGGCATCTTCGACAGCTGGATGTTCTGACCCTTTCTGCTTTTGAAGTTTACAAGAGGAACCAGAAGCCATAGGGCATATTTGGTGAGATCCATAACAAAAAACCAAGTAGCAATGGATCTAATATACACATGAAATTCAGAGCTCCTTGACGAGCGAACAGCGTATGGTTTTGGAAAAATGTCTATTAGTTTATTAGTTTCAAATAATTTCCTGCACTAGTTTTAAATAAGACATTTGAAAGGTCTGAAAACTAGCACCTTCTGTGAGCTCTCATAATTATTTTTTTGTTACAGTTGATAAAGAGGGTAATGACTGAATGCGTTTTTACTGCCAGCATGATTGGGAAAACAATAAGTATCAATTAAAGATTAAAACAAAACTTGACAATATGCTCATAAGCAAATGTTTTTGACAGGCAAAACTGAGCATGTGTAAACATTTACATGTGTTTATATGAGTAAAGCAAGTTCATTATAAGTGTAAATCAGGTCAAGCCATTGCAATACTTTCATGATTTCCTAGAAGCAGAAACCAATCAAGAAGTGGCAGGTGAATAGGGGTTACTTAAGGAGAATTTCACAGCAAATGGGAGCAATACCTCACAGGTGGCTGAAACTTGTACAGAAGAATAAGTAGTAAAAGAAAGAAGCCAAGACCTGCATATCAATAAAAATGTTTTGAAAAAACATATCTAGGGAGGGGCATTTACAATTTCCAGAGTAATCTGTGCGTTTTGTCTACAAAGAAACAATTTTTTTGCTAGGTTTAGAAGGTTAGCTTTGCATCAAGACCTTTTGTCATGTAGCAGTTGCTCTTTTTAGCAAAATATTGACAATATTATACTGATTTCAAACAATACCTCTGTAGTTTTGTCCTTACTCCCATCATCCACAACAATAATCTCATATGTAAATGCAGGATCATTTTTCTGTTAAAATACAAAATCAAATTAAATCAAAATCACTTCTATCTAAAATTAAATTAAAGCATGACATGAAGGTTGTAAGCCATTTGATTTGTACCACTTAAATTAAGATCTTCTACATGCAATGATTCAATTACCAGATGGAGCAAAAAACTGCCAGAGAGTCTAATGAGAGAAACTAATAATGTATTAATTCTTCATACATTAAAATGATCATGCAGGCTCAATGAATTTTCCCTACAGCAAACAAAGTGGTTCTTATAATGAGAAAACAAAGAAGAATTAAGGCAATGCTTCATACCTCCCTCTTTTCCAAATAGTCACATGTTTCAGTTAACATCACTGGTACTAAACAAAAACAAACATTCAAAATAAAGGCCTGCAGAAAGAGACTGCTAATGGAAATCAAGAAACTGAATAAAAACATAGGTTAGCATCTATCACAGCTCTCAGAGCAGCTAAAAGAAAACTCTCAGAGCAGATAAAAGAAAACTTACAATCATTTAGAGTTGTATATTCCTACCACAATTCAAGCAGGCTGTTGCCTATAACAAAATATTTTGCCTTACAAATTTGCCCTATCAATGAATAGCAAATTGATCTGTAAATGGAAAGGGTTTGAAAATACTCTTGTCATTCTATTGTTCATTTTCCAAAGATTCTATTTCCCTTATTTTAATTTAATTTCCTATTGATGTGCTTACTCTATAATATTTCAAAAATTTTGAGGAACAACGATTTTGACTTCCTGCTCTCTGACTTTTAGCTCGGTTCATAGACCTGAGAAAATGACCAATATAGCAAACATACAATACAAGATTGACAAATTTGAATACCAAATAACACTTACATCTGGATTCTTCATTATAAGAAGGAACAACAACTGATAATAATATAGATGATTTATCATCTAAAAATGGAAATTTCTGTTTCTCCCCAGTTGCTGGATCTTTGAAAATCTTCTCACAATCATATCGCCCAATAACAGGGGTGACATCATTTGTTGTGATCTTGATAAATATCAAACCCTGCAATAAAAGTTAAAAGATTATTGGTGCTTTATCACTCTGTGAAACCATTCTGTCAATTTTTAAAAATATTCATTTGTTTTAACAATTGTTTCAAAATGTTTATGTTTTTACAAAAAACCTTTTTAGACTACCTGATGGTTTTCATGTATTTCTTGAATGTTACCTGTTACCTTAAGATTATTGATTGCAACTCCCATCCAAGAAAAAAGTTTATCAACAACAGAAAAAACTACTTCCTAATTTAAAGATGATGAAAACCTAAAAGGATTGAAGCAATGTATAACCTTTAGTTGCCAGGAAAAGAAGCTAACAGTGTGGAATTTTATTTGTTTGTTTATGCAGGTGCATATTTTAATACAAAACTATTGACCTAAAATGAAAAATGACAGGGCACAACTTCAAAAAATGATTTTTTCTTGCCTCTTTACTAAACTATTATCTGCAAGGGATCGTTTTTGTCCTAAAATTTTACTGTACATATACTTTTCTTTCTATTTTATGCCTTTGAAAACATTTTAATACTATTTAATACTATACAGTACCTTTATTTACTAAATAAACATATATGAGCTGCATACCATAAACCAATACAATAATTATGTACTTATAAATTACTTAGCTATATATCATTAACTAAGGATTGAGATGCCATGGGGTTGAGGGACCTTGTCCCCTCCCAAAAAAGATTTAAGCTGCATAAGTAAAATACTTTTATTTGTAAAATATGACTGTTATTAAACTTATTTATCAGGGCTGGCCCTCCCTAACAAAAAGTTGCATCTTGGTCTTTGCCATAAACATCATAAAAATAAGTCATTGTATGGTATATATTTTTCATATATTGCAAAAATATGCTCAGAAATCTAAAACAATGCAATTTTATGCTCTATCTGTAATAACAGCCTTTGAGCCTATTCTCTTGCCTCCTTTCCCGCCACTGCTAACCCAAGCCTATCACAGACTTGATCTACTATAATGCAATTTGACTTTAAGCATGCACTGTTAAACAGATATCATGCACATATCTGACACTACATGCAGACTGTGCAATTGATTACATTGTTATCAATTACCTTTTTGCTACTTTGAAAATTCTACTTTCAAGATCACTTAGGATGTTGTAAATTGTTTACTGAATTTTGGCACACTAGCTGTACAAAAGGCAACTTGAAATTGGCACTCTAGACTGACCCCCTACTGTGATCATCCTATTTCCCATACATTAATGAAAGTGACTCATTTGAATTATCTTAAGGAAAAAGTTTCTGATGTCTAACATGATCTAATTTTCAAGAAAATGGCTACAAATTGAGCCAGTTAGGGAGTTGAGTAGTTTAGGCAATCAAATTCATGCTCTGCAGAGAATTAGTATAAAAACTAAAAGAAAAGATGATTTAAAGGGGGGTTGATAATGGGTTTTCAATATGAGAGAGAATTAAGAGCTCTCAAACTGATTTCAACTTAAATGAGTGTTGCTGTAGTAATAATAATAACAGTGAGACGTGTCATTGTTTTCCAAAGAAGTTAATCAATGTCCATAAATTTTGAGCCAAAACTCAATCCAAATCACCAAGATGCTTAAACATGAAATCGAATAACATTAAGCATCTCACCAGTATTAGTACAGCAGCAGCAAAGATTGACAATAACTGCAGGAGAAGCAGCAAGGTTAACTCCATTTTTTGCTTCCTCTCGTCTCACTTCCAAGGAACGATGAATTAACTTTGACTTTAAAACGAGGACAATGATACAAATCTCGTTTCAATTATTAGTCTCATTTCAGATTTCACGTGGAACTGCAATGGTGATGGCGGCTGATTTTAAGTATGCAAAAGAAAATTTAACATATTTCACTTCAGGTTTCGACTAATCCAGTTGATTCCTTATTAGTGAGGTTGATATCTTTCAATGCTTCCATTGTCTCTTTTCTTTCATAATTTTGGCTATGGCCGTTGTATGTAAGAATGTTGTCTTTTTGGACCTTTTTAAATAAGGTCCAATTATTTGGCTTATCACATGGAAGGATTGGCATAGGCTCTTGCACGATGATACATACACTGCTGAAAACATTTGCAGAACCTTGCAAGGAAAACTGAAAAATTTTCCAGTAGGGGTATTTGAGCTATTCACTCGCAAGGAAAAGACATCAGATTATTATCTTAGGCTGCATCTTTGTTCATCGTAAGCATCGTCAGCTATATCAGTACTCTTACACATCTGGACACTTTATACACAGGGGCCCTTGTTGGAAACTGCCATCCTTTGCAAATCTGTATGCAAGTCAATGAAAAGAAGTAAAAATTTGAAATAAGTAACGTAGTACTTTGTCAGGCAAACAGGTTAATTTCAGTATGTTTTCAGTGTTCAAAAGATGTCTTTGTCCTTGCCTTTATAGAGAAGCCTAACCAAGCAAATATTGCATATACAAAGTGAACCATCTGCTTGTTTTAATGCATAATTTCACTGACCCTGACTGGAATCTAATTTGCATTCACAGCAATTGTGAATAGAACATTACCTTATGGCATACCTAAGTGACTGATCTTAGCTGTTTATATATTTTTATGGTTGATAGACGATTTTATGTATAGAACTGGACAGTTTTATGTTGGCACTATTTGCTAGGATGTTTTAAGCATTTTGCTAATACAAACAATAGACCGGCAGGTGCTTAAAGTTGACCAATCTACCTTAATTCAACTGGTCTCTAAAAAACACAACTTGTTATGTTGTTTAGGATTGCCAAGCCAGTTGAGTTTTATCAGCAGTTTCTGGTAAGCAAATTCTGTTTTCCTATTTTATCACTTTCCTAACATGCAAAGATTAATGGTAGTTTAAATTTATCAACTTGTAAGGTAACCAAATTTCTAAAAATCTCATTGCATGACAGACTATTCTGTGGTATGCGTGAGAAAACAATTTCATTTCTTGTTTTTGTTGAGAATTTTGAAATAACGTACCCAAGTTATTAAGCAGATGCAATGTAGAAAAAACCTGAAAACTTTTTTCAAACTATGTTTAATTCAAAAAAAAATACCACACAGAGTCTTTGATAATGAAGATACTGCTTAAATTCTTCAAATTTTGCTATGTTTATAAAATTGATTTAAAATATATCTTCATTGCCATTACTAGGGTGAATATGTAAGGCCAGATGGGAGAGGATTGGAAGAATTCAAGAAGACACTTCTTAATATTGGTAAGTACAATATGTCTAAACAAAAACCCTCACAATCTACTGCTGTCCAATGGAATCCCTTGGTGTTTTATTACACTGTAAATTCCATTGGAAAAGACGAAAGCTTATAATCAGTTTGACAGTGTTGAACATATCAAATAAAACTTGGAAGCTTTTTTTATTCTAAATTAATGATATGTCTTTGAATGGTGACTCTTACAGCCTTGTGACTAATGCATAATTGAATTTTGAAATCAATCACATGTTAAAGAAAAATTCAAAAGGAAATATGTGCTGTTGAAATATGTGCTGTATTAATATGTATCTGATTTGACTGTCTGTCCTCAAATCTGTCTTTTGATATTTTAGATTCTATTTCAACTGCAGAAGGCTCTGCTTTGGTCAAACTTGGAAACACTACAGTTCTTTGTGGAATTAAAGCAGTGAGTTTACCATTTCGCTATTTCTGAATTCTGGAATAATCTTAATGCATGGAAAAGTAGTTATATCTACAAGAAGGCCAATAAATTTTCTTGATATTCATAATTGCAATTACGAATAAGTTTTGAATATATCTTCATATAATGCTCCCTCAACAGTCTTGAACTGGCATTTTACTAAACAATATAGCAGGCACGTTCAAACATGCAGCAGAGTTTGGTTTTTAAATCAGTAAAAATATTCTACAATAACTGATCATTGAGAGATTTTAAATCTGTGATAAACCTCAATGGAAACTTGAAACATGATTGGGGCATGGCAAATTATAAAAATCTCATTTGAGAAAAATTCTCATTTGGCCTTTCAAAAGCAATTGATTTGTATTTTTGGCTAAGCTCTAATACATCTAATGGTAACTGTACAATTTATATTAAGCAAGTGTTGTTTTCCTCTGCAAGTTAACTCATGTTATTTAATTTATACATGACTATTGATTATTTTTTATGACTAGGAAATTGCACAGCCATCTCTTGATGCCCCTAATGGTGGTTTCATTGGTAAGCCATTCAACTATATACTAGAAATGTTACTGAAATGATATAGAATTTAATAATCTTTGTTCAGTTATATTCTAGGAGGCAATTTTGCCGTATAAAATTTTCCACCAATAGGCAGAGTTCAGTATTCTATCACAGCGCAAAGACCAAAGGTTTCCTATTAAGAAGGTCATGAAATGTTTGCTGCTAATACTTTTTTCTTTTAATTCCCTTGTTTTCTTTCAAAATCTGTTCAACTATTCTTGTGTTAACTTTATGTAATGCTGTTTGTTCTCGAAATTCATCTTTCCAGTGTCCAGTGTAGAACTCCCTCCATTGTGCTCAGCAAAATTTCGACCAGGTCCACCCAGTGAACAAGCCCAAGTTTTGACCCAGTTCCTCATTGATACCGCTAATAGGTAAGTAAATATTGAAAAATCGAAGAGCCATGATATTCTTATAACTCTTGTAATTCTCAAAGAAAGTTCTAATGTATTTCAACTGAATGATTTGTTGGATTTCTCTTTTTGCAGCTCTTCTTTTTTAAAACCAGAAAGTCTATGCATTGCTCAAGGGAAGGTAAGCTCCTGTTCTCACAAGCTACATATTTGAAAGTTTTTTCTGCAATTCATTAAAATATGAAATAATTTGGTTGCTTGAAAAAAGCCAAAAGGGGTGACAGCTAAGTAGCTATTGGAATGGGAACTGAAAAAAACCATTAGTAAAAATAATTATCCAGTATTTAGGATATCATGTGCTGACAAGTATGTATACATTCCCCTTACAAACAATGCCTGTTTTGCATTATTCAGCTAATTAGTATCTTTGCTGTAGAAAAATAAATTGAAGTTAATCAAAATTGTTTTTATGTAAGTATTAGGTATATTAAGTAATGTTTTTGTTTGCAGTTGAATTTAATGATTCAGACTGAACTGAACTGAAATACAAAGGCCATGTGACTCTTAGAATAATATAATCACACAAGCCTTATTTCCATGGCGAGAAGGACACATGATAAAAATGCAATACAGTTGAAACATGGAATGATATATCATGAATTTTCACAATTTTATAGGCTGTATGGTGTTTGTATGCAGATGTCATCTGCTTGAATTATGATGGTAATATTCAAGATGCTGCACTCTTTGCTTTGCTTGCTGCAATGCATAATTGTGAGTACTATAGCTTTATCATTTCTATCATAAAGCAAATGCTTTGAATTGGTTAATAACCCCTCTTGGTCTGATTACTCATACTTAATATTTGTCACTAGTGTAATTGATAACTCTATTACACAATACAAAATAAAAATACAGACTTCCTGTCTTTGAGTGTATCCATTTATATGCATAATAAACCAATAGAAGATAAAACCCTTCTTTATGAATAATCAGTATTTTAATAAGGTCTATTTATTTTTTTCAGGCAGTTTACCTTCCGCTTCATACAGTGAAGAAACAGGGGAAACTGTTGTATCAACTGATAAAAAATCTTCCTTAGACATTGCCAGTAATCCCATCGCTAGTACATTTGCTGTGTTTCAAAAGTGAGTAGGCTTAAAACATATCATCTAATCATTTCTGATTTCTATTTAATACGTTGACTGTGGTATATTTTTAGGTTTTTAGCCATGTAACGCTTCTACACTTACGTTCAAAAAGTATTGGGACGAATTCGATAAACGAATTATGGCGTTCCGTTGGATTCGGTTTTGCAACGGAAACTTTTTCAGATTTAGGCAGTCTTTCTACAAATAATCTAGGCCCAAGTTTCCCCAAAATGGAATAAAAAGTTAACAAAATGCTTCAACTTATGAAGAATAACCAAGAAAACACAGGATTCTTTCGATTTTCCTGATTATAACAGCAAAATATGCAGAAGGGCTGAATGGCCTAACAATGGCAAAGTCACATGACCTTCCAAAAATTTTAGAGCTGTCCAAACAAATACAACTTTTTAATTTCACGTTTGCATAACAAAAAAAATTATAAAAGAAATTATAAAATCAAACTTTTAAGCTTCAAAAAAAGTTATCTTCATCGACGAATATGCTACAAATTTATTAAATTATTGCATTTATTCAAGCATCTTTTAAAATTGCGTAACATTCAAGGAGAAGCCATTGAACTCATCGTCGATGATTAATTTTAACTTTGAGAGAGCATTTGTTTTTCTTATAACGCTGGAAAATTTGTATTTTTCATAACTTTATAGCCATGTTTTTGCTTATGTTCCATTATTTAGCTTCTTTTTACATGACAACACGATGTCTGGTAAGGATTCAAACCTATTACTTCGCAGTTCCCTCAGTAAAGAACTGTCGTCCCTCGGCGTCGTAAACTTCTTTGGTCTGCAAACCCTTGGTAAATTTTTTTCTGTTCTTGTACGGAAAAACTTTTTACACACCAGAAAAGCTGCACTCATTGAGCAGCCGAGAATTGATGCAATATCGCAAAATCCATTTACTTTATTATAGTAGAAAGCACTTTGTAAGCGCTTCTCTTAACTCAGTTCTTGAGTTTTCAGAGCTTCCATGTTTTCGTCTCGAGACCTATAGAAATTTTATGGTAGATGAATTTTTAATTTTTTGGCGTACATAAAAGGCTTCAAAATATCAACAATGTCTTGTGAAAATTTCATGGAAATAACTGCCGTACTTTTTTAATGAGAAAGATTTTAAAAAAGTCTTTCCGAATTTGTTGCATAAAATGTCTTCGAAGTTTCGAAGGGTGTCCCAATACTTTTTGAACGTAAGTGTACATCCAAAAATTCCAAAGCTGATGTGTGCCTGCAGTTTGAAAAATGATCTTGAAAGGCATTTTATTTTGTTGATAAGAAATTGCACTACCAAAAATTTGTCTTCTTCAAATATTGTTTATCAATTATTTTTTTATTCTAAGTCTATTTTTACACTTTCAGTTCACAGGTTGTTGCTGATCCAACTGAAGAGGAAGAAGGCATAGCTGATACTGTTATCACCATAGTAACCTTAGAAGACAATAGCTTATGCTCAGTATACAAACCAGGCAAGTTAAAATTTATTGAACAATGTAGGCTATTTGCCCATCAAATATTGAAATATCACTTCATTTTGAATAAAATTAACATGCATTCAAACACTTTCACTTTTACAGGCAACAGGATTTTTAAAGATAATTAGTAGAGAGTGCAGGAAAATAACCGACCCGAGCGAGGCTCGAACTCACGACCCCTGACTTTGTATACCTAGGCTTTTTTGGTCCTTAAACCTATTTCTTATTCATTTTTCATGGTGCTTGAATGCTCAAGATGCTTGGATGCCTCAAACCACTACATGCTGCCCTGGTGGCGTTAGACAGCACTGTTAACCACTGGGCAAAAAATCAAACTTTTTTAATGACGTTTTGCTAAATTGATCAAATGTTTAGCATTTAATATGTTGTTAAGTAAGAATAAATCAATGTTAAAATTTGTTAACCTTTCCGTTTGTAATAATGCATCATCAATATCCCTCGATAAACTGTTTTATTGAAGCAACCGTGCTCATGATTGTCAGCATCTTCATTAAAAACTCATAAAGTGCATCTTACACCAAAGGCACGCATCATTTACCAAGTATCTTCCGTGAAGTTCACCCCTTTTTAATAAAAACCTTCAATTTGCAAAAAAAACTAAAACTTATCCATTTTCTTCGTTTAAAGTCCAATAAAAATTTAGGATTCAATAATGTGGCCATTATTTCATTATTGTTCTTCTTTGTATTCCGAATCATTATTTCTCACGTTCTTAATAATGTTCTACAATTAGATTAACAAAGTTTACAACTATTATATTTTTCCAGGAGGATTGGCAATCAAAGATGATATCTTTCGCCAGTGCATTGACAGAGCCTTGTCTCGTGGCCAAGAATTAAGGCAGACCATAGAAAAACTGACAGCGAACATTGATCGCTAGTCATTTTATTTTGGTGGAAGAAACTTTTTCCAAAGAGGAAGCAGAAATGGAAATGAATGCATATATAGAAAGTGTTAGAGTCAAAGGATTTTCATACGTGAAATTCATAGGAAACATATCTAAGAATATAACGTAGAAGCATGTTGTTTGGGGTAGTGCTTCCTCACTGTAAATTGTACTCATCGTCTTCCTTAAAAAAATCACGCGGCTGATCTTTTATATGAAGCTCATATTTTGTGAAAATAGTCTTGGCTATGGGTTTTTGATCAATAACCATAAAATACTGAACATAGAATGGGGATACATTTGGTATCAAACTTGCAACAATTTTGTCTCTCTGAGAATGCTTTCGCGTGTAACAAATGCTTTTTTAACAGTGGCTCTGTTGGTGCTGATTTCGTTAATATCATATCTAAAGCAGCGATTTAGTGTTTTAATCGATAACTAAGTTTGAATAGATTCCCGTAAACAATTAATTTGAATAGTCGTCCATCTCCATAGGTTTTTCAATCCGTGGAAATAAATATCTTGATATGCCATTCCCATCCACCGATTAAGCTTGGTATTCCAATCACATCCAATAAATACAAACGACTTAATGAGAGCTTTTACTCCTTCCTTTTGCTTCCCTTTTTGTTTTTTATTTTCCATTTTAGAAAACGTTTCTTGTTTTATATACATTAAGAAACAAAGCTCATTCTCATACTGTCATGCCGCAAGGGGGGAAGCTCCTTTCCATACAGTCAATTTAGTTGGCAACAACATAAAGTGAAATTAATTTCTGCAGTGAAATTTTTATTAAGACTTTTTGCTACTTCAATTATCATACATTTTCATATAATTACAAGAAATTCTTACTCTGTAAAAACGTTGCGAAAAGCTCCATGCGATAAACATTTGGTTACACACCCTCTAAAGATTTTCCAAATCTTGATACCATAAATATTCACATAAATTTTTCGTCATAATGCACTAATGTATTGAATGTTGCAATAACATTTTGAGTTATAAATCTATAAAAAGAATTTTAAAATGAGAATTTTCAGACAAAAAACCTGTAAAAGACTTTTGAACAAACAATATTTGCGATTTTTGAAAGGTTTTAAAGATCCTGAGTTTATTCAGAGGCAAAGTACAGCCCATCCAGGTGAGAGAAAGCCCAAAACGGACCTTTTTGCTTCCAAACAAACAAAAGTTTAGTTTTCATTGTTTAAAAGGAGCGGAGCTACTAAGATAGACTGTTTTGTTTATTTGCCACTTATTGTTCGGGCCCAAAAACTCTCCTATGTGCTTGGAGCAAATAGATGGAGAAAAAAACTGTTGTAGCATTAGCTAATAATGGTGATGACAAGAGATTGGATAGCTTTTGAAGGGAATGCCAGTCTTCTTTGCATTCCTAAATGACCCTCCAACAAGAACTTGGAAGTTAATTTCCTATGTCTATGGTATGTTCCTAGAAACGTGTATTCACAATGACCTTTAAGGAGGAAGTAAGATCTGCACTATAAACTGGCAACGTAATTTCGACTAGATACAAGTTACTTAGTTGCAGAATTAGGCCTTCTTTTGCCGCCTGCACCTGGAGGCTGGCCACTGCTTCTCCGGCGCGTTGCTGGCTTTGCTGGCTGTGGAGCCTGCGGTGAGAACTGAAGCATTTGCTGTCCATATTGCTGTTGCTGTTGTGTGTTTTGCTGCACCGGAATAAGGTTGACTTGGGACGTCAAAGCTGAGAGCGCAGTAGAGGATGACGACACAGAACTCGAATTTCCTGGGTTTGCAAAGAGTTTCGAGATAATTTGTTTTCATCTTTTTAGTAAATGTTACATTGACATTTGAATAGAAGCCGGTTACATTAACTCCATAAATCAACACTATATCATCTTATATCAACTCTAATTCAAACTTATAACACAAATATCCTTTATTAGCCTCAATCTTTCTCATCCCAAGTGATAGCCTGTATAACTAGTTTCATTTGTATAACGTTGAAAGCTCTTCGTTCGTTCAGGCTTTGAAGTCTCAGGCTTTTTACAAATTTTTAGGGCGCGTTTTCTTAGGCACAAAATTATAAACAATATGCTGGGTTTTAAAGATATAGAAGGATACGATAACATAGGTGAATGTTTACCTGCAATGCCAGTATTCAATTTGTTCTGTGGTTGCTGCTGCTGTACGATTTGAATCGATTGTGTCGTTGCACTTTGTGAAAGACTGGTAGTGATGATGGACACTTGGCCTTGTTGCCCTGTGTTTTGTAGCATAAACGTCTGCCCCTGCCCTCCTGGCCCTCCACCTTGAATCAACACCGTTTGTCCTTGAAGGGAAGACCCTTGAACCATGGTACCCTGAGCCTGATTCTGGTGTTGGCCTAGTTGATGGAAAAATTAATTGTTGTCTCATAGAAACAAAGAAGAACTTCTTCAGGAAAATGAAAAGAACTAGAGCAAGGACAGAAAAGACTAAGGGCGAACAATGAGGGACAACTACCTTTAAGTCGCTCCAAAAGTTGTATACAAAGATAATATTGTTGTTTTTTAACAAAATAAAACCAATTCTATTCTTTTGAAAATGCTATTATTCGGCAAGGTTTTTGATAAATATCACACTGTATAAAAATAGTACACAATATAACTCATAATTTCTTTTAGGTAGATGGATCAAATTATTCTTAAACTTTCTATGTATCCCCATTCAAAATGTGTAGTTATCACAACTATTATAATGGGATCTTCATCGTTAAAACAAAGCTTTGCCTTACAATAATTTACTAAGTGTCCACCACCACCGGAGTTTAAGAGTTGAGATCATACCTGACAGTATGGTGCCTTGATGTGCCCCCTGACCTTGTTGGATCATTACAGTTTGACCCTGGCCCTGTCCTGCGACCAAAGATTGTCCTGGTTGACCTTGCAAGAAGAAAGAGCCGCCTTGAATAATTGCTGTCTGTCCATTTGGTAAGACGGTTTGCCCTTGTAAAATTGAGGTCTGGCTTGGTATAAAGGTTGGTTGACCCTGTATCATTGCTGTCTGCCCAGGAACCATAACTTGTTTCCCATTGACCATAACCGAAGCCATACCCGGCTGCAACTGCTGTCCCTTTTGTTGAGCTGCATTGGCACTAACTCGAGTCATTTGGGAAAGAGGTAGTAAGTTACCAGGAACCTATGAATAAACACATTTGTCTATTAGCACAGGTGGAGAGAAACCTGGCCTAGAAGATGAAAAGATCCTCAAAATGGCCAAAGATATATACATGGTTAAACACGGAAATTCTTAGAATTAGAACATTCTTTACCGTGTGAATTACAAATAATTACCGTTGAAATCTCTAACTTAGGAAGTAGCGATGGAAACTAAAATTAGTATTCATAGCTTGTGATCCAAGTTTTACTATGATAGAGGACGACTAGATTTAAGAAAAGGTTATTCATCCTCCGACTATTACCAATGAGCCCAAACTGCTCAACCCTTCCACCAGCAATAATAAAAAAATCATAGTTCGGGATGTGAAATCTTTCTCTCGTCTTTGTAAGTCGTTTACCTTATTGAAGCCAATGTAAAAAAGGAATGGATCTTCTTACCAGGGATGAGAAACATGATGTTTCATAAGCATCAAATCCAACTTACCGCAAACTGAGCTTGCAATCGTTGTTGCCCCACCTGGACTGACTGCTGTTGCGACCCAGCCGTCTGCTGAAACAGGAGACCGTGTTGAAGTTTGACATTTTAGGAATGAAAGAGGGAAAAAAATTGCAAAGATGAATAAAACGTTCTTGTTTTCTTTGTCGCACATTTGACATCAACTCAGGCTCAATCAAGTTAAGATGACTTTACGTTGTGAGTTTCTTTCGTATAAATTGTGAAGTATGCGATCTTTTGAGAAATTAATTCGGTAAAGCCCACCATTCACCCAAACTTACAAATTGATTGAACAATTAACCTCTTTTACTTCAACTCTAAAATATTAACAGACTCTTCAAAAGTTGTTACCTGAAGCATCGTAATTGATGCTGGACCTGCCGGCCTGATATTTTGTGTTGCAGATTTTAATCCTCCTGTTGCTATAAACTGTGTACCAATTGTGCCAGGGACAATGTTTACATTTGTGCCAACAATGGGCACAGCAGTTATGCCTTGGCTTGTCACAGAGACAGATCCTCCAGATACGACGGGCTAAGGATAGAAAATGAGAAATAACCCGGTGCGGAGAGAAATGATTTCGTGAAAAAGACGGGTTTAGAAGTTTGTGCAACGTCGAGATGCTAAATTATCTTATTCACCATTAAATCCTTTGGGAATGTCAAAATTACGATGCTACCTATAATAAAATGCTTTTCCCCCTTTTCCCAATAACATCCAAGTCTGAGCGCATTTCAAAGCTGAAATTGAGGAGTGATAATTCATTCTGCTGAAAAGTATACAAGCCTGCAAGCCTGTAAATTGAAGTTACTCGTTTTTCCTTTACGATACTACGCTCAATTCACAATATGAAGTACGTTTCAAATTAAAAAATAAGCTCTGGTTTTGTAAACTTGAAATCACATAGAATAACAAAAGCACAGTTTACTGGGTATTTTCAAAATGGGGATTTTTGTTGTTGTGAAGATCGAAATTATGAGGTAAACGGTAATCCAAAATTCCAATTTCTTTAGCCAGCTGTGCCATGATAATTCAAATGTGTCTCCATGCTTCTGATGTAGAATAATGAAGTCGGCAAGAAAGTAAGGTTAATAAAATCATTAAAGGGAAGGGTTGCATCAGTCCTTGACTATTATCGTCAAAGAAAGACTGGCTAACGGATTAAAAACGGGCTGTGCAATTGGCAGATATCGATAGGTATACCACTAAAAGACACGGTATGAGGCTCGTGTAGGCACTCGTTAATATCGCGGGCCAAACACCAAGGACGCAAAAGTATCGAAGCCAATAAATAACTATCAATGATGGCTACGCACCTGTATGTATGCAGTGGTGAACTGAACATTGCTTGATTGACTCGTGTTGTCCACTGCCCTTGCTCTTAAGTTGCCGAATTTGGCGGATATTGTCTTTGCTCCTGATGCAGGCACGTAGTAAGAGTTGCCAGAGGCTGAGAAATTCAGAATAGTCAGAACACCAAATTATTCTATTTAAATACTTCTTTAAAAAGTCGCTTAAAACTAATATCTTTTCTGATGAGACATGTCGGGAGGTTATCTTAGCGTGCAAATTGAAAGGGGTCATGAGAAAAATTGGGCACAGGGAAGTCATATATCATGGTTCTCCGGGGCTTTAGAATTTTTTCCAAAAGACTTTCTAATGATTGCACATGTATGATGATTTGATTGGGTGCGTCAATCATTTCTTCTTCCTCCAAGACGTTTAATGTACCATAAGGTGGATCAAAACGGCATGAACTAAAACAAATTATCTTATAACAATACTTTAGATAAAGTAAAATGCCCATTACTATGCATTTCAAAATCAAACATACCAGTAAGGGTGAAGCCTGTAGACAGAGACCCACTACTTTGCACCTGTCCAGATGACGCCGCAGTCGTTGAAATTCCTGAAGACACAACGGCAACGGACTGAGGTGTCATCCCAATAGCACTGGTTAAGATGTAAGTGTTACCCTGAGTGAAAATTGCGCTTGGAAGAGTTTGACCTGCGACTTTTGTTGCGTTTGATGGTTCCGATGTTGCCTGGGTAGAAGCCCCTGAAAAAAATAACAAGGTGTAATATTTCGATAAATCGAGGAGTAATCCTTATCACAGTATTACACACTGAACATGAACACTGAATTTAATCATGTCAATCTGAATAAACAAAAACTTAATTTCTGCTAATCGGGAAACACCGAAGACGCTTCATGTCATAGAAGCTAACAATTTCCTTGATACATTAAACTTAGTAAATCAGTACTAAGTTAAGTTATTAGTAAATCAGTACGAATATCTTCGTGTCGCTATGGACAAAAGTCCGATTACGAAACCGCATCTAATAAAGAATCACAAGAAATTAATGACAAGGACAAAACTGCTTACACGTATACGACATAACAGCAGTGCATAGATAGTGCAAACGATCTACAAAGTAGTGATTTCGCTAGGTGTTGCACTGCAGTAATATCGAGTATATAGAAACAAAGACTTGATTACAATTCACGGTCCGGCAATATCATTTTAATGACAAATAAAAAGGAATTGGTGAAACCTGATTGACTTTGGGTCAAAGTTATCGTTGAATTCGTAGACGAGTTTGGTTGTTGTTGCTGACTTTGTTGTTGCTGCTGTTGTTGTTGTTGTTGTTGTTGCGGCTGCTGTTGCTGTTGTTGTTGTTGATTTGCGACGTAAGTTGAAATTTTCACGGACTTTCGACCCTCTTCTGTGTACAATTCTTGGAACTGCTGCAAGTAACGTTGGGCAGCAATGCGGTTACCTAGAGAGAACCTGCAATACGGAATAAAGAATATGTGCCTTTGATTTGTGTCTATTTGTCTTCAAATATTTCACCCAATTCACGTTACGAAGGTATTTCTAACTACCTTTCAAGACCCCTTGAACGCAAAGGCTACAGTTTATTGCTTTGACACCATTAAGACAAATCATTTCAAATACAACATACACGAGTCAATATACTCATATAAATACCTGCAGGCCCTTCCATCTTTCTTTCCTTCCTCCTTACTGCCGAATTCTTCTTCCAAGTACAGCTCACCTAGATATTCTCCCGTTGATGGTCTTCGCAGAATAGTAACTTTGCAATAATAGGCACGATTATTGGTTTTCTCTCCTTCTAAAACAATCTCTTGTATCTTTTCCGGGGTACTGTCCGTTACGTACTTCGGCTGGTCATGCATTTTTGAATGTGAATTTACCTAGATCAGAAGAGAAGGGAAATAAACAAAAAAGGAAAAGACAGTTTCAACCATTGACACTCTAGTTTTATTTCCAAAACCTGTTCCATAGAAAAATAGAACCTACTGTACTTCATCAGTAGATCATGACGTGATAAATAATGAACATTCCCCGATTAAGCAGGGCTTTCGACACACAGATCTAGAGATAGTAAATTAATAGAGAGTTATTCTACTACCCCGTTTGCTAAGAGGCGATACCATCATGAAAAGCGTGCGATTGTATCTGACAAACATACAGTTAATTCTAGCAAATAATCGTCCGTTATCCGTAAAAGAAAGAAGAGTCCTTATCTAATCGTCATAAAAAGGATAGATACATGATCCTTCAAAATGCATCAAAATGCATCAAAATGCATCAAAATGCATCAAAATGCATCAAAATGCATCAAAATGCATCAAAATGCATCAAAATGCATCTATACATGCATTCTATAGCATGCCCTATTGCGAAGCCTTTACTCGACAGTTGTGGGAAGGAAATTCAAAACTCACCTCGATTTTGTTTGGCGCCGTTAGCTGCAAAGACCTTTGCTTCCACATGTCAATACTCTGTGTTGTACGATTCAATTTGTTGTGATACAGCTGTGTAGCACGTTTGTCTCTATGTTTACTGATGAAGTCGAAAAGTCGGAACGGCTGCGGGGATGCCGTTGACTGCACTTTGAAGGAGCGATTATTACTACTACGTGCAAATCTTTTCATGGCCCTGAAAATCAAATGGTATTTTAGTAACTGCTGAATTCCTGAAAGGCAAGTCAATCCCAATATCGAATGGCCATGCTTTAATGCTTGTATTGCCCCAGATTCTGCCTGCGCTTTGTCCTGAGTTTATCTCAATTTCTATCGCTTCATAAACGATAACACAATCAAAAAACGCATCAATGTCATCTCCTAAGAGACATACAGTTCACCTTTACCTTAAATAGACATTTAAGATGTAGAGGTGCAGTGGAAACAGTGGTTTAGGTGGACAAATACATCGAACTTTCCGAAAAACAACTTCCTTACTATAATAAGAGCAAAAATTAGGTCCAAACATTACTGAACATTGCGAATTTCCGATAACAGAATGGGCACTTGCTCCCTTGCCACTGCACCCATGGAAAAAAGTATATCCATTTTTAAGCGTAATAATCATTGCGTACCTTTTCAGAGCACGGTTGTTCAGCTTCTTTGCATTGTATTGGTTTCGATTTGCGATTTGGACTACTTCTGGCGATGGATCCAAACACAGACGAGGCTCCAGGGCAAGCACCATCTCCGACTCTAACTGCAACTTATCTTCAGTCGTCCACTTTGCATCGCTCATTAACGTGTTGACGTCACGTACAATTGTCTACAACGGTAGTAGAGACTTTTCTGCTATCTTGAATGAATCTTTTAGTAAGATAACTAGGCAGCCTTAGACAATTTTAATTGAAAGATTGACTATTAAATTCGCATCAAGCGTAAAATTCGTTCAAATTTGTAACTTAAAACCATAGGGCGATGTTTTTATTCATATCAAACTCGACTCTGTTAGAAGCTCGACTCTGTTAGAAGAAGTAAACAAACGTATCAGAAAGTAAATCAAAGTAAAAATCAACACAAAACATTGTCACAGTTCCCATGTGAATGACAGCATTCTAGCATAGGACATAAGCAAATAACGCAAAAGAAATCGGTAGTGCTTTAAGTCATCCTTATAATTTTATAATGAAATCATAATATTGATTCAATAAAAATCCGTATTTACTTTCAAAATTGAGCTTCAACTACCTGAGCCGTAGGTTTCAGAAGAAAAAACGATCGATCATGGAAAGTCTTTTGCGGGCTTCTTCTGTAATCTCTCAACTCCACGATTATACATCCATCATAAAACAAATCGACCTTTTGATAAAAAAAGTTACAAAAGGTATTTAAAGGCAGAAAACATGGCATCTTTTCACAGGCAACTGCAAATGTATATTATGTTGTAAAATAAAGAAAAGTTTTAAATATCCAGACAAGATGCTTTAGAGTTGAGAAAACCGTCTAACATGAGTCTTTTGAATACTTGACACAGCTCTGCCTATATGGCATTAAGCACTTACGACACGCCGGTAAACTGAAAAATTCATCGAATCCACTGTCTATATAATTAGATAAAATGTTGAGGAGTATGCTGAATGTCATACTCAAAGATCTCAGGCAGCTTCATCAAGTTTCTTAAAAAATGACACAAACCCTTACTCACAAACTTCCTTTAGCTGCACAACAAAACCTGTAATTTTAACTAGAAAAAACCTAACAAGTGGCAAACCTGTAATTTTTCCAAAATTTCAATGAGAATTGGAGGCAGCTATGGGATAAATAAAGATTAATCACAATTTCGAATACAAAAATTATCACGTCATTATAAAGAAAAATATTCTAAATGTAATAGAAACAGTCAAAGCTAGCTACAATGTGAAATGGTGACAAACACAGTTCAAAAATATATTTGAATCATTTGTCAATTTGCTTGTCGATTGTAAAACATTTTTCTAAATACATCAAGGGGAACAATGATGTGTTTATAAAATACAATTTTTTTAAAAATTCAGATTATCTGAAAAATTCTTGACAAATTACCTCTTGAGCATCAAGATAATCCAAAAACTCTGCTTCCTTAAAGAAAATTAGTATAATATTGGTAACAGGTAGTTTGCTAACACTCAAAATCATTGAGATATTTTGTCATGTTTTAATAACATTTGTTTGAAAAACTGAATTTAAAATCTGTCATCACAAAAAATAAAACAAATTAAAAGTATAATCCCATCAATTCAGATCAATAATTTAGAAGTATAAAAGCAAAGAAAAAGAAAAATCAAAGTATATAAAAAAGCCACAATTTTTCTACTGTTCCTTGGGTTACTACAGTTTGTGCCTGGTACATAGATTTTAGAACCAAGGTCAAATTACAGTGATTAGAATAGATTATGGATAAGTGTAAAAAATATTTATCTTTAGAATAATTAAGGGAAAATTTGCAGGTATTATTTTTAGTGATTTATTCAATTTTGTTGAACCAAACCATAAATATGATGCCTACAGACAATTTATGTCCATTTCTCACAAAGTGACTAAGTAGTAGAAAAATGAAAAACATCAGTTGATTACCTCATAGGGCAATTTCACTGTCTCTACTTCTTTGCCAATATTGTCCTTGAGCATCAAGGAATATCCCTCATGACCAGGGTAGAGGTTCACAATAAGAGTGTTCAGGCCATCCTCTTTTATGATTTTCTCCAACAGATATGATTCTTTAATGGTGGTCTTTGGTTGAACAAAAGAAAAACCGAGGTTACTTTATGCATGCAGGTGGTTTCGTTTCGGTATAGATGGAGAAAGTAAATATAAAATTGGAAAGAATGGAAACCTGCGGAGCCGAGAGGGCTCTCTATAAGCAAAATTTTGAAATTCATGAAAATAAACCTTTGAAATAACACCGTGTCCTTATTTGAAGACCAACAATCCTGTGCTTGTGGCTTCAAACAGGTCCTATGAAAATGATGATAATCAAGTCCATCCTGGTTTTCTTTTCCTATCTCCTCAAACTTTCAATCATAAACTAACTAGCACATTAGAAGGAATTACTTTGAATCCACAAAAATGACTCTTTTGTTGCTTGCTTCTAAATCTTTTGTTGAAAATATTGGACATGTTGAAGTTTTCTTGCTGTTAAAGACATTGAACATTCATCTAGGGGGTACTTCAATCCAAAACTAAACCCTGAGTGTTGAAACAACAGCTCTCTTTCATTTAGTACCTTGAATAGTCAATACTTATTTGGATATGCCTAAACTATTACTGAAATTCAACAACTTAAACTGAAACCTGTCAAGTCAAGCTCTTACTTCTGGGACATACATTGAAACTTTTACATTACAATTAACTTCAAAACCATACTATCTTGAAAAATATAAGTTTATAGCAAGGCCAGCTATACACCAGACCACCAAGTTTAATACCTTATGCATTTAAGAGTTTCAACTAGAAATAATCCCTAGCTAATACATACTCCATTCTCTTCAGAATCCCTTTCCTCTTCCAAGTAGCATTCCAATAATCTTGTATGGATGTTCTTTCTAAAAAAGATACTTTATCTGAACACGACATTTTGAATGCTTGCTGTTATTTCTTCCATCATACGCTGCAGCTTGTAATTAGTTTGTAATTTCTATTTTGTCTGTTTAGGAAGCAATGTATGTGATTTTCATCTAAAGTAAACTGTTTTTTTAAAAGGCACCAGGCTAGCATTATCTGCCCTATTCAAGGTAAAGCAAAAATGAGTAAGGCAGAAGATAGCAAAGGAAGAATTTTCAATATGATCTTGATGAACAAATTTCAATCACATTGTTTTTAGTTGCTTTATGAAAGTTTTTGTAAAAAATTTCTGAATGTGAAAAGCTTTCTAGGTGAAATAAATGCAACTGTTTTGGGGAAATAGAATGCAGCTTATAGTTATTTGCAACCAAGGGAAACAAATGGCAATTTCCAAATGTGTGTGAAATCTCCATGACAATAGAAAGCTTGTGAGAAAATCTGCATTATAAGAACTAAAAGGTAACTGAGACTGTACTGAAGAGTAGATGAAGTCACATTCTTTACATGTTTGTCTCAAAAATAGTTGCAGAAAAGACAGAATCAATTATACCTAATCTAGATAATCCTAATTTAAATAAAATGAATGGGTACAGCAATGTTTACAGGGATAGTTGGCAAACATGATATTTTTGGATACTCCAAATTTTGTATATTTGCAATATTTTTAATATGAAGACAGGACATGAAAATTTTCAGTGAAAAAATTGGTCATTTAGTAAATGAACTGAACTATTTCTCACTTTGAAATTCCACCTTTGGAAGACCTTCAGTAAAAAATAATGAAACATTTTACAACCTACAAAACATCTGCTGTCCGCAAAACATGCAACTCAAAAAATTTTATAATGAGGTGGCTTCTCTCAAAATGATTGTGGAAAGAGCACTGAAATGAATGGCAGAAACTTTTGCAACTGCCTTCAATAATACATTTTGGCAGCTATAAAATCGTTGTTTCCAGAGCTAGCTTGAGAAAGTAAATTTAGAATTCAGTTCTGAAGAAGCTTACAGAAGATTCTGAAGAAGCTTACAGCAAAACGTCAACTAAGTTGTTTTTTATTGAGTATCTATTTATATTTTTAAAAAATATTAGAGTTAGGAGCTATATACATATATATATATATATCATAGATTGAAGAAAGTAAAACTACATGGTTTATCTCTACAAGCCTGTTTCGTGAGTAACTCACTCTTCAGGAGATCATATATATATATATATATACTAACCAAAAACAGTTGTAGATAAATTAAAGCATTCAAGGCCTTATTGTGATAAACTGCAACCAACTATTGCCACCCTCTTTGCAATACAGCCAGCATATAATTGCTGTAAAATTTTGAATTTGGCAAAGGAAATTATGATCAAAATTCAAGCAGTGTTTTAAAATGGGCCCTGTTAGCGAATACATCTGAAAACAACATACCTTTTATGAGATTCCTCTTTGATCGAATCCAGCATGGCATTTAAAGCTGAATAGTTTTGATCTTCATCTTTTATTAAGAAATCATCTGCCAACATCTCTGACAATAATATTGTAACTGTAAAGTTAATACTTTTACATGAGAACAGTAAAAACAAATCCAATTAATCTTTAAATAATAGCATTTGATATAGTCTGTAAAGAGAGAGGGGGTGAACAAAAATCAATGTTTACCAAATCAATTGAAGACTGATGGACTTCTAGTAGCTACTACAGAAAATGTTTTTTAAATATCGGATAACCAATTCTAAGTGACAGTTCATTTATGCAGGCTTTTCAAAAAACCAAGATGCACTACCTTTGCTTATGAGTTAAAAACATAAAGGTCAACAGCAGGGACAGACACTTGATCAAATATTGGGGGGGAAGCCTTTTGTTTTGATAAGATAATGTCACATCTCCCAATTATTTTAGAACAAAAAACGATTATCCTCCAAAATATTGCAGGACATTTTTGGTTAATATACAAAATACACAATTTGGTGACTCAAAGAGTGTTGAAAGTTTAGAAAGTTGATACTCACCCCTCGGGTGTCTGCCACTGGTCCAAAGGGTCACTAAGGCATTAAATTGCAATCACAGGTAGTATACCTAAAAGGAACAAGCATTAAGGTTAGGGTTTTAACTGTGAATATCCTGATGGTCACAGAATATTACTGTAACTGCAGTAATTGCACAGGCCTGGAAACTTTCAACATTTGGGGAAACAAGCTGTCACAACCATGATTGACAGGTTGCTTAAATTGCAAAACAATATCTCATTTGCAATCATTTTCAAGTTAAGAAAACGATGCATAAATTAATGAAACAATGAAAAATAACTTGGAAAATTTAAACCAGCAAAAGTTACTGGGCTCAAAGACAAGGGTACATTCCATGTACTTATGCCCAAAGATCTTCAGCATACACTCAGGATTTTTTTGGCGTTTGAGGTGCAAACCAATAAAAATATTTTGGCGTACGTAAAACTTATTTTACTTGGCGTGCTAAACATGAAGCCACATACATAGTTAGTTCATTCAGTTCATTCATTCATTTATTTTAAATTCCACTGCATGAACATGAAAAGGAATAAAATAAGTACTCATACACCATAGTTTTCTCTATTAATCAATTTTATTTTTTAGGTACACTATATATAGTTTACTAACAGCTCATATTTTCAGCGCAGCGTAACTAAACAAATGCCCTGGTGAACTTTTGGCGTACAGTTGACACCAAATGCACTCTGACTCAAAGACTGCTGACAAAAATGTTTCAGCTGGTTTTATATATCAACCACTATGTGATGAATTGAAGTTGAAAGGGAAAGCGCGACCTGCCCATCTGCGGTCTTTCTGTTTTGTGGTCTTTCCCTCTAGTTTAGAGTCTAAGGCCATTCCCGACAGAAGGATTATGTGGCAAAAAGGATTAGGATGCAGATCAATTTCAATGCGAATTTTCAATCAACTTTCTAAAAAACTTCGATTTAATCTTTACTGCTAAACATCTGCATTTAAACTTTTAGGAGACTCCTTTCTTTTTATTTATAGCAAAAGCACACTCCAGGAGCAAAAATGCTTTAAACGATCAGATTTATAAATCATGAAATGTTACATTTCTCTTTTACATCAAAAAAAATGTTACCTAGATGCACTGCGAGGAATTAACGTAGATTTGGAAACCCTTTTTCGTCTTATTGCCATTGGACCTCTGCCGCCATTTTTTTCTTGCAACTGAAGTCGAGGTTGGGGATGGGGAGATTGTTTCGTGCATGGAGGGAATCAGGTTTTCATAGTTAAAGATGGTATTGTAAAATTATCACTACTAATGATGCGTAATTCTGCTCGATTATTTGCAGTTGTAGCAAGTTTGCATCCTTAAGTAATTCGGAGCCTGTGGAAACATAGGTTTCTTTTACTAGATTCTATAATTCAACAACGAGATACACGTTTTTCCTTTTATAAAAAAATATGGATCAGCATTAAGTAATAAAGTTTCTTAATTTCGCATTCAAATTCTGGCGTTTTAGTACTAAATGTTTCTTAGTTGATTCCTTCAATTACCTGATTGTTTTGAAGGTGAGCCTTTTTGGAAGAATATAAACGCAGATCGTCACGAGAAACACCAATGCATATAAAAAAATTTCAAATTTGTTTTTACTCTCTCCGGGGTCGGGGTGTTGGACTTGTGGCAAATTCAATTTCTCTTAAAAGCATTAAATCATTTGATCGAATTTATTCAAGGATAGGGGTCTCTCTTTGATTAGTTTACCTATTGAGAAAGCTCCTCTTCGCTCGATACAATATATCCCGGCCCTGTGTATTGTATGTTGTATTAATTTTCCGTACCAATGTATTAATTTTCTGTAATATTTTCATTGTAGTTTAGTTACTTGTCAGTATAGTAAATTATATATAATTATATATTCAATATTATATAGTGAATTTAAAATATCTGGAATTTAAACTGAAACTGAATCCGAATCATGCTATCTTTCCAAAGAAAAATCAACAATGCTAAAACTTTTTCATTTTTTTTTAAAATAGAAATTTTACAGATACTTAATTTTTGGGCATCCTAGTACTAGTTGCTAATAAACCAGATTCTCATACATAGAAAGACGTCTAACCCAACCTAAAACTCATACCTTCATTTTCAACAGTAAATTTCCCATAAAATCTACTATTGAGCAATAAATGCTATACATTTAATTTAGAATTCATATAAATTCCTAACTGCAAATACTATAGTGCTGAAACACAGATAGAGAAACATGAACTTCTCTCGCAAAGGCAATTTGGTTTTCGAAATAAGTCATCAACCCAACATGCAGTGACCCTCTTCTCTGATTTTATAAGACAAGGCATGGATAGAGGATTGTTAATGGGTGCAGTTTTTGTAGACCTCAGGAAGGCATATGATACAGTGGATCACTCGAGGGTATTATCAAAGATACCCCTATATGGAATCAATGGTGAAGAATTAAAATGGTTTGAAAGCTACTTGTTTGACAGAAAACAATATGTTCATTTTGATGGAGTCAAGTCTGTAACTCAATCTGTGTCCTGCGGAGTTCCCCAAGGATCCATATTAGGGCCGTTACTGTTCACATTGCTGATTAATGATATTGATCTTCAACTAAACCATTATTAAATTATCTTATACGCTGATGATGCAGTCATTTACTGTGCACACAAGAACTGTGTCAACATCGAGAGTCAATTAAATACCGACATTGACCAAGTTGCTCAATGGCTTGTCAAAAATATGTTGGTCGTCAATTTGAAAAGAACAAAGACGGAATGTGTCCTATTCGGAACACGTCAGAGAACATCAAAATCAAGACCACTAGAGATCCAGAAGAATCCATAAAGCATCACTGAGTCAAAAAGCTATGAATATTTAGGGGTGACATTGGATAAAAACCTTAATTTCAACGACCATTTAGAGAAGACATTCAAAAAGATATCATCAAGAATAATGCTACTATCACGAGTGCGACAGAACATCAGTCCACACACTGCTGAAACTATTTATAAAATGATGATCCTCCCTGTCATGCTTTACTGTTCAAATGAATTTGTTGGCATGCCCCAGTCGAAAAAACAAAGATTTGAGGCCTTTCAAGACAGAGCAATGCGTATTATCAATGGAAAAAGGAAAAGTGTTGTCAGGTTTCCCCGAGTAAACCATCTTCGAAACAGACTATGTGCCTTAGAAGTTTTTAAATGCTTAAACGGCATAGCGCCAAAAGCGTTTGGAAATTACTTCATAGGGCACAATCACAAAGTGAATACCCGCAAAAACAACAAAAGTGTAGTTATTCCAAAAGTTAGGACAGAAACGGGCGGAAAACTTTCTTATTCCAGGGTGCAAAGATTTTTAATAATTTACCAAATAGCTTGCAAACTAAAAAATAACTTTTGAGATTTAAAGCAACCAGCAGGGACACCAACCTAGATTTTTAGTGTAACTTTGTTAACTTCTATAGTGTAACTTTTTTAACCTTTTAAATTTTTTTTAAGCTTTAACTTCAATCTCTTATAATTTTGAACCTTTTACTTTACAAACTTTTATTTTAACAGGACCCTTAGTGATAGCAGTATTATCTTTACTGGAAAGGCTATCCTGTATAAATATGGTAGATTATTATTATATATTATTATTAGATGAGACTGTAAAAGAGCTACTTTTGCCACCGGTCCTAAGTGACATGTTGTCTGGAAACTAATATATTATTCGAAATATTCGAAATATTGAAAAGGAAAGGGTTTTAAGAAGAAAAGATGGTCGTTCGACATGATAAATCTTTCTTTGTGTTATCAACAATTTGACGACGCTATGAAGGCATTACGACGCGACGCTATTAACAAAAGTTTCTTGGCCTCTTTTCTTTTGCAATCTTGGGAGGATAAAGCAAAGCAACGATAAGTGAGTGACCATCGTAAAGATGTTTCCATGATTAGTCCTAGCTTATGCTTCAAACATGAATGATTGAGATCAGGGGTGTCCAACATACGGCCGCACGGGCTTATTTGCAAAGTCGATCAATTGTTTAATAATTTGGTCCTTGAGCTATGCCTATGGAGTTCCATCCCCGCCAAAATTTTTATGATTCATTATTATACATACCTTCTCATTATTTGGCGTACTTTCGTATAATTATAAGCAGCCGTTTCTTTATTACGAAGCTGAACAGAACAAGTCAAAGCTACAATCCAAGCAAGCATGCAGAGAAAATTTACATGACCTTTCGCACGTCAACTACAAGTTTAATGTGTGATGCAAATAAACTTTCTGCTAAAAAGAAATGAAACATTTCACATTGATACCTTTTTTATGTAACTGTTCGTGTAGCTTGCATGTTATTAATCATGTAACTGCAAGGGTGCCGTCCTAAAAAATTTGAAAGGGGGTTGCACTGCAGGCAAACAACACCCACAACCACACCCGATGGCACAAAAAGACTGATAAGAAATTGCTCATTCATGAGGAATCTATAGTATAATTAAGGATTGCCAACACAGAATTCGTCTAACCAAATATAAACTCACTTGTTAAAGGGGGCTGAGCCCCACAAAATCCCTCTGAATTTTAACAAGGAGGCTGAGCCCCCTTCTACGGCACCACTTTGTAACTGTAATTATCAATCCATTTATTGTTCAATACAAAATTTGCCAATACATGATTATTTATCTGGCCCGCATGTGCAGTGAGCTTCTTTATATTCTCATAAAAATTTTACAAAACAAACAATCTACAGTAAGCTTTTGTCCATGCCCCACCCAAAAAATAAGTTGGACACCCCTGATTAAGATGTTTTGTGATTTGGATGGGGAGGGGGATGCCTGTATCCAGGTTTTTGGAAACCAAAAAATCGGTACTCGTGAAATTCTTTATAAGAGTGATTTTTGAATCATTCCTTTAATCGAATTATCATTGATATTGCTTCCCAGTCCCAGAAGAGTTTGTTCGCCGAAAAAGCTCAAATAGATCAGAATTCTGTCGATGAAATACGATCCAGGTTATCATTCCTAATTGATCCTGAATCTCAATAATTTCGATCCCAAAAAAGTTTCTATGAATAAGTTGATGTATCTTCAAAACGCGCGCAGCCTACCTGGTGCAGGAATACGTCTTAGATATGAAATTTATCTATCTCACAAACATTAATTTTGACAGACAACCTTTCTGGCATGATTAAATATTGAAATGGGACACTACATGTCTTCTGTATAAGGGGACAAATGTTAGACCCCCTTATACATAATCTTACTTGAGAAAATAAAAAATAGAAGACCAATGAGTAAACAATATGCTTTACTGAATTTCATTCAAATATCTGATTACTTGTAAATTAGCAAGATCCCTTCGTTATCATTTACGAAAAACTTTCTTGATCCATCGGAAACTACTTCCCAGCTCTGAGATTTGAAAAATTCCGTCAATTCAGCGTACAGTTTTTCGCCGACCATTTCTTTTGGGTCATTTCTGGTATGCAAGAAAAACTGCAGCAGGGCCTTTCCTCCCGGGTGGCCTGGGATAAATATTTGGGACACCTCCAAATCTAGCTTCCCGTCAAATACATCACAGTCCCATGTATGACCTTTGGCTATTTGACACAATTCAACGTTTGTTGGATAGTGCAGCTCTTTCCCCAATGATTCAATTTTTGCGCTAAATGAATCAATTAGATTCACCCATATGTCGCCTTTGCTTCCGACAACACAAAGCATCAACCCTGGTTTATTCAAAAACTGCTCATAGGCACTTTGTAGTACTTTGTCTTCGTCCACATAATACAAGATATGAACAAAGTGAATAAAGTCAAACTTTACGTCGCTTGCCAGGTTCTCGCTGGAATACTCTTCAAAGCTTTTATCAATCCACTCAAATTCTACTTTATCGAATTTTTCCGTCCTGTTTTCGATATCGTCTTTGAATCTCTTCACTGAAGAAACATTAGGGTCAACCACAACCCATCTGATTTTCCTTTGACCCAAAAAATCTTTAGCTCCTTGCATTAGTTCTTCCAGAAGCATAATATCAAAAGCGCCGATGCCTGAACCAACAGCCAGGACAGAGAAGTCAGAGCTGTTCGACTTCAGGCTTAATTTCTGCACAAGTTTAGGCACCAGTTTGTTAGCAACCCAAATTCGTTCATGTTCAAGGCGTCCACGTGAAAACACTTCGAATATTTTTGAATATTCCTCCTCGTCTTTGAACGCGTCCTCTGTAGCCATTTTGTAAATTGATGCAAGAAAACGGGACTGGATGGATGGATGTCTTATCCCTGCACGTTGCGGCAATCCTGTATCCCTGCACGTCAGCGAAGTCCTCTGCTCTAGTTTTGTCGTGTCTATTGTGGCACTCCTTTGTTTTGGTCATATCGCATACCTTTGATTTAGCTGGCCTTTTTGTGATTGAACTGAATTCGTGGTCGTTAAGGTTTTTGTATTTTATGGAGATTGGTATCGTCAGCAGAGGGAAAATGCAAGGTCCAAATATTTAAACTTTTTATTGATTGCTATTGGCAGAATAGCAGTGCCAATCCACGCGCTCTTTAGTCGTTGCGGCAATCCTGTGCGCTTGTGTTGCAACAAAATGGCGAGCTACCTCACACAACAACATAAATATTTGTTTCAATACTATGATAGTTTTTCAATGGATCTGAAAACCGAACATAGCTTATGTGAGGGGCTTCGTATTTTTGTCTAAAATGATTTTCCGAGCGGTAAAAAATGCTAAATAAAACACAAGATTTGCTTCTCACGAATACAAATCATAAAAACGTCAACTTTTACAAGTTTGATAACAGTGGCCTTTCGCAAGCACCACACTTCTCTCTCTCTAACTCTGTTTCTCATTTCTCTACTTTATATAACAACATTATAATATAGCAAACTAATATCAATAATTGCTGGTGTTATTGTCGGTATCTATCGTGCAATACGTAAATGAACTAGTAGGAGGTGTTAGATATATCAGTGATTAGTATACGCGGGGGAACTGTGAAGGGTAAAAGAGCATGTAAAATATAACGTTACCGGAAAACATGGAAAACTAAAGCGCGACAAGCTAATATTTCCTAACTAAAGAGAAGCATAAACAAATGTAGACAGAAACACGAGAATTACCTAGAGTGAATAAGTATCGATTTTACACTTACAAACGACTTTATTATACAACTGTTACATCTTCTATACTCATGATTTGATCTCCTCTGAAACAATAAATGTAATTGCATAAGGAACAGATAGAGTAATGAAAGACGATCTTGACAACAACGATAACGATGATAATCATAGTGGGGTTGATGTTATATATATATATATATATACTGGCTGGAATATATATATATATATATTATATATATATATATATATATATATATATATATATATATATATATATATATATATATATATATATATATATATATATATATATATATATATATATATATATATATATATATATATATCCTTTAATGCTCTACCTCATCGATGTAAGATCGCGTTGTACCTGCATTTATAGTCTGTACTTTCAATTCTCCAATTAATTTATCCAGCCTTTTACCTAAATTAGTTTGCACCAGTTATTATGATGATTGAATTTAATTAAATTTCAGTTAATTTCACGAGGGGCTTTTGCATTGGCTGTTACTCCTGAGTTGATTATTGACTGTTATTCATATTTTTGGTCTCCTGTGCCACGCTTTCTCGTGGTTCTCATGCATTTGCGTTACTCGTTTATTGGTATTGCGAAATAATCTTGGCCACTGGGGGATTTGTTTAGTAATGCTAGGGCAAGATTTGTGGCTCATGGCAATTTTCATTCCCCAGGTTATTCTTGGGGGTATTTAAGGTTTTTGGCATAGTGTTGGTTTCACTTTGCTTGGTGAAAGGCGACGAATAGAGTGTGCTTTTTTCCCCGGCCCTCCCTCTTTTTTTCTCTTGATGTCTTCAATAAAATTTCTCGTATCTTTAGGCATTCCTTTATGCTGTTAGCATTTATTTGGATGCTGTTAGGTAGGACTGGTGCATCGGCTGTTAGTGGGAAAAAGAGTCTTTTCTTGTCCATTCCCTCCCCTTTATCAATTAAATTTGGAGGTTATTATCAGTGGTATGTTTAGCGATTTGCGCCGATGCACCAACGGCCCAGTGTGACCAGATCTCAATTTTGGAATTATGCCAAATTTGTCAAAATATAATGCTAGATTTGCAAAAATTATGCTAAATTTCAAATCAAGGCACCCCTGCTTGAAAAAGAGGCTAGAGGATGCTCAGAATATCAAAAGTGACCAAAGTTTCCATTTGGCCTTTTTGACCCCCAATCTAAAACACAGTGTACTCAAAATTGCCATCTTTTCTACACAAAAAAGCAATTTAGATCAATGGTTTTGACATCCAAATTTCTCAACCCCTTGGCCGTCATAAATTGATTTGGCCGAAGAAGCAAAAGTTGGCAGAATTCTAGCAGCATGTTGCAAAAAATCAGAAAAAATGCAAAGGAAAATAATTTTTTCACATAGATGATATTCAAATTTGTTTTAGAATGATTTCAAAATTGCAAATAAAGAAACATGAAACAACGTAAAAGATAACAGACAATGTAAGATAAAAGTAAATGAAAGCTTTGTAACCTGCAAAGCAAATTTTGATTACACTATCACTCCCCGCAATTGTCAAAATTTTAGCTTTTTTGTGTACTGAATTAAGCTGGCTAAATTTGGCTGCCAACCATAAAATATTTGGCTGCCAACCGGAAAGCGATTTTTTAAAAACTATCAAAATTATGCCAGAGTTATGCTAGATTCCAAATTATGCTAGATTTTATGCTAAATGACGATTTTTGGTCAATATTATGCTGAAAGCATTATATTATGCTAGATCTGGTCACACTGCAACGGCCCAACTCGCTCTCGATGATGTGGGAACGTAGCCTCATGACTGATTTTCTGATGTCTAGGGCATGATTTCTGAGGGAGCTTTTTGCCCTTCATTTTGTTGGTATTTTATTCACGAGTTAGAAAATTAAAGTTAACTACATTCATATCGACATAGTGAGCGTGGGGTGTAGGGGGTGACCCCTAAAATTTTTATTGGTTGGTCGGTAAATCTTCAGCTGGTCCAAAAATTCTTATTTGACCTGTGAAAAAGCCTCACTGGAGGCTAAAGTTTTCTTAACTACGTCTTCGTTGGAAAAATTTTATTCTTGGTTACCCTCCGTCGCCATAGTCTGGAAGGTAGAATAAACCCTGGTTCGATAATAAGAGGAGCCTCGAAACGATGTTTCATCATTAAAATTTCGAAACTCCACCAAAATCTTGATATTTGAGTTCCATAAATAGTTGGTTTCAAGGTTTTTCTTACGTCCTTTTTTTCTGTTGTAAAAAGCAATTATCATAAAACAGCTGTATATTGTTGTTGAACCATCACATTATTGAAATCAATATCTGACATTAGCCAACATTTTAACAAATATTGATAAATTACACAAATTTTCGGCGTATCAATTGATTATTTGCATTTTTTTGTCAGGGATGCCAACAACGAGGTTATACAGTTAACTGCTTCTAAACTCTTTCAAAATGTTGTGAGATGTTCCTTTATTCATCCGTGAAAAAGTAAGGTTCGGATATACTGTTATGATTGTTGCATACGTCAGGCCTTGCCCGGAAAGGCGCTCGGTCGAGCGCGCGCGCCTAGAGCGCACCCAAAAAAGCCTTGGAGAGCGAGTTATAGAGCCCCTCAAAAGGTACAAACAATATTACCACGGAGCAAAATAATTTGTTTGCCTTTGTTTAATAAACTTGATCAAGCATAAACAATCTTCCCAATAAACCGCAATATTATGATTTGCGTAAGATTAACCCTTGAAAAAAATTCTGCAAATTCAACCCGTGAAATTGGTGTTTTTGATACCATTTGTAATCTAATAACCCTCTAATAACCACCAAGAATACAGGCCATCAAGCGTATTCTCCAACATATTTATTTGATTTTCGAGCAAGCGTTAATCTTCTGTTGAAGTATTATTTTCTGTTTTTTTCTTAATTATTTAAAATCACCTTTGCAATCAGAGATCACATTTCCATCCAAATTATCGCATTGCGTTTCAGTTTCTATTTCCTTTCGCGAGCAGTAGATGTTCTAAGCATAAAAAGGAAACAAAGTTTAAAGTTCGACTTAAAGCCATATATTTTGATGAAACAATACGTGAAGCTGAACATAACAATAGTGATACTGACAGTAATAGAAGCTTACGAGTGATGGCAACTTACATATCTAGAAAAATCTGATCAATTTCGAGACTTTGTTTTATTATATTTCTATATTTATATTAACTTGGTGTTTGCTGCATGTTTTGTTATTTCATATTATGGTGCTTTTGTGTATCGCCGTTGAATTTCCTATTTGACACTCTTCCGAAGCTCTCGATATGAAGCTCTCGATCTTCCAAAGCTCTTGAAGGATGCTCTCAAGGAAATTTTTTAGAGGTGCGAAGAGTTTCTAAGGGGCTCTTTTTATGGAGCACCTCCATTTTGCTTAGAGCAAGGCCTGATACGTCTCAATGAAAAGGGCAGATGACAAATTTGACTTACGAAAAATGGATCCACGGTGCACGAAGTCAAGTTCTACATATTTTTAGAGCTATGGCTCCTTCAACAGTGCATTATTGTCACCTTTTCTATCAAAACATTTACAACATATCAAAATCAAATATTACAACAAAATTTTGGATCCCTAAATGGTGGCTTAGACTGAAACTGTTTCGGAAAACAATAGAACTTTTGAGAAAAGCCTGCGCCAGGCGTAGACAGCTTATGAAAATGGCTACTTATTTAAGACCTATCTGCTGTTATCTAAATAGCAATAAATCTTAAATATTCAACAGTTCTCTTCAGTAAGAACAAAAAGGGACTTTAAGAAACTACCATTTCAAATTCAATTTTATGAAATTCTAATAGAATATTATACACAAAATTTTTATTTTGTTTAGTTTGTTGAAATGTTCCATTTCTTCTTCAAAAGATGGTTTGGTTTAAACTGATAAGTACTTTCGAGCAGCATTTTGGACCTTTTTCTGAAACACTGGAGATTTTATTTCCGTATTGTGATAATAGAATGGATTCATCAGGAGCTGAAAAGATGGATAAAATAAGTCGGTATTAAATACAGTTAAGTGATATAATGTTATACGAAGATTATGGAAAATATTTCATCAAAAATTTTTCAATCGGCAAAAGATGCATGAAAATACATAACTCACTTTGCTCATTGACTAATCTACAGTCTCTGCCAAAAGTCTTGGAACACTTAGGTCACTTTTCAAAGCAAATTCAGTTATTCCCTCTCCCCTTTGTTGGTTTGCTAGAAAATTCCCTGCAACAATGCTTTCTTGCTTGAAAGCAGAGACAAATATTAGAAAGTATGTTTCTCTCTGTGACTTGATATCTCTCTAGCTAGACTATCAACACTGCTAAAGAATGGATTGGAAAAAGAAGCTTTCAAGAAGGGAAAAGAGATTAGAAATAGAAAAACACAACACAAGATTGTTCAAACACAACACAAGATTGTTCAAAGTCAATTTGGTAGGAATTGCATGACTGACTGACAGAGATAATAAACAGACCTTGCAGTCTACCTTGTTTCTCTTTAGAAGAAATTTAGCTGTCAATAATTTATTTGGATTGGGCAACCTTTCTTCAATTTACTTGATCAGTGAAAAATAAACAAACCTACAAACCTTTATATAAGCTTCATAGACATCCTGAAAAAAGTTTTTTATTCCATCTTCATTTTTAACATTATGCAGCATCATGAAGCGTGCACCTTGAAAAACAAAGAAGGTTGAGAAAGATACTTTTATTTGAATTTTTTAATAGAAATGGGTACTTGATATTAAGGGAGTTTTCAGGAAGTTCATTTTGGACAAGAAACGATTTCATGGGAAGGCTCTTTCCAACAACTGATAGTTAGTTAGTTGCATACAAGATAAACAGCTGATCTCTAAAACACAAAAGTCATCCTGTCATCCTTTGCTGAGCCAAATTGTACAAACCCAACTTTCTCTTAACACAACAAACCCTTTCATATAGAATCTTTTGGCATTCTCATAGGGTCTCAAAACAATTTCTGACCATTGCTACTTTCTACAGCAGAGATTCCAGCTATTAATTTTCAAGGGTCAGCCAAGAAATTTTAGATAAGACACAATGTAAATTATTCATTTTCCTATTCAAAACATACAAACAAAACAAATCAAACAGGCTCTTTAGATACAAAATCTTGTAATTGCTTTAGTAATTTTTTTTCATTTCAAGAGAATGCCACAGTTAAGTTTTTTTTCTATTTCAATTTGTTAACCTCTTATTTCAATTCCACAAGAATCCTCCTAGCTCCTAAGCCAATATTGCAAATATAAAATTGGAAATGGCTCATATTTGGTGTGGTAGTAAGGTTCGAAAAACTTTAAAGAATTAGAGATAAATGGAAAAAGCAGTTTACCTCCAGCCGTAACAAATGCAGAGACTAGTGACTCATTGAATTTATCAACACACTTCAAATACCTGACAGCAACGAGAAATCAATCATAATCATAAGGATATATAAGGTAAACTGAAAAAAGTACACAAAAAATAAAGTGACAACACAGAGCATGTTAAAATACAAGAAGAGTACTTGTGGCAATATTTCTATTTTCTAGCAATCAAATATTGGGTTGGGCATTTCATCATTTTCCCAGATGCTAGACCAGCTTTTATGCAAATCATTTTATTTCACCAAATGTGCATTGTCACCTTTTAGTCAGAGTGCCAGTTTTTCAGATTTCTATCATATTTTAAACCAGCAGGCCATCCTCGGAAAGATGTGAGATCATATGTGCACACTTTCGCACCCGCCTTGTTTCCCCTAAGAAGTTAGGTTTATCGTAACCTTTATCAAGGCTATAAGTTTTGCTCCACAATGTCTGCTTTTGTGGTTTTGACCGTAAACATGGCTTCGTTTTTTGTCCACATTGATCCAATGGGTCTTCAAAAACCTCTATTTTTCTGTCATTCTTTTTATTCTCTAGCAAAATTTTTATATTCCATTTGCAGTAATTTAAAAGCAACAAGTAGTTTAAAACTGGTTAAAAATTTCAAATTTTCTTCTTTGAATAAATGTTTATAAGTACTTTGTCATACTAAAATACAAATAGCACCCAATTGCACCCCTTGATATGTCATGGAATGGGACTCATTGCACACCTGCAAGTTCCACACCATTGAACACCTAGTATGGCCTGAAATAATATTTAAAAAATTCATGAAACCATACAATAAAACCCAAATATAAGAAAAATACACTATATTCATTATCCAAACCGTCTTACATTGAGTTCATGGTCCACATAACTTCATCAACCATGTCCAAAGCAGCATGAACAATAAACTGATTTAAATGTCCATGGTCATCTCTACCCTTTGAAAAAGTACAGTAAAATAAGAAAAGCACTCTTCAAAGGGATTGTTTGAAAACATTAGCTAACAGCTTAAAAAAATAAAAAATTGATACAAAAGCATGTGAACAGTCTTTTTCAGAAACTTTCATTTTCTGAAACCTGGCTTTGTGTTAAATTGTCTCTTTTAAAAGTTTTGAATAGAAAATAAAGGAATACAAAAACATTTTATAGAAAATTAAGATTTGAATCAGTGCATGAAGTTCTCAGAGCCCTACAATATATGTTAAGTCTTTTATCATTAACATCAGTTTTTGAGGGCCAGTTAACCCACCTCACTCTCCTTCTTGGTACAATGTTGGTTTATCTTTTTGGTTGAAAGTGGAGGCAGAAGTTATTGAGAAAGGAATGGAAAATATAAAAAAATATTTCCTAGGCTTTTATTATGATTTTGGTAGCTACGTAGGCAGGCATTGTTGTGACATTTCTGAGAAGTTTAGGGAATGTTAAATTTAGAAAACAGCTTTATTCTGTTTTCTTATCTTTACAAAACATTGTTCAGGCAATGCCTTTATCAGATCTGATTTCTAAAATGCAACACTAAACCACGAATATGGAGCCTATTTTTTGGAAATTTGTGCATCCAATGAACATCTATCCTACCGGTAGGTATACCAGCGATGGGAGGAAGCTAGTATTTATAATTACCCTGTACTGAGAGTCAGAGCCTCCTTTGTTGTATCCAAACTCGTCTTCAAATATAGGATTATCTTGAGATCCAACTATAACGAAGTAAAAAAAATTAGACATTTCAGAATAGTCGTCTTTCTGCAGAATCAATTTTGCAAACGCAAACTATACAGCCATTTTATAGTCACTTAATGGCGCACAAACGCAAACTGAACTGCGGAGGAATTGTGAAAGCGAGGTGGCTGCCAAGTGAACAGTCATGAATGTTGCTAGTGGCAACTGTTGATCTCTAACTTGGATACCACTTCAAGTCGTGGGAAAAGGAGCTAGAAATGGAGTCGGACAGTCGCGTGAAAGTGTACGTTAGGATAAGACCAACTGCGGATTTCGCTTATCAAAATATAGAACTACACCCGGATAAAAAATCGATAGCAATCCACTGTAAGAAAGATGAGCGACGGGGATACATCAACAACCAAGTTCTTGACTGGAAATTCTCGTGAGTTCTTTTGTTCTTTCTCAAATTTCATATTGTTACCCTGACCAAAAAATGTAAGGTAATCTACAGGCTAGAGGCTTGAAATAAAGAAATCAGTAGCAGTGCCATCGGAGCGAAATTCATATTGAGGGGCGGGGGACTGCCCATTGTTTTCCTTCTCATTCAGTAACACTGTTATAAAGAAAACATACTTACAGTTTGACAATGATTGGGGAGGCCCCAGCCCCCCGGTTCCGATGCGCCTGAGTAGTGTAGATCGTTAAACTCAGCAAAAAAAATTTTCTCGTCTTTCTTTCAAACAACAAAACAAAGACAACAACACGATCACACTCATCACACACAGGCTACGGTCAGATAGATGGTCATAAGCAATGGATATGAACATTATAATTGGCAAATTTCTGGAAACAGCAAAGTAATAGTATAACTTTCTGGAAACAACAAAGGAAGAAAAAAAGTCGTCCTTAAAGACTCTCGCTGGTAGCTTTTGCCCAACTATTTTACTGATACGAAAAATTATGATTGACTGTCTATACATGTTTAGCCCTAAAATGTCATTAACATTCTACTGTTCCTAGCTGCTGCTAACTCCTGCTGCTAACTGAATAATAATCCCCAAGCAAATGCAAAACACAAATGGGAAATTTGCCAATAAGCGCTAAACTTAGAGAGAGTTGATGTTTTTGAGAAAGATTCCTAATATTATTTTAAAAGTTCACTGTCACATGTGCAAATGGTGCAAACGTCTAGATCCGCTCTGATCACTTGGCCAGGGTGGATTAAATGTAAACCTCAAATCTTAATGCTAGCGCAAATCAATATATGGGACAATCCCACGCACCCATCAAAGTGCACACCAGGTGTCTCAGGCCTAAGTTAAATTATTTCCACCCTGGTCATTAGGAAGACTTGACCTAAAAATTCAAAAATTGGTGTTTTTAACTTTATCTAAGAACAGTCTAGAAAGTAATAACCCTTGAGAAAAAAGAATGCTCTAAGGATGCACTGATAATGCCACATAGTTTCTGATAATGCTGAATCTTTTATTGTTAATTTTTCTTAACAGTTTTGATGGCATTCTTCACAATACATGCCAAGAAACAACATACAAAACTTGTGCATCAGAACTGGTTACAAGGGCCTTAGATGGTTACAACAGTACATTATTTGCTTATGGAGAAACTGGTGCTGGTAAAACATTCACTATGACTGGAACAGGTGATTTCAAGTACAGAGGAATCATCCCAAGAGCACTTACACAGCTTTATAGAGAGATTGATAATAGGCAAGACCATGACATTAGCATAAAGGTTTCTTATATGCAAATATACAGAGATAAGATCTATGACCTGTTGGAACCAAATAGTAGGTATCTTGAGCAGTTGTCAGTCACAGAAGATAATAATGGATCTACATACGTAAAAGGGCTGACATTTCGTTCTGCAAAAAGTGAAGAAGAAGCACTAAGCTTGTTATTTGAGGTATTTATTCATCTAATTTCATTTTTGTATACAAATTTCTTGAAATTAACTATATATATCTTTTCAAAAATTTTTGAAAACTTTTCTATATATTTTTTATCATAATCATGTTTGTGTGGGTAAGGGGGAGAGTGAGCAATATTGATCTCTGCTCTTTTACAGGTATTAGAGATTTTTTAGAAAACATGAGCGCTAATATTGCCAACTAAAATTTACTGAAGAATTGAATAAAGAGAATAAAGCAGGTTAGGAACTGAAAATAAAATTATTTTATAACAGGGAGAAAGCAATAGATTCATCAGCCATCACAAGCTCAACAGATATTCATCAAGGTCACATTGTATCTTCTCAGTTTTCATTGAGTCACACTCCAGATCAATCTCTGGTGCAAGCTATGTGCTTTCTCGTTTGAACTTAGTTGACCTTGCTGGCTCTGAGAGAATTGGCAAAACACAATGTGAAGGAAAAGCTCAGGAAGAAGCACTCTATATCAACAAATCATTGACATTTTTAGAGCAAGCAGTCATTGCTTTAGCTGATGAAGGAAGGGATCATATACCTTTCAGACAAAGCAAGCTTACTCATGTTTTGAAAGACTCATTAGGGGGTAAATGCCAGACTGTCATGATTGGAAATATCTGGGGAGAGCAAGGACAGCTTGAAGAAACAGTATGTATTATCAATTTCAATTCAATTTTATGGTAATCTATTGACTTTTGATAATTCAAAATTGTAGTCTGAAGCTGATGGAAAACACTTCCCTTATCTTCTCAAATTTCTCTCCAATTTCTATTCTAATCGTTTTTGTCATTGGTACAAGGATACTTCTGTAGTTTTGATAAAAAATAGGCATAACCAAATTAGCTTAAAACAAATGCAAAGAAATTGAACGTTTTTACGAATATAACAGCACATTATCATATCAACAGACGACAAATGTATCTTATAATTTGATAAGCAAAGTTAGAACATTCATCTACACAGGCCTGCTTTTCATTGTTTCAACTGACTGCATTTCAGAGAAGCAATAAAGCAAGGGGGAAGCGCTAATAGAAAGGGCAAATCGATAAGAAAATAGCTTCATTTTGCCAGGGCAAGGGGACAGCCACAATCCGAGGTGACTGACACATTTCAAGGTTTTGCTACGCTGTAAATGACTTTTTTGGCTTGCCAAAAGTAGCATGATTTGCAAGCAGAACTTTGATAACATGCACCTCTTAACTTTCTATATATATATATATAAATTAAAATTCTCAAAAGTAATGAAAAATTTGTACTTTTATTGGTTTTTAAATTATAGCAGCATGTAAGCTTATTTTTTTATTGTTTTACAGAATTTAGTTTTAAAGTTAAAGAATGTTCAATAAACTAAAGTTATAAAATTTTGAAAAAAAAAACGACAACGCAGAAGGCAATTTCTCGTTGTTGAGACCCGCATCAACACTCGTAATCTTGCGAAGCGCGCAATCATTGGGCTCGTTTTAAGGGCTGTTTGAACCATGTTTAAAAAGTTTATCGACAAGGAAAATGCTATTCGGCGAGATGGAGTTAAGTTTTTTTCCTAATAATTATTTTACTTCGAACTATATTCCTTGTGTCTTTTGAGATATATAACAAAGCTTTTGATAAAACACCATCTGACAATCGGTTAGTATATTTTTTCTGACAAATTAAAAGTTGTTGTTTGTTTCTTTCAGCTGTCAACATTGCGTTTTGGAAATAGAGTGATGCGCATACCGAACGTGCCTGCCATAAATTTGATATACGATCCAATAAAGGTATGTAAATCACTCGAAAGGGAAATCAGCGATTTACGGAAAGAGCTCTCCATGTATGACACTCTCACTAACAGACGACAAATTACCTACGAACCCCTGTCTGAAACTCAAATGCAAGAGATCAAAGGACAAGTCAGAAAATTTGTTGACGGTGAAATTGACGAAATCGAGATCATTAACGTGCGTCAAGTCAAACAGGTGTTTGAGCAATTCAAGACTCTAGTGCGACAAGCCGAAGAAGGGAAAGCAGCGTTGGGGAAAATGAAGAATAACATGCAACACGAGTCTTCAAAAAGTAAGTCGATTGTAATCCCGTCTATATACGGAAATAAATTAGTTCTCATGGAAAAACTTGAATGACCATAAAACGCTGAAGGTAGAAATAACTTATTTGCTTAGCTTTGGTCCAACATTTTAATCAATTCCATTGTATCATGTTTGAACAATCATCTAGAAATGACATTTTAAGGAATCGTAAGCAAAACTTCCAAGTTAAGCCGTGGTACATGTGCAGTTAATACTTTGCCTCTTTCCTCTTAGTTGATGTTTGTCGAAATTGTATAATACAGGGGTTCATTCTTGCTTTTTTCAAAAGTGAAGAAAAGATAAGCTTTCATAAACGCAAACTTAGGAGTATCAAAGAAAATCACCCTGTGACAGCTTTGTTGAATCGTATGACAGCCCTAAACCATATAAAGTACTTTGGAACCTAGGTCTAAAGCCCTGGTCAAACGAATAAAACATCATCAAACATTGTTGCATAAAACATGTTTTATTAATTTGACCACCATGTTTTACGATGTTTTATAATGTTTTGCAAAATTTGATTTCCATCCAATATTTCATAAAACATCTCTTTTGTTGTCACGTTTGATCTAATGCGTTCGTTTGGCCACCCCTAAAATATTTTGTTTTACTCACGCAAGCGCAAATGCAACGCACTAACTGTATGAAATTGTGCGGCAGCTCTTGATAATAACAGATGTTAAACATTTATTTGATTCGTTTGGCAAGGTCATAAAACATCGTCCAACGATGTTGATGAAAAAATGTTTGCTAATGTTTTACGGATGTTTTATTCGTTTGGCCAGGCCTTAACTGTATGATGTTCATGTAATGCATGCTGTGTGTGATGCTAACTATCGATTTATGATAAGTTGGTTTACACCAAGCTAACTTAGTTATAGATAATTTTATATATTTTCAAGTGTTGTATAGGTTATATAGGCTGAATGGCTAAACATCAGAACAGCTTTTCTTTGTCTCATTTTTTATGTTTTCTATCTTCACGTATTCGCTGACAACAAAATCTCGTATCCAACACCTAAATGACTGCTTTTCTCTTTCAGTTGTTCAGGGTAACCCTGAACCAGCATCGATTATGCAGAACATTGATGTCGAGTTTGTTGGTGAAACGGATGGTCAAAACTTTGGAGTAGGTGTTGCCCCAAGCAGTGCAAAGGCAGCAAATACACCTGCAGGCAGCAATGTCAAGAAGGTGAGAAAAATTAAAAATTGCTTAATTATAACCAATTGGTTTATTGTTATGATGCATTGTTGCAAGCGAACTTTCCTTTGTAGAAAAGAAGTTTTCGAATGACAGATAGATGTTGCAGATAATTTACAAATGACTGTTACTTATAAGATTCAGTAACTAAGAATTTGTCATTCTCTCTTTTTCATTGTACAATATGATGCCTGACTCACGGGGACTCACACGAAAGAAAGACACGATAGCATCAAAGCCAAGAATTCCAAAATACATTTCTTCACAAATTCTTCACAGTTAGCCTTCTTGTATCATTTTGCCCCGTCAATATATTGCTAAGTTTTGATGTTGCATGGTATTTAACTTATAACGATTTTTTAAGATCCAATCAACACTTTGCAAGGGAGTAGTGTAGAAGTAGAATTAATATTCAGCATTGATTTCTTGGAGAGCAAGTTAGAACCTGGTTGTAGTCAGTTTTGAACTTGAGAATTGTAGTGATCCAAGCTATTTTAGGCCAGAGTTGATTTTCAAAGATACCTTTAGTTTTGTTCTCTTCCTCAAAATCACTAGAAAATATCTGGCAACTGATGGTAAAGAACGGTTGTTTTAGAACTTGGTGAACTTTTCAAAATTGGTTTGGTGTTTTTCAGACGTGTCTTTGATGTATGTATACATATGTAATAGCGAATATTTTGGATTTTCAGGCAAAGAGTCGCAAAGGCAAGCCAGACAGTAGTGGTGCTGACACTAAGAGGAGTCCATCGCCATCAGAAAATATAAAGCAGACCACAGATAGCCAAGACAAACCCTCTTCCACAGGAAATGTTGCGGGTACACGTCAGCAGATGGCATCACCAACAAGACCCAGAACTCCTCCTCCAAAATCAGAGTCTTTCGAACAGTTTAGAAATGAAAGGGGGAAAGAGCTCAACATCGTTTTTTTGGAGAACAAAGGTGAATAAAGATGTTCATTCTTAAGTCTTTTAAGGACTTTAAAAGCAATTTTAATTTTTTAATCGTACGCCTTATAAGTTCATTTTCACAATTAAAAAAAGTCGCTCTTGACAATGTTCATTTTATCTAAGCGAAAATAAAAGTAAGTGCAAAGTTTTTGTAGGTGCCTTTTCAGAATGAGGAAGTGCCGCATTTAGGTCGAATTTTTATTCTCGAAATGCCCTTTTTGCCTAATTGTCTTGGTGACAGGTTACCATGATTTGTCCTTCCAAACATAGGCGTAAACTTAGGGGGGGCTCTGGGGCTTCAGCCCCTCCTGAGGAAAACCGAGGGGGGGGGGGCTGAGCCTCCCCTGGAAGATAAGGAAGTGCTTCACCAATTTTTAGATTAGATTGTTATATTATTGGTTCCCCGCATAAACATTTTGGGTGCCTAAATAGAACTGATGATCTCAACCTAAAGAAACTGATTATGATTTAGAAAATACACTTTCCATCATCTCATGTGTGTTTCTTCTTCCTCGATAATGAAAAATGCACGAAAAAATCACATTTAAGCCCTTAGCTAATCCATTTTCTATCCTGTGACTCCAGCAGCTGCCATTAGGAATCGTCATTAATTTTTTGAGCCCCACCTGAAAAAATGCAAGTCTACGTCTATGCTTCCAAAAGTCGCGGCCTCCCAAATGTGATTGTGGACAGGATTTTTTGTTATCCCAGTATGATTGTAAATAACAGATACGTCTCATAATGTTTGTTTTAATGTTAGGTTTTCGTTGTGGTTTCGTAGTGATCTTGAAAAGAATGGTTATTTAGGAATATATGATATGTGAAGGTATATCTATTAACCTAATTTTGGCTTCGATGGTCAAGCACAAGGTAATGCTTTCAATTTCTTTTGTAGAAATTGTTAAAAGCAAAAAGATGGAAGCTAAAGAGTTAATTGCAGAATTGAATACAATGAAGGCTGAATTGGAAAAATGCAAAGCGAATCTTGAAGCCAAAAGAAGAGAACGTGAAATAGAAGATCAGGTGGAAAATGAAGATGAGCTGATTATCGAAGAAGATGAATTTTTACTTCTAAAGAAAATTTCTGATCTGAAACTTGAATGCAGAATGAAATTCGAAACATTGCAAAACATTCGATCGGATCTAGTGTATTGCGATAATCTGGTAAAGCAGTGTCGCCAGAGGCTGCTGTCAGAATTCGAGGCTTGGTATACGGAATGCTTTGTGCCGGTCGACGAAAATTCAGATAAACTTGATGATTCAAAGTCTGAAGACTCAAAGAAAGGACTCAAGTCGGTCAGAATTGTGGAGGACGAGCAGGAGAAATTTGACAGGCTTCAGATGGAGTTGCTTATGGAAAACCCTGACTCAGTGCCGTTCTATAATGCAAAACTCCAAACAGAACGCCGACAGCTCTACTCTGGTTCGACGGCAAATAGAAGAAAACCGGGTAGTATTGTATACCAAGTTAAAAACAAGCCACCAACATCACTTACTATCAACTAGGAAGTTGTCATTGGCTATTGAGGACTAAATTTATATGAAATCGTAGAACATAAATTTATACTGATTTGTTTTCATGGACGATATTTCAGGCGTTTTACCTTCTTGTTTTAAATGTCATCTTCTTGTTTGAATTTATTACTATCATGGTTAATTGTGCAGTGTTAATCTATCAATGTTGAATAAGCTAAGTTTTGATATATTCTTGCCATTCTATCGTTGTATGCTACTTGCATAGCTAGGGGGCTTCTCCTCGTTTTTGCTACTATCTTCTTGCTATGGATTTTTTAAAAAAAAGTGACAAAAATACTCTTTGATATATATTTAATATATTTTAGATCGTCTTCTTGTTCTTTTTAAAGCACCACACCCTGCTTCCAGCTATAGGCACAGGAGTGGGGCTGCATTCCCCTAATCAGGCAATATTTGTCACATTTCAGACGCCATTCGGGCGGTTCTATCTCAATAAAGAAATATCATTCGGGCAAGATTCATACCGAGCCCTCCCCTAAGCATTTTCCTGAATTTGCCAGGCAGCCTGATTCTGCTAGGGAAGTTTTTCTTGGGAATCCTTCGTATATGAAACGATTGGATGGCGGAAGTGGGAGCCAAAGAGGAATTCTATTCCATTATCAGAAAAGGCATTCAAAACTTTATTCCAGTATATCAAAGCTAAATAACATAAAGAAATTTTCTAGTTTAAGACTTCAATGAAAATGCAAGCAATCAATGTGACAATAAAGAGCAAATCATTTCAACAATCAAGAAGCGATAAATCTAGGATATCATGTCGTTTCTTAAAAAATTTCTGGTTATCAATTGGCCTTTTGAAATTTTACCAGTGGTATAGATGACCTTCCGGATTAGGGGGTGGGGTTTGTTGCCGTCTGTGGTATTGTGAATCTAATTTTTGGTGTTGTTATTTTTGTGTGTTTGGGGTGCTGTAAAAATTAACCATCTTGAAAAATTTTCTGAGAATGTCAAATTCAAACAGCAGATCAAAGCAAGAGCTTAACGTTAAAGAAGAATTATAGTAAATAGTCAGTCAGTCCTTGATCAAAAAAATATTTAGTTTTTGATCTTGGCTGTTTATCTTCTTCTCTTGGTTCGTATTATAAATAACAATTTCTGCGTCTTTGCTCACCCTTTTGCAATAACGCTGACTTTTCCCTTCTCTGTTTGTTTTTCCTGATATTACAATGCACATGAGGTTAAGGTACAAGTTTTGTATGGCAAAATCAATACAACTCCGCATGGAAGTTGTATTTAGACTGGAATTTAGAATAGCAGCCTGTTAATCAAGAAATTATTCAGGCTGCCAGAAAAGAATTTAGGTTCTTTTATGCGAGTTTCTACTGTATACTGATTTGTCTTTGAAGTGTCACACGACTGCCGCTTTTCACGTAGCACCCTAGCCAATGCTTGCAAAAAATTTTAATTTACATTTTTATTGATGTTGAGGTGCATAAGTAAATCTGCCAGTGCTACATTTTTCATTACGACATCCGTAGAATGCTCTAATTCCAATTCTGTAATGTCCAAATCTGAGCACATTTTCTCTTGCACTTTATCATGGAACTGGGGTGATAGAACTGCGAGGCAGGGTTGCCAGGTGGTATGGGTACTAAGTAGCCAAACCGTTTATGAAAATAGGCCAAATCACGTCAAAATAGGCCGAATTTACTCATAACACAATGACGTCATAGCACAGGTGGAATAAAAAACAAGCTTAGTTTGCAGTATGTCCGTTGCACTTTCCATCAGCAGACTCTGTTAGCCAGACATATTGCGCTTCCTAAGACTTCTTGTACTTCCTTGCACTGTAATATCTACCTTGCCACTTGGTCGACATAGATTAGAAACTTGAGAAATAAAAGACCATTCACTATTTATTGTAACTTTTTACAAATCGGTAGATCAATCTCTGCGATTATGTGTGTTATTGATTAGTGAAAAATTGCCAATTCTATTTCAAAATGGGTTTGTAAAAAGCAAGCACTTGAGTCATACTGAAGCTTCTAGTCAAGAACTCTTCAGAGTTTAAAACGTTAGAACATAGATCGAAAACGTTTAAAGTTTTGTACCACCAAAAATTGTTTGAAAATTCTATTAAAATGAATTATCTACGAGCACCTACTCAGGTTGAAAAAGGGGAGGAGAGGGAGCTAAGGGAAACTTTAACAGACATGACATGAAATTTTGAAAAAAGCTCTATTGTTTTGGAGGAAAGTTAGGGGGCATGGCCACTCGGCCCCCCTTTCATCGTAGGCCCAGTTATCAAAGGAAATACTCAAAAAGCAAGTCAATCAAATATTGAAAAAATAAGCTATAGCAATGACTTCACGTCGTTACATGAGAAATTCAGACACTGATCCATTTGGAATTGAATCAATCTGACCCATTTGGATTAAATCAATGCCACCTCAAGTGTCTGCCTGGTTCATAGACATATTATGATTATCCATTTTATGATTTTATGGGGTTTCAATCTCATTTTCCAACATTCCTTTAGGAGGCCAAAAATAGCCAAAATGAGGCAGGAGGCCAAAGGTAAAATTTCGTAGCCAAACATTCCTAAAAAAGGCCAGAGTTCTCAATTTTGGCCTCCAAGTAGGCCAGTTGGCAACCCTGCTGCGAGGATGGGAGAATTTATGGCCTCTGCGCAGGAAAAATCTAGCTGGTTGATTGGCCAATGGAACCGCTAACCACGAGAATGAGGCAGATTTGAATTTGCATTCTTTCGCTTCTCCGCTGTAAATGGCGCCTCCTTTGGTAAATGGTTTTCTTGCATCAAACGGCTCTTACATAAAAATTCTGGAGTATTTATGAAACATAGAGAGGTTAGAAATTAAAAATCGGACTTTGAGAAGTATTTTTTTGTATTGATGGATTTAGATCACATTGTTACACCAGCCTGTTGTTTCGAAGGAAATCATAATATTGGTCAGTTGTTATCACGTTGGGAATAACTTCAAGGTTTATTATATTACAAAGATGCCTCCAATTTTTGGATTTAAACGTGCAAAGCGAAGACTACGACAGACAATCAACGTGCAAAGCGGATTTGATGGCCTCCCAGGTGGAAAGACTACTAGTCATTTTGACGAACGCGATTCATGTCGAACTCTATCACCCGTCGTTTCATGTAGGTAAGGCTGTCAAACTTTTGTCTTTTATGTTAGTTTTTCTTAGCAAGTCGCTGTGTTTACCTGCAATGATTCAAAAGTTCCTAATTAGATTACCCGTTATGTCACAGCTGCACTGTGACCGTGGCGCGTGTCATCTTCATAAACTTGAAGATAAAGCAGGGATAGCAACGCCTCTTGAAGACCCCGTTGATTCCAATGTCTAAACCAGGCTTTTCTATTGGATTATCTATAAAGTTAACTTATTATACAATTGTTAACGTTTGATTTTTGACAAATTAAAAGTTAAACAAATCATTTTAATGTGTACATTTAATTGTATCTGGTGGGTGGTTGTTAAGAATTTTTAGATCAAAAGTGAAATTATTCAAAGGTTAAACAACACAAAGATTGGTTAGCCCGTGTTAATTAAAATGGCTTTGAAATTGAGAAAGCAGACATTTTGAAATTTTCCAAAGCTTTTAGCCTGACGCTGTCTTCAGAGTTTATTAATCGGCAGAACTATTCTTTACAGCAGTATCTCAAGAAATGCTATGTTTAAAAAATGTCTTGAATAACCAGTTACACCTTGATGTTCTTTCAGGATTATTTTTTGGATTAAGGGCAAGGTACTATTAAAAAAAATCTACAATAGACCAATAGGTTGAATCTGTGTTTATTCTATGCTAGAGTTTGGTCTTCAACAAAAAGCTTAACCCCCAATCTTTGAAAGTCATGGAGAAAAGTAATCACAATTTTTTAATAATTTTTAATAATTAAGAAAAGTTAATAATTTCATTTCAATCTCATCCATCTAAACTTACAAACAAATTTCCAAATATTAATTAAATCTAAAAACCTACATGTCTACATTCAGTATAAAAGCTCTTTGAATTAATCTACCCAAAAAAACAAAAACAAGAAAATCTATTTAAACAATAATTCAAAACACAGTCCTTGATCCTCTCAAGCAAAGCAAACTAGATTTTATAAAGTAATTACAAATTAACCATGATGAAACTGACAACCAGGGTGGAATCCATGTAAGCCTGGTTCACACCAGTGAGATAACGATATTCTCACTGACTTTTGAGTGAAATTAACTGTTATCTCACTGGTGTGAGCGCATGAATTTTCTCTCACTGGAGCATTTTCAGTGAGATAGTCAGTGAGAATAATATCAAAAAGTTTTGATATTTATCTCACTGACCTTCTCACAGACAAAGAAGAACCCTAATCTCCGTGGCGCAAACACATTTTATGACCTCTGAATCATCATCGTTCCCACTGCATCATTCTGGACAATTGAATTTTTCTCCTCGTTTTCAAACAATGTTACGTCACTACCCTTCCTATAAATTTCCAAGAGGTTTCAATCCTGCATCAGTGAGATAACAGCTATGGGAAAACAAGTAAATGCGACATTTGTCCTCTAAGCGCATTTCTTACAGTACCATATGGAACTGGTCATGCTGCTTTCAAACACTAAAATATCCCGGACCCAAATCTTCCATTCTGTTTACGTAAACGAGATCCACGAGATCTTTGAACTAAAACAAGAGCAAAGGCAGCAACTTCGAAATCGTCGTCAGAACTACTATCCATTTCATAAAATCTGAGTCATTTTTCTCACTGAGTGAGCTAACTCAATGTGAATTCTGTGTTCTAACTAGAACGATTTCCGGTTTAAAAATAGTTTCACTGGAAAATTTTATCTCACTCAGTGAGAATATCGTATTCTCACTGGTGTGAACCAGGCTGTAAAGGTCACACCGGGTATAATGTATCATCTGCTTAATGCACAAATAACCTATCAGAATGAAGAACCACCATATTGTACTCTCCCTGCTAGAATTGCAGTGAATTTTATTTTGGTATCAAACATCCAAGTCAGTTTGAAAGATCTAAAGATAGGCATTTTTTAGGATTCACCTACAATAACTAATGTTGGATGCTAAAAGGATCCAACATTATCTAACTCTAAAGGTGAGCCTTTAAAGTTAGATCTAGCCAATCAAAGAGGGGACATACTGCCTTTAACTTTAGAGCCAACATTCTTTATAATAAAACATTTGCCTCTTGCTTTCTGAATTCATCAAGAACTGTTTTCTTGACCTAGATGTATTTTAACTTTTGAATATTTTTTGTACTTATAATATTGTTTTAGTTAAACTGCACATTTTCTTTGTAGCTCTATTGTGATGACACCTGGAAAAAGACGAAGAACTACCTGTTTTGAGCCAGTTTTGGTTGACAAGACTAATACAAATGAAAATGCTTTTCCAGAAAACAGTCAATTTTATGTATGTTTTATTTTGTTTTCAAGTTTTTAACAAAGAGGCAAAAAAGCATATTACACTTTATCTATTTAGCCTCCACTCTTTAAAGCCTCCCTCCCTGTTCAAAAAAACGTTTAATAAGCCACATCTTTAATCACCATCTTTAAAAGACAAACCAACTTTTTGAGCTTTCCTGCATATTTTCTAAGGAATTCAGTTAAAAAATTGAAAGTTTGGCTGGGACATTACAATCCATGTTTTAAGCAAGGTCTTAAGATTGTGGAGATATACTCCAAAGGTGATATGTTTTTCTTCAACTTTCTGAATAAGCCCCTACCTTTCTAATAAGTCCCTACCTATCTATCCCTTTTTAAGGCCCCTCTTTTACCTCCAGAATTATATAATGCCTTTCAGGGGTAAATTGAGCTTTGAATTTTGCCTTCAAGACATCAAGAAACCATTTTTTTTCATTCCCCAAACATGCTCACTTGTAAATATCTAGTCCTAGACTTATAAACATTAAAGATTTTGTTATATTTACATTAAAGCACAATATTCCATCAGCACACTGTTCACACAATTGATATTTTTTGTGGTACATTTGTAATTGAGAAAATCTAGTAGGAAGTACCAATTAGAGCATTTAACTAGATCTAAATTCATTGAAATTTGTATCCATGAATTTTATCAGCTTTTAAAAACGTTCCATCAAAGCAACATGTTACAACATGTTAACCTCGGTGTTGCATGAAAGGAGTCTTCAAACTTTGAAATTGCATTTAAAATATTCAATTTTGATTGTTTTTAAAGCATGTTCCAATAATCAAAAGTGCTAGCAAGACTGATCTCAAGGAACAGAAAAGAATGATGGTTTGTTACTTTCATTGATAAGATTTCATCCTGTTTTCTTGGATCAGAAAATCCGTCTTCACATTTTCTAAGTCAAGTATATATATTTCCATGGATTTTATTTGGCCAGGCCTCTATGCCTCTGCCTCTGCTGTAAGTTTAATCAAGTTTTGAATGGGTATTCCTTTATTGTTTTACCCTTTCTCACATTTACTTACAAAATAATTCAGGCTCATCATTTTATATTTCTGCAAATAACTTTTCAGTAATGCAATTCAAATCTTTCTTTTTGTTTATGTTTAAGACAAAAAAAGTAAAGGGCTAGTGAAGAAGTGTTATAAATGATAGCCATGCAATGCCATGTCCTGAACAAAATGTTTAAATTCCTGAAAACTGCAGCTTTTATGGTATCCTTTTATGGATCTCAATTTTTACTTTTTCAGAAACTCAGATCCAACTCTACTACCCTCCAATCGATTGAAAATAAGCAGGTAAGTAGAATCAAACATGCATTGGATTAAAAATCTACCCTTTTCCAAACTGCAAACTTCTCAAATGCTCCAGTTTCCATATACTTTTCCAGATAGCACTTGCAGTTAAAATTCAGAGCAATTACATTTTCACAAATTGTTTTATAGTAACCAGATCAAACTAATTTTCAGGTTTGTGGGAACGATTTGACACTTGGTTGCAAAACTTTTTATCCGATGGGATCATTCTCATTCATCTATCCTTAGCATACCCCTATTGTGTAAGGATAGCTTTACAACATCCTCAACAACAGAAGATATCGAAACGAGTGTACTCGGAACTATATTTTCTTTTCACCCGTGAACAACTTACACAATACATTTTCTTTAAAGCTATTCAGAAGCATTTTTGTAATTAACAGTTATCAAGCTCGTTATTGGCACTGTCTGATAACGCCCTAATTGGTGACACCTGGTCACAAGGCAGTGCCACGTGGGCTGTCTCTATCGCTTGGAAAACCCAAGGGTAACTGATTCCTAAAAAGCAATGTCAGGCCTTCCCGGGAAAAGCGTTCGATCACATTCGTACATGCTGGTACACGCCTCCCCACACTGAGGAGTATGTTAAATCGCACGCCTATTCTTTGTAATTTTTCGTTTGTTTTTTAACCAAAGCACTGGAAACTAATAAATTGACAAAAATAAGAAATTTTGTGTTATTTATTTTGATGTGTATCACCGGTCTTGTCCACTGTCCTGGGTCACCGTAATCATTTTGAAAAGCTATTGTGCAACACTTGGATGCAATCAAGCACAGACCAAATGACCGTAGTATTGGGGCTAGTAGCAATCCGGTAAATTTCATTCTTACATCCAAGGCTGCAGAAACCATTATAATACAATACTTTGCAATCATCTTCAAGCCCAGTGCTCGTGAAAACAAAGTCGCGTTTTTATCATAGACCTATTTCTAAAATTTACATGTCCCCAAATACAATTTTCGAATGATAAATTAGGTTGAATTTTTATACAAAAGGCTTCCAGTTTAGACAAGATTTGTGCCGTATTTGTTCTGATCTAAACTCGTAAATTTTGCATCTTCAGCAAGAAAAGTAAAGGGGTCACAAAGGAGTTTGCAATATTCCTGAAATGGGGCAACAATGACATTTTAGTCTATACTCTTTAAGCCCACGACAATAAAGATTTGATGCAAGTTTGTGCAAAATATCGTAATCAGATCATCAGGCTTCCGTCATTCTAAGGAGCTGCAGTTTTTATGTGAAAGCCTTTGCCGATGACCCGTGCTGAAAAGCTCGGGTTGTGCATGCTACTGGTTTTATGCCCATTGATTTCAGTGTCCAGTTCCTACCACTAGGTGGGTTAAATGTAAGTGGTGCGTAGCGCAACGCTAAACAACCCTTCCCAGAAAGGGTTATGCATATTTGTCCGAAGGTGATGACCCGTTTTTCCAAAAATTAGTTAATGTGACGTTGTCTCGTATGTTAACGAAAAGGCATGCCCTTCTTTATTCCATTGAAAAGGTTTTTGTGACCGGTCAAAATAACAAAGAATGGAAAACGGCAGGTTGTGATAAAGGCATGAATATCAAGGGTTACACTTGGAAACAAAGCGATAGCGCTCTGGATTCAAAGAAAGGGAAATCTGCAATAGACTTGTTTTGTTTCAAGAGTTTGCACTGGAATGTTTCATGCTGTTTTCGAACCGTGCTGTTTTAAAAATTATTTTCATATCCTTTTTAACGAGATACGATTGAAAGTGGGGGCCAAATTATTAAAATTTTCAAGGGTTTCAGAAAGCTCCCATCGGCGGCAAGAGGAATTGCGGGAGACTGCATCTAAAATATTTTAAGCATCAAATTGAAGTGGAAACCGAAGAAATGACATAAGAAATGGGGTTTTTTAAGGCTCTATATACTATGTAATCAAACTTTTGTAAAAATAAGACAAAACACCAGTAGCACCCCCATCACATGCCTAAAACAGGCTAGGGGTGCAAAATGCCACATTTGTGCTAATTTACTCCCAGGAAAGCCTGCAATTTGCATACAAATGTTCGGTGAATTTGTCAATGACAATACTGTGTTGCTTTTTAGCTCTTGTCAATCTAAATGACTGAAATGTTTTCAACTCTATGTAAACCTAACAGTCTATTTTGCAATAGTTGCTCGTCTGGCTTTATTTAGTCGACTTTATTTGATTCAAATCTCTGATATTTCGAGTTTCCTTAATTCTAACAAAAATTTCCCCCTTTTTATGCCACCTTTTGTTTATTTTTATTTTTTAATAGAATTTGCTCGTTTTTGAATATTCGAACTATTTGGGAGTTTGCTGTTTATTGAGTCCAGTTCACGAAAATCCCCTTACTTTAACTGGAGATTAAATTATGTATTGCCACTCAAACCTGGCTCTTGTTTTAAATTTTTCTAAATGCACGAAATACCAAAATCATAGCATGTGAAACTTGAGAAAATGCCTGTTTCTGCAATCCATTCTGTGGTTGCTGAAGTATTTTCCAATTATGTTTTTTTCGGGATATCTAGTCCATTACACCATAGGAGTGACTAACATTATAAAGCTAAAAAATTTTACTTTTATATATTCTACGTAAGTAAAGAAAAGGCTTTCGATCAAACAAACATACTCATCAGCTAATGGCTGAAAATAACACGCTCACAAAGTACTTGTTCGTTAATTTGTTTGTTTTCCTTTGGTCAATGCATGTTTTTAGATTTATGAAGATTGTATTAACTTTGATGAAACGTTACGGTTTTGAAGAAAATTGAAAGGAAATTATTTCCTTTCCATATGTTTATTTTCATTGTCCCCCCTGAACACGTTTAGCTATTTTTTCAGCCAAACAAACGGAAGTTTGAGGCATCAAAAGAACTAACTTACGAAGACGACGAACCAAAGGTAAATCAATTCTCTTGCAGGACTGTAGACTTAGTGGTAACAGCATAATACTCCTTGCATTACCTAATAAAAGAAAAATGATAAGTTACCACCATGGACTCCTTGCATTATCCAATAAAATGATATATAAAACGGTACCACAAAAATGGATAATAGCACGAAAAAGGGAACTTAACATATGTTTCCACACTTCCTTGCTATTTTCACAATAATAAAGCTATTCCAAAAGCTTTGCTGGATACAAGAGATTGGTATCCAAATATATGTTCAATTTTATTTAATGCTAAGTGCCTGATTTCCAATGGTCGTTCCGCTCCAAGAAAATCATGTACGCCTATGGCAAAATTCCTTTTTTTTCGAGAAAAATCCGTACACTGTTTGGGAGGAGCTATACACCCCTCTTAATTTTTCTATGAATTTTCTAACTCATCCTTTTTCTGTTTATCAGCCAAGTAAAATGAAGATATCTCTAAATCGAAACAGCCAGTATATCGAAGAAATGAATTACCAGGTAACCACATGCCCTCATGTCATCAACTAATTTATTTCTTTTTGAGAGAAAATGTTCGTTTTATGATAATTTAAAGTGTTTTTTAGAACTGCGCAAGAGATTTATAAGAAATGCTCTTATTTATAATTAGAGTCAAAGTTTCAAAGTTTGGTGTTAAGCTGACCTTCTGAAATGTTATCATTTTCAAACAAAGCTACGCAGAAAATGATCCGAAATCTCCGACAAAGCTCGGTCGCACCATGTATTTGATTTTATCTACAAAGGCGGGAATGCTTTCAATGAAATATATGAATACGAAAAATATGTACTTAGGAAATTTTCGAATTTGATTTTTCTTCATAGTTAATTATTAAGCTTTTGCGTTGTGAAGTTATAAAGCTTTGTATGCGTTTGGCGTCAATTTTACGTGCAGACGTTCTTACTGAATTTATCTTCGTTTATCTTCAATAAATATCACTGCTCCTTCTTCAAATTTCCTCAAGCGTCCAACCAGTGATGACTTTGAAACCGTAAGCTTGGCATCAACTGATTCATGCTTCAAGGTAAATGTTTTGCTATTTCTACTTCTGTTTACTCTACATTCAAAGCTTTGTTCTAACGCCAATTGACGAGGTTTTTTCTAAAAAACTGACAAGACCTCAGGAAGTGTGGTAAAATGGACAGTGGCTCCCTGTTTCACAGCAATTAATGGTGTTTGTAGGGGCCGCATTTCCTGGGTTTTTTTTGTATCTTAAAGAGTTTTTAATTCCCTTCTCCCCACTCCCCTAAACCCAGTTGTTAGGATAAATAAAGGAAGGGTTTCTAAGATAGACTTTAATAAACAGACTATTGTAACACAACTCTGAGTTTCATGTGTAAAAAATCATCAGATGCAATATCAATAACCAAAGAAAGGATTTCTCATATATATTCTAGTTCTTGGATAATTTTGGTAATTTTCAATGGACAAAGTAAATGAGATCGAGAATGTTGAAAGCAAAACTTATCTAAGTTTTAGGACATATTATCCCCTACCCAATTAATTTTGCATCGAAACAATTTAGCTCTATACTTGAATCATGGTGTCGACTATGTCTGTTCTATAATCAATCAAAATAGAGAGCTGGATGATATTGCTTTTTATTATGGTGTTAAGGAACTTTTTCCTGGATCATTGAATTTGTTGTTTTCTCTTTTACCTCGTCTCTGTTAAACAGAAACTTTATGAAATAAATAGTCAGTAAGAGATTTAATTAAGATTGTGTCAAGTAACACCGAAGGTGAGCCTCTTATTGCAAATGAGGCACAGTTAGGTAGTCTCATCACTTAGCCTTACACTAAACTACAACAAAAACCACTGCGCATCCAAGCGAGGTTATTAACGTAACAAATAACAAAGGTCACTTGACCCTTTTCATTTTATTCCAAGCGCGATTTGTTGCGGCTGCATCGAAACCCAATTCTGGAACCTGGAAATTTCTTGCATTGAAACATTGAAACCTAGAATTTTCCTTCTGTAATATGAACTGGAAGCAACGCCGTTTTGAAGCTAATAAAGAGAGATTTCTGATGATAGCCCATCGAATTCCCCCCTCCCTTCCCCTCACGACCACTCGAATGATTGAACTCGAAAATACCTATAGTTATGTTAACGTCAGAAAAGACAACCCACACTCGTTCAAAATTCTGGGAAAAATTACTCGCATCCCCTTGCCAATCACTGAAAGTTAGAGGAGATGATGGAGCCTTTCAAATTTGTAATTTTCGGCCGGTGAAAAAAAACATGGCTTCTGCTGGTGGTATTGAGTTCCCTTTGTCAATGTTAAAACAATTTATTTAGAAATTTGTAGAATGGGAAACCAAGAACCACCTGAACTTTGCAATGTGTCATGATTTTTTCAGAGCTAAAGAAACATGTTCAATGTGGAATACAGTGCCTTATAGATAGTATCATTGAATGTTAATTTTATTTCACTGTTTAAAAGCATCAAAACTGCTTAAGCAGAAATTGGTTTATGTGCTCAGTTTCGATGCTTTGCTTATTTCCCAAAAATGGTTTTGTGTAGTGAATTAGAACTCGATAAATTTACAACTATATTTGTTGCTGCTGATTTCTTTTTTGAAAATGCCTTAAAACGTATATTTTTCTTTTGAACAGAGAGAAGAGGGCACTCGAAACAGCTGGAGAAACCGTCTACGCAAAATGGCATCTATCGGCGGAGTTTTCACATCACCGAGAGTTGGCAAACAGCTCAAGGTATGGCAATATTTGTTTCTGTCACCATCGATGGTTTTTTATGGGTTGTGATTCACTCTCTCTCATTTGTTTCTGCGAGTTGTGTTTCTAGACAACTGATAGTTGATACTAAAAATGATTCTTTATTGATAACCGCCTAAAAGGCCTAAAAGTCTCTTTCTGAACGCGCCTCAATCACCTTGTTCCTATGATCTTTATTACTCCTGTTGGTTACGCTGTTTCCTTGATTTAACACATTTGAAGTCGAGGTGATTAATAATTTTTTTTTCAAAAAGTGTGCAGTGAAACAGATCGTTCGGTATGATTTGGTTTAATTCTATTTCTAAATATATTCTGTATTATCCTTTAGCGTTCACCAAGTCTAAGAAGTGAGGATGCTATGAACACCAAAACCAAAATTAAGAAATACGTTCAATTGCCAACTCCTGTAAGGAGAAGGAGTTCTAAGGTAAGATAAGTTCAGAAAACTGAAATGTGCTGTACTGAACCTTATATGGTATCATTTAGTAATGATCTCTGTGTTTTTTGCACTTGTGGAAGCATGTTAAGCTCCTTTGGAGTACAACTTTTTTAAGAAGGGCTTGTACTTGCTGGTATGGTAAGAGATTTAGCAAAAACTCTGAGCATTTCGTGAAGTTGATTTTTAGAAAACACGAAACTATTCATTTTTCTTTATGCTCTGGGAAATCCGTTTATAGCCCTATGTTTTAATAAGAGTGCTTTTTTATACCCCCCCCCCCCCTGTCTCATGCAAAGGCTATTTTGTATGTTCAGTCGAGAAACCAATAGTAATCATTGCTCTTCATATGTTGAAAAACATTCCATTTCATCATTTATCGATTCCAAATTTTTTTCTCTGACAATCTTGCGATTATTTTGAAGATTTCCCCGTGACAAACTTCCTTGTTTTATTGTATATTTGGTGCTGAAATTTTTCTAACCTATCATTGTTAGTTGTGGCTTGAAACTGTCGCTGATTTTAACTGCAACATCAAAGAATGTCTGACGTCACAACAAATTAAAAGGCAGGAGGTAAGTACATAGTGGTAGATTGCCTTGAATTTCAGAAATTTTCACGGATGTCCAATCTGGTAATTAGAAATATTTCGCATAACTCATGCTTTAAATGCACAGTTCAGTTTTATCTTTGTTATTCGAATTTATATCGATAACGAATAAAGACTCTTTGTACTTTATCTTCGAGGTTTCCTGTCTATATTAAATTTATTTAACCAGATAAGTGAATTTATTAGGCAAATCTCTTTCGGGTCCATGTGCTTTCTTTTTTAATTTATGAATTAATAATTTACACCAGCTTGCTGAAAATTTTGGTCTGGTCAACTGAAGCTTCATGAATGTTTTTTACCGTTCGCATTTTACTTATTTTGAAAGCAAAAAGCCAGTTTTCTTTTCTTCCATTATAGCATATTGAACTAAACAAATCAAACTGTCGCAAAAATGCATGCAAATGAAAGGATTTTCTTCTCATTGCATTTGCAAAAGCAATGTGAATCGATTATTAATGTATTAGCGTGAAGAAGTTACAGCATTCGATATATAAATCGAAGCAAAAATCATTAAAGTTTTGAATTTTTTTAAATTTGGTAATTTTTTTTATATGTAGCTTATTCTTAAATTTCAATTTGTTAATAATTTCGTACCACTACTTTTTTGTTTGATTCTTGTACTCATGGTAAATAGTACAAACCTTATTTCTTCTGAATACAATTTCTTGATTAATCGATAAAGCACACTTTTTCGTCAGGCTATATTCGAGCTGTATTGCGGGGAAGAAGATCTGATAGAAGATTTGAAATTATTAAAAGAGGTGTGTTTGGCTGCAATATTATGCGATTGCGTTGCACTGATACTAGTCAAAGGACAAACATAATTATTTAGCGCTTATCTAAAATTTCCATAAATTAATAGTTATTCATGTTCCGCGATCAAATGCTGGATCAAGGTATATTCTAATGTACAATTTATATTAGATATACATTAGGGAACGAAGTGTGGAAACGGTAGTTAAATATGGCGGCTCACAGTGGCTAATGGCCAGTTTGACCATAGTATGGTGCCAGGTGTAATTTTTGTTTGTAGTTGTCAATTAACGCAGGGAAAAATATTTTCATATCAGATATTTTGGTTTATAAAGGATCAAGATTAAGTCTACTTGAAATATACCTATCCTATGATACTGCATTTGGTTTTCCGTTGCTTTTGCCAAGCCAATTACAAATTCACAACATATCTTCTCAACGCAATATGTGGACTTAAACTTCTGTCCGTAGCATTACAGCATTTTTTTTAATAGCCCAATGCAGTGGTTAGTGCAAATTTTGATGCTTGTGTTTTAGGTCTATTTCAATGAAATGTCAAAGCTCAATTTGCTGAACGAGGAAGAACTTGCAATGTTATTTGGTAATGTCGAGTGCCTGTTACCGTTACACCAAGGTGTGTTTTTGGGTTTCTTTCTATATTTTTGTAATATGTTTCGTATTTTCAGTCATCCTATCGTGATAATACATTTGAAAAAAGATCTATCCCAGGGGAGGTGTATACCTATAAGACGCATACAAAACTGCCACACCTTGAAAATCGTAATTGCTAATTCAAAGCCCAAAACGAGTCGTTTACCAAAGAAAAGCAAATGAATTGACAATGCTCGGAACTCCAAGTCAACACCTCTCTTCAACTGATTAATAACCAATGGACTACTCAAATTGATGGAGGCTTGAATTCGAAAAGAAAGCTTCAATGCCTAACTATTAAAGTCTAGTAAAGTTAGTGGATGCCTACACTGAACTATTAGCTTGGTGCAGTGCTGTTTTCAAAGATATTTGTTTTCAAGTATACATCACCGTTATTGATAATCTTAAGTTGTGCCTCATTAAACGGGCTTTAATTGGGATACCTCTAAACAGCAGCAAAGTTATTTTTTCGAACAATTCACATCCTGCGTTTAACGTTTTGTCCACGAAGCCCCGTTATGTCTTCATGAAGAAGCTAGACTTTTTCGGCAAATTCTTGTAGTGGGCAAATCCAAATAACAAGCACTTTCCTATAATCGTGGTCTAGGTTGGATGAGCTCAGATTGAAATTCCGACAATTTCTAAAAGTCAGACTAGTGGAGTGGTAAGAGGTTTAGGCGACCTTCGCTATGACGAGTCTTTGCATAATGGTCACCGCCCTATTATGAACACCTCCCTTCAGCAGGCACTCCCTACAGCGGAATGGTCTCACAGGTGCCTCATATTTATATATGTAGAGGTTTCACATTATTCAAAAACCTTTAAGAATGTGTGCATTGTGTAAAATGGTAGCCTCAAAGTAATGTTTTTAGTAAATTTACCTTCCCATTTTTATGTTTTTGTGACTGAGCAGCTGTTTTCAGAAAACTAATGACAGGTAATTGTTTGTCTATTCTTAGGAATATCGTAGGACTGTCAACTCAAGAGTTTTTTTTAAGTAGTGTACGAAGAATTTTTTCTGTTGTAGATTTGCTGGCTAAACTAAAAGGATTACGAAACAAAGATGGATCGATCGATGAGATTGGGCAAGTTTTAATCAACTGGGTAAGATAATTGACTTTGCTTCTTTGCGTTTTAAAAATGGTTTAAATTCTATCAATTAATTTTGAGAACTTTTTGATACCTTTGACTCTATCAATGTCATTGGAGTGAATATATGTAGATGTAGTCGATTTATAACCAGATTATTCATTTTATATTGGTTTTAATTAATGTTCATTGAAATGATATCAAAAAAGGACATAAGGGGCTGTCCACGTCTGTCTGTGCCTGAAGACTTCGTTCTTCATATTGTGACTAAATCGTCAATAATGTGCAGCAACATCTAATGGTCCTGTCCACAGAATTCCAAACAATAGACCAATAATGTTGCTCCATGATGTCTGCGACCAAGTTTATGTGCATGAAACCTCCAGTCAACGGACACTTTTTGCATCAGACAGTGTGTCGATTGACCACAGTTGTCCACATGATGGAGGTTTCACTATTGCATGTAATGGAGAGCCTGGTATTGAAATTGTTCAAGAGAAAAAGATTTTTTTTATATCGCATGTAAAAATGCCAATGATTATTCTTGTGTAGGGTAGCTCAAATTTTGCCAAAATAAATAATGACAACCGACTCATAGGATTCATGCTGGAGCATTGTAATATCATAACTGGGTTTGATACTTTTAAGCCCAATCTGAGACAAAGAGTACTGTTTAATCGTAGCACTGAAATATGCTAACATTTCTTGAATTGCTTTTATGCTCTATCATTTCTCTAACAATGCTTCTATCGTTGGCTTGAATAGTTTTGCTATAGCTTTGCACTTGCTTGGGTTTTGCTTTTGTTGTGTTCTTAGGAATATCAGGGACATTGCCTAGGCTTTAAGTTGGTTGTTGTGGCACACAATATTCAGTCGTTCAATTGCTTATATCAAAATTTGAAAAGATATGCATAGACGGACTTACCGGGGGGTGTAGGGGTGCGACAACTCCCTATTATTTTGTATCGTTAGGTAAATTTAGCTTTGAATCGGTAAACAAAATTTCTGGTCCTCTTTGCCAATCAATTGACGCCAAAATCTCACTTTATGTATCTCCTCATCTTCTTTGCCTTTTAGTTAGATGGGCGTTTCCATAATTTTCTAGGCTCCTGAAGGATGTGTGCAAAAGGCAGATCATCGCCTAGCACCCCCACCCTCCTCCCACCCCATCCTTGCCTCTTAAATCCGTCCCTAAAGATCTTATTGTTCACATCGAATATTTTAAGCTTTTGACATTATATGGGCATCTAAACAAAGATTTATCATTACTGAATTTTTTTATCATTTGACATTAGCTATCGCTCTTTGAATGCTATTGATGATCGAAAACTATAAACTGAAATCACGAAATTCGAACAACCTGATTATTTATTCTTGTAGCTGCATTCGCGATAGCAAATCGAATTGCTGTATGGTAATATATCCTTATAGACATATATGTTGTGCAGTTTATAATATCGGTTAATTTTGCATCATAGATACCTGGCCTAGAACCTTATGTGCCTTATTGCGCTCAACAATTCAACCGGAAACACTTTTTAGACAATAAACTAAAAGTAAATTCAGCCTTCGCAGATTTTTTACAGGTAATTAGCTTACGTTTTATCAATGACGTGACATTATTGTGAATACTAGTACCCAGGACTTTTATATGAGATTTGTATGGCGTTATATTAACGTCAGTTCTGTTTTATCTTCTATTTTATCTTCTGTCTCACCACGGACAATGTAACATAACATACAATGAATCATTATTTATAGTTATAACATTATTTGTGTACCAATATTTCCGCAAACAGCTAATTATGAGTTCTTGCAGTTGATTATATAGTATATAGGACCCCATTTTCATTAATAAACCCATTCAATAACAGGCAAAAAGTGTACTACTAAGGGAATGTCAAGTATTTCATCCCCTGAAAATTAAAGCTAGAAATTTTTTAAAGATAAAACGCTACCACGCAGCTCCATTTAAAGTGACTACCTATCGAAATGTTCATCATTTAAACTAATTTTTCATAATTTTTCAAAATGATTTTGTATGTTTATTCTACACAGCCAATGATAATATGAGCAGCCTGCTTGTAAAATAACGAAATATGTATATTCTTTGTGAGCTCTTGGAGAGCCTCTGAAGCTCCATATTTGTAACCCTGTCATCATTTTTAAAGCCGCGAATCCTGTGTTACTCTTATTATCAATGTCAATGACCCTATTCAAAAATGTTATTAGTAGTTCTAAGTTCTAAGTACCCGGAAATAGCTCTATGTACCAATGTTTTTGAGCAAAAAGCATTCCCCTGTAAATTTATCCCACGATCCAACTTGTAGATAACTTGTTGACAGGTAGATAGCACCTGTGCACCATCAGGCGTTGGTTACCGTACATTGACTGATTACGCGAAGAAGTCTGACTACTGCACCCAAAATCAATAAAGCGGGAGCATATCTGGTGAATCTTAAAAATTAAATAGATTGATTAAAGAGACTGAAGAATAGATAAATAGATGAAAGATAGAAGATGGACTTTACTTTTTTGTTCAGAAGACAGAGCTACCTTCTTAAGCTTTTGTCATTTGGAACAGCCATCGATATGCCCATTATCTTTCTTACCATTTCTAATGATTAAACATTTTTAAGAAAGCAAAAGCCCGGTTGCAAGAACACTCGGAATCAATTTTGATATAATTCTATTTGATTTCTGATTTCTGCTTTCAACTTTCAGACTTGCCACTTTTATTAGATTAAATCGATTTAATTACTTTAAATTAATGTCTTACAGCGCTGCTTAGAATCACCATTTAGCCGCAAGCTTGATTTATGGAACTTCCTAGGTGAGTGAATCTGAAGCCAACATTAAATCTTAAGATATCGATAAAGTTCCGCTCTCTCCTTGCTTTTGGAGGTTTGAAATATAACCAATCAGACCATTTACAGAAGAAGTCATGAGCAGAAAATTACGAGGAAATTTACGCAAGAAATGTTATAATTTGCACATTCAATACCTGTGGAGTCATAACGGCCTTATTACCTCATTTGTTTCTTGAAATAAGTTATATTAATCATCAACATAAGCTAATGCAATCTGTAGATGCAGGATGTGTAGGTTCTCTTAACATCATTTATCGCTGAAATGAATTTGGTTTTCGTGTTATTTAATACCGCACATGATTTGATGATGTTAACTTCTCTCAGTTTGATGTCCGTCACCAGGCAACCGTTGTAGTGTTCTATATCACATTTTTTCAAAGCAACACTCCCTCCTGTCTGAAATTCTCTTTTAATCATATATCGTTTCTGATATCTATGAATTTGCAATATTGTTATTCAAAATAAATGGAAATCTTTCTTCACCACCGCTAAACCATATTGGGGACGTAGAATGCTATTAGCAAAAGCCAACTTCATATTCAATTGAGCGAAACTATGTCCTTAAATTGTTGCTTTAATTAGATTTTCTTTGAATTCAAAATAATAGATGGTGTGTTAATTATTCTTTTGAAGAAAATATTTCTCATATATAAATTGGGAACCACATGTTATTAAAATTTATTGGATTTTATCACAAACAATGCTGTCCAGGTTTTTGATGCTGTCAACAGAAAATAAATCTTGTTGATGAAATGCAAAACACAAGTTAAATGCGTTTGATACAAAATGCTTTTATGGATTTTGCTAATATCATATTTTTTGAAGGCCTGAACAAAACACCATCTGGCTATTATCTGTTTTAAGCTAAATAACTACTGCGCATGCTCTTTGAAAGTGGTTTTAATTGTTGGCTCATTATAAGACTTCGCTATTTTTGTATTCTCAACAATATCGCTATTCAAAATTAAGCTCATTGCTTCTTTTCCGTTAATCTAATTTGACACATTTTGCTGCTACTTAGATGATATTGATCTGAAATTGGGATACCTCCTTTTATTTCTTCTAATTTTCTTTAGATGCCCCAAGAAACAGGCTCGTAAAATATCCATTGCTGTTCAGCACAATAGAAAAACTTGTAAGTTTCTTTTGCTTGTATATAATTTTGAAACTTTTTAACAATTTATGCTCCAGTCAAAGTTATAATTGCAATCTAAACAGCTATTCTCACCCACTGGTTTTATTATTTAACATAGTATGTCCGTCTTTATCCTTTGTTTTTCCTTTCATGACAAGTCAAGTTCTTTCAGAGGCAGAAGGAAATATTTATTTATCATATTCATTATTCAATTTGAACTCCCACAGTATGTTCTCTTTTCATGAATCAGCTTTGATAATGCATTTTCGTTCACAGACGTCAGATTTTTCTAAAGACAAGTATCTTCTCCATGATTCAGTAAGTTATACCTCAAATTTATCATTTATCCATTTTATGCTCTCTTCGTTGCCAATTTCCGGTATTAAAAGTTGCAAGGTTGGTATTTGAATTCGATAGACTAAAGCGCAGTTTGTGAAGTAGAAAGTGGTATGGCGTGAGCAGAGCCGCACTTTGCCGTAAGGCAATTGGTGATTATTTATCTACCAGCTGCTGACCATAGATACTTGGACTTACCCATTTAGAGCCTTGAATTTTTTAAAAAGTTACCATAGCTTGACTTCCACAGAATCTTTAAAATTATTGCCAAATTTGTGGAACATCGCCCTATAAAACTAATACGGCTCCGAAAATGTCGCTCAATTTTGTAAAGAAAATTTTGAAGTTGTTATGAGGCTTGTGTTTTTTCTGCCAGATCAACTCCTTAACGTTTTCATATTCTGTCCTCTATTGTCAATATGCAATAAAATCTATACACTCTATTTATCCAGCTAATTAACAGTTGGTTTTTCGCTGACGGGACGTCGCCAGACATATCATTCAAACTAATATTTTACAAACGGTTACATTGGTTTCACGTTTCAGTAGCATTGAGAAACTCTACATCTGATTCGCCTATGGGTAGCTAGCAAACCAGGGGGTTGAACATTTTAAAGATTAGGTTGATCTATGATTTGTGCATGGTTGGTAACTAGTCATTGAGCGATTTTTAAAGTTTGATTCACTTGGAAACCGTATTTCTATATGAAATTGATATGTCTTGATTTTGGAAATAGCCATTCATACATAGCATCGAAGTTATGCAGTTTAAAGATAGAAAAGTAAATTTTACGCAACAAAGTATGTAAATATGTAATTTGTTGAGAAATAAGGTACATTTCAAAATATTTCGAGTCATGAAATGTTTTTTTACATATATGTCATTTCGACATTTCGACAACAGTTTCTAAATGTAAACCCCATCAACAACCTTGGTAGTTGAAATTAAACAAATTCTCATGGTCATATACCTATATATTGTATTTGCCTGAAAATTGATAATTAAGCCTCTTCTAAAGGCTGTTTCAATCCATCAGGAGAAATCCGAGGACCACAGTTTGAAATCTTACCTTCAAGGTTAGATTACAGTGACATCTATACCGGATCAGAAGGGCCTAATATGATAAGAGATGTCAGATTTTCTTATCAGCAACGGATTTAAGAATGTTATAAGTATTCTGCATTAGGCTATATCTTGGTAATCTGCTGCTCAAGCGTCTTCCCAAGATATAAACGACTAAGCTAAACAGAAATTGCACCAAATATATTTAAAATTGTATGACTGGCAGAAAAATCTGGTTTATAAAAAGGCGTCTTGTAAACTTTTGTTATCATTACAGATAACATGCATATTTAAAATAATTTGTGACTTTTTTGCTAGATTAAAGGGATCGAGGAGATTATTTCACAAGCTGATAAAGAAACTGGTCGATCAAAGGTATGAGCAGTTTTAATGTTTGTATTTAGCTACTCTGTCTCTAATTTAGGTGAAAATTAATCATTGGCTTCATTTTGAAAAGCGCGATCCTTCTTGTCGCAAATACAAGGCTCCACGAACCTTTAACAGAAATGCTTTTGCTTAAATTGTTTTCCCAGCTTTCTGCAACGATCTCTTACGCACTGACAGCTGATGTTCCTTCATTGAACGAGCGTGGCACACTGGCTTATCTACCCAATGTGCTTTCTCTTTTTTCACCATTTGTATGTATAATTCTGTACATCAAAAGCTCGTATACATATACGCTACCTTTCTAACCTTCCAACGAACTTTAGATCTATAATGGCCCAACACAGATTCATGTCACAACTTGCCACCGCTGTACTAGCAGTGAGCCACATCCACCTCGTTACTACTTGATAACGGCTTCCTTTTTGGACCACAGTGCCACAAAACTGCTTGACACGAGATGCGATATCGTGAGATACGCTCCTACCCCATAAATTTTCCATATCGACCTATTTTTATAATATTTTTAAGATTCCGAGTGGTCGTTTCGAAATTTCCCAGCTATCTTTATAAAAAGTTATTTATAAGTTACAGCGTATATGAAAAAGTAGATCGTAGCTTATTGATGGGCTGATCAGCCAGACTTCTTGTTTTCAAATTTATCTTAGCTTTTGCAAAGTTTCTATAAGTCGAAAATTAATATTTTAATTCTTCTCATTGACACTGAAGAAAATGCATGCAAGAAATTTTCAAGTGGTACTCCAGTTAGTGCCTACTTCTGATAAACGAATGACATCAAGTGTAATCAAATGTAATCTAACTTTATTCAAGAAACCTTCTAATCATCATGCTAAACATATGCTGCCTTAAAGAATTTCGGTTAAATTTTTACGCTTTCTCACTCTTATGAAGGTTCAGTTTGGGCGCTAAGACGGAATGTCACTGGTTGACCTTCTTCGCTTCTTAAAAATGATCTTATCCATCAATCCTTGTTGTGTTTGGTATATATTTAACTGCTGAGAACAGTTTTTTCAGGCTATTTCAGATATAATACTTGTATGAGGTCATCCTAATTATCAACTGGATCTTTAAGCGTGAAGCTTTTCTTTTTACAGTGCGAGTTTTTGAAGAGAAAACTCTATTTTGTCAATTCAGAGGTGAGTCTATCTTCTTAATACTTGAATAAACTTCCAATTTGGCCTTTTTCTCTTACTGGTTGCCAGGCTGTCACGTAACGTAGCCTTTGAACAACGCAAAGCATATCAAAATGGCCGGGGGGTTTTGCTCTGATTCGGATGACTTATACTTGCTCTTATTAAACATCTTTTCATTCAGTATTATATACCTGATTTTAAGTATCAATTTTTCTTATCGATCAAAGGCAGCGCTAAATTTTCCAATAATACAGTTAGAAGGTAAATAATAGGAATTTATGCGTTTTCACCTCATGTGGATTCCAGTATTTGTAATATACCAAAGTTTTAATGAAGAGAACATAGTCGCTTATTTAAAAGATTAAGAGCCTCCTTTTGAGTTTAATGGGTAGCCCACGAGTTATTGAAGATTATGCGATATAAGATTGGCGGACCTTAAAGACAATTATACTGTGTCAAAAGATTTCTTTTTTGTTGACAAAGGATCATCTACTGGGTAAATAAGAGTCTCAAATTTTAAAATCTGCCATTTTAAGGGCAGCTTTGTTGGCGGACACGTATACTGAAGGTTAACTGGAAATAGGAAAGAGCCTACATCGCGCTGTGCAAGGCTCTTCCTGTGGCATGGGCTTCTTCCTGTGGCATGGACTTCTTCCTGTGGCATGGGCTGGTTTCCAAGCTCTTTCCTAATAAAAACGGTGTTATTGTAACTTTTTATGCTCAAATTATCTGTGTAAATTCGTTCTCTTAAAACTGCGTAGGTTTTGAAATTTGAGCGTCGTGGGTTCACTTACAAACCGTCCTTTTCAAAAGAAAAATAGAGCTACTACCATTTAAGTTTGAATTGGACCAGCCACAGACTCTGCATGTGTGTTGGCATGTTGTTAGTATGAGTGCTAGTCTAAAACGAGGGGCAGTTCACTCTTGCAAATAGCGTGCGAGATTTTACCTAAAACAAAAGGATTTCTAGGGATTTTCAGATAAAACAATAGGATTTTCATGAAAGGTGTACGAGATTTTCTTGGAAAGATTTCCCCTCGGTCTAAAAAGTGTACGGACAATGTTTCGTGTCATTCGAATCTTATCTTATCAAAATAGAACTCAAATTTGGATATGCTTGTAATCCTGCTTGAATATTTTATCTTTCTTGAATATTGTGTAAGTAGGGACAGTTAACAACTTTACACATTTGAAACTACTGGAAAAACAAGAGCGGTTTGAGAGCCATTAGATATTATCCTCATCCGTCATTTAACCGAAGTTGTATCTTATTAGGAGGCTGGTAAGAAGTCTTAAGACCACTTCTCTGAGTCCTTTTGAACTAAGAAAGAATGTATATTGTCACGGAGATCAAACGGAAATTCAGTAGAATAGGATTTTCGTTTTAATCATCGATTACATGTGACTCATTTGCTGACCGCACTGATAAGGATGGATAGGGTCTTTGCCCAATCAGAACATCTTTTCACGTTTCTAACTAACCAATCACAGGGGCTATTTGTTAATATATGCTGGAAACATTTAAAGCATTGACTACGTGTGCTTTAGAAAGTCCGGTAACAGCTAGTAATGATGCGCTGAACCGGTTCCCCTGTAAACGAAATGCTTAAACATATCCATTTTAGCGCTGTACATTGACAACCGGTCTTTTTTAACATTAGAATGCAGCAACATTCGAAAGGAAAGAAATTAGAATATCTAACCAAGAAGGAGAAGTTTGAGTAGTTTTGATAGCTGAGGCCTTTCAGCTTCATTGCGTTTAATAACAGTGCTTTGTAGGCAGAAATGAAACAGGAACTAGCGAAGGTCAAGAAGCAAGGGTGGGGACATTAGTATTTGAAAATACAGTTGAAACTCGATCGGATACAAGGGAATGAGAAATATGTTCGACTTTTCGAGGTTTACAGGTTATTGAGGCTCTTGATTCAGCTCTTATTCTAGATCGAAGCTACCAGATAAAATATACCAGGTTTTCTGATATATTATTTTTCTTGTAGCTTCTTGTAGTTCAGGACTTCTTGTAAAGGACTCCAGTGACCGTTCAGGGGTCCACGAAACGTCAAACGTCATTTGATGTGACAGGATAGGCTATTAGACTACGTCATGGCTAAAACTAAACCTAGGGCCCCTCTTCCTTTTGCTGTGTGCTTTTTATATTAGCCATGAATAATTTATAGCATGAAGTTTTGGTCACTTTACTCCATCAAAAAGCAGTTCATTAATTAGCACTTCCACTTAAAAAACATGCAAGAAATGATATAGTATTAAAAATAAATTAACTATAAAAGTAGAATAAATTATAATTCAATACATGCAAATTATAATAAACCCTACTTTAATCTGAATTAAGTTATTATTATTATTATTATTATTATTATTATTATTATTATTATTGTTATCATTATTATTATTATTATTATCATTATTATTATTTATTATTTATTATTATTTTAAAATAAACAACGATAAAAGACCAAATGGTTAACACTTATTTAAACTCCGCAGAGGAGCCATTCCGAACACATCTAAACGGGAATCATTTCTATCCATTTTTAGAGTTTTTCTTTGGTAGATTTAGGTCTGTTAATGTATTCCTAAGAATCCTAGAAGTTAACTCGGATTTTTCTGTGAAAAGATTTTCTTGCAAGCCCTATTTCTTAGCTCCAAATTAAATCTTAACCCAATGTGCCTGTTGTTGACAATAATGCATCATCATCATCATCATCATCATCATCATCATCATCATCATCATCATCATCATCATCATCATCATCATCATCATCATCATCATCATCATCATCATCATGAGCTAAATGTCTCATCAATATGAACCTAAAGGTGTTTTCCTGTATTCAGTGGTTGTGAACAAATCTCTCTCCTAAACGATGAACAATGATAATCTCTATCTGAACTGAATGGGTGCTGGTTTTTCTCGGAAGTAGAAAACGCTTGGTTCGGTAGCCACGTTTCCAATCTCTGTGATGCTACTTTTGTTAACTCCGCTTGACTTTATCTGGTTAGAGCGGCTTAATGCATCCAGGAAGTTATTTGGTATTGAGGAATATCCTGTCAGACGTGTTTATTCTCATTGTCGAATTTTTGGAAATTAATGTCTGATATTCTTTGGAAAAGGTTAACCGTGCCATAGGGCCAGAATACACGTCACTTAGGTTAGAACATAGTAGTTGAGTAGGCATTAATATAAGTTGAGGTTGTCTGGGCAAGTGACTGAATTTTTGGAACTTTCTATTATTTTGTTGTGTGTTACCACTACAAGTCAATTGCACTAAAGATTTTCAGCTGTTTTGCATGAAACATTTTTCAACTAGTCTTTTCAGAGACACTACTTTTGGGTGAAGTGTATATTATTTTAGTTGTTAGCATTCACTTGTTGTTAGCTTTAGTTCTTGGAGTTAGTTTGTGTAGTTTCATTGCTGGATCTCTTAACACCAGCTGGGATGACTGCATTTTATTCAAGACAAGTAGTTGATCATTGGTAGCCAGCTCCACAAATCCATGCACACTGCCATTGTTGTTATCAATATAACCTAAATTTATGTATATCTCATCAGGTCAAAGCCGTATAAACTGAGGTCATGCTCTTCAATCAATATAATATTTCAGTTTAAGAAAGGCAAATACAAGCTTTTTGACTTCTTAAACACGTCACCGAATCTCATACAATCATGTCTTCTAAATACATGTCTACAAATACATATCTTCGTCATTGGATCCATTAGTCAAAATTTCTCATGGTATCTTCCATTTGAGCCTCTTAATCTGCAAAATTACTAAGAGACATAAGTATTATCATTTCCTTAAGAATGGTTTAGATTCTAAGACTATTAACCAAATCTAGCGTATTATTAACGAGATTTTGTTTAAGCCATTGAAGTTCAATTTTCCTGTTGACATTTTCTTTGCATAATGCTGTTATAAATTAAGTCACTTAGAGCACCGTGCTTTTCTTGACGTTGCGACGAGGTTAGCTGGCCTAATTGGCAACAACCTATGGACTTGTGCAGAGACCCAACACAAACGATCAGGATAGAAATAGAGTGAAGGGTGCCGTGGATTCTAAGCAATATAGACGTCTTAAGGCTACCTTATTAGAGATATTGATTAACAGACTATGGGTATTGCACACCCATGCTGTATACAGTTGTCATTCCAATCACTGCTGAAACCTCATAGCTGCATCAGAATGCTGTTTAACAACCCATCTGTTGAAAATTTTATTCGCACAAAGCTAGCGCCAGAAATTCTCTAAAGGTGGATTCGTCCACTCCAAGCCCAGACAAAGGAGGCTCTAATTTTTTTATGAAAGTAATTTTTGCGTTGCTCAAACAAAGTGTAGGTTTGTTTTTGACCAAGGCTTAACTATTCACGTCTTTTGCCCCTTCATCAATATTCCGTTTCTGTTTTTAAATCTTATTGAGTATGAAGCAGCAAACAACCTCGCTTTTGACCCGGAACTAGATTTGATTAATGCAATTAATTTTCTGCATGACCATTAATGCGCAGCTGTGTTCATATCCAGCTTAATCTGGTTTATTCTCTTCACCCTTTGAAGAACGGAGAAGTTAGTGACGAAAACTTTAGCTTTTAATCAACTAAAAACAAACAAGTCATTCTTTTAGTCATAATCACTTTCATCATTCATGATAACGTGATAAAATGTGGGCAATGACGTCATCAATTGGATTTTCCCACTTGTCTCTCAGTGTAGTTTATGAGAAAGCCGCCATTTTCACCATTGTTTTTTCACTTTTACTTTTAAAACGTCATCCAGTGCTTTATTATGTTTCATCTTTATCATTACAATGAAAAATATGAGTTCTTGCTTTATTTAGAAAGTATTTGTATTCATTAGATGTTTTGATCACAGATGATTTTAATGCGTTGTATCTTTTGATAAAAAGCTTTTCAAGAATTGATTTTGAAACCAGTGCTATATTCTTTTTTTACTGTTTCAAAATTGTTACGTCCTACATTTTACCTACACATCGTACTCTTTCTGTGACCTTCGCCTGTCTGTTCTTTACTGTAGCATGCAAGTCTAGTCGCCTCATCGAAAACACTAATATGTGATGGATGCCTTCGAAATCGCAATGGAACGGTAAGTTCACGCTTCAGCTTTTCTATCCTTTGAAATCGTTTACCATTTTATTCAAAGTCATACCAATTTTTCTATAAACATGGCCAGGTTATTCCGAATTGTGAGGTGTGAAAAAAGTAGTCAGTCGAAATGCATGAATTCAGTGTATTTTTTAAGGGAATAACTTAATTGTTGTGATTCAAGAATCCCAAGGTACACTCCAAAACCTTTCCCAAAAAAATTTAAGAGTCCGGATATTTATTCAGCTTTGGAAATGTTTCCAATATTAAAATTGCAAATGCAAGCAACGGCAAACTTCCACTGGCCTTAGCAATGACAAATTTTGTTAGTTATTTCTTATTGTGGGTATAGCAGGTTACTGTATGTCCGGTATGTATCGAAGAAAAAATATCGTGACCTGACCTTCCAAAATGTGTCAGCAAAGGAGTTTGTTTGATAATTGTTTATATAGTCGATTTAATAACAAATTTCTAAAGAAAGTAAGAAATTTAGAAACAGTGGCTTTCATCCAACGTAGCAGTTGATGTTAGCATATAGAAAGCTGAGATAAGATGGATGTGAAGTGATATAATACGACTGACGAAAATAATGGTTTTTAAAACCAAGAAAGTAAAGGCAAGCGTTTTAGCCAATAAGTATCAACATGCCTTTTATAACGTGTTTGTAGTATAAATATCCACCGCAGGTGAAAAGGGATAAGGATTAGATTTGAGTTTTACGAATAACGGAGTTTTATTACTACATACGAAAAATGTTGTTTTCGTCTTTTTCTATGGACGCGAACTTGTGTGTTTTGCCATGTGGCTTCGAACGTTGATCAGGACTAAGCTTCCTACCTCGTTTTGTAAGGAAACAAACCTCATAATACGGTCAAAACCTCATTGAAACAACTCAATATTTGATATCTCAGCTCTGGTATGTTGTTGAAGTCAGTAGGTGGTCAGGGGACAGTTTTTACCGTTTTCTGGATGGGCTGAAGTGAATCTGCGGGATACCCGCGTGATTTTTCTGGCATGAAAACTTCTTGTGCCATTTAGACTTTCAACATGGGTCCTTTAGTATCTCAAAATTCTGTTTATCCGTAAAATGAACGAATTTAAAAAAATAGCGGGAAAAAAGGCTGGAAATTCCTGAGGTTCTTGACCATACTTCGTTAAATACAGTCTGTACATGCTAAGCCTCCTGTCCCGTGCCCCATTTACCAGCATGTAGGATTTAAGAGCTTAATTAAAGATAACCCAACTGTTGAGATGTTAGCTTGGATAATCTATCGTGGTATTAAAAGATATAAGTTATTATTCTTTCATGGCTTTTTTTAACTACAGTTGGCCCAAAATTAGACCTATCCCATTATTTTAAGTGCCGTATATCGTGATCAGCTTAATCCCCCTCCCCGTATGACATGCTATCTCTCTAAATGCCAACTGATTTAAGCAATAACAGGTACTATCACAGCGAGATTAACAACGTTTTCGAAAATTACTGAGTGATGCTGATGTTTAGTACAAAATCAAAGATGTTTACAACCATTTTTATAAGAAACAGAGGTCACCATTGGGAAATCAAATGATGAAAAACAATTCCAGCACCTATTGTTTTAAGCGTTTCATTATTTTGATGTCATTAATTAATTTCATCATTATTTTGATGTTTAAATTTTGGGATGAAATATATTCTATTCATTTTTTTGGTACTGAAAATATTTAACGATTTTTGCCTGGTTATGAAAATATTTTATTTTTAGGGGACAATATTTTGAATCATCCTTTTGTTAGGATCCCCATTGGTGATTGTTTATTGTTTTGCTTAGCAATTGGCAATAATTATTCTTTAGATTTATACGAAAACTATCTGAGTAGGACGCCCTGAGGTACATACCTCTAAGATGAAGGAATGTGTCTTATCTAAGTTAAACCTCGTGTCTCAGCGACAATCCAAGAGATAAAGAATTTACTTTCATGGCCTAAATTCGGATCAGTCTTTAATTACCAAGAAAATGTTCTAGAGTAGCAATGAATCTGTAATATCTTAACCATAACCATGTGGGCGTCACCTGAACCAACCAAAACGATAAACGAATAGTCCTACAACACACTGCTACAGATCGGTGAAAAGTACAACGAAAATGTGTATTTGGCCCTCGTTAGTTTGAAAAGCTTACGTGTAGGGTTTCACTAATGAACTAAAGACTAAAGTTTCTTTGGTGATATAGCGTTTTTAGTTTCCAAGAGTTCTTAACTATTCCATGGAAATCATCGATAACTGAATAGATGATTTTTGAAAAGGCACCAATTAAAAACCTTCTTCGAAGCTACAATTGCTTCGAAGAATTTCTGAACACGTCCAAAAATTTCATCGTTCTACCAATTTGTTTATCCTTCTATCCCACCGCTCAATTTCAATACCCAGTGATTTTCAATTGAAAATCCTTGTGTACATTTTTCTTTTTGAGCAACGAGTACTTGGCATTCGGAGAATGTTAAGAAACATCGGTATTGTATGCCAACAATCAAAGAACAATTAAATTTTGAATTATTACAAAACTCTAGAATTGTCTTTTTCCCGACAATGTGACAAAGTGGCTCGCACAAAACTTCAGTCACCAGCAATAAAGGTTCTCCAGTTGTCTCACTGCTTTTATACAGCCCACTTCGGAAACCCCTATGCTGCCTCAAAAACATAATACTAAAGTATGAGATAGCATTTTTACCAGCCAGATAAACAAATAGGTTCAATTTCAATATATTTAAGTTGATAAAACCTTATGAAACAATGATAAATAAAATTTTCCAGAGCATTAAGCAACTTGAGTATTCTTTTTCGACCATACCTTCTTTTACACAGTGGATGCATATTGTATGAAAGGGGGGGGGGGGGGTAAAGGGCATTTAAAACAACATTGATTGTACATGGTGGAATGAGACTTTGCAGAGCTGATATCTTCAAGTTGGCATCGTCAACTTCTGAACTGGAATTTTGTTTTTCTCGATTCATTTTTGTCCTGCATTGGACTTACGATCAAACACCACTCATTTTTTGTAGAAACTAGAAGCATTTCTTTTCGATGATGTGTTTGTATTAACAAGACCAGCAACTCGGCGCGGGACACTTATGTATCAAGTTTCCATTGAGGTTTGTTACTTTCGTTTCAATGCAGCATCGAATCTATAGTGTTATTTTATTGTTACAATTGGAAATTTCTCAATAACAGCTCCTAAAAAAGTGGCTGGCCGATCACAACTCTCAATGGTGCATTTTGCAATTCTGAGGTTAAGATACTTACGGGGCATCACTATTTGCATTCAGAAATGCTTTGTTTGATGACCCTTAAAAACTGTTCCACATTCTTCTTATTGGCAGTGTTCTCTCTTGGGACTCAGGTAAAATTTATGTCCTTATCAGCTTGAAATCTAACGGTTTTTGTTGTTTTATTGCAGCCGATGTTACTTTCAAGTATCAAGGTTGAGGAGGTTATAGAAAGCGAAGTTAAAAGAAATGGTTCATTTAAAAATACAATAAACAGACTGGCCACAGGTATGTATCCCTTCTGGCCTGTTAGGCACTGAATCCTACTTTTTGCGAGGTTTAGAGACTTTTGGTCTTTTTTGTTTTGGCATTAAGATCTCGAGAACAAGTTTACAGTTCCAAACGAGTACCTCTTTGTATTTCTGGTTTCCTTTTAGGGCTCTGTTAGGATGATATGCGACTTTCATAAAGCTAGGGAGTATGATGACACCAGATTTCTATCTTGACTCTCTCATGAATGGATGATATACATAAACAGCATCCTAACCTCTGATTTGGTGTGCGTTTTAACGTTAATCCTTTGCGTGGTCACGAAAGAACTTGAGTGATTACTTTCTTGTAATACTAGCTCGTGAAGTTGAAAAGTATCAGTTGCCATTGATAAAAAAATTCAATTGAGCTGGTAATTTTCACTTGTTGACCATAAAGGTTGTCTGAATGTGGTAGGTTGCTTAAGGCAAGGTTGCACTGCCCTGCTTTAACTTCTAAGTAACCCTTATTTCTTTTTATATTCTAAGAATCTTCAACTTTTCTTTTGTGTTCAATAACAGTGTATAACATTAATCTTGTTTGACAGGGGGTAACTGTTATTTTGCTCGACCGATTCGATCACCAAAGTGAAATCTGTTGTTCTATCCGGTTCGGATTATTGAGGTCAATTAAAGAAGTTTTTTAAAACCTTTTCTACATAAAATAGAACAATCTAGGGCTGCCTTCGCTTTAACTTGCAATGCTTTGAGGCTCTTTTGTAACGGACTGTCTTCTGAATTTTCAGACCCCGTTTACACTGTCCCGGATAAGATTTTTCCGCATAAAACTTGTTCGGATTGATTTGCGTTTACGCTGTGCTGCACAAATTTTGTCCACTTTGCCCTCCCGTTTACACTGTGCCGGATAACTGCAGTAACATGCATAGAATGCCCAAAATGAAGTCTCCTCTGGGCAACAAAATAATAACAAAATTCCCGCCAACGTAAAAAGACTTCATTCTCTCTTCAGAATCATCTGCTTCTCTTTTAGACCAAATCCAAATAAAATAGAACAATCTAGGGCTGCCCTCGCTTTAACTTGCAATTCTTTGAGGCTCTTTTGTAAAGGACTGTCTTCTGAATATTCAAAGTAATGCATTGACTTTGCAAATGTAATTTTGTCGCCTTTCTCTATTTTTATCGATTTCTAATTGAATTTTTGGTTGCTAGAAAAGCATTCCGGTATTCAAACCTTTACACTCCTGCCTTCCATTGATCATCCATGTGCATCATTTACACTGCGTCCTCCATCGTCGATTTGTTCATCATTTCATTAATATTTAGCCCTGTTCTCTGTAGGCTTCAAAACAGCTTTTTTTAAGCGTGCCATTCATTCATGCATTTATTTATTCATTCATTTATTCATTCATTCATTCATTCATTCATTCATTCATTCATTCATTCATTCATTCATTCATTCATTCATTCATTCAATAAATTATTCATTCGCTCATAAACATATATGTTTCTACAACACAAGCAACAGCCTCGGCACCTGTGCGGTTCCACCACTCTTCTTTTCTTTCAGAACATTCTTTAAAACCCAGCTAACCCCAGAGCATCTGAGTACCTATTTTTATATTTGCATTGCAAAGAGCCTCCCAGTAAGCCGTACCACTTTGCTCACAAATGATGGCCTATTCCTTGTTAATGCTCTGATAGTTTAGATACAAATTTTACATATTATGTATAACTAATAGATTCTAAATACTATTTTTTTCATTAAATTCTTTCTTAAGTTCTATTATTACTTTGATAATTCACTGGAAATGAGAAGCTACCCTAGAAAAACTATGTTCGAATGGTTACAGCCTATTAACGTTGCTCAGGCTAAACGATTCCCATGATTATAAAAAACCATTGGAATCGCTGTCTCAGTTTTGTCACTTTTCTTCACTCGGCAGTGGCTACTCAAGCAGTATTCCGTAACAAGATGGCCTAAGTCTAAAGCAAACTCTTCCACATTGTGTTGGTATTTAAGACAAGCATACCCGCGTCTGTGTGTTTATTATTTTAATAGGTATATTTGCTCTGTTGTTGATTTTATTTTTGTTCTAAGGACCTTTATTCTGTTAAGCTGAACTTGCAGTGGCCTGTGCCCTACACTCTGCTATCTTCTTTACAGTCTAACTGGAGTTTTTCACAGTCACTCATTCATTCAGTCACTAGCTCCTACGTTCAGAAAATTTTCAATCAGAACTAGGACTTTATATTTAGAAAATGCATACGTCATCTACTGTGAACTTACCACAGGAAATGGTTCCCAGTTAAATATAATCTTAGTCTTATCAAGCAACTGACATTCTTAAGAAGTTTTTGTAGAGAGTCATTTTGAATGGCTTTCAGCTCCCCGTTATGATTTTTGAAACGCAGTTGAGTGCGAGGTTTGGTATCAAGCTATTCCTTCCCTTTAGCTGATCCCTGGTGCTAAGAGCTCGTGCTCAGTGCACTTTAATCCAGAGTGTCGTTACTGAATCATTTGAATGTTTTTAAAGCATTATCTTTGTTTACAGAGATTTAATATAAATTTTCTGTTGAGAGAAACCAGCTCCATTTTTCACCATCATTCTGCTATAATTTTTTAGATAAACAGAACGAAATTAATTAAGATTAACAGAACGAACAAAATTAACACTGTCCTTTTTGCGTCATTGCAGCTATATAGCCATCATTATTTTCTCTGGTATTCAATTTTCGTCATTAACAGTTATCAAGATCAACCGTCATCAACCATTGCGATCGCCGCCACCAAAACGTCAACCACCAACCGACGCCATCTAAATGTCCATGACAACAACAACAAATGCAACTAAACTGCATTTCGGTCCGGGTACACAAACGCATGACAATTTTGGTTATGCAAAACGTACCCATGCACTTAAACAATAGGGTACCAAAACGAATGATGAAACTTAGCATGCAAAACGGTCCGGGTACACTAACGCATGACAATTTTGGTTATGCGTAAACTTGGCGTGATTGACAAGTGTAAATATTAAACTCTTAAAAACGTGTCAAAACATCGCACAATCATGAAATCACACGATCTGAAACACATCGCCTTTCACAATGTTACACTTTTGCATAGGGTACCAAAACGCATATTACACTGGCACAACTGCCGCCAATCACAGCCTTATCGCGGCCGGCAGTCACAGCCATTACCACCATCGCCAGTCACAGCTACCACCACTGAAGTTATTTTCGCCAAGATCAGCCTTCCTCACCTTGGGATTCGATTTTCATCCCACAGACAGTAATTTCTCAACCACAAGCAAATCTTAGAGGTTAATTTAGTCCGCAAATAAACTGCCCGTTGATCTTTCGCTTGAAATCTTTTCTGGTCAAATTAGTGCCAGTCATTTCGTAAAGAACAGCCAGAAATGCCAGAACAGCCAGAAATGCCAGAACAGTAAGAAGAAAGCTTGATTTCTTAACCATATAAAGCTATTAAATACTATGCAGATATACGCACTTTTTTCTTTTTCTTCTTCTTGTACCGTAGCATATCATGCCATAAGATTTCATGGGTTGTTCTTCAGTTTCTATCCGATATTTTTTATCTTTTCCTGTCTCTTGCAGTGTTGCCAATCTCAACATCTTTCCACACCTTCAGCCTTCCCTTCAACCAGTCAAGCCTCTCATCCTTTGCCTACCTTTCGCTTTCTTTCCGTTCAATGTCTTTCAATTTCATCTTCTACTCTCAAATATGACCGACAAATCTCCATGTATTTAGAAAAAGTTTTTTAACTTTGATCACGACCGATTTAGAACTGGTTATGACCGTCTGTATTTTCAGTGATTAATCATTGATTGGCTTATCGCCACCATGAAATGTAATCGTGGTTGTAATTCTTGCTATTGATATTGTAATGTTATTATTCTTTGCACGTCCATCACTTTCTATCACCCGGAGGATCATTTGATCATAATTATCGTCAACTTTAACGCAATTCCTGTTGGTTATCACTCACAACTTTCACATCATCATCAACCTTCAACATTATCATAATTGTCATGTCAATCAGCACTTACGTTATCAATCACTGATCACCAATCGACAGGCACCAATCGCTAATCACTTCTGCTCAAATACGATTAAATCATTACATTTCAGGAAATTATATCTAGCTAAATCCGAGCGATTCTTTTTATGCAATTAGATAACCGTAATTATATCACCCGCAATGTAAATTCTCTACAGCTATGCTGTGAAAGACATTTAGATTTTATCTTTAGGCTTGTCTCAATCAATTTTGGTTTAGTTTCTGTTGAAATTAGTTCAGGTCACTCTTTGTGTGGAAAATTATTACTTTACTAGTTCAAATTGTTCCCCTTTCTTTTGTTTTTTTGGTTAGTAAATCATTACAACGTCTCGTTTAGTTTTAAACTTTTGGACTTGCTAGGCTGATACTTTCCCTACATACCCTAAGACGGCACAAAATGAAATTCCAAACATTTCTAGACTTAACATGGAAAGGAACCCTCGACTGTATCATTGCATTTCCAAAGTCCATGTGCTTTTGCTTTACCAAAACAACGTCGAATAGTAATAAACATAAGCGCAAGTGAAGAACTAATCTCATTCTTAACATTTCAGAAAGTTCTTCCACTTAGGCCCACCAAGGAACGTATGCTGTGTTTACCCTCCCATTTTGATATGATTTATCTTACATATCAGAAGTGTCACCTCTAGGGCAGCGGCTAATTATTCACTGTCCCGCCAGTGATTTTTTAGGTAAAATTGAATGTTGTACTAGTTTGATATTTTGAGTGTAGGTTGCCCATTTCTAATGTAAAACAATAACCAAACAACCGAGATCCGATCAACTATTTTAAAACTGTTATGCTAATGATCAATACGAAAAGGAATCTTGTTTGACCTTATGATATTATTTGCCATATGCACTGTGCTCTGATTAAAATCCTTATAGTTCATTTACATTGGTATGGGAGTTATTTATAGTTGAATCTTCTTTACATTGCTCTCTTTCAACTGGCGCTTCAGCCTCTGCTACATATTGTGTTCAAATTAATCTTGTGGTGTGTTTACGTAATCTCGTTTCGAATTATAGGAATCTCGTTTTAAAGCACGCGAAAATTTTTCATCGTTCTAAATGATCAATCTACTTGAAGTACAGTTCTTCATTGCTCGTTAAGAAAACTTTCTTTTATCATAACTTTTCCTTTTTAGAAAAAAATTCAATAAGACTGACAACTCTTGACGTGGACCATCCAAAGTCGTATTTGCTGCAAGCAAGAGACGACCACGACAAAAAACAATGGCTTAATTGTATACGAGCAGCCCTGCCTCCAATTGGTGAGTTAGAACAAATCGAATAAAAATGCTTGATACCACGCGGTCTTTGCCTGTCACTCTCCCATACGCTATGTTTGTGCTGCCGTGTAGAGTTGATGTTTTGATACGGAGTTGTGTCACTTTTTTGTAAACTTTGAGCCTACTTTTCCAGTCAGCTTCAATTAATCGAAATTGCTATCAAAAAATAACTACTGGAACCTCACTTTCGAAACTTTGCACTCTTGTTTTTCAAGTCAAAAGACAATCTATAATTAAAAACGGTTCCTTGCATTTACAGCTTTAAAAGATGGTTTTCGTTTCTTGAAAAGTATCTTGTTTGTTTGTTTGATATTTGAATGATTTGGCACTCCATACAATACACGTTTCCTAGATTTTAAAAATCGAGTTGTAAAACAAGATTGTTTTAAGTGCCTGACAATTATTTTCAAGACAAGAAAGCAGGCAATTCCTTAAGAAAGATTTCTTATAACAAGGAAACCTAAGTTGTGAACCGGAAGCGTGCAATTTCTTATTAAGATTTGCGAATCGAAAAGTATCAACCAGGCCAATGTTTCATTCCTTACCTGCCTGTTTCATTTCCTTATGCCCTTGCCATGTCAAGATGTTTTTTTTGCAGAATTACAACGATTAAAATTTAAGAATTTTGTGTTGAATAGGTATTTGACATTAAAGTGCTCTGTTGTCTTAAAAATATTGTGGCCAATGTTTTATTTGATCCATTAATTCAGTCTCGTGGTTCCTTACCTGATCTGAGTGAATTTGTTGATGCAACTTCTGCTACTGTAAAACTCTATGGTTAAAAGATCGCTGAAACTCTGGGATGATTGTTAGAATAATTGATATATTGATCAAACAACTGCCCTTTTAAAACCGAAGCCCTTTTAAAACCAAGCACAACAGTGAAGATAAGAGATTCTTTATTTGTTAGTATCTGCTGAAGACATTTAATATTTTTGTCAAAGTTACGCTCTAATATGTTATTTGTCATGCCATTATTTGTGAAACAGTCGCTAAGACTTTGTTTTTTATACAATTTCTTTCCCCAAGAATGTTATCTTTTTGGTATGCAAATGGGAGAAATGGTGTCTTGAAAAATTTGCTCATCTGCCGCATTTTTGTGACGTCGCTGATCTAATAATAGATGACAACTGATTTTGCTCCCGCGATTGTATCTTTAGACGAACAAAATGTTTTTGCCAGGGCAACTCTCAGCCAGTAACAATGAAATGTTTCTTAACCGAATAATTCGTTTGAAATGCCGAGCTGTCCCAAACCTACTCTTAGTTGTTGACGAGGAATGAAAAATCTTTCTTTACGCGCACTTCAAGAAAAAGCAGGTAGCAGATGGTAGAAAAGATGAAGATGTTAAAAGCTTCCGAAACGAATCGGCTAGCTTTCAAGATTTTTGGGATTTCTATTACCAATCCTTATATTCCAATCCTTAATTTATTACCAATGTATTTTCATCGTAAATTAGAATCATAATAACTTGAAATGGAAAAGCAATGGCACAGACAGAAAAAACCAGTCTCTCTTAGGCATCTTTTCTACTACCCAGGGTTAAAAAGCCACGACTTAAAAACGTATCCGTTCTCAATGTAATTCAATCGAAACGTATTTTTCGCCAGTTTGATTTTATTTTTCATCGATTTTTCATAGTTTTCATTACGCTGCGTTAAGATGTTCCAGGTTGAAATATATAGCTAGCCTCCTCCACTCCAGGTGAATAAGATTTGCAGAATTATACACATTAAGAGAAGTCTGCATTTGCAGCAATAATTCTCCATTTTTTATCGTTGGGTGAGATCTGGAGAATTTCCACCTGTTTTAAGCTCTTGTGGTCTATGAAGATGTTGCTTTTGCTGTTATAGATTTTATAATATTCTCAAAAGTTTCTACTGTTTCATACTATGGGTTCACTTTACGTTTCTCAGACTGTCAACTGTCAAAAATGACTTTCTGACCGTCTATGCGACCATTGCTATTGACAGCAACATATTCCTATTGTTTGGCCTTTCTAAAATTCCTCGGTTTGTGATGAACAGTAAACCTGTGGCTGAACTGAATTCCGCGCGATCTCGTCAACCGATTAGGAGCGGGGTATCTTTTGACCCTAGGGATTACGGGCAGGCTTGAGATTCTGTAAATTGTTCAACAGTTACACTAAATGCGTTTGACATCGTAGATATATTATGAAGTCAAAGATGGATAATAGCTTTATTTCACAATTGAGGTGACATGTATAGGATGCCTGTCTTTAGTAAACTGTTACCACAGTTCCTTTGTACATCGGATCTCCTATCCGGGGATCCTCTATAAAAATTCACACAGATGAATAGAATTTCACTCTCTACTTGTTATCTGATATTTCTATCCGTATTAATAAAAGATGATTTTCATTGACATTTTCGATTTTCTTTATATTTTAAGATTCAACATTAGGCTAAAAAAGATAGCGCTAAGCACTCTACAGGTTCATGGTTTGCTTATGATTGTTCCTCAGATATCGTCCATTGGTATTGCCTCTTTTTAACTGCGTCCCCCTCCCCTTTGAAAGTAGCATCGTGTATTATTGAGAATTTTCAGTGTTGGAACCGCACTTGAAACGTTGTTCGACGCCTACTTATGAAGATCATTTCATTTAACTGGTGGCGACAATAGGATGCCATCCGATAGCAGAAATGACTCAGAAATCAGGATGGCAAGATTTGTCGTGCGGTTTTCAATTTCCGCACGGATATAGGACATTTTAATACGATCGGACCTTTCTCTATTCTGTGTCTCCGTAGTAAAAATTTATTGTAATTCAGCTTATTCTTCGATTACATATGTTGGCTACCCTTGAGTTGGAAAGTAGCTGTGTTGAGCACTGCTTATGTAGATTTAGAAATTATTAATCTTTATAACACTTTATAAAATCATTTTCTCTGTCCATTTTTGAACAAGCGGAAATCTGAAGGCTGTGTTTTGTTGCAAAAAAGACGTAGCATGCTCTTCTGCAAAGACAATTCTCAGGCTGGAGTATGGCTACTGCGTGACTTTGGTCATTTTTAGCCTCCTAGTAACGAAGCCTGTTTTTTGTTTTAGGATCCGATTTAAATCGAGGTTGGTGAGCCGCTATCGTCACGCTGAGTTCGAGGACCCTTGGGGAAACGCTTGTAAAGCATCTTGTAAAGAACACCAAGTGATATGGTGACAAAAAAGTTTCTTTGATGCCAAATGATAACTGTTTTAACAAAAAGCGATGATTATATAAAGAAACAAAAATTTCTGGATTAAGCAACTTATGTCTATTGTGGGCGTAACTATGGCTAAGGGCCTTCACTCACACTTGTGTCAGTCCCATGTTTTTAGCATCTTCATGCTTTTTTTGTAGAATTAAGGTTGTGGTATAATTTTAGTGATGCCTATGCCATAAAGGAAATCGGTAGTTTTTCATTTATGGGGATACGTTGTATCTCGGGCAAAGTATTGCTCCTAACCCATGGGGAAAGGCTTTTTTCAATTAAATTTAATGTCTTCCTTCTAGCAACCATAAGCCTGTCTTTTATGATTTAAAAATAGCCACCGACATCTGTACCGTTAGTGTAACCTTATGGCGCTTCCTCCTTTTTGTTTTCAAATAAAATAGATGCGGGCCTTAGTTTCAAGCCAGTTATCCATTACGCAGGTGCATCTCCTTGTATTATCGCGCAAAGTCGCGTCCACGCACTGATAATTTTAGAAGATCCGTGTAGCATTCAAGGAAACAGAAGATATCCATCTGATAACGCACCTTAAATTTAAATCCAAAGTTAGCCGACTTTTTGGCACTGTCAAAATCACCTGGACATGATTTCAAAAGTCTTCAACGAATTACATAAACCCATAAACCCTGAAAGCTTAAAATCGAAATGCAATATCAAGTACGAGACTGATCTTTCACTTGACGTAACTTCATCAACATAATCACGATCTGAGAACAAGGTAATAGGGACCTCTTCTCCCATTGTTACAGCCCCGTAATGTCACCCCTCACTTTGCATTTTGTTGCTGTAACATCAGAATACAGGGGCAGTATAAAGGTTTTAAACATACTAAGTTCGTGCTTTAAAGATTTCACAAAAATTATGAATTCTATATAGTGCTGTGTCTACGCGTACATTTGACTCAGGCTGTGCCACAAACATTTGCACTTACTCCCATTTTATTGATTTTTAATATATACAAATTTATAAGACTTGATGATGTGTTATAATTGTTGATTGATATGCATATTGATGTATATATGAAGATTTCTAATGTATGAGCCTACTGTTTCTCATGTTTCTTTTCTTGTCCCCCTGATTCGATTATTCTGCTGATAAATACACTGCAAAGCCAAGTTGAATTTGCTTTAGTTTTTCAGTTTCGAGTAATGATTCTCGGTTATGCACAGGATACCACGAAATAGCAAAGTCCTGATTTCGAAACTACACACCTCGTGTGAACAACATCCGTGATTAGCGCCGTGGTAAATTTCTGCTAGTGGTAAAGAATTTCACTGATCGAATTCTGTCATCACAATTTGGCTCCTTGCCATGTCTTAACGAAGGATTGAAAATGTAGTTTTTAAATCAAAAGAGGAGTTATAGCTTATTTGGAGAAAAGTTTTTGTCGTAGGAACCAGTGACCTGTGACGACACCAGATTTCTTGTCAGTGATAAGGAAGTACCCGTCATTACGAGCTGTCCGTCATTACGAGCTGTCCGTCAGGATGGACACGGCAGCCGGTGCAGGTTCCAATTTCCAAGTTTGACAGACTTCGAAAAAGAACCTTCCAAACTTTTATTACTTTGGTTTTAGGGGGGAACCTTTACTTTTTCGGTGCTACTCTAACGTGACCTGTTTGACCTGTCCACTTCCTGTTGATGTTTCGGCGTAGCGCGTGAAGCTTTCTGCCGGAACGATGGTTGCTTTGTTTTTCTCCTCGTATCAGCCCATCGTTACAATTCTCCATGTTTTTGTCGTTCACCGAAATCATTTTGAAAATCTAACAACACGTACACGGGAAGAGAATTTCTGAAATACCGCAAACCGCATTAGGTTTGAATATTGAATTCTCTTTCGGTCTCGTGGCACGATAAATCTATTTCTTCTATTCAAAGGGAATTATCTGTTGGTTATTAGTTTCCTGCGAAGGGTTGGGTAAGTAAAAACACTGGAAAGTCAATACAGTACTTCAGTGCGCTTGATAATTAACAAGCAAGGCAGTGTTTTGGCTGAATTTCAACACAATTCAATTATCATCAGGCTTTTTACATTATTTTGTCACTTGTTAGCTTTGATTCAAGGTTTTCTACACTGATGTAAATATGTTTTAGGCCCTTATAATTGGCATGAAGTAATACATTATGGATAGAATCGAAGTGAAACAACATCAATCATGTTTGGTCACCACCCTAAGACGCCTTTAGAGTACGTTTCAGGGTAGGTGAAAGTTTGAGCAATTAAGTATACAGTCACAACTCACAAGTCCTTTTTGTACGACTTCGAGCTGAAATGATTGTTGCTATAATACTATAATATTAAAAGCAAGAAGCTACTGTGAATTTATTCTCCCTTTGTCTCAACAATCACAGAAACATGGGCGTAGTGGATGCTAAACATTTAGGGGGGGGGCTAAGTACGGATCCTCTCCGAAAATTATTGCTTCATTGAGATGCAACTGACACAGAGGGCTGCAGACCTCTCAGCCCCTTTATCTCCTACGCTTATGAATAGGAGCAGCTTTGCTGAGGTATGATTGGGTAACACAAAGGGTAACTAAACACTGGGACACACTGGCTCAAATTAGGTAACTAAGCAAAATGCCATATTCAGATTTAACAAGGTCAATGTATTTCTGAATAGGTCTGCAGCTATGTGTTCAGTATTGACTGAGGATTTCAAGGTTTTTCAAACAAGTAGGCTAACTGTAAAGAGATATGGTTGAAGGTATTTGAACTCCATCTACCAAGGATGAATGAAGTTGAAAATGTTCGGTGGCAGTATTAGTTCGGTGGCAGTATTTCCTATAACCGTCGTTTCATGCTTCGCCTATACATTAAAACAATAACATACAAGTGATAGATCTATAAATCGAATTTCGCTTTTGTGTATAGAACAGGACGGTTCTGAGTTGCCACTCCGAGTTTCACGCTTGATTACAATCATCGGGAAGCCATAGAAAATCAATTAGAAAATCGTCTTCTTCGTCATTTTGTTAGTTCTAAATTTGTTTACTTCATGTGATCAATCAAAACCAGTTTACCCCTTCCAAGGAATAGCTGTGTCAATGATTTGAACATTTGGGTTCAGGTCTTTGTTTGGAAAGATAGGAGAGATGATCAAGGGCAATAAGTTGATCGCAGATGATTAGATGTTGTTGGTTTCTGAAAAGAACTTAAGGTGAATCAGAATGACAAGATGAAGAGTGACGTCACTGTGAAAAAGGGTTGAGCTATAGGCTCTAGAGGATTTTGCATCAACTCTCTATGTTAGAACTTCAACCCAAATTTTGCCTGTATTTATATCATCTAGTTCATGTGTTAAGAAACAACAAAAGGCACAAGGCTGTCGCTCATCACCACCTCCCTTCTCGAACTCTTCTAAAGCCCCACATAGTTTGCTTGGGGTCTCGAGTTTCCGCACCCACTCAATTCTTTAGGAAGAGGATTCAATCACCGATGACTGTCTTTTATTCCAGCAAAACAGTATTCTTTCTCCACTTAAGAGACCGCAAGTCAAGCAGTTACAGTTTATTTAGAAATTGAACATTTGCTTTATTTTCACTAATTTTTTTCTACTCTTACTAATTAGAAATTTCTTAGCAATCATGTCTATGGCGGGGGTTTCTTATCACAAGTATAATGTATTTAGACTAATTTAATAGAGCACAAAAGGCACAAAAGGAGAAGCAAAATCGAAGTGTCGAAAGAGAAAGAAACATTTTGTCTTTGAAGGGCGAATGTGCTAATTGCTTGTTTGTTGAATAATTTTGCATCTAGAAGGTGGTAGCACCTGCCAGCGAAAAGCATCGTCAATTAATGCCTGCAATCTGATTCATTATTGATTAAAAAACAAAGACATAACAAAAGCTCGATGGGAGAAACCTGTACTTGTTTTAGCAAACTGGTCACGTCATAAGCGAGGTATTGGCTTCCACGTGGGGAGATGCTTTTTTGACCTATTTGGGAAGCTATTTTCACAAATGCTGCCGGTAATACAACATTATATAGAAGAAATATAATAAAACTGGTAAGTAAACATGCACATCGATAATCTTGTTGAAAATATAGCAGTAATTGGCGATTCGTGAGAAGATTTGTTATGAAAATACTATTTGTTTTCATCTCACCTATGGCTGGTATTCTGATTGCTTTCTGTCCTTACTAATTAAACATTTTGAAATGATAACCACTGGCAGGATTTGCAAGTTGCAAATAAACTTTTATTGCCTACGGATACTAGGTTTTCATAAACGCTTTTGTGAGTTTCAATAATATTAATCGCGTAAATATATATATAATCCTTTGGATACCGTGTTGTTTGCTATGTTAACAGCCTTTGTTTCGAAGAAACTGGAGAGGAGTGCTTCGCATTTGGGGGCATTTTGAGGGCTCCTGCTGTGATCTTGCTTAATGCTAGAGATATGCAAATCTACGATAAAGCAAATTTATTGAAAAATGAAATCCGGGATAGCTATATCGTTCAAATATTGGTCAGTTCGCTAAGTTTGCGGCAATGATGATCTTTGAATTCAGATCTTCTCGTGTAAGAAGTTTCGCCACTTTGGTTTGTGCCTTTGACTTCCAAAATTATCGAAAATCTCACCGCCAGGATTCAAAATAATTTATTCTGCTTTAGCAGCATACAAACTAGACACTGATGAAAACTCCTAAACAAATCAAGCTCCTAACAAAAATCACCTTTAAAGAGGACTTTTGATTTTCAATCATGTTATCGATAAGGATGCCTTTCATTTATGTTTGTTGTTGCAGCAAAGCTTGGCAACTGATGTAATTTTTGCCATCATTAAGGCTTTTCGAATCCTAGTTCATGCCTTGGCTGTTTGATATTTGGTAGAGAAACGTCATAAACAAATTCACATCACGTAGGATTTACAAAGGTCGTCCCATTATTCAATTTGCCTGTGTATGAACAGAAGAATTGCATCTTGTTTGCTTTTGAAAGCATCATGGGCTGTCATTAATACCACTGTCCTTAGAACCAGCTGGAAACCTAAATAAATCAAATGCTATTATTCAGATGTTTAAAGCAGTTGTCTTTTGGGCGTGACAGTACTTGGCTGTAGTCGTTTTTATTCATTGACCTTTAATACAATTTTTGGCAATCTTCTCGCACCATGAGAGCTGTAAATGCTGCAATGAAACCCCGCCACGAGGCCTTCATTTTCTTTCTCTATGCACGTAGCAAGGTTTTTATCTTCGGCCTTTCAAGCTCTTTTTAGTGTGATCTCACACTGCTCAAGCTAGTTCTGCTAAAAAGTGCAAGCTCTTGCTAGTGACTTTTCAATCCTCCTCAATCCCCATAAATAGCAAAAATGCCAAAGGCCATAGAAATGGTCCAGACAAACTGTGATAACCTCGCTCTCGTTTCCGGACGTCGCTCTTGCTGGCCGGTAGGCATTTGCGCACAGGCAAACAGTGCGCAAATGGTGGAAGAGGAAAGACATTTGTCTTCTTAGCAAACAAATTAATAAAAAGGAGAATAGGAAATCAGTTGAGAGAGGATGTTAGCCCCGGAATCAACCTGCATAATGCTGACAAAGTAAAAGAGATGAATTTTTAACTTGCTTTCGCGTCAGGGCCGTAAAACTTTATATTTACCTGATATCAGCTGACGGGAAATGCAGCTACAAATTGAATCTTATGTTCCAATTAGGTGGCTACGAGTTTCCGTATCTACTAAACCAGGGTTAATAAACTTTCGAGGATTTATGACAGAGAAACTCATCAATAACAAATTGAAAACTCTATCATATAGCTAAAAACCTAATTATGGGAACAGTTGTGTAGAGCCGGGGGTAGGTAGGGGGCTCAGCCGGGAGTTTACTAGATAATGCATTTATACGCCCAAATTGCAAGGGATTAGATTATCCTTTGTTACCGGCTAAATTTCCGCCATTGCGTAAAAACTGGTTGGTAGAGGAAAATCTTTAGCAGCATTCCGAAAGATCTGAAAGCAGATAGTGCTGTTTCCATACTATAAGGCAGAGCTTTTTCTTTCCTTATTCTTTCATCATCACATGATGCTATGATAACTAACAGGCTGTTGGGCTTTGAGTCGTTGATATTCATACTGACCAGGAAATGCAAATAAGTAATAAATTGGTACGGTGATCATTTTTATGATGTTTATTTAGAAGTTTCTAGTATGTAAAATCCATAAAGAACTCTCACCAGCTGTAAAAACTATTTGCAAACATGATTTGTTGCTGCCTGGGATAGGCTGCATCTCTCATAATTTTACATAGGTTGGTTGTTGTTTTTGATGAAGTTTACCAAGAAAAAGGTTAGTCCCCTGGTGGGCCTTGGTGTACATGGTCGTGTACGCAATGCATCAGAATAAGCTTTTTAAGAAAATGATAAAATAAGGCTAGCTGTGTTTTTGGCGTGGTAACTGGCATCAAATGGTTTCCCGCTTAAAAGTCACGTGACTTCTACTTTTATGCACACTGTTGTGCATTTTCTTACCTCGCAAGCTATTCATGTATCTAAGTATATCTTCAAAAGCCCATTGCACGAAACAACAAAAAGTTATATTTATTTGTTATGAGTTTTCCTGTTTTCAGTGCATGTAGTTGCAAAACGTCCTTTAGTTTTTACACAAGCGCTAGCCTTGTGCTACGTAAATGAATAAGCCGTATTTCTATTCTAGTCTAAGAATTTGATGAATCATTTCCTTTTTTCAGTATAGAATTTCTCCGAAGACTTTCTTGAGACATCTGGTTCCTTTCATTGTACCCGTTATTTTAAAATTTTGCAGCCATATGATATGAACCCTCGCATTCTTTAAATTCTGATTGGCTAGATGCTCATTTGAGACCTCACCCTTCGACACCAGGGGGTTGACAATGAATGGAATTCTGTGGTATCTGTCTCAGCCTTTGAATAGGGGGTATTGTCCAAAGGATTATATCATCCAATTTAAAGCGAGTTTCTTGCCAACCTGACTTTGTTTTTTTGTCTTAAAGTTGGAAAACAAGTTTCATTTCAATTTCCTTACACACTATACAATAGGATTTAACTGTGTACAAAAGCATTTTCTATTTTTGCTGATGACCAAAGCGGGGGGTTGTACAAAATTGTTTAACAATTTTGTCAGCCACTGCTCGGAAAAGAGCGAAGAAAGCAAACTTGCAACAGAATTGAATTCTAAAGACTTTAAGCTAAGGGCGCGGATTACAACTGTAATATTTTCGATTAAATCTTTCTATAAAACAAAATTGTTTGGATAGGAATGAAATGCTTTGTTTTGATAACTTGATGCAAATGTTTCGCATCTGTTGATACAATTTACATAATAGAAAACATTCTTGATTCACGAGTCCTTTGCCCGAAGGTTTGAATCAAACTTCTTATCAATGTCCTTTAGAGCTAAAGCTTTGGTAACCTGTTGTTGATATATCTTAGTGTCAGCTTCAATTTTTTGGAATATTCGTTATTAATTTGTTTGCTGGCAAAAACAGAAAGCAAAGCTGGCATGCCTGGTATTTTTATGAATCATGCCTAATTTCTACCAGTCTCTTCAAAAGGGGGGCGTCGACTGCTGAGAGTGGCTTATGACTAGAATCACTGATCTCTATAAGAGATCAATGACTAGAATCTGTTCGCGCGTATCAAAGTAGCAAAAATAAAAACAAGTGAAATTAGTGGGAGTCGTCCATAAAGCTACATAAAATTTCATCTGCGTCTCAAAACTGAAAAAATTTTAATATCTTTTATTTCAAGCGTTCTTATCTGCATCCTACAAAAACCATATCCTTCACGAAACTTTCATTTTTCATTCCATTTTTAGCAGTGAAAAAGATTTTTAACTTCGGCTCAATCTTTAATGAAAGTGGAATCGATCCAGTAGAATTTTCTGAAGTTTCTAAAACAAGTCTTCGTATAAACTGCAGGTTTTGTATGTAAACTGTTTTTACATTGATATGCAATGCCCACAGACCAGAACTAATGACAAGTAAGTGATGTCAGCTGTGACAGCGCATTTGTCTAAAACTGATTTGTTTTAGACAAATTTTTGATCGTGTATGTGTGTTTTTTAATTATAGTTTATAAATGTACCGAGTTACCTAAGTATCATTTGTCATACAACACACGGGATCTGTTAAAATCCCTGGCCCAAAAAGTCAGTGACCGAAAACATGATTTGTTTTAAGCATATGTATTCCCCATTCGGATGCTAAATGAATGGTTTGTCGCAGAACTTCCTATTCTGATTGATTGATTTATCACTGATGATTGATTAATTTATTTATACTTCTCCAAAACAAGGTCTCTTTTGGGTAAGAAATACCCTCGAGGTTTCAGCACCCTCCCTTGTTGTCAACAAAATGTGACCGTACCCCCATGCCCCCCACCAGCCTTCTCTCGAATGTCGGAAATTTCATGTGCGAGGCAACCCCCCGGCACATCCGCTGTCGTAATGTCAAACAGCATATGAGCATCAAACTGTGGTCAATCATCCATAGAGTTGATTTCTAATTCTCTTTTCTCGTGCCTTCTTCGTATACCACACCAACGCGAACATTTGAACGCTGTTTTCTTGGGAAAATGCTTAGTTAAAGAATCAGTGGAACATAACAGGTATGAAATAGGGATTTTACTTATATTACAGCCCCGCTCGAAACTGCTTGTCAAATTTTGTCATTAGAGCGGTTAGGCCCAGATTCCATCTCTGCCATGCTCATTTGCCATGACCGGTAAATTTTGTACAGACAAACGAAAAAATCAAATGCCAGGATAAAAAGCTACTTTTATTAGAAGTTTGGCTTTCCCTGTTAAATAACCAATTATAACTGAATTTATGAACTGCCTTTCAGAGCGATTTCGTGATTGGATAAAGCTCTTTAGAAAAGTTTCCAGAGGACTAAAACGCCGATATCCAACATTCCAGCTTCAAAAAGACATTTTATAAAAGCAAAAATAGTGTTCTAAGTATTTCAACGTTCGTTTGGCCCTAGATATTGCTTCGTTTAAAGGTCTGTCTCTGGCTGGCAGCGAAGTTTCGTTGTTTATAATGGATGGATAGGTAATAGTTCTTTATTTCAATGTTTTCCTATCCTTCAGAATCAAATTCTACATTGATTTTACTCTTGTCGATCGAAAACAGTCTTCCAAATTTGTATCATTTAGTTTATACCAACTGAGCTTGTGCTTTCTGTTTGTGTTAACAATTTGATACAAAACACAAGAGCGAAGGAAGTTTATAATTCGTGTCAAAACACCTCACATAAATGGGCCATTTAAATACCATTGACTGATGCCTTACTTTGTACTAGATGAAACTAAATGCTTGTTTCTTTGTTGCAAATTATACATTTAAAATTTGTCGCTTGTACTTTTTCGAATGCCCTTTTATTTATACAAGACACGGGACAGTAAACAATGATAAAACGCCCTGTTGGACATTAAATAATTAGTTGATGGAAGTTCGTTGTTATAAACCCGGAGGGCTTCAAATTGCCCATACCCAAAATATCAAACAGGTAAGGTTATGTTAAATAGAACAGGATTTCCCTACAGATTTTGTCTGTTTCTTGCAATGCTTTTGTCAAAATCTGTGAAGCTAAGCCACACATTTATAAGCCGTTGATTCAGTGAGAAGACCTCTCGTGTGCTGTACGGGGAAGACCCTATTTTTCTACAATGTACTAAATTAAAAACTTTGTTTATTGTGTTAACGAAACGTTTTACCAATAACTCATCCTTTCAGCGCAAATGCAATCCTCGCAGTGAAAGTCGATAAACGTCAATGTTTTGAAATTGACCGTTGCGATCTCAGTTTTAGTTTGGGAGTTGTTATACGACCCTGTTTAGTGTTTGACGAGTGATTACCTAGTTATTCCTGCGACTGCTCCCTATCATAATAACACAACCTGTATTACATGTATAGTTTCCCCATCCCTTGTTAACTGCCCTGATGTTGTTTTGGTAGAAAATTATTTATAATTCTGAAAAGTTTCATTTGCCAAACTATACAGATCTGCTGTGATAGCATATCGTGCCTCAGTTCCTAGCGAGTTTCTCCAGTCGATTTTGCTTATTTTATGTGGGTGCGGTTGGACTTGCAATTTCCTTTTCTTTGCATTGGTTAAGAAAATATTATGACTTCAGGGATAATCCCTGATTTTTCCTGCTTTACTATTAACTGGGACGATTTCCTTGCGTATTGATGCGAGAGACGGAAACACAACACCAATGAAAATTGCATGCACACTTGGTCAAACTTAGAGCTTATGACTTGTTTTGTCTTGTGTTTTGTGCCAACTTTGCCAGCTTTAATAAGCTTTAGTACCCTTTATTTCTTCTGATCAGAAGATTTTGATCCAAGTGAATGGTCCAGGTTAAACTCACCTTATTTTTGCCAACATCCAAATCTTGTTACAAAAAGCTTTTCCAAAAGTGAAAAGTAAATCCTTATCTGACAGGCCACATTGATGCTTATGCCATTAGCAGATGGCATCATCAAACAGGGTTAAAATCTGAAAACATTTCCCCTTATATAATTTGTTATGTTAAGCTTGAATAACCAAGAGCATGCAATTTCTTTTTACAGAGTTTTGCTGTCTTTCATTCTGGGGTTTAGTCTTGCCAGATTGTAGAAACATGTGTATATGGTTGTATAAAAATATTCAATTTAGCTCAAGGCAAAGATTCAAATCAGAGACAGTTCTTTGAAATGCTATCCAAGGGTGAGCATATTTCATCAACTTTAGTCTGGGATAGATAAACTATGATGGCTAGGAAGGGTCTGGTCTTGGTTTAGTATTTCCAATAAGTCTTGGGAAGATTGGAGAATGGAAAGTTTAGGAAGAGGTTTTAATAATAGGAAAAATGTTGTTAACATTGCCATAGCCTAGTGTTTTAATTTTACATCCAATCTGATTCTAATTTTGGCCAATTGATAGTTTGATATTCATTTATAAGCTGGATATTCATAACTTCACTAGTAGCCTTTCTGCATCTTGTTTTTTTAAGATTGTTTGTGTGACACATCAATGGAGTATAGATCATCCCCATTTTATTAACAATAAACTAATGTGATAGTTGCAATTTGAACTAAATTTGCAAAACATTTTTTAGTGGCAGCTTTAGTCTATTCTGCAATATATTTATGTATAAATGCTTTAATTTTATCCTGTAAATTGTCTGTATAAATGTATCCTGCAAATGTTAATTGCACTAGGTTAAATCCAGGCTTATTTGCAAATAAAAAAGAGATTTAAATTTTTAACAGTTTTTTAAGCCATATTTAAATGCAAATACAAGAAGTATTTACATGTTTTTAGGACCTTACTTTAAGAAAATAATAGCCATATAAACAGATAGCTACAATTTTGTGTCAAATTTGCTAATTGCCACCATAGTTACAATGATGCTATCTACACATAAAGTGGATCTGTTAATGGTTGGCAAAGATCTACAAACCAATTAATAGCTTTCAATATGCTTTTTAAAAATAATCTCTATGGTTGAATATGTTTTGTGGGTTACAAAAAAATATTTTGTGTAGTATAATTAATGTTTTGGATTTATAAGGCATGTTTCCTTGATACTTAGCAATGCCAGAATTGAACTGTGTATAGAGTTTTTTTTATCAAAAACTTCTCATTTGAAAAATTTAACCTGACATTGATTAGAGATGTTCCCAGTGTAACATGCAAAAAAACATGGGGGCATGCATGATCATGAACATACATCATTAAACAGAGAGCCTCAAATGAAAAATTTTAAGAAGGGGCAAAAGGGGGGGTCTAATAGAACTAATTAAAAAAGAAACACCTTGCATTAAGGTGGGCCCCAATCTTAGACTGGTAGCCTGACTCTTCCATCCCTTCTATCCCAAATTACAAAAACTAATCCAAATTAATGAGTTAACTGGGGAAGTTTATGACAAATTGATAAATTTTTGGGTATGACTTCATATGTCGAAATCACTCACCCCATCCTGTCCCTATTGAAAATAACCCCCAGTTGGTTAATTGCTCCTATTCAGGTTAATTAAATCTGCTATATCACCCCCACAACCACATTCGAAAGTTTTTACTTCGAAAGCATTTGCTTTCACTCAAACCAGCCAGTTAGAGTTCTCAAGGATATTGACTCTATATGGGCTGTTTGTAAAAACTAACAATGTCACAGTTAACATCCCATGTTGACAGATTGTCAGTTGTCACAGTGTTATCACTGTCTTCTCATTGATACTGTCAATTTGAGCCGACATCCTGTTTATTCAAGTGAAGAATAGCGTTATAATTGAATGGGAATGCAAAGTGACAGATTTGCTTGTAAAGGACAGTCCTTGTTGCAGCTTTTCGCTGTATGCTAAAGCATAGTTTGTATATTTAGCATGTTTAGCATATTTTGCATATTTAGTTTGTTTACAGTCCTATAAACCTCTGTCCATGCTTTATTCATTTTCTTAGTTAGGCCATGCAAATATAGGTTAGACTGGTACTGCTTAAATGTTCCAGTCAAGACATCGTCCCATTGCGGGTGGCTGCCTACTGCCAGTGTTGCCTATATCTAACCAACAAATATTAAGTGGATAGTTTGATGTATTTAGTTTAACCGTCAAATCGAAATATAATTTGATTTTGTTGCTGGCTTCCTAACAATATAGATAACGTCAACTATCAAAGCTATAATTGTATCTTTTTTCTACAGGCCCCAGAAAGGCTCGCGTGTGTATGTTATGCTATTTCTAATCGGTTCCGCTTTAAATTACTCTTTTTTGTATCATCGATAATAAAAAATTCTGGAGCAATTGTAGCTTTGTAAAAATTCCCGTAAGACAACTGTCACAGAACTTTTACAGAATTAGCTATATGTGCGTGAAAGTTTTCCTTTTATACAGAGACGGCGCGCACGAAATTGAACTTGGGGGGGGGGGCTGAGAATCAAGTTTAGTGACGTATGAGGACCCACGGGTTGGGTCCGACGTGCAAGAAAATTTTTGAAATTCAGCCTTCTAGAATGGCTAAAAATGCATCTCCTAGACAAAAATTTAACAAATTACTATACCGCTCAGAACAGAAAATTCGACGATTCTCACAAAAACATTGATTATTGATTTTTAAGACAAATTTGGGAGGAGAGGAGTCATGCTAAAACGCTAGTGACAGACGTTGGGACAAAAAGAAAGGGCGACCTTTCGTTCAAAGTGTACTTCGATGTGAATAACAAGAAGCTGTTGAATTGATTGAGAGAATTTTAATTCCTGAACAGAAATGTGCATCTACTTGATCTCGAGTATTTTCAGTAGGCTAAATTTACACATCCAAAATGCAGAAATTGCAATGATACAGAAAGTTATCTACTAAATTAATGCAAATAATAGACAAATTATAGAAATAAACCTAAATATATAAATAAAATTCAGTTTTTTATTTTTTATACTCTTTTAAAAAAAATAGTTAAAAAAGACTGTCGAAAATATTTTAGTTTTGAAAAAGTGGAGGGGTGCTGAAGCTCCCCCAGCCCCCCCCCCCCAGTGGCGCCGTACCTGTTATAGGCTAGTAAGTAAAGATTGCTTGTTTATTTAAAGAAAGTATCTTTATTTCTGGTAGGAATAGTCTTTTGAAATTAACAGACTGGTCACAGTCATTGATCAAGTTTGGCTGTTAGGATGATTTCCTGTTCTGTTTGATAATAATTTTCTCCAGCGACAATGCTTGTTTGAATTAATAACTGCATACATTCATTGTACCGAGCTTCTTCAAAACAAATTCACGTTTCCTATTTTCTACTCCCCCATTCATCTATTTTTAATGAGCTAGACTTGATTGCTGATATCACATGTTCAATTGGCAATTGATATTGAAAGCTCATAAAAATTTCACCGTTGGTACGCCGTTAAGCATTGGTCGCCCTTGTCGGCCAAAGTAGGCGAATTCTTGGTTTGGGATGAGGATTTTTTGTCATGGTTCTCCAAAGATCTAGATGATGTAAGTCTGATAGAAATGTTAGGCCTCTTTATTCGTTTTTTGTTGTTAGTGTTGCTATGGCTGTTGGTAGATTTTATACCTTTCGAATTTGTGAATCAGGTGGAGTGGCATATAGCAGAAACGTGTAGCAAATCAGCCTAGATTGTTATTGCAGTCACCCCCTGTGTTTTGAGTGGTTTTGATCATCTACCATTTACTTGCGTAGGCATGTGTTCCCTGGCCGATTGGGGTTACTTTGGAGAAAGCAGATTGTATCCACCTTCAATACACATACCGAGTGTGCCCTTTAACTTGCTGCCTGACTGGCCAATCTTTGCAAAGCCTCGTTTATAAAACCTTAGAAGAACTGTAAGCTGTTATTCAGCAGTAATAATCCAGCCATAAAACTTGCACTTTTGTAGCCCATGAAGGAAGCACTTTTGTAGCCCATGAAGAATGCTAAAACGTATAGACTGACTATATTTACGTGCTCCCAAATAAATACTTTCGTCATCTTTCTTCGAAATTATTAATGCGAAAACCCATCTAACCAGTTCCCGTGCAATCTCAGACATGCACTAGCCGACAACCGCCTCGACAAATCGCTATAAAATCTTATTTGGTTTGCTTTCTTCCCTGTAATCTAGCGGCGTCCCACTTTCTTAAAGTGGAGGCGAGCAAAGCATTCGATTACTGGTCAGACAATAGTTTAAGCAATCAAGAGAATTTAAGGATTTTATCTTTAGAGAGACCCACAAACAGAGACGAAATGAGATATGCTAGCGATAATGAGCTCGATCAGGCTAATGCCATTAATGTTTTCTTGTTTTTTGCTGCTCTTTATCAGATGCCTTAATCCTATGTTTTCCTAACCAGCTGCAGCAAAGAAGATATCTTTTTTCTCCGCGAGTTTTTCTTCTCGGGAATTTGTTATCTTAAAGCTTATTTCATTGAAAAACAGTTTGAAGGATTGCTGTGAACTGTATTGAATTTCATGGAAAGATGTATTCGTCTTCATCTTCAATAAGTTTCTTGGCCACTTTGTTCTACCTATATCTTCTGCTTTTTCTACAAGATCTGTGCAAAGGTTTTACTTTGCTTTCCTTGAATTTTACTCTGTATGAATTGAAGTTGTTCTTTCCGAATCCCGGCCCTAGACATAATTGTTATTTGAAAACAAGCGAATAAGCTTGGGAATCGATAATGATTAATTGACATGGTAAGAGTTAAGAATAGATTCGTTCTGGGAGAGCCGTTATACATAAATCCACTAATTTTCCCACAAGTGTACTTTGTAAACAACGCATTATTCAGCTCTCGTTCGAATGGGAGTTCTTTTATTGCTCACCAACCTTCGCGTCTTCTCCATTATATGTTGCTGTTGTTGCTAACATCGACTTGCTTTTGATTTCGCCTTTGCTTCTCGTTGCACTGTTTGTTCTTTTTAAATTCAGTCGACAGATACTAAAATGGTTCAGTCATTTGTCAATCAACAATTACCCAATCAGTGAGCGCCATACTATTCACACGCTGATTGATTGGCCAGTATTTATTGACAGATAACTGAAAGGCTCTTGCGCAATCAGCATGCTTTGCGGTAACTGTTTTTCTACCCGAGGAAAAATGGACCGTTTTTGGCATTTTCATGCCTTACGGTATTAGGCCGGCTTTGAAATGTAGTGCAAAGCATGCCGGTTGCGCAAGAGCCTTAAAGCCACATTGGTACCTGTCGATTGCCCTTAAATTCCACCAGTCGTTCGTGAATCTGAAAACGTCTTCTTTGCTGTCGAAACACCCGTTAATTCTTTTATATTCTTTATTCTGGCACCTGATTCTGTCAGATTGAATAGAAGAAATAAATTGCTTCTTAAAAAGCAAAATTGATAACGGATATGCCTTGCTGCTCAGAGATCAAAGACCTAGCCTTTTTGCTAAATTGATATTACAAAATTTTAAAAAATCTTTAATATCTTTTGCAAATTATAATGCAAAAATGTTGTGGTTACTTGTTTCTTGAATGAGTGAATGAATCATTATTGAATCGATTGTATAATTTATACCTTTAAGGCAACTCTAGTTTTAGAATAGCAAAGGCAAGTGGAGCCTTCTTTGTATTCTTAAATCAGGTCAAAGGCGCCTGTAGAAATTAATGGTTAAAGGACTAATCATCAATAAAAGGAAATATCAATTGCAAAAAGAGAAGAAATCACATTTACGAGGAAAAAGCTGTTAATGCCGTAAGCCCTCAGAGTATGTTCCCAATGTTCCCTGTACCCTATGTTCCCTATGTTCCCTGTACAGGCGTCCTTTGCGTCAGTCTAGAGAACGTGGAATTTAAAAGAAAAACTTTCTTGGCTGGAATATTTTGTTGTATGCAGTTGTATCATGTCGGAAAACATATAGGGGTGGAATGCCACGTAATTATTGAGCCTGTATGAAGTTAGGTACCAGTTGATGGGAGCGCAGTCACTAAACTGTTCGGTCATTGTAGCGCATTTCTATTGACAAATGTTTTGTTATGTGATACTTGTTACAAGGTATAGGTATCTAGCAAAAAGCTTCAAGTCCGAGTGTGTGATGAAACATGCGGAACCTCATTTTGCGGAGCTGTATCCATCTAAAATAATCAGAAACCCATCCAAATATGTAGGAAGATCAAATGGCGAGCTGATTAAATGTCGCATGTAACCATTACGGAATCACGTTGTGATCAGAATTGATGATTTTGTGATCAGATTCTTCGTTGTTGTTGCTATTGCTGTTGTTGTTGCTGTCTTACTTTTGTGCTTACTGTTGCTGTTGTTTCAGATGATTGGATCGATCTCATTTCCCCCCTGTAAACAGGGTCTTATTGTCATGAAACACTAAAGTTTGAAGTTAGCTAACAAAGAGAACTCGACCCAGTCTTTTTTAATGGATTATTGGTAATTCTAGCAGGAACACAAAACATATTTTGATGCAACAATTAACTAATGTGCTATTTTATACATGTTCACAGTTTCAAAGTTTGTTTCTTTACGAGTTCTAAAGTTGTAAAACATTGATTATTGTCATTGCCGGTGCTGTGGCTGTTATTATGATGGATTGTTATTAAGCAAAGAAAAATATGAGCTGTTTGGTAAATGTACGTAGACTTGAAGTGGAATTAACTTTGCGTGAAGATTGATCTTTTTGGCTGTCCGCATAGTGGAATATCCCTGACAGTACAATTGGTGTACGATAGAGCCTAATCTTGGTTGGCTCAGTGATAAAAATTGATTTTGTTCAGATGGCTATTGACACGGAAAGAATTGACTGTCATGTTGATAGAAGCCTATACTTTGTGTACTTAGGGCTATGTTTTTATGTTTTAAAATAATATCTTTTTGGTGGGCGACATTTCCCGCGCTTTTATGGATAATTCAACAGGCAGTAATTAAAAACTGTGGCTATGGTCTGGCCTTTTAAAAACGTCATAATAGAGCATTCATTCGAAGCTACGAAACCTAGCAGACATTTATTTCCTTTGACCAGGAAATGCCGGGTTGCTGATCAAGGCTAGATAACATATCAAAATCCATGACGTGATATGATCGTATTTTCTGTTCGTAAAAAGGAAAACGTTTGCATAATTTGTGAGAAATGAGGCATTTGCACTATACTTATAATGAAAATCGAGAGAGTCCTGGTTTTTATTGATTCAGGTTTCATCGAATAAGTGAATGACTTTGCATCTGGACATGAAATAGGGCTTTCTTGCTCACATATAACGGTCGATTATAACTGTCCTGTTTATGGGCGTTATGGAGACAAATGCTCTCCCTGTTTACTGTTTCCAATAAACATTTCACCTTATCGTTTGTAGTTTCTACATTTCTGTTAACACTTTGTCCGCTATTTTTCTCTCCTTCACCCCCCCCCCCCCATCCTCAAACTATGAATTTATTCTGGCCATTTTGTTTTCTTTAAATTTATGTCACATGAATTTGTTATAAAAGCGTAATTGAACAAATTAAAGTTTGAACTGGCCAAATAATGGCACCCACTCTAAATTCAATTCTACTGTACCCTTTTGCGCCCTTCTGTGCTCTACTGTACCCTTAATCAGTGGTATTCTGAAAAACTGAAGACGGAGAATCCCACTACTGATCGCTCGCTCAAAATGTTTCGTCGTTAAAATCCAGATTTTCTCTCTTTGTTTGATAAAAAATTGTATTAAATGGCCCAAATTGTCGGCAAGTAAGAGTGTATATTAAAGTTATCCCAAGTGAAAGTCTCACATTGTGTTGTAGCGACTTTCCCATACTTACTCTTACGGGCGTCCTTTGATTTTAAGAGATGGCTTAGACACTACTGATACAACCGTACTTGCGAAGGCTTTCGTTGGAGATGAATTTGTAAACAAAATAATCTCTAAAGGGGGGTGTGAGTTTACCAAATTCCATTCAGCTGCCACTTAAAGCTTGGTAGTCATGATCATTACAATTCTGATTTTATGATATAATGTTGCTAACTTCCAGACGATTTTACATACTAATCCTGTCCAATTGTTTTTCTTAAGGAACTAGTCGCTTTGCTCAGGCCCTTACCTAATCTACACCAACAGTCACGTTCGAACATATTATTTGTTGTTCTTTTGATTTGTTCAATAATTTGGTTCTTTACACCATTTGGTAAGCAGAAATATCTTGTTCAACACTTTAAGATTTCGTAGAACATTTTCCTAATGTTTACCTCCAGTCGTTATTGATTTGCTTGCATTTAATTTTTAGAGCCGTATTCACAAGCCAAGACTTTTTACTAATACGAACGAAATTTAATTCATAGGTTTGTCAGAATCCTACCGGCCAACGCCAATCGGTTGATTCGCTGATTGGGAGTGGTGAGAAGAAATTTTACGTCACGCTCGACTTCTTTTGGGTAAGTTACAGTATCTTTCGAATCACAACAGGTGTACACAATAACGTTTTTGACTGACTTCTTGTATCGTTTATGAAAAGTAGCATCGACCATTTGGTCAGGTTAACACCTGTACCTAGAAGGCTAATGCTATACTGCAAAATATTTAGATTTTCAAGGATGACACCAGTAGCAATGTTATATTTTTGTACGTCTGATTGAAATTTTTATGCTGTGTTGCGTCTTACTTTGATACTCATGAACAACTCCACCTGGTCACCCCAGTCTACTTATTTTTGCCCTTGTGTATGACATAAACAGTGGATTTGCACGGCGCATGCACCTTACATTCGATGCTGCTTGACGATTGGTTTTCCCGAAAGTTTGATGCCAAAAATAGCCTTCTACACGATTAGCTCTTAAAATGGAACCGTGGACAAATTTTACCCTGGAAATGGTACCTACAACATAGCAGTTTTTCGCTACCTTGAAGCGAACAGAAATAAGACACTTCCAATAATCGTCCATTGCATAATTAAACCGGGACATGTCTAGGAGCACTTTTGAATATTCAGGAAGTGTCCCTCAGGGTTGTCTTGCATTTAAATGGCGGACCGTATAATAATCAATTATATTTGCTTCAAAGATGACTTGTAATGGCTGTTTCGAATGCGAAGTTCTAACCACAATATTCGTTGTAACGTGAAATCACATCAAATTGCCAGAGTTAAAAAAAGGTATGGTCTCGGAAAGGTGATTTTCAAAAATTGCGCTGTCTCCTCTTACAATTGTGAGGTTTGGTCCAGTTTTTTAAATTTGGCTAAGCTTACCCTTCACTTAACTATTTCAAGTTGGCCTTGGGCGTGTCCAACCCATTTTCGGCTTGCTTTAGCACACCCTTGTCGCCTGTAAGGCTCTTCGGATCTCCTAGAAAATGTCGTCGTATGAACACGAGGTCATTTTGATGTCATATCAATGTGGCCTAAACTAAGTACACTTGCAAAGTCTAGTTTCCATCCGTCCAAACTTTGAAAACCTACCTAAAAAAACAAACATAGCTCGGCATGGATTTGTTAAACCATAATATTATTTTCTTTTCAATGACATTTCTCAAGTTTTTTGTTTTTGTGCCGCCATTTTTTCTGGGCTCTCAGAGTGTAAAGTATTTTTTGTTTGCGGGAAATCATTTTCTGTCGCTTGCGCGGGAACAAATCATGTTGCAAAATGACAGGTTAAAAGCTGCGGGATTTCATTTTTAAATAGCATTTTTAAGGCTCGAGATTAGGCTATGCGCGATATTCACACGAAAGTCCATGTTCCAACTGCGCGGATTAATTTAAATTTGCAAAAATGCGCGGACAGGATTTGAGCAAAAAGTTATTGTTCCCCGCGCATACCCAAACTTTGTAGTCTGGCTGGGCCCTGCTCTGCTCTGAGCCAGTCAGAAAAATCAATGCACAGTAAAGCTCTGAATGTTTGTGGCCTAAATTCGAGAAATTTGTCAGGCTTTCCAAGACAGGTATTTCATTTTATTAAATTTAACAAATGTGAGCTGCTATTATGAATAATGTATTATTTGCTAAATACGGTCAATGATAAAAGCCTCGTGGCGTCATAAACGTCGAAAAGGTCATCATTTTTTAATGACAGTTTGCTTTTAGAATTGTATTTCTTTAAAAACTAAGACGATAAGGAAATTCTTGTGACCAGTGTTTGATAGAAGATTCTCGGTCAATCGAAAGCTGAAATGGAGGTCTAATTTTCTTTTAGAGATTTGTCAACCTGCTGTCATCAACTTAAGCATGTTTGGAAACTTAAAATCTGATTAACGAATAAATTTGAAATGAATACACAGAATCGCATTCCTAATGCAGATTCCATTTCGTGTCATTTTAAAACACTCATTAGATACACTTTGTTAAAACCAATGAGGTGTATAGAATACGCTAGAGGGTCAACTCGAGGCAGCCCTGACCAAAGGAAGTGAAGCCAGGAGAAATCTCATTTGCACGGCAAGAACGGAGAAGTGCCGTACAAACACTTGAATGAAACGTGCAATATTAAGCAAAGAATTCAGGCGAAAATTCAGTTTTAAGTGATTAAACTGGAAAATCTGAAACACCTACGAACCTAAATTATTGGATTTTAAGGAAAATGGGAAAGTAAAGCATAATTCTGGACATTAACAGTGATGGTACCGACCGTTGTTTTGGAGGATCTATAGCGTTTTTTTCGCAGCCCCTAAACATTATCAAACAAAACGAGTTTGTTGATCTGAAGGGGAATACCTGGTTTGTTTTTATTTATGACTTCTCTCATTAATTTTTTTGGCATACCTTCGCAAACAAACAGCCATATATTTAAAGCCGATATTTTTGACGAGGTGTATCAAGTGATCACCTTGCAAGGCATCGGTCATGAAACAAGGAGGAATATAGCAAGTACCAAAGAAATAAAATTTAAGAAAAAATGTATAAATTTTACAGAAAAGCGACAATATATTGAAGTACCTAATGGTAAGGATAGGCCTAATCGTCAACAAACCGGTGAAGTAAAATTGATCCATCCCCACTTATATCCGTAGAAATACTGGCGGGAGCCGTTTACTTCCAACCCTTTTATAAGAATGTCTTTTCTTATCAGTCTGTCAATTCTTAGACCAAAAAGAAACGCACGAAACAACAATCCTAATAGCGAGATGCAATAGAACGCCATACACTGTGAGTCACTTCTTGCCGTGCAATGCGGAAATTGATAGGCCTCACTGCCTCCCTACAGAGTTATCCCTCTAGCGTATTCTATACACCTCATTGGTTAAAACCAGCTTACAACACATAGCGAGTTGGCTTTTTCCACATGAATAATATAAGTATGTAGGTATTTTCAAGACATTTTTTGATTAAATTTTCCACAGATATGAATTCTTCACCCAGTTATTATCTGCAATTTTCAATAGTGTAACTTTCACTTTACAACCACCGGGTAACCATCACTTGCTAGATAAGGAACAATTTCTTCTCATGGTGGTGGTGATGATGGTGGTGAATTTGAACCTTCAAGATGGCAGCCTTTTAAAACAAATAATCACACGAATTTTTTGACCCCGGAACAATTATCAAAGTACATTTACTTCACATGGCTTACTCCCACAGAGATGGGCTGGGTAGCCTTGTCGGTTTTTGCTTGCCAAAGATTACAAACAACTACGAACCGAATTCGTATTCAAAGCTCCCAAAATGTGAATGATTCGATTAACAATGGTCATAATCGTTGACTGTTATTGTTGAGTTTCATTCCTTGTTTGTTCTTCGAATCACAGTAAGCCAGTTGCACAATTATAGCATCGCGAATTTATTTAGTGGGATGGGCCAGTTTCCTGGTCTTTTTATGTATTTCATTTATTCAATCAGCCAATTGTATGGGAATCCCACGTTGGCTGTAATTTTACAAATACACGCATTTGTCGATAAGAACATTGCTCTTTTTGGTTTCCTCCTGAATTTGGCTCAAGCCCTCGTTTCTGAATGATCAATGTTGGTCCAGTCCAAGATTTCTTAAAACGGATACACGACCAACGAAATCCAGCGGGTCGTGAAGATAAAGGAGTACCACACCTAGCCAGCGCCGCTTTCATTCTTTCTGGGGGATACCTCGAGTTATGGAGGGGGGGGGGGGGGGGGAGCTGTGTGAAAAAGTTTTGTCCCAATTTTCCCGTTATCCATGAATTTACCGAAAGTTTACATTGAAAAGTTATTGTTATGTATTTTATCCCTATTAATATAAAAAACATGATATAATAGTAGCTACACCCCTGGAGCTATCAAGGACGAACTTCCTGAAAATAATCTTGAACAAGAAGCTGGGTTTGTTCTTATGCCACGTTTATATAAAGTCTAAAGCTTCGGAAAGAGCTCTCACCACTTGAATTACGTCAATGGTCTCTCGCGATAACTCTTTTTTTCAAGCTCACACATACATCCTAACCCTTTTTAAACGGTTGGAAGGTATTTAAAAAGGGTTTTTTGTCAACGCCCTATGCAATCGCTTCATTCTCTTCATTTATTTCATCATTGTCCGGGATACTGTCAGAATTGTATTAAGGCATCCTGCGGCCGTACTCATTGGCAGTCGTCAAAAATGTAAAACAAATCTCTCTAGGAAACGAATTGATTTCTTTAAGAACAGCTTAAAAGTTCCTCGATCAATGTTCGTGTTGCGAACAGAGGGGTCGTTTTCGATAAAGAGACCCCAATAGAGTTTTGCTCAAATGGTTCTCCTTTTGTTCGCACTAAAAAGTGAATCAAATACGGTTAGAGCTTGCATTGCTTCAATAACCGCAGAGATCATCTGTGGTCGGCTGTATGTTGCGGAGACGAAACTAAGCCCTAGTTGTCTTTATTAGTGATTGAAAGGAAATACGAGATTTCTTTCTAATCCTACTCTCTTAGTTCTTAAATTCCACAATAAAGTCACAAAATGATCAGCAATGATCGGGCCGCGAGGGAGGCCTAAGGCAGAAGGAGTGGGCGATGACGACAGCACCCTTGGGGACACCTTTTGTTGAGCTTTTCCTAGTTTTTTATTTTTCATTTGTATCGATCGTTATTCATATTATTGTTATACTTATAGCAAACATTAGTGGGTTGCGCTTTAAGTTATCCGATGTACGGGGGCTGACAACTTTGACAGAAGTGCTCAAAGGGGCTCAAAATACTTTTTTCTGGCAAAATTAAGATTTTTCGCAGTCTATTAGCCTGCGTGCAGCCTCTTTTGGGCCCAGATGATCGGACGGATCCACTTGGCACTCGCCTCGGCGAACCTTGATGACTTTAAATGTTTTAATGCTGTTTAATGCCATTTAATGCAAAAAATGCTTTTGCTATATAGGGACTGGAATCTAAATGATTCGTCCTTTCGGATCATCATGTTTTGATGATCGACGATTGATGATGGGCCATGTTTTGAATTACGCTTGAACAAGTATAACATGACTTGTATAGCATGATGCATGGTAAAAAAGCCTCAATTATTTAGTTTGCATTACGATTTTACCTAATAAAAGATATACAGTCTATTTTTATAAGAACAATTTTATAAGAACACGAGCCTCAAAACTGGTCAAAAGTTAAGAACAAATTAAGAACAAGCTGAGGCTGAGCTTCTGCAAAATGCAATTTTGAACAACGTTTTTTCTCAAAATCGAGGATTTTTAGCAAAGTGTGGGTGCTTTTTCGGTGAATATTCAAATTTGTCAGCAGATTAAGGCTGTCTCACTCACTTTGTTGGAAAATGAGGCCTGAGCACCTCCTTAGAGCGAAAAAGCTAGCAATAGCACTGCTTACATAAGAACAATCCAGCCTCAGATTTTCGAAAAAATTAAGAACAGTCAGCCTGAACTTAAATTTACTGGTTCTTATAAAAAAGAGTGTACCGGAGTGAATTGCAAGAGACTGAAGAGGCTTTTCCCTTGAAACTGACGTTTCTAACACTTTATAGGGTGTGGTGAGCCCCGTAATTCGCCTTTCCCAGCCTCTGCGTCTGGTGGCTTCACTCAATGCATTACATATTCTTGCTTTCCTTCCCGCGGACAGTTTATCTTCCCCACTTACTGTGAGAAGGTTCTTCTCCAGACGATATTTGCTAATCTTTCCTCTTGCTTTCACTAACTTATAAGTGCATCCCAGCGCTCGCCTGAATGTAATTTCATAAACATTCCAAGACTCCTCGGAGAATTTATTAGACAGCGTTTTAGGAAATTAAAGAAGCTGTCACGGTTTGCTCCCCCTTTGAAGAACATTAATTTTATGGTCTAGATTGAATGCTTCATAGTTATCGAAAGAATGCTGCATTATCTCATGATGTATAATGCCATCCCAAGAATGCGTTTCATTTTCTCTATAAAGCAGAGGTTGGTGACGGTTCCGCTCTGTGGTCCGCTGTAATAAGGTTAGAATTCAGAGAACATGAGAAGGGCATATTGCCGTCGAATGTGACTGTTAGTCATCTGTTTTGTAAGGCCAAGGTTAGGTCTGTGGCCTTGTTGCATCCGCACCAGACTTTATTACGGAAGCCTAGCTTTTTTGAAAGATCTCTTGCCTGGACGCCCTCCAACTCTGTGAAACGCTTTCAGTCGCAAAGCTAACCACTATTACAATTGTATTCTCTGCCAAAATTGTACCAGAGGCTTTGTCAACTGGACAGACATCGATGTTAGACCAAAGAACGTCAAAGTAAGCCATATATAAATGGTTTGTAACAACTTTTGCTTTTTCGTTAATTTGCTTTTCATTCGTTCAAACTTGACATGTTTTAGTTGGTATCGAAGAGCCAGTTCAATTTACGTTGAAGAATCCCGTAAATTCTCATTTCTTCGTTGTACTGTGGTCTTCCCCCAATCAGCCGCCCAAACTTTTTTGGATAGTTTAAATTCACCTTTCTCTAAAGTAAGTTTACCCGAGTACTTGCTTTGAGATTGGAATGCAATGGAGCACTGACAATGTCTTGTGACCATATTGTTATGGTAAATTTTTGTAAATCTCTAACAAAGGACCGGTTGTCCCAACTCGTGCCGACTTTAGTAGAAATGGCCCACCCTACATCTTTGCCACGGCTTATTCAGTTCAGTTCAGTTCAGTTTCATATATTCTAAATTCACTACATACAATTTATATAATTTACTATTCTAACAAGTAACTAAACAACAATGAAAAATATTACAGAAAATTAATACATTGATATGGAAAGTTTCACTTTCTCATGTTCACAATTCTCTATTAGTTTGCATTTTTTCTCAGGTTTTCACGTAAATTTAAAATTTTTGAGTTTGATGAAGGCGTGACCAATGTTTGAAGTTAGATTTACGGCCTGGACGCGATGTTCTGATTTTTCAGATAATTGGAGACACGAGTGTTCTTTATGCTGTTCTTATCGTATTCCAACATTGAGTTTTTCTTTAAGTAAAATCCTTTAAACTGTTTTGAGTCCACTAAACAACAGTTCTGCGTGACGTTTTAGTTTCATGGTTGATTGGCTGACAAAATCTGCTCTGTTTTGTTAACACGACAGTAAATTTCCAAACACTCATTGTTTTTTCTTCCGATTTTCATTTGAAGCTGGGCATGTTCTTACGTTGTTCTTATCTTAAGCAAATCGTGTCTCGAATTTCTCATAAACTGTATGTATTGTATACAGTGAACCTGGTGCTTTTCGCGTTAATATTTCCCGTCTAGTCTTTACATCATCGAAAGCAAGCTACGATTTATTTATTCGCTCGCTAGAATCTGGTTTGACTAAACAGGTTTAACTGAAACCAGAGGAAGGGATGGTTTGGAAACGCCCAAATGATTTCCATGCTGCTTGTATTGTCAAATCCGAGTCAATTCATCTTAAAAAAATTTCCGACGTTGGCTTACTTTCTTCGCTTTGTTTATTTGTCCATTGATCCATAGAAGATTCGCATTTCAAAACAATCGTTCGTTCGATGTGAAAGGGCCTCATTTGCCCATGTCGCTTGCAGACCTCTGCTTTTATCTTGTTTTGTGATCTTGATGCGAGAACAGTAAACATTATATTGATTTCAAGCTGCCTATAAATAATCATTTAGATGTGAAGCTGATAGAATACCAAAATGTATTGCATCGTAGTATTCCACTGGATTGTCCTATTGGGATGCTAGTAGGGAGACAGGACCCATGCCACCAAGGATTCTAAACTCTGGGGACAGCAGAGCGAAGAAATTGTTCTGTTTCCGCCCCTTACCCTCGTTTTGGCACATTTTGTGCTACTGGTGTATCTTTATGAAAAATTTGGCAAATTCCATGTATTCAAATAAAGGGGGAAGATTTGTAGACTACTGTTTTCAAGTTTCTACTATCTTTTTGATAAGAATACTATAACTTTTTCCAGCCTCAATATTTTTTAGAAATTTTCGTTTTGAGCCTGAAATGTTTCTGTATGAAAATGTATATTCTTCGAAATGTTTTCAAAGGAACATCGCCCGCTTTTGGCTAAAAGCCACGCCTTCTTCAAAACGAGATATGCAAGTTCTGAAATTCCCTGTTATGAACTTCACAAAACAGGCAATTGCTGAAAATGAGTAGCCTGCGTCCCAGTCAACAAATGCTGCCACCTTTATAAAGAGACACGAATGAGGCTGAGCAATATTCTTATTATGTTCTTAAAAGCTGGGTGATTCTGAGCCTGAATATTCTTATAAATATTGTTTATTATAATTAATATTCTTATAAAAAGAGTGTATTAGTCGATTATTATCGAACGCCAAAGAAAATAAATTGAACGCTTAGCAAGAAAGGAGAGGATGAGTTTAAAAATTCGTGTTTCACCTTGTTGATGGCCTTTATAAAAAGGCGCACATTTTTATTATAATTACAATTATAATCATAATCATAGTTATAATGACAATATTAATTCTTCTTGGTTAAGCACAAGTAGTCATTTCCGGTGGCGGAAAGGCAGCGTCATCGCAAGCTATCAGCAAAACAATCTGCTTTGTCGTTGTTGTTGTCTTTGGGGAGCGATTCTAAATTCCTATCGCTTGAACTGCTCGATCTTTAAAAAATATCCATGATATTGGATCAATATCCCGTTTACTTCCCTAGGGCATAGCATGGCACATGAAATCCCATTTGGATATGCTTTGTGCTTGATGTTTGTCCAGCCAAAAACCCTTGCTATGCTGTTAAAACACAAGAGTCCTTTGTTACCACATGAATTAATTGTGATCGCCGAAAATTTAGCAAAATTAGATTAAAACAACCATTTTGCTTGACTAATATAAGCAATATGTTCGAAACATAAACTTTAATGTTTTCTTTAACTAGTTTTTGGGCGCTCCTCCACACCAGCCTCTTATAAACAATATTGAGCCACGAACTCTTTAAAACAAAAAGCATAACAAAGATGGTTTGAATAATGCTTCTTCGGGAAATTTAAAAAACCCATTTACAAGTTTCTCGTGAAGAGTGAGTTTGGTACCTTCGGTTTTTGCTCAGGCTAGTCATGTTGCTACGTTTGTTTTAGAGGGGGTTGTTCTTATATAGAGAGGTGTTTCTGTATTACCTCATTCCTTCTCTAATTTCCCTCCCTTGTGCTTTCCTCCACGTGAATGTAGCTGTACCCAAGTGTTGTGTCTACTTTTAATGTATATATGCATTGAAGGGTTTTGTAATCGAGATTAGAGATACCGTCCAAATATGGAATATGTCAATTTAGATTTGCCCTGGACGCACTATGCGCCAACATGCATGCGCCGTGCCTAACCTAAACTCGATTAAAAATCCACACAAAATCATCAGAGCGGGTGACAGAATCGTGGGCGGTTTTAAATTAGTTATACTAGTCACCGGCTAAGATCTGTGATAGATTTAGTTGGCCTCGAAAACGCATTGTAAGTCATTGCAGTAATTTAATCATCTACGTCGCCCCTTAACCATTATAACGGCCAAATTTTACCATAAAATTCATTCAAAGGCCATTTGAACGTCATTTCGCAAAGGATGCCTTATTATTTAGCTTTGAAATACGTTGTATGAAGAAAGTGAACTATCTAATTTTGAATTATCACTCTCGTTTTAGATATCGTTTCGTTGTTTGCACGGCAGATGTCTTTGGTTAGCCACATTATAATTGCAGTTTGACCTTAGGAGAAAATGGTGACGAGTTCAATTGGATGTTCTTGTGGTGTATTATTTAGCTCAAAAAAGATGGCTGTTGCAGTGCTAATCGTATTAAATTTGGTGTTGATTTTTGAGGAAACGTTTGCAGTTCCTGATTACAAAAAGTTGCACGAGAACTTATCTTTGCGAGAGAATTCAGAGAAAGAAAAATCAAAGATATTACGTCATCAAGATGGTACGCTATTGACAGCAGAAGTGGGGAAAGTTTTCAAGTATTCTCTGCAGGACTTCATATTAGATGGTCAAGGAAATACCCCCACTAGTGTAAGTGAAGTAATGTTTTGCAGAGAATAGGAAACGACCGTTATTTAGCCTTTGGTGGAGTGGATATATAAAAAGACTAACCTGTTTAGTTTTTTATATTGGTAATACAATCTGGGATTGTTCATGACATGGATTTAGGATTGACTGTGCAAATTCCTATTTAAGTTCAGTTAGAGAGGTCTTTCGTTTTTAATCGTTCGGAGGCTCAAAAAATAGCTTATGCAGCTTTATTACTGAGTCAATGATCATTGCACTTATTTTAATTTTTTGTGCTACAGCTTATGCTTGCGTCAGTAAGTATGGTTTCTAATAGTTTTTGTCGCAAAAAGCATTCGATTTATGGGCAAAACTGACTGTTTTTTTTGTTTTTTTTGTTTCAGGTACACATTTATGAGCATGGCAAAACCGGTCTACCCCGATGGCTCTCTTACAACGAAAAGAAACGAAAACTAGTCGGTGTTCCAACACGGGCAGATGTAGGTAGAATAAAAATTGTCCTTAAAACAGGCACAAAAAATCATAAAAAGAAGTTCAAGTTTGAGGTAAATGTCAAAGATGCCAGAGACACCTTTGTATGTCACCACGGAAACCCGGCTTTTGTCGCAGCAGCCTTGCTTAGCATCGACTTCCAAAGTTTTAACGGCCTTGCAAGGGTGAAGCTTTTGCGAAAGTTTGCTGATTACGTAGATATTGGTCTTCACGAAGTGATTGTGGAGGAGAAAAAACCTAGCAATGTTCTCGATTTCACAATGGAAACAGCGGGACCAGGAGACGGCATCATCACCAAAGCTCCAGGCCTAATTGTTAAATGGAAAGTGAATTGCAAGCTTGGTGTTGCAGGTCAGTTTCTCTCCTTTTCTCGCCCTTTTCTACTACCATTTAAGGGACAATTGCACTTAAGGATAAAAAAAGAGATTGAATAGAATGGTAAAACTCCCATGGTTTTCTTTGTTTTTAAGGAAGATTTTCAAGGCTTCGAAAATATGTAGTTTAGGTTTGACGTCATGAAAATCCATTTTTCTCATTTTTAATGGATGATTTAAAGTTTGTACATTAACTTAACTTGAAAATTCTTGTGAAATTCTTGATATTATCAGAGCTCTATCTTGAAGAGAAATTGGCTAGAAATATCTGAAAACTCGTGACTTGCTTATTTATTTTGTAACTTGAAAAATCTTTATTCTTTCATTAAGCATAACTTTAGTCTGAATGAAATTTTTGAAGTCATTCAGACCGATTTTGGCAATTGCGAATTCTAGATTTTACCTGATGACTCAACTCATGAAGATAAGTTAAGAAAATTTTCTGAATCGGGTTGGATCAAGTCCTTTGAAGTTGAGGATAAAATTTCAAATTCGGTGGTTACACGATATAGGCATAAGATATGCTCGAACTAATGTGATATCCATCTTTGGACGAAAAGTACTTTAGTATGATATGTTACTTTAGTATATATTTACTTTACTGAGCCGAGGCATCAATGTACTTGTATACACAATATAACGTTCTTTCACCAGACATTTCCAGGGTAAATTTAGGTTTTACCAAGGATTTTGCACCCAGTCATGCCCAAACTAATGTGATATCCATTTTGTTAATTGCACATTTTCCAGACACTATATGCTTAGTACAACTGTCAATTTAAAATCAGCATCAGGTGAATAGTATGTGTTGGTAGAATGAAGTCTCGCGAAAGCTGTTCATTGATTGGTAGGCTTAATATAAAGCAAAAAAGTAAAGCAACTGCATATGCATGCATTCTCGACAACAATTTGATTTTTTCCTTTCTTCTAACATTTCCATTTATAACAAGGATTCTCTCGTTCTTAAAAAAAATTCTGCAAAAGAATTATTCTTTTGGAAGGCAACTATTTGATGACTTCTTTTTTGAAGGAGTAACATTATCCAACATCCTTTTATCCTACAGGTGACCGTTCGGTAAACCTTCTGAAAATGTCATCTGGTAACAAGCGCATTTTCAACAGCACTGGCGTACCTTTCCTTGGATGGTACGTCTACAGACATCAAAAGAGATACCGTCGGCAAGCGGCTCGGGGTACTACTCCATTAGCAACTCCTGCCGCTACTCCATCAGCAACAAAGCCTGTTGCAGTAGTTACATCAATGATAAGCGGCACTCCAGTTATCAGCGCAACCCCGACCCTTGTGATCAAGTCGACAAGCACCGTAGCTGTTACCCCAACTAAAACATCTGCGGTTCCGGTGAAGCCGACTCCTACGGTGACCAGCCAACCTCCTACGACTGAAGCAGAAGCTACTACCAAATTAACAACGACCACTCAGCCTCCCACAACTACTGAGGAAGCAACTACGAAAAAGATTATCGTCACTACTAAAGAAGAAAAGACTACAATGAAACCCAAAACAACCACCATGAAGCCAGAAACTACAACTATGGAACCGGAAACGACTACGATGAAACCAGAAACGACCACGATGAAACCAGAAACGACCACGATGAAACCAGAAACGACCATGATGAAACCGGTAACTACTCGCGAGAAACCAGATACAACAACCTCGCCACCGGATACCACCATGGCTCCAAAGACAACTAAAATGGTTCCTAGAACCACTCCACCGGTGATAAAAAATCTTGCTCCTGTACTCAAAAATTCTATAGACCTTATTCAAGTTAATGCCGGACAGGCCTTCAAAGTAAAGATCGAAAATGACGTATTTGAAGATGATAATGATGGAAACACATACAATCTTCTTTTAGCGCTGAAGAGGAACGTGCTGCAGAAGTTAAAAGATGTCGATGAATCACAGATATTCCTTGATACTAAAAATTTTTATTTGTATGGGTTGCCTACTTTAGCAGATGTTGGAGATAACTCTTACGCTTTACAAGCTACCGATTCTTTTGGAAAACAGACAAATGCTGTATTTACCGTCCGGGTATTAGATGAGAACGTGGTTTATAACGACGTGTTCAATGTCTCTGTTGATTTAGATTTTGCAAAGTTTGTGAAAAGCGCCAAGAACAAAGTAAAGTTGGTGGAAAAGATTGCAGAGACTACTGATGTAGGTTTTAAAACCATCAGATTGCAAAAGTTTTATCCAGGTTCGGTTGTAATGAGCTATTCATCGTCAGAGTTCCAAACTGGCGACTGTAACAGTGTAAAGGCCCAGGCTTACAAAGCCAAACTGGAAGGTTCTGCCTTTTTAGATGCTATGGCACCCGATTACATTGTTCTGGGAACTTCGGCTAAAAAAGCAGGAACCAATTGTGGGGGCGTGAATCGAAGGAAATCGCCAAGAAAGTCTGGCGATGGTGGTTACAAGTGGTGGGAAGTGGTGCTTATCCCCGTTATTGTCATTGCTGTGCTGTTATTAGTCATAGGACTCATCTTCTTCTTCTTATACAGAAGGAAGCGTCGTTACGAGCCGCAAAAGGAAGACAAAAATACGTTCTTGTATCAGAAGAAACCAGTCATCTTTCGCGAAGAGTATGAAGATAAACCAGATCTTGTCAGTCTTGAGCCACTGTTCCTCCCGAACGAAAGGGCACCACTTACCAACACTGCTTATCAACCACGCACGTCAACCCCTGATGAAAATGGCTCGTCTTCTGCATCCACAGAAGATGAAGAGAAAGCACTTGTTGAAAACAAGACACCGCAAACGCCACCGCCACAAACACCGCCGCCTAGATCACCACCATACGGAAGATCGCCGCCACCGTATACAGAACCATAAGAGACTAGGGTATTTTCAGATCAAATTTCGAAAGAATGTGACATGGTGCTATTATTTAATCGTTAATTCTGCTGCAGCAATTCGAAAAACCTGTAACCTGCGTTACATGGGTTACTAACTAGCAGGACATGTCAATATGAAAATGTATTTTTAAAGGACACATCGAGCGGACAACATTTTTGGATGCCAAAATCAGGCTGTTTCAAAAGAACTGTGCTACAGAAGATATAAAGCACAGGTATGAAATCAGTTGGTCTACAGTAGCTTCAATATAAAGGCATTCCCTTTTTTCTTATGAAGTAATCGACTTGGAACGAATGCGATATTCTTAAAACGTGTTATTCAACAGTGTTAGTACTTTGTTAGTTGTATATCATAAAAAATTTTTACTGAGGTGATTACGGAGTTTGCACGACACATGATTTGTTGATAGTAAGTGTTGTTTCGTGGATAGCTCTGAGTAATGGCTATCAAAAACTGAAAGCTAGCTTGTTTCATACTAGTAGATCTGGTCAGAGGTTAGTTACCAGTGGTATGGCATTCCATTTCAAAGCCAAGCAAAAACTTTTAGATAAGGTATTAGTTTAAGATAAATATCATTTTGTTCAAGACTAGATTTCTACCTGTTCAAGTTTGAGGGTAGTGACTTTCGAACACAACACCGTATATAGTGAACTTTAGTTTGTCTACATCTGCTGATAGTTGATATGTGAATTCAATTTAATATCTAAATTCAAACCGGTAAAGTATTCTAATTACTTTTAAACACATACTTTCATGTTTATATAATTAGTTGTGTTTAGTCGTATTGTCAAGCAAGTTTTTGCCTTCTTTTGGCAATATTATATCTTTTTGTAAATTGCTATCTATATGCGAACAATGTTGAACTTAAAGGATTGTAATGAAAAATTGTTTACACTCTGGCTATCAGGGATTTTTCAAACCAACTTGCCTGGAAAGGAAGGACGATTTGATCAATATTCTGCAACCAGACACAGCGATAAAACAGAATCAAACATGCAGTAGAGAGAGCAGTGTTGGCTGCAGAACCCTATTGAAACAGAGCTTCTAGGCTCTGTGAAAATGTTGAATTTCTGGTCTGGGGAAATTTAGAATATCGTATCGACTTATAATCAAGATGCTTGATAAAAAGAATTTGTATTTTCAACCATCCCAATTTCTTATGCTAACCTTCCTTGGACTGTTTCTCTTTGCGACTAGTTTTCATTTTGCTTCGAAGTTATAGACACTTCTCATTTCCATCGGCATGGTTTAATTTCGTCTCATCTACTGGCAATGCTTATTCTGTCGCCATTGTTTTAGGTTTTCACCTAAGTTTTTCTATTTCTGTCGTAATTTAGGGCTGTTTTCTTGGATTTCTGCCATCAATATTTTCAGACTCTTGTAATATACGTTTTCTGTTGTGTTGTGGATCTTTGAAAAGTGATTGGAACTTCGATTGTTACCCGAAATCCCTGTGAAAACACCCCAGCAAACATAGTTATAATCTCTCTCAAAAGTTCTTCCTTTTCCTTGACCTAAAGCATTCTGATTATTTAATTCCAACAGGCACCAAATACTTTGCTTATTGCCTGCACCGTCTAACATCGTTTTGAAAATATTTATGTTTTAAAAATAGTGATGTTTAGGATATAGCTTCTGTAGTTATTTCTTTAAATATATATTACGTATGTTTTCATGTTCATATTATCTAAAGAAGCTTTCAATTCATACTAATTTTTGAATACATAACAATATGTTATTTTCGTTGAATATTCCTGGAGTTTGTCCTTCATTTTTAGCGTGATTTATAAAGGTACGTACCCCACAAAAAACGTCGGAATGTTACCTCTAACTTCAGGCTAAATTTAGGAAGGTGTGTATTGAGGTTTCTAGAAATATTATTGCTACATCATTTTAGTTAGAGTTGCCAGTCTAAGTATTTGCACTGTCAAATTGCTTATTATGGGGTCAGATGACCCCCTTCCTTTACTTAAAATTTGATAAGGGGAAAATGACACGCTAGGCTCACATTTGATACACTGCGACCATTCGACATATGACTTTGGAGGGGCTGCTGGCAACATCTAACAAACTAGAGGCAGAAACCTATCAGAGTCCATCTGTATATCATCAGAAACGCAGCTGCTTGGGGGCATTCTCCTATTCCCCTGGAAGCACCAAATTTGTTAATAAATTTTACTTTTTAGTGGGAAAATTTAATAGCTATTTTTTTCTTGCTCCCAATCCCCCAATCCTAGGGCAAGTTTTGTTTCAACTCATTTGGAAACTTCTGGGACTCCAAGCTTCAGGACATTTCAGTTAAATCCTGGCAAAATGCCGCCCCCCTCCCCCAAATGCTCAAAAAGTTGGCATCTGAGATAGATGCAAATCTGCAATAAAATTGGTACCTAAAGGGCGGAGGGGGGTATTGATATTTCAGCCAAAAGTAAAACGTTTTAAACCATTGCAAGAAAACGACGGGAGGAAATATTCTGATATGTCTTTTAAACTGAGCTAAAGGGCGTTGTCGCTAAAAGCTTCAGCTCGCAGGGGGCCTTATCTATCCCTATTTAAAATGGTTTTAAGCTTCTGCTTGTTTTTACATATGGGTTTACATAAAAAAGTCCGTTACGTTCTTAGATTTTCCCGATGAAATTTGGACTAAAATGCTCGAATCCTTAAAGAGCCAGATAATGAATCGCTTTTCAAGGAGTTGGAAGGTTTTGATCCTAGGAGAATGGACTTAGTTCGAGGCTTTTGAATACTATTTATTATTTGTAGATATTTGCTAACAATTTTGTAAAATCGGTTTTTACACGTAAAGCTTCCTTGCCCGACAAAAATCATAATATAAACGCGAGAGAAATTGTGAAGGAAATTGCCAGTTGTAAAATGAAAATGGCTGGTCTGAAATAGCTACATATGTCTGTTATTGGGTTCTATTAGCCAACCATTGCCACGTAAAAAAGCCATAGCTTTTCCAAAGAAATGTAAAAATGGGGCGTTTTCCCTATTTCTTAAGGGTGTGGTCAGCAAAAATTTGGGACTCCTCCTTGACCCCCCCCCCTCCAAACCCTGACTACGCCATCACTCAAGTTTTGCTTAGTGAAATGTGTATTCGTTTCTTCGCTCGATTCTTCTTTAGTGGAAAGTTTTTTCGTTTTGCCAACCCGTTTAGTGTTGTTTAGTCGTGCTGGGTGCTGTCGAGCAAAGTTTGATCCTGGGCAAAAACTGTTAGCATTGTCTAGCGATGTTTAGCAAATGTTTAGTCGTTTTCCTACCACTTAAACATTTGTTCTGCTTGTGCAGGTGCATCAGCTATTAGCGATGATAATTTGAACTTGAAAGCGACATTACTAAAAATGTGAAATGAACTCTAATTTTGAAGAAGGAAGCTTGTTTAGTTCAGATAAGGAAGCAACCCATAGGGAACAAAATGAACGTAAAAAATGAGTCTGAAATATTGAAGGGTGTTGGGGATCACAAGATGACGGATGAAACTAAGAAAATGTCAAGAAATACTTCCTCTATGGTTTATACGTCGCTCAGCTTAGGTACCCAGGGTTTGTGTTTCAAGCAATTAATTTCGTCTGTACTAGTAGTAACGGAACGCTATCAATAAACAGAAAGGTTACTTGTAATTGAGCAGTTTGCAGTAAAACGTAAGCAGAGAAACGACTAGTCTGAGGTTTTCATCCCATTTATTTCTACAATACAGGTAACATGGATTCAGCTGTATCTTTGTGTGTTCTGCTCATCTCATCGTATGTTCCAGTCATAAACTCTAAGAAGCAAAAAGATGGAACTTAAACAACGGAGTTCGACTTCGAAGAAGGCAGAAAATTTCGTAGTTGGATTGCCGTAAAGAATTTTTAGGAAAAACAGTAAGTTTCCATTTATAAGATTCGGCTGCATGTATCCTTAAGAAGAAAAGAATTTGAAAGCAATTTTGAAAATTTTTAATTCCCCTAAACAAACAAAAAATAATTACAGACTGATTCAAATGAATGTGAAATTAGCTTTTTGCATAATTACTATTCTTTAGGTGACTCACTTATTCGTCTGTGGGTGGTGGTGGTGGCACATCAGTTGGTGGTGCATCTGTGCTTGGCAGGCCTTTCTTCGCGCGCTCGATGCAGTCTGAGTAGATGAATCCGCACTTGCTTGAGCTGATCTCCCGTTTATTCCAGCAGACCAGTAAGTCCCACAAGCACTGTCGAAGAAATTATTGCTGTTAACTATCTAGCGTTATAATGATGCAATTTATACAAACTATTTTCTTTATATCCTTTGGGAACAGGAACAGGGAACAGGAAGCAGCAGATGCCTAACCTTTCTCTCTGCGCCAAACCCTAAGTCCCAAGACAAATCTCCTTCCAACGGTGCAGTAAGGCAGAAATTTAAATATTGCCTCATGAATGAAAACATGCTTTAACGCTATTTGATATCGTTAAACCTGAGTAGCAGACCTAGTAAGTGATACAGCACAGTTTTCTGTGCAATCAGGCAAATCTATGACATTTTGTGAGGAAACTTTGGGCTTTTTACTAGAAAAAGATTAGTAGAGATTACCAGATAAATAATATAATGAAGAAAAGCAAAAAACTGAATCTTTCTCTTCAACAGGAAAACACCTCATTTTTAGCATCTCTAAAACTTTGTTGCTTTTTAACCTTCTCCACACACTCTGAATAAACCCAACCACATCTGGTTGAATTCCTTGGATTCGATGTCCAACATTTGATCCAATCCCAAAGGCACTATGGGTAAAGGATTCCCAAATTAACGACTGCTCCTAATTTGCACCTGGAACTTCCCAATATAGCTTGAATAACTGGTTGATATTTCTAATTAACAGGATCTAATGATGGTGTGGATAAGAAGAAATAAACATTGGGCTAAGATTTACGGGTAAGAAGCCTAAAATGAGAAGATTATTCCCTCTTATCTACCTTTCTTTCAGAGTGTAAACCCATGCGGTATAAACATTGTATGCATTAGATGTTATGGGTTTATGTCAGTAAATTTATATGCAGTTTTAGAAATAGTAGGCATACTTTTTAAGCCACAACAAAATGCCTTAGATAGCGGTAAGGGTAAAACTTTAAGCTTTTCATTCTAGTCTGGATAAAATCCAAGTATTATTTTCATTGTAATTCATTCATCAGTTACATGATGAGTTTTATTTCATTTCTGCCTTAATCACAAAGTATCAATTGCTGTAAATAAAAACCTTATCTCGTTTCCTAAGAAACTGTCTATGACAACCAAGCTTTGGGATGACCGAAAAATTAGAAACCATCGTGCTGATCACCCATAATATTCCGTGAAAATCCTTCTTTTAAAAGCCATATAGATTCACCCAATTCTTGTTCAGTTGAAATAACTAATATAATAAAGAATTCTAATCTACCGATAAGAAACATATTTCATATTAACTGATATTGCCTTTTTTCTGTTTCTAAAAAGTAGCCCATTATTATCATTTGTCTTCCAGGAAACCTTGAAATACAGTTATAATCAATCAAAGGATTATGAAACTGGATTACAAAAGAAGGTTAATGTGAATTCTATTTAAAAATAATAATTTTCATTATAAAACTGAGGCTTGATATTAATGAAATTTCAGAGCTGATTAGAAATAATTGCCTGGTTAGAACTATATCGACAGTTCAACTTTATTTCCATTTGAGTTAAGTCAGCAAGCAAGAAAGTGACGTAACACACTTAACGTATACTTGTCAAGCTTGTAAGGATGTTGTTCATGTAAGAGTGTTGCATTTCACATTTTTCATGATGAAGAAAAACATTTGAAAAGATTTGAACTTTCTTTCTCGAATGATTTAAACAAATTGCAGATGGGACCCGGATTCATACGCGCTAACTGTGATGTGAGACACTTTATCAGGAGGGATGGTATGTGTGTTCGTTGTTTCCAAAAATCAGTAGGAACTTTTGTGGGAGAAATTGCTGAAAGTCACCAATGAGTCACTAGAAGTCTCATTTGGAAGTCATAAATCACGTTGTTAAGAGCAAATATGAATTGGTTCGAACTAACCTGAGCCATTGGGTCGAGTTTAGTGGTTCCTCCTTTGCTACCATCATCTTCAAATGGCTCGTTCAGTGGATGCCCATTTGCATCGACTCCAAGAGCAAAGTTCTCCTCTCCTGGAGCATCTTAAAAAAATAAAGTGATGCTTTACATTTACAACAGCATGGTAAGTTTCTCAGATTATTAATATTTCACAGTAAGTTGCTGTAAGAATAGTGAGGCGTGAAAACAACTTTGCCAAGAGAAAGCTGCGACATTTAACCTCTACAGCTGTAATGCATCAAGCGAAATTTATCATCAATATCAAAGAGTGATAAAGACGGCATTTGAATCGATACTCACATGATTCTAAACTCCTTCCTGATACCAAAAGCCCCAAAGAGGCAAAAATTGCAATGAGAAAAAATTTTGCCATTTTGCTGTCTCTTCTTTGTTAAAACCAAGTAGAATTACCGGGTAAAAAAGTCGCTTTGATATACCTCGCTGTTATTTGCATACAAAATGTGCCCTAAATGATCCAATCGCAGATTCTAATGCTTATTCTAATGACAATTAAAGGATAAGATGTTTGCTTTATTCATGTTGGAGATTTTGGAACAAGACTCTTCATTTTCATCCTTAAATGTCAAATCAGCTGTTGATAAAACATGGATATTTGACGTTATCGTTGCAAGGCGGCTGAGTAATTTTGCAGCTAATTCAATAAGAAAGGTAACTTAATTAAATAAAAACACAAATTAACTGAGAACAGGTATTCTACCAAATTAAAAGAGACTAGGATAGAAGAAAAATTTTATTGTGTAAAATTTGATCATTTCAGTATTCTCGGAGTTATCAACGAAACTAAATTTCAGTCAGCTTTGATATTCCTAATTCTTTCTATATTTCAATCTTTTTTGTAAATTTTATATGCTCGAATACAGCAAACTAATGCCATAAGTTACTTCTCATTTTTCAGATAAAAATTTGTTGCATAACTCTCTTCGTGGCAGCATAACATCTTCCTGGCAACAACTCTCTTCGGCTAGATTTCTTTCACCTATATATCAGGCTCGATCTCTGTAAATTTTTTTTGTATTTCTAAAACCTTAATCTGCAAAACTCCCACCATAGCTTCAGCGCTTGTTGTTTTATCTTTGCTCGTTTTATTCACTGTCTAGCATTTCCCCCATATTATAAAGATTTTTGACACATTCTTCATCAATCTCAGCCATCAAGTTGCTACATGCGCGCGTAAAGAGTATTTATCAAATTGATCAAAATAACAATTATCACTATTTCAAAATATATTACTTTTTGACTTGTGTGTTGAACGAACATGCAACTACTATGGCGAAACGAGCGGGCCTGTTAAAAGCTCTCCAAAAATATGGGTTTTATGTTTCTCATCACTGAAAGTATTCTGTCATCCAACGCATGTCCTATTGGAAATGGTAAAGGAACCGAAGTCAAACTGCTTTGAAAGTTGTTGTGATTGAAATTTAACAGGGTTTGCGAAACCATTTGACTCTGTCCTACATAATTTGGATACTTTAAGCTTATTTCCTCATGGTTTTATAGCTATGAAGACGCACATTTCATGTGCATATTCATCTTTTAAAGTGAAAACAGGGCCTATAGTATTTTTTAGAATACTTATATAAGCTCGTGCTTCATGATGTACGCAAAGATTGATACTTGTTTCAAATATGTAAGTTCATTTGTTAATTATAAGGTCATTGTGTGAAGAAAGTAAGATGAAAATGAAATGAGTCAAATTTGTCAAATGAAAAGATGATTACAGTTATAGTTCTCAGATTAGTTGCAATATTTTAAGATTTTATGCGACTACCCTGCAGAGAATTCAATGCAGAAATTTTTCACAAATTTTCCATAAAGCTAAATAAGCTCTTTTGGGCCGACAAACCGATAAGCTATTGGTCATCGTGTTTCTTATGAAACAAAAACGATTAGGCCAGCCTGTTTATTGTCTCTCTTAACATGCAAAAAGAGGGGAGAAATATATTTCTTTAGCCTTCAGGAATATTTATTGAAATGAAAATATGGAAGTCGAAAAGTGGAGTCAATGGACATGCTTAATTAATGGTAGTATCTACAATTAGCAAAGTGATTCGTTAAGGGTTGCTAAAGTCTCATCATTGCAAACATTGCAATTTCAATGCGTTCGTTAGCAATCTTTTATCTGATTTTCCTTTGTAACCCATCTCCAAGTAAATGGCTTTGAAAAAAGCAAACATTTAGTAAACTAAAGCTTTTCGTCTGACACTCTTCAGAGTTTAAAACGTCAGAACATAGATCTAAAACTCTACGCTAAGAAAAGAAACATAAGGACATATTTTAGGTGGTAAGCACATTAAAGGTTCAAACTTTAGTTTTGTCTATCATTAGCTGTTGAACTTAACAGTAATATGTATTGTGAGTAGGCTGTTGGATGGATAATGAAACTGAACATTTAGGTTTATTGACACAGTCTAACAAGTTGACAAGAATTCTACTTTCCATATCATTTCCTACTCATTCTTGAAATTTGAAAATCTGTAAAAATTGACATTTCCTTAGGTTTATTCAACTGGTTTAGAGATTGCTTCAAACATATTTCGAATCCTTATTCATCTTTTAGCCTTTTTGCTCGTTCAGTAAACATGTATGCAAAGAAGTTGTTCTCTGCATGATAGCTTAACGCTCCACAGACTTTGCTTAGCAGTATTCGGAGGATGAAGTCTTGCTATGATGAAGTACTGCGCAGTTTTAATATCTAGATATCAGGATGGAAAGTTCACCTGTCCTAGTCTTATTTGCTGTTGTATACAGGGAAACATCCCATACGCTCTGATTATCAACAGAATTATAAGGTAAGAATGAAGCAATCTGTATCAATGTCAAATCGTTGATAGGCTTCTTGGGTGTTAAGGCAGATGTTACATTGATCAGCAAAATAGTCTGTGTCAAGCAATTATCGAGGTAATGACTATGACTGACAAAACCACGAATAATGTCCACTTTCTCCTGTTCTCAATATTAAAATGATTGATAATAATCTTGTTCACTTTCACGTTGTTCGTTCATTGTCTACACTCTAAATTTGATTCAGCTCTCATTTTCTCAGATTTAATCGACGACTTGAGTATGCATCTGTTTCTACCCGTAAAATTTTTCAGAAATAAACAGCTGTCTGTTTGCTATTTAAATTATAAGAGTTGCTTCTGCATGTATTTCTTGAAGTGGACAACAACAAAATATGCTTCGCAACTTCACGTTAGCATTAAATGCAAATATGATTCTTTCTGTAGTGCTATGGTTGATTTTAACGTTTGTGAAGAGCTCACAATCCCAGTACACTGTAGCCCAAGCTGAAGACTGCAAACAAGGCTTTAAAGCTGTTGGCTCTGGACTTATAGAGAGCTTTTTCAGCTGCCCAACAATCATTGTTTGCAATCAACACTGCCTCCGAAAATCAAGCTGCATTGCCACAAATTTTCAATTTCCTGCGACTGGAGAAGCAGGGAGATGTGAACTATTGCTGCCACATACATTGACAAAAGGAGGAGCGGTACGACTAGAGAATCATGAGCGAACAGTTTATACAAAACTTCGCAAGTTTAGTAAATATGAAATTGTAAGTAGTACGCTTGTCCGAGCAACGTCCTCAGAAAATGTTTTACATGTCCAATCTACTTTTTTGAGCATTTTAATCAAATCCATGGTGGTAAATTTATGAAATCCAGTCAGAAAAAACTGGATCCAACGATATCATTTTCGACCGTATTCCAAATATAATTCAGATAAGCAAATATTTGACGTTCAGTTACGAAAACAATCTTTTTAGTCCCGTCGTTGTCTAAGCTGACTTTGTAAATTTTAAATTAAATTTGTAAAGCAATAGTGTTACTGAAGTATTCCAGGGGGCATAAGAAGCAGACAGGGGGCTGCATCCCCAAAAATTGCCAAATTATGCACTATTCCTTTATAAGATAGTACCGAATTAGAGCAGCAGATTCTTTGTTTTTCTCTAGGCCTCCCTAGCTCTACCATTCAAATCAATTTGGTTCAGATGACACTGTGAACATTAGAGGTAATAAACCTAAAGTTCAAACATGTTAGTGTTGGTAAAGGGTGTATTCTTTGTTTTTCTAGAAACACGAGGAAGCAGCATCAATATTGAAGCATATGTCAAAGGACTCCTCGTTGTCACTTCCAACATTGGAGACAAGCAGCACTTTAGAGAGCGTCAAAGCATCATCTGCAATGGAAGTGCTCACAGATAGACAGCACAGTAACACCCAACTTGAGACGAGTTCTACGCTCCTGATGTCATCTTCCAAAGGCATTTTAAAGAGTGAATCCTCTGGAACTTTGTCTAGTTCTACTCTTGCAGGAACGTCCTTGAACCCAAGCGTGACAACTCCCTCCCTTACAAACTACTACTCAGCAGTCTTGAAAACTACGACTCAGCAGAGCTCAACACTATCAACTAGCTTGGTTTACTTTGCACATTCTTCCTCTACACCTAGGCCAACGCTGTCTGCATCAGAGCCCAGCAGTGCTTTTAGCCCCAGTTTAAAACTGCTGACTAATTCCATTGTGAACGAAACAGTTATTTCTATCTCCTCTGGAATAACACGGTCAACAGTTGATATTGAAATTGACTCTTCTGTTCACGAATCTGAAGTGTCGTTTCTACCAAACGGACCAGAATCGACATATATTGCTACGACCTATGTCTCCTCTTCTCAAGAAAGACAGCAATCTGATACAGATGTGCTCATAAAGCCAACCGTTTCAACTTCTGCTGCTATCCTGTCAACCGCTGCGGCTTTTCCTTTAACAGATGAAGAACTGGCTAGTTCCCTTTCTCCAAAAAACAGCAAGACAATGCAAGATAAGAGTTACTTTACGAGCTCAAAGGTGGCCCTTGCTACGTTTGTTACGGAAATGATAGCAACAAAATCAGTATCTTCTAATGCCATCGATAGCACAAACTCTGCAAAAGAATTGGCAACTTCTCAATCAGAACTAACAGTATCACAAATGCATGCGAATTCGATTTCCTTTGCGAAAACGATGAATCCTAGCATTGACAAAGCAGTTGCTTCTTTAAAGGTTGTGCCAACCGTTGAAACAACCGAAACCGTAAGCATTTCGTCACCTTCAGTGCCAACCACTCTGTTAACAAGCGAAGCGGCTGATACGTTCCCGCAACTGACAACGTCCTCAACCGAAACTGACATGAATTCGTCCCTTTCGGCGATGCAAAATCCTGCACTTGAGAGCTCTAGCTATTCAACGTCTTTACAGAGCATAGCATCAACATTACAGGCGCAATTACAGGCACAGTCAGTACTGTTAAACACCGCTATAAGCAGCATAGACTCGACTCTCTCGGCGACTGCTGCTTCAGCAAGCACGTCACAAGTTCCAACACAATCACCACGTATGTGAAGTGTAATATCAAAAACTATATACCATAATTGTTAAATTTAATGCTTCGGATACTGATTCATTTTCCTTCATCTCAATAAAGTACACATAAAAAGCATAATTTGCCATTGCAACAAAAGTCTATGACATACAAAAGGGGAAGAAACCGACAGGGCTCCTCTGCGAATCACCAAGCTATGTACGTAAAGGCAGTCATAAGAGAAGAGACTCAAAATTGAGAATTATAGACTATGCTAAGAACTAGTAAACATTTTCACTCGGAATGCAGTGAATTCTGGGTAATTGCTAAAAATGCTAACACAACTTTCATCAATTTTGATAGCAAGAAACGCGACAGGGATTGCTTGAGGGCTTAAGCCTTCCTTACTTATTTCGTAAAGAGAACTTTGAGCTACTAACTGAATTAGTTTCTATCATTAGCCCCTAGGTCACTCAACATGTTTTGACAAACACTATCCACCCAAAGAACATATTGTTGACCACCTTTGATGTTCATTATGGGGTTGACAGCCATTCTCCTAACCCTTTATCATAAGTGATATTTTTCGTGTACTTGCCAGACCTATTTCTTGTTATTTGTTATCCTAAGCAATATCGTTTACTTTACTTCTAGCCTGCTCATTGGATGCCACGACAGGCAAGTGTTTTAATTTCTCTTCGCAATTTCACACGTGGCCCAATGCAGTCCAAGACTGTCAGCTTAGAAATGGCTATCTAGCAATAAAGGTGGATAAAGACGAGCGGAAGTTCCTTAACGAGTTACGTGGATTGAAGTCAATTCAAGAGACAGAATTTTATGTTGGATTATATAAGGTTTGTAAATGTGACATCATTCGTTTATATTTTTGTTGTTGTTGATTGATCAAAGGTGAATACAGACATTAAAAGGATGAGTGAAAAGCAAGCAAAGGGGGCGTATTAGTTTAGTTTAAGGGTTTACGAGTCTGAATAATAATAAAAATAATAATAATAATAATAATGATTATAACAATAACAATAATAATAATAATAATAATACTTTATTTATGCAGGGTAATTCAGTCAGGTATAAGCTGCTATCAAAAGAAGCCATGTCTAATATTGAAGAAAACACAGCGTAGTATTTATCCATCAAGCTACCATCAATCATTTCAATTACGATGATTTTAGTCCATAAAATATTCCTTCAAAGCTTTCCTGAAAAAAATGTAAAATTCTTCAGTTTTTTATGAGATGACAGAGCGTTGAAGATTTTTGTCCCGCTGTAATTGGAGCTGCGCCCCTTTTTGTGCAATTTTCATCCTAACTTTTGGCATACGCAGTCTATACCATTATGTCTTGTTGATTTTCCGTGTTCTAATTTCGTAAAATAGTTATAGGAAGTATCAGGAGCAGCAAAATTTAAGCATTTGCAAACGAAATCTGCACACTGAATTGATCTCATGGAAGCCATTGATCGCCAGGCACGGTGGTTATTATGCTGTTCTCCAAAAACGGTCCTAAGTGCTCTCTTCTAAGTCTCCTTGAACCTCTCGATTCATATGACTCTGATAACGTCAAGAATGCAATGCTGTAGTAAGTCATAAATGGCTGAACCATGGCTTTGTATAATTCCACGGCGGCATAGGCTGTGAGTATTGGCCTGATTCGGCGCAGGAGACCTAGCCGGCTTGAAGCTTTCTTACAGATTCTTTGAACGTGATTGTTCAGAGAGAGAGACTTAATCAAAATGGATTCCAAGGCACTTATAGCTTTGGGATTACTGATGTCTTTCGAATCAATAGTTATTTTTGTTTGATGCGTTATCTTGCTCCTTTTTGCCACTGTTCCAAACATCATAAACTCAGCTTTGCCTTGCTTAGGATTCAAGATCAAGCCATTAATGCACAACCAATTATGTAACAATTTAGCGTCATGATTTATAGCCTTTTCTCGGAGCTTCATTCTTGCCAGGAAACCAAAGTACAGTGTCGTTTGCATACATTATGAGTTTTGATTTCTCGATCGTCTGATGGAGATCGTTTACATTAATCAGAAAGACAAGGGACCCAGAATTGACCCATATAGCACCCTGAACAAGATATTTTCTTCTTTTGACTTTTCCCTTCAAAACTGAAAATTTGAGAACGATTTGAAAGATAATCTTGGACTCATGAAGCAAAAAGATTATAAAAAATTTTCACCTTCGGCGGCAAACATGGTACCGTCTCAGGTAGTAACTTTATTCTACCCTTGTCCTAATCTATCGATCTATAGGGTTTTAAATATCTTTTCAGCTACGGCAAAGGTTATGTGTTTTTCTCTCTTCCCTTACACTAACATGAAATGCTTCTATTTGATTGAGAAATAAATCAAAGAAATTTTGTCGGAAAAGTTTTCTTTCTTGCCCTTTTTAGAATTCATTCGTCACGACGCTCCTTGCTGCTGGTGCAAATAGTATTTTATTATAATTATCTTATTATAAGATACAGATACGTTTTGGGCATCTAACTGTATCTTGAAGATACTCACGACAACAATATTGCCCATCAAGACCTTCATTTCAGCGTCTTCAAGAGGGTCGAGATCCACATCGACAATTGCCTTGTATGAATATTTAGCGGCTTCATTATGCCTTCTTACCCACTATTTTTGCAGGCTGTTGATGGAAGTGCAACCTGGGTCGATGGAACATCGGCATCAGTCACCCTCTTGGATGAAGTAATCGTTGCCACTCAGTGCACTTTGCAACACTGTTGTGGAAAAATCTATATCGAAGAAGAGGAAACGAAGTTCACATTGGCATTGCAATCAGACTGTAATGCTGCACGTAGATTTGTCTGCGAGTGGGCAACCAATTAATGAGAAGTTTATGTTTGATAAGATTGTAAAATACGATTCCGGGAATGCAATCCACAAGTATTCAGCCGGCAAAAGCTGCAGTAATGCTTTGATAGTAGTAAATTAGGTAGCTCTAGAAGCAACGACTTTAAGCTAATACTCTAAGCAAAATGAATCGTAGCTCCAAGATGCAAGTTTTGCAGTTTGGATTGTTTGAAGAACTACAGATTTAATGGTTTGCAAAACAAGCAATCGGATATTGTATGAAATCTATTTGAATGTAATAAATCCTTGCATCTGCTATAGTAAAATTAAGCTTTGTTGCTCCGATGTGGCCTAAATAACAGTCACAGAATAGAGTGGTTTAAAAATTAGAGATGGAGTTTTTTACATGTATACGCCTTGTTCTACACTCAGCCACTAGCTTGAATCAAAAAGCTACGTATGGTATGTGCTGCGAGGGCAAATCTCAGCTTCGAAGGAAAGCTAAGAGCCCTCCGCAGGTACATTCCCTCTCCCCAACACGGATTCTTCCCCTGTTGAAGAACCTTTTGCCTTCGGATTTGACATCTATACTCCTCGTCGCTACTGTTGTTGTCATAAGAAAAAGTAGAAACAAAACAACTTTGATAAATGCAGAGTCAAAAGTGCTATCGCTGCTTTGCATAAGACTTACTTTGTTTTTAGTAGAAACTGAATTACTGTAGAGAATGAACCTATAACTAGCCTTTTTACCTATGAGGAAGAAGCTTATTGTTAGAATGTGAGAACAAGTTCAATGAGACGCCTATTGATTCTTAGCAATCTCTAAGTTTCTTAGCTAACACAACATTTTCAAGTGCATTGTTATACACTTTGACCGCTTTCCAAGTCCCTGCCCCTAAAATTAAAAAAAGTGTCTATATTAACATAAATTGGGCCAATTTCAGTGGTTAGCTATTGTGCTCAAAGAAAACTTGTGTGCAGACCTCCTTTGTCGAAAGGTGGGTGAGGTATTTTTTTTCAAACAAGTTTTGAAATCTACCAACGAAGAATCCCTAAATGGCAAAAAACTCCTTACTTCTGAAACTGAATTTTTATCGCAGGAGCTTGTAACATTTCCTTCGTTCCCAAAGGAAAGACATTGATTGGGTGAAAGGATTGGCGATGCTCAGGCAAAAGTTTAAGAAAAATAATGGGCCAGAATGTTTCTTTTTAATATATACCAACAAAAAACTAACACAACATATTCAATAAAATGTGTTATTCATAGCCTAAAAAGGCACATGGTCACTAAGTTCTGGCTGTGGATGGTCCTTAAAATAAGCATCATTTAACAATATTTACTAAAAAAGGAATGAACAGAATAATTTAGAAAGACTAAAAAGTATGAAAGGTATGTCTTAAGATAGATGTCAAAAGCAAATAAGTACTATTTGAATTGATCAGTGACTTGAGTTATTTCTACAGACATATTTGTCAATGGGTTTAAGTAATGTAATGGGTAGAAGCCTTCACTGTTTACGTGTATTTATTGTTGTTTATTGTCGGCGTATTGCGGTGTTTCTTATTTGCTACATTAAGTAATGTTGACTGAATTTTACCGATGCGCAAACTTCCCATTGCTCTTGAGGATGATTAATAGTTGCCTTGTGACTCAAATAATGTTGTCCGAGGCCTGCTTCCTGAGAGAGTAGTATTTTGTCTCAAAATCTTTCAAAGTTGAAACATTAGATTAAACCTAAAAGGAGTTATCGTTAAAGCCAGCAGAAAAAGAAGTGCACAGTGTTTACTCAATACCAAACTTTAAAAACGGTCAATACCAACCTCAAATACGCTCCAAAATTATAATAATGTTCGAAGATTTACCCTGAGTACCACAGCCTCATAAATCCGGGGATAAAATATTGTAGACAGCTGCGATGGCAAAGAATGAGTGGATACAGAGGAGTGGAAGGAAAATATTTCCAATCATTGCTCAAAAAGTTTTCTGTGACAAGTTTTTAGCTATATTTCTCAGACTAAATAATGGAGACTCTGGTATCCAGGGTAGAAATAGTGGCAACATAGCATACTGAAACACATTTAGTCCGACTCTTCATCCGAGCCTTCATTTTCTTCATGCCCCAAAAATCTCGCTTAATTTTAACAAAAAGGCTAAGCCCCCGGAGCCTCCTCTCAACGACAACTCTGGATCAATGTTGTGCCTTAAACACTTTTCAATTCTGCGAATAAATATAAACTCACGTAGGATCATACTTGAAATCATTACGACGATGTTGAAAAAGGCTGATCTCATGTTGAATTAGCTAGTCCAACATTTTATTATCGTATTGTCTTTCATAAGTAGCTATTCTATAACCTAGGTATAGCTAGAGTATTGTATGATATTCTAAGTATATCAAGTGGCCGAATGCACCTATCCTCAAAGGAAGCAAAATTAATCACATCAACAAAACCTGCTGCATCTGGACATGCAAGACCAAGTTAAGTCGATGCCAAAAAGAAGTGTTAAATTTCTGTAATTTTCGAGAAAAAGTGGCATGAAATTCAACGTTCTTCTTGCAATTTTTGCTATAACTTTAACTTTATGTGGTGATAGATTGGTTGGACATGGATGTGAAAATTTCCATTCTGCTTTTGGGAGGCTGGTCAAAGAGCACAACAGAGCATCAGGAGAAGGCCTGGTGTTAAGGACTGAGAAAGCCGTCTCAGTAGTCGAATGCAATTTGGAATGTCTGAAAGACGTCCTCTGTGGAGGAACAAATTTCCGAAAACTGATCGATGACGACACTCGTAATTGCCAGTTGCTGCGGCATGACTCTTTGGTACATGGTACAAGATTCGAGACCGAAGAGGATACCACTTACACATTGCTTGAAAGAAAAAATGGAATGGTATTGTACATACAGGCTTTTTTATAAGAACAAACCTTAAAAGGTTGAGATTGGCACAAAAAATAAGAACAACATAAAAAACAAGGCAGACTGAAATTCGACAAAACTTAAGAAATAAAATATCAGCAAAGATTGAAAAATAAAAAATAGAAGCAGAACAACAGAAAGTGATAAGAAAATTGGTATTCATTACTTTATCAAGCACATGTTATGTCCAAACACTACTATTCACAGGAAATTCTAATACAATAATAAGAAACAAAATTAGAAACACGCGAGGCTGAAATTAGGCAAAAAAATAAGGAAAGCCAGGTTGAAACTGGAGCCAAATATTCTTATGAAAAAGCAGCGTTCATTAATTGCTTAAATAGATATCAAAGTGAACGTAATTATACAAAGATCTCTGAAGTGATTAAGTTGTTGTTGACTTGAATGAATAAAAGAATGAATGAATAAAAGAGTGAATGAATAAGAGAGTGAATGAATTTATGCGTTAATGAATGAATTACACAATCAAGTAATTCATGTAAGTAAAGTTTACTAACGTCTGATAAATATCTAATGGAAAATGTTACAGGAAACAGATCTCTTTTAAGATACGAACCAAACAAAGACACAAAACTTCCGCTGATCGAAACCTCAGTCGAAACCTGGAAAAGCCTTTTAAATGATAGACCAATCACAAACGTTGGAAATAATTTTTACGCAGGTTTAAGTAAGACATGTGTTAATGTATTAAAGTAGAGGGCTTTTTGTAGTCCATTTGTTGCTGAAGGGTACCCTGCTTAAATATTTGAAAATGAAAAATTCGAAATATTACTACAACTTAGTATAAGATATTAATAAAGCTGTAAGCCTTCTGTCCAGTTGTATACTAAGATATCTTTCATACTGTTAGAAATTCCTGTGCACAGATCTAAAAAACATTTGTTGCTTTTTAGTGCAAAGAAGAAGAACAAGGTAATTGAATATATATTCGATTTCATTTATAGTTCTTTTATCATCAGCTTCATCATCATCAATAATAAACTTCTGTAACTAAAAGAGAGTCACAAAAACTTCGGATGAAGAAAATACTGACTTGAATTCCCCTTTTCGCAACATTTCAATGTATTAATTTTTTCTACATAGCAGCAAAAACCTTGAATAAATTATTCAAATTCAGTAAAATGTCTACAAGCTGCTCTAGATATAAAAAACAAATATCTAACAAACTAAAGTAAGGAAATGTAAGATATCATATGTTGCAGGATACAATTCAAGGCAAGTGAAATATATCTTGATTTTTATCGTATTATTGAGTTGTCTTATACCTACACTTGTATTAAAGAACATGTTCTTAGTATTGTCAAAATTTGCTTTGCCATACTCGACAAATATTAGTTATATAGAAGAAAGACTCTTAATATGCCATTGGGAATAAACTACTTCTTGGAGAACGTGAGAAGTTCATTTGAATGAAAACTCTTTAGTAAAAAATTTTCAATCACCTAAAAAGTGGACTATCAGATCTCTGTAGCAAGTATATTGGCACTTCTGATATCCTTATCCTATCTGATATCCTATCTGATATATAGCATATATTCAAATTACTGATATTAATTTCAAATTGCTATACTTGTTGAAATTGAGGTGAAAATCACTTCCAAACGGATTATACATATAATTGGTAAAAGTCCTGTGATTATTTTGTCAAGTAGCCAGGATGGTCAACATATTGAGTTCATTTTATTTGAAATGCAGTAAAATACAAAAAACTTAATAGATAATAAAATAAGATACTTGCGTTGTTGTCGGAAATATTATTTTTGTGCTAAAATTTGGACAATAGTTTTTGTAGCTAAACAGTTGTTTTGTTTCATGACTAACATTCATAAACCATTGATTAGTTAATGATTACACCCATATTCTCAGTAAAAAGCATGCCATAAGAAACAGGTACTGTACAATCAGGAATTATAAAAAAATTTCAGTACTTGTCATCAATATCAAGAAATACATATTCATTTATACAAATACATTTTTATCAACAAAGAAACGCCAATTTTACCTGAAGGGAACGGCCATTACTAACTTCTGGTTACTTAAAGGCGGTAATTTTGTCTCGATTTATAACGTCTGTCAAACCTTTTACCCTAGCTACTCCCTAGCCGCGCCCTATCAACTGTGGTTGCCTTAAAAATTGTATGAAGGTTCAGGCAGGGAAAAATTTTGACCGGAGGAAGGTTACGGACTTTTCTGGACTCTGATGGCACCAAGACATATAATACACCTGGTACTGATTGAGGTTCGAGTTAATCTCCTTTTAATCAGTCTCCTTTTAAGTATTAAATTATAATATCAGTAGCTCATAGTCATCGCTTTCTTCTAGCTTGCGGTGATGGGTTTGTTTTGCATGCATCATCCAGAACTTGTTTCTCCGTTTCAAAAGACTCCTCTTCGTGGCTTGGTGCCAAAGAAAAATGCAAAAAGATTGATGCTGTCTTGGCCAAAGTCGATACAGATATCAAGCTCAGATTTATACGTTCAAAATTCAAAAAATATTTTCTATACATTGGACTCACACAGGTTGGTGGTAGTATTATGGTTTGACTTGCTTTTCTCAAATTGAAGATTGCATTTCCAGTTGTGACTCTACAACTTTTATCTGAAATGGGTTGTCAACAAACTTTGAAAAAGTCACGCTACATTCTTCTTACAAAAAACCTTAGACCAAACAAAAGTTTCATACATCGATCTTACACCAAGCAACGGTTTTGAAAATACTTGCAATTTTACCAGTTCTACTTGAGGCAGGCAACCTTGAAATTGTACAACACAGAAATGACATGTTACACGGTGCATTCGTATTGTTAGACAAGGTTGCAAGAAAAACATTGGTGACTTCCTGTCAGTTCTCAAGCTTTATCAAATTTAAGCAAATGAAGTTAAATTTTTGTGAGAATTCGCTGCAAAAATGTGATAGAGAAAAGCACAAAAATACTGCAGTTTAAAGGAAAATTTACCGAACAACCTAAAGATTACCGAAGAACTACAATAGATTTTTTAAAGGGTAGTGCTTAATGCAGGCTTTCAAGGTTAAATTCTACATAGCGGCTGAAAATAGATTTACGAAAACAGCTGACAAAAATGTGAAACAAAACCGCATAGATCTGAAAGGTTTGTTTCGGCATGCAGTCCCAAAAGAAAATAATTGCCATGATACTCGCTAATATTTTTAGCCAACTACTTTACCAAGCAAAGCAAGAAGATTTAAATTTTATCAGAAATCCTAATATTATTAGAGGAGCCAAAGAAGGTTGACTATCTTATGGGCTCACGCCCCCTTGGCCAATCATGTCATAACTCATAAATTTTTTCAAGTAATCAAGCTGTTTAGAGTTGGTATATGATACAAAATTCCCTTGGAAAGGATATTTAAACTGACGTCAACAGAAAATATAAGGCATTCCAATGTATGCTATTTGTTTCAGGGTATCCAACTCTCTTTTGAGAAAAGAAACTTTTTCGGGCAGGGATATCGAAAATAAAATAGAAGTCATTGTATCACTTGAAATTGTTGTAAAAAGCTGTTGATACAGGTCATGTTGTAGTAATTTTCATCATTTTTTAGGGAAAAGGAGGCTTATTGAGATGGGCCGATGGCCAACGAGCATCAAGTAGATTTCTTGACCAAGCTATCAAAAGGAAGAGCTGCAATGAAACGCAGACCTGTTGTGGGGTTCTTGAAGACCCAAGGCAGCACTCAAATATCACGCTGGTATCTTTCAGAAATTTCTGCCTCTTGTCTTCATATTACGTTTGCGAAAAAAGGTTGGATATAAGCAAAGATGTTTCTTCTCCATAAAAAATGCTGGATATGTGCAGAACGTTGTTATGCACCGACAAATCGTATCCGACATTTGCAACACCATAGATTAAGCAACATGAAATCTAAAGAGTTAATAATTCCTTTTTCATTGCATTTTTACCATCATTCGTGGAACTTTTTCAGTAGCTAAAAAGGTTCTCTAAGACGTATACTATATGTTTCAAATTCGTAATTATTATAAACAGCGCAATTAAGTATCATATAGAAACTTATGTAACTGAACATCGAATGTTGTCAATAAGCTATAACAACTGCTTTGATTTTGAGGTCGTTTCTCCTCTCGACACCAAGGAACTGTAAAAGTAGTAATATCGAAGTAGCTTTGTGTTCCACCTAAGGCGGGTCTTCAAATATTACAAAATGGTCTTTATAGATTATTTAAAAGTTTAAAAGGCCCCCAAGTTGGTCATTGATTTTTAAAAACACGAGTTTTGTGCAATTTACCGTGAGCAAATTTACCCTCTCTCATACGTCCAGATATTAGCCCCTAACCTGGAAGTGAAAATTTTTAAAGAGCCCCCAACCTAGAGTAAGCTTCTTCCTGACATGTCACTTTTTATGAAGTGCGTTATTTCCGTCCATGATATTTTTAGTGTCGGTGTTGACTTGCAAAATGTTTCGTTTCTCAGAGTGAACTTGAAAAAAAGAGAAAGTTCTTCACAAATTTGAATGGCAGTTTTTGGAGACTTTAACAAGCCCTCACCCTTATTAAAGCCTCTGCTTGAAGAAGTAAGTGTCTTAAACAGTATCTCAAACCAGTAAGCCCAAAGAGGCTTATTCGAGGAGTTATGGCAATACCACCCAAGAATCCACACAAATGATTGCGAATCCCTCTAAATTTCAAGCTATCATAATTGGCAACAAAGATAAATAAATGCATAAATGAGTTTAAAACTTACATAAATTTTCAATTAAAATGAAGAAAAATGCTACTTTGCTTTGTGTTCAGATCTATTAAGATTTCAAAGTTAATGCTCATATTGATAATATCTGAAAAAACGAGGCTAAATAGATGAATCCTTTGAAAAGATTAGCAAGATTTATGGGGAATAAGAGAAAGAAATAATCAAAAGTGCATTTATCTATGTCCTTTCAACTATTGCCCATTGATATAGTTGTTTATGTGGTTAAGAAAGGCAGGACAATCTAACGAAATTTAACGAGAGGACATTACGACTAGCCTATTCGAACTATTCAACTTCGTATAAAGATTTATTACCCAAGTATATTGCTATCTCGAAAGAAACTAACATACACATCCAATTTATTACAATTCAAGCAATTGAAGTTTATAAAAAACTGAACAACGTTAATCCAACTTTTATGAAAAACTACTTTGTCCCTAAAACAACAGGTCACAACTTTCGTCTCAAAAACCCTTTTGACGTTCCAAAAGTCAGAACTACCAACAATGGTGTCAGATCACGAAGTTTTCAAGGGCCTAAAATCTAGAATTCACTCCCAGAATCAATAAAGACAGCCCAAAATACTACTTGTATTTTGGTAATTTAAATATTTGATTAAAACTTGGTTACTTAAAAATAAGTGAGCATGTGTCAGTAAGTAAGTCGGTGTGCGTTCACTTCGAAACACTAGCATTAAATAATTTATACAATACGCCATTAAACGCCATTACTATTAATTCTTTTTACACAACTTTCCAACATTTTTCTTACAACCTTTTCATACTTAAGAGTGCAAGAGTAAAAGTAGGGCCATGGCCTTGTCACTTTTTTTAAGACAAAGAAAACTAAATCCGAAGTCTTTGCAGTTAACAGGTAGCAAGTAACAGTTATGAATGAATACTTCTACGGATACTTCACTTTCATCTCAGAGAATGTCACTTTGCCATATTCGTTTTTAATCGCTTTCCAGGACATATATTCTGTGAGTGCACTACCACTTCCAGAGGAAGGATGAAGGCCATTTAGATTTGACAAATGGCAAGCACTGTACCACCAAGCCCCTTTAAATTTTGATGCACAATTGATGTAATAAGTATCTTGATCCTTGTCCTTCGTTGTGAATTTCATGCCGTTTTGGAAACTCAGAGAATCACCAGCATCTCCAGAGTAGCCTCCCACCTTCAGACGATACCCATCCAATTCTCCAGAAATCTCAAATAAGCTGTACTTTGCATATTTCTTGTCTTCGAATTCCATGTGTTTTAAGTCAACACGAAGAATGGCCCCCTTTCCTGGAGCCGCTAGCTTGTGCAGTTTTTCAAGCCCCAGCCAGAAGTTTCCGTTCATATCCCCAAATCCTTGCTTGTAGGCATCCCAATCTCGAAAGAAATCCACACTGGCATCAACACGGCGCTGGAACACAATCCAACCTCCTCCATCGGTTGCCATGTCACATCTGACTGGGAAAATTCCAATGTCTGGTTGATAAATGTTGTATCTCGTACTTTCTCTGAAGCCAAGAGCGTACAAATCCTGGCAACTTTCTTGTCCTGTTAAATGGAAAGGAAATTATCATGTTTGCTTCAATGAAAACCTTTTGGTCTATCGGGATGATCAATACAGTATACTCTCGTTAAGTGGGACACTCAAGGGACCGAGCAAAAGTATACCACTTAGCGGGCGTCCTACTTATCCAAACGCTTGAAAAGGGTAAGCAAGTTCAAGGGACCGGGAAAATCTGTACTTCATAGCTGGCGTCCTACTTATCCGGGGTCCTACTTAACGAGAGTATACTGTTTTTAAATGAACAGCACACACTGAATTGTAAAAGGAGACTGACCAGGTCTCTCTCAACTATAGTATGTAGACGATTTTATTTCATTTATTCCGGCTTTGGAGTCCTGACGTGGGATGAGCTTCTACCAAATACTACTTCCAGGTCAACCTTGAGCAAGGTGTAGTACCTGTTAGCTCCTCTCGATAAACCATCAAAATCAAGTTGGCATCCGGCGGGGGTTATTCTTTCTCATGGGTAAGGAGGAGGCTGCCTCTTAAACCTTGGTTCGCAACCTCCCTAGCAATACTGTTACGATTAAAACACCGGTAGTGGGGACGCCTTACCACCACTTGTTTAGGTTGAGCCCTGTGGGTTCGACTAGAAAGACTTCTCCGTCGCAGAAGCTGTGGCATCAACCAACCTTTTTTGTCAGGCTGTGGCAGCAACCGACTTTTTTGTCAGGCTGTGGCAGCAACCAACTTTTTTGTCAGGGCTAGTTGTCAGGGTTAGAAGCGATCTTTCTCAACAAACGCCTCTGCGATGGAGAGTGGCATCACCGTCATTTCAGGGCTAGTCTGACAGTCTTATAAGATATTGTGCCTCTTTAAAAATATCGTAAAAATATATAAAAGGAGACCGGAAAATAGGGGCGGAGGGGTTGTGGCTATTTGGAATACTCTTGCAAGCGACCAAGTATCATCGCCATTTGAAAGCACACCATACTTTCAGTTTATCGAAGTCTTGTTGCCTTTTTGCTTTACAAAACTGTTTAGAGATACAATGTTTTGTTACGCAGAAAATTACTTGCCTAAATTCGTGGTTTGGCAGTCGTATCCTGGGCAATCGCAGGAATCCATACATGTTTCTGGGGTTTTACACGGTTTCAAAGCTTGACACAACTCACCGATCTGAAAACAGTGAAATGGACACACAGGTTAACGACTAGTGCATTAGTTGCTTCAAGAATTGATAAATTGTTACTTGAGCAAATTCAGATAAACTGAAGAAATAAATCGAAGCTATGTAGAAGAGTCAAAGAAAATAACAGGGTTGTAACAGGCATACAACAAGAGCAAAGGGGGTGGGGGGGCTGAGAGGCTTCAGCTCCCCTCCACTTTCTTGTAAAGAAAAAGCTTTAACAAAAAGTAGAAAAGAATAAAGAAAAGAAATAGAAACAAATATGCCTAGAATAGTAAGATAATTGCAACGGTTGTGAGAAACTGACAGAAAAAAATATTCTGAAAGGTATTAAATCAAAAGGAGTGGTCACGGAAATATTCTGGGCCTCTTCATCCAGCTCTCCCGCAGAAATCTCTCAACAGTCCAGCCAATTTCTCAATAGAATTAATCTAGGTGCTCACGTCATCATAGACATAATATACAGTAATGCACTTTTTGCCTTTTCAAAGATGGGTTTTTAGTCAAATAATACTGTCAACTCGAGCTTACCTCTCACTTTGAGTTTCTTGGCACCGCCCCAGTTATACAAGTCATGGGCTTGTTCCAAGCTCTACTTCCTTATATAGTAAGTTTTAACCTTTGTCTTATGCATTTGCAGTAAAAAACAAAGGGGCGAAGTGGGGTTTGATTTTTTCCACGGAGAAAGCTAAAGACAAGTTAGCCCGCACAAAGTAGCAAAAGTTTGAAGCTTTTGGTTTGAGGGGGGCTGTAGCTTTTTTGCCCCCGGACGCTGATTCCCTGAGCAGATTGTAATATAGGTACTTATTTCATTTTAGGTCAGTCTTGCGTTTATGCTTATATTTGTTCATGCTTCTCTTTGTTTAGGATATATTAGTTTGTCGCGTGTTAGTTTTTCATGTTTTCCGGTATAGCAATATTTTACATGCCCTTTTGCTCTACAAAGTTCCCCCGCGTATCCTAATATATCTAACACCTCCTACTAGTTCATTTACGTATTGCACGATAGATACCGACAATAACACCGGCAATTATTGATATTAGTTTGCTATATTGTAATGCTGTTATATAAAGTAGAGTACGGAGTAACAGAGTTAGTTAGTTAGTTAGAGAGAAGCGTGGTGCTTGCGAAAGGCCACTGCTATCAAACATGTAGACACTAACTCACACACACACAGAACGGTAATGGATGGAAAGGCTAAGAGAGGGCTGATGGCATTCAACCCGAGTGGCTTGTGAAAGCACTCGAGGTTTCGTTTCATATATATATAATTTAATGGCGTAACAGCGCTTGTGAAAGGCTGTTTAGTACCTAAGTTTCGATATTGTGTAAAAGTACGTCTTAGCTTTGGATGGAACAAAAGGAATTGATTTTGTGTGTCAATACGTGTCGTTTATTCGCTCGGTCAATCGCTCAAACAACGAATGGTGTCAGAAGTTTTACAAATATATATACCAGCAGCAAATTTTACAAGATCATCAACGGCACCTTTGGTTAAGGCAGCCAACATGATTAGAGATTGTCCATCTTTAGATTTTATCAATTTAAAAAACCTACTTTAAAATCGTGTCTCTTTCGAGCACTGAAGTGCATGCTTTTCATAAAGAGTAACTCTAAAGGGGCAGTTTTGTTTGATGAAAATTTGAAGTGCAAAATAACATGAAATCGTTCTTCAAAGTCCACTTTGTTTGTGTAAACGTTGCATAGTTCTTTTTACCAGTGACAGCATATCAAATGCTCTTATAGCAGATGCAATGCCGCCACCAGTGACAAAGTCTTTCTAAAACGATGATATAATGGTCCTTGTGCCTCCATTCTTCCAAGAACATAAAGAAATTTCCCGTTTTGTTAGAAAAGTGCCCTTTTTGTAGAAAGCCTAGTTTCTACTCTAGACACATTTACACAAAATAATGATCACAATGTGAGAGGATCGCAGTGAAAAAAGGGTGCGGCCAATCAAATCCAATGCCACCTTTTGACAGCTACAACTTACGAGTGATCACAGATGGCAACTCTGTATATTCAAATTTGATTGAATGTGTTCATATCCTATTTCTTTTGTTACACCTATGATTACTCCCAAAACCTTTGTCTCTAAAATAAAAAAGGTGTAAGCTTCCCCTAATTCTAAATGCTGATGGTCCTAAACCTTCTGCAACTTACATTTCTTTCTGTATAATTTGTTGTTTTGTAGGTCCATTCAGATGAAGGAGATAACATTACGTTGTCATACGAATTTTCTGCCGATTTATCATTGATCTGGCAATTAGCAAACCCAGATGCTGGTATCTTCCAGTTTATTGAGCTGCATCCCGGATGACTCAAGCAATGCTGTTCGCATTCTCTTACAGTCCAGATCTCCAATGACATCAGCACATGTCCATTAAGCATAAAACCTTGTTTTTCAACGCTGAAATTTCCATACGTCTTGCAAGGCAACCTCAATATGTACCCTAGACTCATATGCATAAAAAGGAGCTCGAGACATCTGTAGAAAAAATAGAAGGTTTCATCATTGGGTCTGAGGAATAAATGAGGAATACTTTAAATGAAAAATGAACTCGACTGTATCGAGTCCAATCGCCATATTTGTTTGTTGATGCCCTTTGAGAGAATTATCAAACTAGGTAGGTAGGAGCCTGGCTAGACAAATATGCTGATTGCCTAAATGAGGAGCCGAAGAGCTCATAGCAAAAAGTTGGAAATGTTTTCGTAAACAGACAAAACAATTTATGACAAATTTACAGCTACAGTAGAAAGATATGGGGTGATATCTATGACAAAAATCGGTTATCGAGATCTGGAATGTATGTACGTAACTTTTGACCAATTTTGAGGCTCGTGTTCTTGTAAAATTTTTCTTATAAAAAGGAGTAGCAAAACAGCCCTAAACTTTAAGAAATTGCCTTCTAGCCCCGGACCAAAGTTTTTCATAAAGAAATGAGAATGAAAAACGGTAAACAATGCCATCCATCCAACCAACGGAGATAATCAAGCAGGGTATGTTAAAATGAGCAACGGTAACTTAGGCATGCAAAGAGATGAGTTGAATTCCCTGGAGGAAATATCCCCCTTTCTTTTCCATTTAGAAGGTACGAATGGCAAGCACCACGGTATCTCATTCTACGTTTGAATACAGCGCCGTATCTCATTCGCGTAGTAAGCAGTAGCGGCGCCAGAATCGATTTTGTATTTCGTCTAAATTCGACGAGAAAATATTGGGGGAGGGGTAATATTTTGACACCATACTTTTTGTGATGTAATCCTATGATTTCCAAACTGCCAATTTTCAAACAAAAGTTTGTCATAGGCGTTCCCTTCGGATGAAATTGGCGTTCCCTGATGGTAAAAATGCTTTTTCTGGTGGTAAAAAGGGCATGGCTTAAATTTTTTTGGTTTGTCCCCCCAGAGCTTAGTGGCTGGCGCCGCCATTGGTGGTAAGTACCAAATACGCTGACGGGGGTATTAAATTGTTGGAGAGATTCTCTATCTAAATTGAATTGCTCAACTCATTTGCCTATTGGAATGAAAATCAGCAAATTTCCTGAATCACGAATAACAGATTGACAGATGTCGAAATACAGAATGCCGAATAACGGATTAGCGGTTTCCAGAATGATGTTATGACAAAAGGGTGATGAAATGGTGGAATATGGAATGGTGGATGCATGATCGCAAACCATGAAATGACTGATTGCAGAATGAATTAACGAATTACGGAATGGTATCTGAAATTTGCCAAATTGCACATTGCGTGAATGCAAAATTTTGGATTTAGCATTTGCTGGATTCATGAAATGCAGTGCATACATTTAACAACCTGTGTTGTTAAGTAACAGATTCGAAGAACGAATTATTGAAGAGCGAAGTCGATACGTCGTGTTATTATCTTATTTCGAACCAACTGACTATTTCTAAATAAACACAGCGGTATATACAAGCAGCGAAGCGTAGCATGAAAAACACAGCGGGAACAAAACAGAACGAACAAAAGCTTAGATGTTATCACTACAGTACCTCCCCCCTAGAATGCAAGCTCGAGAAAAGTATTTGGGATAAAAGTTAATACAGCGTATGTACGAATGTTCAGGCATGTCCATATCTGTCCGGAAAATGAACGTGTCTCCCTGAACGTGTTGTCCGAGAATTACCAGGTACTTGGTTCTCTACCGGCTTGGCCCTCGTTGAAGCATGGTTTGATGGGAATGATGTGTTTCTGGCAGTTGAACGTTGGTTATCTGCATCGGTATAAGCAACTTTTAGACGATCTATGCTTATTGTTTGTTGTTTTCCGTTGACATCTACGAGGAAATGTTTGTCATTGCGCTTGAGAACCTTGAAAGGACCGTCGTATGGAGGTTGAAACGGCTTTCGAACAGCATCATGGCGAACAAAAACGTGCGTACAAGATGGAAGATTAGCTGGGATGTATGTGTAAGCTTATTGAGAACGGGGAGGAGTTGGTTTTAGTTGTTGCATAAAACTTTGTAGACGATCAACAAAAACAGAGGGATCAAGAGCTGTGACATCAAAGGTCGGAGAGATGAATTGACCTGGAAGACGAAGTGTGGAACCATAAACAAGTTGGGCAGGTGAACAACCGAGGTCAGTTTTAATCGTTGTCCGTAGTCCGAGGAGAATGAGTGGAAGAAGGTCGATCCATCTTGTGGAATCCGGTTGAGCTTTGATTGAAGCTTTAAGCTGTCGATGGAAACGCTTAACCATACCATTGGCGCAAGGGTGGTAAGAAGTAGTATGAATACGTTTGATTCCAAGTAAATCAGCGAGGGAACGGAAGAGAGCTGATTCAAACTGAGCTCCTCTATCAGTTGTTATCGTTGAAGGAACACCGAAAACTGCAATCCAACGTGAAACAAAAGCTTGAGCGACGGTTTCTGCAGTAGCATCTGAAATTGGAATCGCCTCTTATGCCGGTTGATATGTCACAAATGATGGTTCCAGAATCTGCCGGTAAAGAAAACTCTTTCAGGTTAAGAGAGGTGTTTGACTGTACCTGTTGGAATTCAGAATCTTGCTGTTGAGCTGCAGACAGTGTGACAAAGTCAAGGGTTGGAATATTGAGTAAGGAATTGAGCTCAATGCGAGAAAGAGCATCCGCAACCACATTCTGATGGCCTTTTACATGTCGTATGTCAGAGGTGAATTGAGAGATAAAATCAAGATGGCGAATTTCCCGTGGCGAATATCGATCAGACGAAGAAGACAGTGCATGGAGCAATGGCTTATGGTCTGTCATAACATGAAATGCGCGTCCTTCCAAAAAGTACCGAAAGTGCTTGATAGCTAAGTAGACGGAGAGTAGTTCTCGTCCAAATGTGCTGTACTTCGTTTCGGCTGGCTGCAGGCGCTTTGAAAAGAAAGAAATAGGTTGCCAGGCACCGTTGAGGAATTGTTGTAGCACTGCTCCTACAGCCATATTCGAAGCATCAACAACTACACTGCATGGTGCCACTGGTGATGGGTGAACAAGAAGAGAGGCCTGGGAAAGTGCTGTTTTGATCTCTGAGAATGCAGATAATGAATCCACAGTTAGTTGGAACGGTTCCTTGGTAGACTTGGCAGAGAGAAGATCGGTGAGAGGCTGTATTAATTGAGCACAGCGAGGCACAAAACGACGGTAGAAGTTGAGCAATCCCAGGAACTCGCGAAGCTTTTTGAGCGAAGTAGGAGGAGGAAAATCTTTGATTGCTTTAACGCTTGTGGAAAGCGGTGAGATTCCTTGTGGTGAAACATGATGCCCTAGGAAGTCAATATGAGATTGGCCAAAAATGCATTTGGTAGGGTGAATGACAATACCATGATCGGAAAGACGAGAGAATAAAATGTCAAGATGCAACAAATGTTCTGCTTCAGAATTCCTTGCGATAAGTAAATCATCAATGTAAGCAAAAACGAAATCCAAACCACGAAGTACTTGGTGCATGAAGCGCTGGAAGGTCTGTGCTGCATTACGCAATCCGAATGGCATGCGAACGAACTCAAATAGCCCAAAGGGAGTTGTTATAGCAGTCTTAGAAATGTCAGTAGGCTCGACTGGAATCTGATGATAGGCACGCACAAGATCAATTTTTGAGAAAACGGTTTTTCCATGCAGAGACGAAGAGCAATCTTGGATGTGTGGGATGGGGTAGCGATCAGGAACTGTAGCATTGTTCAAGCCACGATAATCACCGCAAGGTCGCCAGTCGCCTTGAGTAGCCTTAGGAACCATGTGCAACGGAGAAGACCAACTGCTTTTTGACGGCCGAATGATGCCAAGTTGCAACATGTGATCAAATTCAGCCTTGGCAATGGTCAAACGTTCAGAAGCAATACGACGGGGACGAGCAAATACAGGAGGGCCTGAAGTTGTGATGTGATGGGTGACGGTATGCTTTACTTTTGATTCATTGTATGAAGGACGGGCAATGTCAGGATACTTTTGAAGTAAGGCTTGGTATGGCGAAGTAGTATCAGGGGTTGCCAGCATAGGATGAGGTGAGCTATCGGCGGACAAAATACCTTGAATTGTCAATTTTGTTGTAGTGTCAATGAGTTTCCGATGTTTAACATCAACTTTAAGGCCAAAATGAGCTAGGAAATCAGCGCCAAGAATAGGAAACGGTATTTCAGCAATAATAAAAATCCACCTGTACGTGCGGCGAAGTCCGAGGTCTATCGTTAAAGACTTTTCTCTGAAAGTACGAATTGGCGACTTATTCACAGCCTGTAAAGAAATGTTATGAGAAGCTTGTTTGTCAGCAGAAGAAGGAGGTAAAACGCTTACATCAGCACCTGTATCTACCAAGAAGCGTGTACCAGTGGTACGGTCGGTAATATAAAAGAGGCGATTGGAAGAAGCAGGACCAGCAGAACTAGTTGCCCTTAGTTGCTGGTGGCGTCGTTTCCCTGGTTTGAGGTGAATCTTGAAAAGTTGCATGGTGGAGTGCAATTGCGAGCAAGTCGACCATAACGTTGATGGTACCAGCAGTAGGTAGAGTTTGAGGGTGCTGGGCTGGTTCGGCGATTACGGCTGATAGAGCGGCTTCGGCTACGCCCTGGGAAACTATTGGTTGGCTGTGTGCGGCTCATGAGGGCTTGGACTTGAAAAGTCAGTTCCTCTACTTGAGATCTGAGAGCATGAACTTCAGATGCGATAGGCGGTGGAACAGGCGTGGGGGCTGGCGCTGACACAGTAGGTGTTAAAGAGGAAATGCCAAGGGGGGTCGCAACCTCTAAAATTTTGTCTGCTAATAAAGCAACCTGCTCAACGGAAGAGAGTCAGCAGTGGAGGCTAAAATCAGCCTGACATTGGTTGGTAACCTTTCCAAAAACAACTGTCGTAAAATGTTGTTTCCCAGTGTATTGTCTCCAAGCAGTTGTCGCATATGGCGCAGTAATTGAGAGGACTTCCGGTCACCCAGTTCTTCTGCAGTCAGCAGTTGGTGAAGCCGCTTTTGTTCAGATGTGGAAGTGTGCTGTATGAGTTCGGCCTTGAGTATATCGTACTGTTTTGCTTGAGGGGGGTGGATCAAAATGTCGCGTACCTCCTGTGCGATTTCAGGCTGGAGAGCGGAGATTACATAAGCAAACTTTGTAGCCTGTGAAGTTATACTTCTTGTGAAAAACTGGGCCTCTACTTGAGCAAACCAAACCAGGGGGTCGTTAGGCCAAAAAGGTGGAAGTTTGACACTCACCGAAGCTACTGGTGCTGGTTCTGAAGTCGTGGCGATGGCTGCAGTTGCAGTAGTGCTGGCTGACGGGGGCGTGTTGGCGTCTGTATTCATGTCGAATTTTAGACGTAGAAATAAACAACGTGGTCACCAATTTAACAACCTGTGTTGTTAATCAAGTAACAGATTCGAAGGACGAATTATTGAAGAGCGAAGTCGATAGTAAGAGACGTACGTCGTGTTATTATCTTATTCCAAACCAACTGACTATTTCTAAATAAACACAGCGGTATATACAAGCAGCGAAGCGTAGCATGAAAAACTCAGCGGGAACAAAACAGAACGAACAAAAGCTTAGATGTTATCACTACATACATTGCAGATTTCGAAAACTGATTTTTGTCATAGATATCACCCCCATAAGATGCTACTAGTTTCTTACTTACATTGTGAGAAAGTGGCTGGGAGACATTGCAGAAATGCCACTGCCGTTAACCATCTCGTCAGTGTAGTAATAAGCCTCATCAATGCAACAGTGCTACTGCCAGTTTACATATTTTTCAATGATATAAGTTACTAATGGCTACTAATAAATCCACTAGTTACTAGGAAAAACTATATATTTGCGGACGCAGGGCATTAAAAAGTAATGATTAAAGATTCAGACTCATATGAATAAGCGTCACGAAAACTAATGCGTAAGTAATTTCTTAAGACATTTGCTGAATCTGTGAATTTAAAAGCGATTCAAACCATCGTGAAGCCAAGAAAAGTTTCTAACAGCCAAAACCATTTTACAGGTGGCTGGAAAAAGGGTAGCCACCATGGAATACCAAAGCCTAGGTCACAGACCACATTGGCTAGGGATGTCAAGACAATAGGAAGCTGTGCGGCAGCGCTTGACAATAATATATTTTTTAACATTTGTTTGACATGAAACATTGTCCAACAATGTTGGTACAAAAATGTTTTGTGATGTTTTGCGGATGTTCTATTCGTTTGGCCAGGCCATTTCTTGGTTACTTTTGACTACCAACAAATGATTTTCATCGAATGAAACAAAAAGTTACCGAAGGACACAGAAATATTGGGGGTTGCGCACCCCCTACACCCTCCCGCTACATCCGTCTCTGTTCAGAATTATCCCATTAGTTTCCAAATCTGCGCTCGTAGTCTGTCTCTGCTACTGCCAATAGCACAATTGGATGTTTGTGTCAGTAATTACTGTATTTTGAGCATGCTGCAAAACTGCTATCAACAGCACCCAAACAGTGTGGATAACTCCTCAAGTTTTTCAATATAGGATGAAGACTGAGACCCCGTTTACACTGTCCCGGGACAATTTTGTACCGTTACGGTTCGCAAGTGTTTACACTGTCGCGGTTCCAAATTGTTCCGTGTGGATAACTCCTCAAGTTTTTCAATATAGGATAAAGACTGAGAGATTATTTCTGATTTTAATCTTAACGAGTGTTAACGACAACGACAAGCTGGTCGTACGTTGGCAAAAACTTTACGACCAACGAGCATCAAGTAGATTTCTTGACCAAGCTATCAAAAGGAAGAGCTGCAATGAAACGCAGACCTGTTGTGGGGTTCTTGAAGACCCAAGGCAGCACTCAAATATCACGCTGGTATCTTTCAGAAATTTCTGCCTCTTGTCTTCATACTACGTTTGCGAAAAAAGGTTGGATATAAGCAAAGATGTTTCTTCTCCATAAAAGAATGCTGGATATGTGCAGAACGTTGTTATGCACCGACAAATCGTATCCGACATTTGCAAACCCATAGATTAAGCAACATGAAATCTAAAGAGTTAATAACTCCTTTTTCATTGCATTTTTACCATCATTCGTGGAACTTTTATGCATTTTGCGGTAGCTCAGACTCTCCTTTATGCATTTTGCGGTAGCTGAAAAGGTTCTCTAAGACGTATACTATATGTTTCAAATTCGTAATTATTATAAACAGCACAATTAAGTATCATATAGAAACTTATGTAACTGAACATCGAATGTTGTCAATAAGCTGTACAACTGCTTTGATTTTGAGGTCGTTTCTCCTCTCGACACCAAGGAACTGTAAAAGTAGTAATATTGAAGTAGCTTTGTGTTCCACCTAAGGCGCGGGTCATCAAATATTACAAAATGGTCTTTATAGATTATTTAAAAGTTTAAAAGGCCCCCAAGTTGGTCATTGATTTTTAAAAACACGAGTTTTGTGCAATTTACCGTGAGCAAATTTACCCTCTCTCATACGTCCAGATATTAGCCCCTAACCTGGAAGTGAAAATTTTTAAAGAGCCCCCAACCTAGAGTAAGCTTCTTCCTGACATGTCACTTTTTATGAAGTGCGTTATTTCCGTCCATGATATTTTTAGTGTCGGTGTTGACTTGCAAAATGTTTCGTTTCTCAGAGTGAACTTGAAAAAAAGAGAAAGTTCTTCACAAATTTGAATGGCAGTTTTTGGAGACTTTAACAAGCCCTCACCCTTATTAAAGCCTCTGCTTGAAGAAGTAAGTGTCTCAAACAGTATCTCAAATCAGTAAGCCAAAAGAGGCTTATTCGAGGAGTTATGGCAATACCACCCAAGAATCCACACAAATGATTGCGAATCCCTCTAAATTTCAAGCTTTCATAATTGGCAACAAAGATAAATAAATGCATAAATGAGTTTAAAACTTACATAAATTTTCAATTAAAATGAAAATGCTACTTTGCTTTGTGTTCAGATCTATTAAGATTTCAAAGTTAATGCTCATATTGATAATATCTGAAAAAACGAGGCTAAATAGATGAATCCTTTGAAAAGATTAGCAAGATTTATGGGGAATAAGAGAAAGAAATAATTAAAAGTGCATTTATCCATGTCCTTTCAACTATTGCCCATAGATATAGTTGTTTATGTGGTTAAGAAAGGCAGGACAATCTAAAGAAATTTAACGAGAGGACATTACGACTAGCCTATTCGAACTATTCAACTTCGTATAAAGATTTATTACCCATGTATATTGCTATCTCGAAATAAAATAACATACACATCCTATTTATTACAATTTAAGCAATTGAAGTTTATAAAATACTAAACAACGTTAATCCAACTTTTATGAAAAACTACTTTGTCCCTAAAACAACAGGTCACAACTTTCGTCTCAAAAACCCTTTTGCCGTTCCAAAAGTCAGAACTACCAACAATGGTAACAGATCACGAAGTTTTCAAGGGCCTAAAATCTAGAATTCACTCCCAGAATCAATAAAGACAGCCCAAAATACTACTTGTATTTTGGTAATTAAAGTATTTGATCAAAACTTGGTTCCTTAAAAATAAGTGAGCATGTGTCAGTAAGTAAGTCGGTGTGCGTTCACTTCGAAACACTAGCATTAAATAATTTATACAATACGCCATTAAACGCCATTACTATTAATTCTTTTTACACAACTTTTCAACATTTTTCTTACAACCTTTTCATACTTGAGAGTGCAAGAGTAAAAGTAGGGCCATGGCCTTGTCACTTTTTTTAAGACAAAGAAAACTAAATTCGAAGTCTTTGCAGTTAACAGTTAGCAAGTAACAGTTATGAATGAATACTTCTACGGATACTTCACTTTCATCTCAGAGAATGTCACTTTACCATGTTCGTTCCTAATCGCTTTCCAGGACATATAACCTGCGAGTACACTACCACTTCCAGAGGAAGGATGAAGGGCGTTCAGATTTGAGTCATGGCATGCAATGTACCACCAAGCTCCTTTATATATTTCTGCACAGTTGGAATGATATGTATCTTGATCCTTGTCCTTTGTCGAGAATTTCATATTGTTTTGTCTTGCCAGTGAATCACCAGCAGTTCCAGAGAAGCCTCCCACATTTAGACGATACCCATCCAATTCTCCAGAAATCTCAAATAAGCTGTACTTTGCATATTTCTTGTCTTCGAATTCCATGTGTTTTAAGTCAACACGAAGAATGGCCCCCTTTCCTGGAGCCGCTAACTTGTGCAGTTTTTCAAGCCCCAGCCAGAAGTTTCCGTTCATATCCCCAAATCCTTGCTTGTAGGCATCCCAATCTCGAAAGAAATCCACACTGGCATCAACACGGCGCTGGAACACAATCCAACCTCCTCCATCGGTTGCCATGTCACATCTGACTGGGAAAATTCCAATGTCTGGTTGATAAATGTCGTATCTCGTACTTTCTCTGAAGCCAAGAGCGTACAAATCCTGGCAACTTTTTTGTCCTGTTAAATGGAAAGGAAATTATCATGTTTGCTTCAATGAAAACCTTTTGGTCTATCGGGATGATCAATACAGTATACTCTCGTTAAGTGGGACACTCAAGGGACCGAGCAAAAGTGTACCACTTAGCGGGCGTCCTACTTATCCAAACGCTTGAAAAGGGTAAGCAAGTTCAAGGGACCGGGAAAATCTGTACTTCATAGCTGGCGTCCTACTTATCCGGGGTCCTACTTAACGAGAGTATACTGTTTTTAAATGAACAGCACACATTGAATTGTAAAGGGAGACTGACCAGGTCTCTCTCAACTATAGTATGTAGACGATTTTATTTCATTTATTCCGGCTTTGGAGTCCTGACGTGGGATGAGCTTCTACCAAATACTCCTTCCAGGTCAACCTTGAGCAAGGTGTAGTACCTGTTAGCTCCTCTCGATAAACCATCAAAATCAAGTTGGCATCCGGCGGGGGTTATTCTTTCTCATGGGTAAGGAGGAGGCTGCCTCTTAAACCTTGGTTCGCAACCTCCCTAGCAATACTGTTACGATTAAAACACCGGTAGTGGGGACGCCTTACCACCACTTGTTTAGGTTGAGCCCTGTGGGTTCGACTAGAAAGACTTCTCCGTCGCAGAAGCTGTGGCAGCAACCAACCTTTTTTGTCAGGCTGTGGCAGCAACCGACTTTTTTGTCAGGCTGTGGCAGCAACCAACTTTTTTGTCATGGCTAGTTGTCAGGGTTAGAAGCGATCTTTCTCAACAAACGCCTCTGCGATGGAGAGTGGCATCACCGTCATTTCAGGGCTAGTCTGACAGTCTTATAAGATATTGTGCCTCTTTAAAAATATCGTAAAAATATATAAAAGGAGACCGGAAAATAGGGGCGGAGGGGTTGTGGCTATTTGGAATACTCTTGCAAGCGACCAAGTATCATCGCCATTTGAAAGCACACCATACTTTCAGTTTATCGAAGTCTTGTTGCCTTTTTGCTTTACAAAACTGTTTAGAGATACAATGTTTTGTTACGCTGAAAATTACTTGCCTAAATTCGTGGTTTGGCAGTCGTATCCTGGGCAATCGCAGGAATCCATACATGTTTCTGGGGTTTTACATGGTTTCAAAGCTTGACACAACTCACCGATCTGAAAACAGTGAAATGGACACACAGGTTAACGACTAGTGCATTAGTTGCTTCAAGAATTGATAAATTGTAACTTGAGCAAATTCAGATAAGCTGAAGAAATAAATCGAAGCTATGTAGAAGAGTCAAAGAAAATAACAGGGTTGTACAGGCATACAACAGGAGCAAAGAGGGGGGGGGGCTGAGAGGCTTCAGCTCCCCTCCACTTTCTTGTAAAGAAAAAGCTTTAACAAAAAGTAGAAAAGAACAAATAAAAGAAATAGAAACAAATATGCCTAGAATAGTAAGATAATTGCAACGGTTGTGAGAAACTGACAGAAAAAAATATTCTGAAAGGTATTAAATCAAAAGGAGTGGTCACGGAAATATTCTGGGCCTCTTCATCCAGCTCTCCCGCAGAAATCTCTCAACAGTCCAGCCAATTTCTCAATAGAATTAATCTAGGTGCTCACGTCATCATAGACATAATATACAGTAATGCACTTTTTGCCTTTTCAAAGATGGGTTTTTAGTCAAATAATACTGTCAACTCGAGCTTACCTCTCACTTTGAGTTTCTTGGCACCGCCCCAGTTATACAAGTCATGGGCTTGTTCCAAGCTCTACTTCCTTATATAGTAAGTTTTAACCTTTGTCTTATGCATTTGCAGTAAAAAACAAAGGGGCGAAGTGGGGTTTGATTTTTTCCACGGAGAAAGCTAAAGACAAGTTAGCCCGCACAAAGTAGCAAAAGTTTGAAGCTTTTGGTTTGAGGGGGGCTGTAGCTTCTTTGCCCCCGGACGCTGATTCCCTGAGCAGATCATCAACGGCACCTTTGGTTAAGGCAGCCAACATGATTAGAGATTGTCCATCTTTAGATTTTATCAATTTAAAAAACCTACTTTAAAATCGTGTCTCTTTCGAGCACTGAAGTGCATGCTTTTCATAAAGAGTAACTCTAAAGGGGCAGTTTTGTTTGATGAAAATTTGAAGTGCAAAATAACATGAAATCGTTCTTCAAAGTCCACTTTGTTTGTGTAAACGTTGCATAGTTCTTTTTACCAGTGACAGCATATCAAATGCTCTTATAGCAGATGCAATGCCGCCACCAGTGACAAAGTCTTTCTAAAACGATGATATAATGGTCCTTGTGCCTCAATTCTTCCAAGAACATAAAGAAATTTCCCGTTTTGTTAGAAAAGTGCCCTTTTTGTAGAAAGCCTAGTTTCTACTCTAGACACATTTACACAAAATAATGATCACAATGTGAGAGGATCGCAGTGAGAAAAGGGTGCGGCCAATCAAATCCAATGCCACCTTTTGACAGCTACAACTTACGAGAGATCACAGATGGCACCTCTGTATATTCAAATTTGATTGAATGTGTTCATATCCTATTTCTTTTGTTACACCTATGATTATTCCCACAACCTTTGTCTCTAACATAAAAAAGGTGTAACCTTCCCCTAATTCTAATTGCTGATGGTCCTAAACCTTCTGCAACTTACATTTCTTTCTGTATAATTTGTTGTTTTGTAGGTCCATTCAGATGAAGGAGATAACATTACGTTGTCATACGAATTTTCTGCCGATTTATCATTGATCTGGCAATTAGCAAACCCAGATGCTGGTATCTTCCAGTTTATTGAGCTGCATCCCGGATGACGCAAGCAATGCTGTTCGCATTCTCTTACAGTCCAGATCTCCAATGACATCAGCACATGTCCATTAAGCATAAAACCTTGTTTTTCAACGCTGAAATTTCCATACGTCTTGCAAGGCAACCTCAATATGTACCCTAGACTCATATGCATAAAAAGGAGCTCGAGACATCTGTAGAAAAAATAGAAGGTTTCATCATTGGGTCTGAGGAATAAATGAGGAATACTTTAAATGAAAAATGAACTCGACGGTATCGAGTCCAATCGCCATATTTGTTTGTTGATGCCCTTTGAGAGAATTATCAAACTACAATCTATTAGTACAATCTATAGGTAGGTAGGTAGGAGCCTGGCTAGACAAATATGCTGATTGCCTAAATGAGGAGCCGAAGAGCTCATAGCAAAAAGTTGGAAATGTTTTCGTAAACAGACAAAACAATTTATGACAAATTTACAGCTACAGTAGAAAGATATGGGGTGATATCTATGACAAAAATCGGTTATCGAGATCTGGAATGTATGTACGTAACTTTTGACCAATTTTGAGGCTCGTGTTCTTGTAAAATTTTTCTTAAAAAAAGGAGTAGCAAAACAGCCCTAAACTTTAAGAAATTGCCTTCTAGCCCCGGACCAAAGTTTTTCATAAAGAAATGAGAATGAAAAACGGTAAACAATGCCATCCATCCAACCAACGGAGATGATCAAGCAGGGTATGTTAAAATGAGCAACGGTAACTTAGGCATGCAAAGAGATGAGTTGAATTCCCTGGAGGAAATATCCCCCTTTCTTTTCCATTTAGAAGGTACGAATGGCAAGCACCACGGTATCTCATTCTACGTTTGAATACAGCGCCGTATCTCATTCGCGTAGTAAGCAGTAGCGGCGCCAGAATCGATTTTGTATTTCGTCTAAATTCGACGAGAAAATATTGGGGGAGGGGTAATATTTTGACACCATACTTTTTGTGATGTAATCCTATGATTTCCAAACTGCCAATTTTCAAACAAAAGTTTGTCATAGGCGTTCCCTTCGGATGAAATTGGCGTTCCCTGATGGTAAAAAGGCTTTTTCTGGTGGTAAAAAGGGCATGGCTTAAATTTTTTTGGTTTGTCCCCCCAGAGCTTAGTGGCTGGCGCCGCCATTGGTGGTAAGTACCAAATACGCTGACGGGGGTATTAAATTGTTGGAGAGATTCTCTATCTAAATTGAATTGCTCAACTCATTTGCCTATTGGAATGAAAATCAGCAAATTTCCTGAATCACGAATAACAGATTGACAGATGTCGAAATACAGAATGCCGAATAACGGATTAGCGGTTTCCAGAATGATGTTATGACAAAAGGGTGATGAAATGGTGGAATATGGAATGGTGGATGCATGATCGCAAACCATGAAATGACTGATTGCAGAATGAATTAACGAATTACGGAATGGTATCTGAAATTTGCCAAATTGCACATTGCGTGAATGCAAAATTTTGGATTTAGCATTTGCTGGATTCATGAAATGCAGTGCATACATTTAACAACCTGTGTTGTTAAGTAACAGATTCGAAGGACGAATTATTGAAGAGCGAAGTCGATACGTCGTGTTATTATCTTATTTCGAACCAACTGACTATTTCTAAATAAACACAGCGGTATATACAAGCAGCGAAGCGTAGCATGAAAAACACAGCGGGAACAAAACAGAACGAACAAAAGCTTAGATGTTATCACTACAGTACCTCCCCCCTAGAATGCAAGCTCGAGAAAAGTATTTGGGATAAAAGTTAATACAGCGTATGTACGAATGTTCAGGCATGTCCATATCTGTCCGGAAAATGAACGTGTCTCCCTGAACGTGTTGTCCGAGAAGTACCAGGTACTTGGTTCTCTACCGGCTTGGCCCTCGTTGAAGCATGGTTTGATGGGAATGATGTGTTTCTGGCAGTTGAACGTTGGTTATCTGCATCGGTATAAGCAACTTTTAGACGATCTATGCTTATTGTTTGTTGTTTTCCGTTGACATCTACGAGGAAATGTTTGTCATTGCGCTTGAGAACCTTGAAAGGACCGTCGTATGGAGGTTGAAACGGCTTTCGAACAGCATCATGGCGAACAAAAACGTGCGTACAAGATGGAAGATTAGCTGGGATGTATGTGTAAGCTTATTGAGAACGGGGAGGAGTTGGTTTTAGTTGTTGCATAAAACTTTGTAGACGATCAACAAAAACAGAGGGATCAAGGGCTGTGACATCAAAGGTCGGAGAGATGAATTGACCTGGAAGACGAAGTGTGGAACCATAAACAAGTTGGGCAGGTGAACAACCGAGGTCAGTTTTAATCGTTGTCCGTAGTCCGAGGAGAATGAGTGGAAGAAGGTCGATCCATCTTGTGGAATCCGGTTGAGCTTTGATTGAAGCTTTAAGCTGTCGATGGAAACGTTCAACCATACCATTGGCGCAAGGGTGGTAAGAAGTAGTATGAATACGTTTGATTCCAAGTAAATCAGCGAGGGAACGGAAGAGAGCTGATTCAAACTGAGCTCCTCTATCAGTTGTTATCGTTGAAGGAACACCGAAAACTGCAATCCAACGTGAAACAAAAGCTTGAGCGACGGTTTCTGCAGTAGCATCTGAAATTGGAATCGCCTCTGGCCAACGAGTGTAGCGGTCGATGCAAGTAAGAAGATATTTACAGCCATTTGATGGTGGTAGAGGGCCAACAAGGTCTATGTGTATGTGATCGAAACGTGTGTCGGTAGCTGGAAAAGTTCCAATGGGGGAAAACGTGTGACGGGTGACTTTAGCCTGTTGGCATGGGATACAGGACCGAGTCCAATTGCGGATGTCTTTGTTGATACTAGGCCAGATGTAATGTTGTCTGATAAGTCGCTGTGTTGCACGAATACCGGGATGTGCAAGTGAGTGGAGGTGATTAAACACAAGGCGGCGATAACAGACAGGAACATATGGGCGAGGAGTGCCGGTTGATATGTCACAAATGATGGTTCCAGAATCTGCCGGTAAAGAAAACTCTTTCAGGTTAAGAGAGGTGTTTGACTATACCTGTTGGAATTCACAATCTTGCTGTTGAGCTGCAGACAGTGTGACAAAGTCAAGGGTTGGAATATTGAGTAAGGAATTGAGCTCAATGCGAGAAAGAGCATCCGCAACCACATTCTGATGGCCTTTTACATGTCGTATGTCAGAGGTGAATTGAGAGATAAAATCAAGATGGCGAATTTCCCGTGGCGAAAATCGATCAGACGAAGAAGACAGTGCATGGAGCAATGGCTTATGGTCTGTCATAACATGAAATGCGCGTCCTTCCAAAAAGTACCGAAAGTGCTTGATAGCTAAGTAGACGGAGAGTAGTTCTCGTCCAAATGTGCTGTACTTCGTTTCGGCTGGCTGCAGGCGCTTTGAAAAGAAAGAAATAGGTTGCCAGGCACCGTTGAGGAATTGTTGTAGCACTGCTCCTACAGCCATATTCGAAGCATCAACAACTACACTGCATGGTGCCACTGGTGATGGGTGAACAAGAAGAGTGGCCTGGGAAAGTGCTGTTTTGATCTCTGAGAATGCAGATAATGAATCCACAGTTAGTTGGAACGGTTCCTTGGTAGACTTGGCAGAGAGAAGATCGGTGAGAGGCTGTATTAATTGAGCACAGCGAGGCACAAAACGACGGTAGAAGTTGAGCAATCCCAGGAACTCGCGAAGCTTTTTGAGCGAAGTAGGAGGAGGAAAATCTTTGATTGCTTTAACGCTTGTGGAAAGCGGTGAGATTCCTTGTGGTGAAACATGATGTCCTAGGAAGTCAATATGAGATTGGCCAAAAATGCATTTGGTAGGATGAATGACAATACCATGATCGGAAAGACGAGAGAATAAAATGTCAAGATGCAACAAATGTTCTGCTTCAGAATTGCTTGCGATAAGTAAATCATCAATGTAAGCAAAAACGAAATCCAAACCACGAAGTACTTGGTGCATGAAGCGCTGGAAGGTCTGTGCTGCATTACGCAATCCGAATGGCATGCGAACGAACTCAAATAGCCCAAAGGGAGTTGTTATAGCAGTCTTAGAAATGTCAGTAGGCTAGACTGGAATCTGATGATAGGCACGCACAAGATCAATTTTTGAGAAAACGGTTTTTCCATGCAGAGACGAAGAGCAATCTTGGATGTGTGGGATGGGGTAGCGATCAGGAACTGCAGCATTGTTCAAGCCACGATAATCACCGCAAGGTCGCCAGTCGCCTTGAGTAGCCTTAGGAACCATGTGCAACGGAGAAGTCCAACTGCTTTTTGACGGCCGAATGATGCCAAGTTGCAACATGTGATCAAATTCAGCCTTGGCAATGGTCAAACGTTCAGAAGCAAGACGACGGGGACGAGCAAATACAGGAGGGCCTGAAGTTGTGATGTGATGGGTGACGGTATGCTTTACTTTTGATTCATTGTATGAAGGACGGGCAATGTCAGGATACTTTTGAAGTAAGGCTTGGTATGGCGAAGTAGTATCAGGGGTTGCCAGCATAGGATGAGGTGAGCTATCGGCGGACAAAATACCTTGAATTGTCAATTTTGTTGTAGTGTCAATGAGTTTCCGATGTTTAACATCAACTTTAAGGGCAAAATGAGCTAGGAAATCAGCGCCAAGAATAGGAAACGGTATTTCAGCAATAATAAAAATCCACCTGTACGTGCGGCGAAGTCCGAGGTCTATCGTTAAAGACTTTTCTCTGAAAGTACGAATTGGCGACTTATTCACAGCCTGTAAAGAAATGCTTTGAGAAGTTTGTTTGTCAGCAGAAGAAGGAGGTAAAACGCTTACATCAGCACCTGTATCTACCAAGAAGCGTGTACCAGTGGTACGGTCGGTAATATAAAAGAGGCGATTGGAAGAAGCAGGACCAGCAGAACTAACTGCCCTTAGTTGCTGGTGGCGTCGTTTCCCTGGTTTGAGGTGAATCTTGAAAATTTGCATGGTGGAGTGCAATTGCGAGCAAGTCGACCATAACGTTGATGGTACCAGCAGTAGGTAGAGTTTGAGGGTGCTGGGCTGGTTCGGCGATTACGGCTGATAGAGCGGCTTCGGCTACGCCCTGGGAAACTATTGGTTGGCTGTGTGCGGCTCATGAGGGCTTGGACTTGAAAAGTCAGTTCCTCTACTTGAGATCTGAGAGCATGAACTTCAGATGCGATAGGCGGTGGAACAGGCGTGGGGGCTGGCGCTGACACAGTAGGTGTTAAAGAGGAAATGCCAAGGGGGGTCGCAACCTCTAAAATTTTGTCTGCTAATGAAGCAACCTGCTCAACGGGAAGGGAGTCAGCAGTGGTGGCTAAAATCAGCCTGACATTGGTTGGAAACCTTTCCAAAAACAACTGTCGTAAAATGTTGTTTTCCAGTGTATTGTCTCCAAGCAGTTGTCGCATATGGCGCAGTAATTGAGAGGGCTTCCGGTCACCCAGTTCTTCTGCAGTCAGCTGTTGGTGAAGCCGCTTTTGTTCAGATGTGGAAGTGCGCTGTATGAGTTCGGCCTTGAGTATATCGTACTGCGTTGCTTGAGGAGAGTGGATCAAAATGTCGCGTACCTCCTGTGCGATTTCAGGCTGGAGAGCGGAGATTACATAAGCAAACTTTGTAGCCTGTGAAGTTATACTTCTTGTGAAAAACTGGGCCTCTACTTGAGCAAACCAAACCAGGGGGTCGTTAGGCCAAAAAGGTGGAAGTTTGACACTCACCGAAGCTACTGGTGCTGGTTCTGAAGTCGTGGCGATGGCTGCAGTTGCAGTAGTGCTGGCTGACGGGGGCGTGTTGGCGTCTGTATTCATGTCGAATTTTAGACGTAGAAATAAACAACGTGGTCACCAATTTAACAACCTGTGTTGTTAATCAAGTAACAGATTCGAAGGACGAATTATTGAAGAGCGAAGTCGATAGTAAGAGACGTACGTCGTGTTATTATCTTATTCCAAACCAACTGACTATTTCTAAATAAACACAGCGGTATATACAAGCAGCGAAGCGTAGCATGAAAAACTCAGCGGGAACAAAACAGAACGAACAAAAGCTTAGATGTTATCACTACATACATTGCAGATTTCGAAAACTGATTTTTGTCATAGATATCACCCCCATAAGATGCTACTAGTTTCTTACTTACATTGTGAGAAAGTGGCTGGGAGACATAGCAGAAATGCCACTGCCGTTAACAAATGTCGTCAGTGCCGTTAACCATCTCGTCAGTGTATAAGCCTCATCAATGCAACAGTGCTACTGCCAGTTTACATATTTTTCAAATGACATAAGTTACTAATGGTTACTAATAAATCCACTAGTTACTAAGAAAAACTATATATTTGCGGACGCAGGGCATTAAAAAGTAATGATTATAAATTCAGACTCAAATGAATAAGCGTCACGAAAACTAATGCATAAGAGATTTCTTAAGACATTTGCTGAATCTGTGAATTTAAAAGCGAGAAAAGTTTCTAACAGCCAAAACCATTTTACAGGTGGCTGGAAAAAGGGTAGCCACCATGGAATACCAAAGCCCAGGTCACAGACCACATTGCCTAGGGATGTCAAGACAATAGGAAGCTGTGCGGCAGCGCTTGACAATAATAGATTTTTTAACATTTGTTTGACATGAAACATTGTCCAACAATGTTGGTACAAAAATGTTTTGTGATGTTTTGCGGATGTTCTATTCGTTTGGCCAGGCCATTTCTTGGTTACTTTTGACTACCAACAAATGATTTTCACCGAATGAAACAAAAAGTTACCGAAGGACACAGAAATATTGGGGGTTGCGCACCCCCTACACCCTCCCGCTACATCCGTCTCTGTTCAGAATTATCCCATTAGTTTCCAAATCTGCGCTCGTAGTCTGTCTCTGCTACTGCCAATAGCACAATTGGATGTTTGTGTCAGTAATTACTGTATTTTGAGCATGCTGCAAAACTGCTATCAACAGCACCCAAACAGTGTGGATAACTCCTCAAGTTTTTCAATATAGGATGAAGACTGAGACCCCGTTTACACTGTCCCGGGACAATTTTGTACCGTTACGGTTCGCAAGTGTTTACACTGTCGCGGTTCCAAATTGTTCCGTGTGGATAACTCCTCAAGTTTTTCAATATAGGATAAAGACTGAGAGATTATTTCTGATTTTAATCTTAACGAGTGTTAACGACAACGACAAGCTGGTCGTACGTTGGCAAAAACTTCCGACCGCAGAACATTTTCGAACGTGAAAATGGAAAATCAATATGCTTTTTTATTACCATTGAAATGAATATCTTGAAATTTATATTCAATCTCATGCTTCTCCTTATACTTTGATGTCCTAGGGTGCCCTATATCTGTATTGACACCTTACAACTTGTTTCATTTCATAACAAAAGCTTGAAAGCAATTGCAGATGGCTGGCTTTTCTGTATCTATGGCCCTGTTTAAAGAGGGAAAATGGGACCGATCCAGTTGATAGATCTCAAGATATATTGTGTTTACACGGGATCGATCCCGGATCGGACTGCACGGCTTTCTAGGCCTTTTGAACGGAATGGTCATGCGTATTGCTTATGCCATCATCATCAACACAAAGAAAATACCACCAAGTTTATAGGAAGGCTGAGAAGAAAATGGCTTCGAATTTGAAAGGTAGTTAAAACATTATAGGTTGGAGCCTGTTCGCTTAATTAATCAATAAACTCGTGATAGAAAAAACTTCCCCCGTCTTGTTTTGTATTTCCATCTTGTGGGCGAAGAGAGCGCGCAAGACCTGACCAAGTGTCGAAGTACCGTGCTCAAAGCACCTTAATCTGGAGAGTTCATTAGCCTCGTTTCATATCCGTGGCAATTTGGGATCGATCCTATCAATTTCGAACGTTTACACGAGACGGGATCGATCTCAAACTGGAACGCTCTCCAGAGCGAGCCTATATCCTTTGTTTTAAGTGAAAATCGGCGAGAAAGAGTAAATATTTACAACCAAACCTGTGATTGATTGGGCGGAAAAACATATGATTAACCACTGCAAAGATATTTGAATTGAATGAAAGACAAGAAAAAGAGATAAAACCAATAAACAGTGTCGATATTATTTTTTATTAAAACCAAAAGTTTTTATTCTAATCACAAGTAGCATCGATCGCCATTAGCACTCGGCCGGACAAGGTCCATTTCTGTAACAAATAAATCGGTTAATATGGATAAGATCGTATATAGAGCTTGATTCTTCCATACAAGGCTTATCTCTCTTCCTGGTCGGGCTACTGGTTTCTCGTTGTGTGTAGATTGACGCTTCCCCTCTTTACAGATGATCAACTAGACTTCTAGACTGTCAAAGTTACCAGCGTTCAAAGTTTCAATTTGCACGGCTTCAGTTCCCGTATCTTGATCCTTCACTGAGGTCTTCAGCTTCATTTTAAGAAGATAGTCTAATGCATATATATTACCATCGCACCTGAAAAAGGTTATGCATGCTTCAAAGATTATGCATGGCAGTATTAGTTGTACTAGTACTAGTTGTTGTCTGCATGCTTGAAAGTATTCAAAGAAACAGTCAAGAGAGAAAGCTGAGAATTAAGATCTTTATCCCCCTGAGTGCTTGGCAAATTTATTGTCTTTGATGGCAAAGAAAACAGAGACTAGGGGAAAACAAAGGGGAAGTGCTCGAGAACCACAGGATTAAAATTGATCGAAACTTCGTGGTTGCACCAAGCAAATTAGAACAGTAAAGCAACCACTTTTGATAATTTTGAACAACCTTCTAGGGGTTCCAAGCTACCTGAGCGGCAAACAGCCTACAAATACACCAAGAGCAGTGGCGGCGCCAGGAGGTGGTATGGGGGGGGGGTAATTACCCCCCACTTTTTTCAAAACATGGTTTACATATTTCATCTAAAAACGGGTTAAAAAGCACTAGGTAGGGGTAGGTCATATTTTCTAAGGAAATTTGATCTGGTACAAAGCACTGAAACAAGGTTATTAGGGCGTGGTCTCATTGGCCACGCCCATTACCCTCCCACACGGCATTAGCTGGCGCCGCCACTGACCAAGAGTCTTCTAGAGAGGAGGGAAATATTGCTAATTGGACCTTAATGGAGGCAATAACAATATAATTGGCACTGCGGATGAACATGCTAGGGAAAAAAGATACCTCTATCACTGCAGAAAACAAGCACCTACAGAAAAAATTCAACTAGGAGACAAACTCACAGTCTTCCCAGATCTTCAGAGGTTCTCGCCAATGATTTCTGCAAATTTATGAGCAATGGCATAACTTCTAGTGAATTTTCTTTGATATATTTACCCCATGTAAATAATAGTTGTTTAGTCCAAATAAGATAAAACTCCAAATGTCCTGATGATTCCAACTGCTTGGCCACGTGATTTAGCAGCTGAACTGCAAACGACTCAGTCATTGATTGACAAATACCTTGAACTAAAGAGTACAAACTCTAGTGGTATATAGTTATTTGCGATACCGAGTAAAATATATCTACCACGAAAAGGGATGCAGTACATCCGAAGATATCAATTACAGGTAGATAATACTCGCAAAGGAAAGCTTAGAAACTAAGATGTGTAAGATTTCATCTTACATAATAAAAAAAGCAAATAAGGTGCGGCTTAGATTCAACATTTTAGGGCGCAACAGTGACGTCATGACAGGGTGACGATTGATTTTCAACGAGATTTATGAATATGAAATATTGTAATATACATACTATCGTCTGGTTTGATTGATTCCATCACTCTTTTAACTAAACTATCTTCATTCAGTCGCAAACTGCAAACAAGGGCTCTGCCAAGTTCATTCTTCGCAAGCAGTTCAACCGTTTGCTCCACCGTAGTATCCATTTCCAAGTCATAGGGCGTGAAGGCAATAGAAGAGTTGAGTGAGTAAAGCATTAAGCCTTCTGTTGTTGCTGCTGCCCATGCCCGACCTACCAAAAGTGCAACGGAGAAAATTTTATTGTAAAGATGCAACTTACAATGATGGTCTCGCTTTTTATGCAAACTTTACAGTAGGAAAGTTTTTATTCAAATGACATCTTATTGGCCAAAAAGTTGGCGTGAGTGGCGTCGCAAGGGTCAAGAACAGAAATAGGCAAGACCTCTAGAAAAATCAGCTAGGGACAGCTTCCCTCCACCCGAGAGTACATCTGATCTAGCGAATTTTTATTTAGCATATTTAATTTCTTGATTCATATGTGAACCAAACCACTATTATGGCTAAATATATTTGTTTTTTGTGAGAGTGTAACTAGACAATAGCGAATTATGGATGCAGACGATATTGGCGCATCATTTGCTAAATATTCAATAAATCTACAGTAAAATCAACGAAGACCACAGTTCTGTGAACCGTAAGCTTATGGAAATAAACACTATCTTATTCTAGCTAGAACTTGATCTATGGTGAAAAGATGAAGCCATGGGTCAATAGACTTCCGTTACATTACGTTCTACTCTGCTGATGGCTTATCAAAGAAGGCTATACGAGCCAAAAGGTCTCACTAAGTATACTGATTTCACTTCCAGCTACAGTTCAGTAACGGAAATTACGATAAGCAAGATATTAGTTGATCCATTTGGAACTTCTACGAAAATTAGCATCAATCGATTACAAATATTGCAAAACGAGGCTGTCTGTAATATTTCATAAACCAAATTGAAAAGCTAAAGCATAGCTCGTTTTTTTGTAATTTTCTCTTCTTATACTCAATTCAAGAGGAAGCTATAAAAATCGGCCTTTAAAATTCTGAACTGCTTCTTGCCTTCTTACACAAAAACCTTATTCGAAGTAGAAATCTAAAGACAACAACTTCAACGCTAATTTAAATTAGAAGTTCAAATATAAATTACAACCTTATCTACAGTATAAGCTCCCACAGGACAAAACTTATTATTGTTACCTGTGGGCGAAAACCTGACACATTTTGTCTGGATTTCCGGTGATACTTTCCTCGAACTCATATCGCCTGAAATGAAACATAAATGGTTTCAAAATCATTGAAGGCTTTTAGAAAGGCATTAAAAAGTCCCTCTTTTTCTTGCTAATTTAAAAATTTCATTGTGAAAGTTTATTTTGAGTGGCTAAATTTAAATGGAATGAAATTTCAAAGTAATTTTCGAGTCAAAATAGGGATACAGTTTTGATAAGCAACAAAATTACCAGTATGCTGTTACGTGGACAGTTAGTTATTAAAAAGGGGCCTCATCTTTTATTTTCGAGGGAGAGGCCTTCTAAAGAAAGGGATTCTTTTTTAAATTAAAGCTACTATGTATAAACAATATAAATGACTGTTATCAACGTTTCCCAGCTGAGAACTCACATCAAAGACTCAGGTTGACTTAGAACTCGTAATTTACTAGTATCCTTGCAGTGGTCGATCAAATGAACTGTATTGCAAGCCAAAGTACGCTCATAGGGAAACAAAACAAAGTATTTTTTCAAATGGACAAATATAGTGATAGACCATTTATCTTTGAACATTTACAATAAAGAGTTATAGAAGGATGTTTTTACAAATCTTTATTGCGCTCTTTTTGTTCTAGGTAGATCTTTGCTAAATACTGAATGGATTGGCGAAAGATTATTTTTTCTACTTTGTCCAAACAGCTAAGCAAGAAGTACTAAAATTTGCTAAAGTACTAAAATTTATTGTACAGAAAAGTAACTACAAGCAAAAAACCAGAAACAGCGACCTAACAATAATTTGGTTTATAAAGAAAGAAATGTAAAACAAAAGAAACAGCAACCAAGCAATGGTGACAAAAGTTGAGGGAAAACAATGCCATGAAAGTAGTGATTATTGGAGTTTTTCTCAATAAACCAAATTATTATCAGGAATGGATTGCTACGTGAAGCAAAGGAGCCAGCACCTTTCATGACGCCGGGTAAAACAATGTCTTCTTTGTCAGAACCTTGGTCATCAACCAGATCAAGGGGCCCAGCCTCTGTCATGTTGGCGCTGTTGAGCATTTCCTTGATGGATAAAATCGAGCATGTTTAAAGAGGGCAAGAAAATGCAAAGGAATTAGAAAATGACGTAAACAATTAACTGTTCGTGCTAACAAGATTTCTGGAACCAAAAATTTCTGGCAGGAAAATATCTTCCAGCGTAAATTCCAGCAGTACTCGATTGCGATCTCAAGAGAAAAGATTTGCAGTCCAAAGAAATATTGTCCAAAAAAATAAAAGCATTAAAAATAAACTTGAGGTATTTTGTCAATATAATCAGTACGCTGGAAAGCAAAAAGCATCTAAATTTTAAAACGAAATGAGGCATTTTTAAATTCAATGAATATTGTTTGAAATTTTTACCTGCATGCCATCTAGAGATCGATTTCTTGAGATTTCAAATTTTCTCAACAGTATCTAAAATTAAAAGAGCTAAATCAGCAACTTGACAAAATGGTGAAGATAATCTATTCAATGCTCAAATTAGACTGTGGCTAAAGCATGCGGATGGAAGACCAAGAATTCGTAGAAAAATGACAAAATAACCTGCTGCTCGACATGAAAGATAGAAATAAACTTTGATTTCCCTCCTGCCAGTACGCAAGTACCATCTGCTGAGTAACAAAGAGTTGTAAAACATCTACAATAAAGAAAGTACAATGACAAGGTTAAGTGCCATCACCATAAGAAACAAGAAAACAAAAATATCTTTGCAATGATACATTTATACAAAAAGATATGAAAGTTATTATTAAATTGACTGAAGGTTAGTTCATTAACAGTTTGCTTAACTGAAGGTTTGATGAATATTTTGCTGTTAAGAGCTTGTCATAAAAGAGATTTTCATTAATCGTTGGTTTTGAAAACCATTATCCATGACAACAAGTGGAACGTGTCAATAAAATGTCAAGGAATTCCTTTCAAACTTAAGTGACAGGGCCTATCCCTATAGGCCTATCCCTAGATCTGAGGCAATTCCAGGGGAGTCTGAAATCATCGTTTTCTATTGTATTTTATGGAGAGTTTGTGGACAGGGAAGAATTGATCCTGAATCTCTTAGGAGATGACTAGCGATGAAAGAACCCACTTCCCAGACTCCATCTTCTTTGTAGTCACTTTGTCTGTCCGACGCCTCCCACTGCCAAGTGCACTCCTGCCTTCGATGGATCCAGTCTGCATCGCAATCGTAGGACGCCAAAACGTCAACTGTCCGTCAAGAGTTGCAACAGCTATCTCCACCCCATCTGGTCTCACCGCTACTGCCAACGCTAAAAGACATTCGCATGATTGGTTAGCATCTGCATACAGGGCCCACAAATAATGGTTAATTTCTGTCAAATAAAAAAACACTCAAGATTTATATGCTCTCTGACAAAGACAACGTATAAGACGGTAAGCATGATTCTCTAGATAAGCGGAAATAATGTTCAATCCAAAGCCGTTTTCCTTTCTAAAAGGTGATTTTAAATGAGTAGAACAAGAAAAACAACATAAACCTACTGAGACTCGAGTTGATAAAGACCTACTGCAAAGGCTAGGACAGGCCCAGGGAAGCGTACATTAGCTTACCGTCAGTTCCAAGTGGCAGCGTTTCTTTGGCACTGCTTTGTGCAAAAACATCCCATACTTTCAAGGTTTTATCCCAAGAAGCGGAATAGAGAATTGCTTGTGATGGGTTGAAGGCTAAGCTGGAAACCGGGCCCTCGTGTCCGGATAGTATCTATTACAGTAAAAAAAGTAGCGAAAATGCAGCACGTTAGACGATCTAAAACCGGAAAAGTCGATAATTGATTTCGTATTTAAAATAATCGTGTATCTAAGTTTCCAACTTTGGTCAATGGTGGTTAACTTTTCGAAAAATTCTTTTAAAGTGTGAATACACCAAAAGAATAAGCAAAGACAAATAAACAGATTGAATAAAAGCTACATATATCTTTAATAGATGGGATTAAAATTGTAAATATTGAACCAATGTGTGCAGAATAATATTCTTTGCATTATCTGATTAATGCTTAAAAATCTAAACAACGCCAATGCAAGTGTCTAAAACTTTTCCATTGACAAAAGGAAAGTAAAGTAAACAAGATTAAATCCTTATTGAAAAGCAAAGCTTGCTTGTGACAGTTTCAAAATGAGTCCTTTACAAGTGTAATCCGAGGTCGGGGATAAACGGGGAAGTTAGAAAATAACAAGGGGCAGGGTGTTGTTCCATGTTCAAAGGGCCATGTTCAGTAAAGGGGGAAGGGCTTGGCGGACAACTCTGAAGCGAAAGTGTTGTTGAAAGCAATCGCAAAGGCATTCGAATTTCCAATTTTGGTCGGACGTATTCGTCAATGAAACATGGAAACTGGAATAAGGAGCTGGGATTTCAAAAGTTTTTAAAAAAACGTGGAGAGGGGCATTTGTTCCTGAACACAGAGAAGGTTAGAGAAAATCTGTTCTGAGGGTTTTATAAAAGCCTTTTGCTTGAAGAGAACCACAGATAGAGGGGATTGCTAATATACCTCTAAAAGACGTCCTGTCTGCATTGACCACACAAATATTTCAAAAGAATTCACAGATCCTGCAGCGACGATTTCACCACTACTTTCGAGGGCCAAACATGAGAACTGCGCAGGTCTTGGCGAAGCAAAAGTGCGAAAGTTTCGATACCTGAAACGAAGGTCAGTTGGTTTCTCGTTAATCGCCATTAATCATCATCAAATCATCTTTAAATTGTCATTATCAGTCATTCTCAATCCCTGTTTATAATCATCGACATTATAAAACAGCATCCATTCATTAGTAATCATCATCCAATCATTTTTCAATCAATACAACCACCATTTTATCCTAACACCACCAGCCGCCAGTCCAAAAAACTGAAACATTTTTTCCAAAGCAGTTTCTCCACTAGCAAAGCCATTATCAACGCAACCACTTAAACAACCGCTTTTAAAAAGAAAGCGTTCTTTTTCAATCTAATCAATGGTTCTAATATGGTTCTACCACTGCAACCACTAACAACAACTATGGCAACTGCCAAGCAACCTTTCAGACTTTCAACCTGCACTGCCGTCATTGTTTGCGCGAGTGATACCACTGGCATTTTAGATAAACAAGGTTGACATTAATCGCTAAAGATTTTGATGGCAATAAGCTACTCCGTACTAAATACCTTTCAGTCAACATTATCAAATAGATGAAAATATCAAAAAACGGCATTCAGATTACCTGGTCATGTCAAAAGCTCTGACCGTGCCGTCTAGAGAAGAGCTCAACACGACTTTGTTATTTTGATTGAAAGCAACTCCTGTCACTCCAGAGGTGTGTTCATGAAACGTAACAAAACAGAAACCAGAAACAGTGTTCCATACTTTAACCTAGAAAACAGAAAGTAACATAAGGGCATTTTTTATTGAAGGTTCTTCTACGGCATAATTTCCTTATATTCACACTAGCATTCTATTCACGATTTCGTTAGGGGAAGGTCTCTACAGTTATTTGTAGAAAAGCTGAAAATGATTTACGAAGAGCATTAGATTTGACACATCAGATTTGATTCATGAAGAAGGCCACGTTGACCTATTAGAGTTGATTGTATGATGGCTTGAGTCTTGGGAAAGACTGGGGAAAGCAAATTTGTACTAAAACTAAGATGATATTGGAGAAATCGAAGAGTCTTGGTGTGCCTTGTACTGGTGTGCCCTGTACTTTAAAGCATCATGTCCATGGCCAGGGAGCATGTAATGAACAGCAATTTTAACGTACCTTTCCATCATCTCCACCGGTAGCTATCAATTGTCCATCGGTAGAATAGGCCAAAACATTCATATCGTAGAAATGTCCCTGTTGCTTTAAAATATAAGTCTCACTTTGCCATTCCCAAACTAGCAACTGCCCTAGCGATGATGACCCAAAAGCCAGCCATTCACTTGAGGGACTGATTGCGATGCTGGAGATGTGATGCTGTGAAATGCTAAAAACGAGAGTCGATTTAGCAAGGCTGGTAATAAGATAAAAGTTTGTCTTTCAGTGATAAACATTCTAGATTTAGCAACCACACTGTCGTGGATTTTGGCGATGGATGAATGAGACAGTACAACCTAACAACCAAATTTTTTTTGCCAGAAAGCAAGTCTAGCTGCGTCACATTTCAAGCGAAATGAATTTAACTTTAGTGAACTTGATGATAAAGAAAAGGAGGAAAGCAGCTTGAAGAAAAGGATCAGTTAGGATAATCTATGTGGCCCTTAAAAGATCCAAGGCTGTAGATGGTACACAGTAGTAGCAGGCAATAAAACTGTATTATCTATACTGGACAAAAGGGCAAGAGAATGCAGGTCACAGGGGATAGAGAATGATGTCCCATACTGCGAAGCAGTATAAAAGCAAAGAAAATATTTAAAGCCTGTCGTCAAGACAAATGCGGTTACAACAGTATATATGTAAATGATAAACCGGTAGAATAGTAAATATTTTATAGGTTTCAAGCGCACCATGGAAAAATTTCGCGGTGTTGTTGATTTTAGACTCTGCTTATTGGGTCTTTATTTTACTTTTAAGAGACAGTTGAAGATTAGAATAAACAAAACTACAATTACCTGAGGTACCAAATCAATTTGGAAAGGCGAGATTAGTTCTTACTGACTCAAATCTTGCTTTACAAAGCATACATTGCTCTGAAAAGATCATCATAAAACGGCATCGAACACACTTGTTGCTTTAGAAAACGCTTGATTTTTTCAAATTTATTGTCATTAAAAAAAGACAGTAAAGATTTTTTAGAAACATAACGACAAGTTTGACTGAATAGAAACTAAAAGAGGTTTACAAAGAATGGTCGTCTGTATATCAAGTTCAGACTGTTTCACTCCAGTTCCAAACCAAAAGAAAAAAAAGCAAATTAAAACCGAACTTCTTATACCGTCTCTATAGAGGAACTATAGAAAAATAAATTGGACTGACAATTGCTGTTATAATTCAAGATGGCGCTATTCTGGACCAATAGATGATAAAAGTATATATGTTAATCTTAAAATAGTCAGTAAGATGAGGCGAAGGCAAGACCGGGGCTACTTGGGGCCGGAAACTAGTTCAAAGGTAGAGTATACAATTACTGTGTAAAAATTCAGCAAAATAGCTGCTTCAAAATTTAACTACTGTTGATTAAATGAGACATGACCTTTAGGCCTGTTTTACATGTCTGCTCAAATTGCTTGAAACATTTACAATGAAAAAATTACTATGTTACATTGCATATATTAAACATTGCCAAAATTAAACTTATTTTAGTATCAGTGTAGACACCACGAGGATAAGACCTTAACGATGACGATTTTAGGGGGAGGGATGTGGCTTTCGTAGGATTAACGGTAATTGGCGGTAACTCAATTAAATCTAGAAGTGATAAGCAACGTAGAATCAAGGGATGTTCTAAGTAGCTCGAAGCGTAGCAGATTGGAAAAGAGCATTATGGAAAAGGAAGACAGAGACATAGCCGTTTCAGTTGTTTGTTAACTGACAACACTTACCTCAATGCGTGAATCTGTATAAAATCAGGAAGCTCGTAAAGCATAAAGACTCCAGTTGAAAACCCGGCTACCAGAATTTTGGATTTCTTGTGATACTGAACCGAATTCAAATCGGCATGATCTTGGAGAAAGAAATGCCTAGAAAAGGAATGCCAAATCACATATTGTTTAGGCGCCAACTATCGTCTAAAGGAGTTAAGGAGTGTTAGTTTAGAGATGTTAAAGGTATTCATATTGACAAATTGCAAAAAACACTGTTATTCGTAAAATGGAAACCATCAAACATAAAATTGGTGTTTTGATACTATATCGAAATTGAGCTATAAAATAACACAATTTTTATTCAAGCTGTGTGTAATATAGAGACAGGTGACAGATATCTTGCTGGAAATCAATGGCATCAAAACCAACCTTCTATTGACAAATTTACAGGAGAGAGTCCGGTAAAGCTGATACAGCTGCATGTGGACAGACCTTTCATGCAAAGACTCACAGCTCACAATATTGGTGAATTGCCGCTTTTTAGGCACCCGCCAAATTTTTGAGTCGCTAATTTTTGAATCACCTCAACCCCGCATTCCCCATCCTTGGGCATCGCCCAAATGTCGAAGCCCAACGGCATCGCAAAAGCCGTATGCACTGACGTTCAGTGAAAGTGATTGAACCAAGCGCAAAGGGCATTTTAGTTTTCTATTAAAGCGTGTGAGATTGTGCCTATGTATGTTCGTACAGAAATCAAAGCTAATTGCAAAGGAAAATAGGACATTATGCTTATGGGTGTGCGTGGATATGCTCTCTTAATCAATGCCTTCAAAACAACCCTACATAATTGAGCGGTGAGATTCATGAAGAATGGCAGAGATGAGCGAGGGCAGAGAATTCCCCAAGTTTATCGTTAGGGAGCTCTTCACTACTCCTTTGCCGTTGCTCCTTCACTGTTCCATCTTCTTTTCAAGGTAAGTTTGCGATTCGTATCGAGCAAGAGTCAATGCAACTACTGATTACAAATGTACCAGCGAAAGCAACCACTTTAGACGCACTGCAACAGAAAGCTACCAAACTACCGAGCAAAAGCTTAATAGTGTAACAAAAACTTACTTTGCTTTTCTACCCCACACAACCTCTGCCTCAGAAGGGTCTAAAATGAAGATAAAATAACGACATATCTCTTAAAAAAACAGCATGGCGATTATAAGAAAATGATTAAAGAACCAATCCACTGTAAGACCATTGTAAGATCAGACACCTTAAAAACCATTGTAAGAAAAATCATTGAAAGTTCTAGAAACAGCCCTTTGGCAATTCAATGATGATTAATGAGACTGAACCACCGAAAGAGATTTAAACGAGCCATCAAAAACTATTTATTGATGCCATGAAACTTGGCATCAATAATAACTTGGAAAACATTTTCTAATTTTTCCTTGCAATCTCAACCAAAATACTGATCTCTTTAGTAGATTTCTCTCATCTACAATAATGATACAATGACAAGTTTTTAAAGCAATGCTGTATTTAACCCAAACAGAGCGTGATTATTCTCAGATATTCGTCCAGACAAGAAAAAACTTGCGATCTTGGCATTGTGAAGATGTTTTGTTATTTAATAATAACTTATTTAAAGCAATGCTGTATTTAACCCAAACTGAGCATGATTATTCTCAGATATTCGTCCAGACAAAAAAGGAACTTGCGATCTTGGCATTGTGAAGACGTTTTGTTATTTAATAATAACTTATTTAAAGCAATGCTGTATTTAACCCAAACCGAGCGTGATTATTCTCAGATATTCGTCCAGACAAAAAAGAACTTGCGATCTTGGCATTGTGAAGACGTTTTGTTACTTAATAATAAATTATTTAAAGCAATGCTGTATTTAACCCAAACCGAGCGTGATTATTCTCAGATATTCGTCCAGACAAGAAAGAACCTGCGATCTTGGCATTGTGAAGACGTTTGGTATTTAATAATTTGAAATGGAGATAACACATCCTTTTCTGTTTCAAACTTCGATAAAAAAGGCCATTCCTGAACACCTGCATTCACTTACTTACGACATAGCAGAAGACTGTCTATCAAATCCCCCTTCAAACGTTTCTCGATTTCTGGCAGCAACAGCCCCCGCTTTCATACGATTTTAGTTAAGAGTAAACAAAGCGTTGTTCTTACCATTTCCACTCTCCTTATCACCTTCAGTTTCCATGTTTTCATCAAGGCTCGCCTTCCTTTTTCTACTTTTTTCCTTAACTTCGGAAAGCTGCTTATTGCAAGACCACTGCATCAAGGCGCCATCTTTACTGACCGTGTAAAACTTAGAATTTTGTTAAGGAAACTTGCTTAAAAATTAAAAGAAGGACTACCATACAACATTCTCAAAAGCGGCTTTTTAAGTTTAATTATTCGAGAGTTAGTAAGAATCATCAAATATTACCTTTTACGACGGTTTCAATCAACTCAAAAAATCTTTGAGCATGGTCATCCGCTAGTTATTTTGCTCAAGGGGGTATTTCAGGTCCCATTTGCCGACAACGTGGCTGAACCATGCTTTATTCGCCGACAGGTTTGCCTCTAAATTTGCTGTCTAAGCACCTCTGGATGTCAGAAAATCCCTTGTTTCAACGGAATTGTTTTTCAAGCGGGTGCCACAACCTTCACATCCCCCTATGGTGACAGCCCTAATGATCCTTTTCCTTTTAGTAATCTAAAGCCTTTTATTTCTAACAAACATACCGTAAAAGCTCTATTAAGCTCCCCCCCCCACGGGGCTTATTTATTTTTTCAGTCCTAAAGGGGGATTTTAAAGAGAAGAGGTTTATTAGAGAGGGGGGCTTATTAAAATTTGAAGCGGAACATGTTTTAAAAATGCTCTTGGCAAATTTTTGTTATAAAAATGTCATACAAATGTTCTCAAAAACTTTCCTAGCTATTGTAATAAATATTAACGAGTCATTGCCGTAGATAATAGGCTTTACTAAGCAATAAGAACGAAGGCTACCACACGTGCTTACAAAAAACAAAATAGCGGCCTAACAACACAAAGCCGCTGACCTAACAAAACCGCTGACCTAACAAAACCGCTGACCTAACAAAGGACTTTCAGCTCCCGATTCTAACGCAGGCAGTTCTTTAGGTAAATGCTCATTTATGCTGACTTTGCCATTATCCTGTGATACATTCGACTGACCACATGGGGCAAGATGCTTTGTCGATACTGTGGTCTCTCTCCCATTTTGATAGCGAACATGAGCATATTGTGGGCTGGCCTGGAGGAGCTCAACTTCTTCAACCAACGGCTCAAACTTACATGAGCGGGCATGTCGCTTCAGGTAGACGGATCCACCAGATGTCAACCATGAGGGTACAGAAGTACCAGAGGATGATTTTCGTGGGAAACCAAGAAAACGGTCATGAGGCGTTTCATTAGTAGCGGTGCACAAGAGTGAGCGGATAGAGTGAAGAACATCTGGAAGGACCTCTTGCCAGTGTTCTTTGCCCATGTTTCTAGACTTGAGACATGTTGTTATTGCCTGCCAAACAGTACCATTGTACCTTTCAACTTGGCCGTTTCCCGTAGGGTTATAACTGGTAGTTCGGCTCGTGGAAATTCCTCTTTCCATCAAAAAAGTTTGCAGCTCTCTACTCATGAACGATGCACCACGGTCTGAGTGAATATAGGCTGGCATTCCAAAGATAGAGAAAAGTGAAGTGAGGCATCTGATTACTGTTGAGGTTGACACGTCAGCACATGGAAAAACAAAAGGGAATCTTGAGAATTCATCAACAATGTTCAAGAAATATTTGTTCTTGTTAGTAGTTGGTAATGATCCTTTGAAGTCAATGTTAACCCTTTCGAAGGGTTGTGTGGCTTTGATAAGGTGCACTTTTGGTGGCTGATGAAACCGAGGTTTGCATTCATTGCAGATTCCACAAGTACTGGTGATTCTCTTAACGTCTTCAAAAGAATAGGGCAGGTTCTTTGAGCGGACAAAGTGCCACATTCTAGTGATGCCAGAGGGCGTCATGTAAGTTGCGAAGTCCAGACTCTTGATATGAGGAAGCAGCACAGGTAGCTCGAGAGAAGGTGTCAGCAGGAATATTTTCCTTGCCTGGACGGTAGACTATATCAAAATTATAGCAGGAAAGTTCGAGTTTCCATCGCATGATTTTATCGTTCTTTATTTTCCCCTTGTGCTGCTTGTCAAACATATAAGACACCGACTTTTGATCAGTTTTGAGAATGAAATGCCTTCCAGTTAGGAAATGCCTCCAATGGTGTACCGACTCGACAATAGCTTGTGCCTCCTTTTCCACAGCAGCATGCTTGAGTTCGCTACCTTGAAGAGTTCTTGAGAAGAATGCGACTGGACGATCTTGTTGGCTAAGTGTAGCAGCTAAGGCGACATCCGAGGCATCTGTTTCCACCTCAAATGGAATATCCTCATTGATAGCTGTAATGGTGGCTTCTTCTATTGTGTACTTTATGCTTTCGAAGGCTTGTATTGCTTGCTGACTCAGGGGAAACGCCTTGCAGGAGGTAATAGGCTTGATGCGGTCAAAATAGGCAGGGATCCATTGGGAATAATATGAAAATAGTCCCAAGCATCTGTTTAAAGACTTTGAGTCGTGTGGTACAGGAAGCTCACGCAATGGTCGGAGACGTTCAGGATCAGGACGAATAGTGCCATCCTCTATAACATAACCAAGAATTTGAAGACGTCTTGTCGAGAAGACACTTTTATCATCATTGTATGTAATGTTCTTTCGCTGAGCTGCCTTGAGAAATGCATCCAGTTTGACATCATGATCCTCTTGATCTTTGCCACATATGGTGATGTTATCAAGGTATGCGAAAACAGCTTTCAGATTCTCCTCTTGTACAAATTTCATCATTTCTCGTTGAAAGCATGCGACTCCATTCGTGACTCCAAATGGAAGTCGGGTGAATTGATATAGACAGTTGCGAGCCTCAAATGCTGTATAGGGTTTGTCATCTTCTTTGAGGGGAACTTGATGATATGCACTGCGGAGGTCGATAGTACTGAAGACTTTGTACTGGGCGATCTGGTTTACTATGTCAGTTATTCTTGGCAGTGGGAATGCATCAAGGAGAGTGAACTTGTTGATAGTTTGTGAGTAATCAATGGCTAATCTTTTCTTGTGATTTTCATCTTTCGTTACAACAACTCGAGCACGCCAAGGAGAATTACTTGGCTCGATTATTTTTTCTCTAAGTAACCGTTCCACCTCTGCATCAATGAATTTAGAATCCTCCTGGCTGTATCGGTGGGATTTGGTAGCAATAGGTCGGCAGTCAGGTGAGAGATTGGCAAATGGTTCTGGTGGACTAATGTTCAGAGTTGTTAGATTACAGACAGTCACCACCATAGTTGAAGGTTATACTTTCATGTTGGGTCTGGAAATCAAGTCCTAGTATGAGATTAGCACAGAGTCCAGGTAACACAGATAGGCGAACATTCTTGTATGTATACCCTTTGTACGTAAGATCAACTACACAGAAGCCTTTAACTTGTGTTGTAAACCCTGTGGAAGCCATAGATACTGTACCAGAGCAGGGATGGGTAGGTAGCGACGCTAATTCCATTAAAAATGGGGCAATAAAGCTTTCACTGCTCCCACTATCGAAAAGAGCTTCCACGGCATGACCATTTACATTACAGTAAATTGTAATAAATATTAACGAGTCATTGCCGTAGATAATAGGCTTTACTAAGCAATAAGAACGAAGGCTACCACACGTGCTTACAAAAAAACAAGAGCTAACAACACAAAGCCGCTGACCTAACAAAACCGCTGACCTAACAAAACCGCTGCTAACAAAACAACAGTAATCATCATAACACTCGTCAAGAGACCCACTAAATGGACTGTATCCTTTGTTTGACATCAAAGGCTAAAGAGGGGGGCTTGATAGAAAGGGGGGAGGGGTTATTGAAAGTTAATGGTTGATAAGGTCGGACTTAATAGAGAGGGGGGCTTGATAGAGAAGGGGGCTTAAAAGAGCTTTTACGGTATGTCTTTTTGAAGTCATAATTCTGTTTTCTGAACCTGTAAGCTACGAGAGATGCTCTTGTTTGGATGCTTAAATTCCATTCAAAATTTATAATTAGGGGAAACTTTGTTTACGAGATTTACTGAGTTATTTAGAAAGAGCTCTGCATATTATGAGCTGATTGAAGTGTATAAGTGCAAAAATCTGGAAAAGTGAATGTGGAAGGGGACACTGATAATTAGACAAAATCTTGACGGATGAAAAAGATGACGGATGGAAGAAGGATACGTTTAAGCTGAGCTCCTCAAAGAAGCAGCCAATGATGCTGTTTCGATGCCCGACAACAACAAATGGGTGATGTCCTTCCATTGGTGTGATTGAAAACACTCTGGCAGTCATGTCTTCAGATCCAACTGCAAAGAATCTACGACAAAGAAAACATATTTATCATACCATGCGTTCTATTTGGATATCAAATGTCGTGTCATATCCCTTCCTGTCCTTTATGTACTTTTCTGCCCGTTTCATTTGTCTCAGAAATGTCCTATCATGTCATGCCATGCTATGCCATGTTATGTCTTGTTGTGCAGTGTCGTATCGGACATTACCGAAAAATTACGTCTTATCACACTGTACTTAAACAAAAAGTGAAAACATTTGTTCGAAAAAACACGTCCTGAGAGCTTATTTCGAAGGGAATAATATCCAAAACAAATGACAAGTGATAAATTTATAAGATCTGAGACGTCTCAAAAGAGACAAGGACGTAAACTAATGATATCTCTGATATCTTTGATTTTCTCATGCCATGGTGGTATGAGCAATGAAACGAGGAAAATTTGTCCAACGTGTATCGGAACTAATTGCTGAAAAACATCACCAAAATGTTGGTGAAACCTCTGCTTGGATCAAAAGAAAGCTGAGTTTTTGCTCACTTAGAACTGCAGTAATTTGTATAAGAGGTTCTAAGTCCCGACAACATGCTGTCCCTATTGGTGAAATGGGTGACATTGACACTTGAAACAATTTATCTAGCATCACTACTTAAAAACATTGTGGTTGTTACTTAATTGTATGTTCATTTCATTTGGTCAACCGGCAGACTATCGGTATATAAACAGTGCTGAATTCATATATGTAATGCTTGAAAAAATGATATCTCTGGTCAATGGTCAGATAGTTTGATTGGAAAAGAATGATTAAAATTGGAAACGGAACAGCTCTTTGTTCGAATAACTGAAAAATTACGCGTTGGTTTATAGAACGTAAAATAAGGATTTATCTTTTTCTTGCCTTACTTTAAAGAAAAGAAACAACATGGTTTACGAATAAAAATATCATTTTGCCAAAGAAAAATTTGAAAATGGTGAAAAAAGTGAAATGCTGCTAAAAAAATTCGAATGAATGAATCATTGAATGAGGCAACTAATAAATCATTAATTTTCATCAATACAAATAAAAAGCCATAAATAATTTTCAAATTAAAATATGGTTTGATTGAAAAACATCACGGTGTACCAGCTGAAGACGTTAACAAATTGCAAGCAATATTTTTGAAGTGTAAAATTTAAAAAGGAAGCAAACTTAATAATATTCGCATATTCTAAAACTGATGTTGACATTCACCATGAATGCTCGAGATAAAAATTAGAAGACGACGATTTCAACAAGGTAACGCAAACCCGGTTTATTTGTCAAAAATAAAGATCAAACGATGGATGCATTGGGACTTACAAAAACAAATATTTAAAACCGAAACAAAGGTTCATGGCAATTACTTAGATCCGACCAGCAACATGTGTTCTAAAACGATTAGCAATTAAATAGTTCTGAATATGACAAACTGAATATGGTAAATCCTTGATCAACTTGTTAAAAATCATTGATCAGACACTAAAGTAATAGGAAACCTCTTTATAGGTGACCAAGCTTCTGTCTAAAACCATGCAATTGGATGTCAGAAATTGCCTATGCTCTTTAGAATAGACCGCCTATTCAATTAAACAGGAAAACGTTTTCTACTTTGTTATTGAAAAATGAGATTTTAAATAGGAAAGAGTTGGTACTAAAAATATAAGAAAAATGATCTACCATACAAATAAAATGATCTACAATGTGGGTAACACTAAAACCATCACACTGAACAATGGCATGGCACTGAGTGTCCTAGAATTCCGGTGACATCAAACATAACTAAGTAAACATTATGACAATATATAGGCAAGTAAGGTTTGGGGGTAACTCGAAAGGAAAGAAATAGCAAACTAGAGAATAAGACTAACAAATTACATTGAACTGGTGAGGCATCCTGGCATATACCTCAGAGCCACACCAAACACCCTAGAACACCAGAACAAATAAAATAAAGGTAAACTAAATTAACATATATACATCTTCTTGATTATTAAGTTTGATTACAAAATTTGACCAAAATGTTTTGCTTAAATGAGAATTTTCTATAAATGCGACAATAAACCAAATAGGTCCCACATTGAACTAGAAAGATCACTCGGGTACCTGCCTATGATTGTCTAGCTTCCTTTCTAAGGTGACCTAAATTGCCCTTACTCTTCTTTTTCCCATTGTTTTCTCATATTTTTCAATGTCTGACAACGAACCTTCGCTAGGTGATCGGCAGAAGAACTGTCGTTTCTAAATCAAACAATATTGAATTTTTCAACTAATGAATTCATTCGACAACGGACTTGTTGGTATTTCAAAATGATAGTTGATCACACAGATTCTCTCAACCTGTTTCTTTCTGGATTGCAAAATTCACAAGCGAATGCGGTAAACAGCGCCGAAGTTATTATGCAAACATTGCAAAGCCTCCTAACTTTGGGCAGCAGCTGGCCTAGAAAATAATTTCTTCAAACGGGAGGTGTCTGCTGTCTGTAGGTTGCTTTTACAAGGCTTTCAACGCGTGAGAAAATTTAGGATAAAAATATTTGTCCGTTGCAGGAATCCGTTAATGGAAACTGTCTGCTAATGGAGGTTACATTGTAACCAAAACTTCCAAATGCAAGGAGGTCATCTCGAATTCTGAGGGGCAAAAGAGAACACCTTCCCGTAATATTTTGCATAACCATACAAAAGAGCAAGGTGCCGCTGTAGGCTTTTTGTTTAAGAAACTTGTCATCCGTGCTTTCAAACAAAACTCGAGAAGCTACGGCTATTTCGGCCGGTGCGCATATCTCCGTCCAAAACACCACCATCCAAATGCAAGAAGTTAAAATGAGAAAGGGGCAATACATACAATGTTGACCAATAAGATACTGATCTAGCAAGATTATGAATATCTAGTCCACCTGCCAAACAATTTACTTTAGAAAGATGTGAATTAACTGAATTCATAGAAATCCGGTTTTTGCAATGTCTCAGAAAGAAACAATTCTATTTGGATGATAAAAGGATTAACATGATTCAAATATTCAGTTCTATAATTTAGAATCTTGTGTCATTCTAGAACATCGCAATACGTTTTCAGGTTGACTGAAAACACTACTTGACTTAATTATCGACATTTTGCAACTTAAACAGTTGCTACGTTTTACAATCAACATAAATATTTGGGTCATCAAAGGCTATGACAAGACAGACAGCAAATGACACATCTCAGTTCAGTTCTTTCTTACAATATAATATCGCTTAACAACTTTTACAAAGAAGATTGTCCCGAATGTGATTATACAATGAAAGAATATGATATCCGGCGATTTGGTGGACCATTTCATACATAATACCCAACACAGATATACAAGGTCCTTAATCTGGAACAGATTCCTACAGAGGTGAGTTAATATACTTGTGTTTCCAATTTGCATCTAAGTTGAAAACTTAAAACGTTTAGTGATTTAGGTCTTAATTACTAGGTAGCTTTCGGGTTGTATCGCAAATTTTGACTGTTGACTCTAGACTGTGAGATATTTGAAGGATTTGTTTCAAACATGGATAGTCCGTAAGTTTAAGCCAACAAACAACCCCTTTCTTTAATAAAACGCAGTTTTTAGCAAAGACACAACTCACAATACACAAAAGTTTTCTACGCAAACAGGGTAATGATTTAAGGTGGCCTTAAACTTTTCGGGTGTTCCGATTGTCAGACTTACGGCAGATGGCTTATTAAAATCAAAATGGACTGTAGCCGAGATATTGTGATCTAGCCTACAGCCACCACGGCATGGAAGACGTATTTTTGCTATTTCCAGGAAACTTCTCGAGGATCTCTGGGGCAGGCATGCTCTACGCCCAAGTTTCTGAATCTCAGCATTGATCTGGGATCTGGGTGACACCCTAGGCTTTAGATATATAGTTTGTAATATAGCTTGAAAAATCATTAGCTATTTGTGCAGACTACTTGACAGTACTTGACTCTTGCAGTCGTAATATTCAGTTCTGTTTACATAAGTACAACTACACGATCAATAAAACTTTACAAACAGGAGGTTAAGAAATACGCAAAAACAGGTCACATAACTGTTAAAAATATGAAAAGACAGTAACAGGTTGTTGCCACAGACAGTTTTATTACCAGAAGCAGACAATCGAGGGTTGGCAATATTTGCATCAGTTTCTTTATTCTATTTAAACGAGTTTCAATAAATTCAGTACAAATAAAGGAAGCGAAGAAAAAAAATACCTTTATAATACTCGCAATAGCCTAAAAGTTAAACACACGAACTTGCCAAAACAGAAGACACTGGTCTTTCGTAGAATAAAACTTTACCACCTTGATGACCCTGATTATTGGGACAGTCAAGTTTTTAACTTATCGAACAAAACTTTCTGGAAACAACTGTCCTTATTTAGACCAGCTTTTGATGGAAATATGTCTTTTCAAACTGTATTTAACATAACTCTAGTCAAAATTGAAACAGAAATTACAGCCAATGTTAAACAAGTCGCTCACATAGAAAAGGCTCCTTTTAAACACGCATTACTCTTGGCATACCATGCACATAGGGAGGATATTTACACAGGAGGACAAAAAACGAAGGACAATATCAACTTTGACTGTAAAATACACCAATTTGAGGACCACTCGACACTCTCAATATCTGAACTTCAACTCTTATAATTGAGTTGTAGCTCAGGTATGAATTAGAGTTGAAATTCGCCACTCCCTAAATCTGAACTACAGCACTTTTGGTTCAGTGTTCTTTTCCCTTTCGAAACGTCTTGCTGCCTTTAAAAAACTTTCGATGGTATGTTTACTTTAAATCTTAGTTGCTGTTATGTTCTCGTATGAATGATGTTCTGACCATAACAAGGTGAAAGGATTTTTTTAAAATATTGACGAAATAGCTTCTTCGTTACTTATTTCACTTCAATATACATTTTCACAATACTCCAGTTATTCTTGAAATCGTATTTGATGTAAACTATTTTAAGACAATGCTTGTTATTTTTTGCATAGCTGATTTTGAGAAAGTTTAGTGATTTCAAGCAGCGCTATGTTGGTGCAAAGTTTAACAACAGAGAAAGAAAGCCATTGTGATACAAGTGACATCAACTTCAACTTGACGAAAAACATCATCGCAATTGTCATTGGATAAGTAATGTGCAGCTGTAAAATCGTTGCTTAAAGGCAGTAAAACAGTTGGCTACAGCTTGTTGAAAATCGAGGGTCTGCATATCTAAAGAAGCGTCAAAAATTAGTAGGGCAATAGGCAAACTATTATAATATTCTTTAAATGTTTTGTTTTTTGGCCCAAAACATCCAAAGGCTAATTTTTCCTAGCAAAGTCATCGAAGATGGTATTCAAAATGAGTCCAGAACTCTATTGAAACAAAATCAAGAAAATGAAATCAACCTGTCTACATAGACCAGGTATATTACCAGCAAGCCAATCAACCGCTTCATGCAAATGACGATCGTAAAACATTACTAATTAAGGACGAATCCAAGAATCTCCATGAAACTTCAATTTACCTAAATTAAGGCCCGCAGCTAAAATGTGTGAAAATGTACGCACAAACAATTAAATAATGATCAACAATAACGGAAAAGGGTGAAAATCAATCGGCAGCTTGATATCGCTAATTGATTATACTCGGCAAATAGTACAACCAAACGCTGCTGCTTTTGGGTGAATTGAAATCATATTTACAAACTGGCAGGTGGATAGATGATAAAACCGGTCGGTAACAGAGATGTCTGATAGAACACATCTCCATTTGACAGGAAGATCGATTCGTGATAGGTCACGAAGAGTGGAATAACATATGAAACTACATAATCTATCGATATTATGCGGTACTTAATATATCAATGCAACGTGAAGGCAATACCGAAAACGGACACCAGTGATGGCAAGCTAGCTAAGGATTCAACTTGCGTTGACAGAAGCTACTAGACTGTTTGGTCTAGCAATATTTTACAGTAGGTTTTGAGAAAATTCTGATAAAGGACATGGCAAATGACACTGAAACTCACGACTGCAGCCTTCCCACGCATGCAAGAGCATTTGGTCTGGCACTAATCGTAATGATAATGGTTCTTGGTGTCATAGGCAACACAGTCGTCTTGCTTGTCGTTGGCTTTCTCAGACGTCGGCATGAGACAGTTTCTTATATATTCGTGAGCAACGTTGCTGCTAGTGATCTACTGACCTCGCTGACCGTACTGCCCTTTGACATTTTATACTGGCACAACTTTCCGGTGTTTCCTTTAGCTCCAAATTTCTGTCGATTGTGGAATGCATTTTTCTTTACGTTCCTAGCAGAATCATCCTTGAGCTTATGCATGATGACATTTGACGTATTTCTCGCGATATATCGACCATTACACTACAGTATGTCGATGAATCCACGACGGGCGTACATGTTCATCTTAGTGTCGTGGGCATGGTCAATTACCGTCGGCGTTTTGATTTACATCTATCAAGAGGAGCCTCCAGAAGGTGAATACCTCTTTGATCTTGCATCCCCAGCATACGGCTCATACCTTATACTTCACATTGGCTTCCCATCAGTGGTGATCCCGTTGTTCTACATAAAAGTCTTTCTTATCGCCAAGTCGCATGCAAGCAGAATCCATTCATGTGAAAAGGATACGAAATCAAAAGGCAAGCTCTCAATCAGGAGACAGTTAGCTTTAGCAAAGACATTTTTCCTTATAACTGTGGGTTTTTTTGTATGCTGGTATCCATTCTTCATCGTTCAGCTTTTCTATGTTTTCGGCTGGGACGCAGGCGTGGACTGGTGCGAACTTGAGACGGCGGACACGGTTGTCTGCTGGCTAGCGTACGTTCAGTGCTGCCTCAATCCCATATTCTACGCATTTAGGCGAAAAGACGTGCGGCATGTCCTGAATCACTCACTAAGACGAGTCGACACGATAAAGAACACAATAACGAGACAGGAGCCAACGTGCGGGAAGCCCGAGGAAGACATCGAGCTAACGACGTAAAAATGAAACAGCTTTAATTTGCGCTGAGCCCAGGAAGGGTAATGATTCCACGGTTGAAGACAAAAGGGGAGATGGCTTAGCGTAAGAATATTCAAGCATCACCTTGGTTCCACTGGTCAGCAAAGAAAACCAAGGCTAGATGCCTTTGGAAGCAGGAAAGCATTCCGGACTCTAAAAATGATTTTCGGTAGAATTTAATCATCTGCTGTTTGTCGATTTTGAGCTGTTGTTTATTGACAGCATTAGATATTCCTCCAAGGCTCCTATGTTTACTCTAAAACCCCCTTCAAACTGCACCACCATACTACTTTTTTACATGAAAGCAGGTAGCAAAATATCTACTCTCGTTTGCTTTCAAAGAACTTCTTGTTTTAATCTGCTTTTGATGAAAATAAACAATTCGTATTACGCAATCAAATCAAATGAAATATTACTATTGACAGTGTATTAAAAGCCTGAACTATGTCACAAAGAAAATTTCGTTTCCGACCAGTTTTTGCGGTGTGAAGTGTAAAAATAGATTTCAGCATCTTTGTAAGCGGCTAAATCCTGGTTAATGAATATGCGTGTTGAAAAGTGGTTTTAAGAAGTTTTTAACTTAACATCTTAAGCACATATAACTTTCTACCAGCAATTTATTTAGGACTGTCTGTTTTGGTAATTTACGTTATATTATGTTTGGTGTCACCCTTAACTTCTTTTTGATGTAATTTCTTTTGGATGCCGCTTTCACTTCAAATAGGACGGCACTCTTGAAATTTGTTTCAGCTCATCACCAAAAAAGAGTTGCAATTGAATTACACACTAAACCACTGATAAGATTGCTTGAAGATCGAATCTTGAAGCAGAAGATTCATATATCTAAGAAACCGAATTGTTGATAAGTTTTCTCAATTCAAAACTTTGGAATAACTTGCTTGAGAGATAAATTAATGACGTAGGACTTTCCTGCAGCTACAATTTTACAATCATCTAAGACTGATAGATTCGATTTGGCTGCTCTTTGCCTTGATGATTAGCCTTATGATGGTTCACCAGAACACAACGGTCATTTTTAACAACTAAGGAAGAAATATTTACAGCAAGATTATTGAGACAGTTTTGATTCCTCAACTGTTAGTAAAATTGCCTATAAACAGCTAAAAGCAGCACAGGTGGCCTTCCGAAATCCCAAAAATCAGGATCTCTTTGCGTTTCTCTTAAGCCTTATTTCCAGATGTCGATTTCGAGACGGCGCAGTTGAAAAGTAATTCCTAAAACATTTGATCAATTAAAGGCAAGTCCCTTTTTTAATAAACTGGCTACGGGAGCTTTAGCCCCAAAAATAATTTTCGATCCTCCAAGTTCGTTGGTTTGGAGATCCATTCGTTACTAACGTTACTAATTTCGACCCTCCAAGATCGTTGGTTTGGAGATCCATTCATTGAAGATCAATATTGTCATGCCAGAGTGTTTAGGAAGAATGCAGAAAGAACTGGTCGAAAGATTAAGGCCCCGTTTACACGGGAACGGATCCGCATAGATTCGTACCCAAACTGGCTAGGATAGGCCTTGCTTTTACACGGGCACGGTAGGATCCGTCGTATCTTGTTAGGAGAGATCCGTACCTTTTTGGGTACGATTCGAACGCAAATTCATTTGGACCCGTACCTTCATCGGCGCCGTGTAAACGGGAAGATACGGATCCACAAAGGCACGGCAGTAAAACGAGACTGTTGCTGGGGTTAATGGAGGCCATTTCAATTGTACTCCATAAACCACAACAGAAACTTTACCAAAAGTTGAAGAACAAACGAAATTTCAACTCCGCCTGAAATTGGTTGACAGCTGGTGATCCTATCCGGATTTTATACCACTGATCATACAACATAGAAACTACTTTCCCACCCCCATTCTTTTTTCCACAGTCGACAGCCTTTCTGAACCTTGTTTTCGTCATGTTTATGGTCCTCGATGTCCTCCCGCCAAAATAAAAATTAAAAATTACCTTATTACGCATGCTTTAAAAGAGAGATTCGATTTTGGTCCGTTCCCGTGTAAACGCTATATAGTTTAGGATCAAATCTCGTGTAAACGCTTGTCGATGGTACCTTTATCGTACCAAAAGGTCCGGATCTTTTAAATCCGTTACTTTTTCTTTCGTGTAAACGGGGCCCAAGTGTCTAAAAGCTCGAGAAAATGGAAAACCGAAGGGTGGAATTGAAAATTATATTTGTGATAAGGATAAGACTATTAACAAAAATAACTAAACAAAAGCGCCCTTCTAAGAAAAAAAGATTTTCCAGGTATTTATTTCGGGCGGTTCCCCATTTTCAAGTGGCACCCAGGCACCTGTCAGTGTCCTATCTGCTAAACGACACTGTCAATTCTAGAAAGAGATGCTAGTCGCTGCTAGATGTTGAGAATATTCGCTTTATCAGTAGCAAAAATGAACTTTAACTTTAACGAGAATTAACGCATCAAGTGAATTTCTCATTCAATAGCTGACTGTTTTCACTAGATTAAAACGAACTCAGGTCGAGATTAGGGCGTTGAATGACCCTTCGATCCGGCTAAAATCAACGAAAGAGTGATGAGTTTTTGATCAAACCTAATTATAAGCACCGATTTTCAAAGGATAACCGGCCCGTTGATGTGAAGACTTAATTTGCAGTGTGTGAAAACAAATACTTATCTCAAATGATTGGTTAAAAATTAAATGAGGCAATGAGCTCTGTTGATGATCAAATTTAATGCTACAACAGTCACACAAAGCATGACACCAAATTGTCGAAAATAAATTAATACACTTCTAATTACAAGCAAAATTAAATTTTTCGTTGTTTATTGGGCTATTGTTTATTGTTTATTGATGATCACTTAGTTCAAATTTTTAAGTTAATGTTAGAGTTTCAAAAGCAAACCATCGTTATGATAATATCACAAAAAGAAGCTGATTTAGTGCATTTCGCAGAACTCTGGTTACGGGATGCGAGTAATTAGAAATCATTGGCGTTGAAGTCCGTGTCACTGACCAACAAAACAGCTGCATAACTTTTTATAGAAGCCATGCATATGTTCCCATGTAATTTCATGCAATTCAGATGCAATCTTCTTTGCAAATGAATAATACCATGCATAGTTGGTTTTCTTTGAGGTTTTGCCAGGTTTAAAGCGTACTGGATCACTTTAAAACTGGATTTATTATATAAACTTTAATCACTTTAAAAATTCATTTATTATAAACTTTACGCATAAAAAGGGGTATTCTCTAATATAGGCAGTTTGGAAGATTTGTCTGAAACAGCATCTTTGCTTGAGAGAATCTTAATGACTTAAACAATGTTACTGATACCCATGCAGAAATACTCACCGAATATTTACCAATCAATAACAAGAAGATATGACAAAAATAAACTTACCGTGAATCATCAGACCAATCTATGCAAGTTGTATTGCTATAAAATCCGGTATGCGTATGAAGGATCGTGAATGCTGCAAATTCTTTGCCAGCACCAGGTGCATGCCACACCTGGACCTTACGATCAACTGTGACAGCCAAAAATCTAGGGAAGTAGCATAAAAAGTATCAAGCTAGCTAGCTTTAAACAAATAAAAAAGCTACGGGTTTCATTTTCGATGGTATAGAGTGGCCTTGTCAATATCAAAATTAACAAAGAGATACAACCAAAAAAAGATTCTGTTGTTTTACACAGCATAGAAGCATACCTAAATCAAATGGGAGGATGTGCAAGGGGCATACAGATTTTTACAGAAGGTGAACTCCATAAGATGGTTTTAAAGGCAAGCCATCCCAGAAAAAATTGAATTAAAAGGCTGCTATAGTCGTTTTGGTGGCCTCTTAAGGACAAAAAAACCAGATTTTATGGCTGATCAATTGATGTTTTCTTTCCTATGGTCCAGCTCTAGATGCATTAAAACAAAGACGACAAGAAACAACATTGAAACAAAGTGACTTGAGCTATGGCAATGCTGGTTTAGCACTATAGCATGAAAGATAATAAAGATATTCTCCCTGTCCATTTTGACTAACAGGACAATTGTTTCAAATTATAATTCAAGATTCACAACCATTTATCTGCAAAATTACCTTCCATTGGGACTATACTCAATACTTTTCACTGGGTGCTTGAAACTGAAGTAATGTAGTGGTGTATCATTCTTCAAACTGAAAACTATACTTTTTCCATCTAAAAAATCAAAAGAGCTCTGTAATTCTTTGTAAATCAACAAAACATTACATTTTTCTGTAAAAAACGTGTTGAATTTTTCTTTAATATGTACACAACCAGGAAAAAGTATGTCAACATTTGCCAAGTTCATAAATGCTGGATCAATTATGCTAATTATTGTCTGATCAAGTTATTGCTTAAGAAAACAATGAAATATGAGTAACATTAGCAGATTCAATGAAGCCGGAACTTGGGATATTACTTTTCCATTAAATTTTCCCTGTTATAAAATTTTAATTCAAAATAGCATCTTGTGGATTAGCCTTTTGTACTCTGATAACTTTGAAAGTCACCTTCAAATGATAGTAAAATTTCTTGTTTAAAAGCACTGATATTCTCCTCAATTATCTATAAACTCTCTCAAAGAGCCCTGATTTTGTCCTTCAATGACCTCATCAACCATTAATCTCCACACTCTCATTGTTTTGCTACCATTTTCATAAAAATTGAAATTTCTCTTGTGAAAAGACCTCGTTTCTACTCAATTTCATCAAAATTAGAAAAAATAACACCAATTGCAAAATTAGAAAAAATCAAATTTAATATATATTTGCCCAATAATTATAAGTCTGCAAACCAATTATAACTTGGGTGTTATTGTACTACTTTAGTAGACCAGGTAGTGTATTTGGATTTGAATCATTCAATAAATGAATTAAGTGTATCATTCAACATTATTTTCAACATTATTTCAACATTTTGCATGATATATTCAAGAACAAAGAAATGCATGAAAAAGAAGGTTTAAATTGCTTACCCTCATCAACTGCAAGTAACACAGAATTATCTGGTGACAAACAAATGCATGCAATATCCTTTCTGCTCTCCAATGCCAATGTCCTTGATTTATTGCTAAAGCAAATTGGCACAATGTCATGCAGTAAGTAATTTATCTAAATCGAGCACTTCATAAAGGGGTACAATTTAAATTGACATCAAAAATACAATTGTGTTTCATGGCATTGCTTTTCCTTCTTCTAACATTTGAAGAATTAAGGAATAATCAAACTGTCCTACACTTGTTTTCCTTAGATTCTGTTCTGTCTAGTCTGCTTAAGAAATGCTCTATTTCTAAGGAAGTCTTTGAAGACAACTAATGCATATGCATACAATGGCCCATTTTGTATTTTCTTTTAACTTTGATCTGCTTTTATTGTTTAAGTTCTTTTCAGAAGAATTTGTTTGCATAGAATAGCAATATAAAAGACAGGCCAAAACTGTTACATTTATTTTCACTTTGATATCATAGTTGAATAATGTGAATGGGGCACATATCTTGAAACAAGACATAAGCAAACATTGTTTTCTTCTACCTTACATGTAACACATTACCAAAACGAAAATGGGTGACCACAACTGATCTTCATTTCAAATAAATGCTGAGCAACTGAAGAAAAAATCACATCATAGGCCTACGTCTCCCTCTACACCCAGCTAGAGTGTCAAAAATGGTCAGATTAATAGAATTGATTATATGATTAAAATTTGTGACATCATGATGTATCAGTTTTTAGATAAAATGCTCACTTAATACTTACTTTTTCAAATCAAATATAGTTATCCTGTTTCCAACAGGACTAAGTAAACAGTCACCAGATTTTGAAAAGATGATGTTTCCCTTTTTATAAACTGTCCCAAGAAGATTTGAAAACTAGAAAGGAAAGCACAAATGAATCAATAAATTTAAAATTGATTTAATTCAAGTTACACTCTCTCTTTACAAGAAGAACATTGTAAGAGCACAAGCCTTACAATTCATCAAGAATTCAAGCAAATTAAGAACAAGTTGAGGCTGAGGTTCTATTGAATGGTAACCGTAAATCCTCAAATTAGCCTCCTGGGGGCTTATTTAGTCTTGATATTTTTGGATGGGGGCTTATTGGAAGGGGGGCTTATACGAGGGGGGGGGTTTATAAAACTGCTGTAGACATTGAGAAGACATTATTAAAAGACCTTGTTTATTTTAGGAGGAGTTTTTGTACAAGCATTAAATTAATCATTTTCAAAATTCAATGAAATGCCAAAGGTGACCTCAGATGACAAAAATCATGAAATTGAGGGGTTCAATTCGAGAATTAACAGTAGCAATGGGGGCTTATTTGAGGGGGGCCTTAGTGACAATTTGTAGTTTGAGGGGCTTACTCAAGGGGTGGGGGCTTTTTCAAGGATTTACGGCGTAATATCTTTTATAATAGGGTATATCTTTGGCTAACGTTATCAAATAAACAATGACTGCACCAATAGTTTCTACAGAAAATATTTCATCATTTGTTTTCCCTTAAATTTCTTTAACTTACAACCTAATAATTCAGGAACAAATAAAGACTATATTAACAGGTGTTTGTCAGAAAGGTGTGTGATCCCTTATGCACGCCCTGGTGCATGCCTACTGCTTTCCAGGAGTGCAAAATATCACACACCTTCTTTTGTTATGAGAGGAAGATTCTTAATGATTGGTTTTGTTGGTTTTTGAGACAGGTTCAAATGTTTAACCTTGCTTGGTACTTTTACTTCATGCCACTTTAAAAAAACTTAACACCTTGTCAGGATTGCAGATTAAAAAAAGTTTTGAAATAGTCATAGGAATAATCTTCAGTGGAATCTCGATATTATGAAACTGGCATATGAGTATAACTAATTTTTCCGGTATGACAAAAAATGTCTGACCCCCTGGATTCTGCCTAGCTCTATGCAAATTCTCTTAGTTTAACAAATTCCATATATAGCAAACTCTTGTCATTATGAACCTAATTGTAGGCCCCTGTATACTATTTTCCACGATATGACAAACTTTTTGAAAATTTTGACCACTAATTTGGTCTTCTTATTCCAGGTTTACACCATTTCTTGGCGTACCACTATTGTCATTGGCAAAACAGACATTGGCAAACATGCATTTTTTATGATGCTGAAAATTGAGAAAATTGAGGAGAGATGTGTCAAAAACATGGGCTCCAAAGCAGGTTGGAAAGTGGGGGGTGGGGGCCAAGGGAAGATATAACAACTATAACAAAGGTTTTTGCAAAAAGCTCTACTGTTTTCTAAAAAAGTCTTCGTAGGAGGCCCTGCAAAAGTTAACACCTCTAAGGCTTTATTATGACATTTCAGTGAACTAGTCCAAAAACAGAAGACTATAACAAACAATTCATCAAATAGGACAAATACATCAATCTTTTTACACACCTTTATTTCTGTTTTACTGAATCAAAATCAATGCGTTCTAGGTTTTTTGAATAGAGTTTTCAGTTGAAAGAAAACTGCCTTACTTTTACGAGTTACGACGAATACTCGAAACAATTGTTGATTATGAGCCTAAAATCTCATTGTAAATGGTCAAATAATGGTAAGAAGCACACTAACCTTGTAGCTTAACTTCATTTTTTGAAAGCACGACAACTGTTCACAAATTTTCACAATAATTCCAGTCCTGTTGCTGTTCTAGGGCTTCCATGTGCAATAATCGCCATGTTTAGTCTCGTATTCGGAAAGAGGCGGGTTGACTGCTGGAAAATAAATTCTTTTTGGCCCTATACTACCTTACCAAAACTGAATAAAGATCCATGTTTTTGCGTTTTGATAAAACGCGGACATGAATGTCTTGGACTTGCAAAAAGATACAATAACCATCAAAGCATTATAACTTTAAACCCTTTAGTATGAGGAGGATTGTTTTTACATATCATTACTGACCGATCAAATTTGATTAGTTGTTCAGCGGCCAACCAAGTGTAATATAGGTACTTATTTCATTTTAGGTCAGTCTTGCGTTTATGCTTATATTTGTTCATGCTTCTCTTTGTTTAGGATATATTAGTTTGTCGCGTGTTAGTTTTTCATGTTTTCCGGTATAGTAAAATTTTACATGCCCTTTTGCTCTACAAAGTTCCCCCGCGTATCCTAATATATCCAACACCTCCTACTAGTTCATTTACGTATTGCACGATAGATACCGACAATAACACCGGCAATTATTGATATTAGTTTGCTATATTGTAATGCTGTTATATAAAGTAGAGTACGGAGTAACAGAGTTAGTTAGTTAGTTAGAGAGAAGCGTGGTGCTTGCGAAAGGCCACTGCTATCAAACATGTAGACACTAACTCACACACACACACAGAACGGTCATGGATGGAAAGGCTAAGAGAGGGCTGATGGCATTCAACCCGAGTGGCTTGTGAAAGCACTCGAGGTTTCGTTTCATATATATATATAATTTAATGGCGTAACAGTGCTTGTGAAAGGCTGTTTAGTACCTAAGTTTCGATATTGTGTAAAAGTACGTCTTAGCTTTGGATGGAACAAAAGGAATTGATTTTGTGTGTCAAAACGTGTCGTTTATTCGCTCGGTCAATCGCTCAAACAACGAATGGTGTCAGAAGTTTTACAAATGTATATACCAGCAGCAAATTTTACACAAGTTAGACTATCCTGCAGACGCAGTAGGGTATTCAATTTTGATTTTGGAAAATGGAAATGTAAATGTAAGTAGTTCAAAAACCAGGACCGTGTCGCGCGACTCTGACGGAATCTGTTACGTATTATGGTGACACCTAGCATGCTTTTCTCACTGGTTGGTCACCAAATGGGGAAACATTTCTGGTTGGGCTGCAAAAAAGTTAGATAAAAGGGTAAATTGGCCGGGATGTCGATAAAGTTGGAAAGAAATTGAAAATTGCCTCGAATAGTATCAACTTTATAAGGCGATTGTTAGACGGGGAACAAATTATTGTGAAGCTTATAATTATTGGGAACAATCGTCCCAATAATTATAAGCTTGGGGGCATGGATCTGAAATTATAAGACGATTGTTCCCAATAATTATAAGCTTCACAATAATTTGTTCCCCGTCTAACAATCGCCTTATAAAGTTGATACTGCTCCATGTTATTATATATCAGACTGTCTTTTCCGTTTATTAGGCCATGCTGCATTCATTCTTGCACCTTTTCCGGGTTCACAGTTTTTGTTCAGTGCAACCCAAAGGTTGCAATCTGTGTGGAAGACCTGCTAAAAGTTTTGAAACATGAAAATATCTTTGAAAAAGCAAACATTTCACAATATACCAAAAGCTTTTTACTCTGATACTCCACAGAGAAGAACGCGTCAGAATAAGGACCGGGCAGCACAAGATTGAAAAAATATACCCAGCTGTGGATCGAGGTAAGTCACCAGTAGATTCTGAGATAAAATACTAATTCCATTTGTCTACACAACAGATGCTTTTTTGTTTGAATGTAAATCGATTCGTTCTTTGGGTTGTGCGTACCACATAGCCAGAAAAACATTGGCAAGTAAACTCATAAACGACGGTACTGTTTTGCTGGTAGGAACGTAATCCTTTTCAATAAATGGAAGGGCTCTCCTAGCACTGTAGACAATACGAGGATAGCCAAGAAATTCAGCCTATAGAAGTTGCGGTTAGACAAGGCTCTTTCCTTGGAGCTCTACTATCTTGCAAACTCGAGCAAGAACCATACCTGAGGGGGGGGGCAGGCTATAAAACAAAAAAGCAGATATACAACAAACAGATATATTTGGACTAAATCCCCCCGGGGGGGGGGGGGGTACTTGGATACCAAAACGACGGGGGTGTGCACTCCTAAGATTGTTTTGGTGAAGGTAAAAATGACACCTGGCTTTAGAATTTCTGGAAAAAAGAACAAAGGAAAACAAAAGCTTTGGTGCCAGTTGCCATTGTTGCCAGGACACCACAAAAACAATGGGCATGTTATTTTTGCTGTTATTTTTGAATAGAAAAAAAAAACAAAAATCAGGCAACTGGCTTTAGATTATATCTTTTGAACAGATACCCGGCCTTAGAATAAATTGCTGAAAATTATACCCGGAAAGACGTGCACATCCCGTCAGCAAAATATACTAAGTAGCCCCCCGGGACTAAATCAAGCTCACGGAATTATATTTATGCCAATTTTTCAAAATATCATTTGAAAATACTGTAGCTAGCGGGGCAAGTTGTTTTCAAAATTGTCATTTGGGGGGGCACAGCCTGCAGCTACTTGACTGCTTGGGCTTCGGCCTATTTTTATTAAATTGCAAAATGAGTCAGTGAAAATAGTAACAACCAGCACAGTTAGTACATCGACTGATCTGCTTATTCAGATTGTCAATGATCAGAAAACTTATCACCAGAAACATCAGCAATGGCCCATAAATACCCGAATAGGCCACCCAAGAATTCCTGAGCGGTTCATTTTCTTACCGGTTAGATAACTACACTCTGAGACTGACCAGCAAATACCTCAAATGACATATACTGTTCACTACCAGTTATCGCCGTGCCCAAGTTTAAATTAATCTTGATTTGGAAAGACTTTTTGAGTCAGTTGTTCTGTTGTACCTTTTGGCATAATTACTTTTAGAAAAAAGGCTTTGCATTATATATACTATCGTAGATCATAAAATTCAAATATAGCATATATTCATAGCCCTGTGTTTGATCAGTGAAATTGAATGGATAGGAGTAAAAGAAATAGCATATATTAAACATGAAGGTCTTTTTTATGGCCTGGTAATTACATAAACTGTCGCTATAGCAAACATTTCAAAGCTTCAGCAAAAAATTCTCAGGTAGGTGTGAGAAACCAAATAGAGACAACAAAATGAAAATGATTTTTGGAATAAATTCACTGGAATTAACATAAGCTATGAACATACAATTTGTGACAGGGTCCTAAGCAATCTTACACACACAATGAGGAAATTTAGTTACCAAATGAATTTCAGATAAACAATGCATTTGACTGGATGATTTTGACTAGCACAGAATTTGTCTCTCTCCTGTTTCCTTGATGTGGATCTTACTTGAACCAAGCTTCTTCTCTAGCTTTGGCTAAAAAGCTTTCCATCTGCAACAAGAATTTTCACATCATCATATGCAGTATATGATAAAGTGTAACACAGATGCAGACACCTTGGGGGTGAGGGGGGCAGTCATCCCCCACAACTTTGGAGAACAATGATCTTTTGTTCTAAGACAATGGGAAATGTGATGCCATCTTATTGAAACAATAGGTTTGCCCCCCAATATTTGACCAAGTGTCTACCCCTGGTGTAACATTAATGGCATATAGTAATGTATGGATCAATAAAATTGTAAACCACAGGATAAAGTGCAGGGAGCATTGGTACATGGTATCTTATAAAAGAGATATAAACGTAAAATGATCAGCAACAATTTGCATTTCCTGGCTTTTCAGTCTACATTTAACTTTTCAAAACAACATAAAAAGCTGTCAAGCCAAACTCACTTTAACAATCAGTTCTTCTGGGGGTTCTAATTTCATGTCTTGCATAATAACCCAAACAGTTTTGACTCCATGGCTAAAATGGACAATAAACAGGGAAATAAGCATAATCTCAAATTCAAATAAATGACAACAGATAAATTAGTGGTACCAAAAATAACATCTATCATCTAATCTGGAACAGGGATAGTGCAACAGGTCCATCATTTTCATATGACATATACTTATGAAAATGCTACAAAGAATTTGAATGATACTTAATTGTAAGAATGTTACATATATCAAGATATCAAAATATAACTAACATTAACTATTCTATTCGAAATGGTGCAAAACTTCACTTCAAACACTGTGAAAACATTACACATTGGTGTCTTTCTTTAACTAGAGCAAAACATTAAATTGAGATATTCATATTCAATTATTTAAAGTTACTTACTCATCATTGTGTTTTATGAGAAAATCGACTACTTTTTCAATAAATTTTATGTCTGGATACTGCCTTGGTTTTGCAAAATACATATCAGCAATCTAAAAGAGAACAAGCAATTCAATGCTGTTACAGGTCCCAAATATTTAGAAACTTCGATTTGTGTGCTATGCAGTCCTGGTGAAATATATTTTGGCAGGTGTGCTGTGAATCCTTTGTCTCATTTGTTCAGGTAAGCCAAATCAAATAGAATATACTTAAAATGTCTGGAAAATGCTAAAAACAATGCAATAATATATAAAGCATTTCTAATAGGGGATAAAAAGTTTTGATATAAATCCTTAAATTACAAGGGTCTTAGAAGGTATCTTTCAAAAGCATTAATATCAATTTTTCCACGGCTTTATGGCTCAATCTTGGTCAATTGTCAATAAACAGAAGGGCAATACCCTTTTAAAAGCAGAATTTGGGTCTGCAGATATGCATGCTGTCTCATATGATAAAAACCGGCCTTGAAACAAGCCATAAACCTACAACATCTATTCAATCTTCTTCCTATCACACTAAAAGTTTCAGAATTAATTATCTATCAGCACACGTTCTTTGGAAATTTTGTTCACTAGTGACTGCTAGTATCATTTATGACACTGCAAAACAAGAAAATACGTAGATGCATAGTGCAAGATACCTCTCCAAAAAGAGCTTCTCTTTCTTTCACTTCTTCAGGATCTATCACCTACAGACAAAAAATACAAGATTAGGATCCTTTAGCTAGCCATGTATCTGGATTGGCACTGCCAGCAGGGGTGCACACTGAAGTGGGGCTCTATAGGTGTTCCAAAATTTTGGACTAACTTTGGGCTAAAGACATTTGGACTGCCTTCATATTCAAGAAACTTATTAATCGTGTCTTTACATTAAAAAAGAGTTTGATAGTAAATTGGTTAAGTTTATGTGATCTGTTTTGTTAACTCTAAATGAAACAAGTGATAATTTATAAGAAAAACAACAACTATTCTAGCAAGTAATGGCCATTTTATAAGATTCAGGAAAAAAATCAGAATATTAAAATTAAGATGATACTATTCTCCTTTGCACCTTACTTTACATTGCAGCTGAACTGGTTCACTACAGATGTCTGTGATTATTAAAACACTTTGAAGGTGGAATTTAGGGGAAAATTACTACAACCATATTCTTTGAAAGGTCAGAAAAACAGATATTTAAATCTTGTTCCAGTCACCATTCTCTTTAAAGAGTTGAAATCTGTTCGTAGAAATAATGCTTTGAACCAGTTTTGTTCTCTTATCTTATCACCCACACCTGCATATAAAATCTTATTATAATCCTATTATAATAACTGAAACATGTGATTCTGCTATCAGGCAGCATTTACTGGAAAACCCAGATTGTGCAAAAAACTATAATGGCAACATGTTTAGGATTATTGGTAAACCCCAATCATCGTGCCATCAAGAAGTTTTGGAATCTATCTACATAAGCACAAAAAACGACTTTTGTGTAGACAAAAGGAGTTCAATTTCTCCTTAGGACTGAAATGGTAAAGCTCATTCTCAATAGGCAAGCGACACTGATTGGGCAAATTCAACAGTCATGTGATCCCATTCTGTTTGCTTTTTTTATCCACAACTGGGTATATATATTTTCTAGCGTAGAGTTTTTGATCTATGTTCTGGTGTTTTATACTATGGAGAGTGTCAGATGAAAAGTTTTAGTATACTCAAATGTTTGCTTTTTTCAAAGCCATTTTTAAGTTTTGTACCACGAAAAGATTGTTTGCTTATTATATCCTTAAAGCTTCTTTGATGAGATCTTTATGTAACATTAAACTCTATATAACAAACCTACCCCCAATTATTAATTTGTGGAAAAGCTTCCATCCCTCAGTTTCCAGATCTTGTATGCCACAAAAACCATAAATAAAAAAGCAAGGTATTCAATTTCGCATTAAAGCAATTTTTTGCATAAATTTCACTTCCCAAAGGCATTCTTAGTATAAACCCTGCATATATTCCAACTGGCGGATCCCTGCCTGCAAATTTACCATTGCTTTGAAAATGTTTTGATTCCCCCATTAATTCTGGTTCTTTCACTCAATAGCCTGTTTGCTTTGACCCAAATTAGTTTCAGAAAACATTTCCCACCTACTGCTTAATTATAAGCCCCCCATTTTTTTTGCACTCAAAGATAATTACCTGTTTTTGACTCTCATCTTCAGTGTAACCAAGAAGATTTGAAAACCATGTTGATGGTTCTTTAACTTCCTCTTCTGTGTGATCACTAGCAAGAATAAGTGATGATGTTGATATTCTTCTACTGCATGTCTTGACCAGACTGGAACAGCATGACCACCTTACATTACCTAAAAGATGACATACCTTTAGGAAACTGACAGACTCTTTATACAATTTTTAAAATATGTTAAACAAATTGAATTTAGAAAAGCAACAGAAATGGGACCAAAGGGTACCCTTACCTGACCATGCATATGAAACATACTGTTTATTTTTCACAGAAACGCACAAAGCCTAAATGTCTGATCAGCAAGACATAAGGCAGGCAGAAAGAGTATTGAGACACAAGGGCATGTTGAGTACATGGATGTAATAACAAAGCTTAATTCCTTATCTCCTAGGTCATTTTATAAGAAACAACATTGTTCTATGGGGAAAGGGAGTGGCCGAATTTGCCTATAAAAACCGTTTGTTAGTGTTCCAAAACTGCTTGATGTATAATTTATCAGAAGCCCTTTACATAGTCATTTGGGTAAAAATTCATTAAGACCAAACCCAGCCCTAGAAGAAATATCATATCCAGTGCTGTGAATCCTAGGATTATACCATGCTTTTTCTTAATTTTTCCTGCTATTATTATCTCTAACATTACCATTAGCACTAGCTTCAAACATGGAGTACCCAGTTTAATACTTCTTACCTTTATTTGACCTTGAGAACTTTTTTTACAAAACATGATGCACTTATAATTAAAAATTGCCTGGCAAACTTTCATATAGTTTTGCTACTATGGATATCCTGTTACCACTACTATGGATATCCCGTAATCAGCTTATCACTGATTACCTTTGACTTCACAAGGAATGCAAATTGTTCTATAGGAGGAACTACAGTCAATTCCGTTCTGTTTCATGGTTCGTCTGTTGCAGTAAATTTTTCAAAATCAAGACAAAATTTTGAAAAATCAGAGATTAAATGCTTTATTAAAATCAGCTTCCAATTTTTTTTTAATAAATTTTAGTGAGGAAGAGCCTTTGGATTTACGCATGATGTACATGCAAAAGTACTTGCCAATACAAGCCATGCAAAAAAACAAATGAACTCCATCTAATACATTACAACATTAACCTTGTTCATTCTGCCTCTTTTACCTTAAAAACCTTGTTCAAATAAAGGGGCATTTTTTGACTTACATCCCCTCTTTCATTCTTTCATATAAACAATTAGAAGCAAATCTTCTAAGGACTTCTAGGAGCAGTTCTACTTCACTGTCCGTTCAAACAAAAGCCATTTTTTATGTTTGTCTCAATTTGATAGGCATTTTAATTAAGAAAGTTTTTTAGGAATTTGTTTTCTATTATCCTTTGTTCTTTTATTCTTGTCACTAAATGGTGTTCATGATCATTTGAGCCAATTCACAATGACCTTCGCAGATTTATCATGACTCATGATGATTCTCAATCACTCACAATGATTAACGATGATTAACACTGCTTCATGATGATCAATGCTGGTTCACAACCATTTGCATTCATTCAATGGTTTGTGATTATGCAGAGATATCACAATAGTAGCGTTCACCAATTTGCCCCCCAGGCCAGACTGCCCCTGGTGAAAAATGTTTTTAAGTTCATAAAAGATGTGTTCATGTTATGGAAATGTCCTGTAATGTCAATATCTCTGCCTCGGTCAGAGTCCTTCGTCTTAATAACATAAAAACTTTCATTTTTTGGTCTGTTATCCAATGAACGCCACCTTTTAAGATGTGTTCATTACAAATTGTGGGCTGAAAGTACACTTATCAGTGGGTGGCATTCATTAGAGGAAATACGGTACGCAAGTTTTCCAGCCTGGCAAATGGCAAATATCAATACTACAATCAATGTCTGTTAGTATTTTACCTTTTGCAGTGTCACTATATTTGGTAAAAGTGGCAGTTTCACTATTTGTTCAAGGTGGCATGGTACTTCTGTGGTTGGGGGAGGCAGTGTTGTTCATTTAATGAATCATTAGGCCTTTTATTTTGTCTGCTGTAATATTGCCTCTTCCAAGACTTACCTGAGAATTTTAATTGTTTCTTTAAGTGTCAAATGATGCTAAACTTGGTTGAAATATAAAGATAAAAAAGACACAGGAAATCACAAAATGGTTTCTTTCCGGGAAAATGTGGGGTTGGCAGCCCTGTTGGAAAATCGCACATGTGAAAACCTGGCTGTATTGATGATGAAATAGACAGTATAAAATATATTTTTAGCTGCATTATTTCTCAAGTTCTGCAATTTTTGACCCTGGTATCGGATGTCTAAACGTAAAATACGAATCCAAAGCAAAATCAAACAACACAAGGTTTGTGTGTGTGTTGTGTCCCCGTATTAGGGTTATGTAATTCACTTTATATTGAATATAAATCGATTTAGATTGAAAACTACTAAAAACAACATAACCATACATACCCGAATACTTTAATGTCTTTGAAGCCTGGAAGAGGCTACTTCCTAATCTACATCTCAAGAGCTGACAAGCTCGCACGGCCGCCATTTCTAATTCCGCCGGGAAGAGAGACCGACTCAAAGCGCCTCCGCAATGGATCCCAAAATTAATATGTTCACGTTACGGGACACACAAAGGGGCACAACATAACAATAATTCTCACACTGATACGAACTTCAACTCTAACTTCAACATTTCATTATCAGTATATTTTAAATAATTACAAGTGATACGATAGTGCTAGCATAAACGATTAAAAGATTTAACAAGCATATTTTACATGAATTTTTCAGCAAAGAAAAATGAATAATATAGTAATTCCTGGTATAGTTAACCATCGTATATTTTTCATCGTGTTCTTTCGGACCCTTATTCTGACGTTTTATACTCTGAGGAGTGTCAGACGAAAAAGCTTTTAGCCAATATATTGTAAAATGTTTGCTTTTTTCAAAGCCTTTTTCGAATTCTATTCTACAACGTTGGATTATCGTCGTCATTTTGCTCCGGCATTGTTCCTGACCCTACCTTCTACCGTATTTCTTATTCATAGAATGCGGCGGACAGCCTATCTTCAGTTTCTTCCTTCTTTCGTAACAAATGTATTGCTTGAAATAAAGAATTGACTGGAATACCTGCAAGGGCTTTGGAGTTACAAAAACTTTTCCTGCTTGCTACTATAGGAAAGAATCCTACAACATTTTCTAGCCATCTGCAAAACATTGTTGGCTATTACCGAAACGAAAGAGGCATTTGAAATCTGAATTTGATATTTCATGAAACTCGATTTTAAGCAAGTGTATTTATTAATAGAAAAAGAAGTCAAAGTGAAAATTTCAATGACTCACTATCAGCTGTAACAGAAAACTCTATAATTAGAGATTCCCTAGTGAAGGCTATTCGTCAAGATTTTTCCCGAAGAGAACTATAATGCTGTCAGAAATCGTGTTCTACTTTGATTTTTCGGGAGTCATACATGTTTCAGTTCCAAGTTTTAAAGTGCTTAAATGTTGCGATAAAGGCAATTCTCCGAATAAGATAATAAAACAAAAAGAAAAGAAGAAGTTGAAGCACTGTTACTGAGATTTTTATCTGTATCTAAATTTCATCTCAGCGAATGTCACCTTACCGAAATTATTCGCAAGCGTATGCCAGGTAATATAATTAGATGTATGCAAACTGCCCGTTGATAAAGGATGAAGTGCATTCAAATTTGAATTATAACAACTGTTGTACCACCAAGCCCCAGTATATCCTAGTGCACAATTTGAACCCGCTGCTGTGTCTTGATCCTTGTCCTTTGTCGAGAATTTCATGTCGTTATGGTAATTCAGTGAATCACCAGCATCTCCAGAGTAGCCTCCCACCTTCAGACGATACCCATCTGATTCTCCTGAAATCTCAAATTGACTGTACGTAGCATACTTCTTCTCTGCAAAATCAATGTGCTTTAAGTCGACACGAAGAATCGCCCCCTTTCCTGGAGCCACTAGCTTGTGCAGTTTTTCAAGCCCCAACCAGAAGTTTCCGTTCATATCCCCAAATCCTTGCTTGTAGGCATCCCAACCTCGAAAGAAATCTACACTGGCATCAACACGACGCTGGAACACAATCCAACCTCCTCCGTTGGTTGCCATGTCGCATCTGACTGGGAAAATTCCAATGTGTGGTTGATAGATGTCATATCTTGTACTTGTTCTGAAGCCAAGAGTGTACAAATACTGGCAACTTTTTGCTTCTGCTCAAAGTAAAATGAAATTAAATTTGCTTGATTTAACAATGATTTTTTTAGTGAGAGGAGGGGTTGTTTAAAGATGTTTCTTCAGCATTCCTTCAATAATCATCACATTCTTCTCCAAAGATAAGAAGTAAGTTACGATCCTGCTTTAAAAATATGAGAACGACATGTACAGCAACTGTAGGTTCGACCCACATAGTCTTAAAGTGAATTCTTCTTATGAAAGGTGCATATGCATAGAGCCTTGTTTACAACTCATGAATAACTATCGCCTTTACAACTGGCCCTGTGAATAAACCCATTTACAAAGGAAATGTATAATCACGATCTCATTTATAATAAAAAAAAGGTAAAGAAACGAGGTTAGATACTATCATGAGGTGGAGCCAGGAAAACTCCGTATGGATAACCTCTTACTCAGTGTTTTCTTGCTGACATTAAAGAGCATGCTGTCGCCAACTATAATCATAGTATTCAAACTTCAAATTTCAAACTTCATATTTTTTAAGAGTCTTAAACATTGGCTCGCTTTTTGAGCAACACAATTACAGTAATGATATGTTCCAACGAAAGTTGCACTAACAAATTCGAAACACGTCCTTCTAATAAGAATAAGAATAAATACCTGCTGTTACGTTCTGGCATTGGAATCCTGGACAGCTGCAAGAATCTTTGCACCTGTGTCCGATAGGGCAAGGATTTCTGCCTCGACACAATTCACCCACCTTGTGGAGAAAAACTCTATGAAGTACTGGTCTGTGCAGTGGCTAATAAACTTCGAAGTAGCAAAATGTTATTCGAAAATCAGATATGAATGATGAACTTCAATTAATTCTTGCAAGACCAGCTCAGTGATATAAATTTGTTAGTTTTAATTAGCTTTAGTATAGCTATATATTGTACCATGCTTGAATAAAGAAAGGTAACAATTGTATCGTTCAGTAAAAACGTATTAAGAAATCTGGTCTACTTCAATTCATGCTCGCAAAACCATTTGCTTTATTGGTAAAACTTGGCAAAGTAGAAATGAATCAGAGCGACGGGGAAAACGAGGAAGCTGACAGTGTAACTATGATGGACAAAGCATGGATTTAGCGCAATGAAGTGATCTTCATATTTTCAGTTGAACTGGAAGATTCTTATGGAATGAGAAAAAAATTAGAATCTTGCTTTATAAACTACTGAAAGGACCGATAACAGGTGCATAAAATGTTCCATGGTAGTCTAATATGGTAATGAAAGGAAGTGACATACATTTCTTTCCGTATAATCTGTTGTTTTGTAGGTCCATTCAGATGAAAGAGATAACGTTACGTTGTCATTCGAATTTTCTGTTGATTTCTCGTTGATCTGGCAATTAGCAGACCCAGATGTTGGTGTCTTCCAGTTAATTGAGCTGCAGCTCTGATGATACAAGCAATGCTGTTCGCATAATTCGACAGTCGATACTTCCAATGATGCTATCACGTGTCCAGCAAGCATAAAACCTTGTTTTTCAACACTGAAATTTCCATACGTCTTGCAAGGCAGCCTCAATATGTTCCCCAGGCTCACATGCAACCAAAGCAGCCGTAGAATTCTGTTTGTGTTTAGAAAGGTCTTGAATAAGCCAACTCCGCTTGTCAGAAATAGCTCAAAATTCTTTATAAACTTAAAGAAGTGTTGGTATTGAATGTGTTCTTCAATCCGTTCTTTTCAGGGCTTTAAATTTTCTCAGTATGAGACGAAATAATAAACACCTCTCGTACAAATAGCTTATCATATATTAGCTTAGAGAGAAGGGTTTTACGAAGTTCTAAGGGTTCCTTAGAGGCCTTATTTACAGTTCCTTAAATGATCAAGGTAATCAACACTCGATATAATTTCAACTACAGGCTGAATGTCGTAGTTGTAAAGAGACATTTACCAATAAGGGCACGTGAAGGTCTTTAATCGCATATTTCGATACCTTTTTGTTATTTTTAACTTCTCTTAAAAGTTATACATAAGGTTACTTACATCAAATGCAAAACACATTCCATGTTTTGACCGTGCTTCATTCAAGGCCTCTTCCAAGTCGAGTTTCTTCACTATTTCGTGACTCTGATCATTAATGACGTGCACAACCCATTTCTCTTGCTGGTACACCAAATAATATTGCATATAGGTCAATTGAAGTAGCTTGAATAATACAATCGTTATTTCGTAATCAGTGTGCAACCAATTGTTGATGACATTCCATTAAACATTTAGCCACTTGCAGTACTGACAACTAGTTTACAATGGTTCATTTAGCAGATTCATATTAATGTATAGGCTTAGTGTTCAGAACAGGATTGTTCCAATTCATTCCATTGAAGACCAAATGCTAAACTCATTTACAAACTTAGCTGTTTACACTTGTTGCTTTCTTAAATTACCACGAGTTTGAAACTGGAATATCTCCAGTAGCAGATTCTTTCAGATAACTAAAAAAAATATATTGCTAGGCATCTTTAGTTTAAAAAGTATTCTTTGGAGCATCAGAGACCAAGATGGACCATGTGACTTTGCTTTTTTCAAGGAAATCATAAATTAAATAAAGGATTAGCCACGTAACTTTGATTTTGTAATTTTGAAATTTTGTAAGATCAAGATAAAGCTTTTCTTTAATTTTCATGCACAGGTACTGAAAGTTTCCCACAAAGGTGGTGCATTACGACGTCTATAGCCCTGATTGGACCTGATACTACAACCAAGTCACTGCGCACTGATTCAATAGCGTTCTGTTCGGAAATCTTTACTACTAGGGAACTTACAAAAATATTTTTGGAAACTGTCTTACAAACCAAAGGAACAGTTTAGAAAGAAGAATGGCTGCAATGTTACAAATGCAGTTAAAAAGACATAAGTGATATCAAATATTTTACAGCATAATTAAAGCTCTTTCGACTGACACTCTTCAGAGTACAAAACGTCAACTTACTTTTGCAAAATACACTTTTGTATGTATGTATATGTCTTGTATACAATGTAATGAATAGGGGCTCCGGGAGGATTTGGCTAAACTTACTTGCATTCATGTGTTTGATATCAAAATAGTTTATTTATTGTTAGGTCTGATAGTAGTGATCACACTAATTAGGACTAATATTAGGCAACAGAGTTTGTATGGGACTGTTAATTGCTGCAAAAGGACAGATATATTAACTTGCCAAAGCTATTTCTTGATCAAACTATTAGAAGTTTCGATTTTGGGCTGCTTTTATAGGAGAAAATATTGCCTTGGAATCAGCATATTGTGACAACACCTCATCGTATGAAGAGCTGTTCATTCAAACTAAAGAAGCCACCGTCCAGCTGACATTATCCAAGCGTACCTTTTAATTAAAGGCTGGATGTTCGTTAGAATCATCCCAAAGCTTGATAAATCCTAAAAAAACGGATAAGACTGATTTCAAAGAAAAAAATTGACTTTTGCCCGGAGGCAGGCAAAAGCTATAGCCTGGCTTTGACTGTCCTTTGTAAGGTACACAGCTTGGGGATGCCAAACATATTCTAATAGACACATCTGATCCCACGCAAGTCAGTATTCAAATTGGAAGTAGAAACCAAATCATACACGATAAAAAGAATAGTGCAAAGCTATGATTCTTAAAACGATTAAAAATACTTACAGAGAGATCTATACACAAATTCCAATCCGCCATTCAGAAGTATACAGTACATTTAGAAACCATTGCTCCTATATGGACGCGCCACTCCCCAGAGGTATCGATTTTGTAATTCGTCAAAATTCGACGGGAAAATGTTTTCGGAAGGGTGATATAATTTGGAGGAATATTTTGTCTGTTAAACCTATGAACTTGAAATTGCTACCAGGTAACCAAAAATTAGTAATAGACTTTTCGCAAAATATGCTATTGTTTATCGGGCCCATAAAAACTTATGACTGGAAAATTCCGAGATACAGATTCCGAAAGATTTTCATTAGACAGGACTCAAAGCACGGATGTGTGCTGTAAAAGTAAAAACTCACTAAGAGCAAATGAAAAATCGATAACAACAAAAGCATTCGTTACATTTACTCCTGACCTATGAAACCTAACCCTGTATGCCGGGACGAAATATTAATATACATCAAATTCATTTTAAAATGCTTTATTACAACATTGAAATTTCGTCGTCGTTTTACATTGTTCCTGACTACATTCAGGGGCGAAACTACTGGGGGGGTATGGGGGGGTGCTGCACCCCCCCAATCTTCAAAAAAGCAGATTTTGTCGGGCAAATTTATGGCTGCCAGCGTATCTGTCGGGCAAATCTGGAAATTTTCTTTAGGTCGCACTTTTATTGCTACTTTTTGCCCTAGGTTGGTTTTTTAATTCATGGTCTTTTCCCCCATCTTTTTTTCAATCTCCTCCCAGTTGGGAAAACAAAACAGAAACGAGGCAAGGAACAGCAACATATATACATTTCTGTCTTTCGTCCGTCCACCGATCAGCGCTTTCGTCTGGAGCTCAATGCGCACATGTTTATCTTCGCCTCGAGATGAAGTCTGAAGTATTGATCGACAGCAAAAGTATAGACGGAAAGTAAAGTGTGTTTGATGCGAGAAGGAAATGAATACTGTGCATACCCCTCCCCCCTACTTTTTGCAAAACAAGTGAGCTTTTTTCAAAATCTTTTGTTGTGATTTCTAAATTTTCCCTTGAAAAGCCCCCCCCCCCCCCAACGTTACTGACAGTTTTAGAAGCATCATGAATCAAAGCATGGAGGATATACCATCTCGGAATAAGTTATTGAGAAAATCAGTCAATATTTTCTTTTCAAAATGTATGAAACTTTCATTCATGAAATCATACATGTTTTAGAGATTTAGGTCAGGACATTTGAAGAAGACATCATTTGGGTTTTAAACATTTCATAACATCAACAGGAACATAATAAAACTATTTACAATAAACAAGATCCAACGTGAACACCTTTTCATTACAACGTGGCGTGAACAAATGACTAATGCAACTTCGAGGTCTAGGAAAGAGTGAAGGATTAACCGCGTGCTGCTCCTTCACAACAATACATCCATAAGGAGTTATGCCCCAAAATCTTAAGGTTTTACACTTACGGGTCGAAAGTATTGCACCCTTCGCTAGAAAATGGTCATACAGACGCCAAAGTTTTTTAACTAAAAAATTTGAATAACCCATAACAAGTAACAGGAAGTTTTAATCAGTTCAAGCGGGAAATAATATAAAATTTATCAAGAAATTGTAGTTAAGATATGAAATGCAAAAATCTTTCGAGTTTATTCTATTTCTGAACAATATCCATGATTACGAAAACATGAAAACTGAGCTTTGATGATAGGTATACCTGTAAAATACCTCCAATAAAAAACTTTTCTTTGCTTGAGGGATTTTGTTATGGTGAATTTAGATATACGTACTTTGTGCTTGGGTGTCTAAAAATATTGAAATTGCTTCCGGAGCAACCGAAATTGAAAATGAAACTCAGAGAATGCAACTGAAGCTCTTTTTTGTTGAAACATTGTAATCTGCGTAGCTGTTTCTAAATTCCGAAATTCCCAAGCTGTGTTTTGGTGTTCCACTTTGATAAAATTGAGACCCTACTTCAATCTCTTTTTTGAATTGCTCTCTTAATAGCTAGGTGATTTAGAAAGTGAAGAAGACTTTTTTTTATAGAAAAGACAGGCCTTACAAATGCTTGCTTTTCGGAAACAAATGTTTATAGCCAACACCAGAAAAACTAGAGGCATATTTTTTGACTTAAAACAAACAGCCTAAGTCTAAAGACCCTCTCTCGGGCTTCCCGATGATTTCAGCCCTTGAGGCGATGTGCTCTAAAAATGAAGTTCATGTAGGACACGCCCTTTCATCAAGCATGCCACGCCCTTTCGTCGGGCAACTAAGCTTCATACCCCCCTAATGAAAATAGTGAAGTTTCGCCCCTTCATAAGGTACCAAATATCCGGTGCCAAAAATTTCGGTGGAAGAAAATTCGATCATAATTTTGATATTTTGGTGTAAATTTCAGTGAGAGCTTGAAACACTTTCTGTAAGTTATTTCCATCCTCAACATAACATAATCTTCAATGCAATCATAAAAGTTACAAAAATCAAATATTTTGATGTCAGCCCAATAATGGAACTGAAATGCTCGGGGGAGGGGGGTACCTTGAAATAGGTGTTGAGGGAGGAACGTGCCATTATTTAGGGGTACCATTTTTCTGAAAAAGGCTGAATTTTTGTTTGATGATTTTTTGTGGCTTCAGAAATGTTAATTGCTTTGCAGAATTATGTATGGGTATAGTTTTAAGCATGTTTGCGGAAATATGGGTCACATTTAAAATGGCAAAACTACGCTTAGTTACCGCACCTCCCCTCAAGGCACGAATGTCATAAAATTTTATTTAGAGGAGGTATTTTCTATAACCCATGGAGGAAAATTAATTGGAAGAATTTACAGTGAGCTCGCAATGATTACGATTGCAAATCGCAAGGAGAGGGGATTATAAATTCTGATCGATTGTGAGTTAAAAATTTAGGCGTCCAAATTGAACCGGCTGGAACGTGAGAACGTGAGCATTCGTTCAGCCCATAGCGAACTCACATTTTATGGATGTAAAGGGAGAAAGAGAGGAAGCTGGATATCGACAAAGGAGAACCGAAAACTGAAACTTGAAAGGCATTGGAGGTAGAGTAGTACTCTAACAACATCAGCAGCATTTTTCATTTTTTGAAAGTCCATCGGTGTAAAATGAGCTTTTCATTGTGTTGAATAATTTTGGTTCCAAAAAATTTCGGTTGCCCTGCTTCACCGAAAATAAATCCCACCGAAAATTTTGGTACCTAAAGTATTTTCTTGTACCCTATCACTCATTCACAGAATCCACGAAATCACAGACAGCCTACCCATCCGAGTTTCTTTCTTCTTACATTACAAAGTCATTGTTTGGAAAAAAGAATGGACTGGAATAACTGCAAAGGCTGTGGAGTTACAGAAACTTTTGCTGCCACTATAGGAAACAATCCTACATGTGCTCGATAATTGCAAAACACTGCTGTTGTCGAAACAAGAGAGGAGTTTGAAATCTGTTTGTTAAGATATTTTATGAAACTTGATCTTTAATGGAGAAAAAATCAAAGTGAAAAATTCAAATAATTCTTATAAACTTTAGCAGAAACCTTTATCATTAGAGATTCCGGAACAATATTTATTCTTCAAGAAATTTCCCGAAAAGTACTATAATGCTGCCAAAATGTTTCAATGGTGTTGATCATAAAAATCGTGCTCTATTTGATTATTCGAAAAGCATACATATTTCATCCAAAAGTTTTTAAGTGGCTTAATATTTTGATAAAAGTAATCCTTCAAATCATATCATAAAATAAAGAGAAAAGAAAAGGTTGAAGCACCACTGAGGTCTTTATTTGTATCTGAATTTCATCTCAACAAATGTCACCCTACCAAAAGAATCTGCGTTCTCAAAATACGTTCTCCAGGTAATATAACTAGCTATATGCCTACTGCTCGATGATAAAGGATGAAAAGCATTCAAATTTGAATAATAACAACGGTTATACCACCAAGCACCAGCATGTGCTAGTGCACAATTGCCATTATGTAGATTATCATGATCCTTGTCCTTTGTTGAAAACTTCATGTCGTTATGGGAAATCAGAGAATCACCAGCATCTCCAGAGTAGCCTCCCACCTTCAGACGATACCCATCCGATTCTCCTGAAATCTCAAATAAGCTGTACTTTGCATACTTTTTGTCTGCAAAATCCATGTGCTTTAAGTCAACCCGAAGAATGGCCCCCTTTCCTGGAGCGGCTAGCTTGTGCAGTTTTTCAAGCCCCAACCAGAAGTTTCCGTCCATATCCCCAAAGCCTTGCTTGTAGGCATCCCAATCTCGAAAGAAATCCACACTGGCATCAACACGACGCTGGAACACAATCCAACCTCCTCCGTCGGTTGCCATGTCGCATCTGACTGGGAAAATTCCAATTTCTGGTCGATAGATGTCATATCTCGTACTTTTTCTGAAGCCAAGTGCGTATGAATCCTGGCAACTTCTTGATTCTGTCAAAAAAAGAATTGAGTTTCCTTGATTGAAACCTTTTCTGGTCTATCGAAATGAGGAGAGTTTTAAAAGATCTTTCTTCAGCAATTACAATTACAGTTGAAGACCTTGCTTTGAAACATACCATGATATCCAAAGCAATAGCAGCATTCGAATTGTGATTAAAGGGTAAAGTACTTAGAATAAATCACATAACAACAATCAGTTGGGGTTTTATCGCAACTAATCTGCTTTGTTTCATAAAGTCTGCCTTGTGACGCACTTTTGTGGTCGTCTTATGGCAGGGTGTGGTCATCCAATTCTCTTCAGAGTGTACCATGATTTGGCACTTTCAGATACTGCAGACCAGACCAGTATGACTGGCAATAATTGAAATCAAAGATAAGCTGTAATTAAGACGCCACCCACTTCCAACAAATCCGAGTTTTATACTCACATAAGCGATAGTCGAATCCTGGCGTAGCTTAACCTCAACAAAACGATCGGTATACACGTTTCCCCTAACAAAATATTCTAACTTCTTTATGAATAACCCAATATACGAAAAATCATGTGTTCCACCGAAAATGGCTAAGAAATTGGCCCTAATTCTTATTCTAATTTCAATAAAATAAATACCTGTTGTTACGTTTTGGCATTGGAATCCTGGACAGCTGCAGGAATCTGTACACCTATGTCCGATAGGGCAAGGATTCCTGCCTCGACACAATTCACCCACCTTGTGAAGAAAAGCTTTATCACATACTGGCCTGTAAAAGTCAGCTTCAATAAATGCATGCAATAATTGGTCAGCTTGCGAAAAGAGATGCTTTATTGGTAAAAATTGGCAAAGCGGAAAAGCTAGTATCAATAAATTGGACACGGCAAAAGCAACGAGAAAGCTCATGGTGAAACGATAATGAACAAAAATATCAATGAAAGGTACTTCACATTATTAGTTTTACAAGCACCCTAGGTGAATGAGCAAAGCATAATTTACTTTTGCTTGACAAGCTGCTAAAAGTGGTGTACATGTCTCTATAGTAGCTTGAATACAAGAGTAAACTGTAGTAACTTACGTTTCTGTTTCTATAATCTGTTGTTTTGTAGGTCCATCCAGACGAAGGAGACAACCTTACGTTGTCATCCGAGTTTTCTGTCGATTTCTCATTGATCTGGCAATTAGCAGACCCAGATGCTGGTGTCTTCCAGTTAATTGAGCTGCAGCTTTGATGATACAAGCAATGCTGTTCGCATAATTCGACAGTCGATACTTCCAATGATGCTACCACATGTCCATCAAGCATAAAGCCTGATTCTTCAACGCTGAAGTTTCCATACGCCTTGCAAGGCAGCCTCAATATGTACCCCAGGCTCACATGCAACCAAAGGAACAGCAGAAATCTGATTGTTTTGAAAAAGTTCTTTAAAATTAACACTTCAGCTGATTGTGTGTCACGGATTAGAAAAATTCTCTTGATAACCATAAAGAAACTTGTTTGCATTGAAATCATTCTAAAATCTGTTCGTTTCAAGGTATTAAAACTCTCTCAGCATGAGGGGCAAATATAAAAACTCTACTGTAAATTAGTTTTTTGATATTAGCTTAGACAGGAGGTGGTTGACAAGTTTTTAGGGTTCCTTAGAGATCTTATAAAGCTCCTTAAAGCCTGACCAAATGAATCAAACAAATATCAAAATATCTTTGATGGCCAATGCAGTTACTGCCTTTTATTTACCTAATTTCAATACACTGGAATTACGTGAGTAAAAGAATTGTTATGTTTAAAGGCTGGCCAAACGAAAGTAACATTGCTTATCAAGATGCTTTACGGAATGTTTGATGGTTATCAAATCTTGCAAAATATCATAAAACATCATTAAACAATCAAAATCAAGGTGGCCAAACAAATAACACGTTTTATCAAACATTGGTGAATTATGATTTATTCGAATGTTTTACCCGTTAGGCCAGGAGTTTTGATGAACTAGGTATCAAGTCAACATGATATACACCTTTAAGTACACGCTAGATGACGTAATGTAAGAGGCATTCGCAAAAATGGAGCATTCTACATATGCAATGGCTCTTTTGTTGTTCTTAACCGGTTTGAAAAGTTAAACATAAAGTAACTTACATCAAACGCAAAGCACAACCCATGTTTTGTTCACCTTCGTCACATTCTCTTCCAAGGCGAGTCTGCCCACTTCTTCATGATGCTGAGAATCATTGATGAATACAATCCAATTCCATTGCTGGTGCGACGAAAAAGATTGTGTATGGATCCAATGAAGTAGCTGGAAGAAATCAATCGCTGTTTCGAAATCCTTGTGCTATCAATTAATGACATTTCATTAAATATTCATCTAATTTGCAGCAATTTACATATTCATATATATTCATCAGAAGGTTCAATTTACATATTCATATTTCTATACAGGCTTTGATGTGTATAGCAGGATTTTTTAATTCAAGACCATTAAAGACCAATTGACAAGCTAAGGGATGGGGATGGTGGTACAATTTATTTCAATTTCCATGCACATTTCAGAAAGCTTTCCAAAAATTTGATGCCTCACAGAATCTTTAGTCCTCCAACAACCCAGCCACTGCGTCTTGATTCGACAGAGTTTTCTTCGGAAATCTTAACTACTGGGAAACTTACCAAAATATTTTTACAACCTTTCTTTCAAATCAAAGGAGCATCTTAGCATGAAAAATTAAGGCAGCTGAGTTACAAATGCTGTTAAAAAGACAAAAGTCAAATCACAAACGTACCCTTTAGAAATGTATGCACGTATGGTAAAAATAAGTTATATAGATATTTTTATATTCAATGTTAGAATAGGGTTTCTCCTTCCCAATATTTAATTAGTCATTTGAATTCGCGGTCCCGAAGACCTGAGGAAATTCTTAGCGAAATTTTATGGTTGGACATGTAGCCTGTTGGGAATGTAGTTGGACGTTCAGACTGGTTAAAGGTTTCTATATCGAAAATATTTTGCTCGATCATAGAATCTAGAGGTATGAGCAAAGTATGGTCTAGTACCTAATGTGATCTCATGCGGTTTGTAGTTAGCTGTAGGATACCATTGAAGATATGCCGGTGCTCTGTTGGTTTATCCATTGAAAGCTTTCGATTGTATTGATCATGAATTATTGATTGCAAAGTAACATGCCTCTAGATCCAACAGCGATGTCCTACTTTAAATTTATAGCTTTTTGTCTCCTAGGAAATAAACGGGTTAAAGTTGAATGGGCCTTTAGTATATGCACTGAATCAAAAATTGAAGTGCCACAAGGATGAGTTTTTGGGTCTTTTCTGTTTAACATAATTATAAATGACCTGCACTTCCAGACGAATTTGTTATTGAGATTAGCAATTACAAAGACGATACGACATTGTATTTGTGTCATATTATGAATGAAAACATCCTATAAATTCTTGTCAACTTATGAATATTTAGAAAACAATGCTGTTTTTTAGAATACAACATGAAAATAAATTGTCTAGTGTCATTTATTGACATTTGGAAGTTATAAAGAGCTTGTTACAACGGATCAAGGAAATGTCAAAATAGAACAAGTAAGAGAAGTAAATATTGTTAGGAGTAGTTATAGTCGAAGAATTCTGTTTCAAGACACACGTACGATCACTCTGCAAAATTTCGAATTAAAAACTAATAGCATTATCTCGAATAGCAGAATACAAGAGTCTAGGTCGGATAGTGGGACTGATGACGCAACCTGTCTTGAAATTTCAGTTGAGCTACAACCCACTGGATGGATCATGATAGAAATACAAAAAAATATGAAAATAAATAAGATCCATGCAAGAATCGCGCAAAATAGACAAGATTTTGAGTCAAACTATAAAGAAATTTGAGCAAAAAAATTACTCAACATTCATCAGACGAACCTACTTTTAGACACAAAACAATCCGATCCCTGCTTTTATGAAAAAAGTTTTTGAGGTAAATTGACTCCAACACACTCTTAGGGCAATTAATACCTTGAAATTACAAAAACTAAAAGCTTTTTACATGCAAAGACACTGCTAGGTTTTTTGTGAGAGAGCATGGGCTTGTTACCAAAAACGCCTTTAGCAACCTTTAAAACATTGATTATCTTTAAAAGGGGAGCAATGAATTTGGGGAAAAGGGAAAGAGTAAATAGGGAAAACGATATTTGTGTTTTTCAAAGACCTTTTTCAAAGACATTTTCCCAATTAGCCTGCACAAGGAAAAAGAAAAATCACTAGCAGTTAAAATCGAATGACCCAATTCTGGGGGGGGGGTCTAGAGAAAATTTGAAGGAGGGGCAGTTGGTAGTGGGGGCGCTGAAATATTTTCAAAAATTTGTTACGAGAGTACGCTGTATACAACAATTTCAGATACCTTTTCAGAATAAACAACATAACTTTGAGGTAATCCTTGAAGCAAATTAATCTATCGGTCCAAAACATTTTTCATCTGATTCTCATTCTTCAAAAGGGGCGCACACTTGCCAAAAAGGGGCGCCAGACTTGCTTCAACTCGTTGAGGGAGGGGCAACTGCTCCTAGTTGCCCCCCTTAAATCCGCCACTAAAACAATTAAATGTAATTTGAAATCAATTGAACCATAATCCACGTTCTTCGTAGATACGGGACACAAGGATTGGTTTGGTGTTCCGGAAGTCCGGAATTCTGGTTTCTGGCAACCTGTCGAACAGGCTTGAAAGAAACGAGGGAGCGTTGTCAGTTGCACACTTGTATACATACTTGTAAAGTGCATCTTTCCCAACGAATGGCATCTTTAACGAAATCGCTTAGCAGCGCACAAAGACAGAACGAGAAATACAATCAAGGGGAAATGCATTAAACAAAAACTTACTCATCAACATAGTAGCTGTAAGTGCCGCATGATCAAATTAGTTGCTTCTGCCTAAACCAATACATATGTTAGCCATAGATTAAAGCCAGAATAAATGGACAAAGGACATTTAGAGCATATTTACCCTTTTTATCATTTTCCATCAAAATCCAGATCTTTATATAATTTCTTTAATTTTTCCTTTTATTATATATTTCCTTCTTATTTCCTTGCAAATGCCCAAATTTTCCTCTTGGTCAGTTAACAACAAGGCTTTAATCAGCAATAATTGAGATATTATTTTCTTCTTAGCCTAATGTAACTAAAGAATGATGATGATATTCATGATGATGGCCCGGTGGTCAGTGGATCGGTCGATGATTTGTTCGGTTAGTTAGTCAGTAACTCCGTGTTCTTTGTACGTAGAAAAAGATGATAAAAGGATGCGCAACAAACGAACTAGGTTCTGAAGTTGGCACGAAATAATGGAAACATATCATACTGAAGTACTTTCGTCCGACACTCTTCAGAGTATAGACGTCGGAAAATGGTAGAAAGTAAGCTGAATTTTTCTTTCGATGTGTCTATCTAGAGTAACATGAGAGAAAGAAAGACGCCTTTGATCGGTTGATTGATTGGCACCATAGAGATTTGTGCTTTGTATCGCAGCGATCAAAATACATCCCCCCTCTCCAATCCCTGAGGACAATTTTAAAGAGCTAATGGCAAGTGCCATCAGAGGTGTTGAGTTAAGTTTCAATTACCAAACATACGAAACAGCTACATAAATGGTGTTGCTATAGGTAGCACCTTGGGACGTCGTCTTTCACGAAAACAGATTTTTTTATCAAATCTAAGAGCTAGCTATTTTCGGTATGTCGACGATATTTTATACTTAGGGGGAACTCGGTACCTTTAGTGTGTATATAAACCATAATTAAAAACACACATACAAGATCAAAATTTTTAGAATTTTGAAATGAACATATTGTGCTAATTAGAATGTCAAAATAGTAAATGTTGATAGTGTAAGTTTTACTGTCTCAGTTCACGGTAACCCTTTTACAAAAGCATTACTTTCATCTCAGAGAATGTCACTTTGCCATATTCGTTTTTAATCGTTTTCCAGGACATGTATTCTGCAGGTTCCCCACCACCATCATTGGAGGGATGAAGGGCATTTAGATTTGACACATGGCAACCTCTGTACCACCAAGCCCCTTTAAATCTTGATGCACAATATGACTTGTCTTTCGTTGTGAACATCATGTCGTTATGGTGAGTCAGAGAATCACCAGCATCTCCAGAGTAGCCTCCCACCTTCAGACGATACCCATCTGATTCTCCTGAAATCTCAAACAAGCTGTACTTAGCATATTTCATGTCCTCGAATTCCATGTGTTTTAAGTCAACACGAAGAATCGCCCCTTTTCCTGGAGCGGCTAGCTTGTGCAGTTTTTCAAGCCCTAACCAGAAGTTTCCGTCCATATCCCCAAAGCCTTGCTTGTAGGCATCCCAGTCTCGAAAGAAATCCACACTGTTATCAACACGACGCTGGAACACAATCCAACCTCCTCCGTCGCTTTCCATGTCGCATCTGACTGGGAAAATTCCAATTTCTGGTCGATAGATGTCATATCTCGTACTTTTTCTAAAGCCAAGGTCGTAAAGATCCTTGCAACTTCTTGCTTCTGTTAAACGAACAGGAAATTATTATGTTTGTTCGATTTAAACCTTTTCTTGTTGATCGGAAGTGAGGAGAGTTTTAAAAGATCTTTCTTCAGCAATTACAATTACAGCTGAAGACCTTGCTTTGAAACATACCATGATATGCAAAGCAATAGCAGCATTCGAATTGTGATTAAAGGGTAAAGTACTTGGAATAAATCACATAACAACAATCAGTTGGTGTTTTCACGCAACAAATCTGCTTTGTTTCATAAAGTCTGCCTTGTGACGCACTTTTGTGGTCGTCTTATGGCAGGGTGAGGTCGTCCTACTCTCTACAGTGTGTACCATGCTTTGGCACTTTCAGATACTGCAGACCAGACCAGCATGACTGGCCATAATTAAAATCAAGGATTAGCTGTAATTAAGGCCCGACTTCAAACAAATCCGAGTTTTATACTCAAATAAGCGATACTCGAATCCTGGCGTAGCATAACCTCAACGAAACGATCGGTATACACGTATCACTTAACCAAATAATCTAACTTCTTTATCAATAACCCAATATAAGAAAAATCAAATGTTCCACCGAAAATGGCTAAGAACTTGGCCACAATGGATTGGAAACACATTATTATAATTTCAAAAGAATAAATACCTGTTGTTACGTTTTGGCAGTGGAATCCTGGACAGCTGCAGGAATCTGTACACCTATGTCCGATAGGGCAAGGATTCCTGCCTCGACACAATTCACCCACCTTGTGAAGAAAAGCTCTATCAAATACTGGCCTGTACAAGTCAGCCTCAATAAATGCATGTAATATCTGGTCAGCTTGCGAAAAGAGATGCTTTATTGGTAAAAATTGGCAAAGGGGGAAAGCTAGTATCAAGAAATTAGATACGGCACAAGCAACGAGAAAGCTCATGGTGAAACGATAATGAACAAAAATATCAATGAAAGGTACTTCACATTATTAGTTTTACAAGCACCCTAGGTGAATGAGCAAAGCATAATTCACTCTTGCTTGACAAGCTGCTAAAAGAGGTGTACATGTCGCCATGTTCGCTTGAATACGAGGATAAATCGTAGAAACTTACGTTAGTGTTTCTATAATCTGTTGTTTTGTAGGTCCATTCAGATGAAGGAGATAACTTTACGTTGTCATATAAGTTTTCTGTTGATTTTTCATTGATCTGGCAATTAGCAGACCCAGATGCTGGTGTCTTCCAGTTAATTGAGCTGCAGCTCTGATGATACAAGCAATGCTGTTCGCATAATTCGACAGTCGATACTTCCAATGATACTAACACATGTCCATCAAGCCTAAAGCCTGATTTTTCAACGCTGAAGTTTCCATACGTCTTGCAAGGCAGCCTCAATATGTACCCCAGGCTCACATGCAACCAAAGGAGCAGCAGAAATCTGATTGTTTTAAAAAAGGTCTTTAAAATTAACACTTAAGCTGATTGTGTTTCATGGACTAGAAAAATTCTCTTTATAATCATAAAGAAACTTATTTGTAGTGAAATCAATCTAAAATCTGTTCGTTTCAAGGTAATAAAACTCTCTCAGTATGAGGTGCAAACATAAAAACTCTAATGCAAATTGGTTATTAGATATTAGATTAGACGGTAGGGGGGGGGGCGGGGGGGTTGACAAGTTTTTAGGGTTCCTTAAAGATCTTATAAAGCTCTTTAAAGACTGACCAAATAAATCAAACAAATGTCAAAATATCTGTGATGGTCAATGCAATTACTGGATATCAAATCTCGCAAAATATCATAAAACATCATTAAGCAATCAAAATCAAGGTGGCCAAACAAATAGCACGTTTTATCCAACAATTGTGAATTATGATTTATTCGAATGTTTTACCCGTTTGGCCAGGAGTTTTGATGAACTAGGTATCAAGTCAACATGATATATACCTTTAAGTACACGCTAGATGACGTAACTGTAAGGGGTATTCGCAAAGAAGGAGCATTCTACATATGCAATGGCTCTTTTGTTGTTCTTAACCGGTTTGAAAAGTTAAACATAAAGTAACTTACATCAAACGCAAAGCACAATCCATGTTTTGTTCACCTTCGTCACATTCTCTTCCAAGGCGAGTCTGCCCACAGATTCTCACATGATGCTGATAATCACTGATGAATACAATCCAATTCCATTGCTGGTGCGACGAAGAAGATTGTGTATGGATCCAATGGAGTAGCTGGAACAACTCAATCCCTCTTTTGAAATCAGTGTGCTATCAATTAATGACATTTCATTAAATATTCATCTAATTTGCAGCAATTATTACTTATTGAAAGAAGGTTCATTTCACATATTCATATTTCTATATATGTTTTGATGTGTAAAGCAGGATTTTTTAATTCAAGACTATTAAAGACCAATTAACAAGCTAAGGGATGGGGATGGTGGTACAATTTATTTCAATTTCCATGCACATTTCAGAAAGTTTTCCAAAAATTTGATGCCTCACAGAATCTATAGTCCTTCATCCACCCAGCCACTGCGTCTCGATTCGACAATGGTAGTAAAAGATGAAAAATTAAATAAACGGAAAAAAGAAAATTATAACGAGAATGTAGAGAGTAATAATAATGATTGTAAAATAGTAATGTATGGGTAGTAGAAAAAGTGACGATGTGGATGATTATGGTGTGTTTCTGTAAGATTAACGATCAGTGGTTCGGTTCATGCCGTTCGGTGTGAGAGTGTTTGCCAAGCCAATGAGGTATTGCTCTTTGGCTCGTCGAACACTCTCTATTTGGCTTTTAGTTGCAATAATGGGGTTATTGTAAGGTCATTGATGGTATGTTCTGGGCTGCAGAAGTGTTCTGCAACACCGGACTTGTCTACTTTTTTGTTGATAATGTCTCGTCTGTGTTCGTTAAATCTGTCTTTCAGTCGTCTGCTTGTTTGTCCGATGTATTGGCAGTTCTTGTTTTCGTTAGTATGTTAAACATCTTTTGCATTGTAATGCGTAAATAACGCTATTAGAGTTGCAGTCCAGTCTTTGTTTTATATAGTAGTTTTTGTCAGTGTTAGTAAAATTAAATGTAGTAGTACCGTCTATGATGTTTTGGCATGTTATGCAGTTACGTCGCAAGTGGCATTGGTCACAAATGCTGTTAAGGTAAGTTGAAAATGCTGCTAAAAAGGCAAAAGTCAAATCATAAACGTACCCTTTAGAAATGTATGCATGTATAGTAAAAATAAGTTATATAGATATTTGTATATTCAATGTTAGAATAGGGTTTCACCTTCCAAATATTTAATTAGACCTCTGATTTCGTGGTCCCGAAGACCTGAGGAAATTCTTAACGAAATTGTTTGGTTGGACATGTAGCCTGTTGGGAAGAATGTAGTTGGACGTTCAGACTGGTTAAAGGCCTGTATTTCGAAAATATTTTGCTCGATCATTCAATCTAGAGGTATGAGCAAAGTATGGTCTAGTACCCAATGTGATCTTATGCGGTTTGTAGTTAGCTGTAGGATACCATTGAAGATATGCTGGTGCTCTGTTGGTTTACTCATTGAAAGCTTTCGATTGTATTGATCATGAATTATTGATTGCAAAGTAACATGCCTCTAGATCCAACAGCGATGTCCTACTTTAAATTTATAGCTATTGTTCTCCTTGGAAATAAACGGGTTGAAGTTGAATGGACCTTTAGTATATGCACTGAATCAAAAATTGAAGTGCCACAAGGATGAATTTTTGGGTCTCTTCTGTTTAGCATATTCATAAACGTCTGCACCACAGATTGCAATTTCAACCAATTCTAGAATTTTTTGGAACAGTGAAGCTGATATTTTCAAGAAGATGGCAAATGCGATTAAAAGTTCAAAAGCAAAAGCCGAATTCTCATCAAAATCAAAAGAATATTTTCAGGCTGAAGTATAACAAGAGGCTGTTAGTTTGATTCATTCAGAGAAGAACTTAACTTTTAATTCTAATCTACTTTTAGCCAATTTAACCTATCGAAATTCTTACTTCTCAGATCTTAATCTATTTTTATTCTAAGCTAAATTATTTAATTCTTACTTTTTAGATTCTATATCCCCTTTAGCCAGATTTAAATTATTTTAATTTTTACTTTTCGGATTATTGGAACATTGTTTCTTGTACCTTCTTAGAAATATTATATTAGCAACTTTTACATTCTATAGTATTTAGCGACCAGGTAAAGAGCCACCCTGTGGAAACATTTGTCATGATTCATTGTTATTATTATCATTATTATTGTTATTTGCTGATTTTCACAGTCCTGTTCTTCTAAGTTGATCGGGTTTTGTTTGCAGTATCGAGATCAAGTCAAAGCCTGCGACCTCAGGCATATCTTCAAGCTCTCTTCGCAACTCATCATATTTTTCCATGATATCTATCTCTTTTGCTGTTACCCTTTCGTATCCAGGGACTGCTACATCTATTATGTGACATTTCTTTCTAACCTTGTTGACAACAACTAAAAAGGGCTTCTTGCTTGGATTGTGTTGTCCGTCTGGATATTGAATTCCTATAAAACCTTGATCTTTTCCGTCTCTTCTCTATAGTACTGCTTTGCTGGTGCGCATACCACTTATTACTACATTCAATTTTATTCTGTCTACATAGGTTTCAGTGAAGTGATTTGGCAACACAATATGCCTCTGTTTGTATTTTTTTGCACTAGCTTTAGGCACAAGCTGGTTTTATGACAAACTGCTTTTTCAGTTTGTTTACACAATGATTTCCACTATTATTATGAAGCAATCTCTCGTGATATCTCAGTTCAGCTACAAACCAGTGATTTTGATCTTTCATGATAAATATTCAAATGAAAGTAAAATAAATAAGATTCATGAAAGAACGTTGCAATTTAGGCTAGAGTTTTGACTCGGACTATAAAGAATTGTGAGCAAAATAACTCCTTTACCATCCATCAAAAGAATCCAAATAAGCCTTCAAAAAGAAAAGGGAAAAGCCTTAAAACTTAAAATCGAATTACAAAATTAGTTTTAGTAACAAAGTAAAAGTAATCCAAAATCATTTTAACGACCTGTAGAGATAAAATAGGTTCCTTCAGGTTCTTGAGTTTTCAGGACGGGATTTAAATTGTAAGAAGGTTTTTGTTAATTTTGATTTTAGGGCAAAGGCATTCCATTACTTCGCCTCTCCTAAAAGAATAGCATTTTTCTCCACACGTTTCTCATGGATACGGAACACAAAAATCGGTTTGGTATTCCAGAATTGAAGAATTCTGGTTTCTGGCAACCTGTCGATGGCAAGGAATAGCGGAAACATAGCAGTATTAAGTACTATTCGTCCGAAACCCTTCAGATCATGAACGTCAGATAATGACCGAAAGTAAGCTGAAAATTTCTATCCTGGTGTGGATCGAAATTAATGTGAGAGGAAGAAAAACACCTTCAGTTGATAGGGATCCCACCTAATTCCTGAGGATATCTTTAGAGAACTAATGACAAGTGCAAGAAAGGTGTTGAATTCAGTTTGAATAACTAAATATACCGACAGCTAGATGGTGTTACGATGGGTAGACCTTTAGGTGCGGCACTAGCCAACATCTGCATCGGCTTTCACGAAAACAGATTATTTGACCAAATCCAAAAACCATTGGTCTGTTTTCGGTATATCGACGAAACTAGTGTCATAGTTAGCTCAAAGCATGAATGTGACTGTTTCCACTGAAATTAATTTGTTACACCAAATGATATGTTTTATCAATCGGTGCATCCAAAGAACAGTGTACACACAAAGCTCTTTACAAGAAAACAGGTGTTAACCTTAAATAACGATTATGATCAAGCTAACACAAATTGCAGAAATGTATCCTTTATCCAACTGTCATAACACCAAAAAGGAAGAATTTTTAAAAGAACATATTGTGAATAGCTAATTAGAATGTCAAAATAGTAAATGTTGATAGTGTAAGTTTTACTGTCTCAGTTCACGGTAACCGTTTTACGAAAACATCAGTTTCATCTCAGAGAATGTCACTTTACCATATTCGTTTTTAATCGTTTTCCAGGACATATAATCTGCGAGTTCCCCACCACTATCAGAGGAGGGATGAAGGCCATTTAGATTTGACACATGGCAAGCACTGTACCACCAAGCCCCTTTAAATCTTGATGCACAATTGATGTAATAAGTATCTTGATCCTTGTCCTTCGTTGTGAATTTCATGCCGTTTTGGAAACTCAGAGAATCACCAGCATCTCCAGAGTAGCCTCCCACCTTCAGACGATACCCATCCGCTGCTCCTGAAATCTCAAACAAGCTGTACTTAGCATATTTCATGTCCTCGAATTCCATGTGTTTTAAGTCAACACGAAGAATCGCCCCCTTTCCTAGAGCTGCTAGCTTGTGCAGTTTTTCAAGCCCCAACCAGAAGTTTCCGTCCATATCCCCAAAGCCCTGCTTGTAGGCATCCCAATCTCGAAAGAAATCCACACTGTTATCAACACGACGCTGGAACACAATCCAACCTCCTCCATCGGTTGCCATGTCGCATCTGACTGGGAAAGTTCCAATTTCTGGTCGATAGATGTCATATCTCGTACTTTTTCTAAAGCCAAGGTCGTAAAGATCCTTGCAACTTCTTGCTTCTGTTAAACGAACAGGAAATTATTATGTTTGTTCGATTTAAACCTTTTCTGGTCTATAGGAAGTGAGGAGAGTTTTAAAAGATCTTTCTTCAGTAATTACAATTACAGGTGAAGACTTTGCTTTGAAATATACCATGATATGCAAAGCAATAGCAGCATTCGAATTGTGATGAAAGGGTAAAGTAGTTAGAATAAATCACATAACAACAATCAGTTGGGGTTTTATCGCAACAAATCTGCTTTGTTTTATAAAGTCTGCCTTGTGACGCACTTTTGTGGTCGTCTTATGGCAGGGTGAGGTCGTCCTACTCTCTACAGTGTGTACCATGCCTTTGCACTTTCAGATACTGCAGACCAGACCAGCATGACTGGCCATAATTAAAATCAAGAACTAGCTGTAATTAAGACCCCACCCACTTCAAACAAATCCGAGTTTCATACTCACATAAGCGATAGTCGAATCCTGGCGTAGCATAACCTCAACGAAACGATCGGTATACACGTATCACTTAACCAAATAATCTAACTTCTTTATCAATAACCCAATATAAGAAAAATCAAATGTTCCACCGAAAATGGCTAAGAACTTGGCCACAATGGATTGGAAACACATTATTATAATTTCAAAAGAATAAATACCTGTTGTTACGTTTTGGCATTGGAATCCTGGACAGCTGCAGGAATCTGTACACCTGTGTCCGATAGGGCAAGGATTCCTGCCTCGACACAATTCACCCACCTTGTGAAGAAAAGCTCTATCAAATACTGGCCTGTACAAGTCAGCCTCGATAAATGCGTGCAACACCAGCTATATTACTGGTAAAAAATTGAGAAGATAAATTTGATCGCTGCGTAAAAAAGCATCAAGAACACTGGTCAGCTTTAATTCATGCTTGCGAAACCATTTGCTTCATTGGTGAGACTTGGCAAAGCGAAAAAGGCGGCATCAAGAAATTAGACACTGCAAACACAACGAGAAAGCTCATGGTGTAACTATAAAGGACAAAAACATCAATGAAGAGCAATTCACATTATTAGTCTTACAAGCACCCTAGATGAATGAGCAAAGCATAATTCACTCTTGCTTGACAAGCTGCTAAAAGTGGTGTACATGTTTCTATGGTAGCTTGAATACGAGGATAAATTGTAGAAACTTACGTTGGTGTTTCTATAATCTGTTGTTTTGTAGGTCCATTCAGAGGAAGGAGATAACTTTACGTTGTCATATAAGTTTTCTGTTGATTTTTCATTGATCTGGCAATTAGCAGACCCAGATGCTGGTGTCTTCCAGTTAATTGAGCTGCAGCTCTGATGATACAAGCAATGCTGTTCGCATAATTCGACAGTCGATACTTCCAATGATACTAACACATGTCCATCAAGCCTAAAGCCTGATTTTTCAACGCTGAAGTTTCCATACGTCTTGCAAGGCAGCCTCAATATGTACCCCAGGCTCACATGCAACCAAAGGAGCAGCAGAAATCTGATTGTTTTAAAAAAGGTCTTTAAAATTAACACTTCAGCTGATTGTGTTTCATGGACTAGCAAAAAATTCTCTTTATAATCATAAAGAAACCTATTTGTAGTGAAATCAGTCTAAAATCTGTTCTTTTCAAGGTAATAAAACTCTCTCAGTATGAGGTGCAAACATAAAAACTCTAATGCCAATTGGTTATTAGATATTAGATTAGACGGTAGGGGGGGGGGGGGGTTGACAAGTTTTTAGGGTTCCTTAAAGATCTTTTAAAGCTCTTTAAAGCCTGACCAAATAAATCAAACAAATGTCAAAATATCTGTGTTGGTCAATGCAATTACTGGATATCAAATCTCGCAAAATATCATAAAACATCATTAAGCAATCAAAATCAAGGTGGCCAAACAAATAACACGTTTTATCCAACAATTGTGAATTATGATTTATTAAAATGTTTTACCCGTTTGGCCAGGAGTTTTGATGAACTAGGTATCAAGTCAACATGATATACACCTTTAAGTACACGCTAGATGACGTAACTGTAAGAGGTATTCGCAAAAATGAAGCATTCTACATATGCAATGGCTCTTTTGTTGTTCTTAACCGGTTTGAAAAGTTAAACATAAAGTAACTTACATCAAACGCAAAGCACAATCCATGTTTTGTTCAGCTTCGTCACATTCTCTTCCAAGGCGAGTCGGCCCACAGATTTTCACATGATGCTGATAATCACTGATGAATACAATCCAATTCCATTGCTGGTCTGAAAAAGAAGATTGTGTATGGATCCAATGGAGTAGCTGGAACAACTCAATCCCTCTTTTGAAATCAGTGTGCTATCAATTAATGACATTTCATCAAATATTCATCTAATTTGCAGCAATTATTACTTATGGAAAGAAGGTTCATTTCACATATTCATATCTCTATATATGTTTTGATGTGTAAAGCAGGATTTTTTAATTCAAGACTATTAAAGACCAATTAACAAGCTAAGGGATGGGGATGGTGGTACAGTTTTTTTCAATTTCCATGCACATTTCAGAAAGTTTTCCAAAAATTTGATGCCTCACAGAATCTATAGTCCTTCAACCACCCAGCCTCTGCGTCTTGATTCGACAATGGTAGTAAAAGATGAAAAATTAAATAAACGGAAAAAAGAAAATTATAACGAGAATGTAGAGAGTAATGATAATGATTGTAAAATAGTAGTGTATGGGTAGTAGAAAAAGTGACGATATGGATGATGATAGTGTGTTGCTGTAAGATTAACGGTCAGTGGTTCGGTTCATGCCGTTCGGTGTGAGAGTGTTTGCCAAGCCAATGAGGTATTGCTCTTAGGCTCGTCGAACACTCTCTATTTGGCTTTAAATTGCAATAATGGGGTTATTGTAAGGTCATTGATGGTATGTTCTGGGCTGCAAAAGTGTTCTGCAACACCGGACTTGTCTACTTTTTTGTTGATAATGTCTCGTCTGTATTCGTTAAATCTGTCTTTCAGTCGTCTGCTTGTTTGTCCGATGTATTGGCAGTTCTTGTTTTCGTTAGTATGTTAAGCATCTTTTGCATTGTAATGCGTAAATAACGTTATTAGAGCTTCAGTCCAGTTTTTGTTTTATGTAGTAGTTTTTGGTCAGTGTTAGTAAAATTAAATGTAGTAGTACCGTCTATGATGTGTTGGCATGTTATTCAGTTACGTCACAAGTGGCATTGGTCACAAATGCAGTTAAGGTAAGTTACAAATGCTGCTAAAAAGGCAAAAGTCAAATCATAAACGTACCCTTTAGAAATGTATGTATGTATAGTAAAAATAAGTTATATAGATATTTTTATATTCAATGTTAGAACAGGGTTTCACCTTCCAAATATTTAATTAATCCTCTGATTTCGTGGTCCCGAAGACCTGAGAAAATTTTTAACGAAATTGTTTGGTTGGACATGTAGCCTGTTGGGAAGAATTTAGTTGGACGTTCAGACTGGTTAAAGGGCCTGTATTTCGAAAATATTTTGCTCGATCATTCAATCTAGAGGTATGAGCAAAGTATGTTCTAGTACCCAATGTGATCTTATGCGGTTTGTAGTTAGCTGTAGGATACCATTGAAGATATGCCGGTGCTCTGTTGGTTTATCCATTGAAAGCTTTCGATTGTATTGATCATGAATTATTGATTGCAAAGTAACATGCCTCTAGATCCAACAGCGATGTCCTACTTTAAATTTATAGCTATTGTTCTCCTTGGAAATAAACGGGTGAAAGTGCCACAAGGATGAATTTTTGGGTCTCTTCTGTTTAGCATATTCATAAACGTCTGCACCACAGATTGCAATTTCAACCAATTCTAGAATTTTTTGGAACAGTGAAGCTGATATTTTCAAGAAGATGGCAAATGCGATTAAAAGTTCAAAAGCAAAAGCCGAATTCTCATCAAAATCAAAAGAATATTTTCAGGCTGAAGTATAACAAGAGGCTGTTAGTTTGATTCATTCAGAGAAGAACTTAACTTTTAATTCTAATTTACTTTTAGCCAATTTAACCTATCAAAATTCTTACTTCTCAGATCTTAATCTATTTTTAGTCTAAGCTAAATTATTTAATTCTTACTTTTTAGATTCTAAATCCCCTTTAGCCAGATTTAAGTTATTTTCATCTTTACTTTTTGGATTATTGGAACATTGTTTCTTGTACGTTCTTAGAAATATTATATTAGCAACTTTTAAACTATAGTATTTAGCGACCAGGTGAAGAGCCACCCTGTGGAGACATTTGTCATGATTCATTGTTATTATTATCATTATTATTGTTATTTGCTGATTTTCACAGTCCTGTTCTTCTAAGTTGATTGGGTTTTGTTTGCAGTATCGAGATCAAGTCAAACCCTGCGACCTCAGGCATCTCTTCAAGCTCTCTTCGCAACTCATCATATTTCTCCATCATCTCTGTCTCTTTTGCTGTTACCCTTTCGTATCCATGGACTGCTAAATCTATTATGTGACATTTCTTTCTAACCTTGTTGACAACAACGTCTTCTTGCTTGAATTTTGTTGTCCGTCTGGATATTGAATTCCTATAAAACCTTGATCTTTTCCGTCTTTTCTCTATAGTACTGCTTTGCTGGTGCGCATACCACTTATTACTACATTCAATTTCATTCTGTCTACATAGGTTTCAGTGAAGTGATTTGGCAACACAATATGCCCCCGTTTGTATTTTTTTGCACTAGCTTTAGGCATTAGCTGGTTTTATGACAAAATGTTTTTCAGTTTGTTTACACAATGATTTCTACTATTATTATGAAGCAATCTCTCGTGATATCTCAGTTCAGCTACAAACCAGTGATTTTGATCTTTCATGATAAATATTCAAATGAAAGTAAAATAAATAAGATCCATGAAAGAACGTTGCAATTTAGGCTTGAATTTTGTCTCGGACTATAAAGAATTGTGAGCAAAATAACTCCTTTACCATTCATCAGAAGAATCCAAATAAGCCTTCACAAAGAAAAGGGAAAAGCCTTAAAACTTAAAATCGAATTACAAAATTAGTTTTAGTAACAAAGTAAAAGTAATCCAAAATCATTTTAACGACCTGTGGAGATAAAATAGGTTCCTTCAGGTTCTTGAGTTTTCAGGACGGGATTTAAATTGTAAGAAGGTTTTTGTTAATTTTGATTTTAGGGCAAAGGCATTCCATTACTTCCCCTCTCCTAAAAGAATAGCATTTTTCTCCACACGTTTCTCATGGATACGGAACACAAAAATCGGTTTGGTATTCCAGAATTGAAAAATTCTGGTTTCTGGCAACCTGTCGATGGCAAGGAATAGCGGAAACATAGCAGTATTAAGAATCATTCGTCCGAAACTCTTCAGATCATGAACGTCAGATAATGACCGAAATTAAGCTGAAAATTTCTATCCTGGTGTGGATCAAAATTAATGTGAGAGGAAGAAAAACACCTTCAGTTGATAGGGATCCCACCTAATTCCTGGGGATATTTTTAGAGAACTAATGACAAGTGCAAGAAAGGTGTTGAATTCAGTTTGAATAACTAAATGTACCGACAGCTAGATGGTGTTACAATGGGTAGACCTTTAGGTGCGGCACTAGCCAACATCTGCATCGGCTTTCACGAAAACAGATTATTTGACCAAATCCAAAAACCAGTGGTCTATTTTCGGTATATCGAGGAAACTAGTGTCATAGTTAGCTCAAAGCATGAATGTGACTGTTTCCACTGAAATTAATTTGTTACACCAAATGATATGTTTTATCAATCGGTGCATCCAAAGAACAGTGTACACACAAAGCTCTTTACAAGAAAACAGGTGTTAACCTTAAATAACGATTATGATCAAGCTAACACAAATTGCAGAAATGTATCCTTTATCCAACTGTCATAACACCAAAAAGGAAGAATTTTTAAAAGAACATATTGTGAATAGCTAATTAGAATGTCAAAATAGTAATTGTTGATAGTGTAAGTTTTACTGTCTCAGTTCACGGTAACCGTTTTACGAAAACATCAGTTTCATCTCAGAGAATGTCACTTTACCATATTCGTTTTTAATCGTTTTCCAGGACATATAATCTGCGAGTTCCCCACCACTATCAGAGGAGGGATGAAGGCCATTTAGATTTGACACATGACAAGCACTATACCACCAAGCCCCTTTAAATCTTGATGCACAATTGATGGAATAAGTATCTTGATCCTTGTCCTTCGTTGTGAATTTCATGCCGTTTTGGAAACTCAAAGAATCACCAGCATCTCCAGAGTAGCCTCCCACCTTCAGACGATACCCATCTGCTGCTCCAGAAATCTCAAACAAGCTGTACTTAGCATATTTCATGTCCTCGAATTCTATGTGTTTTAAGTCAACACGAAGAATCGTCTCCTTTCCTGGAGCCGCTAGCTTGTGCAGTTTTTCAAGCCCCAACCAGAAGTTTCCGTCCATATCCCCAAAGCCTTGCTTGTAGGCATCCCAGTCTCGAAAGAAATCCACACTGTTATCAACACGACGCTGGAACACAATCCAACCTCCTCCGTCGGTTGCCATGTCGCATCTGACTGGGAAAATTCCAATTTCTGGTCGATAGATGTCATATCTCGTACTTTTTCTGAAGCCAAGGTCGTAAAGATCCTTGCAACTTCTTGCTTCTGTTAAACGAACAGGAAATTATTATGTTTGTTCGATTGAAACCTTTTCTGGTCTATCGGAAGTGAGGAGAGTTTTAAAAGATCTTTCTTCAGTAATTACAATTACAGTTGAAGACCTTGCTTTGAAACATACCATGATATGCCAAGCAATAGCAGCATTCGAATTGTGATTAAAGGGTAAAGTACTTAGAATAAATCACATAACAACAATCAGTTGGTGTTTTCACGCAACAAATCAGCTTTGTTTTATAAAGTCTGCCTTGTGACGCACTTTTGTGGTCGTCTTATGGCAGGGAGAGGTCGTCCTAATCTCTACAGTGTGTACCATGCCTTTGCACTTTCAGATACTGCAGACCAGACTAGCATGACTGGCCATAATTGAAATAAAAGATAAGCTGTAATTAAACCCCACCCACTTCAAACAAATCCGAGTTTTATACTCAAATAAGCGATACTCGAATCCTGGCGTAGCATAACCTCAACGAAACGATCGGTATACACGTATCACTTAACCAAATAATCTAACTTCTTTATCAATAACCCAATATAAGAAAAATCAAATGTTCCACCGAAAATGGCTAAGAAATTGGCCACAATGGATTGGAAACACATTATTATAATTTCAAAACAAGAAATACCTGTTGTTACGTTTTGGCATTGGAATCCTGGACAGCTGCAGGAATCTGTACACCTGTGTCCGATAGGGCAAGGATTCCTGCCTCGACATAATTCACCCACCTTGTGAAAAAAAGCTCTATCAAATACTGGCCTATACAAGTCAGCCTCGATAAATGCGTGCAACACCAGCTATATTACTGGTAAAAAATTGAGAAGATAAATTTCATCGCTGCGTAAAAAAGCATCAAGAACACTGGTCAGCTTTAATTCATGCTTGCGAAACCATTTGCTTCATTGGTGAGACTTGGCAAAGCGAAAAAGGCGGCATCAAGAAATTAGACACTGCAAACACAACGAGAAAGCTCATGGTGTAACTATAAAGGACAAAAACATCAATGAAGAGCACTTCACATTATTAGTCTTACAAGCACCCTAGATGAATGAGCAAAGCATAATTCACTCTTGCTTGACAAGCTGCTAAAAGTGGTGTACATGTTTCTATGGTAGCTTGAATACGAGAGTAAACTGTAGTAACTTACGTTTCTGTTTCTATAATCTGTTGTTTTGTAGGTCCATTCAGATGAAGGAGATAACTTTACGTTGTCATCCGAGTTTTCTGTCGATTTCTCATTGATCTGGCAATTAGCAGACCCAGATGCTGGTGTCTTCCAGTTAATTGAGCTGCAGCTCTGATGATACAAGCAATGCTGTTCGCATAATTCGACAGTCGATACTTCCAATGATGCTAACACATGTCCAGTAAGCATAAACCCTAGTTTTTCAACGCTGAAGTTTCCATGCGTCTTGCAAGGCAGCCTCAGAATGTACCCCAGGCTCACATGCAACCAAAGCAGCAGCAGAAATCTGTTCAAGTACGTGTAAATTATTCAATTACAAAACCACAAAGATAGGCACGGTGTCAATATAGAGAGGAAGGAGAACATGTTTTGAAGAAGGCAAGGAGCGAAGAGGGCTAGCTTGTTCAAAGTTTTTTCCTTTTCTGTGAAGGCACTCTGTATTCGTTTAGACAGTGGTGTTGTTTTAAAGACGTGAAATCTGAAACGAATACTTCGATGGTTGTAGAGGTCTGGGAATGGACGGTCTGTAGACCTGCGGAGGTCTGTAGCATCTTGAGCCACGCGCTAGAATTAATGGCTTTAGACGTCAGTGCCATTACGCTACCTCACTGTATCATTGCTTACCTCACAGTTGGCACTTTGTACACGCCTCACATTATCACTGTTTAATAGTCGTTATTTAAAAGATCCCATCATTCCCTAAATGCTTATATACAGACAACTTACATGAGACGCAGAATGGAAGCCATACTTATCCAGTCTTGATCTTGAAAAGGGGTGCTTCTTCCTCAGTCAATTTATGGCGTCAATTCTTCAGTTTTCAGACTCTCTTCTGAATCTATTTTCACAAGGAGCGAGCAACTTAAAACTAGCCTGTAAACATGATTTTCTGAATATATAGCTGTAATTGCTGGTGCCAAACACAAGCAGTTAAACTAAGATTCGGTCAATTCAATGGATTCCCCTTTGCTAAGCAGTTGGAGTTGACCAGAGCATTTCCAAATAATAACAAATCCATCGACTACCCAGCCGGCCTAGTTTATCATATTCATGTTTCAATCCGGGAGCTAATAGTGGTTGTTGAAATCATGGCAAGATCCTGATTCAACCCTGTCACCCGAGGTACACCTTACATGAAAATCCTATTGTTTTATCTGAAAATCCCCAGAAATCCTTTTGTTTTAGAGAAAATCTCATACAAGAGTGCATTGCCCCTCGTTGTCACACACTGTTACAAACATAAATTTTGCAAAATGTTAAGGACTGACGAGCCTCGCAAATCAAAACATTTGCGATCACAAGTTCTTAAGAAACAAAGAACTTAAACGGGCGCCAAACTATCGCATGCCATTTGTATCAAAAGGTATTTTAAAAACTGATAATTGTTTTGAAAAAGTTGGAACTGGTTTTAAATGCTGGAAGTGGCTTTATAATGCTGGAAGTGAATTTTAATATTTTAGAAGTCTTTGATTTAAACCATTTCGACCATTTTCAAACTATTTCCAGCATTTTAAAACCATTTCCGAGATTTTAAAACCATTTCCAACATTTTAAACCATTTCCACTTTTTGAATTACCTACCGAAGTGCTGAAAATTATGCTAGTTTAAAAAATGCAGGGTAAGTTTTAACAAGCCTCAAAACATAAAATACGTAACATGACATAACATAACATTTTGTCTAGAAACTTCTAAAGCCGCATTTACACGAGTAATTTTTCCTTTGCAATTTTCCTTGACAAGTTTCTTTGCCCGTTTAGATTATAGACAAGTTTTGTTTGACAATCTCTACACATTTCGTGTAGAAAGATAAAAAATATCTTTGACAATACCTATTTGCGTTATGGCAAGCGGAGTTTATAAAATTGGCTCCTTTAACAAAGAAGAAACTTTTATTCGTGTGTGGGACAGCTGCAGCACTACTAATGTACTATAAATCTAAGAAAAGAAGACAGCACAAGTTGTGGGTTTAGCCTTGGGCGAGCCATCGTCGCAGGCAGATCAAAGGATTAGCAGGCAACTTGATGGGAGAAATGAGACTCACAGACCCAGGCAGTTTTCAGAATTTTTTCCAGGAAGTCCAACGGTTAAAATTTTGCGTTTGGGGTCTTCGAAAATTTCATTGGAAATCTTAGCAGGCAATAATATTTCATTGGTGTACATATTTTTTTAACCATCTGCCTTTGTATTCCGAAGGCTTTCGCGGCTTTGCAGAGCTTCCACGAGCATTGACGTTCCTTGATTGGTCCAGATCAACCTCGTGGCGGCCATGACAGACAAGAACAAGCAACTACTTGCGCGGAAAGAAGGGTCTGGAATTGAGTCAAACTCATCAAGTTTACTTGTCAAGTCACCAACACGGGCAAATTTTGCCTATGACAATTTTCTACATGTCAAGGGCACTTGCTAAGAACTGGCACGCCAGCCTTTGAATAAGTACATTAATCAAGTAAAAAATTATCATTTGTCCTTAATCTACCCCACTCTACACGAGCAAAATAAACTTCTCAAAGAAAATTTGTCAAGGAGAATTTGCTCGTGTAAATGCGGCTTAAGAAAGTTTGAGTATGTACTGAAACCATAGGACCGTTAAGAAAGTTTGATTTCTGAGCTCATTGCGAATTTTTCTACTAAAAGGAACGTGTGTGGAATTGCATGCATAAAATGTAGATATCGCATGTTTAAAATTTAGCATTACTGTCGTCTCCCAATGACAGAAGTTGATCAGATTCCTTTGAACTCTTGTCTCTTACTTTGATTGTTTCTTAACGATGTTAAGTCAAGTTACAATGTAGCTGGTATCATAATTCAATATAGCATGTTAAATATGACCAATATCCAGATTGTTAGAGGGGTGGTGGGAGTTTTTCGAATGTTCGAATCCGTGAAACAAAGTTTGATAAATGGAGTTGGTATTTCTGTCACTTTACCTGTTCATTGAAAAGACAGGGATGCAATATAAAAATTACGGAGAGTTATCAAGAAATATTTCAGTACAATCATACTATTACACAATTTTAGGACGTTTTGCATAAATAACCATAGAACATTAAAATTGCTATTTCTTCTTAGGCTGTGAACTTTATATCGATTTCCCGTTGTTACCACCAAACGTAAAGATTGATAAATTTGCCAAGTGATAAGCATCTTTCTGATAAAGTTTGATATCATAATATCATTTTCAGGGTTTTTAAATCTGTTTGATCTGAAAGAACATCATGAAATACCTGCTGAAGCACAAGTTGACTAGGATCTGACCACATCAAATCACTGTAATTCCGTCTACAATCCTGGAAACAATTGTTTAGACAAAATGCAACTTTTGCAATTTCCTACTTTACCCCTCTCCTTTTCTCCCGAATCAATGTTGATTTCTAGTTCTATCATTTGTGCTTCAAAATCATGCATTCAACATTGAATCGGGGGAAGAGAAATAATTATTCTTGAAAGAAAAGAGAAGGATAAAATGTTCTTGAAAAGTGTCAATTATTGTCGTCAGGGATTGTAGGTTCTGAGATCTACAAACCAGACAAAGACAACAGCCACCCTACAACAATATTTAAAATTTTTACTGGTCAGATCCCAGTCCGGCCAGATTCATGGATTTAAAAATGGATTTTACTGATCCTGCACACTCCAAGATATTTCATGATATCTGGCTACTTTGTCGAAATCGTAGAATTTTAAAAACAGATATTATGACGTCAACACTTAGCAACTCTTTACTTTTACCCTGGTAAAAATGATCAAGGTTCCTTTCGTTTTTAGATCAAGGTTCCTTTCGTTTTAAAGGTCCACAACACTGCAGTTTGTTAAATACTTGATTAGATACACCAGTAACCACACAAAATCCAAAAGAAGATAAAAAATATATGTGATGATTATTGTAGCATGTTTTATATTAGAGAATCCTAAACATTTGAGGAAACTTGTTCTTAAAGTAAAACATGACAGGCTATGGACAGCTTATCAGCAACTATCCAAAGCAATGAAATTTTCGTCATTATGTATCTGCAAATTACAGTCAAATAATCAAAAATAATTTTACAGCTAAAAATAAAATGATTGAAAAATAAGCTATGAAATAATTAATACTTCTAAACCCACACAATACCCAATAATTCTAAGAAATAAATAAAAAGTTTGGAATAATGCTATGCTTTTGTCAACAAAAACGGCCTATACAAATCTTTGAATAGTTATGAACGATACAATTCGCTTTTCCGTTGTTAACCACATAACGGCACACGGTAAATGTATCACCTAAAGGTATCACAAGAAAGAAACAACATCCCTATTTTACGGTCAATGAAAGCAGACGGATGATATGCAAATAATCATCTATCTACTACAGTAAAATCCCGATAAATCGAAACCCCGCTAACTCGAAAATTCGCTAAGTCGAACGAGTATTGCATTTCCCTTGCCAAATACTTTCATATGCCCCCCCCCCCCCCGATAACGCGAGTATTCGCTATCTTGAACCATTTCATTGGTCCCTTGGAGGTTCGAGTAATCGTGAGTTTACTGTATAAGATTTGGAAAGTTCATAGCCTTGAGACCTGCACATAAAGCCAATTCGAGCCTAATTCTAGAAAAAACCTACAGAAAAAAGGTATTTTAGGCCACCTACATAAGCATCTCGCGTAACATGATTTTTAGGAAGGGCTTTCAAAACGCTAAATAATTTAAAGAAAGCAATGAAAATTTTCTTCCGCAATATAAAAATACCAGACGTGCACAGCATGTAACTATGAGTTCTGCAAATTACAACGAGTTACAATGCAAAAGACATAGAAAGATGTATCAAAATCCCGATGAAATGACAAACCACAAATTCAAACTCTTTTCTCATTCTTTCCACATTCAACGTCATTCTTAGATGGTTGAACTCTGTTTTCCATTCAACTAATGACACGCATACCAAACGAAAACTAGAAATCTTTGGTTGGATGTTGTGAAATGGTAAGACATTTGTTCACTTGAATGGAGATGCATTTTACCAATGCTTGCATATGATATCGACCAGTGTTAGCAATTGTGGAGGAACGTTCATTGATTTGTGCTTGGAATCAATCACATGATCTGCAACAATCAAACCAAGTTGTGTTCTAAAGATATCGCAGCCAATTCTTTTAACCATTCTTCGAGCAAAATGGCACAATATATAGCATTTTTTATTGCAGTTGGGTTTTTTCTTCGCAAATAAGCTGCTTCATTTCGCAAAGTCTGTTCTGAGATGCGCTTTTGTGGACTTCTTATGGCAGGGTGAAGCCGGCCTATTCTTGCGCCTGAGACAGTTTTGGCCAGAGAAGCTTCAGTGTACAGAGTATCTTTGCGCTGCGCAAATTGCGGCCCAGACCCACTCTGGTTTACCGTATTAACCGTATTTAAAATTTGTGCTTGATCAGGAAGACTGGCTTGATCGTCGGAACTCCCGCCGTCCCGCGATTCCATTGAGAGACTGGAAACTATTGAATCCTTTCTCCCTGGTTCAGCACTGAATCCAAAATACCTTTTCTCTCGCTTGATCAAGTTCTGTTGCGCTCGAAGCAGCAGTATTTTAAAGTCGTCAAGTTGAGACACAAAGATGTCAGTGGTTTGAGCAACGTTAGTAATAATCTGCAAAATGGGTAACATGTCTCTTAAAAAAATACACAAATACTCTAGCAAAAGTTGCGAATCATTCTTCGCCCAAACCTAAGCGAAGGTTCTGAATGACGTATTCTCGACTCTACATAAAGTGGATGGCATGAAATTTGATTTTTGAATCATATAATCTAAAAGAACATTGTAAGATAGTCCTGCATGGAAAAAACAGATGAATTTATCCACCATTAACTGAGACAGTGCCGTAACTACTATTGCTCTTTGAGATGGGGAGGGGGGGAACCAATTGCTCCTTGTGAGCAGTTAACCCATTAGACATTTTTCGTTTGTTATTCTTCTCAACAAACATGCGGACTTTGTCTTAAATATTCTAGGTCGTTCCCTGGGCCCAAAGTTTGGAAGAGAAACTGTGTATCGTTTTGGATTCTTTTCGCTTACAAAATGAAGACTTACGAATCCAAATTTCCAAGAACCAATGAGCTAACACATGGTTATGGAATCGAAAATAAACAAGACAGCTTGGAAATTTCATGCCAGGTTAATTACACATGTGCCTTAGCCGAGAAAAATCCTGAGCTGCTGCAAAACTAGAGTAGTATGCTTGAACTGCCAACTTGGTATCTGGTTTCTAATAAAATTAGACCCTTCGCTTAATTCAATGCATAATTTATGAAATAGAGTTACCTGAAACAAAGATTTGACCCCAGGCTGCATAACCAAGTTTGAATTGAGGAGCAATGATCGCAAAAGTGGTTGTGGATAACATGCAATTCTTGATATCAGTGAAGTCAGTTGTAGATTCACATAGAAAGAATTGTCCATCATATTTTCTAATTCTTCATATAGGGCACTCATAAAAGGGCCTAGGCATTCTTTGGAATCGATAATTTCTACAGTTTGCTTTGAATCTCGAAAACCATTCAAAACTGTAGATTTTGACCCTCCGGCTGCTTTAGCTGGTTGAAGCGATTTCGATTTTGTAAGGGAGCGCTTTTCGTTGTCAGGATTCGAAATACTAGAATTTCGACGTAACGCAAAAGAAAAAACATCCGAGTTACTTCTATCGGTTTTCGATTCACTCATCAATGTGGATGAGCCACTTTTACGAGGCAGTTCGGTCATAACATCCATCCCGTCGTACACTGCCGACCAACAGCGACAGGCCTGTTTACACTCCCTCACCCTGACCCTTGCATCGCACAGGCATTCAATAAAAGAACTCTGTAAAAACAACCGCGACGACTTCGATCCATGTGTACCATGGCCACAAACCTGTCCTTCATCTTCCAGCTCGTCAGTTTCCAATCCCTCTTTGCTTTCACCAAATTGCGACTCGACACAACAAGAAGGTGTCAAATATAGGAACATTGTAGCACTTTTACAATAAAAATCTAACTCTTTTATTGTCCGTTTCTGATTCGGCAGAACATGCTTGCAGGGAATCAAATATCTGAAACGAATAGTAAAAGCTCAATTATTGCAGCAAGTCTCGCGTTACGCTCTTTTTTTTGTAAGAACCATAATATTGCAAGTGTTATAATTTTTGCCGAGCCTCGATATTCTTGACTTTTTGATAATTTTAGGCTCAAATGTTCTTAAAAGTCTTCTTATTTTAAGAGTGGTATATATGTTGTAAATTGCATAGCAATTTGCCACTTGGAATATTGACATGGCAAGTTCCACCCGTAATGTACCTATACAAATTTACCTTCTTTTTCCCTCAATAAAAGAAACTTGTCTAAATCTACGTGATTAGAGGTGAGATATTTACATAAATGATACTAAAACTTTAGCAGCAGCATACTGCTTGAAGTTTATGTCATTACATTATACAATAAGTCATACCAGGGGGTAAGAAAGATTACTGTATGGTATCTATCTCTCCAGCTATAAATAGCTTGCAGTATAACAACTGACCCTGTCAAAATTCAGAATTAACAAGAATATATGATTTCCATGAGTATCAGGAGAAAAAAAAACCTTTAAAAATACGCAAAAGTGGCTAGTTTGAAATTGCATACATACCGAATAATGAGATGATAAATAACATCTTCACAGTTTAAATCCATTAGGGTCTTGAATAACTGAAGTGTTACCATGTTTAGCTGTGTAAAGAAAAACTATATATTATAATAACTAGCAAATACTGTAAAACATTGAAGTTTTAAAGGTCAACTTCACAGTACATGCAATGCATCACTATTTTCTAATTTAAGAATAACACATATACTTTTCATTCAGATTAATCTCATAATTATCCTGCTCAGCATTAAATGTCTCGGCTTGAATAGTGTGTTATAAATGATTCTATTAGTATTGATTTAACTCTGGCATATGGTTGCACCACTGGCTCTAAACTCTATGACACTTACTAATGAAACCTGAGATCTTGTCCTTCTGTGGTTATATAAGATAAAATCATAAATAAATTATATTGCAAAGTTACAATTGCATGCATGTTTTACAGTCAAAAGATCTGTAGCCATGGTGAGAACCTACCCAAAACCATATTTACATTGGTTGCTTAGCAAGTCGAAAAATATGTTTCACAAATCATGGCTCAATCCTACCTCAAATAGCCACCCTACTTCAGGCTGTAGCAAAGGGCAAGTGTTCTATATGACTAGCACTTACGTGTGGATCTATGACATTAGCACCCTCAACTGTACATGTTTTTAACAATGCATTCCCAGTAACTCACAGTATCTTATGAGATTCCAAATGATTCTGAAAGCCTTACTTTGATAAAATTTGCAAAATTATTCAGTCACAGAATAAAGTACACTATTCTTCATCCGCCTAAAGTAAAAAATGTTGATGCAAAATAGCAGGTTGTTTCTGAATATTCCTTCGCTAGACTGGATATGCCTTGTTGGCTAAAAATATTCAACATTGTGGATTCAGAAAGAATAGCATACTCACCTGAGTATTTTTTGACTGGATGCGTTCAATCATTGTATCAATAATTTGAGTACCATCATATTCATCAGTCAGAAGGAACCGTAGTAATGTCCTCATGAAACTTTTTTCACTTATTTCTCTGATAAACAATTCCAAGTAGGCTGTAGCTGCTGTTATTGCCTCAGTAAAATGCTAAAGAAAAAAATATACATATTGCTGATTGACTATAAAAACTTATGTATACCTCAAAACCTAAGGCAACAAGCTTTGAGGTATACCACATAGAAGCTGACAAAAAATATTATTATCCAAAACCCAAAATGACGTTTAGAAATAACAATGATTTAGTTAGGTATTTGAGACAATCAAATTGTATTCTTCTATGATGCTATTGATGTGGCTTTGAGTCTCAGAAGCGCCTTCCTTCTTAATAAGAAAACAATAATATAATCTATTGGTTACCTGGTGTAAAGCTGCAGCCAAAACTGAATTTAGGAAACCTGAATGAATAAAACCCAGAAGTCTTTCTCCAAATGTTTTGTGACCAAACTGTAGAAAAAATAAAATCATAATTTAAAGAAATTTGAAAAAATCTGATTCTGTTGAATGTATGTTTGAAAATCTTTTATTGCCAAATCAATCATTGAGATGGGCATGATAATTATTTAAGGGTATACATAAATCATTATAAAAGAGTTTTATGAGTAAAGCAGCATAAAAAAATCAAAAGGCATATATCACATCTAGTTTCATCATTTCACACAGGACATAAAGAAATCTGCCATCATATTATTTAAATTATACTGTAATATAATAGAATGTTTTCATTTACATGAATTGCTTCACAGCAAAATTTCACAGCTTTGGTAAATCTTTGAATTTCTTGGTTGCCAGCAACCATATCTCTACTAATGCAATACCAGTCATCATTAGTTATGTCAAGAACAGTGGGCAAAGCTGCATAGTGCCCACTTAGTCCAGCAGCCAAGATCTAAAAGAATTGAAAAGTGATGTTCTATTACCAATTTTCAATCAATCAAAATATAAAAAATATAACGAAATTCCTTCAAACAAAAAAAATTAAACTATAATGTAATGTTCATGCTTAATGTGATCATAATGCAACTAAAATGTTAATGGAATTATTATAATAAAACATCAGTCCCAACCTTTAACTACATCTATGAAGATAATTTTTCACCATCAATAATGTATTAGCAAAGTCAGGGCAATCATGAATAAATTTTCACCCAAGAGCCTGATGGGTGCCTGATACTAAATTTATTAACAATATAGGCATTTCATGTATTTGTAGACATGACCTTTGAATTTAATTATCAGTATGTCTCAGAACTTTTGAAGAATAATTATCAGAAGAATATTTAGTTGGTCTCCGAACTTTTAGAGAAAAACAGTCCTTTTAAACTCTGCCTAACTATTTCACCAGTGTTTTCAAATCATACTTTTCATGTATTTGGTTACAATATACTGTTTTTATATAAGAACCAGAAAATATAGGCAGAGGCTTGATGTTCTTTTTTTAGATAATTTGTGGCTTGAGGGTTGTAAACATTTTGCCTCATTTAAAATTAGAATTTTCTACATATAGACTTTATATAAATTGTTTCAAAGGTCACTAAATAAGGGCTTTGCAAAACATTTGTACATCTCAGTTGACTAGCTAGCTAAAAAATAGGTTCTGTTTGCTACATGAACAGCAAATTTCAAAAAAACATTTTTTTCTTCTTCTCATTTTTCATCTGGTCATGTTCCTATGTTGTTCTTATAAAGCGTGTACTTATAAATAAAAACAAGTATAGATATAGAAATGGCAAATATGATATAGAAATAGCTTACATTGCAACAGTCTGATTCATATGTGATGTAATTTCTGAAGCTCTCATTGGAGGCAGAGACTTGCAAACATATTACCAGGCTATCTCTTGCATAGTTCCCCATCTGATTGTTATCATAGATGTAAGAGATTAGGATGTTTAAAAATCCATATCTGGGTATCTTGTAGCCATGTTTGGAGAGCTGGCTAGTGTCAAATTTATTTAGAAATTGATCATCAACAAGTCTCAGACACACATTGTTAATGAGTTGAATGTACTTGTACTCCATCTCAAAAGGCATCTTCTTTCTGTCGTTTGGTCTGAGTGCAAGCAAAAGCAGCATTAATGGTTCAACAACCTCTCTTATCCTTATTAATGTGTCACTTCCAACAGACAATATATTGTCAAAAATTGATAACAGTTCCAGTGTCATAGCCTTCATAAGTTCTTTATCAGAAGCTATCCAGTTGAAAACCTGGCTGATAATGTCATGTTCTGAAAAGACCTTAATACTTTCATCATGGGTGTCCTTCCATGTGCTTTCTAAAAGGATTGTTACTAGTTCTGTAAGCTTGACAGACACAATCTTGGCTTTGTGCTCTGCACCTTCTTTAATTATATCTCTTCCATACAAAATATCTTCTATGTTTCCAATAAGCTGTGAAACACCATTGCGTGTGTTTTCTTTCGAATATTTGAGATCCTCCTCCATATCTAAATTTGTCAGCACGTAATTTCAATGAGCTGATGTTTCAGGTTTGCAAATCTATGAGAACTCCATGAAAAAAATGCCAAGTGACGAAATTTAATAGCATGTGAACAAGGGTATATTAAAAGCGATTAATTGAAAAATGAAGATTCTCAATAAATGAAAATCGAAAGAATAGTGGAATCAAGCTTCCCTTAGAACCCGTCCTCTTTGATGCAAATATTCATTATTTGACAAACTGCCAGCATGAAATGCTACTCAGCGTCCGCAGTTGGCCGCCAAACGTGATTGTTGGTCGACGTACACACACAAGGGATCTACAACAACAGGCCTAACTCGCAAAAAGAAAACATCTTCTGCATGCTGTTTAATCATGCCAAATACAGATTTGCATTTCAGATGATGGCATACATGCAAAAGTATTCGCTTTTATCCGTGAAATCCAGCACAGGAGCTTCGTGAAATCATGCTAAAATGACGATTTCACTATTTGTGATCAATCGTATCCATATTTGATCAGCAGCAAAGTGATTCAAACAAACGAATGATTTGAGGTACTTCATGCTGCGTGAGCACGAACAGAGAAAGTAGGCGGTAACAAATAAAGCCACATACTTGTTTTCCTCGAAAGAGCACCCGGGGCGCTCATTTAAAAGTCCGCCTTTGAGGGGAGGGGCTCTTTGGAGGGGGGCGCTTTTTCGAGGGGGCGCTCATTTACAAATCTGCCTTATTGGGGGCGGTCATATCATTTCGTAAACATACAGACCAATTCTTTCCCTATAGTTGTGAGTAGACACATAAACGCAACATGAAGAAATAATCAAAAAAACCATATGAAAATAAAAAGGCTACAATGCAAAATAAAGGCAAGTTTTACAAAACAATATGGAGGTGAGGATATGATTATAGCATATCATAATGATGAGCCAAATTATGAAATCAAGAATTACGTCAAAAGGACAGACAGATGTAAAATAGAATCACTAAGGTAGTCGTGGGAAAGGCCGGGCGCTGGGCAATCACGGACAAATCTACTTTGGAATATATACCTATTACTACCCTATGCAGAGAGAAAGGGAAACATCTATCCAATAAACAAGCCATATACGACAAAACAGATCGAAAACATAATTGGGAAATTGGGAAGATAAAGGAGCTCCGACACAAGTTGGCAAGTAGAGGGCCAAGGGCAATTTAAAAACCCATAACAAAAAATTTTTTAAAAAAGCTTTATTGTTTTGCAAACAATTTTTTGGTGGTCATGTCCTCACCCTTATTCTTTTTTCATTGTCAAACCTTTTCCATTGTTAAACATTGGTTCACTCAGACAGATTTAACAAGTGGGACCTCCAGGGGCGATTTCATAATCAAGGGTGTGGTTTCTTACAATCACGCCCATCTGTTATAGGTTCAAAAAACATATCCAATGCTAAGCCAAAGCATTTTACAACAGTTTCTCCTAGAGCTATGCAGCTTTAGAATAACACAATCTACCAATGTAGCATTATTGCCTCTAAGAAAAAGACACTATTCAAAAAGACAATATTCAAATAACGCATATCTAAACCTTTTAAGGGCAAGAAGAAGGTTTTGAAAGCAAGATCGATGCAAAATTGTTGAAGGGGACTAAGCTGCTCCCCCCTCCTTTAAGTCAAGAAAAATGTAACAAGGGGCCTTGCGCATCTGCCCTAAGTGTGTAAAGAAAGTAAAGAAATATGTAAAGAAAGCAAGTATGTAAAGAATTATAAAAAAATTACAGAAAAAACTTTTCATTGGAAAATTGAAAATATAGAAAAATGGTCTTTACTGGGGAGTATAATGGGAGTAGAATTCGTCCTATTCATCAAATGATGCGTTATAAGAAAATATTTGCAATCACTGGTTCGTAACAGCAAACAACTCAAAAATAGCAAAACCAATACTTCTTAGTTCTTACTCGAGCAAATAGTGGCATGCCTAATAGCTCGCATAAAATACTTGAAAAAATTGCATGTAAGAGATAGAAATTAAAACAACGTCAAAGAAATCCAAATCGCGAAAAGAAAAATATACAAGAAGATTAGGAAGTCGCAAGGTGAAGGAAATCAATTATGTCACATGATTGGTGACATCCAATTCAACGCATCGAAAGAAGGAGTAGGGAGAAGTCGAGACACGACTCGAGGATGGACATTTAACGTTCGTTATAAATTCGCTCATTGAATATGTTAGTTCAATATAAATTTCGCCATATCGTGGATTCCTTTCGCATGTAAATAAAATGAAACACTCGCTATATTTGTTCGCCTTTATCTTTTAATATATTTCTAAACAAGAACCAGAACCTTTCTGGAGTTTCGCCTCAATTCGAGAGACTAACGTTAACACAGCGCAGGATCATTTACTTGATCCTCCACACAAGGGATGAGATACCCTGGGCACCAGACTCTCTGTATCTAATAAGAGTCTGGTACCCAGGTTAGGGATGAGACATCAAAAAAAGGAATTCATAAAGGTTGATAAAAATGATAAAAGTAGGAGAAATGAGTATCTGAGTACATGCTAAATAACCATGTAACCAGATGACTTCTACATTGTTGTTTTAATTTTCACGCTTGGGATCGAGGATCGAGAAACTTGTCTCCAGACCTCTCCGTCAAGAATATGGAGAAATTTCACATTTTGTGTGGCAAAATAGAAAAAATTTCGTGGCGATATTCCAGATAAGTATGACGAAAATGGTCAAAATGCTGTTCATTTTTCACTTAAGATGATGAATGTTTGATGCAAGAGATAAAAGCACAGCATTTTCAGATACTGTGTCTCAAGTTATAACAACAACGTACTGTATCTCATCAAATAAACTTCCCCGCAGCTCTACATCGCCAATAAAGAGGACTTCTTAATTTGGAATTTTATTCTAACTAGGCACAAGTTCTTCTCATAAATTGGCATATTTTGAATTTTTAAATTTGGCAACCCTGTATGTGATAGTGGCAAGACCTGTGTCACTGTATGGTCTGGAAGCGAGTGCGCTGACAAGAAAGGACGAAAGTTTGCTCTTAAAAACGGAAATGAGAATAATATCTTTTACTTGTGCGATCGAAGAAGCAGCGATGACTTAAGGAAAGAACTAAATGTATGTAACATCTTAGAAAAGGTCAGGGAGAGCAGGTTGAGATGGTATGGCCATCTCGAGAGAGCCCAGAACGAACAGCCGGCGAAGGACATCACGCACTTGAGAGTGAAATTCAACAGGGGGCGTGGTAGGCTGAGAACACGGTGGCATGACAAGATCAAGAAGGACTTGCAGGATCTGAATCTGACGGTGAACCTTGCTGGGAATAGAAAAGAGTGACGGAGGTGGATTCGAGTGGCCGACCCTGATTAATCGGGACAAGGCCTACGGTTAAGAAGAAGAAGAAGAAGAAGAAGAAGAAGAAGAAGAAGAAGAAGAAGAAGAAGAAGAAATTTGGCAACCCTGGCTACTCTATTGTAAAGTAATGAATCTATATCCTTCACGCCCCATTAGATCAATGGCTTGCTTTTAAAGAGGCGTTTTTCTATCTTGGTTGGCCTAACAGAGGGCATGGGGGGGGGAGAGGGGGAAGGGGGCAAAGACGTAGGCATTCAATATTGGAGTAACTGTATGCTATTTAGCAGCAAAAATCAGAAATTTTGACAACAAGAAGAAAACATCGAGGCAACCCCCATAAAGTACTAGAACTTCCGTCAACGATATACTTTCTACGCATAGCTTGTTGTGAATAGATAATGTGATATTTCATAAAATCTGGTTTTTGAATTAATTCCTTAATGAAACTTTCTTCAACATTTACTGAGTCAATCAAAACTTCGTGCTGATACAGCTTCACGGAAATCACAGAGATACCATCGTAAGTCGGAAGAAACAGAATAAAATCAAATGATAAGCCACGCACATGATATTCTCGATCATCGAATGTGACAAATCATTTATGCAGCATATTTTTAATTTCGCACACCCAAAATACTTCCAAAAATTAAGCAACATCATGTCTACGATATATGAATATCATCTTATCAGAATTGCATTTTCATTTATTCATAACATAAGTATAATATTCAACCGATGTCATTTCATATCATCCAATATTACCTGAAATAATGTCCAGTGTAACTTTTTTCTGAATTCTTACGTGCTATAAACAGTAAATATTAAATTTCAAGATAAGAATAAACAAAATTTTCGAAGTGCTTACGTCTATCTTATCTACTGAATTGATATACGGAAAAGTTTGTCCACCAATACTTGGGTAACCTGTCCATATATTTATACGATAAACCTTTAGGGGGGTGGAAGCAAATTCTATAAATGCCTTTTTTAACCAGCTTTTCTAAGTCTTCAAGAACAAAGATTTTCTATAATTCGTAAAAGTCCATTGTTAAGATCATTGTGGCGAAAGAGGTTTCTTTTCCTAAATTGAAAACCTGTCTTGGAATCTTTGCCGAGAAAAGTCTACTCATCGGCAAGCACATTCTTTATCTAGATAAACACCAATATCAAAATTATTAATCCGGTACATGATGTGGGCGTAGGAATTCGACAGCTTAAATGCATGGCGATAGAGGGAGGCCAAACGCAAATCGCAAAAGATTTGGGAACAAAAAACGTGGAACGTGGAATAACAACAAACATATTGAATTGACGGGTTTGAATGGGACTAGGCCAATCTAAGTGCAGGATTTAACTGGTTGGTGGGCTATTGCCTGGAGAAACTTTTATTCGCCATCTTAAATAAACATGAAAAATATGAAATAATAAAATATAAAAGAATAGTTAAACATCAAATTAGCTGAAGAAATAACTGCTGACAAGCCCACAAAAAGCCTTGGCAGTAATGTCCCGAGCGATATCAAACAGTCCTTAAAATTATTGTGTATTGAAAATTATGTGACGTGCATAAAGATTTTTGAAGCGATAGAGGTGATTACAAAACTTACTTACGATTAATTATCGCCACTCGAGTACTTGCATTGAGTCTAATGCAACGTCATATTTAACACTCTTTCCCTGTGACTCTAGATACCACTGATTCTTCTTCCAAATGAACTGAATGTCGCCTACATTGATCTGAATTGGTCCTTTACTCCCTTTTGGCTGGTACCCATCCAAAAATTGAATCTTACCCAAAGCAAGATTTCCTCTTGTAACTTTGCCAAGAGAGATGTTTGCCCCCCTAGCAAGTTTAGCGCCATTCAACCCTACGCTTTTGATTGTGCCTGTGACGTTCCGTCGCAATTTCACTTCAAAATCACCAGAATCCTTATCAAAGGTCCAGTTTCTTATCACTGGGAGAGTTGGAAGCAATTTGTCCATTAGCTCTTTCCATTTGGAGCCATGCTCTGGAATGGATTCAACGTCTCCAAGGGCCTGTAAGCGCAGTCTTGTAGACAAGGCTTCGATTTCAGCTGGGTCACGCGACTCTGGGATATAAGAAGGGGGCTCTTCCTGATCTCTCGGGTCATCGTCTAGAACATCTGTGCTAACTGAATTGCCAGCGATCGAAATATCAAGCGTACTCGGGAGATTAAAGGAAAAGTCTAAATTGCTTTCCAAAACTTCAAGGCAGTGCATGAGTCCTGTCCAGTTCGAAACAACAACGGATGACAACCATATCGATCTTTGGGCAAAAAATGAGAAAGAATAGGCTTTGTAAAGAATACTTTGCTCCAAAACCAACAACAGATTGACTCCATTTCGCTCTAGCGACAACAGTGGGTTATCAAATGGAGATTCTTTGATTACTTCCTGCTCTCCGAAATAAACTCTATCTGCGAAGAAGTTGGGGGCATCAACGACGTCACCAGTCACCGAACCATAAGATGGGGGTGGGGGAAGGTCTGAAGGGATCAAAACATTTTCTGGCTTTTGATCAGGAGATAATGTTGCAACCTCTGTGGTCTGCATATCAACAAAGGTCCGGCCATCTGTTTCAGTCTCAGGGTCGAAGACTGTGGGTTCAACATCTTTTGGCACCAAAGCTTCCCAATCCGCTGCCTGGAAAAGCTGATCATCCCTTCTAGCTTCACGAACACCTCTAAGCAGATGCCTCCAGGCCTTCTGTTGCTCTTTCCAAGAACTCAAAAGCATGTTATCTTTCAAAAGCCGTTTCTCAAGAGCAGACAGTCTTTCTTTAAACTTCTGTCGCACTGATTCAAGTCGATCCTTTTTCCGCAACATAACAGACAAAACTGCAGCAATGAAAAGGGAAATAAAAGTGCCTACACCGAAGATTATAACGGGTAGTTTGTTGTTTTGCTTATCCATAGCAAAAGCAACTGTTACAGCCACAGCAGCACAAACGCTTGACGAATAGGCGGCAACTCTCCATGACAGGAAACTAAATGAATTAGTTGGCTTGTAATGGAACAATGTCTTGAACAGTACTGTAAATATAATCATCAGTGCATTTCCAGTGATAAGAATTCCCAAACCTGCAAATTTGTTTGTGGTAATAACAACAACAGCAGCAATCATAGCTGCTTTTACAAAATTTTGTATCACGTTGTATGTTGGAGAAAACTCCACGTCTTGTTTCGTTATTCCAGGATCACCGTATTGAATAGCAACTAAAAAGGATGTACTTGTGTACCACACGAGCCCAAACAGACCAAAAAGCGCAATCAGTCGATGCTGCCCCTCCCAGCATAACAAGCTATTGTCGTCTGCCAGATAGGCGCTGAAACAAGTGTGATTTGTGGGTAAGATCTTATAGTTGACATCAGATGGGCACTTTACGTAGGAACAGGAAATGCACGACAAGAAACACTCGACAAAAGTAATGAACAAAGTGTTTGCAAATAACGATACGGCCATTTTCCATCCTGGGTGTTTATCGCAGGTTCCCTTGGGAAGGTCTTCAAGAATTTGCTCAAAAATAACAGGGGCTGCACTAAGGAAGAACCAAATGAAAAACAGCACAAAAGCGATCCACAGTTTAACGTTGAATGGAAAGAATGAAAGAAGCAAGTAATTTGAGGCTTCGTGGAGCAGTGACCCTCCATACATTGGTATACCAACATATGAGAATACCAGCGCGTTCGACTGTAGAAATTCAAGCAGCTCCATAAAGATAACATGCAAGTTGTACCAATTCCAATGAAAATAGTCGTGAATTTGTGGAACAAGCTTTGTGTCGCGGTTCTTTTTGACATATGCTGTTACCATAACAGCCAGAACCAAAAGTAATGCAGCCACAAAACCACAAGAAACTCCTGCGGAGACCCAGCCAATGCCAATCTCAAGCAGCTTACTTCCAAGATAAAATGATATTAAAAATGGTAAACCAATCATTGTGATATATATAATCCCAGTTATCGTGTAGGCAATACACACATTTGAGGTTAAAGTTTTTGCAGTCGTTAAAAATATGTCTGCTGGCATTAAGATTCCAAACAGAATGGAAGTTACGATGAAACGCGGCGTCTTCCAACTTAAGAGCGTCTGTATCATTTTGATCAAGTCTTCCCAAATGTACAAAGGATATTTCTTTACAGTTCGTCTGACGGCCTTCCAACTCTTTTTGTCAACTATGTCAATCAGTATATCTGCTATCAAGAAGGGGGCACGGTAAATGAAGAAAACAACTACAATAATGCGACACAGTGTCAATAGATCTAGGCCATATTCCTTGATAGTTCTTATTATTATGTTTGATCGATTGTACCAGCGATTGTACAGCTTTTTTACCATAGCTGGGCCCCTATATATTGGAACACAACACAAAAGTGCAAGAAGCACTAAGAAAATATCACCACGTGGAAGACAGTCAATAAGAACCTTTTGCGTTTCCTTTCTCGTGCGCGAACTTAATCCAGTTGAATCAGTCCACAATGGCACTTTTGTGAGAATGAATTCCTTCAAATGGTGATATTGTTCGTCTACCTTTGCATCGTAGATATCGAGCTCCCGTTTGAGTGTTTCTAAGTTCTTTTTGTGCACTTGACGATCAGGGCGACATAGATAATTGTATTCACAAACGTAAAGCCTGAGCATTTTGTCAATTCGCTTATCTTCCCACCACAACACAGAATCGAGTAAATGAACATAGTCTGGGTCTAAATCTTGATCTTTCAATTTATTTCTTATTTTTTTTAGTTCATCAATGAACTCGTCAAGACAAAGCTTGACTGAATTTTTGAAGAGGTAAGACGCAGAGAACATTTTTAGGTGAATGGAAAGTAGCTCATTGGCTTGCTGGTAAGCAGGCTTTCGTTTAGCAACGATATCAGGGATCCACTGCATATGATGGCGAAGCAAACGATACTTCATATGGTCTTCATCTTCGAGGAGACAAATCCAAGATTGCAATGGCCGTAAAAACATTAAAAGTAGAAAAAGTAACACAAAAAATAAGTCGGTAAATAGAAGGAACGTCTGGTAATAGACAGTCAGTGCGAATTCGGTGTAAAAGTCACCACTTTGGAGAAATGTGGAAAGGAGCTTTGGGAGTCGGAGTATTGTGACTATCAAAAAACATAAAAGTGCCAAAGCTGGTATGTCGATAAGAAGACTTGCAAACTGGATGCATATCACTTTTCGTATTTTCCAGCCAATTCGAAGTTTCTTTTTAGCACTTTCTGTGCTTGCATCAAGATTGCTCTCATCCTGATCTACTTTTGATGCGGTCACTTCTTTCTGTGAATCTTCAAGATCCTTCAGGTTTCCTTCAGCTGTTGGTGGTGAATCATTAACAGAGCTTGATCTTAGGTCCTCATTTATTTCTACTTGTTCGCCAGCTCCATCTGTCCCTTCAACATCACCTTTCGTCGTTTCCTCGTCCTTTGATTTGTGTTTGGAAGACAAAGCTTTCTTTATTCCTTGCAACAGCGGTTTAAGTCTCCATAATGTCACAATTATTATCGCACACAATATAAAACAGGTGACATCGATGAAAAATATAAAAAACTGTAAAATCGCAGCTCGACGGACCTTCCACTGTCTGCCACTTTTCTTACGTAGAGCATATCTGATATTTTGTACAAAAGCAGGGAATCTCCAAATGGTGACAAACACGAAAAGTGAGCAAAGTATACATGGGATATCGATAAAAATGAGAATGAACTGGGCAACAGCTAGCTTCCTCAGCTTCCATTCATCATCTTTATCGAATATTGAAATCTTTGTCAGCTTTTGGATCATAAATGGAAGTCGCCATGTAACAGAGGCAACGAAAAAACACACGATACAGGGGATATCAATTAGGAATAATCCGAAATGGTAAAAAGCGTACCATTTTTCTGTGTCCCACTCAGTCTCAGTGTCGTCTCGATATGCTTTGTACCATCTATGAACAATAAAAGGCATTCTCCACGTGCACATACAAATAAGGCCAAGTACGATGCATGGTATGTCTAGGAACAAGTACAGAAGCTGTTTGAAACATGTCTTGCGTTTCTCCCACTGGTCCGAGGCTTCCTTGAAAGCTCTAATGAAAATAACACAGCGCCACGAAAAGAGGCACAACAATGCTGCAGGAATAAACAGTAAATCAACTAATAGAAGGAAAAACTGTTTCATAATAATCTTTCTTGTTTTAAAACCAGAAAAGTAAATCTCATGAGACTGTTTACTAATGTCCCATTCACAGTTGTTTTCTTTCAACTCCTTACAGAGAGGAAACATTCTGAAAACCGTCAATACAAGGATTGCAGCTGCAATCATGACGGGGATATCAACTATGAAAATCAGTAACTGCACTAGCCCAACGTATCGCCATTCTTCCAGATCATCCATATCAGCGAACTGGCGGATCATCATCGGAAAACGAATTATTGTAAGGCAGGCAGCAACATTGAAAATAAGACCAAGCAAATCAAGAAAGCGTAACAAGAGAAACTTCAAGAAAACATAAAATGACCAGCAGGTCTTCTGCACAATCCACGAAATACAGTCGATGATTTCCGACATGACTATGATCTTTGAACTAAAGCTGACCAACGCCGAATCTTCTTGGCTCACTAACTTTTACCACAGGAGGGATTTCTTGTTAACCATATAAGGATATTTCCATGCTGAATAACGTTGGGTCTTCAAGCAGTTCCTGTGAAGTGGAAATAGGCCACTAAGACTTGTTAAGATTTAGAGCCAATTTTTGAGAAAAGGTTGGGTTGAATAGATTACTGCTAAGGATCTATCAGAAAATCAAATCACTGAGATATTATTTACTAAATTTTGGTTACACTTTCAAGCCTCTCCATCAATTATCTTTGAAGTAACACGATTGTTAAAAGTTGTCTTCATTTACCAAGAGACAAGAAAAATCGACCATTTTCATGAAGATGTAATGTGAAAAGCAAGTTAAAAACAAGAGTTGAGGGAAATGTAAACTCTCAGAAAATATTTGTAGATTATACCTGATATCTCTTTACTTATGCCAACATTTGAGAGGGGAAGACAGAAGGCAGAAGGACGTTTTGACTTCCCCTCTCAGTGGCAAAAATGAATAATTGCATTAACCTACTGGATACTCAAAAATGCACCCAAGAAATGGAATAATACCATAATCAATCAAAACCGCTACAAAACAAGGATAGAAGAGAAAATATTATTATTCTTTACTTTTTAATTGTTTTACTTTTTCATTCTACTTTTGTAGTAAGATTATGGGTTACTTTGTATAAAGAGTTTTTTCCTTTAGAAAAAACAGGCCTGGCTTAGTGCCTTTTTAAACCTTTAGGCAAGTTTATTGGGCTTAAATTGCATATAGCTTCAGTGTTTGAACTCATCTTTAGTGTCTTCATGTTGAGTGGTTTGCATGTTCTAAGACAGGGTTGCCAAAATGCAGTATAATGTATCTTTCATATAACAAAGAGTTGCTATTATGGGTTGCTAAAATGCAGTAACTATTATTCTTCAAGCAAATAGTTTAACAAGGTTTATTGCCATTTTGATGGTTCTTTAGTTGATCAATATTAATCTCTCCCACAAAGCAGGAAAGGTCAGTGGTTGAAGGAGTTAAACCGTATGCTACTTTTCCTATGACAAATTGTTAAGGCTCTGTGCAAATTTTCACATTTATGCATAGTTAACCAGATTATACATGGATTCCTTAAGACCCTGCATGAATACCTGTTGATACATGAAAGCAATTCTTACTTTTGGTGTAACCACACCTAATGATTTCTATGCTTGGAATTACAGAGAGGTGGTGACACCCCCCTTTTAGCAAAAGTTTGGTGATGTCATGGACTCAAACCCCTGAAACTTGGATCTGTAGTTTGTGACCCCAACCACTGAGCTATCCTTGAACTAATCAAATGCTATTGCATATTAATTATATTCATCAGATAAAATCTTCACTCCACACTCCTGACCACATAGATTTCATATTTAAAAGAAGTCTATGTTGTATTGGTTAACATACAAAAAGTCCAACTAAACAGACATTCACCTACCCAAAACACTTTCCATTACTTCCATACAGTATCTTTGTATTCTTTATGACAGATCTATAAAACACAATAGATTTCAACTTCAATGACTTTTAAAGAAATCAAATATTTGATTCAAAGATCAGTCAAGAGGGTAATCAATAGCGGTGGTGGTGCTTATGGGAGGGGATGTTTATAACAAGCCCTCTATGTCAAAAGATAAGTTGGTCACAAAACACAAAACAGGATTATCAAACAAAACATTTGTAAAGAATTAGAATTATCATAAATTCTCAAATCAATATGGTAAAATTTTCCTATATTACCAAATGCAGTTATAAATTTACGAATTTTGGTCATAGGCAAACATTTTTTGGAAACAGCCCTTCTGTCTAACTTAATTAGACTCTAATAGTATCTAAGCATTTCATCTAATAGTTCAAATTTCACTTTTTAATGTTAGATATAAACTGCAGTTTACCGTGTAACAATAGAACAGGTCTCTTGGAGATATCATCACGGCTACTGAGGAACACCATAGATCTAATCCTCTTTTTTGCAGTGGAGACAACATCATAAGATATGGGGCATAACACAAATATAAAGGCCTAGTAGGGGTCTAATATACTTGGACAGATAAATAATTTAGGTAACAGCAATTAAGTAAAAAAATTCCTTTAACAATAGAGAGCATAATTAATCTCCACTGGGTAGATAAAAAACGCCTTAAACAACGTAAATGTTTCATGCTTGCCTCACATTGTGCGTGAAATTTTCCATATGATGGCCTAAGTCCTACAATCAAGAACGTTTAACTTCCTCGGTAGCCTAATCGACACAATCATATTTAAACTGGCTAATTCTTTCTATATTTTCACGATTTCTAACAGTACATACCTATCTGAGCAGTTCTCTTCCAACTGTAAAACGTCGAAAATATGAAATCTTTGAAATCAAAACACCCGCCTACATCCTCTTCCTTCTCGCTCTCAGTAACACAGGGAAACTGTGTAACTGTCGTCAGGGAAAAATTGTACTGCGGAGGAGGACGATGAAAATATCAGTCTCCGGCAAACAGCCTTTCGACAGTAATATCCCAGTAATATATGAAAACATTGAGATGTCCAGAAATTTGTACCAGAAACTGACAGTCCAGGAGAGTGTGACAGTTTCCGAAGCAACTTCTGCTTGCACACCAAAGTCATTTCATTTTTCTACTACACTGAAACTTAATTTCTATTCTATTATGCAATTCTGGTATAAGTGCATTTGCAAAAATCGGTTCCAATGACAGGTTTATATGTGGGTTAAGAGCAACAACTGATCCCTCCATATTGACTCTATTTGAAAAAATCACCTCGATACCAAACGGTTTGCTTTGCGCAAGGAAATAAATGAGAACGATCAAAGGCCATCCAAACAAACTTTTAAACCTGTTTATATTTGTGTCTAGATTCAATATTTCTCCTTAAATTAATACAGGTATTAATTTGATGACGAGATTAAAAATAAATACACAGCCATCTCTACTTTTTTCTGGTTTGTTTGTTCAATCCTCTTCAAGGCTTTCGAGATATTCTTTTTGATGGCATGAAATATCTTAACCTCTTTTTGCTTGGAATTTGAAATCTACCAATGACGTTTAAGGTTTCCACTTTTCAAATTCTTTCTGACATGATTGCAGTAAAATTGGGCCAATAGTCTTTTATGAGCCCCTCTTAAAATATGCCATCCAAGTTTTCGAATGTGTAAGTAACCACTTTTCGGGCATCATTGCGACTATGATGATGCAACAGTGTATCATTATATGCTTCTACCTAGCTTTTGAAGGTAGTTGTTAGGACACCGAGTAGCTACGCTTATAGACAGTTATCCTGGTCCTTTTGCACAATGTGACCTCCCCCTGACTGCTATGCTTGGAATAAGAGAGAGCTTGCGACTCCCCCACTCTAGGTGCAGGTTTGGCCATAACATGGCATGGTCTTGAAAGTAGGTGTATCATTCTCAGATTAGATTTTTATGCTACACTTTTAATTCGTTTTAAAGTTTACTATATACTTGAAACTTTATATATTCAATCTTGTATGTATTTATTTGATGTATTAGTTTTAACAGTTGGCTTGCATTAGCTCATTTCACTGTAAATAGCTAGGTAGCGCTAACTTTAAATAAATTGATCATTATTCTTATTATTATTCCGCTCATTATCATCTCTCTACGCAGATGGAGGATTCAGAGACCGGAGATTTACCAAAATTAACTGTTTGCTAATGTTTCAAACATCAATTCCACGTATCCAAATGAGGTAATATCAAGTATCTTAACTTTGGGATTTGAAAGATGCCTTTAAATGTTTGCTTCAGTTTACAACAGAGCATACCATTGGTACCGAATACCACTGTAATGGTAATAGGTAACAGAAATAGGGTGGTTGAAATAAAGTAAAATTGCAGTATCGCACCAAAACACTGACTTTGCTTTGTATTTTGAATTAAAATGTAAAAAAATTCATGTTAGTTGTTTGAGCAAATGTGAGCACTTTTGCAAACTTAAGTGTAAACATTGATAATTTGGCAAATAAAAAAAATTTCTTGTCAAACCATCCCTCGAATTTCATAAAAAATAAGACGGACAACCTAATGGCATACTGGATAAAAAACATTAAGTTGCATTAAGAGCGGGGTACGAAATGGAAACAAGAGTTGGGCAAAATAAAAACACACCTTTATCGGCTGAAATTTTCATAGCAATCTGAACCATATACTTGCAGAAAACTTTACACAACAAGAATACGATACACGAGGCAGCTGAAGGTAAAAGTCCTCATATTCCTGATCACATCACAGGGATGGAAAGAGCCTAACATATACGCAATGAGCAGAAATGACAATATCATCACCTTAAGAAAAGCACCATGGCTGACAATAGATGCTTCGAAAAACGAACTTATTTACGCTTCACACTAAGGGATCTATTGACTAACGCGAGGACGTGAAACAAAGAGAGGCATATTACATCTGTTTATTGAACGAAATGGCTGAGTAAAAAATGTATTCGTTAAAAAATCAATCTTTACCAAAATCTACCCCTATCTAATGCGAGTCATGCCTAGACAGAACCTACGAGAGACTTGCGTAAAAAATAACAAAATGGCGACTGTAAATAAATGAAATTTAGGCCACGAAAGATGAAATCTTTAAAGTCTTCTATATACTCGTATATAATCAATAAATCACAAAACAACTCTCAAGATAAAATTACATACAGCACTAGCAAATTTGCTCCATGACCGGGCTGTTCAGAACAATTCAATTCTTTTCAACGCTATGGATTTCCAAAATTATTACACACACGTCTAGAAAATCCATTGCAGTACAAATAAAAATGTCTTTCCTGTCTCTTATTTTCTGAAATAAGCACAGTCATCCCTTATTCCTTACCTGCAGAATAGGTCATTCATTTTTCTTGAGACTTCATAATGGGTTAAGGCCCATCCATTTGCCCCGAGGACGAGACCAAGATTTCGTTCAAAGTATAGAAAGGAAATTTAATCTGCCATTTCATCGAAACCTGCAATGTTGTTCTCACTCGCAGGCCCATTGGTTAGTTTCCCCACTGCTTTATCTCCATGATCGACATGATTCGAAGTTGCTGATGCATCTTCATTGTCTTCTATGCATCGGAACCTCGTCGCGAGCGGGAACATTGCAGACAACTTCTGTCTAAACTGCTGCAGTAACAGAGCACAGTCGCCTAGATGCCCGTCTTCTATTGTGTCGTAGGCAATGATACAGTTCTATAAGGCATTAAAAAATTTATAAACCCAAGAAAGAGTAAAATTCAAACAGATATGAACCTTAGATATAACATAATCTGAAAACATAAATCTGCAAAAAGCCACGTAACACAGTGAATCAGATTATTAGAATATCACATAATAAAATCTGTACTATCTGTCAACCGATTTCATCACAAGTACATTTAGGAGAAACATAAAGCAGGCATAAGAGCAAGCAATAAGACCAGGCAACGCAAAAAGGCCAAACCAGGAAGTAAAAGCAGCCTAGCTGAATCAATGCTACAAGGAAACTAGAATATCATGCTACACTTCAAAACAAGCTTGTCTACACTTCCAACCTACAATCTGTAACAAAATCTTACACATCCTGTTACACAAAAAGCTTCGAATAATTTGCAAATCTAGTTTCACTGTCTAATGTCAAAGCATCTACTGAACCTACCTCTAAGGTAATATCTTCTAATTCTTCTGGCATGTCAACAATTAATTTGGCGGCCTCTTCCTTCTTTGAACTATCCAGGTAGTACATCATTTTGGACACTGTAAACGTATTTACATATAACATTAACAAACAAACAGGCAGTAAGAGAGCAAAGAGAAAACACTTTCTTCTCTATCAAAACTAGTTGTCATAGGCAAGTAGACGCCCCCTTGTAAAAAAACAAACATAAAAATAACTAGTATATATTTGTTCATTCGATATAAAAAGTTAAAAATAAAATTACCTGAAACTGTACAGAACGGAAACTACTATGCTACATTACAAGAACAGCCAGAAGGAGCAATATATCATGACTACCTCCTAGCACTAGACATATACGTAAATCACAATATTAAAAACGATTTTATAATTAAATAAACCACAAAAGAAATAAATCGAAGAAAATCGAGAGGGGCTTTAAAGATTTTTGTTCCTGTGTTATTCAAACCGTTTGGAGGCTTGGATATACTTCAATGTTGCCGTAAGGATTTTTGCATTGAGATCAAATGGTAACAGTTCATGGCCATAAAGTATGATTTTTAGTAACTCTTTATGTGAAAGATTTAACGAACCATAAGGCAACAATATCGCATGTACAATATATATTTCTTTCTTTGTTCAGCTAATTCACCAACGTGCGGAAGCATTCATACAAAATGATTCATTGGACTTGAATTCAGACGAAATCAAATATAATGTTGCAAGAAGTGACACTGTTGAAAGTATAGCAATCGAGGGTTCACTGAAACAATCTGAGGAAGACAGGAATTAACCAAGCTACGTCTCGGAAATATTTGCTGTCTAATTAGTGACCTATAGAGAACATCTTTAAAAGGGTTATTTCTGCCTTTTAGATAGGCTGTTATCACAAGGTTGGATGGTGCATAGGCAGATTGCCTGTCCATCAAGCAATTATGGTCTTCATGTTCTATGATGCATATGAAAAACACACCGTTTGTATAAAATTACGTTGCAAAGATCCCGCTTTTACAATAATATTACATACCGGAAATTTGACTGATCAATGAACTCTTGTGCCTTTGATGAAACTGCAAATTATAACTCTGCAAATCAACATTGACTAAGAAGCTTGGAATTCCCCTGTCAAGCACGGAGAGAACGATCTTGGATAGGCTTGGTCGAGCATCAGCAACTGAAAATAAAAGCACCATTATCAGCACAACCAATCACTTAAGGAGCTTTACGTGCATACATTCAAGCCAAGGCCCAGAACAAATACTGCAACACAACAAAATTACGAAAGTCCTAAAGACTTCTATCATAATCAAGGGGTCACGCAAGAAGCATAAATATGCAATTTTTTGAAATTCTCTACGTAAACAAGCTCTTTGTTGCCACACATAACGCTTAACCCTTCAAATTGATCAAGAGGTATTGGTAATGTTTGATTAATCTAATTGTTTCGGGGCATTATACATGACACTCATTCGGGATAACGTTGTCTAAAATCATATGAAGTGGTAGGAGCTTAAGAAAACCTACATGAACATGGAAATGTTTAAAAAGCAACTTTTGCACAACTCGAACTCTCAAAAAAACGACGAGAATTATTTGAACTATAAGTAACCAAGTATCTTGATGCGGAAAGTGGCATCGTCAAGTGGTATTCTGTTGAATATATATAAAGTATTTGTGAATGTAAAATGCCTGAATCGCTTACTTGTTTTCGCAAATCTCACTATGCATTCATGGAGCTTTGGGTTCTCTGTATCTAAGCTGTATGCACGCTTGATGGCCTGAAGCATCAGCAATGGTTTTCCTATTAAAAAGAGAAAGCGAGATGAAAACAAATTAAGAAATGGCATATAAAATCACCCCAGTGGAAAAGCTATCAACGTTCGACTTCCATATCTTTCTGCTGTTTATCTCAAGGTAAAATTTACGCTATTCAGTGTATAAAACAGGACGGTTCAAAGTTGCTACTCTGAGTTTCACACTTTATGCGATCATTAGGCAACTCACTAAAAAGTTTATACAATATATAATTGTCAAATATTTTTTTTAAGAAATCATCAATAATACTCAGCTATGGTTGTAGAAAGGTTGCTCGAGGATGGTTTATAGCATCAAAACATTGTAGATCCTTAAAAGATACATGGAACCGCTTTACAAAGTTATGGGAAATCTTAAACTAGGGAGTGAGTTGTTTTCTATGAGTTTTGAGTCTTTCTCTTAGGCTATTTGCCTAGAAAGCTCTTCACGCTCTTCATGTCTAAAAAAGTGTTTGAAGGGCAATGCTGAGTTGCATTGAAAGCAAAATGTCCTGTAAGAAATCATATTGAAAAATATGGATCTTCAAACAAGATAATTTTCAGCATAACAAGGCTCACGTTTGCGTTCGTATATCTCATAAGCCATGAGGTGTGTTTCTATCCTGTCTTTAGCAAGCAACTGAAGGTGATTCAAAAGCTTGATTGCTTCTTCCAAAGGCTTTTCAGTCTAGAATAAAAGATTTGTGCAAAAACAATTACGAACGGTTCGTTTCCAATAAACATGAACAAACAATATAGTGCTTTACATGACGATAAACTCACAAAATAGTTTAGAAAACAGTATCTCGAAATTACTGTGGAAAATGTAAAGAGATATGACCGGGATCCAATTTGACATTTTAAGTAAAACCCGCCTTCTTTGTTTTGCAAAAAACAGAACTGTTCACGGTTGAGATTGCCAATCCAAATAAACTTTAATGGTGGTCTGCGGGACTTTTCTTTTCGTTCAAATATGAATAAGGCCCTAAACCGTGAGTCCTCGAATAAGCCTCCGGGGCTTTTTTTGAAAATACTTTGGGGTGTATTCTTATTCGAAGGAGGGGGCTTATTCGAAGAAACGGGATCATTTAGCAGCAACCGAAAATATCATCAGGGTAAATTTCATTTCTCTATTTGAGGGTGAGGACTTATTTCACAAAAGTTGATTTAGGGCGAGGCTTATTCGAGTGGGGGGGGGGGGGTTGTTCAAAGATGGGGCTTATTCACATTCTAGCAATTGCGTTTTTTGGTTATGTTAGGGAATTGTCCACGTTGACACTAAAATATTCCTGGTTGTAAAGAAATGTTTGCCCCCATTTCAAGAATCAAGCGTGCATAAAATATTTTGGTATTAAGAAAAAGTAGAAACATAATTATCGGCATTAAATCTGAGAAAGAAGGAACATGAGCGACCAGAGTGGGGAATTAAGCTGGTTATAATGGAAGAAGATATGATATATAAATGCTGGACGACTTTATGAAAATAGCAAAAATTAACTAGAAAACCAACCATCACAAGGGCCTTTGCATCGAATCTTTCTTTCTTCTCTTCTTTCTTTTCGCTTTCCTTGCTTTCTTTGATGTCTGCTCCTATTGGGGGGCAAAGCATACTTTATTTCAAAGCAAGAAAAATTATCCGTGGATGACATGTTTTTTATGTAGAATTAAACATGATGAGAAGAAGCAAAAATAAATGAAGATTGTTTTTAAGCAAAAATAAATTAACAAATTAAATTTAAGTGTTAACCTTTCTTATCTTCCTCTTGGGCTTGGGCTTTCTTCTCGGCTCTTCTCTTCTTGCTTTTCAGTTTCTTCAGCTCTTTAGCAGACAGGTTTCCTGCAAAAAATAAACTAGCCAGTTGAAAGCTGATTCACGAAGTTGTCTTAAGGTCGTACAGACAAGAAATGATTCTAAAGCGGTGTATACAGCACTGAAATATTACACTTTTTGGATGAGCTAAGTTCCCCTACTGTTCAAGGCTTTCTCATTCAAATACTCTGGAAATCCTTAAAAGACCAAAGCTGCGAAAGCAAGTTTCTTTCTACAAAACAAATTTCTAGATGCAGTTTTAGTTGCTCAAGACATCTGGTATTTGGCCGGAAGCATGTAACGGCTCACCTTTGTTTAAATTATCATCTTCGTTCTTCTCCTCGTATGGTTTGTCGTGCAGCCCTATGTACAGCTAAGACAAACACAAGAAAACAGCCGTGATATAATGCAAAACAAACGACATTAGTTAACGGAACATCTGAAGAACTGCTCTCTTTTACAAAATCGCAAATAAACTATCCAAGTATTTATTTCGATTTTGAGGATTGATTTTCCATGACGAGGGTAGCTTAATAATATTTCTAAATTAAGTGGGGTGGGCTCTTTGAACCGTCCTTTTAAAGGTAAATCAAATATTTTTTTAACAGTAGCAATTTTCACTATTAAGCTAAACAAAACAATTAAAAAAATTAGAAAGAATGGGGCTGAAATGACCCTTAACACTATAACTCAAGAAATTCATTTTAAAAGAAGTTGAAAGTATTAGACAAAATCTTATTACTTCGAAAAGACAAGCAAAAATTGCCATTGGAACTAATGATCAATTAATCAGAGAGAAAAGCAGGAAACAACTCCAACCTCTATAGCGATCTTTGCAGCTTTGAAGTAAAAAGGGTGACTTCTCAAAACATCTTCTAAGCGTAGTAACCTAAAAAGCCAAGTAGCCTTTTTTAGACTACCATAATACCATAGAAGAAGAAAAAATGTTTAATATCAATGGTGGAATTGTGATGATGTTCAAAAATTGATGATGACAAAGAAAAAAGAGATTAGGTTTATGGTTGTTACATTTGCGGGGATTTTGATCGTCAAACTAGAATGTTTGCTCAACAAACAAGCTTGTTTGGAAAACATAAACAATACTCGGCCACTTACTTGACGTATGCACAGAGAGTGACTTTCCTCATACAATACGTGTGAAAATCAAATTGATCTTCAATAATTTCAGAGAAATTCTACGAAAAATAAAAGGGGGCATTCAAAAACAGCAACTTCATTCGGTGAAAAGTTTACAGCCAACCGATTAATGATTTATATGCATATCCTGTACTTTGAAAATCTTAGAATTCTATTGGACAAAAAAATTCAAATAGTTTAATGGTATCTAAACAAACCCATGGTATCAAAATAGATTTAAGGTAGACTTTGATAATGAATTCTATAAATTGTAAAGAAAATACTCAAATTATTCTTAAATCAGAAGAAATGAGCTCAATTCTTGCGCAAAGAAAGACTTATCCCATTCCTAGAAGACAGGATTTTATGACAAACAATGCCTACCCGATCTATCTGATGACATTTCTTCAGTGCTTCACCGATGTTCCGAGTTCGTTTGTGCGCCAAGGCACATTCCGTTTGAAACCACATACATTGCATTTCGTCTAAGTTGTCTGCAGGCGAAGCACCTTCCTGTACAAATGCAACAATCAGAACTTAGTACAGTCCATACAAGTTTGTTACATACAGTCCGAATATAGCTCTGACTCGGAACCTACTGGTTCCAAAAGCTGTCATCTCGTTACCATTTGGTTAACTCTACCACGCTAGATTACAGTAAAGCAAAATACCCTTGTAGGTAAATGTGCATACCCTTGTAAATAGACCACATATTTCTTCGGCCTTTTTAACTTGATTTGCCCTGAGGAGGTATTTGGCACATTTTGAATTAACATAGCGATCGGCTGTGTCTAGTGTTCGTCCTTCGTCTATCCATTTCATGGCTTCGTCTATGCATCCTGCGTGCTAGAAAAGTGGATACCCAATTGTGAAAAAACAAAGCAGAAATGGTCTGCAGTACAACTTAGGAACAAAGATAACCAATTTGAAGAAATTTGCTTTTACTCTTCTCTATATTCATAGAATAAAAATATTATTAAAACGAAAATAGATATTATTGAAAGGCTTTGAAAGAAATTTCGGGGGATCATTTCTGCTAAAATGTAAACGGATTTGTTAGGATTAAATAAGTTTATATTACTGTGCAAAATTTTAGATGTAGTCGGACTGATTAAGAATGGCATCAAAATGCTCTTTTTAAGGCAAAGAAGTCTTAACTGCAGCTCTAAGGCCATATTTGACCCAAGGAACTAAATGCCAGAAAATATTGGGCATGTTCATCTTGAGCATAACTTGTCTTTCTCTGCTTTCACGAGGTGTACATTTTAGAGTTTGCACGGCATACCTTGAATATTTTGGCTTTAACCATATATCCTTCTATTAGCGTAGGGGTGTGCTGCAAAACTTTGTCTATGTATTCTAATGCAAGGTCGGTTCTTCTCAGCTGATCATGATGTTGTGCAATAAAAAAGTATGTCCACAGTAAAACTGAAGGGTCTTCTTTCACCTCGCCTGTCAGAGAGAGCGATCTTTACAGTAAGTCATCAAACGAAACCTTCAGTCTTATGAAAGGATTCCTGAAAGTTTCTTTTAAAGCTATTTATGTTACTCTTGGCTTAATCAAAGAGTATTTAGAAAAAGCATAGCCTTGTCTATGACAAAAACAATATATTATAGCCGGTAAATGACTGTTTTGAGGTGCGCTGAAATATATCCGATATCATGACTCTCTACGTTTCAAGGAGGAGAGACTTTGAAGGCTTCCATGCCGAGATAATCTGTGTACGAGTCATTTGAATTTTCAATAAAATATAAAATGTTTGAAATTGAAATTTCGTTTGTGAAAAATTCCACCTCAGGTTGCTGAGCTCATTAGAGCTAAAAAGAGCTTTATGGCCTTCTACGAATCACTTTCATATCTGCGCTTTTGACAATACCAAAAGTATATTGGCAGCCAAAGTTCTGTTGACTACACTCGTTTTTCTCATTATGCAGTTTTCAATATCAAATTTTTTTTGCCAATATTTCTAGGCTCGGCTGATCCAATAGTGGGGTACTTCAAACACACGGGGATTAGCATATTCAAAAGCACGTACAATGCCTGCCAACACCCAGCAATTTACGCTGCAGTTGATATCTTCCATTCCTTTCATGAAAAGAAATTACTACTTCCGCCCCCTTCCCCCTAAAACAATGTTGATGGTTTAGAGAAATATCATAAAAGTACGCAAAAGAAAGTGCTTCCTAAAATCCTAACCTGTTTGATAGTAAACCAACATTGTTCTGTAGGGGAGAGGGGGATGATTGATTTGATATTGGAAATTGACGTCAGTGTTCCAAGACTTTTGGCAGGCATTGTAGTCATTGTTGGTGAAAAAGTCAAAGGTTTTCTACATTAATGGCCTTTAAAAAAGCTTACCACATTCTTCAAACGAATTGTGCAATGTCAAGTTTTTCTCGTAGCTCGACAAAAGGTTTTCAAGAATTTCAACCTAAAAGAAAAATACTATCAAGATATATGCAAACAATGATGACAGAGCAGTTAAAACTTTTTAAGGAACACGAAACATAATGGACAATATACAACCGAGAAGAGCGTTTCTTAACAAGATCCTTCGAGTGAGTGAGAAAGCAGTGAACCAAGGTAACACGGTTTGGAACACGATGCTAGAAGACATCTTTAGCATAGTGTTCTTATAGTGTTCCTACAACTTCCAACAGTGGAACGAAATTGTCCGAGAAAATTGATAGGTTAGGGGGCTTTAGCTTCTGAGCAAATCCATCCTTGTCATTGCACCCCTGCCATAGCAATACATTTAATTCAAGTAGTCTTAATCTTACTTCAAAATTAACTTGATGTTAACTCAATTTGGTGCTGTAGAGTATAAAAATGTTTATCTATGGGGCCTTTGTTTTGGTTGGCACCAAATTTATCTAGCGGTCAGAGAACAGAAACGGCAGATCAAAAAACAGCAGGAAGCAAGAAATGGGGAACTACACAGCTGTGTTGGGTAATTCTATGATAGAAATTGTATAGAAATAAACTTGCCTTTGATTTGTCACCGTAAAGGGTACGCATGTTTACAAATAAGGATGGAACTCCCTTCCTTAGTGCTTTTCGCAAATAGCTGTCAGCCAACGTCTTTAAAGATTCTCCTGTAAAATGATATCAAAGATTCTGATTCATGCAATTTTTTGATAAAAAGTGAAAAAGAGTAGAGTTGCGTTAAGGCAGCAAAATTGAGCCATAAAAAATCAAACTTACCAAGAACAGCAATAATAAGGAAGTTGCATATAGAAAAATGCTTTTTCAAAAACTGGAGATAAAATCACTTGGGAACAGACTTCTTTTATTTTTCATGATTTATTATGATAAAGTATTCTTTCATTGCATAGATGGTAGCGAAAAATTCGGGGGTGTGGTTAATCAGCTCTTCAATTAAAAGAAACCTTTGATGCAATTAGAATTAACAGTGTTCCACTTTCCTTATTCTAGATTTTAAGAAATTCTTTCGGATTGGTAGAAAAAACCAGTTTATTTAATCATAAAAAATAAAAGGCATGTTGATACACACAAGAGACAGCGTTATAGTCATCAAACTACAAACCTGTAGTAAAATTAAGAGGTATCCTCTTGGGTGCCTCAGTGCTTGGGTACCGTTTGCTGTATTCAAGACACAGTTTCCATCTATCTTCTTCTGAGTCTAAAATGGATAGGAAATCAACTTTGCTTTACAACAATATTTTATCAAAAAGAAGGAAAAAACTTGAGGAATTGATAAGAACAGACCAAATTCATCATCCAAGATGTCTTTCTTTATAAAAAGTATAGCCAACCTAATTTGAGACATTCTTCAATTTTCCTGTAATAAAACCAGTTCTCTGGATTTCTTTTCAACAGGCCTCTATAAATTTCTTCTGCCTCTTTCAATTGATCAAGTTCCATGTGCAAGGAAGCTAGGAAAGAAAACAATCAATAAGAGCTTCAAATGTGAAATAGGCCACTGATAAAATAGATCAATGAACAGTGCAAGATAGCTCTGGGTTAAATTTTCAGCTGTCAAAGCAAAAGCATAAATTTCAAATATTTATAATGAAATGATGTTAAAAACGTTCTTGTTCTGTTGTTTTATTATGAAAGTGAAAATCAAATAGCATATCAAAACAAAGATATAAATAAATATCAACCCAAAGTTGAACATCAAAGTAGTTTTGAAAGTGAGAACCAAATATTGTTTACATTAATGGACACAACTTTATTCAGACTACTTTACTTTATTCAGTGATTTGTCAAAATTAAAGAAAATTGTAACTTGCAGAGAAAAATTTAAATTTACCTTGTAGCTCTTTCACTTGTAGCTTGTCAGTTATAAATTTTGAATAATCATTCAAATGCTGCAAAGCCTCCTTCTTCTTTCCACTTTCTCTTAAAATCATATTTTGATATAAAAGCATTTCACTATGCTCAAAATCATGACTGGTCTTTACCTTTTAAGAAGAAACATAATAATTTATATATATGCCAAAGCAAAACTGAAATTTTACAAATAACACAACAAGTGTGTACAAATGGAAAAACTAGTAAACATGTTGATAATAGCAAATACATTTCTAAAAGTAGTTATTATCTTAAACTGATTAAAATCAAAAGATAAATACTTGTTCATACGAATTAAAGGCAGTCTGTCCCCTCAATGATTGGCTAATATGAACAATTAGTCTTCCTGCCTTAATGGATTATGCTGCTCACTTTGGTCGGCCTAGCTGTGGGTGTGGAAGACATTTGAAACTGCAAGCAAAAAGTTATCAGAAATGGCACAAAGATTTAATTACTGGAATGGAATGATGCCAATGGAAGCATTTCCTTTTGCTGTTGACATATCTGTGGCAGAAACAAAGTAAGGAACAAAATTTGTCTAACAACAGCTTCGACTCAATGGGAACACAGCCATTTGACTTAAAAGCTCGAGAATCAAAGTTGTCTCTGATCAGTCTCATTTAATTATGGCTCAAGCTCATTGATGCTTGAATCTCATTCTCATGAAAATAAAGTTGAGCACAATAGGGGACAGACCGCCTTTAGCATGCTTCTTTAATCACAAGTTTCTAACCATTTGGATATTGCTAAGCTCTTATACATTGCTAGAATAAGGTGCAAAGAGGTCTTTATGCTGAATATTTGCTTAACTAGTAACTGGACAAGTTGTTATAAAAAATTATAAATAACCTGATTCTCTGGGTACTGAGTCTTCCTAAACTCATCCATGATAGAGTATGCCATGTCATACCCACCAAGTAGAAAATATGAGACAGAATAGCCTATCCAAGATTGCCTTTGCACTGGCCTTAACTTCAGCAATTTATATCGCGTATCCTGCAAAAAGGGTTTGAAGTTTTGAAAACAAAAATAACAGCTCTTATCAAATTTTTATCAAATTTTAGAAAGCAGGTTGTGTGCATACATTCAGGAGAATAAAAAGCAAATTATCCTTTGCTCAAACATCTTGAGAAAATAAATGGAAAGCAAAAGAATGCATCTTTGGGTGTCATGATTTTAAAAGCTCACATTTTATGATAATAGAGAAAATTCAGAACAAGCCTTACCCTGAATCCATCTAAATCACGCATCTGAATTTGTAGCAGAGACAGGTCTCTGAGAATTTGGATATTGTCCTATAAGAAGATAAAAAAGCAAAGCTAAAAAATTTGCTGGGTAAGTTATTTCAAAGTTGCATTGAAGGATGTTGAGACATGTCAAATGGAAACATAAAATTTTCTGTGAAAATAGTTAAATTGAGGATTGTGTAACCAATAAGCAAAAAAAACCAACAAAATTTTAATGTACATACCTTTTCCCACCTTAGAGCATTCCTATAACATTTAATTGCCTCATCATATTTTCTGTCTGATCTCTGCAGCAACCCAAAAACATGCCAACCTTTGTCTTGTTAAGGAAACTAAAAGTTTTCTCATTTGCAAAATTTGCATAAGATGAAAAAGATTCATGACAGGATTGTTAAGATCATGAGATGGCCATGTAGAATTGACTAAAAAGGGCAATATGGCTGAACAACTCTTTCAAGGGCAGAACACACAATGAATAAAATTATCATATATATAAATATTTATATAGCTACTAAAAATATTTCACTTATTATGCTATTGCTAACATTCTCCAGTTAATCATTTTCAAAGGATACAAACATGGCTCTTAAGATCATTTTTCAGTCCTCGCCTAACATAGTTATAGGCCTCTTCTTTCCTTCCAAGACAGTTCAAAGTCAGTCCTTTCATGGCCAAAGTCTCTATAGAAATCAAGAACAATCTCACATAAACACAAACCCAATATTTAGGCAAGATATTTTGTAAAATCCACTGCAAAGAAAAAACTGAAACCTCTTCTTCTGCTATTGTATTCCTTAGAAAAACTGACATTACAGATAAAAAAGTAGAAACAAAACTATAAAAAAATCTAGTTAAAAATTTGTGTAGGCAGTCTTGCAATCAATGTAGCTATCAAATATCTGGATACAATGCTAGTACTAAATCTATAAAAAATTCATCCATTCAACTAAGACATAATCAAAATCTGCACAAAATATGATGTCAATTTTGATGAAGGAATGACAAATGTATCTCCATACCTCCATGTTCTTCAAACTTTGGGTTACTCAAGATTTGTTTACAAAACTTGAGTCCATTTTTGTATTGCTTTTGTTCATAGCAACGCTGGAAAGAAATTATTCAGTAAGTCTTATATTTATATGTTGATAGCTCTGTTATTAAAAGCCATACACCCCTACTTTGAACAGGAGGAGGGGTAGGGACCAAACTTAACATGCATGCTGCCAGGCACATGTTTTGAGGTGTGTTTCAACAGCCCTGAGAATAGATCTTTAACATGGCAATGGGAGGGGGCGCAGGGTGAAACCCAAAACTTTGACTTAATTTTCAACAAGAGGAAAGAAATATGTCTATTAGACTCCAAGGCTTGCACAGACTTTTTCATTTCCCTTCTTTGTAGTGAGACACTGGAAGGCAGGGACAAAATACAAAACATGAAATCCAGTAGATATTCCATTCATTAAAATAAAAGGAGTAAATGGCCAATTGATACAAGATACCAAATTTCATATCTGAATTTTACTGCCAGAATGTAGTTTGCATAAAAGCAAGCCCCATGGCTAGCAAACTATTTACCACTTTTCCTTGCTAGAACCATTCTAGGGCACACACCCTGTTTGAGCGGATGGTTAGAATTGTATGGTGAACTGTTCGTAAATTGTAGCCTCACTTACATATAAAAAAGAACTCAGAGAAAATCAGAGTGTTCTACAAACTTCTGAAAATGTTAGCACTTCAGAGCTTTGTCTTTTCTCTATTTATTTCATTTCCATTGTACACTGTATTTATCAAATGTCACACAAACTGATCCTGTATCTCTCTGAATGTTGCTTTTCACACTCATTGCTAGAATTTTTTATTTATCACACCAATCACAGCTGTCGGCAATGGATGGGTTGCAAAAAACAAATCAAATATTGTCAACCTTCTGTAGCTGATGACATCTTCCCTTGATGACTAACCTTGGTTAAATGAAATTTAATCATGTGTAATATGTGACATGATCTGTCTTTTTTGGTGAGTAAGGATCACATTGTGTCTTTAATAAGGGCAAAGCAACAAGCGTGCAAGTGTGCATTGGCTTTGAGTACACATTGTGTTGGTAAAGTTTTTTCCACACACATTTGCAAGACAACCTAAAGTCGGACTGTGGAGAGCAAAGTTTTTTGCAACCCTAGCCACCCAACAAATGTCTTGGTGTTTCCAGGTTTTTTAGGATGCTAACATTTTATTTATTTTCTTCATGCATTAGGTAATGGCCAAATGGCTTGCAACTTTGCATGAACAAGATGTTGCTAGTTGGCAGAAGAAGGCCATTGTCTCTGGTTTTCAACCCCCTCAAAAAAGTTTTGGGTTTTATTTGTGGTAGTGTTGGCCCTCCAACAGCACAAAAATAAATGAACAAAATGGTCAGCCAGCACCACCTTGGTTGATTGTTCCAAGGGCCTTCTTACCCTTACTTGTTAATGTTCTGTATGATAGCCTAGGACAATCATTTAAGGCTGCAATACAGACTCGCGTCCCAAAATTGTGATCAAAGGAACCTCCTAAATGTGGGGGCTAAACAGTACTGTGGCACATTTAGGAGGTACCTTTGATCACAATTTATGATATTATATACAAATTAAATTATTATTACACTTTTACAAACTATTGATAAAGATAAAGTTCAAATATCATTGAAACAGAGGTAAAACTGGTGGGGTGCGGGGTAGAAAATTACTGAAAATGCCAACTAGTCAATTTTGAGGAATTTCAGAAAATCTTTGAGAAACAATGTTAAGTTTTTTCATCCCCCCTCCTCACCCCGCAGCTCAATGTTTAAAGACAGCTTTTAAAGGGTGTACACCCCAACTTTCAATGGAGAGAGATTGAACATTAAGGCCAGACTAAACATGCATGCTGCCAGGCACGTGTTCAGGGTTTTATTTCAACAGCTCTTTCCAACATTGGAGGTTACCTATGAAAAACCATAGAAAGTACAGTGTATGGATAGATTTTAGCAGCTGGGTTGAGGAATACTTTCGAAAGGTTGTTTGTCCACCTTAAAATATCCTTTCAGTGCTCATAACATTTTGTGGCATCAATTTCAAAGCCCGTTTGCATTTTACTTACAACAAACTTTTTCTAGAATTCTATAAAAATTCTACAGTTTACAAAGACCTCCTATTCGAAAAATTGTGAGGTCAATGCCTTAATTTTTGACCTTGAAAGCATACAATTACCAGCACACCAGCAAATTTCATACTACCAGGACTGAAAGTGTTTATAGAAATTCGCTGCATAATACTTATCACCTGCCAGTGCTGCCCCTTTTAAGGAGGTAGGAATAGAACACTTGTCTAACAGTTTTTTATAATTTTTGTCCATTTATGACAATGATAGGGAAATGCAAAATTGATTACAAAAATTATGCATATTCATAATTGCACACATACAGGGTTTCAATTACGAAAAAATAAATAAGCAGGTTAGGGGAAAGGGGGCTAAAAAAGGATTGAATGGGCAACTTGTACGCAAAATCACGTCTTTACTTTAGTCGTCCCAAAATAATGCTTCACTTTCACATACCCAGAGAATTAGGAGACCTATTATCTGTCTTAGCATAATACAATAGAACGCTCGATGAATAAATATCTCTACATTTACTTTTTAAAATATAAGAGTTTCTAGACATCGGACATTCCGACGTACCTTCTCAAAGTGATATACGATCAATTTTGAAGATTCAAGTCGTGAAAAATGACACTTATACCTTGCCAATGTAGAAAATAAGCAAAGACCTATCCAACAGGTCAAGCTCCACAGTTTTCTACGTAATTAGATAAACTGGGAGAGAATGTCTTTGAGAAGATTGACCAATGACTGAGATGGGCCTAAGTAATTAGCATAGGTTCTTGCGCTAAAATGTTGAAAACCTACCAAAACTCTCTTGAAAAGAGTGTTCTCCTTTTGCGGAAGATCGTTCGGCATTTCCAAACTCTTTTTAATACTCCAAGTCACTTTTATTTCATAAACAACTAGAGGCCATCAGTTTGTCTCGATAGCTCTCATGCTGCCATTGGCACTGCAGTTACCAAGACTTGCTTGGAGGAAGGCGCAGACTCTTAGGAGCCTGGAGCCTAGGCGGCACGCGGATTTGGCGTGTGCAGTGATGCGTAGCGGCGAATCATACAGAAATGGTGTAGAAATGGTGTAGAAATGACGTAGAAATGGTGTACAATCTTTCCATAAGTACCAAATAATCTTTACCGAGGCTTGATGTTCTTTTTGGATAATTTGTGATCATGTTTTTCAGCACTGTTTTTATTTCAACATTTTCGTACTAACACTTTGTTTCTAAGGACACTAATTTATAGTTTTGCATGCAGGGCCAATTTTTGGAAATGTTCCAAGACCACATTTTAAGAAAAGAAGGCTGTATATAAAGCATGGAATTTCACAATATCGACCGTTGCCGTAGAAATCGTTTTTCTTTAATCGTGTAAAACAAAAATATTCAACATAACACGATTACAAATATGTTTCTATTGTAGCCAATTATTCATGGACTCCGACAGTAACAGTAGTTAAAGGTTAACATCGCTAGAAGCTCAATAATTCATACTTATCTTAATGTAGAAGAACACACTGAGCCAAAAAATTTAAAAAGCGGGGGGTTCCAATAAGAGCAGAGGGCTATAAGATTTTTGAAAATTAATAATGGGGGGAGTCCATTTATTGCTCTGTTATGTTATAAAGTTTCAGAACTCTATCAACAGAAAAACATATTTATAACAGAAATACAGCTAAAATGAAAAAACCCACTCCAAAATTTTGAATTTCCAAGACCACATTTTGGATTTCCAAGACCACAAAATGTGGGAAAAACCACACTAAAATAGGCCCTGTTTGCATGACATACCGTTTTTGGTATGAAAGTTGCTAAGCTGATAAAATCTACTGTACTGCTCGTTATGTTAAGAAAAAATTCCAAAAACATGTTTTTTCTTCTGATTTTCAATCTGTGGCTGGACAAGTTCATGTGATTTTTCAGTAAGTTTGTAGAGCCTTGGTGTTCTAACAAAGGGTTTTATATACTTAGACTTATACTTAGCCCAGCGGTGGCTCGCAAATTTATTCAATGTATTAGTCTAAAACATATTTCGAGTTGCACATAAAGTTACATCACACCTGGTTTATTGTTAGTAAGTTGAAATTGAGTAATCCAATATACCTGCCTGAGTGTGCAGCCCAAGCAAAAAATATTGAGATAGCTTTCTGGCCAGAAACATTTTAATGAATACGCAGTAGCATAATTTCTTGCAGCAGTCAAGTGCCGCCGCAACAAACAAAGCATCAAAATTACAGCAAAAGTGACCGTTTGAGGGACGCAATAGATTTGAAGAAACTATTCCGAAGAAATTTCTTGAGCTGATTCATGGCCATTGCTCAATTAGTTTTTAATCAGCGACACTGGTATATTTTAAGAAGAGAGTTCATTCAATAAGTAGCATTTGCAATAAAACACAATCGTTCAATATGACACGAACGGTTTGCTTACACAGTAATGGCTTTTCATTCCATTTGACGTCACCATACCTAACCCCTAATCCAGATAGAATTGCAATATAAAAACGACTGTTTTCACATGAACAGCAAATTTAGTCAAAATGAGTATTCTAGCCGAGGTAACTCTGGTCGTGTTCTGAGGTTCACACCCCTCTTCAAAAGAAGATCAATGGGATGGAAGATGAACACGCGAGACTGGAAAACAAGTACATTTAACAACTCTGTCTGATACGATTGGCTTAAGCAGAGTTCAAAAAAGCGGCCTCATATTTTTGTTTTAGGAAGGTATTGTAAGTCTTAGGTCATTCGCTAGAAGAAGGATTCTTGAGTCTGGGCAATAGAATGAAGATAGAATGACTTAAACCTTGCGTTGCAGCTTTATTTTCCTTTCACCTTACAGGCTGCAGTCCAGAAAAAAATCAAACACAGTTTCAAAACGTAAATAATCTTTGCCTTTAAAAATATAAACAACTTTTGATAAGATGAAATATGCATCATTTAAATACTAGAAAGGTTAAAATTTTTCAAAGGTGTAATTTTTTAGACGAACGGATACATGGGCAGTTAAAAAAGTCAGTTTAGGATTGTAATGGAGACATCTTGCCATTGAATGCGTACTACACTGGCCTTTCAATGCTAGTAGCCATTAGGAGTAGCGCGGTGATCGTATTTATCCGGGGTTTCATTTCCAAGAAAGTTCCAATGATTCATGGGCTTCTGTCTGCAACAGAAAGACAAACATAATAAAATATCAACTCGAAGGACTTACTCGGGGCCACTGTGAATGAATTTCACTAGGAGATGTGCGATAAGAAATTTGCTAACGAAATGGGCAATGATACTATTGCCACTGCTGAATGTTAGAAAAATCGACTTCAATTGACTAGAAGGATTATGGCATAAATTGAAAAAATCAAAAGTGAGTGATCGAAGGAGATATTTCTAACACCTAGTTAGGCAAACAAGGACATTTATTTTGCGATGGTATTGCAAATAGCCATGCAAGCAAACATCTTGTGCAGAAATATGAAGAAAATAAAATCAGAAATGCATTTGCGTCATGCAAAAAACTAAAAGACAGAGCTTTGCCTGCTCCAAAAATTAAAGAAGGGACTCTCTAGGGCTAAAGGCAAGACGTTAAAAGACATAAAAAAATTATCAAAGATTGCTCATAAATGTTAAATACCTTGATGGTCTTGATATTTCCAGCTCAAGTTCGTCAATTTTACGGTTAAGCTCCTTTCGTTCTTGCAGCAACTGTCTCTCACGGCTCAAAAGAGTGTGGACCTGAACAATATAAGAATATTTTAGTATTTGATCTGCCTTCCACTACTGAGATTTAAATGCAAAGCACGCAGAATGTCTGTGACACAGTACTTAAGACACAATATCATTTTATATCGCAGAGTACAAATTTATATCCTATAAAAAAAGAAAAAAAATACCCAAGTTCACCCTTTAGAATTCCAGATACGTTTTATCTTTCGAATTTACAAAATACAATTTCAACTATAGTCACTTATCACGACACTATTTCCTCATCATTCTGCTGTAGCCTAGCATTAGATTTTTAACCTTTTTTAACCTTCTTCAACCCGTGAAAACCGACAGTTGAAGAAGCACGGCATGAAGTAATGCAACAATTCCACGTGTTGATTTAACCTAATTTAAGAATCCTCTTTCTAGTATTGTTATATGTGCAGTGTAATATTGGATAAAATGGCTTGGAATATGTACCTGACTTGGTAGAGGGGGGTAGTAAACCTTTCATATGACTATGAAAATTCAAATGCAAGTATGTCATAAAGGCAGGCAAAAGATGACGGTTCCTAGCCTCCCGATACGAACTGCGTCACTCATTTCTTAGGTTTTAAAGTTCTGCATCAAAAACTGCACGACTTTACTAGCGAAGGTTTTTGAACTTTTGGATAATGAAGAAGAGAGAATGTCCACTTGCGAGCCTCAAAATTATAAGCAGCACAACGAAATATTTGTGAAGGGAACAGCAGTAGACGGGAGTACCTGGGTGCTGGCAGCATCTGCTCTCGCCTCCGCATCAGCCGCTATTCTCTGTAGTTTTTCTACGGACGCACGTGTTGCCATTAGATCCTTCTCCATCTGAGAAGAAAAAGGAATCAAAAAACTGTTTTTAATTTTCCCTAAAGCTGAATTTGCTAACTTAAAGAGCAAGTAGGGTGCTAATAAAGCACAGCAATAAAATCAAATAAGCCCAGTGGCGAATCTAGCCTTAAAAATCTGGGGGTGGGGGCTAACCAGGGGTCAAACTTTTACTTACAGGGGCCAACGTTAGCCATTACTTTGCGAACTAGTGTCGTGGTGGCTCAAAATTAGCTACAAGGCACCGATTTTTAGCGCTCCCTAGAAAAGTATGTCCTTGGTAAAGCTCTATCAAGGTTGTTATCATAATGCCAAATAGTTTTATTAATGGCGTAGCGAGCAGCGAAAACCTCCCCGTAGAAACGCCACTGATTAAGCGATAAATTGTCAAAGAAGTTGTTGCCAATTTTGTGTTATTAAGTGCTTAACGCGGTAAAATTTCAAAGAGACTGTATTCAAAATAGATCCTTTGCCTGGAAGAAAAGACTTTCTGCTACCATCGCCATTATACCACGCGCTTTAAATATCTGTCAATTACAGTGCAAGCTTCTCTTCATTCCGTAGAGCGTGTCTTAAACCAGACGAAAAGCTTTAACGTTTCCTGAAGGTATACAAGAAAAACGTAAGACAAGGGGACAAATAACATAAAAGAGTCTCTCACTTGTTCGGATTTTTGCTGTTCAACAGCAAGCCTTTTTGAAGTGTCATCACTTTTGCGCTGCAGTCTTGATGCTTCTTGTCTAAAATATTTGAACAAAAACTGAAATTTGAAAGTGGGGATGTAAAAAGCTTTCCTCTTAGAAAGGCCTAGAAATTGGGCTTTGCATGTTGTCAGGAAAATGCTAATGGGCTAAAAACTTTTTCTATCTAAAGCTCCCTACAACATCTTATAGCTTTACCCAAAACAGAGAATTAAATAAAAAAAAGATTGATAAAATGAAATAATCACCTAAGTTCGTTGACGTTTGATTCAAATTTCTGTGACATGAACTTGGATTCATCCCGCCATCTGGAATTTTAGAGGAAACATGTTGATTGCGGTAAAAAAGTAAATAAATACGTTGTATGACTGATCTAAAACTTCTAGGTACATAATAGTGACATCGAAAAATAGAATGCTCCCTCCCAATGACATGAATGTACAACGAAGCCTAGCCATGTATGTGAAATATTCGAAAAAAGTGCCGTATAAAAATAAAGCGATTAACTGTTTAAAATGCTATCCTTCTGGTACTATAAAGAATTATTTATCAACGTCACTTAAAATGTATAGTCTTTAAGAGTAAGGCTGCCTGACCGGGGAAAGCCTAATACACCACTTGTAGATACATTCAAATACTTTCATTTAATATTTCAGATACGACCTTGAGTTTAACAAGAACACATACCGACATAAAAGGTACGAAGGCTGTTATTATGCCAGACCACCTGGATACACCCTTAAAAAGTTCAATTCATCTAAATGGATAACAAAGATTGTGTTTACTTGTTCCCAACTCTTTGTTGTGCTGTAAACATTTCTCGTAATTCATCAACAGTCTGGCGATTAATGCTCTCCGTTGCTTTTATTCTTGACTCAAAATCTTTAGCTTGGATTTCGAGTTTTTGTTTCAAAGAAGAAATCTGCGATAACACAAACAAAGATTTGGCAGTTGCATTTTGCGGTCAAACCATAACTAAGCCATAAACGTGTGTTGATTTATCAAAGAACTCATTTCAACCTAATAATGATACTGGTACGAACTGGCAAATAAGCACAGTTCAATCAAAACTATTTGAATCAAGCATCACGATATTAAACTTCCAAAATTGTTTTGGAACTTGCTACATATATGTGAACATTTATCAAGGAATTTTAAAGAAGGTTTTTAAAAATACTATTAGCTTAAAATTCAGGCATTTTGCATAGAAAGACATGACAATATTTACTTCTGCAGCACTTTTTACGTCAGAATCTCCCTTTTGTTTTTTGGACAGCAACGCCCCCCTCTTCAGTTGATCGATTTCATCTGAAACAAATAAAAATGCACTGTTTGAATAAATGCTCAAAAGAATCTTGATAAAGTATAGTTTGCCCGAAATCTTGATAGCAATTCTTCATTCTTGCACTTCTTTTTTTCCCTTTTCAAGGCTTATTGGAAAGCAGAGATCCCCAAAATCTATGAAAACCAATTGACTTCATGAGGGTATGAGGGTATCGTTTATTAGAGAGAGGCTTTTTTCCATGTTTTTGTGTAAAGGGAGGAGTTTACTAGAAGGGGGGGGGGGGAGGTTGATCGAGACTAGGCGTAGATGAGAGGCAATGAAGCAGTAAAATGTCAAGAAAACTGCTGACAGTGTCTATTTTTATACGTGCAAATTTGACTAAAGCAACTTAAAACGATATACCTTTTCAAAAATACTAAAAGATGTATCTGAAAACAGCTATCAAAACAAGGCATTCACTGGGTATGGGTGTTTGAGAAAACACAAATGGGAGGGGGGAGGGGGCGGCAGAGGTTTTAGTATAAAGCATCGCAGAGTGAGTGAAACATGCCTTAAATATGAAGAAAATCATATTTTTTTAAAAAAAATCTTTCTAGTTTTGGTGGTCATTAGATATTCTAAGCACAACTTGCACATCAATTAAACATCCAAAATCCGTTCAGTGTCAGTTCGCCTTAGAGCTTTATCCAGCAATTGCTTCATACTGTTTCATTATTTATTTATAAAACAGACAATAAAATAAATACTTTACCAAGCAATTGCAACTTTGATTTACACGTTGTTTCAACTTCTTCTTCTAACGTTTTGATGCGCTTTTTCGATTCAGCAATTTGAGATTTTAGGAAGTTCTTTTCATTTTCTGCCCTGAAAAGGAACAGTTTCTGGCTGACCGTATACTTTTCGAATAAATAACAAAATAAGTTAAATTATATACAAATATATTATATAAGTTTGAAATGGCATGTAGAAGGGCTGGAGCCACTAAAAGAGACTATTTCACAAGGGTATTAAATAGATCGCAAACATGCTATGCAGTAACGAAAGATATGTTCTTACCTTTTACAGAGCAAGAGCAAATGAAATATAACTTGCCACAAACCGAGGGGAAGAGGGTAAAGGAAGACCAGCAAAGTCAAATGTGAAAGTAGTGACAGGCTGGATATGGCTTTTACAACCAGCTTAAGAAGAACATTAGATTATGTACTATTTTTGATAAAAAAATCTGTCGAATGCAAATGTCGAAAATAAAAAATAAGAAGATAAAAAGATAAGAGAAAGAAGAAGAAGTGAAGAAAGAACAGAAACAAGGAGAAAGGGAAGTAGAATAAAAGTATGAATAAGATGATAAAATTAAAGTTAAAAAGGAGAAGAGAAAGAAGAGGAAGGTTAAGAAGGTAAGAAAAGGATGATGAGAAGAATAGGAAGATATGGAGAAGAAGAGAGAAAGAAGAGAAGAAGCAGATGAAGGAGAAGAAGAAAAGAAAGAGAAAAGAGAAGAAAAACCAAGAAGAAAAGGTAAAAGAAAAGAACAAATTAAAGAAAGGAGAATAGATGGAAGCCGAATTAAGGAGAAAATAAAGAATACGTCAAGCCAGTGTGTGTTTGAAGAATTCTGATTCCTTTTTGGAAGAAAATGTAGGGAATGTGAGAAAGTTAACCGCATTGTCGTGACAAAGCCTATTCCATATTTGAAAGAGAAAACAGCGAATCAATTTATACAGATTAAATAATCTACAATTAGGACATTACTTTCAATCTATCTAAAAACTTTCTCTCGAAATTTAAACTAGAGATCCCATCCATATTTTCTATATGTAATTATATTTGCTTCATTGTCTAAAATTTTTTTAATTGGTATAAAAGAACTGCACAAGCTGCAAAACGACAGATCAAAGCTAGTGTGATGAGCTGTATCAAAAATTGAAAAAATTTGCCAAAGTTCACTATAAAAATCGCTGCAAATCTTTATGGGTTCAGAAAGAAGAACAAAATAGAAGGCGACACAACAAAGCTATAATATTATACAAGTTGTGTTTCTAGCATTGTAAAATAATTGTATAACTTCTATAAATTTTACAGAAGAACAGACTTACTGCAGCTCTGATCTTTTTAATGACGTTTGCAATAGATCTGCTTGTTGAAAAGCATCGTCTCTCGATACCTCAACTCTGGATAATCTTTTCTGCAGCTCTTCGATACTCTGTCCGGCTCTTGATGCCTCCGAAGGGCCATCATTGTACATCTAACAATTAAACACAAGATTATAAGCCAATTGACTCTATTGACAAAGCCACGTACATTGGATTACATTGTCTTTAAAAGTACATAAATACACAAGGTCAAGTTAAAAGCTTAGATATAAAACTTGCAATAATCTGAATTAGGTTGTCCCTGCCTTTTATCAATAAATATATTACTAGCTATTTATGACGGATTTCATGAATATTAGAAGACAAACGAAGATCCTGTTCATATGTTATTGCAACAAACTATGTAATATGTTCTGTAGCTTAATTATATCATCTATTACTAAACTATATCATTCATATCAACGGATTCCACTATCTCGTTAGCAAATTGACGATATACGGTACTATTTTTAGCATTTTATGAAAAAATAAAATGTTCAAAAAATTAGTTTCATTTTAAACTCTAAAACAGAGGTTCTAATAGCTGCCTAATTCTAGGAGACAGGATTCTCATGGCTGCCAAATGCTAGTGAGACTGTACGTTTCTTGGTTAAAAAAGAATTGAACAAGAGAGAATACAGTACCTTTTCAAGCTCCCTTTCAACAGCCGTCTTTTCTCGAAGAGCTCTTTCTAGCTGGGCTTGTTTCTCTGCTCCTTCCTGAGACGAAAACCAAACGTTATCAGGTTTGTTTCTAGGATATCATGCAGAAGATTAAATAGGAAAAAGTGGCAAACCTAAATAAACAACCAATCAGAATTGTCCCCCCTTTGCTGCTAGACCATTCCACTTAAGATTTATGTTCTCGGATATAGCTCAGTCCTTATGAACGTTAAAAGGTGGAAGGCTGTGACAAACAGTGGAGGCTGATGTATAATTTGTGTATAAGCATTAACTGCAAAGCGGTTCTCTGCTTTAGAACAAAATCGCAAGAAATGGCAAAACTTTCAAGAGGTGCATTGTATGAAGTGGAAAGGTCCGGCAAATATAAGTTTATCTGATAGGCGGTAACAGCATAGCGCATCAATTTTATTTTTTATTCTGTAGCAAAACGCTTCGTAACATATCGTTCGTTTATTGTGATCTTAAGTAAATATAAACTAACAATAAATAGCGTAATGTTTAATTGAGAATAGTGTAAACAAAAACAATACTGGCAGCGAAAAACTCGTTGCAAATGTTTATTCACTTACAGGGTAAAATTCATAAATCCATGCTTTATTGCGAAAATCACCCCGTTTACTCTGCGTGCCAACAGCAAATTCTTTATCATCATGATCATATAACTCAAAGCTACTCATTTTGTTACTAACATTTGCAGGTGTAACGTATCGACTCGAAACACTATATTTCTCCTGCGACCTGCTGGGAAGGTCTTTCGGATAATATTTAGATAATCAGCACAAAGAAGTAGAAGAGAAGTTTGCTTTGGATTGACAGCATCGAGCTTTGTTTTCTTTACGCAAGGATTACTTCCACATGGAAGCAATGACTGCATAGATTAAGACTTAGCTAGAAATGATTACAATCAAACAAGAGATTCCACATTCACGCTAGAATCCCCTCCTCCACAGCAGTGTGGTGGTAGCAGCTCGTCATAATCTCTTACATCACAATTCGTATTCTATTTTCAATAGGATTAGGAGGATTGCTTTAGTAAAATTTGTGCAAAAGAGTGCGTTTTCCAGGGAACTAGAAGCATCAAAATTCGAAAATTTTCTTGCTGTTAGAAAAAGACGGTTATTATAATATAAATGGATTGTGCATTATATGCCACAGAGTTTGATTGGCAAAATGTATTGCCGAGCTTTTTGTTAGCAACTAAAGAATTTCAGGTTATTGTTGTTAATCAGGTTAATTCGTAGTCCACACCCCCAAACAGGGCCTGTCTCGCGACGGCCCTAGGTTTCAGCGCCATGTTTTCTAGATTCTGGTGAGGTTGTCCTAACCAAAAACTTAAACGTCATAAAAACAATGTTATTTTTGTACAGCCAGGCACTTTCATTCCATATATTTTCATCTAATTATCAACTTTCCACAGGAGTATTGGCCCAAGGAAAACTGATTTTCAAGGGGCGCTCCATTTAAAACTTGCAAAATCAAACTTATTATTTACAAAGTGACGCAATATGCAAATGTGATTATCATGTCTCCCCTGTTTACTTCACAACATTGCTGCGCAAGACCCCCGTCTAGTCGGCCCCTGAGGGTGAGGAGCCAAGCAAAGCACGGAAAAGCGGAAGCTATATTGTTCCTCAATGACAAGTGACATTGACACAAAAAGCGATCAACAGTGTGAGCAGGAAGGTGATCTCCAAAATTTCTGGCTGGAACGAAAACTTGTGGGTTGTTGAATGAAGCCGCACAAAGATAGATTTCCTTCAGTACACGCTGGATTTGACCTATAGGTTTTGTATGACTTGCAACAACAAGAGAGCAGTTCATATGAGAACGTTGATCGTTGACAGAAAGTAATACTAGTAACGCTCTGTGGGTGGATATCTCAACCAGCAAAAACAACCTCCAAAAGACCCCATGCATCAACGCAGTAATCAAATTTGACACTGTTGGAGAATGTCTCGCATATTGAGTTAAGAAACATTCTGAAGTCATTGCAGCAGAAGTTTTTCATGCAAGTTTTCGGTGAGCTTTTGCAACGTTACTGTCTTTTTTTGACATGGAACTTAATCAAAACGATCGTAGAGGGGAATATCGTTTGCCATGTGACGACCATGACAGGAAAAAGAGGGGCAGGGTTTTCATTTCAAAGAAGCAAATGGTATGCTTCGTCATAACTGTAGTTGTTCTAGCGATTATTTCGGCAGTGATAGGCACAGTCGTATCTCTGAATAGAGAGTCAGCAATCACTGAGAGTGAACCATTTCACGCTTCGAATCGCACGAGGAAAACGACTGGTGCAAGCACGCACACGGATGAACTATGGAAGAATTATCGTTTGCCACGAAGGATTCTGCCCGAGCATTATTGGCTGACACTAAGAATAAATATGTCAAGTGACATTTTTCACGGCAAAGTCGCAATTTTAATTCGGGTTTATGAAAACACAAATACCATCATATTACACACTGATCCAGAAAACATGCAGTACAGCAAGATTCAGTTGCAAACCATGTCGAAGTCGCCAGTAAGTGTCATAAGCACACGCAGTTATGGAGAATATCTTATTATAGAGGCAGAAAAAGAACTAACGACTGGACAATCATACATTTTGACTATTTTATTCAGTGCACCGTTCGGAACTTATCCAACTAATGGACTTTACAAGCTGGGAAACGAAATGATTTATGATTCAGAGAAGCAAGAATGGATAGAGCAGAAAGATATGGCTCTAACAATGCTATTCCCCGTTCATGCACGTAGAAACTTTCCCTGTTTTGACGAGCCAAACATGAAAGCGAAGTTCTCGCTTATACTGTTATACAATCGAGGCTACAAATCTCTTGCAAACATGCCCCTGCAAGTGCGCCGTGTATCTTCAAGCATGAACATCGATCAGTTCCACACAACTCCTAAAATGCCAACGTACCTTCTTAATTACGTCATTTTTGATTACACTTGGACATCCGCCACCAAAGGGGACGGAAAAAAAATTCGACTTTGGTCTCCAAAGAAAAAATGGCGCAGGAGGTATTTGGCATTAACTGTGGCAAACAAAACACTAGAGCGCTTTGAAGCATTCTTCGATATGAAGTATCCTTTACCAAAGCTAGATATGATAACTGCCCCTTCGTACACGTACAAAGCGATGGAGCACTGGGGTTTGATAAATTACATCGAAGATGATGTTCTTTTCCGTGAAACTGCACCCCAAGAGGACATGATTGCGAGACAGAGTGTAGCCTTATTGGTAGCACACGAGCTTGCACATCAGTGGGTTGGGAATACGGTCACTATCAAATGGTGGGACGACCTTGTTATTCAAGAAGGTAATTTTGCCTGAATTCCATTTTGCACTTCAAAGTGTATCCAAATATCGAGAGATACGGTAGCGTTTATGTACCATTTGAAGAGTAATTTTGACTGGAAAAATAAAAAGTTCAGGATATCTTGCTCAATTTTTCATGAGGTGTTAATATCAGCTGATCAATATTTTGTAAATTTTCTGGAGAAATCATTTTAAATTTGCTAATCCTGGGTTTATAGATATATATATATATATACACTTTATTTTCACGCGCAGAATATGGAATTTCTCTTTCCGCATAAAAGTCTGGAACAATGATGCAAAATTTTCTTATAATGAGACAACTTCAAAACTTTACATCTAAAAATATAACTCGATTTATTAGATTGGAGCCTTCAATCACGGGGCACAACCAAATAAGCTTCAAAGTAAAAGTGCCCACTGCAAGAGTTCTTCAGTCCAATCCAAAAATATCACTTTGAAACAAAAACAACTACAAATGGGAAACAAAACAACACATCAATTCAAATAATCGTGCCTAAGTAGGTTCAAATTTCAGAGCTAAGAAGATCTACTTGTTCTAAACTCCAAAAGGGGTTTCGACTTCAAGCTTCATCCAAAAAGATAATTCACCAAAAATTGGCCATTTTCAATCCAACCCCTACCCCACCCTTTTCTCGAATTAAAACTGTGTTGAGTTTACGCCCCGTGATGTGGAATAGAAAGATGGTCATACGGTGTCAAATCCTTTCTATTGTCCAAATTAGTCCACAATTAATTTTTCCATCCTCGTTTCGACGTCGGTTGTTAATTCCTTGAATATTGCCCCCCCCCCCCCCCTAAAAACTAGTTCGCAAACATGAAAGTTATTTTTCGAAGATTTTATCTGGAAGCGCTAGTTAAGAAGCCAGCTAGCGTAATTGTGTTCGATGAAATGCGTTGCAGTGGAAAGCTTACTATAAAGTGGTATATTCAAATACGTTGTCAGCACCATAATCTTCATTTCTAGGGGTTGCAGAATACCTCCAGTATTTGGGGGCAGCAGCAGCTTTGCCTTCATATCAAATTATGGATCAATTCTACAACATTGATCTTCGCGATGCTATGGCCGACGATGCGCTCAGAACAGCCGCGTGCATTGCTAAAAAAGTGACGTCAAGCCAGGATGCGGAGCACAGTGTAACCTCATTGGTTTACGCGAAAGGAGCTTCAATTGTGCGAATGTTGCATCATTACATAGGAGATGAGGCTTTTCAAAGCGGCATGAGGTTGTACCTTAAAAAATACGCATATGAAAATGTGGACCGAAAAGACTTCTGGGACTCATTCAGGTGAGAATACATTGACAGAAACTGACATTGACACTTGTGTAAAGGTACCAATAGCTTCAACTGCCATATTAAATCATCGTTTCAATGATAGTTTGTAAAATTTCGTTTTAAATCTACTAAGCTGCGTGTTTAGGATCGGTGCATACTCACAGCATACACTACGAACTTTCAAGGCGTTGGGATGCTCCAGCTGCAATAATTTTGGCCAACTCTCAAACCCTTTCTCCAGGAAAATACAGCTCGAGAAACATAATACCCTTTTTTAATGAGGTTCTAGAGTGACATTTTCATGAAAATGAAATTGAAGTACTTAGTCTATCTGTTGCCAAGCAATCTAGCCATAAGCTTTCTACAGGATCAAGCTTTCTCGAGGTTTCTTTCAGTACGTTTTCCAATAACCAACACCTTTTGACGCAAGTGTTTTATCATCACGAAACATATCTGTTACCTCAAATAGCCGAACAAGTCAGTTGCGAAAGGTCTGTAGTAGGGGAGGTCTGAACTGTTTTAGAATAGAATTTAGGTTGAAAGTTCCTCTCCCTGAAAGTTCATCTCCCTTCTCCTTCTTTTTAAATCAATCTCGATACAGCCTGCAAATATTTCTTTTCAGTCAAACGAGTAATATCGACGTTTCATCAGTAATGGAAGGGTGGGCCCTTCAACCTGGTTTTCCCATCATCACTGCCTCAGATATTGCTGATGGAAAAGTATATCTTTGTCAGCAACGATTTATCAAAGGAAAAAGAATACCAGGTACATGCAAATACATTTCACTCTTATCAGGGAGGCTAGCGCCATCATATTTTTAACAGATAATGACAGCGCACGAAGTCGTTCTGCACTGGATCTTGCCACTATATCATATAGCTAGTGATAATGTTGCTAACCAATCTACCGCGCGTAATCAGATGGAAACCTGAAAATACTAGCTGCAAGGGTAAATGGCGGATTTAAGAGTGGGGGGGCACTAGGGGCAGTTGCCCCTTCCTCGACGAGTTGAAGCGGTTCTGGCGCCCCTTTTTGGAAATCGTGCGCCCTTTTTGAAGAATGAGAATCAGGTGAAAAAGATTCTGAGACCGATATATTAATTTGCTTCAAAGATTACCTCAAAGTTTTGTTGCTTATTCGGAAAATGGATCTGAAATTGTTGTATACAGCGTACTCTGGTCATCAATTCTTGAAAATGTTTCAGCGCCCCCACTACCATCTGCCCCTTCTTCAAGTTTGCTTTGGATCCGCCCCTGGTAAGGGTCTCTATCATATGACCACTTAAATGATTGTTTTAAGACATTTTGATCATAAATTCTATCAATTGTTATAAAGAGCTATCATGTGAAAATTTCGTTGTGTACCCATTTCGCTTTGGAAAAGCTCTGTGCTACCTAAAAAAAGGATTTCATAGAAGTACAACAAAAAGTACTGTCCTTATAAAAAAGTGTATGGTTATGCGGCATTTGATTTATTTGTGTGTGGCCTATTATGTAGCAGCATATTATAACATTGGTAATCCAATATTGCCTTGAAGGGGAATGGAGAAATACGACATGGCGAGTTCCTATTACCTACGTCACATCAAAAGATCCAAAGGAAGTGCGACGGTATATTTTGAATTCACAGAACTCTACAATGAGTGCAGACGGGAAATGGTTCAAAATAAACGTTAATGCTGGTGGTTACTACATCGTGAATTACGGTATTGAAAACTGGCTTGCGTTAATAGAGCAACTGAAAGAGAACCATACAGTATTCAGTGCTTTGGACAGGGCTAGCATTATCAAAGACGCATTCACATTGGTGGATGAAAGGCTCCTTCCTTCGAAGGTAGCCCTGGGGCTGACCACGTACCTCCACAAGGTAATGCGTACTTAACGTACTCCCTAGAAAGGGGAGAGGGGTGAATCGTAAAACCATAAGATGTAGGATGAACAAGATAAGGGATAGATCGTTAAAATGGCTGTCCACTTTCGAACAAATGCCAATCAAACGAACGTACAAAATTATTATCATAAACTTACAAAAAACAAAGAGGGTAGTAGAAAAAATAGAAAGAGCGGTCGCGACCTTCAAAGCGTCCCTATATAGCCTTTACGGAACTTCCCTTGTGTGAGAAATGTTTAAAACCATAGGGTAGACACCATATGTAGTGTAATGGGATTTCAAAATACAAGTAAGGAACATAAGAAGGCAAGAAAGCTACATTCTGGCAGGACGTAATGCAGATGGACGTTTCTACAATTAAATAGAATTAACAAAAGTAAGTTATCAAAAGATTTCAATATTCCTAGAACCACGGTAAAAGACAAACATAAGAAGTCGCCTCTGTCGTAACTCTGGCAGAGTGAAATGGCTTTTACGACAAAAAGCTTCACTAAGATGTACCCAACAAAACACAATTAACTGGATAATTGCACTCGCCAAAAAAAATTCAGCTAGTCACTTCTTCGAATGCTTTCGATTTATGCATAATCGAAAAATTTGACTTAGCAATTCTTGTTGTAGGAGATGGACTGGATTCCATGGGAATATGCCAAGCAATACCTTGCTGAAATGATTGTCATCCTTCCAACACGATCTAAGCTCAGAAAGGACCTGACAACGTATTTTTGGAATATCTCGAAGCCGGTATTCGAAGTTATCGGATGGGAAGAGAAGTACACGTTAGGTGAAAGATTATTGCAAGGGACGATGGTTAGTGCCGCTTTGAATGCTGGGGATGCAAATGCGACTACTGTCAGCGAGAAAATATTTCGGTAAATTATCCATGGTTTTATGCTAAATAAAATCGGTTCAGCTTATTTCACTTATGAGTCCTGGTTCTAAGATAAAACCTGTATTGGAGTTTTTGGAAAGTTCAGGACAAGGGTGATGTCAAAAAACTTTAACAAGGCGGGTTCCACCCCTTGCGCCCCCCTTAGAAATCACCAATGGTCCAGGAACATTGAAATTTCAAGGAATTTAAAATAACCTGAAACAGCTTCATAAAACATGCGATGATTTGATTTGTCCCGCAATTTCGTAGACAGAAAGTGTTTTTCGACGAAAGCCTTAAGAATTAACAGGTTTTTCTTTGCGGGGATTTACTGTTACAGATATTTATATCTTATATAAAATACACAATTCGCCCCATTATTCACGGTCATCCCCAGGTATACGATCTTACATTACTGGTTTTCTTTTGAAAGGGACTGGATCAATAATAACACCCACATACCAGACAACATACTACAAACGGTAATGCATTATGGCGTCACCAAAGGGACCATAGAAGACTGGGCAGTAGTGTTTCGCAGAAAAGGCTTTGAAAGAAGAAAACACAGACAAGCAGCTCTTTTGAATGCACTCGGGGCCAGTAGAAATACATGGGCATTGAACAGGTGAGGAATCAAATGCATTCAACGTTTTAATGGTCGAAAGGTTTATCTATAGGTACATGAAATAAGAGAAGAGTGTTTCAGTATTATTTTAGACTGAAAAGATTGAGACAGTCACATAAATAGCACGGTTAATCAATATGGCCAAAGAGAAGTAGGTAGGGAAAATCAAAAAGCAAGGGAACTTTCGCATATAACAAAACCAATGTACTGCATAAAATAAAATAATGTCTAAGTTACGATCAGGTTAAAAAATGATTTGCTTGTTGTTGTACTAATGGAGAAGCTCACTGTTTGGCAAAGTGAAGAAGGTTTTGAGGAATGATTACTATTGCTGGCCAAATTGAGCCTAGAGGGTGAAAAAGAAATAAAAATGGCTTTGAAAAGAAAAATATTTATAGCATCAGAATGTGGTTCACCGATGGTATCCGAAACAACGGAAATAGCGTTTTAAAATCTTGAGAATGATTTAAGGAGAACAACAAGACATTTTTCAACGGAAAGGTTTTGAAACACAGAAAAACTCAACTGAAACAATTAACCATCCACCTAGCAACGAAGAATTCAAAAAAAGCGGTAGATAGTAAAAACCCCTTTAAACCTCCCCTATAAACGCTTTCCTTAAAAATAAAAACTTATTCAAAACCTCGTTTGATGAATAAAACATCCGACTTTGTGTAGCTCTGGACTGTTTTCATCCGGCACCGAAGCAGAACAGGAACAAATATCTTTGATAAGCTGAATCAATTTAGCTTTTTCTTTGCAAAAAGCCTTTAATTGTATAGGAATAGTACATGTCACAGCAATATCGGACAGTAGGATTCTTCATTAGGTACAACAGTAGCAACAAACACGCGAAGGTTTCTTCATTTACTTTGCCAATAAAAACTCGTCAAAGGTCTTTCAGGCTCGCTTGGTCAGTTTAGGGTACATATTTGTTATCTGTTTTCTGCACTGTTATAATGCTATCTTTGTTTTTCAGCAAAGATTTTCAGTAGAATTTACTAAGCGCTTAAAGGCTAGTATTCCTCGGTAACGTTGAACAAGAAACAACATTATGTTACATGACGAAGGATGTTTTGTTTTAATGTATTTGTAGTGGAGCTATCAGGATGGGGGATACAAGGATTTCGATAATGTTTACGCTCTGGACTACGGATCCGCTCATCAAGCCTTAGTTTAGCTTACTATGACAAGATCTTTCAAGTAGCTATCTGCTTTGTACTAATTTGCTTTGTATCAGTCAGAAATGTTAATGAGCGGATCGTATATGCTGATCAATCACTTCAGTCCCAGCTGATCAGTCCGGCCGCAAATACAGTCAAATGCTTTCCATTTTTAGGTTACTCGAACTGTCAACCATGACACGTCATATTTCGGTGACAAAGTCAATAAATGCAGTTGCTGATGGAAGTAGGTTAGGTCGCTCTGTCGCTTGGAACTTCATCAAAATGAACTGGAAGCAACTGCCGTTTTCGACCAGCGCCGAATATGCCGTGAAATCGTACGTGGTGCACGTGGTTGAAAAATTTTCAGACACTTATCATTACAACGATGTGTATAGATTTTTAAGAAATGTATTTGCAACGGAGGAGCTACCGGAATCTGCGATGGAGATACTAGCAAAAATAAGAAGGAATATTTTGTGGGTGAAAACACGTTCCTCTGAAGTTGAGGATTGGCTTGAAAGCAATACAGTATAAAATGTTTTTTCGATACCTTAAATTTTCAAAATTGTTTAACAAAAACAAAACAAACTTTACTTTAGCTGTCCTTTTTCAAATTTCAATCGTTTGGAAAGCATTTTAGTTTAATTAATAAAAATTTGCAATTAAGTTAAAGAAAGCTTTAAAAGGTTTGTCATCTTTGTCAAATCATGATATTTCCATATTATAAATCTCCTGTATTCTGTTAATTTTCATTCTTCTGTTTTATGTTCATTTTTTATATCAATGAGCCTTGGCTAAAGGTTCTTGTCAAAAAACGTCAATAATGGTCTAGCGTTAATGACAGAAAGCGAGCAGAATATTGACAGATGCTTACGCTTAAGCCTGGTCGGTAATATGGCTAGAGGGTCATGTTTGAGAAAGTACAGTAGATTTTTCATTTTCAAGATTAATTGAAAATCTTCCCATTGCTTCCCAGTAATTTTAAACTTTTTCACTTTATTTAACAGTCAATATTTTTCGTTTTAATTGTTAAACGCATTGTTCATTAATGTTCCTATATCAACGAGCTCTAGAGATGAAAATAAATTTTATTGTTCCTTATTTCTGTAAGTAAGGGGGAGCTTTATCTCCAGATCTCAAGAAAAAACCGGCTCGATATCATTACTGATTAAAAATTGGTGCCTTCTAGGTGTTTTTCCAAGTGACAGAGAAGGAAAAATAGGTTCAAGGAATACGGCTTTGACCTTGCACAAGGTTAATTTTTAAAAAACAGACCTTGACCAGGCGACCATCCCCAGGAATATGACACTCCGGATAAATTCAGGTTAAACAAATACACTCACCATCTCAAGATAGTGGATTTCTTCCATTAACCGCTGGGTTTGTCTATTGTGCTGGCCTCTCTGATTTTCAAGCTAAAAAGGAACGGGGAATAAGTACGAGAGCATTTCCAAAAAACATAAGATTGGGGTAAACGATCAAGTCGGAAAGGTGGAAGAACGCATTGTCCAAGGAACCAATGGCAAAGCCGCAGTGTCAATCATTAGGATGGAATTCTTGTACCCCTTCTCTGGCCAAACCTATTTTAAACTACGTTTTTGACAAGCCAGAAAAAGGTACCATCCCCCCGATCGCTTTATTGCAATTCATCTAGATTAGCCCATACTAGACGTACGGCTGTTGTATGTATGCAAAAACCGAATGCAAAGCTTCTAGCAAACTATATGCCTATGAAGCAACTGACTGCCTTATTCAAAGCCAATATAGCCTTGAGGAAAACTCTTACAAAAAAATTTATTCAAAGATATATGCTACGTGTATTTTATCTACATAATTTCCATTTTTAGTAAAGGAGGCTAGATAAAGAAGTACAGAAAAGGATGGGAAATTATAGGAAACCTCTGTTCTTTTCTTCTTTTCCGCATCTTTTACTAAATTGTTCATTGATTCCTGAAGTCGGGCGACCTCTTGAGCAAGCTGCTGTTCTTTGATGGATGCCTATAACGGACAACAAATGTAAATAAAACCTTGGTTGGAACATAAAGTTTCCTTTGAAAATAGATGAAGCAGCGACCACAACAAAATTACATTGCCGAAGCATTACAATAAACAAGCAACTTTTTCAAGAAAACCATTGAACTTAAAAACAACTTAAGGTATATGACTTGATGGATTATAACGCATTTAACTTACGATGATTGAAATTTTTTGCTAAAAGACAATTTATATACATTTGTGTGCTGTTATATTTGCAGAGTTAAAGTGTAAAGGGCCTAAAGCCTAGGTTACCCTTGTGACATCGGAAATGATAATAATATGTGTAAATGGCCTAAAGCCTAGGTTACCCTTGTGACATCGGAAATGATAATAATATGTGTAAAGGGCCTAGAGCCTAGGTTACCCTTGTGACATCGGAAATGATAATAATATACAGAATGATATCTTCAAAGTTCAGACTACGCATTCATTCTGTATATATTCTATTGGGAGATCTGAGTCATAGAGAGCCTACGTCGAATATTTATTTATTATATTTGGAGCATTTGCTTGGAGCTTGGCCTTGGGATTAAGCCGGAAAACCTCATCCCAAGGAGGGGTATCTTGTTACATTATAAAGCAAACCAATTGATGAGAAATTTGATAAAAATCTTTGCAGACCCCAAGAAAACCAGAACAATGAGGGGGTGATTAAAAGGACAGATTATACAGAAAAGGTAAAAGAGACTTAAAAAATCATCGATTCTTCTCTAGAATTAATTAGACATTTGCAGAAACCTTTGAAGAATTGGGCTACGTCCACACTCACTGCTCCGTATTCGTTTCTTTCCGTTCAAATTGGTGAAAGCGATGTCCGTTCGCAATGATTCGTTTTGCAATGAACACGCTTCACGCTTGAATACGAAAAGTGTTCACACTGTTTCAACAAAAATACTGTTTGCAGCCTCATTTTTAAAAAGAAGCCACAACTTGAAACTGAGGCAATTGCTACCAAACTCTGCAAAGGTTAAATTTTTGATTAATTGTATTTAAAAAGCTTATGTCATTTGTGAATTGCAATTTTGAAATGTTCGAAAATTGGCGGGATAGAAAGCACCCATGTTGTTGCTGTTGTTAGTGTATTCGAATGTCTCCGTTCTTGGTGTTCATCGCTCAACAGGTTTTTAGAGCTTAATAGGAGAAACGAATTCACGAAATGACTTTTTCTCTCGATAATTTATAGTCGCAAAAAATGAATGTGATAACCCAGAATACAGCAACTACGGGTGGTATTTTATGCTTTATACTGTGTTTCTTTTCCAAAAAGGTAGTGTTGACGTATGCGAAGAGAAACAGCAAGTATTTTGTTGAAAAAGAGAGCACCAGCACGGTCAACGTTGACCAGCAAAATTATATAGTAGCCAACCGGTGGCATCCCGGCTCTATTTTGATCACAAACAACGTGTCTTTCGATTCAATCTTCCATTAATTCTCCTTTAAAACTTCGGAAAAGCTGATTTCAAGCAAATGAATAGATTCGACTAGACGTTGGAGCCATACACAGGTATTTGACAGTTTTGAAATTACTCAGTCATAATGAGCGACGAACTTCATTTACAAGAAAAATTTGAAGTTGGGGTCATGAAGAGGAGTATAAACTGGCGTAGAGTCAAGCGGACTTTGCTGAAATTTCTCAACGGGACAATTCTAGTGACACTGATCACATTTATCATCTTGCACACCCAACACGGCCCATTTTGGAAGATCCAAAAAACACAAATGGGATCAACGAGTAATCGAGACAATTTGAGAAATTTTGCTGAGGAAAAACCTACGAAAAAAGTAAAAGATGTCAAAATCAAGGTGCCCTGGAGATTTCATCCCGAAGACGACGGTTTTCTTTTTCCTAAGATAAACACTATTGAGAAATTCATTGCATACAGACCGGCTCCTGTCAGCTGGCCTAAGCAGTTGCTTCAGTTTGAGAATGCAGTGGTATTTGCTTATCTTTTGGAAAGAACATTACTTGTTCCACCTCTGATTCCAGCCAGGAGTTTAAAGCAAAACGTCACAATAGATTCTAATAAACATTTTCCAATATCACAGATTATCAACTTTAATCTATTATCCAGAGTCGCCTCACTGAAAGAAGTAACTATCAAGGACATTGAAAAGCTTCATGCATCAACTAATGTGTATAATATTTGCCACGATCGCCGCTTAGGCTTTTGGGTGGACTTTATTCCTGCTGTTGAGGATATACAAATATGGCGGCTGCTTAAATCCCAACGGTTTACTGCATTTCCAGTGCGTCTTGATGACCACGAAGTTGACTTGATGTGCCCTGGGACAATCCAATACGGGAACCGTTGGGGACCCCCAATGAAGGTGAAACCAATAATAAGATCGATATTGACAGAGCTTTATGAAAGAGACGAAGACTTGCTGTTCTTTGAAGGTGATACCCTTAGCACTAAAGACATGAGGTTCTTTGACAAAAAACGTACTAAAACGGTACAAGAAATATTGATATTCCATGTTCAGTTCTCTAAGAGAATCAACAGGCTACTAGCCAAGTTGATGAGGCATTTAGGCCACAGGTATAACGCCATTTTATCAGGACCTCTTTCCAAAAATGGAAGTCTGGATAGAACTGAATTGCAAATGAGGTTGCAGGTTAATGGCTTGTTCAACGGATCAAAGACTATTTTCATCTCGTGTATGCGAAAGGATGAAAATGAGTTCAAATTTCTCAAGAAGCTTGGCTATGATTTGATATTTCAGAGCCAACTGGATATTCAAACGCATAAAAATAACACTTTGCTACAAAGCATTCACAAATTATGCTTAGCATTACTGTGCGCATACGCTTCAAAGCTGATAGCGATTGAAGCTCCTGAAAATGAATTTTTCGTTGAACATTTACGATTACAAAATGTCACAATGAAGGACGGTCTGGTCGCTGATAACATAAACGTTAGGTGGGCTAAACATACTCAGCTACCAAGAAAGGACGAGAGAGTAATACTTGAACGGAAAAATCTAACATCGTTCAAGACTATACCGATGGAAAACAAAATGCCGAATGCAGTAAGGGTTAACCTAACAGAAAAAATGACAACTAGCTTTAAAAATAATAGCTTAATGGCTAATGAAACACAACTTGGACAAACAATAAGGGGGGCTGCGAAGAGCAAATTGCCGCCAAAAAGTAGCGGTCAGCCGAAAAAGACCCGAACCAAGGTAGACCTGATGGTCTGTAGTTTCTGTCTCTACATGAAAAGAATAACGGCAGAGCATGGCTGTCCTAGTCTCTCATCTTGGTGTCATTAAGTTTGGCGATTTCGGTTAGAGAAAACGATACGCTTTCCTAAAAGGCCTTTTAGCATACGAGCTGGCAGTAGCCCAGACAAATACTGGTACATAAACTCAAACTATACAACTCTATGGCCACGTACGACAAGGAAATTCTCGGGTCATTCATCAGAATTCATGTCTGCCCTAAGGCTTTTGAAAAAAGAACCGAATGAAGCCCGGAGTTAACCTGTCGCTATAAACAACCGCTCTTCACGGCCAACATCAACTTTTTTCTTAATGACAAATTTACGATTGGGCCTGGAGCCCACGGATCAAGAACAGTTCCTTGTACACCACATACTCGATTAAGCACCCAAACTTTTTAAGAAGTGCACCTATTGTAACCTTTCTGTTTAGCCTGGGCCACGAAGAGAATCAACTGTTTATCGAGATATGGAATAAAACTTTCAGAGGGTTGAATTCACATTGATAGCTCTACGTACCTGCTCTTTCTCAAGGAGAGCATTTTCCACCAGCTGGACGCTGTCACGAACATGAAGGGTGGCTTGGTACTCTCTATCTTCAAGTTCAGCACTAAGAAAATTGAAAACGAATTTTAGCGTTTCAGCAAATGTGTATAATCTCGTAAAGAAATTTGCAAAAGCAGATACGAATTGCAGGATAACAGAATAACTCTGTGTCATTATTTAAAAAAACTCGAAGCCCTAAACTCAAAGCTTAAAACCCAAAGACATCTTGGCCCACTAAAAAAACGAGTCGTGATCATACAATGCAAATTCTGGCAAAGAAGTTAATGTACTGTGATTCGAAAATTCAGGATAGTTAAATTTGTATAAATTGTCGAATGCTAAACCATACAGCTTGGGCTAAGCAGGGGAAGTCAAGGAAGGAAAGTTTTCTCAAATCAAAATGAAACAAGATTCAGGTAACGGCATTATCGTAAAATGATTGCAGGCATAAAGGATAGAGGACGGGTGTCATTAAACGGTAGTGTTGAATGTGAATAAAAAAGAAGTTTCAAATTGTTTCCTTGTGTTGTCAGCCTCTAATGATCGCAAACAAGCATAACACTGGCTAACATCACGAAAATTTCAGTCCATAGTCAATTCTGGCTAAAAATTTATCTATTTAAATAAAATTTCTATTGCAAGCATTGCGAAGAGCTAGTTTGAAAGTTATAAGAAATTTAAAGAAAAAAAAGGAAAATTAAAAATTTCTATGCCACAAAAGCCATGGAATCACCACCTCCATTTCTACTCATACCATCAAGACAGTCTTCGTTTGAAGACTAGCTAAACGAGTACTCACGATGAAACGAATCTGTCTACGCATTTTGTTCATAAATAAAGCTTTGCAAATTTGTTTAATTTGTCTCAATCTAGCAAAGAGCCGGGACTAAACGGAGCAGTATCATTGAGTTAAAAATGGGAAAATTTATGATATTTCTAACGGCAAACCGGAATTAAACGGTAAATGCCTTATGTTGTATTTTTTTACCTTGATTCAGAGATAGTTAAATCTATGAGCCAAAAAGTACTTCAAAGAAAGGTAAAATGGCAAAAATCGAGAATCACTCTGTCTATAGGGGGAGAGTGAATCCTTAAAAAAACCTGTGTATGCTTTTCAAAATATTTGAAACATTGCTCCTAATTGCGAGGCTCTTTTAAAGGTATAGATAAAAAACATACTTCTTCTTTTGCAAGGATAAAATGCTCTCCTCCAAGTCTCCTTTTTCGCCCCTTAGCTTGCCAATTTCTTTCAACATTGCACTGCAACTGTTGAGAATGATAAAGCAACAAGAAAATTATGCTACATACGGTTGTATACAGAAAGCATGATGTTCAAGCTACTAATCGAAATGCAAGCCAATCAATAGAGATTGAAATTCTTTCGTCTCTAAATACAATCGAATGGTTTATACTGTTATTAAGTATGCGAAAAAAGATTAAAATTTTGATAGCATACAGAAGTATCCTTTGTGACATCAATTCTACAATTGTTAGAAGTCAAAATGTGACGCTAAAATGTCGCTTAATTTCTAGATTGGTTATCAGTTTCAGGGTTAATGTTCTGAAAACATGCTAGAAATAATACCAGTTCCAGAAATGCAAATGCTAATTGTCATATTCAAACCAACGAACTACACTGAATGCTGACTTCCATACTCTTTTTCTCTCTTTTTTTCCTGACATTTCAACAACAAAAAACAAACATTTTGTGATCAGGAAAATTTTCTAAAAATTATGATCAGTAGTAAACTTATTTCAAAACATATCGAATACATTTTAGGTATTTTTGATTTGAAAAAAATTACTGTATGTGAAGAATTGGCCGCATTTTCTAGCGAAATCCTTCATAAGCATTCATAAAAATAACACATTGTCAAAATTACCGAGACTCTAGTTCTACAATGGCATTTTGCAACTGTCGAATGGTACTTTCTGATGTTTTCTCGAACCCAATCGCCTTCTGGGTATCCTTGTCCTGAAAACAATAACCGGAATAGTAATGTTGGAGATAGCAGAACGGGATGATATTCTAGCAGAACCTGCTTAATACTGTTTATCAGCGAAAGCTATAACAGCCTTTACATAAAAAAAAATACGCTGGTCGCGAACCATTCAGAACCATATCAAATTATATGATATTTCGGTAAAATGGTGAGAAAAATTGAAAATGCAAGAGATAGGAAAGCATGTAAAAGATGCCTAATGAATGATGAGCAAATTGAAGAACACGAAAAATAAACCTTTCTTTAGCAGCGAAAAGAGGAAAATACTTTGAAGCATTTTTTGATCTATTTTTATAGCGACCATCAGTTTCTGATGGTAACTGAGTTTACAACTGGTAACTCAAGCTGATTTCTCTGTGTCTTAAACATACTCACTAGTAGCTTCATTTGCGATTTTAAGTTGTCTAGGTGCTTGGTTAGCTCTTCATTTCTGAGTTTGAAAGTCTTCAATTCTGTCTTCGAACGCCTGCAAGCAAATGACTTATTATTGAATAGCTGGAACAGCAATTGCGTGGAATTTGACCTTAACAGCAAGCAAACAACATGTGTTTACCTAACAATGTTGTTTAATGTTGATGGTTGATTTCTTTAGCAAGGGCCTACTTGGCAAAACTCTCCACTAGAGGTAGATTACCGGATCTATATCTTATATTACCGGGCAATAATACATTGAATGAAAATTGAATCTGACACAAAATGTTCGCAAAAAGTAAGCCAATTCTAAATTTCTAAACTGGGTCTCTAGCATACAGATTTCCTATCGTTATCTATGATTTTTTGCGAAAAACGAAAGGAAAGAATTTTTTCAGAAACGAGAAAGGAGAAAAGTCAGATAAATATTGTGTCGGAATACATTCAAAGAACTAAAGAAGCAATGAAAGCATAACATATGGAAAGGAAATCTCGAGGTTAGATAAAAATATCTAGATAAAAAATTTAGAAATTGCAACACAGAGCTTTGTTTAGAGGTTCATTTCAATGAGTAAAGTTCGAGGTTAGATAAAAAAATCTAGAAAAATCAATTCAGAAGAACGTAATTGTTAAATTAAAAAAAAAATTCAAATGACAAGAATTCCTTTTTCAACAATGATAAAATACAAATCTACAAGAAAAAGGGCATATAATAATATAAAGTAAGAAAAGAAAAAAAATTAGAAATTGCAACACAGTGCTTTTTTTAGAGGTTCATTTCAATGAGTAAAGAAAAGACCACTTAACCATATCTGGGTGATGTAAAGAAAAAATTCTTCTATCAAATTTCAATACTTATGAACTGCAGATATCAATCAAAAGAGCGAAGCAAAAGATTTCTTGATCTGTTTAAGGGCAAAGCAATTTGAAATTCATTTAAAGTTTTTCTCCTACCGTAGTTCAGCTCTAATAACATCTATTTCTTTATCTTGGGTTTCAGCTGTTTGCAAAAATTGCTCTTGTTCCTATAAAAGTAAAATTTTATGCTTTGCTTAAAAGAATCGAAGGGCACTATAATGTCAACACAGTAGCTATAGATTTTCAAAGTTTGGCCAGTTGCTAAGAACCAAACTGCATCCTGTGGGGACAAAAGGAATAACTGTCACACAATATAGAAACCTTTTTTTATTAAAACGCAAGAAAAAAGGATACTGAAAAATAAAAGGGTGAAATAAATAATTTGCTGTCAGGTAAAAGGTAAAAGATTCTAAGGAATTGTAAAGAAATTATAAAGAAACCATGATGAAGTGAAAAAAGATTCCAACTCACTCACAATTTTGATCTTATGCTTGTCTCTTTGGAGGTCTTCTGCATATTTTCTTGCCTTTCTTAAATCATCCTGTTAAAATGAAAATGCAAATCAAACGTTTTTCAGCAAAATAACACCCTTCCATTTTTCAGTTTTGTTTGATTGTTTTTTGTTATAATTTGATTCATTTTCAAACTATAAATTTAAGCATATGGCTAACCTAAATCTGCAAATTAGCAATAATACATAAAATTTCAGGAGGTCAAACAAAATTTTGAAACATTATGACAAATTTATGGCCATATTTTAATAAGTCTATATTGAAACTCTAGACCAAATGCTTGATAGATAGGTTGGAGACTTACTTGGTTGTAGTCTTTCGTCTGCCTGAATAGGCAAAACATTATTTTAAGTCCAAAGCTATGACTTATTTAATCCACTAACTTCCATTTTTTTTAAAATGTTTTTTCACCCCTTCATCCCAATTTAACATCAAATTCTAGCATTTCCAGATTATCCTCAAACACAAAATTGAAAATTAAAGAGATAATATTTTACCCGCTTCACAGATATATTTATTAGATAGCACAAAACTGTGCAACATGCACCAAAATCTTGTCCCAACCACCATAAATGAACAAACTCCTACCTGCAAAGCTCCAATGTCAGCATTTTTCATAGCAATCTCTTGTGACTTATCCTTTTAGAAAATGTATAAAAAGTTTAAAATTGAAATAAATTAAAAAATGGTTGGAAAATCATATAAAAAGTGAGAGTTTTGCTTGCAACAATGTTAAATCATTCACAAATTAGTTGACTATTTGCTGATAATCTACCCTATACAATTGTCCAAAATAATAATCTCCAAGTCAATGTCAAGAATAAGGCAAACCTATGCCAATATCTCTTTCCAGCCAGTTTAATACTGTCAGACTCAAAAAACCATGCTATTTGTGAAAGTGAGTAGGAAAATTGCCTTTCTAGGTTCATTTCCTTTGCTCGAGCTCTTTTTGAAACTGAGATTGGATGACTCCGTTTTCGAATGCCTCTTTCTTCGCTGATCCCAATAAAACAACGTGTATCCAAATTATTCCGTTTTCGGACTCCACTTTGAACAGTGTTTTTGAATAACTTCGGTTTGGTATAAAATGACACCGTTTTTTAGCGTATTAATGGAACTCAAATTCTAAAACAGATTCACTCGAATCCGTTCTCATACGGAAACAGAGTAATGGCAACAGGGCCTAAAAAACTTGTATCCTTTTGTTGAATTATTTTGTTTTCAAGAAATTCTTCTAAAATTCCATAAAAACTTTTTGGCTTTATGAAAACCACATACACTTTTTCAAACACACCTTCTAATACACAAATGACATCAGGTCTTCATAAAAATCGTAAGGTCTCCATTTTATGGATTGCACATCATGGCATCCCATCGCACGCCTAAACTTTTCAAGGCGTGCGAATACCAGCACGCCGCCAAATTTCATATTACCAGGTTTGTAAATGTGAGATTTACCTGATAAGCAGTAAATCGCTGTTCCAATATTCTTGAACATGTAACAACACTTAAATGTAAATCAATTAGTAGCAAAATGAAAAAAATCTAACCCTTATATTGTCTTGCAAGTTGTTGAGTTCTCTTGTTACTTTCTCCCAAAGATTTTTGAAGTTATCCTTTTCCTGGGATATTGAGAATTAATATGAGTTCAAAATCATTTAAAAAGCATATTTTCAACAATGCAATATACTTTAGGATACTTAAAAGTATTTTCTGGTGCCAATTAAATTTATTCATAAAAATTTACTGGTACAAATCAATCCTTATAAAAACAAAGATAAAATTTTATTCAAAAAAGTAAATTTAGCATTTATCAACTATGGGGCATTTACAATTCACAGAACAGCAAAAATATTGAAAACCTAAATTAAGCATAAAAATCTGAGCATATACTTTACTCATGATCAGAAATGAAAAAAAAGCATTCAGAACATTATTAACAGATGACAACAGAGCCTGTAAAATGCACTGTTTAAATAAATAAAGAAGAATCCTCACTAGACTTATAGTTTTTAACTGATGCTGCATATTTTCAATGACATCTTGGTTGACTCCAGACATGCCCTCAACTTGCTGCAGTGCCTCAAGCTGGTTTTCGATGCTTCTTCTTAATTCTTCATGAAGTCTAAAATGAACACAAACAGCCATTTTCTCAGTAGAACATCAGTAGTAATTCACTAAACATTAATATAAACAGACACAAGTTTTTTATGTGTTCTTGATTTTATTTAATGCTATAGAAAGACCTGCCATAAAGCCTTTTATTGTAACTATTTTCTAATCAAATAGCTGGATGCATAATTAGATAAACACATATAGATAAAAGAAGAAGTATATTGTGCATAGACAATGTATATATGTAACCAAGTATTCTGAAAAAAAGGTTTGAAGAAAAGGAAATTTTCACAAACCGGTTGTTTTCCTCTACAATCTTATCAGTCTTTTCCTTTAGTGCATCCTGTTCTTTCTGCAATAAATGTAATGACAAGCTAATGGTTTAATAGGACGTCAAATCTTCAGTACCAGGTCCTTTTACTTTGCATGTAATGTTCATGCAAAAAGTACCCTGTTTCTCTTCTACATTTTTTAAATTCAGCATAACTTAATCAGTAACAAAAACATATAACTTGCAAATTATATCAGAAAAGATCTTATATTCTGTTTTTCGTAAGTAAATATGACTTTTTTTACCTTGTAGAATTGAACTTGGTCTTTCAATGCTTTTATGTTACCATCATACTCAAGCAACAGTGGTGAGATAATACTGAAAAGCAAGAAAACAAAACGAAACTAATCATTACCCTCAAAATGATGGATCATGGCAAAAGCTATTTTACATTCTTGTTTGCATAATGTAAACCTTAAGATAAGAAAAGCAAAACAGTTCTTATAAAATTCTTAAGGAACAAACCTTGGGTCTTCCAGCCAAGGAGGTAGCGAATCATTATCCTTTCAAAAGAAAAAAGAATTTAAAAAAAACAAGAAAGCAATTAAAACTCGAACTGGTCCTCCAACCCAATATTTTTGTTATTGAAAGATGTGAACAGTAACATGGTTACAATGAAGCAAAGAATCAAATTATCTTGCTTGAATATGTTAGCTTGTCTGCTGGCTGTCAATTGATCTTCTTCATTTGTGGAGCTTTTGAAGTTTGTTGGAAGTTAAAACCACTACATCCTGTCAGTCAACCGTTCAGAGTTAACTGTAGGCTTTGCAGCATGTTTCATTTTAAGAAAACATTGAGAATTAGCTGATTTGATAGGTTACAATGGATCTACTGTATAGTCCATCCAATGGGAAATTTAAGTGGCCAGCAAAATGCGTTGAGACATTATTAGTGCTACACGGAATTCAAGATTTCCATTCAATCATTTTGGATTTGGTACGATCTTTTGGAGCTAAAACTTTCATAGAAAGTTGATGGCATAATATGTAACTTACTTCATATGTTGGTTCTTTTATTGGAGGGTACCTTCTTTGATACTCTTTCAAAACCGCATTGAGTCGTCTGACTGAAAAATAATACGCTTTTACTTTTCAGGACACTATTGGACAGTTTCCGGAGCAACACTGATAGATGTAACAGCGCCTGAGCTGATGAGGTCGATTAATTTTCACAGTTCGTCGACAAAATTCTCTGACCTCTGGCAAGTGCACCAGTGCTGGTTGATATATTTAAGAACTTAATACTTTTATGATAAACCATGAAGCATCCAATAAAATGAAACTCTTAAACCCTATCAACTTCTGGATATCTTGCAGTGGTATGTCTTCTATGCTACCGTAACGTATAGAAGGAAGGCCTAACCTAAACTTTAGTCTGTTTGCTATTAACGGCGAACGCTCCTCACCTTGGTCCTGCAAAAAGCCTACATAGCCACTTCCTTGATCATCCTTTTGTGCTCTTGGTGAATAAAGTGCCTCCATTCTCTTGTCTTAAAATCTACTTGCTACCTTCATGCTTCATTTCAACAATACTTGCCAATGCTTCACTTCTCCATTTTGGTTTTTGGAGGGAAAACACAAATCTCAATAACATTCGACCCAGGTCTCTTGGTCAAACGAGGGTGGTTCAAAATGCTTGTCAAAATGGTGTGTGGTAAAATTCTTTTTGGGACTTTTTGAAACGTAGGGAAAGGGAGAGGCATAGGCATACACCACTAATATTCATAATCATTCTACCTATATTAGCAAAATTTCCAAATGTGGTGATAGGCACAATATTGGCACTGTCCCGGTCTTCAATATTAAATAAAGATATATATTTCCAATATTGACCAATTTCTATAACCAAATTTTGCCCTTGAAGATTCGGATTTTATCTGACAAAATCCGAGCAGCAAATCACTCTATAGTAGAAGTCTGTAAATCCTGAAAAATCATTTTGGTTTACGGAAATATAGTATTTTCTTTACAAAAGTGAATTGCCCCTCGCAATAACGATTAGTACTGTAGTACAAGTAATTTATGTTGCGAAATATCTGAGAATCACCCACTGCTCAAGTCTGGGAATTTTCCGACAAAACAATGATTTTTTCCAAAAATCCATCAAATTTTGAAAGCAGAGGGAGCCACGGCCCTCCCTGCCCCCCGGCCACAACGCCCCTGTTGATAGGTAGAAAGATCAAAAGCTTGATCTTGTTCGAAAATTTAAGTCTTGAATTGGGCTGCTGGTCCTTTTTTGAGCCTAGAATTTGAGAAAAAAATTATTTCTTTGGGTCAGTCATTTGTAAAGTTACTTTACTGACTTCATGAAATTAAGAATTGCTTTTTGGGTCTCGAATATCAAATAAAGAAAAGTTGCAAAATTTCTTGTGCATGGCGATAAAAATTACTTTCTTGGATCAAAATGTTTTGCCAGAAAATACTTTTGAGAGGATGGTTTGTACTACAGCCTGAGCATCCCTATCATAAGTATATTTGAATGACTCTCCCCCTTTCCCACTCCTAACACTAATGTCTTTTCCAAACATTTTCTCATCATTTTTTCCAAAAGATAAAACCTCGCGGCTCTGCATTCACTGCAAGCTGTTCTTTGGGTTGGTCTAGCCGAAGTCTGTCTAGCTCGCTGTTGTATAGGTATCGATTTGTTTATTGTATAATTACCCTGCTTATTTCAATCCCTGCCTATTCTTGACCTCAGAGTAAGAACTAGTCAAGAAAAGTCGGCCAAGAAATAGGACAATCGATAATTCTGGCTGATTCAATTAATGCCATCAAAAACCTGATCTGGTTAATTTCCTTGATCAGGAGCAATCGCGGGGCAAATCACTCTTGAAAATGATGTACGAGATTAACAATCACAAGTGATTAATTTGTGATTAAATCAATTTTGTGTGTGATTAATTTGATTTTTTAGTGATAAAAGTGATTAATTTTCTACTAATTTTTTATTCTTTAGAAATTAAATCATAGATTCAAAAGTGCTCTTAAACAATGTCATGCTCAATAAACGTCGTCAACGGGTTTGCAACATACTGTATGAAGTTGAGAAAGAAAAATTAGCAGCTCAGCACAGGAATGGATCCAGAAAAAATTTGACCGTTGTAGACTTACAACGAAAAAGGTACAAAAGTTTAATAACATCAACAACGGAGGAAAAACATTGAACAGCTGTTGATCACCTTGCAAAAGACATTAAGGCAAATCCATGTTTCTGTTCTGTGGACTGCTATTTTTGTCATAAGAATTTGAATATGCTTCAAGAAAGCTATTTTTTCTGTACAGTAGCATTAGTAACATGAATGCAAAAAGCCTTGGATTAAAAACAGTGAAAAGTTGTTGATCACTTTGAATGAGAAATTAAGGCAAATGCATGTTTTCTGTTCTGTGGGCTGCTACTTTTGTCATAAAAATTTGAATATGCGTCAAAAAAGCTATCTTTCCTGAACAATAGCATTAGCAACATGGAGCCAAATAGCCTGGAATGAAAAAACGTTGAACAGTTGTTGAACACCTTGTGAAAGACATTAAGACAAATGCATGTGCTCTGTTCTCTGCCCTCGAAAGTGATGTCGGTATTGAGAAATTAAACTGCCATTCCTGAAACTTTCACCGATCTAAAAAATTACAAGTTCCAGAACTTGATTATCAAACTTTATCTGTGGAAATGACAAGAATCTGACATGAATCATCTCCCATAAATGTAACAGTTGCAACTGCGAAATCCGGAACTGTCTGGATCTGCCCCTATAGCAATGGGTGAAAATGACTGCTATCAGGCGTGGTTTTCGGTCAGATCAACTTCAGCGGCATTTGGGCAACAAAAACAGCTATGGTTGTTTCAGTGACCCCGGCGTCATAACTAGGCCTTAATTTTTTTGCTCCGTTGCAAGGTACTTATAAAAGCTTGTTGTTCCCGAGCGTGTGTTTGCAGATTTTCAAACGTGTTCATGAAAAGATTGGAAAAACATGAAAGGGAAATTCTAAATATTGAATTTTTTAATAACATATCCGGATAAAAGTGGGCAAGGATTGTAATATTTGTTTTGAGTAACTTTTGTGATTAATGTTATACTCCGTGATTAATTTGATTTTTCTTTTAATGTGATTAATTTTTGATTAAAGTGTGATTATTCTTTAAAGCGTACATGATTTTAAGCAGTGATTTGCCCCTCGGGAGCGATAGCGATATAGTTTTATTTCACTTTCGTTATTTTCAGCTGTGTGAGGGAGTAAGTAAAGCTATCTCTTCACACGGAACTGATTCAAACACGACTGAAAGGCTGGGTTTGAGATGATACTATGACGGAGGAGAGACATTTTATGCTTTAATACCTTTATCATAAGATAATATCAAAAACCTATATTGGAGCAGCTCTTTCAATTGCCTTTAGAGACAAGCAAACACTTCTATATTCGAAAAGTTTCTTGACAGCTGAATAAAATTGAGCTTATCATTTAACAATTTATTTTGTTTAGACAGGTGAAAAGCTTTGTAACTTTTTGTAGAAGTTGGATGGTTGTCAGAAAAGTAACAGACGAAAATTCTGCTTTGCAGGGTAAAAGTTGTACTTTATGGAAAAACAGTTATGAAGAGTCTCTCTAGATCTGGTATGATCGTCTTACTGGTTTCCAATACAGTCTTGTCAATAATCAATATAGCACTGAATAACATTCTGTGCCGCACAATTCTGAAACTTGGTCTTTTGCGAAATATCGCTTACCATTTCATCTTAAGTTTGGCGATATCTGACTTTATAATCGGAATCTGTGTGCAATCCTTGCTGTCAACGCATTTTTTAGCTCACCTTCTTGAATCAGAAATTACCGAAGAACTCCACACGGCATACAAAGTGTGTTACGTTGTCTTTGGTCAGTTCTCTGCCATCTCGCTGGTCATGATTGCTTTTGATCGATATCTTCACACAAAGTATTTGGATTTTTACAATGCCCATATGACAAAGAAAAAGTCGCTTTGCATGATATTAGGAAACATCTGTACAAGCATTGTATCTGGTTTTATGTTCTTTTTTGGTTCAAGGCATGGAACAATTTTCTACGTTGTTACTGTTTTAACGATTCTATATTTCATTATCGTTGCAATGATCCTTGTCTTTTACGCAAAGATATTCTTGGCTTTTCGAAATCACGTGGTGACTTTTCAATTCCCAAATCAACATCGTGCTGATCTGCAGCTTCTCAAAGGGATTTTTGCTATAGTGGTCTCTATAATGATTTGTTATCTGCCTTTCGTTTCATACAACTTTTTCTTCTACTATAAAGCCAAAGCTACAAATGCTGACGAAGAAGACAGACACAAATCACTTATCTACGCTTGGCTATTTCAGATTGCTTTGTCAGAATCGAGCATCAATTCAATGATACTGTTATTATCTAACCGTAAAATGAGAAGGCATCTCAATTCGATGGTTTGCAGAAGACAAACTAGTGTTTAGAGAGTTTATTTTGTCTAAGTCTAAATATGGTTAGTGTTTAGAAAGTCTAAATATGGTTAACTTGTATTGTTGTTTGCAGCTACCAGGCAAGATCTTAGAACACCCATATGATAATAATTTCATTTTTGCGATTATCTACTCCTGTAATTATTGCTGAGTTATCTGAATTATGTTTGACCATGCAATAAGATTTGCTCGACAAACCTTGCGCAGAAATTATTGTGTTGTCCAGATATTTCTTGGTGAAAAAAGCCAAAAGCAATATGTTTCTCTGCCAAAAATTACAAATAATGAGATAAGTCATCTAATATTCAAATTGATATTATGTTTACGTGAATTGATATTGATATTTCATTAAGATTGTTGCTTCATATTTTAACGCTGAAAACTGAGTTTTTTGTTAACATGTTCGTGCTTGCAAATAGTTTACTTATAGCCAGAAGTATTGTCTTAAAGAAATCATGTGTTTTGATAAAAAGATGTGTTGACTGTATTCATCATTTTCTCTCGGTTCCTTCTCTGTTAAGAGGTTTTCACTGCTCATCTATCATTTCTTTTTGCAAGAAAACTCCATATTTGCCAAGATAATATTTTGAAAAGAGAATTTGATTGATATCTTTACAAATTGTTTTCAAATTTCTCCTCGGCGATACAGCTCCTTGTAATCATAGTGACGTCGAAAATATGCCCAAAAAGAGCGATGTTCTAAACAATGTTTGGCACTTAAACACAGTGGCGGCTCCAGCCCGGGATAAGTGGGAGGGACAAAAGGGGGTCTGGGACCAGGCCCTTTTTGACCGCGCCCTTTTTCTGCGAGAAGCATTTTATTTCTTAGGAAACACTTCTTGTCTCCCAAGAACTGTCATTTAATTAACCGTTGATATTGAACACTTTGGCTTGAAACTTAATTTCAAAGTTTTGAAATTAGAAGTTTTACGTATGTTAAATTAACAAAAAACCTATAATCAAGTGTTACTAGTAAAAACTTTTAAAAAGCTACACTGTCACGAAATCTAATGCAACGATCTGGTCAAGGTACAAAAAGTTCACAAAAGCTTTTGACGGGATACAAATTTCTAATCGATAAACCAAGTTTTTAGCTGTTTAATATTATGGACTATAAAATAGGCTTCCTCGATTTGATGGCAAAATGTTTTCGAAGATTTGATAAGTCAAATCTGTTGGAAATACCTTTCTCGCTGCATATTAAAAAAAAGATTTTATAGGATTGTAGACAATATTAAGAAAAAAGGACGGTAATCTACAAAATTACTGACAAGGTGATAATTGTACATGGAAAATAATGTTATTGCTTCACACCAAAATCAGCTTTTGACGATCTAGATAACGTACATACCCCCTCCCTCCCCGAAGTTTTCTCATCGGGTTGGCTAGAATCTCAAGGGCCAACTTCGTAAAAGAGTACGGGGGGGGGGGGGTACGTTCCGCCACTGTTTGAACATACCCTCTTTGATGTGTTACCCCATAAAATATATATAAAAACAGTAAACAAATTTGTTGTGCGCCTTCCTTGCGGTATTGCGCCTTAACAGCTGTCAGAAACATGGATATGATGATATGATACCATTCTGTAAAGAAGGCACATTGTAATGTGTTATTAACGCTCTGGGTAGAATTTAGTCGTGAAAAACAAACACTGATGTCCATGACCTTTGACTTCCCTTTGGTACTGAGTGGTTGAGGAGAATCATTTTCTGTGTCTCAAGAAAAAAGAGATGCAGAATGTTGGTTCTCGACGATAGTAAATGACCAAATATGCGTTTGGTACCGCAAAAGTACCTGGTATGATATGATATGTTTACGCTCTTCTGTGCTTTTTTCAGATAATAACTGACCAAAGAATATTTTAGGAAAAAAGATACGTTGCGAAAAGTTTGACAAAGGTATCAATACAAGAAATGAGCAATTGCCAACTGAGATAAATGTTTTGAAAGTATTTGAATCACAACAGTCAATTAATTTTATCAACTGATTGATAAAACGAGTTTAAACGAGTGTAACGTTTCACGATATACCAACTATAAACTAAGCTTAGTAAACCATTATGTGTAATCTACATAAAGCAAGGAAATGTTAATTGTTCTTTGATTGTAGTCATATGAAACAAACTCCATTCTTTATCAAAATATGAACTTTCATGAATGTCAGTGACAACTTGTAACTTTTAATGATGCAATTGAACAACGTTGGTAAAGCAAAATAATCAATCCTCCGTGAATCTTAAAGGCAATCTTTCGCCTACCTGATTGGCTAAGAATAGTAGAGTTCTTTATAAAGAGCATAAATAGTGAAATAAAATTCTTTATTCCTTTTGTGGCTATAAAAATGGATAAAGATGTTACGCCTATTTGGATTTGATGAAATCTTCTTTTGTATACTTTATGCAACCAACAGAAATCATTGACCAATCAAAGTTGCTATTATACGCGGATTTCCATTAGACGAATTTTGAGATGATCGTCATAAAACATCGCAACGGCACTTGTACAGTTGCAAAATATATTTCTTCCTGACGAAAATTTGCTACCATTTTGTTTTTGACGAAATGTTAAAAGTAAGGTATAAGTAGCAAGTATTTCCTTTTCTTCCCAGTTTTCTTCTAAAGATGCAACATTGCGTTTGTAAAGAGAGTCGACATTAGATTGGCAGGAACAATGCAAAAAACAAGGAGCAATACAACATAAAATGAATCTCAATTTAAAACCAAAAATTTCAGTAAAGAAAGCTTGTCCTTTACTTTTAGAAGCTTGCTTTTTCATAACGTATTTGCTGATATCGAATTGCTCCTCGTTGATTTGCGTTTTTTCCCTGTTGTTCATCAATCAAATATCATCCTAATATACAAATATTGATTGCCTTGGCTAAGCTCAGACTTTCAGAAACGAGTCACACTTTTACATATACATCTAAAACATTTTTAGACAAGACCTATTGGTGGCTAATTTCATCGTCAAGTTGCTTTTGAAAAAATGATAAAAAGTATCTCCTTAGTTTCTTATTATAGCTAATGAGAATGGTTGAATTTATGCATGGTTCCAAAAGTAAAAGTTCAAACAGCAACAAATATACTAAAAGCATTTTAGAACTGTCATTTACATAGAAAATTATCATGTTAAACAAGATAAAAGGCAAATAGCAAACAATCAAAGATAAAACTATGGCAACAACTCCTTTCAAAAGCAGCAAATCGCTGCGATGTCTATTCGACAGCTGAGAATTTTCAACACGATTCCGAAAAGTGAAAATTAACTTTTTGTACAATAGAATTACAAAGAACATTACAGTTAAACCTAAAACAGTCAGTACAATATTGACATAAAAATCAACTTTCAGCAATATACTATACCCAGACATTATCCCGAGCACTATGCTTATGCTTCCATTTCCGAAAATCAACAAGAAGACTTTCCTCTTTGTCATGTATGCATTGTAGAAATTTAAATGCCTTATATGGAGAAAGCGATCGAAGGCTATTGTTAGCAGCATCTTCGCTGAAAATAGGCCAAAAGTAATGTAGCACACTTGAAGAAACAAATAATATACATTGCTTACAATCGCTCCTTGAATCCGCAGAACCAGTATGACTGTTGTGCTGCCATTCACAAACACTCCAATGCAAAGATCCGAAATGGACATACTCAGGATGAAGTAGAAAGTGAAGCTTCTCAAAAGACGTAGTTTTAGAATGGCACGGCATAGGAATATATTCATTAACATATTTAGTACCATAATTATCAAGTTTGTGACTAGGACTGCAGTGAATTCGGCTTTAGAAAGTTCTTGATAAAGCAATGTTCTTGATGCTTTGGGAAGAGTCATTTCGATTATTGCACCAAACGTGGCTCAAGTTCAAACCAACTTTTGCGTCTCATCAGAAAACACAAAAATCAACGCAATTTGATTAAACTCAGAACGTGGTTTGCTACAAAAAAAATTAAATACAAATTAGCAGTTGATAAAAGAAAATAGATAGTCAATATGAAATAGGTTAGGCCTAGTAAGAAATACATGAACAAAACGAATATCTTATGAAAAACGAAAGCTAATATAATTAACAATAACAAATTACTTACAATCTATTTGCCTCTATAACTGTATTTGCATGACCAACTAACTGTACACGTGCCGCAACTTACAAGTCTTCCGCTTTAGAAAAACGCCCTCCGTGTCTTTTAATTCAATTCTCCGTGACTTGTAGTTCAATGATATACCGGAATACAACGCCCAAAAAGGTGTGCACAGCATATATAGTTGTGGAGATTGGGTACAAGAATATTAACAAACAAAGCAATAAACAAAGCAACGAAAGGTGAGAAGTAAAAGTTAGTCAGCACGTGCATAAATTAAAAAAAGAAACAAAGAGAGTCTTGCAGAAGTTAAAATGTTGCTGTCCCTCTGGCACAACTTTGCACGTTTCAAATCGATCAACCCCTCCGTAGAAAATTGATGCTATAAATGTTTTTCCTAAGTAGAACGTTGTTCTCTCTCTTTCTTTGTCAGAGCAAAGGTCTCCTTCTCTTCAAGAATATCTAACAGCTAGCGATTCAGAATTATTTCAGCTACTGCCGGTTTGTTTGTTTTCAGACTTTTAAAGAGTTCTGCCAGAGAATAACATTTGTTCAGCTTTAACAGTTTGTCTAAAGAAGCAAAGATTGGACAACGAATACTCAAAGAAATGCAAAGTAAGCATCCGCCGACTGTCAAAGATTTATTGCTTGTAAATGTTTCCATCGACTAACAATAACAAAGAAATAATTTTTTATTGATAACTTATCTCTTTGACGTTTTTGTGCAAACGTTGTCACCTGCCATTCATAATCGCGAATTGTTACGATAGCGACTTAGACCACTGAAAAATTTTGTAAACTTGGTTTAACTCGTATCATGGATGGGCTTTTTCTCTGTTCATGGGCTCCGACATAGGTTGGAAAGTGGGGAAGGGGAGGGGGGTAAGGGGAAATTTAAAAATTTGACAGCCATAACATAAGGTTTTAGAAAAAGCTCTGTTGTTTTGCAAAAAATTAGGGGATTATGGCCCTCCCTCCTTCGTCGCAGGCCCTGCCCTGCACAGCTCCAAAACATTGCTTTCGGATTCACTTTTGGGCCTCCAACATACCTGCCTTCCAGATCAGTATGAAACGCAAATCTCAAAATTATCTTATGCTTATTGCAAATACTACTATTTATTTTCATTATCGTTGCGAGGCAGACATATTTTTACTCCATTAAATCTTGAGATAAATACCTATCAAGATTTTTGACATACCTAGCAGTACTAATTGTTTTGCCAAAGCTTAACATTACCCAAAAATACCAAATAGGGCACCAAAATGAGGCAAACATGAACATAATTAATGACGAATTAATTGAAGACAGGATGCAAAAATGTATCGATCTGTTGCGACCATTGCCAGCATCAGGCTAGCAAAATAACCAAATGAAATATAAAAATGGCAATAATTTTGTCCATTTTTTATAAATCAGGGAAGACAGTAGAATTCTAATTTCATCGGCTACTAATTTTCACGACACATAATGAGATTTAATGATTCACTCAATGCCATAACAGTTACATTCAGAACCAAGGCTGCAAGCAATTCTCTTTCTACCATGCTCTGATAGCAAAGCTCTAAAGAGACATTGACATCGCCTTCTTGAGCAAGTCTTTGTATCCTCGTGAAATTCCAGCTGTGTAAAAAGGATTTAATTTTCACTTGGTTGGATTTTTATTTCCAAATTTTCTAACAGATTCATTTCGATTTCAATGGATGCTGGAAAATTCAATTTAAAGATGTTACTGGGCTGGATTTCCGCAAGAACTATAGAAACGTCTTTTTTATTATTTTTCGGATGAAGCAAATTCATTTGAGATTTTACGAATCAAAGCACGACAGTGTTTAATCCTCCTAAACATTTAAAGATAGAAAGGAAAAGAGGAAACATAAAAAACCTAAGTACTTTTCGCTGACATTTGCACAGAGTATAAACGTCAGATAATGACTAAAATTGTCCGTCAGATAATGACTAAAATTGTCCGTCAGATAATGACTAGAATTGTCCGTCAGATAATGACTTAAATTGTCCGTCAGATAATGACTAGAATTGTCCGTCAGATAATGACTTAAATTGTCCGTCAGATAATGACTAGAATTGTCCGTCAGATAATGACTTAAATTGTCCGTCAGATAATGACTAGAATTGTCCGTCAGATGTACCGGTTTGTACTCTCTGCAAGTATTGAGATATTTCCAAAAGAATTGACTTATCAAATCTTCGAAAACAGTTTGCCATCAAATCAAGGAAGCCTATTTTATAGTCCATAATATTAAACAGCTAAAAACTTGGTTTAGCGATTAGAAATTTGTATCCCCTCAAAAACTTTTGTGAACGATTTGTATCTCGACCAGATCGTTGCATAAGGTTTCGTGACAGTGTAGCTTTTAAATGTTTTTACTAGTAACACTGGATTATAGGTTTTTTATTCTTTTTACACACGTAAAAATTTGAATTTCAAAATTTTGAAATTAAGTTTCAAGCTAAAGTGCTCAATGTCAATGTAAATTCATTGTGGCGCCCCTGATATTTGATCGGCAATTGCCCCCTTGCCCCCTTCCAACACGCCACTGGCAATCATTAATGTTTTAATAGGAATAAAAGGTAAAAACTAAAAAACCAATGTCTGAATAAAATTGTAAAATTCATAATGGAAAAATGAGAAAAAAGGAGATAAGGAGTAGTCACTACCACCTGGTTACAGCCTCAAACTCAAATGTTTGTATTCTGCCTGTGCTCATAAGAAAGTGAAAAGAGAGAATCAGATATATCTTACTTGATTCTCAATCTTCCACTCTTCATGTTTCTTTATTTTGTTGGTTTTTTGCAAATTTCAGGTGGAAAACAATTATTTCTTTGTTGTATCTTGTACACTCCAGCTAAAATTAGCAGGTGAGAGAAATTCAATCGAATAGCATATGAATAACTTACGCATTTGAGTTTTTCATGAGCAACCAATTATCAGACTAAAAAAATTGACCCACGTTGACAGGTGGCTAATATAATGAAGACTGAAAATACAGTAAAATATCTTTTTATGTTTGAAAAAATCATTTGAAGGTGATTATCATAAGAAAGAAGAAATCTGTAGAAATCATTCTATGTAGAAATTTAAAGATTTATCAATTGAAATTCGAGCGTTAGACAAAGTCGACTGGCTCAGTGGCTTTAAATTTTCCCAATTCGGCCGATAACGCACTTCAACTTAAGCGCTATCTTTTCAACTTTAGTAAAGAATCTTGACAATAAAATATTGATAAAAAACAGGAAGTTCGGGTAAACAGCTTTGTAAACTATGTATATATGTAAACTTTTCTATGTGTCATGCAAATAAATTCCTTTTGTAATGATTTTTATGTAAAGTTCAATTTAATATGACAGGTGTAGCTGTAGAACTCTTATTTTATAAACATACGCTGGACTATATTGTATAAAATCTCTAGTATGAATCCACGTAGCGATGAAGAATTACCTTTTAATTACATAAGAATTGTCGTGACTGTTCAATTTTGGAAAAATTACAACTTGTTTTATTTAGCCAGCAAGCTTTTACATAAATGTAACTCGTTTTCGAGTTAATCAGTAAGACGTAATAGAAAATGCAAGAAATGCGGAAAGCTGGTTTTATGCGTTCATTCCTGTCCTTATGTTGGATTGTAAGAACAACAATATATTTTATATTATAAGATGGTAAATTTAATTTTTTTTGAACCATTGAAGCTAGACAATATTTTGCTATTGATGGACAATTAAGTCTCGCTGCATTTTAAAAAAAGATTTTATATCATTGTAAACAATATCAAGAAAAAAGGACGGTAATCTACAAAATTACTGACAAGGTGATAATTGTACATGGAAAATAATGTTATTGCTTCACACCAAAATCAGCTTTTGACGATCTAGATAACGTACATACCCCCCCCCTCCCCAAAGTTTTCTCATCGGATTGGCTAGAATCTCAAGGGCCAACTTCGTAAAAGAGTAGGGGGGGGCGTTCCGCCACTGCTTGAACATATCCTCTTTGATGCGCTACCCCATAAAATATATATAAAAAATAGTAGACAAACTTGTTGTGCGCCTTCCTTAACAGCTGTAAGAAACATGGATATGATGATATGATACCATTCTGTAAAGAAGGCACATTATAATGTGTTATTAACGCTCTGGGTAGAATTTAGTCGTGAACATTTTTTTTGAAAAACAAACACTGATGTCCATGGCCTTTGACTTCCCTTTGGTACTGAGTGGTTGAGGAGAATCATTTTCTGTGTCTTCAGAAAAAAGAGATGCAAAATATTGGTTGTCGACGATAGTAAATGACCAAATATGCGTTTGGTACCGCAAAAGTACCTGGTATGATATGATATGTTTACGCTCTTCTGTGCTTTTTTCAGATAATAACTGACCAAGGAATATTTCAGGAAAAAAGATACGTTGTGAAAAGTTTGACAAAGGTAGCAATACAAGAAATGAGCAATTGCCAACTGAGATAAATATTTTGAAAGTCTTTGAATCAAAATAGTCAATTAATTTTATCAACTGATTGATATCAAATGATTGTTATCAACTGACAACACGAGTGTAACATTACACGATATACCAACTATAAACTAAGCTTAGTAAACCATTATGTGTACTCTACATAAAACAAGGAAATGTTTATGTTCTTTGCTTGTAGTTATATGAAACAAACTCCATTCTTTATCAAAATATGAACTTTCATGAATGTCAGTGACAACTTGTAACTTTTAATGATGCAATTTAACAACGTTCGTAAAGCAAAAAAATCAATCCTTCGTGAATCTTAAAGGCAATCTTTCGCCTACCTGATTGGCTAAGAATAGTAGAGTTCCTTATAAAGAGTATAAATAATGAAATAAAACTCTTTATTCCTTTTGTGGCTATAAAAATGGACAAAGATCTTACGCCTATTTGGAATAGATGAAATCTTTTGTTGCATACTTTATGCAACCAACAGAAATCATTGACCAATCAAAGTTGCTATTATATGCGGATTTCCATTCGACGAATTTTCAGTTGATCGTCATAAAACATTGCAACGACACTTGTACAGTTGCAAAATATCTTTCTTCCTGACGAAAATTTGCTACCATTTTGTTTTTGACGAAATGTTAAAAGTAAGGTATAAGTAGCAAGTATTTCCTTTTCTTCCCAGTTTTCTTCTAAAGATGCAACATTGCGTTTGTAAAGAGAGTCGACATTAGATTGGCAGGAACAATGCAAAAAACAAGGAGCAATACAACATAAAGTGAATCTCATTTTAAAACCAAAAATTTCAGTAAAGAAAGCTTGTCCTTTACTTTTAGAAGCTTGCTTTTTCATAACGTATTTGCTGATATCGAATTGCTCCTCGTTGATTTGCGTTTTTTCCCTGCTGTTCATCAATCAAATAACCATCCTGATATACAAATATTGATTGCCTTGGCTAAGCTCTGACTTTCAGAATCGAGTCACATTTTCACATATACATCTAAAACATTTTTAGACAAGACCTATTGGTGGCTAATTTCATCGTCAAGTTGCTTTTGAAAAAATGATAAAAAGTATCTCCTTAGTTTCTTATTATAGCTAATGAGAATGGCTGAATTTATGCATGGTTCCAAAAGTAAAAGTTCAAACAGCAACAAATATACTAAAAGCATTTTAGAACTGTCATTTACATAGTAAATTATCACGTTAAACAAGATAAAAGGCAAATAGCAAACAATCAAAGATAAAACTATGGCAACAACTCCTTTCAAAAGCAGCAAATCGCTGCGATGTCTATTCGAGAGCTGAGAATTTTCAACACGATTCCGAAAAGTGAAAATTAACTTTTTGTACAATAGAATTACAAAGAACATTACAGTTAAACCTAAAACAGTCAGTACAATATTGACATAAAAATCAACTTTCAGCAATATACCATACACAGACATTATCCCGAGCACTATGCTAATGCTTCCATTTCCGAAAATCAACAAGAAGACTTTCCTCTTTGTCATGTATGCATTGTAGAAATTTAAATGCCTTATATGGAGAAAGCGATCGAAGGCTATTGTTAGCAGCATCTTCGCTGAAAATAGGCCAAAAGTAATGTAGCACACTCGATTAAAAAAATAATAAACATTGCTTACAATCGCTCCATGAATCCGCAGAACCAGTATGACTGTTGTGCTGCCATTCACAAACACTCCAATGCAAAGATCCGAAATTGACATACTCAGGATGAAGTAGAAAGTGAAGCTTCTCAAAAGACGTAGTTTTAGAATGGCACGGCATAGGAATATATTCATTAACATATTTAGTAACATAATTATCAAGTTTGTGACTAGGACTGCAGTGAATTCGGCTTTAGAAAGTTCTTGAAAGAACAATGCTTTTGATGTTTTGGGAAGAGTCATTTCGATTATGGCACCAAATGTGGCTCAAGTTCAAACCAACTTTTGCGTCTCATCAGAAAACACAAAAATCAACGCAATTTGATTAAACTCAGAACGTGGTTTGCTACAAAAAAAATTAAATACAAATTAGCAGTTGGTAAAAGAAAAATAGATAGTCAATATGAAATAGGTTAGGCCTAGTAAGAAATACATGAACAAAACGAATATCTTATGAAAAACGAAAGCTAATATAATTAACAATAACAAATTACTTACAATCTATTTGCCTCTATAACTGTATTTGCATGACCAACTAACTGTACACGTGCCGCAACTTACAAGTCTTCCGCTTTAGAAAAACGCCCTCCGTGTCTTTTAATTCAATTCTCCGTGACTTCTAGTTCAATGATATACCGGAATACAACGCCCAAAAAATCGTGTGCACAGCATATATAGTTGTGGAGACTGGGTACAAGAATATTAACAAACAAAGCAATAAACAAAGCAACGAAAGGTGAGAAGTAAAAGTTAGTCAGCACGTGCATAAATTAAAAAAAGAAACAAAGAGAGTCTTGCAGAAGTTAAAATGTTGCTGTCCCTCTGGCACAACTTTGCACGTTTCAAATCGATCAACCCCTCCGTAGAAAATTGATGCTATAAATGTTTTTCCTAAGTAGAACGTTGTTCTCTCTCTTTCTTTGTCAGAGCAAAGGTCTTCTTCTCTTCAAAAATATCTAACAGCTAGCGATTCAGAATTATTTCAGCTACTGCCGGTTTGTTTGTTTTCAGACTTTTAAAGAGTTCTGCAAGAGAACAACATCTGTTCAGCTTTAACAATTTGTCTAAAGAAGCAAAGATTGGACAACGATATTCAAAGAAATGTTCAAAGAAATGCAAGTAAGCATCCGCCGACTGATTTATTGCTTGTAAATGTTTCCATCGACTAACAATAAAAAAGAAATAATTTTTCATTGATAACTTATCTTTTTGAGGTTCGTGTGCAAACGTTGTCACCTGCCATCTATAATTGCGAATTGACACGAAAGCGACTTAGACCACTGAAAAATTTTGTAAACTTGGCTAATCTAAATAATTTACATCGATTCAACTCGTATCATGGATGGGCTTATTCTTTGTTCATGGGCTCCGACACAGGTTGAAAAGTGGGGGGGGGGGGGGGGTGAGGGGGTAAGGGGAAATTTGAAAATTTGATGCCCATAACAAAAGGTTTTAGAAAAAGCTCTATTGTTTTGCAAAAAAGTAGGGGGTTATGGCCCTCCTTCCTTCGTCGCAGGCCCTGCTCTGGTTCGCTCCAAAACATTGCTTTCGGATTCACTTTTGGGCCTCCAACATACCTGCCTTCCAGATCAGTATGAAACACAAATCTCAAACTTATCTTACGCTTTTTGCAAATACTACTATCTATTTTCATTATCGTTGCAAGGAATACATATTTTGCGAGGAAATCTTGAGATAAATACCTGTCAAGATTTTTGACATACCTAGCAGTACTAATTATCTTGCCGAAGCTTTGCATTACCCAAAAAAACCGAATAGGCTCCAAAATGAGGCAATCGTGAACATAATCAATGACTCATTAATTGAACACAGGATGCGAAAAATTTATCGATCTGTTGCTACCATTGCCAGCATCAGTCTAGCAAAATGACCAGACTAGCAATAATTTTGTCCATTTTTTTAAAAATCAGGGAAGATGGTAGAATTGCAATTTCATCGGCTACTTATTTTCACGACACATAATGAGAACTAATGATTTACTCAATGCCATAACAGTTAACAAATATTACAAAACATGAATGGAATATATGGTACAAGCTACCAAAAAAAATTCAAACTTATATCTCAAGCGATTATTGAATATCTCAATAATTTTTGAGTGACTCTCGTACATTCAGAACCAAGGGAGGCTGCAAGCAATTCTTCTTTACCATGACATCGCCTTTATTTCCAAATTTTCTAACAGATTCATTTCGATTTCAATTGATGCTGGAAAATTCAATTTAAAGATGTTACTGGGCTGGATTTCCGCAAGAGCTATAGAGACGTATTTTTTATTATTTTTCGGATGAAGCAAATTCATTTGAGATTTTACGAATCAAAGCACGACAGTGTTTAATCCTCCTAAACATTTAAAGATAGAACGGAAAAGAGGAAACATAAAAAACCTAAGTCAGATAATGACTAAAATTGTCCTTCAGATGTACCGGTTTGTTGTTTATCAGATAATGTGGTATTTCATACCATGGAATTTTACAAGATATTGACTAGACCAAGAAACTCAAAATAACAATTTCAGATGTCTCTTTGAGATGGGTGGCAAGAATTTGAGGATTCTCGTGCATAACATGAAAAATCTTTGGGGGCGGAATTAATTTCTAGCGAGACTTATTGATGAAGGACTATGTACAGTGGCAACTGCTTAAATGAAAAAATTCGAATTTTTTTTTTGAAATAGCATTTAATATATAAAAATAAAAATATAATAAAGCGTGAGAGGCATATAAAAGAAACTGGAGCTTATAAGTAAAGTTACTTTGATCAAGAATAATGATTTCTTTAGAATGAGGAATTTCTATGGAAACTTGAATGTGCTTGAATAGTAAGGGCCAGTAAGCTGTTTACGGTTGTTAGATAATTTTCTTCGATCAGATGTTTTATGCTAAAGAAAATAAGGTTTTTATACAAGAAGATACTTCCAATTGGCATGAAAAACTATTAACAACAAAGGCAGGACAAATACAAAAAAAATTGGGCGGTTCGCAAACAATTATAAATTATAAAGAGGATATTTTCAATCAAGTTTCTGATCTAAAATTTCTAGGTAGCAATGAAAGAAATAATGCAATCTAACTAATTATCGAATCTCGTTCATATCAATATTGACACTGACGCAAAGAATTACTTTTGGTCAACTATAGTCTAAATTCTTTGGTTGAATGTTTTTCTTTCACTGTAACATATCAAGTCAATAAAATTGCACGTAGACAGCCCAAATGTGGTCTCTCATTACAATGTGACCAAGGCTTCAAAAAAGCACATCCTATGCAGTAGTTTTAGATAAAATTAGACATGATCCAAGTAGAGAATGAATTGCTAAATTCACTTAAGTGCTTATGAAGGTGCGTTAATTAATTAAAGTTTAAAAGAAAAATTAAAAATTACAGCGAAATCTAGTATTAAAGAGGTAAAAGATACGAACAGCGTCTCTTGCATCTGGTTTCTTGTTTTTAGATGCTCAAAATTGGAAAATTGGTTTTTGATGCATTGATACAACACCAACTAAAGGGATTATTGACCCTATTTTATATACATTTAACTGGTATCTGGGTTGTTGCTAAGCTAAGCGTACCCTGGGTACAGAGACTCAGAGAGTCAAAGAAATACTGAGGCTTGGTTACCCATGGTATGCTAAGCGATGCTACTTCTCATCAAAGTTTTCTTTATTGTAAATCATGACGTTTAATCAAATATGGACTTTGTCAAAAAGACAGGGTTTTGGACCAGCTGTGCAAATTTGAATCTATATTTCATTGCTATCGCTTTAGATATGGATAAAAGATGGCAAAATTAGAATGAAAACCTTTGTGAGTCATTATTAGTTTTCATTTCGAAGATAAATAAAATGAAAGTATACTGAAATAATAAGTATAGATCTCAAAAAGAATTCTGCGCAGATGACGATCAAATAAAATTGAATAAATTCAATAGAATTACTTAAGTTGTGCATAAATGGTGCAGATCTGATCTTATTACACTACCAATCCCCTCTAAATTGAATTTACTTCATCGCCATCTTGGCGAGCGATATCTCGAATGGAACATATGCAATTAAATTAATACATCTCATTTATAAACTGAAATCGTTTGAAAGTAGTCCATTGCCTCTACCTATCGTACTTTTTACGATTTGGCACTTTGACAATAGGAGTCGAAAGACTTTGGTAGACATTTTGTACCATGTTGCACATTCAAAGTCGACTTGGTGGTATACCATGTTGAGGTTGATTGGAAGAGAGCAAGAAATGTTGAATAAGATGTGGTGAATGAAGACTTGCAGCTTACAGCATTTGAAAGTCAAAACGACTGAAATTCTCAAAATCTTCAATATGTTTTCAGTTTGAATAAAGGCCTACCTTAGCAGCTTTTAGATCAAATAAGCTTCCGAAGCACATTTCCAGTCATTTACGGCATGTCTTTTCATCATTTAGAGTAATTTCAACTGGTGCATAACAGAAAAACTGAAAAATAGCGTTTAATTCTTAAGTTTGACTGGTATTGAAATTTGAATTAAACATCAAGCTAGTCAAATGAAAATTTTAGGAAACACCATTTCATAAACTTTTCATTGAAGGTAACAAAAATGAATCATTTTTAACTAGGGCTAAGAGAATCAAATAAAAACTCTTAGGTAATAACCATGTTTACCAAAAATATGTATTGTTGTTCAAGTAGAACATTTAAACAGCTTAGGTTTACTCTGATACAACGCTTAGAATAAAACATGAAGATTTAGCAGGCTATTTCCTTCTATTTAAAGAATCATGAACTCAATTGTATTTCTTATCGAATTGATGATAAAGACTTTCTTCACTTTGTCTATGTTGCTTGTCTATGTTGTTTGAGCCTAAAAAGTTGTTGTCATAGCAACTATGCTTGACAGGAATATCACTACTCTCATCATCCAATTGGTTCAGCTAAACTTTCTTAGACAAGTGGACACATACTTCGCAAAGTAGAACCACAAATGAACATAACGAAATAGAGACAGTTTGATTGTATTCAACATAAGAGATTACGTACCCAACAGTAAAACCTTTCTTCTATCAACTAAAAATAATGAACTTTAGAATAGCTCTTGTCCTTTACTAGTTCTTATTAACCAGCTATAAAAAACTATCCCCTTTACTTACGAAGCGTCCAAAAAAAGTGTATTCTAGCGCAAAGATCAATAATGAATATTCACCCCTGTAACCAAAATGTTTCTAGCTTCCAATAGCAAAATATGGTCTAGCTTCAATGGTTTAAAACAACTTGAATTTACCATCTTATAATATAAAATATATTGTTGTTCTTACAATCAAACATAAGGACTGGAATTAACGCATAAAACCAGCTTTCCGCATTTCTTGGATTTTCTATTACGTCTTACTGATCAACTCGAATAAGAGTTACATTTATGTAAAAACAAGCTGGCTAAATAAAACAAGTTGTAATTTTTTCAAAATTGAACAGTCACGACAATTCTTATGTAATTAAAAGGTAGTTCTTCATCGCTACGTGGATTCATACTAGAGATTTTACATGATATAGTCCAGCGTATGTTTATAAAATAATAGTTCTACAGCTACACCTGTCATATTCAATTGAATTTTACAAAAAAATCATTACAAAAGGAATTTATTTGCATGATACATAGAAAAGTTTACATATATACATAGTTTACAAAGCTGTTTATCCGAACTTTTTGTTTTTTATCAATATTTTATTGTCAAGATTCTTTTCTAAAGTTGAAAAGATAGCGCTTAAGTTGAAGTGCGTTATCGGTCGAATTGAAAAAATCTAAAGCCACTGAACCAGTCGACTTTGTCTAACGCTCGAATTTCAATTGATAAATCTTTTAATTTCTACATAAAGCACAGAATGATTTCTACAGATTTCTTCTTTCTTATGATAATCACCTTCAAATGATTTTTTCAAACATAAAAAAAATATTTTACTGTATTCTCGGTCTTCATTATATTAGCCACCTGTCAACGTGGGTCAATTTTTTTCGTCTGATAATTGGTTGCTGATGAAAAAAGGTACTCAAATGCGTAAGTTATTCATTTGCTATTCAATTGAATTTCTCTTCACCTGCTTATTTTAGCTGGAGTGTACAAGATACAACAAAGAAATAATTGTTTTCCACTTGAAATTTGCAACAAACAAACAAAATAAAGAAACATGGAGAGCGGAGGATTGAGAATCAAGTAAGATATACCTGATTCTCTCTTTTCACTTTCTTATGAGCACAGGCAGAATACAAACATTTGGGTTTGAGGCTGTAATCAGGTGGTAGTGACTACTCCTTAACTCCTTTTTTCTCATTTTTACATTTTGGATTTTACAATTTTATCCACACATTGGTTTTTTTAATTTTTACCTTCTATACCTATAAACACATTTAATGAATGCCAGTGGCGTGCTGGCAGGGGGCAAGGGGGCAATTGCCGATCAAATATCAGGGGTGCCACAATGAATTTTCGCCTAATAGGCTCTAGCCAAGTAGATAGCAAATGAGAACAACTTACATTAAATAACTCAACAGTACTAAAGGCGGACACTGTATAAAAATCCACAATAAATTGATTTGAAGAGAACAAGAATCACCTTGTAACATACCACCTCTTCCTTCTTACTTGCTTTTATGCACTTAACAACGATCATTAAACACCACTTCAGGATCTCACGCTAAATCTACATGATTTTTGCACAAAGTAGATACCAGGGGTGAGCCGAAGTAGGGGTGCAGGGTGTTTTTGAGAAACCCGCCGATGATTTTGGGCTTGGCGGTTGAGTTTCATGCATATTTAGGTGCAGTGAAAAATATTGTATCCATATAAGGAAATTGAGGGAAATTAGCCAAGTGATCACATACAGGAAATGATTTGAGAGCTTATTCTTTGTCATGCAGATACTTAGTGTTGTAAATTCACTTATTTTTTTAGTTTTTTGGCCTTTATTCAGACATTAGGTAGCAAAATTAAAATTGCTCCTCCACAGAGGTACAAGGAGTTGGCGTTCCATCTTTGTATCCCCTAAAACCCAAAATTAAAGATGGCACCAAAGTTTTTCACAAAGAGTTGATGTTAAATAGCAGGAAAATGTATGGTGCCCATAATTTACAAAAGAATCCTAACGGAGTTTTACTGACCTACAAATGACACTGCACTATGGGAATTATGATGGATTAGCTGGGTTAGCTGTCTCTGACATATCTCAAGATAAGACAAAACAACTTCAAAAACTTTACAAAAGATAAATTGATGTTGTTATCAGTAAAGTTGCAAAAATCTTACCCAGATTACTGCAATGTTTGACTCTGTGCATGATATGAGACAATCTTAACGGTCTCACTGTCGCTCTACATATTCCTGACGGAAATGTTTTCTTCATAGCTTTTTTCAATTTTGAGTATGTATTATGCAAAATAAGCTGAATGTGTTAGAAATTGTCTGGGATATGGCCACATAAGCACAGGCTCTTTCCCCATCAAACCTCTGTAATTGGTCTTTGTTCATAACTTTATGAACCAGGCCAAATTAACAGTAATGCGTTAGCAAACTTTAAACTTTCCATGGGCCACATCTCACCCAATTTGGAACACATCTAACTAATTTTGCATATTGCGAGGTATTTTATGCTGCTCTTTCAGATAATGTGGTCAAATTTAAGAAATTTAAAAAAAAGATTTTTGATGACGTCACACTTTGGTGCTCTTTATGTTGACCAGCACATAAGGGCAGGTCTGCCTTTCTAATGTTGCTCTAGATTGAGCTTGTAACACTAGCCCTTGATTATTTTACAAGAAATAATATTCTAAAATCAAAACATGTCTTCCATTCAGAAAAGCGTTGATTTTTATTGTTTTTTGAGCTTGAATTTCAAAGAAGTGATCGTTTCTTTTGTGATCTATTCATCAACACGAGTGATCTTAACATACTAAACGTCTTATTTTGCTAACCATTGTCTGTCAAAAAACTGTTTTAAGTCTATGAGAATGCAAAAGACGGTCCTTAATTTGAACGCACCCCAGTTGAAAGATGTCCGAGCTGAGCAAAAAGCTGACAGTTGTCTCTGTTTAACTTTCTTAATGTGGAAATGAAAAGCTTTGCAACAGGTCACAAAAGAATAGAGATGGAAAATTAATCTTTGTCAATGAAGAAACAAAATATTACTTGCTCAGTCCCTACAAGGTCATTAACTGGTTTTTAATTCAAAAGAGAACAATTTGAAAATAGCATCGAAGACGGCTCATCTTGTCTAACAAAGAGGTCAGTTGGCAGACGAATAGTTTAGTTTCAGAGCCAGCCAGACATGCCAGCTTTTTCTTTGGTTGAGTGGCATGCACAACTTCAGCCATCAAGTCGGAGTTAAGTCAGAGTCGAACAGGTAAACGGGTATTCAGTATCAATTTTTTATTGAGCGACAATATCTACCAAAATTCCCTATAACGCCCTGTTCCTTATGTGTTCTTGAAAAATGATTAACTTTTTTCTGGTAAGAAGGCCAAACTGCACCCCTGCGTTATGTACAATTGTTTTTGAAAAGAGAGAGGGAATGCAGTATAAAAAGTTCAAAAATTTAGTATACTGTGCCAAAACGTTTGACGGTAGGTATTGTAGATGTAGAAATTGCAATTGCAAATTCATTTATTGCTGTGTTAACGATTTTACCCTCTGTATCTCTGCAGTAGACCTGCTTTAACAAACAAGTTGTTTATGCTTGGGTGCGTGTTTCATAACAAATACAAGGGCTGGTGTTGTTAAACAGCTTACGGTTTTAATGCCAAGTCCTTTGGTTTAAAATTAAAATGAAGATTAATGAATGCATCAATAATCTAATGAATCTAAGTTTTAATCTCGAATTTAAAGGTTTGAGTCGGTTGCACTTGCAGAATGGACAACATGCTTTGCAAAATTGATTTCAAGCACCAATATTGGGGTTGGAGTATTGTTCAGAAGAACGGGCCCTGTTATGAACGAGCAATGGAATAGAAGGTCCTGACGAAACAAAATAAGTATTTTTAGTTCAAGTTTGGGGTGGGGGACTTCGTGTATGTCCTCCCAGATCAACCTGTATTCAATATTGTGTAGGTGGTTTTAGATTCAATGAATACGTCCGTTTTTCTATAGAATATAAACAACTTTATGAGCACTCCATTCATTAAACGCAATCTCAGTTTCATAACAGGCTTCAACATTATGCTGATTTTTCAATGTCTGTTTGAGGACACATTCATTTTACTGTGTTCCTACCTGCTCCATGGCTTTGCTTAAAAAAATAAAGCTCTTGTGATTGTTTTTAAATACATTGTTGCAATTCCTTAATTTTGAGCACGTTTTGACCATGTTATTAAGCATACATTTTCAAAGCTCACTTATTGATCATTTACAATAACTATATCCATTCACAAAAAGTAGCTTTTGTTATTTTCTACACCGTTTTCAATGCAATGGAAGGTAAAATTAAAACAAATTCATTTACACAGAGGAAAACATAAAGATTAAATGTGGGTAGCATGGCTTGCAAGTGTCGAAAATCTAGGAGAGTGTCGAACTAAACTTGATTGAGAATTAGTCATTGAAAATGCGAAAGCCTTTCTTTAACAAAAGTCTGCATAAAAACAACTTTCAATGACAACAGTCAATTTAAAGTTACGGGACTACACTTATGCTCTAGTAAGGGCTACTTAACTTGAAAGCATTCAGAAATATATGTTTAAAGATCTTTTGCACTTGCGAATTTAGATCAAATCCATGCAATGACGTATATATAGGGGGGCGTCAAGGGGGTGAAATCTCTCCTGAAAAGCTAAATTGCTATTTTGTCTGAAAACTCCTGATCGTGATCTGTTTTATTTCAGTTCTAACGTAAATGTTATGCTCAACTTTATAAAAGAATAAAAATGTCTCCCGGTCTAGCCTTATGTCACAGCGGATCTTCAGGCAACAAAATATTAGTACTGTATCTTTTAAGTTAGAGCACTGCTGTTTGGTTTATTAACTGTGTTGTCTAAAGTATTACACCTATTTGAATACACCTCAGGCCAATTTTAAATTGAATACACCTCAGGCCATGGGATATATTGATAAAAACTTGAAATCATTGCCTCAGATTTTCATCCAGTCAAAATCCACTTTAGATACAGTTTCTTGCCATCCTAAGATATCACATCTCTAAAATTTTTCTTGTCACCAACCATGGTGGCAGCCTTTCTTAACCCTTCTATAACTTTTATATTTTTGCCTCTCCACTTACAAATACGTTTCGCCCGTCCTGTACACATTTGCTATAAAGAAAAAGTGAGCCTTAAATCTAGAGTTATCGTCCAGTTCTGTTTATTGTTATTAACTTGTGATACAGGCATTAAGCAGAAAAATATAAAGGAAATAAAGCAAGTTGTTATTTGCTTGCACTTTAGGCGGTGATAAAGGGAGATGGGGCCCTATAGAAAGACCTATCTTGCCATTCCTTCGATTTCTGAACAAAAAATGAAAAATTTCGTCACTGCACAAATGTACCTTTCATCACTGCACGAATTGGTTATCATTACACGCTAAAAATTTGAATATAAAAAGGTCAAGTTGAAAATGAAAAAAAGGCACCAGTTTGGCTCACAGAATGAACTGAAACCCCAACGCACGGAGCCAACTTTACGGTAATACGGAGCCAAATTAGATCATCATTAAAAATGAAAATTACACGAAAACATTTTGAAGCTGCGGAAAAAGATTCGTTGTCAATGGGACAAATAACTGTTAATAAAGCTGCCGTTCTGTTTAATTGGATTGAAAAGCAAGCGGCATAGAATTGCCTACAGAATTTAGGATGAACTAAAACCTTATGCCATTATTTTGAAGGAGACAAATTTCTGTTATCATTTTCTGCCAAGTTTTTGAGTAAGGAGGCAGCGGAAAAAACACGTGACCATAGTGTCATCTGCATTTTTTCGATAAGGAGTTGTATGGTTTGACGATTTAGTCCCAGGAGCGTCCTAAATATTGCATTACGGGGGGTCAGTTCGGCAAAATTTGAGGAGACATCCAAAAATATCGGCTCTTCTCTATCGAAACCCACATTGCCAGTTTATGCCTGCCGAAAAGCACAACATTGAGGAGCAAGTTCGTCGTTTTTTATTTAAATTTTTTGGAATCTGTCTTTATAAAAACAAAAGATCCTTTCTTGTGTAGAGGGAAACGGTTTCTCTCATATACTCTTAAACTACATGAGAGACTAGAGCTGTTGCAGATTGGTCAAGAACAAGGAACCAATCTAAAGCGCCAATCCTATACACATAAATATTGGACGTATCCCTCTATATTGTATCGCTGAGACCCCGTTTACACTGTCCCGTTCAAAAACGGAACCTGACGGTCCAAATTCATCATGTGAACCATAACCATATCTGAAAGCACCCCTATCTAAGTTGGAAAGTTGTCAAGGTTTTTCATACTTCAGATCGATGAAAGCTTCAATGTTATTCGCCTTTTTGGTATCACACTGATTGATTTTCAAACAGAATCCGAAATACTGAACACCCACATTTTAAAACCTGCCCTCTGTCTAAGTTATTTAAGTTGTCACTGTTGTTAATGTTTCAAATAGATAAGAACTTCAATGTTATTCACCTATTTTGTAGAAAACTGATTGACTTTCAAGCAGAGCACGAGAAAAATTGAACACATGTAGAATAATTTAACATGTGCAGCTAAGATATTGAATGATCCTTTAATCAAGGATCAGCAAAATGTTCTTTTTTCCGACGCTGTAATCATGAATAATTTATTTGCACCAAGCCGGTATTTAAAGAAAATTTAAACGACAACGTTTCTTATTGATATAAATTTATACTTTCCACTGCTTTACGAGTTGTTCAAGGTTCTACAGAAACAAATATTTGATTTCTTGCAATTTTGTTAATGGCGTAATGGTTTTATAATATCAGCAAATGTCGAAAGATCTGTATGAGAAAGAACTTTGAGTTTGACGGTCAGATTGAATGAAGAAAGGTACATATGCTGTGGCAGCATCGACATGGAGGGATAAGCCGAATCATGCGCTTTATTTATGAATGTTGAAAATGAATTATTCATTAAATGCAGGTTGACGAAAGGTGACTATCTGTTCACTTTCGCCATTTCTGGTATTGCGAGAAACAGTTTCTATGTTTCTTTAGGTAGGTGAATTTATTTTTGTCTTCTAAAGTTACGTCTTTGTCGATCCCTAAAAGGTTTGATCTTTAATAATTAATTTGTCCCAAACAAGTCACAAAATTCTTCCTCTTTGAAATTCAAATTGACTTTCGAAAACTTTTTCCTTTTAGACCAACATAATGATTAACTCTTAAGAACCTAGAACCTGGCTTTTTTACTACCATAAAATGTTTCGGTTGCTTTTTTGTCATACACGATAATCTCCCAAAATAAGCAATCAAGTTGAAGATCGTAGTTAGTTTAAGGCAAAGGAACAAACAACCAAAACAATGAAAATAGCTCGTTGTTTCTTTTTATAAGGGAATAGTTTGCTGTGATTTCGAGCCGTTCACATAGAAAGACAACAAGAACCAAATTTTTTTTATGTAAATGCTAGCACAATTATTAGAAACATGTCCCTCTTGGCTGCTACTTCCAGCACCAAAAAACGAAGAAAGTAACATTGTCTAGGTCAATTCAAACATATGAAAAGTTGCTAAAATTTCTTACCCACTGATGAATGTGTATTCCCATGTTTTTTCGGTTACAAACTTTGTGATATTGTAGTCTTCCAAGTAATGTGGTGCCCTCTTATGCCACTACTGTGCCCCTTCGTTTGTGGTAACAGCAATTTTCGGGCAGTCGTTGCTCCACATCATTCCGTCTAGAAATTGTAAGAATTTTAACCATGCGAACTAATTTCTATATGCAAAAATACCATTAAAATGTATGCTTAACCATAGACGTAGGAAGAATTTAAAACGTTTGGAGGGGGGGGGGGAAGGTTAACCATAGTAGCCTGTGTTCAAGACCCTAACTTGAAAGTAGAGTTAGGGGTCTGGAGCACAGGCTAAACCATAGACATACATAAGCCTTGTTAACACTACAAATTTCAACCTAGGTTGACCCCAGATTAAGATCTTCGAAATGCAGAAGGTGGGTTGAACCTAGGTTAAGCCAACCCTGCTTTGAAGGTGGGTTGAGCCTAGGTTGACCCCAGATTAAGATCTTCGAAATGCAGGAGGTGGGTTGAACCTAGGTTAATGATCTGTTATGCGCATGCGCTTTTCGAGCTTTGCATCAAATGGCGCCAATACACAGTTATTGCCCAAACAAAAATTTTTCTTGGAACGCTCGGGAGAAGAGTCCTTTCCATCCGAAGCAACAAATTTTGGAAATGAATGAAGCAAAGACCGAGAAAGGTACAACGTGGGGTGACGCGACGATGGAGTCATTACATTAATCGAAGTAGGGATCCAACAACAGCTAAATTCTTTCACAAGGAAACGGTCTATAAACGAAAGATTGCAAGAAGACTGCAGGGGGAAGGTGAATTCATGCGTACCGCAGTAAATTCGATCTCGACATCAAAATCACATAATTGCCGTCGGCCATTTTGAAAGATGCCAATGAACGCAATAGACAATGAAGCGCATGCGTGGCGAAACTAATCCGGGGTCAACCCAACCTTGGGTTTAGACTATACTTTGTAGTCAATGCAGTGTGAACAAAATTGGGTTCAATCTGGGATCAGCCCAAGTTAGCATTAACCCAGGTGAAAATTGGTAGTGTAGATAGGGCTACGGGAAGCATTTCAAAAGTGGTGGGGTGGGGGCGCTTAGCCATAGACATATGAAGCATTTCAAAAGTGGAGGGCACATATAGCCAATAAAAGGGGCACCTATGCGAGCTGCAAAAAGGTATTTTGCCTCTGTTTCTGAAACGTGGGGGTGACCTCTTTGCCCCTACCTCTATGCGTTCAGCTTAAAATGCCACAATCATGGATTTGCCTAAGAGGTTATGCATGGTAAAATAGAAAAAAATTCAACTTTGGTTTCAACAAAATGGAGAATAAACATGCTTTGCTCTTTGATCAAATGGTCAAATGGCAAGAATTGATACATTCTCAATGCAAAATGCTTGGCAACTTTTCCCATCACGCTTTCTCCAGATTCAGTCATTATTGGATGGAAATTTCCGCCAGTAGCAAATGTAGAATTTCCCTTGCAATGCGTCTCAAAATAGGTCAGTTGATGCTCTAAGAATGGGTCTGTGAAAATCAATGACCTGATTTCTAGAAATAAAACCAATCTTAATCGTTCATGCAATATGTATCTGTCAAAGATGAATAAAAAAAAATCTTTCTATATGGTACGATTCTCGAATTTTTGGAAAAGGAATTTAGCTTCGTCCCGATGCTAACATGGCAGATTAAATAATTATATCAAAAGATTCTTGCATTAAACTCTTTGGCTTTAGAAAAAATTTGTTGGGGATACGAAATAGGCCATTACTAATAGAATTTACATAAGAACATTTTTCGAGCTTGATTATAAAGTTATTTCATTCCAACGGTAAAAAATTCTTGTGCTGTGTATTAAGAATTTTCAGCTGTTTGCTGCCTCAAACCGTATGTTTATGAACAAGGAACCTTCGTGCAAAAATAATTCGCAGATATTGTTTAGAAAAAAATTTGGTATTATGGTTTATTCAAGGGATCTAAATGTTAATTTTCATATAAATTGGCCCGTATGTTTTTTGAATGAGATTTTCAGAGTAGGCCTCCGGATATTTGAATGTCACAGAGATTCTATCAAGACACAGTTCCATGTAGCAGGCACCGCAGAGCAGGGAGGCTGGGGGGGGCTTTAGCCCCTCCACTTTTTGCAAGAAATGCCAAATATTTAGTACTCAACTACCAGTAAAGCCTCTTTTTTTAAGATTTAAGCCCCCCCACTTTTGTTAGACCCCCCCCACTTTTTCAACGCTCCGCGGTGCCTGATGTAGACGCATTTCCTGGAACCTTAAAGGTTTAAATTTATTCTTTGTCTATTGACTCTACAAAATCTAAATACAAATAGAATTTAAAATGATTTTCCAACTCATTATCACTACAACTTTTAATAAAACGTTATAGCTATTAATGAATTGTAACATAGCATTGTATCAACAAGTAGAGAATTAGATTGCAGTCTTGCTGCAAAAATACAAGGATTCTACGCAGGCTTTTGACGAGGATTCCTTAAATGAGATATGAATGTGACCGTTATTTTTTTATAGTTGGGCCATCGAAGGGGTAGAAGAAGGGGTTTTTTGTCAAAATGACCGGTCCCCAAATTATTGGTAGATGTTGCTGTCCAGGAATACCAGGATATGACCAGATTCCTTTCTACAAGACAACAAGTGAAAAATTCTGCAAATTCGTAAAACTTAAATCTTCTAACGTAAACCTGAGTGACCCCCACCATATGTTTTGTATGAGAACTTTCACATCAATAAGAAATGCCTAGGCATCAGAAACTAACCATATGCTATGTCCTTTTGAATTTGCAACAGGTCGATCATAGATTAATTTTAAAGTTGCTAGATAATGATGTGAATGTTGTTTGTTCTCATCTCGAAACTGCTTACCAAAGATTTCTTTCGCGCAGATAAAGAGAAGACATCTCAAGAGTTGCTCAACTGGGAAAGCAATGGATGTGCGCGAAGTAGAGACACTTTATATACAGCATTTGAATCTGTCAAGTGGGCAAACTATATGTCTTGCTATCTTCTCTGCAATAATTATGGTGACCAACGTGGGATCAAGTTCATTTTTATGCTACGCTATTTGGAAGCTAAAACTAACAAGAAACATATCGCATCGTTTTGTTCTTGCCATGGGAATATCTGACTGCTCCATTGGACTTTTCTTGCAGCCAACGTTAATTGCTATACTTTATGTCAAAGAAAGGGCTGCCTTGGCAGTGGCAGAATTTTTGGGCCAGATATTTGCATTCACATTCGCCCATTTTTCAAGTGTCATGATTCTTATTATTGCTTTGGATCGTTTTATGCACATGAAACATTTGAACGACTACACTACGAGAATGACGTCACGAAAATGCGTAATACTCATTGCTGCAAACGCAATCGGAAATGCCTTGCTTGCAATTTTGTCGGTATTTTCTTCATTTTACGGATTCTTTCTATATTTGAACATTATTTTTTCAATCGTTGACTTTGCTCTGCTGGTCATTATTTTCATGCTCTACGCAAAGACATATTGGTCACTTCGTAGCCGAGTTGGACAGCTGTCTCTGGAAAGGGGCACCTCGAACCATTTCGATCTATCAAAAAGCATGCTGTTTGTCCTGTTCTCGATATTCCTCTGCTATCTACCATTCAATGTAGTTGAAACTGTCATCTATTTTCAGAAGTATTCACAGAGACTTGAGTATTTTGAAGAGGCAACTCTTGTGGCTTATTACTGGTCACTTTTGCTGATTTTCTGTTGCCCTTCGCTCAACTCTATCATATTCATTGTATCTAGTCGGAGAATGAGAAGATTTTCAAAATCCCTCCTTTGCAGAAGGCAATTGGCGAAACCTGCATGACAAGTCTAATTGCAACCAATCACTAGTTGCAGCATTTTTTCTTTGGAAGCTTTTATTTAACTACTGTTATGAACTAAAGAACTGTTTTCATTCTCTTTGTTTACGCAGAATGTACCTAATTTCATTCACATTAGCTCAGTTTTAAATATCTTTATAATTAATGGGTATACTTTATATAATAAGATCAATGAAATAATTATTTTCTTTCTCCTTTCTCAATGCAAATAATGTAGAAGTTGGGAAAACTTTCAAGTGAGACACACAATGATACAACACGAGAAGCACAGAAAATACCCATTGGTAACCCAGGAGTAAAGACCGAAATATCTGCCTTCTGCCAATACACTCGTTTTTTTATAAGAAACTTGCTATAAGAAACGAGTACTGGACAGTCAGAAAAAATTAAGAATCTCAGAACTCGAAGCAAAAAAATTAAGAAACTATTAAATCGTGATAAAACCGAGAACAACGAAATTTTGTAAAATTTTTGCTTTGTTGGCCTAGAACTTAAGACACAAGGGATAAAGATATACTTCCCACATCTAAATTCAGCATCAGAACGGAAGCGAATCTCTTGACGTGATAAAAAAGGTTACAAACATTTCATAACAATATTCATGACATCATAATCAAGAAACTCTTAAGAAACAATGAGTATTGAAATTTCCAGAACATTAAGAAACTGGAGTGCTCAACATCGACTTTTGTTTCTTATCAAAAAATGAGTGTAGTCAATAAGATGTTTGAACACAGTATGATTTGCAAATTATTGCATTTTAATTCAGTTATAGTCAGTATATACTATCCAAAATTCCATGAAAGCACCTACAAAGCCACTGTCCTAAAAAGTGTTCTTTAAATAAACAAAAATAAACTATGGTATCCCTTCAAACCTTTCATTTACTTACCTAGAAATATTCAGGGTAATGAACTATCAAACCGGTTCATTCGTTAAGACCCTGGGTTACATTATTGACGTGGAATTCGGGAATTCGTAGGGAATTGTACCCTGGGTACCAGACTCACTATTTATAAAATAAAATCTATTATTTTATATAGTGAGGCTGGTACCCAGGGTAAGGGAATTGGTGAATTATGCATAAAATTTTATCTTGCTGATGATACTATTTCTGCTTGTGCAAATGATTAGGTCATCAAGTTGGAAGTACCTTGTTTTCTATTTGGTAGTCATTCCACATTTGCTTGTAAACATTGGAAATAATCTCAATAAAGTTTGATTTTCATTGAGATTTTTCTCTAAACTCAGCAAAAGAAATTTGTTTAAAGGTTTCAAAAAGTAAATTGCTTTTTTTGAAAAGCAACAAAGAAATAAAGCTGTCTTTTCAAAAATGTGAGTGTTTTCGGCAGTCACTCCTTTCGACATTTGTGTCTTGTATTTGCTTGTTTGTTTGTGTTTTTTCAACAGACTCTTTCTATTATTGTTCGTTCAACTGGAAAGAGCGCGATTCTTTTACTTTTAAAAAGGTGCAATTGCTTAGCATCTGCCGATTTCATCTAGACTTGTGTTTTTTTGATAAAAATTCTTTAACCGGGAAACAAGCAAACAAGAAACCAACTTTTCGGATTCTCAAGAGCGGCAGGGGCGTCGTGGCCGGGGGGCAAGGGGGGCGGTGGCCCCCTCTGCTCTCAAAATTAGATGGATTTTCGGAAAGATCACTGTTTTGTCAGAAAATTCTCAAACTTGAGCTATGGATAAATCTCAAACTCTTAGCAAGAAACTCTTAAGAAACAGTGAGAAACAGTGAAATTTCCAGAACATTAAGAAACTGGAGTACTCAGCATCGACTTTGCTTCTTATAAAAAAAATGAGTGTCCTTCATAGAAATATAAACACAAGTGCTCTTTGAAGCATGTTTCAATTTTCAACGGAACACCTTCTAAAATTTTATGAGACATTAGAGCAAGGCTCTATAATTTTCTCTTTTCTGGTGCCTGTGAAATTATTGCATAGCCCTAAAAGCTGACTTTTACCACTTTGTGCTTTGTCAAGTCAACTCTCAGGTCAACATGGTAGAGTCTATCGGGCTATTTGTAAACCAGGTGGTTGTTTGTTTGAACTTTTCCACTGATCCTAGGAAATCTGTTTTTGTAGTGGGAAGACCACTGCCTGCAAATGACTGAGACACTCCTCTTTCATGGCCACGTAGCATGCACAATGAAGATTCGGTCAAATGCCCAAGCTCGTAAGAACGTTCATTTGAATGCCTTCCCTTGTTCGTTTACCTAACATGATCATCTTGCAGCTGGCAAAGTTTGCAAAACCATTGCTTATTTTGTTGGGTGGATGGTAAATAGACTCATCTTTACTTGGCAAGTGATAAAGCTCGTTTTACACTTGATCCGGAAAAAGTAATCGGAACAATTTAAAGAGAAATATGGGGCTTATTCTTGGGTCTAAAATCTACAAGCAAATATTTACCTGCTTATCTAAATACCTCCTAAAAATGATCAGGGAAGCAGGATTTCCAAGCAATTTTTTTTGCTAACCCATTGAGATTGACGTAAAATACAGTAACAGAAAGCAGTTAAGTATGCAATTTTTGACTTGCCAACAAAGCTACAGCCAGAGGTATAGCAATATTTGGTTGGGGGGGGGGGGGGGGGGGGTTGGTTGAGTCTTTTTGCTATTCCAAAGAATAGGTATTTCGAATCCTTTTGGCGTAGTTGGTATGGCGCTGAATAGTACATCAAAATTTGGTCATTTCTAAGGCCTTTAAAACGCTTGACAAAATGTGAGTTTTACTCTAAAAATGAAATTTAATCAGTGAAGGACTAAGGTACTATTTAAGGCACTAAAATTAAATTGTTTTAGCCAGAGCAAAACTTTAATGTATTCAACGTCTTCTCCATCATATACTAACAACAGCTACGTATTGTAGGAACCGGTTTCAGTTAAATTTTCTATAGTCAGGAAAGAGGGACGCTTTGCCTGCTACGAGAGGAAGTTTACATGGAAATATAAATGATCTTCTTTACATACCTGACGCATACAAAGCGCAGAAGACGCAACAGAAGGAGCGTGGCAAGTATTTGAGGATCATGCTATCTGCAAGTTCAAAAAACCCTACCTTTCTTACTCGACAATGGAGGAGCTTATAAATGTACGGAGTGGGAAGCGAGTTTGCCTCTACGAAAGGGGCTGGTCTCATATTCAGTGATCAGCATTAGCGTAACCAAGATAGTTAGATTGGGGGACAAAGGCGAATTGAGAACGGGGGAAATAGGAGTTGAAACCCTTCGGAACGAAAAAAGCACTCCTTCCCAAATAGATTTTTTGCCATTGTGTCTGTCCGTCCCCTCTTGCCTCCTCCTCACTATGCTACTAGCCTGAGATCAGGCTCGGATGGAGACCGGGAAAAATAGAAAAATAAGAAAAAGAAAGGAAACCCTCTTCTGCCCCCGCCTCCTCCGCCCCGAGAGCCTGATCACAGGCTACTATGCTACTGGCAAATTAAGAACTATTCACATCTCGAAGACTTCAGTGATTTTTTTCAGAAGTTCTTTCTTTCTAGATTCGGGAAATTATGTTTTTCTTCAATGCTTCATTTTATTTATTGGTTAGAAGCCGATAAAGGTACTGTCCTGCCAAAGCTTTCAGGTTTCGAACGCCCTTCAACTTTCATTGCTTTACTTGGCGAAGAAAAGAGAGTTCCTTACGACAATCACCGGTAGTATTGCCCTTAAAGAAGTCTCTGAAGAAAAGTTAATTTCAGTACAATGCGTTCTGTTTCGCTTTTTCGAGCCATTCGGAAACATATTTCATCATCAAAGCAAGAAAGATTTCATTAAAAAGATTTATTTGTCCAGCAAAATGGTTGGACTCGAACTTGTACTTTATAAAAACGAGTTCTATCCAGTTTTGACAGCTTGGTGACCCTCTGCTTAGATACAACACGGTATCTTAAGCAAACACTTCAGGTGACAATATAGAATGCTTGCAAACCATTTATTTTGGTGTACAATGAAGTTTCAGGCAGACAAACAATATATGGTATTTTTTCTAGTAGTTTCATTGAGAGGACGCATACTCTTCCTGTGCTGTTCAGAGGTTTAAGACGAATTGTAAAAAACCGTGTAAATATTGGCTAATGGATAAACAGAGATTTCTAAAGCCGAGTGAATTGTTTGGGTAAAAGAAACAACTTCATTATTGCTGAACATATGTTGCTGCAAAAGGGAAAATTAAATCAAATTTTTGACCTTTGAGTAATCTCGGAGAAAAGCCATTTGGAGGTCAAAGGAAAAGCAAAGCATAGAGATTGTGAGTGTCGTTCAACTTTCTTAGACGTTTCACTTAGTAACGTAGAAAACTTGAAGAAATGGGTGCAAAATACAGTTCCAGGTTACAGTAACAGGAGACCAGTTTGGCTTATGTATAAGCAACATCCAATCTTTCTTTGGGGCAGATTGTGTTGTTGTGATAAGTGTTTGATTCTATAGATGTGAATAGTGAAAGTAAGAATTCATGTAACTTTTAACCGTCTGTTCCTCTTTGGTCATTATTGGAAGTTTCAAAACCTGACTAATGTCAGGAGAATTGTCGCATGATGCACAGCATTTATCTATTTTGTATACATTTTCCATCTTGAAATTAGGAATGTCCTTTTTCAAAGCAATTTGAATTGCAGGTTTGGTGCTATAGCGATATCATTGACCATGCATTATTTTACAGGTAAGATTGGACAAAAGATAGAGAGAAAGATAAGACAAGGAAATAAGCAGTTATCTTTCTTTGGTTGCTCAGCATGGCTAGAGAAACTGAATTCATTAATCCAAGTTCGCCTCAGTTTAACAATAATTTTCTCGTCCCATACATTTTGGTCAACACCATTGCATCCTTGTTTAATATTTTAATAAATCTGAGCCTGGCTTATGCCGTCAGAAAAATGAAACTGTTTAAAAAGCCGTCATACAGATTTATACTATGTTTGAGTATCTCTGATTTCTGTGTGGGCATGGCCGTGCAGCCACTTCTATCAACACGACTTCTGGTGACGAACGTGGAGAAACTGAAAGTTATCAGGCTTCTTCTAACATTTCTTGGCATAGTTTTTGTGCAGCTATCCGGCATGACGACTGCCTTGATTTCCCTCGATAGATACCTCCACATGAAACATTTGATGTACTATCAATCTCATATGACAACCAGGAAAGCCTCTTTACTCATAGCTTTAACCGTCATCCTTGCTGTTTGCATCGGATTTATCGTAACAATTTCCGCGATATTCGGTCATGCAGAAATCGTTAACATTGGTTGGCTATCGACAAATTTCCTCATACTTTTTGTGATAGTCGTATTCTACACGCGTGCCTACTTATCGGTAAAGAAACGCGTTGCTCAAAACACCATGAACAAAGGACAAAATCGCCCAAGTCAAAGATACCAACGCCCAGACTTTGAGTTTGCAAAGGGCATGATTTTCATCTTGGTGGCTTTGTTTGTTTGTTATGTTCCATACTTAATCGTTGGGATGCTAATTGCAGTTTTGCCGCAGTCTTCGTCGGACACGTCATTTAACCTGCAAGTCGCATTCTACTGTGCATTGATTTTCGTTTACTTTATATCCTCATACAATGCTTTAGTTTTGATCTTTTTTGACAAGAAACTCAAGACATTTTTCAAGTCACGAATAAAAAAGGGATCTCAGCAACAGAAGAGCGTTGCATTTAAAGACACAACTGTTTATCTAGAAGACATACAATAGCCGATAAAAGACTGGATATACGTAGCTACCACGACAGTGAATTTTAGTATCATATCAAACTGACTATCAGTGACAAGAAAAGCAATCATGTTGACAAGAACTGGGTGAAGCATTAGCAATCAACCGTATTGTTTGGAACAGATGGATTCTGACTTTGAAGTTGCATAAAAAAGCAAGAAAATGCGATTCATTTCGAATTTTTGACATTGGATCATTTCCTCTCTCAAGAAGGCCTTGAGAGAGAAGATCATTGCAATTGCCTAGATCTCAATGCAACAAAACAGCCTGGGATTAAACTTTGGCCATGCATTCTCTTGTTTTATTTAGACCAAAAAACATGCTTCAACAGCATTATATTGTAACCAGACCTAAAAAATGCCGCTTTGCATTCATGCTGACAGGTTTTACAGTTACCATTTCATTTTTAAAGCAAATATATTTCGGATTTCTTAAAACTTTAGATATGCTTTGAAGTAACTAATTGCTGCTTCTACAGAAAACAATTCTCACACACCCAAATGCGACAGTGCATGTAGTACGCAACTAAAATGTTTCTATAAAATCGATTACTGCCTTATTCCGCACTAAAGGTATACGTTAGCAACCAATCGTTTGCTTTTTAAACATCTGTGGATAACAAACCCATCTGATGTGTGCAGGGCCGTCGAAAGGCAGCTCGGGCACAGAGGTGATTCACGAAACTTGACCCCCTCAAGAAAATTTCCTGTGGCCACGCCCTTCAGTCTACCGGAGAGCAAGGGAAACGCCTTTTTTAGGTACATTTGTTGAAAAAGTTTATTAAGGACTTTTAAAAGAATGTGTAAAAGCATTTTACATGAATCAATGACATGTGGACATTGCTCTGCGATGAATTTACAGGCGTTGATTCGATATAAGTAGCTGAAATAGTAGCTTTTTGCATTATAAATAGAGCTTGTTACTTTATTACGGGCCCCATTGGAGCACGGGTCCCAGACCTTTTGCCTCTCCTAACCACCCCTCTTAACGACCCTGGATGTATGTTAAACATGGAAAGACTAAGATCTCCTGTATGGAAACCTTTGTTTCTCTCAACTCTCCCCATTTGTCCTTACATAAAACCAAATATGTAAGAGTCTACAAGGATTATCTGGAGAGGAATATCCAAAAGAAGTTTTGGTAATATAGTAGTGCGTTAAGAGTGATACTTTGTTTCAACTTTTCTATCAGAATGTATATTGTCTTTATTATTTTTCAACCTGTAAATGTCAAAATTACGATGATTTTTTTTATAATTTCTCTACCTTAAAGAGGTCTTTTGGCTTCCTGAAGAGAAGAAGATAAGCTGATGATATTAAGCATCAGTTGGAAAACCTGTCTAATACACAGTTCTCCCACTCCTCTAAGCCGTTACTCCTAAAAATGACTCGAATCTTTCCTGTAGAGACAAATCTCTAAGAGGTGTCTTCTCAAGGTCCCTGTCGCTATTGAACAATACATACTGAGTGCATTATGTCTAAAATTTTATGTATTAAACTCCAAAAAACAACATAGCATCTTGAAGTTCTTAATCTTAAGGATACATGAAGAATAGAGGCACATTGCTGGTTATGATCATGTTAATAGTTATCCTACATTTATTGTATGTATTTTGACTTCTCTGCAGTAAACTTGGACTCAGTTGGCAGAAGATGCCAAACCTGCATACTAGTATAAGAAATTCGAAAATGGCTTTGAAAAAAACAAACATTTGAGTAAACTAAAGCTTTTCGTCTGACACTCTTCAGAGTTTAAAATGTCAGAACATAGATCGAAAGAGGCAACAGGTAAGATCTTTGTTCTGACGTTTTAAAAGTATCAGACGAAAAGCTTTAGTTTACTCAAATGTTTACTTTTTTCAAAGCCATTTTGAAGTTTTGTACCACCAAAAGATTGTTTACAAGAAGTTCCAAGAATAACAACAGTTAAAAACGATGAAATTTTTTAACGTGCTAATGACGTTAAAATTAAAGCTAGCTTTATAACTATGAATTGATCTATTGCTAAATTTTTACTTTAATGAAGCACCTATCTTGGCATTCACGACCAATAAATTGAACAGTCGAAGCTTGGGATACAAAGTTCAAAGTCATCACGCAGGTGGCATAAAGAGAGTCCCAAATGCAGCGTTACATATTGCTAAATGCATTCTTGATACTGTCACAAAATAAGAATAATTTTTATTCTGTATTGAATAACTTATAAAAAAAGAATTAAAAAATTTGATAGAACACAAAATGTGCTTGACATAAAATCAACAACTTACCTATTGTCACTTTTCGGCCATTGAAGTTTCTGCTGAGCTGCAAACGGAGGGGTGTTGGAGGATAAGAATCGATGCTTTTCAAGCTGCAGGCAACCAGCGCATCAGGCAACTAGTCACTAAATACTCGAGGATGCAGTCTGTGAATAGCCTTAATATATTTCAAGCAATATAGGTCCTTGAAGGCAATCAGCTGAAGTCATTACGTGTATTTCATTAGGCCAATAAGCCAAAACAGAGCCCTTTGCCTCAAAGAAACTGCCAAGCGATGCATCAAAGCTTCTTGTCAATTGTTGTAGTTAAACCCAGGAGAATAGAATGAACTTGTCACGATCTCTAGAATTGCCTCGGGAAACTTTTTACGATTTTGTATTCTGTCAAGTAGACGGGGTAATAAGATTGCTCGAAGCACTTTGAAATGTTTGGTTACACGATGGATAATACTAAACTTGGTAGGATACGTCATGAGCCTTTCAAGTTTTACCTTATTCTAGCAAACGGTGTCTAAATGTATCCATACTGGTATTTTTAGCTTACAGTTAATACATTCAAATTTCCGGGAGTGATTATCATCGATTAACTTGCCAAGCTATGAATTAAAACAAATTTTGCTAATAAAAAGGATTTATTCAAGAAATTAAATTCATCATGAAAACCAGCATAGATACATAAATGATACAAAATGCGTGCAGAAGAGGCAGGCCAGGTCTGAAATACATTTCTTAATAAAATAACTTTTATATACCAAGAAGATCTTATGTTCTCTCTCCTTTCAAAGGTGATCAATCCAGGTTTAGCCTAAATTCAATTACAAACATCTGGAGCAACTTTTGAAGCAAACATTTGCAAACTGTATCTCGCTGTCACCTATTCTGAGGAAACATGATCAAACAAAGGAAGCCACAAAGATTGTTTGTAACTAAAATTAAGCGGATCGCTAAGTGTGATGAATAGAACTGATACAAAATCAAACCTTATGAGAAACTATATAGACATATTTGAGTTAAAAAGTCGAATTCACATTATATTTTGTATTTCCTGAAGACAGTCAACAATAAATGTTTATTTTGACACCAGCCCTTTAATAGCCTTTCAGCGTCGTGGTAGGTTCAAGTTCTGTTAATTCTTTTACAAAAGTGCTAATATTAGAATATATTGCATCATTTATGAGATAAGGCAAGCTTTTCATTGTCTTTGGCCATCAAGGGCCATTCAAGAGACAATTGTAGAAGAAGGAACGAAGCTAAGTTGGGTTTTTATACTGGCAAGCTGTGGCACGCTGAGAGAAGGAAAAGAGGTAAGACTATATATATTGTCACTGCTTTCTAGATGAAGATTATATTTGAAAAATACTGCAGCAAAGTTAACCCTTGATGCAACAAAACACAAATTCTACAACATTGCAGCAATATTGCAAAATAATAATAATCATTATCATAACGAATTTTTTAACAGAATAAAAACTTCAAAAGTTACAAAATTGCTGGTATGGATTTTTTTCCCGTGAAAAGAAAAGTGCTTTAAAAGGAAAAAAATATGTATATCAATCTCAGATCCACAAATCAGTTTAAAAGTATTAAAATATTAGAATCTTATACATAGATGTGGTTTATAATATCTATAAGAGCAAATCCATTGTCAGATGTTCTTGGAGTACATGGTATTTCATTAAACGTCTTTGCATCTATGAAGCCTCTCCGCGCGTATTCAGTTTTTATCCGTGGAAGGTATTCGCTTCATGCAACAATCCTGCAACAACGACAGGTCAAATTGCTTCATTGCAACAATGTCTAGTCAATTTGCAGCTATATTGTACCATATAAATTCTGCATTTATGGCAGACCATATCGTAGCAGTAATCTACCATGCACATCTTTCAATTGCTTTTGTAAGTTTTGCATCATTTCAAACTTTGTTGTTATTGATACTGCAACACATAAAGGTATTTCTCAAATTTTTCTTTTATGCTCGATTTGCAAAAAAGCGTGTTGTATTTTTTATCGATGCTTCGAGTAGCAGAGGAGACCCCATTGATAGTGACTCACGAAGATTTATTTCGTCTATGCAACATCTTGTATTTAAATGTGTCTTTCAAAATTACGATCACGTTTTGCTTTTTGCAACGAAAATGTTTTTCACATGGCATCTCAGGTGAAGCGCTTGCGAAAATATTTATTCAATTACCTTGCTTGCTATTCGTTGGAAAGTCATGGTGCCTTTTTTGAAAAATGTTATTTCATTTCATTTGTTATTTCGAGAAAATATATTTCAAGAGAGTTTATGAAAAATCGAGATACTGGAAAAGCTCTATTAAGCCCCCGGGGCCTTATTCATTTTTTTCAGTCCTATAGGGAAGCTTAAAAGAGAGGAGGTCTTTTAGAGAGAGGGGGCTCATTAAAAATTCAAAGCAGTAATGTTTCACAAATGCCTTTGGGCATTTATTGTTATGAAAATGTCATGCAAATATTCGCAAAAAAATTTCGCTAGCAGCCTCGAAAGTTTAATCAATCAATTATAAGGTCCTCATCTTCATCAACAGCACCAGGATAAATTGATAACCCTCGGACATCTTCAAAACAAATTTCGACCGACTACTAAGTCGCACAAGATAGTCTCGTATTTAAAGCATACGATCTTATCATCATCACACCCATCAAGAGACCCACTAAATACGAATGTTTTCTATGTTTGACATCAAAGGCTAAAGAGGGGGGGGGGGGCTTTATAGAGAGGGGGCCTTATTTAAAGTTTTTGCTCGATAAGGGGGACTTAATAGAGAGGGGGGCTTGATAAAGCTTTTACGGTAAACATGTTCTATGGTGGTCTGATGTCTTATTCATTTGATTATAAGATATGCGGTCTCAATTTGATCAGAGCAAGACGAAAGCCCACAAATCAAGAGTTTTTCATCTCGTAAATAATTTGATTTAGAAAATTAGGTAATGTGTAATTCATTTTGAGGTACCTAGTAACCATTTTGAGTTTGTTTCGAGATGCCTAGTAACCAGACAATGTTGACTGGAAGAATCGAGTTCAAGAAAGTTTACTCGTTGTTTGTGTTTTTAAATCTATTTATATCTCATGTCCCACTTCGAAAGTAACAAGACCCAATGAAATATGCCCTTTGCCAGGTCAAATTAGTTGTTCTTCGGAAGTCTGGATGGTGATGCTCGTTTCTATGGTGTTGTTCTCTGTAAGTTATTTGTAGTCCATATTTGTTTTCAAATCTAATTAAAATTTCATTATCAGTATGATAATATTAAATAAAGTCGACTTCATTACGAAAGATAAGCGTTTACATTTCAGCAAATATGGCAGAGAAATGAAAATCCGGAGTGCATACAATTGACTGAAAATGGCGGATGAAGTTCAGACGTTCAATCCTAGCGATCCACAGTTTGAAGAGTGGTTCCTCATTTCAATCATAACAGTAAATATGGTTGCATCACTGTTTGATATCCTTATTAATCTATCTTTGATGTGCGCCATATGCAAATTGAAACTGCTAAAGAAAATCTCATACAGATTCATTATTGCCTTATGCATTTCAGACACATGTATTGGTGCAATTGTGCAGCCTCTCTTAACGGCAAGGCTCTTGTTGACGAACAAAGCAACACGCACAATTGTGAGGCTCGTCTACCAGTTTTTTGCAATAACATTCTGCAATGGGACGGGGATGCTTATTTGCACCATATCACTGGACAGATACATACATATGCGATATCTACAACGATATAGCGAACATATGTCAACAAGGAAAGCAAATGCCTTGCTCGTTGGCGTTGTTCTTAGCAGCACCTGCATGGGTGTGGCAATTACGATTGCAGCAATCAAGGGTCACGTTCTCTATGTCAGCAGCATCGTTTTGGCTGTTACCTTTGTGGCATTGCTAGCCATTGCCATCTTTTATACAAGAGCATACCTTTCGATCAAGAAACGCCTAGCAAATATGAAGATAAAAACACCAAACGTAAGCAGAGGTCGGAAATTCCCAAGACCAGATCTGATATTTGCCAAGGGCATGCTGCTTATTCTTATTTCTTTGATAATTTGCTACATCCCATACCTGGTTATTGGCGGTCTAGTGGCATTGCTGTCGGACACAGAATCAACGAACGAGCAATATTCATTACAGGTGGCCTTTTACTGGTCATTGGTTTTCACATATTTCGTTTCGTTTATAAATGCCATGATTCTGTTTATATTTGACGAAAAATTAAAATCTTTTGCAAAAGCTTTCTTCAATCGAACACACCAAGCAAGAAATCAAGAAACAAGGGCTGATATTTACCAATTGTGAGAAATTTTGTCATATGCGACATTTAAACATTTTCAATTAAAGGTATTTCATGGTTGGAAGGAAGGCTCGAACGAAATGGTATCTATGGCTAGGCATTGTGTTTGACAGCTATTGTCAGATCGAAGTCTCGATCAAAGACACCCCCGAAGAAACAGTTCTGTATAAAACCGAGCAATGTTTCTATAACCAATAAAGAAATATATAGAAAATTTACCAACAAATGGAGAATGGAACGGAGGGACTTTTGTAGCCTAATAAACAACCACGGTGCAGCCTAAGTACTATGAGACTGAAGGAGACATGGAAAATATAAGCGTTGGTCAAAATGCTTAGGTAACCACGCTCCATAGAGGAAACAATTTCTTTAAAAGGGACAACATCCTTTCCTAATAGCACTATATTAAGGACTCAGTTATGAAGTAAGGGTTTTTAAAGCGACAAGTAAAAAATGGCGTTGTTCTAATTGTCAGAGTTAAAGAGAACATCTGCGACAATCTAGATTTTATGGCAGCCAGAATTACAGAAGACACGAGTTATCAATGTGAAAGCTGAACAGATGACGTAACGACCATCAATGAAATCTACAGCTATAAGGTCTATCAAAGTAAATTTATGTATTTAACATAAATTATGGACCTCAGATTTCCAAGAAAATATACAAACGTGGAATATTTAAAAACATAAATTAACAGCCGATTTTTACTCGTCGGTTGCTCGAAAAATCATATGCCAATACCCGCAAAGATAAATCTATTAACTTGGGAGCCCACAGACTGTATCTCGTAGATTGAGCATCTTAAATTTAAGAGCCTGTTTCAGCCTGACAAAGGTCTTTAAAGAGACATCCCTAATGCCAAGCATCATCACTGACAATGTTAGTTATCAAACTACACATTTCATAAAAGAAACAAATGAAAAAACTAAGACAGTGCCCTTTCTAATGCACCTTTAAAACAAGGTCAAAGAATAGCCTGGCTAACGAAAAAAAAGACTCTTCTTTGCAGGGCATTTGCTGTTACTGGGTGGTTTTAACAGTATTTTTAACAGTGCTATTGAGTATCAACATTTAAGGGGAGGAGATCCCTACTGAAATTACGACATAGATAACAAAATTCATCCCTTACTGGGCAAAATGGTTTGAAACGAGCAAGCGACTAGCTTATCTGAGGTCATTTGTAATCGCTTTTACAAGAGATTATTTAAATATTTCTTAAATCAATTAAACTACAGATTAGAAATCACACTAAAAATCATTAGTAAAATAGTTGAAGTGCTTTCTTCAGAGCAAACATATCATTGAACTATTCTATTTGTTGATTCAAAATAGATGAAACGTAAAAAAGAAGGGATCGCCAAAATATGGGTCTTTTTCTCTGATAAAACGTGGTGCAGTTAACATTTAATCTTATGGACTAGCATTGGAAATTTCCAACTGCGAAATGAAATGTCCTGAGCATAGGCGTAGGAGATGTTGTTGAAAGACTGCAGCCCAAACAAATCAGGTAAAAATGATCGCTTTCAGTCTCCATTCGTGCAGTTTTACTCAACGAAGCAATAATATTCGGGCAAGATCCAAGCATCCACTACGCCCATGGTTCAGAGTTCCATAGCTAAGAAATGAAACGCTTTGAAGTCAAATTCAACCATTTCTAGCAGAAGTTCTATCTAGCTCAGTGCATAAATAGGAGAAATAGTTCTTTTTAATTCTTTCAGAGAGATTGCCTCCCTTCTCTAGCCCCCTCTGAAGCTCAAACTGTTTGTGTTTCTTTTCAAAAAATCTCAACATTATACTAAAAAGAGATTGCACAGTCCTTACTGGCTGGGTTTGATAGACTAGCAGTGGGCTTTGACCGAATGGGAAGAAATTATTAGAAAAGATATAACGTCATAAAGCCACTGAAAGGTGACATATGATACATATAGTTAAAGGAGTTTGATTAACAATACACACATATTTTCACATAAAAATAACTGCATTAATTAAATCGAGAAACCCATAATTATCATACATTATCACAAAAAACCGGCATTTGAAACGTACATTATCTTAAGTGCTAAAATGAGAGTGATTATCAACTACTACAATTTGAATAAAAAACTAGAAATTTGTGACGTAAAGAATTAAAAAAATGATTATAAGAATCATAACTCCGAAAACTGCATTTTGAAAATTGAGAGAAGAACACTGTCTATGGTGTTGTAATTTGCTCCCTTACTAAAAAATCTAAATCTCTATGTACGAAATCATCATTAGGGATAATTAAAGCACATTGTATTGCCAGCTGCATCGATTGAATCATTCATGCACCGAAGCAGCTTAAGAACCAGTCCTAGATTTTCTGTACATAGCAAGTCGGACAAACTGTATCCCATCACCTCTTGATTAACTCATTTCACAGAAAACGTATATTCTTAGAAAAAGTCTCAAATAAAGGTAAGGAGCATATAAACGGTTAAACGATATATTTTTGACAACCTAAAAACAAAGCAACGCTGGCTTCAACGTAAAGCATCGTTCTTGACATTCCAATCATTGAGACGAACGAATCCTTAAATTATCTTTCGGCTACTATTCAGTTGAATACCTCAATTCACTTGTGTTGGGTTAGGCTGAACCTTGTCTGCCAAAGCAGCATCTACCCTTTGCTGAAAGACAACGATCGAGCAATCAAAAAACTACTTCAATCGATTACTTAACTATCGACCTATTTATTAACTGGTTCATTGACCTATTCACTTAATTGTTCGTTCGTTTTTCAAACATTTAGCTTGTTAGTTACATTGTTCGTTCCAAGGTGTGCCGAGTTACTATTTCCAACCAAAAAACCTTGGAGAAGAAAGCCTGTTACGACGATGGGGACAAGAAATTTAGAATGGTTGTAGAAGTGAATTGATTACGACCTCGGTTTAAATCGCAGCCTCACAGCAAATTTATATCTGCATTTACCTACTAGACCACAATCTCAACAGAGGACACCACTAAACATTCTGTAAGCATATGTGCATTTTAAAGACAGCCACTGCCTAATTGCACCAATGCTTTCAAAGCCTTGCCAAAAGTAATCAAAGGTAACCAAAAGTGTTTTGGCAAGATTTAATGATTATCAAATTCAACAGTGAATTTAAGAAAGAAAAAAACATGCGTTCTACCGGCGATAAAATATTTCACTCACCTGGCATCATTTTACTGCATTATTTAATTGTATTTTCTGTCACATCAAGCGTGGCTTCAATATCCATATCAATCTTTGGACTCACTGATTCATCACTTTCAATTCTATGCTTTGAGGCTGAGGAGAAACCACCGTTTATGGTGTTAAATTTTTTACGCATACCATAGAATTGAAACAAGGCCTAATATGAGTGTGATACTGCGAGCCTGGAAAGAGTGTATTTACATGCGAGATTTATGCTTTACAATGAAAGCACTTTGTTGATCAAGAATTCATGTCACTGTTTTGAAGGCTTTATGTAATAAAAAGATCTAATAGGAAACAATTCCTTATTAATGTACTGAAGTTACTGCAAAGACAATTCTTAAAACAAGAAGCCTTGGTCTGTCGTTACGTATTTAAGACAATTGTTAAATCTACCTTTTTCTTCAGTAATAGATTCTCCGGGAGAGTTATTAATTTCAGTTCCATTTTCAGTTTCACGATTCTGAAAAAGAGCAACAGATGAATTATAAAGTCATAAATTTTCCGGCTAAAGTTGAGAAAAAAAAACGCAGAAGAAAATCATCAAATTTCGAAAGCAGTTTTATATAAACTAACGGGTTGCTTGGGTGACAGGTTTATTGGTGGATTTGCAAGGTCGAAACAGTTATGATTTTTTAACAAGATTTAGAGATTTATGAATGACAGGAAGTTGTTTGAAATTACAAAGACATCTAATGAACATCAGGGAGATGACGTCATAAAGGAGAGATGTTATCCACCAGGTAAAAAATTTTGAACGTTTTTAAAGAAAATGGCTTCCAAAACGCGAAAAGTCTCGTTACAGGAACACTTCCTCTCATGGTTCTAAAAAAATAGGCCGCGAGCTTTCAACAAAAAGAAATTATTTTGGCACCGTTTTGATGAGCAGTTAACAACATCAAATCTAATTTATGTATCTTAGAGAGATTAGCAGTGTCCTCAACGTTATCTTTTCTTTCTGCGTGCAAGCAATTTTCATAAAAGTTAGACCGGCTTCGATAACCATTTGCAAGAGAAATGCTCGCTTCTCGAAAAGAAATTGACGGACTACAGTTGTAGCACGGCATTTGTTGAAACCTACTGGGAAATATTCTCCACTCAAAAAGAATGACGTCATGATGCAAGCACAGCATTAGCTCTTTAACAGAAATGATTTGATCAAAAGCGTTTAAAATGTATAACTGGGGCGAAAAGTTAAATAAAAAGTACAAAAATTGCATGTGTTTTGGCAGTTTATGTTCCATGTGTTGAAGTGACGAAGTTAGTAAGACACTATGCTAGTGTAAATTTTTCACGCTGACATTAATCGTATATGAATTACCTGTGTTCGATATTTTCCGTACAACGATATTTTGTCAATGATAAATACAAACCTGGACGCCTGCGTCAAAATATTCATCGATAATTTGTACAAAAGTTTGTGGAAACAGTCCAGTCGTATCAAAAAGGGTTCCACGCAGCCACCCATTTTCCTCTCTAGAAATGATTCTTATTGTTTGACCGGTCTTGAAATTTAAAGCTTCCTTTGAGTCACTGACAAAGTCTGACGTTGCCATACAAAGTCGGCCCGACCAATCTTCATCTGACAGACAAACAGGCAATTCTTCTCTGAAATTAACAGGCCCGGAATGACTAGGATCTTCTAATAGAATCTTTTCAGTAATTTTTCCCGCTTGGTTCAATGTTGTTTTTTCCGATAAAATGTCATTATCACTTGTTCGAGGGGGTAAAGATTTCACTACGACAACAAAACTCGAAGGAAAAATCCCAGTTCGTCCATTACATCTGCCCTCCAACCAATCATTGCTTTTCTCTGAAAGAAGCTCAATGGCATCTCCGGACTGGAATGTCAGTTCCTTTTCATTGTCAGCGACAAATGGGTGCACCGCAAGAGCAAGAGGTCGATCGAGTGTCAATAGTTCTTTTTCTATGCAAGGTGCCTGGGGATGATAAAAAGAGGGCAAATCAATGTTTTACACAACAAACAAAATTAAAATCATAATTAGAGAACGGATAACATTTGAAAAGACAGTCCATAGTGAAAATTAACCTGAGACTTAATTTTTTCTAGAAACTGGCTGTAATGCTGCCCTTTCACATGGATATCTTACCCTAGTGCAAAATTTCAACCCCTGTTGAAAAAGTGAGCTGGATTCAGCCCGAACCTCGTTAACAAACAAACAGAAATGTACTTAGAACGGCACTTAAAGGAAAATAGAATAACAAAGCATATAAGATAAACAAATGCAATATAGTTTGATATCGTAACAGTTCGACCAACATGAACAGTTTCTCAAACCTTTGATCAATCATTAATATGATTTGGAGTAAAAAAGGAAAAACCTACTTGCTTAGAGCCTTAAATTCTATTTTGGTTTCGTTTAGCTGTGCTAATTAACCAGTTAATTCAGGCAGGTTTTCTTCCGAGAAAAATTTGGCATTTAAAAACGCCACTCGATCATTGATGGCATCAAATATGCTTTCATTTTGTTGTTAAGAGCGAAAACATTAACGATATAGTATGTAAAAATGAGTTGAAATAGTTTATACTTTGATCTTTTGATAACATAAAAATGCAATCGAATCGCTTCAAAAAACTGCGGGTATGATCCCTTGGACTTAGCAGCTTACACAAAAAAAGTTGTTAAAAATTAATTAAAAAAAAAACAATTAATTTTTTCTACAGCTGTTGCATAAAATAGGCATTCGTGGTACAAAAATTAAAAATGGCTTCGAATTTAGCAAAAGTTTTACATCATACTTTTTTCAAAGCCATTTTTAAACAGACATCCCTTTTTCGCAGGAAATTATTCAGAGGGTGAAAAAGAACCAGCCAAACAGGTCTAAATGATTTCTTTAAAGTACTCACAATAATTTTCGACTCTAGAGGAACAACGACATTCATGTGATTCACGGGTACCATGCCTCTTTTAGTGCCAACTGAACCAAAGAACCAATCAGCGTTGACTTGAAATTCTAGTGATATCAAGTCTCCAGCCTGAGAGAGGAAAGATGTCAAAGGCGATTAGAGAAATGCAATATACAGTCAGACAAGTCATTGGCTGTTTGTCAGACAAAGAATGTTTTCAAAATGCGAGTTTTAGGCCCTACGCTTTCATCAGAGTTGTCGAGTAAACAGATCTTAATAGAGTACATTGCATACTATATATCACAAGTAGTAACAAATATAATCATCAAACATTGCAAATTGTCAATTATTAATAAGAATTATATGGTAATTTCAAAATCTATTTTTCGTCGCCTTTATTCATGCGATTAGTAAAAGTGACGACGAAAGATCACACCACAGACACAGCTGGCGTTTTCAACCCCTTCACAAGAAAAAGGAGCTGGTTGGCAAATACTGAATATCAACATAACATTAAGATTGATAGTCAAAATCATAAAGCTGTAACTAACATGTTTTTAAATTGATGTGAATTCAACAATTGCAGAGATAAGTTGTCTCCTTTTTGCTCCGATCTAATAAGACTACCTGACAACATATGATTGTCGCCACGTAGTAAAATAAACAATGATAAATAAGAAAGAAAAAACATCTGCGGGAAAACCAGCTTGACAAAGTAAAATCTTCAAATGAAATACCTAAAGGGTGTGATTCAAAGCTCAAGGCCTAACAACAATGGGAAGCATGTCTCCGAAATTTGTTACTGCTTTACGAAATCCTACAACTCAATGGGAGTAAGCTGACCTATATCTTTTGTATTAGAACCATTCATATTTAGAGGGTTTTTGATAGCAATTATAAGTACACCCTGTTTTGTATCAGCTCCGCACTTTCTAGTGAGACAAACTAAAGCAGCTTAAACTCTTCTAATAGCGATAGAGCACACAGGTAATGTCTAATAAGCTTTATGAAATACTTACGCTGAAAGTAAGATCTTTCGTGTCTGATGTTTTGCGGTCGTAGAGCGCTATAGCATGCGGTTTTGGAACGTTGTCGCATTCACTGTCGTTGCTATCCTCCCGCAGTATTGCTGGTATTGGCGGTCTTGATCTATAAGACACTACTGGAGCATCCGGCCTGGCTGGAGCCGATTTTCGTCGTGCCCTATTCTCTTTTACAGGTGAATTCTCAAAACCTATTGGTCTAGGTGGAATTTTTTTGCGCTCGCTTTGCGCTGAGTTCATAACACAAGACGCGTTTATTACTTTTGGAAACGACTTTGGTCTGGGAGGCTTGACAGGTGTTTCCCTGCTAGATTTTTTTTCAGTAAAAGTTTGATCGGAAGGAGAATTTACAGCAACCGGTTCACCATCGCCTGACCTGCACTGAATTTCGATCGAATTAGCGATGTCTGTTTCCTCAGAATCCGTTTTCTCAGTGTCACGCTTAGAGCAGCTGCCCTTTTTGTTCTGCGAAAACCCTACGAGTTCATCTGTTTCGGTGGTAACTATATCAGTGCACTTTCCACTCTCATTATTTACACCCTGTGAATTGTCAGTAATTTTCCCTGTAGTATTCATCGAAAGAGAGCTTGATACAATTTTGATAGCGGAGTTTGATTCAATGTCTCTTTTATAAATTTTATTGGAAATATGGGATTTTTTTTCAACTATGTTTTCCCGATTGACAGTATATTCAGCTGTTTCAACATCTGCATTCGAGTCACCAGCCTCGGAGGAATTCAAATTACAAAGACCTGAATCAAACTGGAGAGATTCAATGTTTCTAACGAACGGATCTTCAGAACATGAATTGACAACTGGCAGATTATCATTTCTATTTTGTTGAGTGCAAAAGGAATCATCCATGCTCCGGAAAGATTCGCTCAAAACTGTGCTGGTCTCCAGTAAGATTTTATCCAGCTCTTCAATTTGAGACGATAACGTATTTGTTGCTTCGTTTGTTTTTGATGGTGAATATGGAATATCTCTGTTGTTGTTATCATTGATCTCTGTAGGGTTCTCCTTTGGAACATCTCTTTTATTTTGAAATTCACAATGATCAGGACCAGGCCCATCAGTCTCTTCGCTACAAACTGCTCTCTGAGTATCTTCCTCTGTAATTGAATTTTGCATATTGTCAGACAAAACTTCCTTATCTTTATAATCGCCTAGGTTTTGTGGAAGCGAATTGATGGTAGAACCACTCTTCGAAACAACGTCTTCTTCATTGCAAGATTCTTCTCTGTTTTCGATTGTCTTCCTTTCCATTCTTTTTTGTACACTATTTCCCCCCTGATATATGATCTTGGATGTTCCTTTCACCTTCAAAGATGAAGTTCTGACAGGCTTTTTCGGGGTAACCTTCTTACGATTTTCAGGCTTCAGGTTGTCATAAAGTGCAGTGTTTGCTGATCCCAAGTCAACTTGTTTTACTGTCTTAGTTTCAAAACTATTCGAGTCTTCCTTCGCACCCTCATCCAAGCTTAAAGCTTTAAAGCTTGCAAGAGACCTCCCTGGCTTAGGAGGAGCTTTCTTAATCTGCTGTACATTATCTTCTGGGCTTTCATTCTTGTCAGTTGTAACTGATTCACAAAATACAAAATTTTCCATGCTAAATGACAGAGGTCTCTTCGGCTTCTGCGGGGCAGGACTTTTCTTTCTAGTTTCTACTTTAGTTTCAGAGTTCTCTCTTTTAAGGCGCCAAACAAATGCCAGTGCTTCTTGTCCTTCACGACGAACCTCCTCCGTGGTTTTATTGGGACTGTTTTCTATTTTGTCGTCCAACGGGTTCCCATGCACCAAATTTGCCTTACCATGGATCGCTGGAGGTCTTCGCTCTGTTGGTTTCTCAGTGGTACTTTCAAAGAATTCAAGTTTTTGCGAAAAATTTTCACTTGCTTCTATGTGCTTGGTAGGTGCTTCATTTGACTGTGTCACCACAGTCCTTTTTTGAATAAGATTGGAATCACAGGCTTTTAAGTCTGCATTTAACACAGTATTTGTCTGACTTTCATCAATACCCCTAGAAACTGTCTCATTTTCCGGCCCTTTCGTATCAGCATCGTCCCTTGCAGTGTTGGTTTTGACGCCATTGTTTTGCAAAGAATTCTTTGCCTTGGTAATTAATAGAGAATGAGCGGCTGAAGGTGGTTTGGCTGGCCTAGGAGGTGGAGGTGACTTTATCTCCTTGTCAATTAACTTGTTGCTGGTCATCATACTGTCAAGCGATCTGAGATCACTTTGAACGTACATACTGGGAGCTCTAGGAGGCACTGGCGGTTGACAGTTGGTGGCAACTTTGGAAACTGCATCAGATGGCGGCATTTTTGGTGGTGGGGGTGGTGTGGATGGCGGCGAAGAGGTTAGTCTTCTTCCTTTTATTGACCTGCTTTTACGATTTCTGGCCTTTGTTGTAGCAGTAACTGGCGCTGGCTTCCCTGGCTTTGGTCTTCGCCCTGGATGGCTGCTATATGGCTCTGGGGCGGTTTTCTGCATACCCTGCGATGAATTCGACTGATACGGAACCTGTGCTCCAGCCGCTGCTCCTACATCTGCTATTTTAGCGGAAGTTTCTCCATTAAAAATAACCGTTATTTGTGAAGTAAGCGAAGACAAAGAATCTACAGATCCCGAACTCTCAGGCTCCGATTCTGATTGAGTCCGAGGTAATGATGATGCTTCGGACAGCCTGCCTTCAGCAGCTTTGTCTTCCTTTCCTGGCCTAGATTCTGATTTCGTCCGAGGAATCAACGGCATTTCATCAAATACATTATCGTCTGGTGTATCATTTCTGCCATTTGGTCTAGATTCTGATTTCGTTCGAGTCAATACAGTTTTATCAAAAACCTTTTTATCAAAGTTAATAACATGTTTTGAATCGGACATTGTCCGGTGGACAACAGATGGTTTACAGGAAACACTGTCACCTTCTGATTTCAAGCTTTCAGAAAAATCTTTGTTGTTTAAGTCAGATTTCAATTTGTTTTCTGAAGGTCCTTCTTCGCTTATTTTTTCTCTCAAGGTTATTTTTGTACTAATTCTGTTTATAATCTCTTCACTTTGGACACTTCCTGGAAATTTCTTTGATAAGTTATTAACCTCATTTTCCTTCCCTTCATCGAAAGATCTTTGCTTGCCAAGACTGGGCCTTCTTGGAACAGATGGTTTAGGTTTCACTGCAGGGGGAGCTGACATTCGTCGAATTCCTGGCTTTACAAGCGCAACGCCTCCATTTAACGCATCTCCGCTAGCGTCTTTATTCGACCTATGTTGCTTTTCAGTTTGAACTACATAGTTGGCAACGGGTTTCACGGTATTCAAAACGCCGTTCGGCCTGCTTTTAGTTCTCTCTGTATCTGTAACAACTTTGCCTGCTTCACTCTCACCCTGCACTTCGATGCTTTGTCGCAGGCTGTCATCAGATGGAATAGAATGGACTTCATTAAAAACTTCAGGTTTTGAATCCTTGTACGATTCTGCAGTTTTAGAGCTCTTTCCAATTTCATTGTCAACAAATACAGTTTCGTCAAATTCTTTCTGCTTCTCTTTTAATTTTGCTAGAACAGGGCTAGAATTTATTGCATCGTTTAGCGATAAAACAGGACTGGGAAGTTGTTCATCTTGCTTAACTTTATCTGGTTCAACACTGGTTAATTCTTCGTTTTTGATCTGCAGCCGCGCATAAACAGCGTTTGCTTGAATCGCATCACTAAGCGTAACACTCCCAACGGAAGCGGTTCTAGTATCCTCGTGCGGGTCATAGACATTGGTATCTTCCGTTATTGCAGCTCCCTTGGATTCACAAGAAACTATCGTCCCTACCTGCTCGTGAACTAAGTGGCCGTTAATTGGCTTTGAAGCCTTTGTCCCGAAACTTTTAAGTTTCACGTCCCGTTCGCGTTTTTCTTCGACGCTATTTGAACGCGTAAGAATAACAACATTTTCCTCTTGAGTTGTCTTGATCAACTGTCTCTGTCCGTGATTATTAAAAGACCTGCCGCGCGGTAATGTAGAAGGCCCGCGTGCTTTTGATTTTTCACCAACGGTACTTGTCGATTTGCTACGAATTCTCCTCATATTCTCTTTGCTCTCTTCATTTTGATGCACTGAAGTAGTTGTTGGCCTGAAAATAAAATTGAAAATGATAATTTTAGAAAAATTAAAAACTGAGGAAGAAATCAATCGTGATTTTAACATTTGCATGTACAGAGACCTTCATCAGTTGAAGTTCAGGTTACAGGAATCAATAGAAAGGTGTGCTATATAAATTACTTTGCGAGCTTCGCCAGTTCAGTTTTATGAGTATTAATCTATTTCACAATGCGCTATTTTAAAAAATATTATTTTGATTAATAGGTGTAAAAATAATGTGCCCAAAGAGACTATCTTTAAATTTTGGAAAATTTTTACACATACAATTAAGCTCCAAGTGACTTCAAATATAATTTTCTTCGTTCAGAGCCATCACATAATTAAATAAGGCTTGAGAAAGCACTAGGACCATAAAATGTAGAAAGGGCTCATTTGTAATTTCAGGCCAGGTCAGTTACCCATAAAACATAGGAGAATACTGCATCGTAATTCAACCTTGCAAATTCCTGAACCTACCAGACAAACATTGCTAATTCAGCAAGACAAAAAATACAAAAAAGAGGCAAAACCAAGCTCTATAACATAACTGTTAAGAAATATTCTTAGCTAATAAATGTCGCGAGCAACGACAGCAAAAACTTTGCAGTATGATAAACCGAATGAGAAATTAGAGTCGAGGATGACCAAAGTGACAAGTGGTATAAAAGCCAAAACGATTATAGTAAAGACTGGACTTCGACAACTTTAATCTTGGATTTCTTCTCAAGATGGATTTCTTCTCAGTAAATGGAAAGAAATTGTTGATCGTAGGCATAAAATTATGCTTTGACCTTATACCAATAGCGATTTTGAAAAGATTCGCAAGACTGAATTATATGGCATTCCTATTATAAAGGTATTTTGTCAATATTGCAGAGAAGGAAGAACGACGAACAGCTGCAGCAGACCAGATATTGCGGCCACAATTACTTATAAAGGCAAATAAACTAAAAACTTACAATAGTTATAACATAGATATAATGTAAAAGCAAGTCGGCAAACCTTTGAAGATCTCATTAATCGAATTTCTTGTAGAAACATTAGCAATAAGATGGTAGTGATGAAACTCGCTGGCCTTGAAATGCCAAAGTATTTGTGCATAATGTATTCTTTTGGTGCTAATCTTAACTTTTTAACTCCCCTCTCACTCTTGGCCTTCATATACTATAAAGGGGCGTTAATCGCAATGATTTGGGGCTCGTCTTTCCACGAGGAAAATTCTCAAGATCACTGACGGTTTAATCTCAACCCAGATTGAAGACCAAATTTTTAAGCAAGCTTGAGAAAGCAAACAGATCCAAGTTAAGAACCTCGGCACAAAATCACACGGTTCTGAAGGCGGTGTGAGAACGAAAGATTAAGCAGACGCGTTCGATCTTTAGCCATTTCAAAAGCAGGCGAACAGAAAGATTCTGGTTTTTATCCCGTCTGCTAGGTAATTTATAACAAAAATAATAACGATCAACAAGGTGTTAAACACAAGTGCGAAACTGCTGGTATTTTGCACCAACATTTTATCCCATAAATCGCGTTAAGAAATCAATTAATACATCGGTTATAGCTGTTTCTTTGTGGCATTTGGCTGCCATACCACAGAAACCTCTAATTAAAGAAAAGGAGATAAATTGAAAAGTAAACCTATCTTCATCACGACCCTTGCCCAAAGCTCAAAATATCCCCCTTTCCTCGTATAAGTCTAAAATTGATTTCTGACAGTTTGTGTTGCGTTAATTAACCCTCAATGTATTCTAGAATGATGTACATGATTATTATCAGATTTATAGATAAATTGCGATTAAATGTGAAATCGGTTATATTGTGCATTCACAATATCATTGGATAATTCAAAAAACCCTACAAGTCTGGATAGACAGCCCCTCGAATAAGTCTTCGCGATAAAATTGTTGTCGCAATACGTCACTGACGACACGTGGATAGATTCAGGCTCAATTCAGGAGCTCTGCAGATTCTACTGCAGTCATTAGATTTTCACGCATAATGACAGAACTAACCAAAAATGGGAGTTTTTTAGGATTAAGGTGATGAAAAAATTAATTATTAAGGACACTAATATATTTGACGCTTTTCTTTAAGGATAATTCTTACCTTATCCCATGCCATATTCGACTAAATTTGCAAGGTCCAATATATGAAAACATAGTAGCATTGCAACGATATTGAAACAGGCGTACAGGAAACAAAGCGAATGCAACGAAAACAAAAAACGATCGAATGGTTCGATCACTCACTTTGAAGCAGGTCCTTTTTTGTTGAATGATAACATTGGAATAGGAGGTGCCGGTCTTGACGGGCTAATTGAAGCTGCTTGATCCTTGGTTTCATTTGATTCCAAACTAGGAGGCGTCGGTGCTTGGCGTAGAGGCAGTTCTCGTGGGGGCTTTTTGGGGGCATGGAGAGACTTGCTTCGGCTTACTTTCTTACTTTCTTTTCTGAGCTGCTCTTCGTCGACTTTTGTCGCCTTCATTGACCTGAGCGAGTTAAATCCGTTGTAAATCTCTGATTTGGGGCGTTGTTTCTTGATGAGCCCCGTGGACGAAGGAAGCGTGGCAAATGCGAACCCGTTTCCACTGTGATTGCTTTCTGTTGGCGAATATATGGATCTTGGGCTGGGAAAAGGCTCATTGTTCAGAGGAGATTGATTCAAAGGTCTCACATCGACGATCGTTATTTCAGGTCTAGCATGCGAAAAAAGACGATAAAATTTTTATGTAGACGAATACTTCTTGAATAATTTAGAAAGAACTTTAAACACGATATCTTTTTAGACAAAAGTTAAATAATGCAAGAGGGCCGCCAAGGATTCTCACTTGAACATATGGCATCATCTTTGACATGCCATGACGAAGTTAGATATTGAAGTTTGAAAAAACAAGCTCTGCTATAACATCTCGAAAAATAAGTCGGTTTCCTAACGTCTTTTTAGCTAGAACGTCAAAATCATAAACTGTTACTTGACACAAAAAGAACAAACCTGAAGTGTTGCCCTTATCACAAAGCTTCCTAATACAGCTGATAAACTTATAGAATCGATTGTGGCCATGGCAAAATTTTTCCTAACAGCGCTTTTGTACCGATGTTATTATTAACTCTAAATAATTGGATTTTCTAGACAGTTGCTACGATGTTTATTGTCTTAATATAGCTGGAAGCATAACCTTTGTGATTAAACAAAATTTTGTGTTACCTGAAATCAAAATTGACAAAACAGGCAATTTGTCTAACTAAAAGGAAGATATTGAACTCGTTCGACGTATTAACTGGGCTGACACTCTTTTGTGAAGCATCAATTAACGCGGTTTGATGCAGGCAGACGCGGATAAACGCAGACAATAATGTTTTAAACAGTTTAAAAGCTCAGCTCAAAAACATCGTTTTACTCTAGGTTTTCTTTTTACTTTTGGGTTTTTCATGTGGGTTTTCTTCTAACAACAATGCAAATGAATACCCTTAAAGGCTGGCCACATTTGACCCGATCAATGTGGCTCAGTTAGCTTGTCAACGAGAAGGCGGCCACACAACGAAGAACCAAGTATTTAGCTCATTTTGTTTCAAACAAAAAATCTACTTTACACGGTTCAGGTATTAAACTATACTGCTACAGGGTCATTTAGTTGGATCTTTTAGAACTCGCTTTTCCGTAGAATATTTCGGAGAAAGGATCCAATCGTCATTCAGTGCGGTTGAAAATAACGAAAATGCTAAAAGGTAACGAAAATCACGGCCAACCCCCGCCAAAAAACGTAACAACCTGTACTGCACATGGACAAACCATAATTTTGTAGCAGCTGCTAATGAACAGGCAGCTAAGCTTAGGGATTATCTCTATAAAAGTTGTGGATCTACGAAGCTAGCAATGGAAGCGTCAAATAAATGACTGAATTTACCTTAAAAAGACGATTATTGATAATGTCCTTTAATGTTATCTAAAAATTCTCCAGAGCACGCATCTTAAAGGATGATAAAGCATTGCAATTCATTGGCTTATTTAAAACAGGGTGTGGTTTACTTCAGTTGTTATCTTGTTATTGATAGAATAGTTTGTTGGGAAGTTTAAGGTTGCTTCGTTAGGCACGCTAGGTCGGTGAATTAAAGTACAAAATTTTGGCAAAATAGCTGCTTACTTGCGCAATTTGGCATTAAATTCAGTATTATTTCATTAAGAGTAATATCTAATGAATCAACAGATGAATGAGATTTTACCTTTTAATTGTTAAGTCTGTATTTTTATTTTAGCTACAGATCATAATGGTTTTCAATTTCTGGATGAAATTTTGGAATAGTGACTATAGCCCTTACACTCTACAATTTGATAAATATATATGTTTGATTGAAATTGAGAAAGGAAAAAACGAGAAAGATTTGGTCAACTAACAATTCGTGGATGCTTTTGTGATCGTCTGCAGTACATAGGGCAATAGAAAAAGGGTACGTTCCGATATATTCAGCGATCATCTCTGGAACAATCTTTATTCCGTCTATCAGAGAATGGGCCTAAAATATGGCCTAACCTCTGCTTAACATTGCTTTGTGGGATGTACTTATAAACCACCCGGAAGATACCATTTAGAGGATTTCGGTACCATACTGGTATTTCATATTGCCAGCACGAGTTTATTTTTTCCCGTTTTACATGACACAGAATATGGTGGGAATTTACCATAACAATAGTTTGTGTATCGCAGCATCTTCTTATCATGCACCAGTACTTTTTTAACTTTCCTCATCATTTACATTTGCTTGACCATCAGCCAAAAGAAACTACTCTGTTTATAACAGTTTGCTAGCTAACATGTTGGTAGCGTTTCTGTATAAAAGCATAAGAGTGTGATATTGGCATGGCTTTATGCATGGTGCCACACTGGTAGTGCAAAAGTGTAAAGGCTTTAATACTGTTAACTGATCATTCTGTTGGGAAACTGACCAAAAGTAGCTAAGGCCTCACAAAAGCATTTAAGCACCTTTTGTATAATTCAAACTGTACCAGTTATACATAATATTTTTGCATTGGTTCTCCTGGTTAGATAATAGCAATGTGGTTGAAAGCCAGAAAAGTTATTGTACTCACTGTAGAAGTAGAAGGAAATATTGCCACAACTAAAACACCACAGTTAGCATTGATAACTTTGCTACAAACAACCAAATTATGGTAGTTTTTTACATTGACACAACATTCTAAGATTTGGTGGAAAAATCTTTATAACAGAAAAGACATCTGAATTTCAATCATCTCTCCGGGAGAGAAGCATTGAACTTGCCAGGTCACAAAATCCCCTCATTAAAAGTACTTATTGCAAATCTTACATTTTTGCAGTCAAGGGTTAAAATTCCAAGACAACAGAATCAATATATCAAGAAAGGGCATATGACTTGAACCTATGGATTACTGTTAAATGTTGTTTGTACCTTAATAATTTGTTTGGTTGCTATACAGTCTTTTGAACTATTTTCATAATAAGTCTGTTTTGACAAGAACTGTGCTGCCTACTTAATGAGCTGTGCCATAAACAAGCAGCATTTTAATGGGGTTCAAGTGATCACACTTCCCCAAGGCTTTATAAAAAACACATGCAAAAATTTGTTTCAGATGTGCCAACAATATTAATAGGGTTATCAAAATATATTAAAGGCAGCATGTGGCAAACAATCAACCTACTCTGTACCTACCAACAATACCCATTCAATTCTTTCAAGCCAGAACATGTTTTGAATATACTTTCATGCCCATGCTCTTTAAGTGTGAAAAGGCCTTCGCTAACAAAATATATCAACAAAGTTAAACTAATATTACTTCACAAATGATTTATTAATTGGGCAGTTCAATCTCTCTAATATACAAGGGAAGTGGGACACAGCTGGAAGAGAGACATCCTGCATCTATGTGCATCAACTCACTTAGTTTCAAACAAAGTCAAAATAATCACTTGTTGCCTAAATGATAAAAGAAATAAAAGCAATATCACAACAGTGCGAAATTTGCAAAAACAGTATAAATATTGTGAAATACTGCTGAGCAGAATTTTTTAGAAAAACAAGACAATTGAAATTTTATTTAATTGAGAAAAATTCATGTCTGTATGTTGTATTTTGCATTTTAGGACAGGACTTCCCCTGTACTGCTTTTAAAATAGAGGTTAAAAAGATATCCATCCCAGATAAATTATGGAAGCTTCATATAAGACCAAAAAGACCTCTTGACAACAACAACCAAGAATGATTGAAATGGGGAAAATTTGATGTTCCAGAGCTAAATGAAGCTTCAACAAGAGATAAAGCAATAGAGAAAACAGGATAATACAGAAAAATATGTCAAACTTGTGACAGATCATAATTGAGCATGCCGATAATGAAGTTCCTGGACCAAGGAGTGGCAAAGGAAGGTTATGTGAATATTTATGTCAAATAAAACATAGTGTAGAGGTGAATGGGGAAAGAAACTGAAGACAATCGCAGAAAGGCATAATAAGACAATTATACCTAACAAAGCAGAATGGTGGTCTCCATGACCTTTACATCCTGGACAATAATAAAATTTACGATGAGAAAATAATACTTTGCCTTGGTCAGCTGTAAAACTATTGCCTTATGAGTATTACAAAACAGCACAATACATCAAATGGTGCTTTTCTGATTATTTTGGCTTCTGAGGCTAAACCTGAGAAAACAATTAAAATTTAATAGTCTGCTACTGCTAAAAACTTGTATTTGCATTTCTAAAAGCTTGATCAAAGTATTGAATTTCCAAAAGTTTTTCAAATATGAAAGGTTCATGTAATTTACTTTATCTTAAATCAATTCCAAAATCTGAAGAACATTTTTCTAAAGTCATTCAGCAGAACTGTGTAAAAGAGGAGGGTATATGCCTATGGGACATTAACACCCATTTATTCTTAAGATTTAACTAAATATTAACATCCATATACAAGGGAAAGAATAGCCAGGGAAAGGTTTCAAAAAATATTATCCCTTATTGCAACTCACTCAAATATACAAAAAGGCTAAGACTGTTAATGAAAAAACCTTTAATAAATGAATAATTCTATGTTTGTTCTAAAAATATTTAATGCTCAGACAACTGGCGAGCAATATGAATATTAAAATGATAGTAGAAAGCATTTTAGTGAAAAACCATCAACCATGAATCCTCTTGAAACATGAAGGGCTATCAGAATTCATTCAAAATCTATTCCACAGCAGATCAGGAACTTCCTTGGGTGAAGTGGTAAGAGTTCTTTCAAACACAATGGCTAATTTCATTAAAAAGACAAGAGCTTTTGAAACTGATACATGTTGGTATTTGATAGGATAAAGGAGACAATCTTGTTTTTGAAGATGTACAAAGATATTGGCACGAAATCAAGTAAAAAACAAATTGAGATCGAATTCTTTATGGAAAAGAAACTTCCTGTTCTTTAAAATCTATTGCAACCAGTGCTGACCAGACAACTTAGGTTGCACTTGAAATTATAGTAAACAAGGGCAAAGAACACTTGATAATTTGTTATTTCCAAATTAAATAATGGTTGAAACATGACACGCGCAGAATCATGAAGGATTATATTAATTGTTTATAGACCACATTTGACACCTGGTTATAATGAAGTCGTTAAATGATAAAAACAATACAAGCACGTTATTACCAAATTCAGAAAATATTTCATCGTACTAATTGTCTTTCTTTTAGAAATTCATGTTATTCTCAAAGCAAGTGTTGACAAATAAAATTACACTGGCAACAGGGACGGTAACACACCTCCAAACTGCGAAGCCGTCTTTACAGAGGCTCCAAAACGTTAATCAGCTCTTGACTTAAATCTCGCAAAAGATTTTAGTATTTATTATCACTCACTGCAACATAATCTTAATAAAAACTCCATGAATGTATTCTACATTGGAAAGAAATGCAAATTATCCGTCTTTGTGAAAATTATGGTTGAAAATGTTTGCAAAGATGGACAATGGTTAAGCAAAAGCACTGGCGTATAGGCGCGGAAGATTATTGAAATAAATGACAAATTAGAAGATCTGCAAGATATTGAGAGAAATCTATAACACCTCCAATGCCTTAGGTCAACAAATCTTCGAAAAAAGTACACGATTTGAGCGACCACTGAGATTCCCCAGGAAAGGCTTGGTAACGCTTCGCTTCAGTGGCAACACCGCATGCATACACAACTTTTCAATTCAAGGTTAAAAAACTGACAAGCGCGTAATCTTGAATATTATCATAAAGAACTTAGCTGTGCTTGAGAGACTTATGGATACTTTTTCTGCTCGAGGCCTATCAAAAGTCCCTTTTTCCCTTGAAGTCAAGACCTTGACAAACAATAACGGTTTCAGTCCAGGCGGATGATTGTCGATTCAAGGTTAAATTGCACTAGGTACAATACCTTTATACATACCTTGCAGAAGACTTTTTGCTTCTAATCATTCTATCGCGCTAATGATATAACTGTTAATTCCGATTTCGCATGACGAAACAACTTTCTCCAGACGAAAACAATCATCTTTCTCGCAAATCAGGAAAACAAATTCATTCTTCGGCGACTAAGCTCCTCCGCAGAGGTGTATCGAGGAAGAAGAATTGCTCCTCCACACGTACATAGTTTATGCGATGATAATAATAATCAAAATTATAATGTATTAGGCGACTATAATGATGATAATTGATGTATAATAATTGATATATAATGATAATTATTAAGCGACTATAATGATGAAGATGATGATATTATGATGATTCAAGGATTCTAAGTTGATAAAGAAAACAGGTCAGATGTGAACCTGATTTGACTTCGTTTGCTCTGATGAAAATTAATCCAAAGCTAATTATGAAGAGAGTGGAATATGGGTTTAGCGAGAAGTAGCATGTTATGTCAGATTTCAGAAACACTGCTAGTAAAATGAAAATAGCCTTCCTTACACCACCCATTACGTCTAATTTAGAAAAACTCGAGGCGACACATGCTACTTTTAGCATTTTCAGTATAAGGCAAGTAGGATGGCGTCTTCAAAAGACACCGCGCTTATTATGAGTCTAAATGCTGCTATTGAGGGGGGCTCTTTGATTTTTCTTTGCTTGGGAAATAGGATGTTTTCCCTGACTGCCCAAAGCAGTTGCACCCCCTGTCTATTTCATACAAGCCGGTAGCTAAAACACACAGAAACCGCAGCTTAGTTGAAGTTAAGGCAGTTCAACCACGACAGCGTAAAGGAAGAGGAATTTTATCGTCGGTAATAGTGTGCTCATGTAAATTTAATAGTGCAAGGAACGGGTTTTTCTTTGAATTGATTTCTCCAAAGATTCTAACTGTGTTTGTGTTAGATATTGCAAAAGAGAAGGCAAGCATCTCTCTTGATATGAGGGACAGGGTGCCAAAGTCCCCTGCCTATGAATGTGCGCTGGGTATAGGTATTGGCAGTTATTTAGGCATTCAGAACTCCGTGCCACTTTTCATCCATTACAATACATTATAAATTGTGTGCGTGAGAAGTGCTCCCTACTTTCAAGATCCCCACAGCAGATCAAAAATACAAATATCAACCATGAATGAGCTATTAGAAGCTTCGGAACATTTTTCAAGTACCAATTTCCTAAGGCGACGGCATTCCTCTCCTCTCGGTATGTATTGACAAATATTAGTTCACAAATAAGAGACCTTAGAGCCAATAAGAAGAGCTGTGAAATTTAGTGCTAATATTGCTAAAGTTAAGAAGCTTTTGTTCGAAATTCCTAACTTTTAATAATATTGAAATTTTTTTAACATAGTTAGGGAAGATGCCTAATCATCAAGATCAAACGTGTGGAAAAGATTTGTTTTGAGAGATATTTTTTGCAGGGGAGACGAGAAAGAGTGTGTCAAAAAATATTAATTTTCTGAATATTCTTCAAAAGTTTAATTCCGCCTACGTTTTTATTATGCAGAAAGATACTGAATACTTATGCTTTGAGGCTGGTTTTGGTTAAACGGAATCATGAGCAAAAGTTCTAGCATGCTCAATTGATAACGATGTCAACCACTGGGCTCATGACCGGCTTCAAAAGTGCTCAAGGCAAGACAAAGAGACAAGTAGCGCTTGGTTTTTCCTTACATATCAACAAAGAATGAGGATTAACATATCAAATACTGATTTACAGTTGTTTACATATTACTAAAAAAATTTAAAACAATCCTTTGGGCTACCCGAATGTCTCATGAAAAAGAAGGCAATGGAATGAAGGATTTTCTGTGTTCTTGATAGTTACCCACACTTTGCGGTCGCCGTTTTACCTGAGTATCTGTATTTTGATTGTTTATATTTCTGTTGCTGCTTTTTGTTTTAGATTTTGAATCGGACGAAACAAAACGCAAAGCATTGTGCATGAAGATGGCTGCCTTCTCAGACACCTTCTTTTTATTCTTTTTCTCGCTTTCCAATTTAATTGGTTTTCCACTCTGTTCTTGATCACCAGTCGTTTTTTGCTTCTTCGTTATAGAAGAAAGTATTTTCCTTTTCTTCAACGTGTCTGATCCGGACTTTGTAGTTTCTGCAGGTACCCTAATTTCATTTTTGTTTTTGTCAGTAGTGTTGTTGATACGAGGGCGGGGCAGTGTACTGCAGGATTTTCCCTGATGACTTGAATTGCCTGGCTCAGTGAAAAATCTCGCCTCATGATTGTCGTATTGCAGCTGGGGTATCATTTGGAGTTCCTCTGAGCTCTTGCACGGTCTAACAACGGTGTGAAGTGTTTCGGAATTCTGAGTTTCCTTAGTGGACGACATCGAGGCATCGAACACTGGCTTAGTAGAATTCTTACTCTCAGATTCTTTTTCATAACTTGTGTTTTGGGAATTAATGGGCTTGCTCCCTTTACGAACTCGTGGGAGTGTCCCGTATATTGAGACACGTCCTTGTCTGGATGTGCCAGTGCGACTAGCTGGTCGTGAATCATCAGCAAGGTTTTCAAGACAAATAGAACCACGGCTTGCCAGTCTTCGTGGAGAGGCTCCTGTGCTTGGTTCGTTTTCTCTTTTTCTCATGCTACCAGTCCTTGACAATGGTCTGTTCTGCTGATAACTACCAGTTCTACTTTGCGGACGTCCCGCGCTTTCAGTTACAGGAAGATTCGATTTCAAGTTGGATGAAGCCCTGCTCGAGACGACCTGACTAACCGGTCGTGTTGTTGATCTCTTTTGCAATGTTTGTTTAGGAGATTCATTTGAAACATTTGAAACCGGTTCAGGGTTTACCCTGGGAACATGGCTTACAGGCTTTTGAGATTTCAACAACTTCTGGCTCCGGGGCAAAGAGCTGCAAGTGTCACTGTACGCCATTTTTGTCGCTGATGGCCTTCTTGGTATAACAGCACCCACATCTGCCCCCTCGTCTGCTTTCTTGGTGCTTTTAAAACCTCTTGGCAGCGTTTTGTTCCTACTAACCACTCGATTGCTAACATCTCTCTTCTCTGCGACAGAACTTGATTGTTCGTCAACCTTTTGCTTAGGTTTTCTTTCTAATGTATTAGATTTAAACAGTTTCTTTTCAGGGTTGCTTGGCTTTTTGATAATTCCCTTCCATACCCCTGCTGGATCGTAGAAAACTGGCCGATCTTCCGGATTCAATATTTTATCTCTTGGCGTTGGTTCCGTTGACCCAGTAGTAAGTACGGTTGGATTGAGACAGATCGTACCAAGAATTTCTTTCCCTTTGGCCGTTTCTGGTGGTCCTTTAACGATAATTTCGTCACCTACCGTAATTTTGTTCTTAAAATTATTTGAAACATCCCCAGTTTCGGCCTCAGTCTTGCTTATTTCTGCAGTTTCGTCGCTTTGAACAAAATGAATATTGTCCTTCGTATCGAAATTCGTCTCAAAGAAACTTTTCGCCATAAAAAACCTTTCATGGTGATCTTTACAGTCGGTTGAAGTAATATTCACCCCTTTTTCTTCCAGATTTTCTTCACTTGAACTTGAGACATATGATAGGCCATCGTGGTCCTTTGAAAGACAAAATCTCGACAGAAGGCTTCTTTGATCTTGACCCTGATCTTCACCTATTTCTTCTTCAAATTTTCTCTCGATGGCATTACATATTTCCTCCTCACTTTCTTTGATATTGTTAATTTCATCAGTCAGTGTTTCTTCGCTCTCTGTACGGCTTAAAACACACGCTTCGGGACGCAGCCACACTGTAACAGCACTGGTAAAGCTTTCTTCCGCATCAAAGAATTCCTCACTTTCCGACAAAGCGGCATGAAAAGAATATTTATTCACTTCTTCAGTTTTTATTGATTCATAGCCACTTGACTGTGTTTTCACAACGTCAAGCAGCTTCTGCTTGCTTTGCTTTGATTTATGAATCACCCTAGACGATGCACTTTTGTCCAGCCCACCGTAAAAAGATTGTTTGCCGGCACTCTCTTTCTCGTAGCGCTTTCTCTCTCCTAGAGACAGACATCTAAGATCGGTATCATCTATGTCTTCCTGCCGAATATAGCGAACCTGGACTTCTTCGACTTCCTCATCACTGTCAACAGAGAATTGCTTCAAATCGTGCAGAACTCCTGTTTGATTTGCAGTAATTCTACAAAAGCTACTTATCTCATGGTCTTCTTTTGAGACTGAGGCACTTGTGGATGTGCTATCAACTTGGATGTGTTCTAAATCCTGAACGCTAACAAAACCACCTTTAATCATAACTAGCTTAAAGGCATCACTGAGCCTATCTAAGGCATCAATTCTCTCCTGTAACGAATCAATGATGCGTACTTCAGCTTGTCGAACGTCCTTAGAAATGGCATCTATGTCCATTTTTAAAGGGATGCTCTCTTGAGTTACATCAGCTGCACTGTTGTTATTGTATTCCCTCCCCAGGTAGGTTCGTCCATTAACCAACGCGGCTCTTGCAGCCTTCAGTTCAGAAAGCTCCTCGTGAAATTCGTGGCCTAACTTTGTCAACCAGCGAAGCTTCTGAGCAAGGTTTTCATTCTCGTTCTTGACTTCTTTTGCATCTTTTCTGACAATACTATCTCGAATGGATGCTACTCCAGATTTTGCAGCTTGCGCCTTTACCAGGAAAAAGTCAGATTTCAGCACAGAACGAATATGCCACAAGGAATTTATCTCTTTGAGAGTATTGGTTTGCTGCAAAAGAAAATAATACTTTGACATAAGGTCAGCAAGAGCAAGCTCAAGCTGTCCCATTTCTTTGGTAACGATTTCAGCTTTAAGTACTCTTTCTTTCTCGTGACTTTCTGATCCGAAGCCTTTTTTGAATGCAGTAGTATTGTCATGCTTTACAATTAAGTATTTCATTTCATTTCGAAGAAGTTTCGCGTCTTTCTTCAGCAACATCAGATCGCCTCTAAGATGTGATCGTTGACTAAACATCTTCAGTACTAGCTTGTCGTATTTATTACCGATGCTTCGCAAATCTTCTGCGATATCGCTTCTTGAAACTTCATAATTCATTTCTTCGTAACCACTTTCGACATTCTGCATCCGCTCCGTTGTAATTGTGAAGTCAGAACGGGATCGCCTTGCAAGCAAACTGCTCGTGTTACGTTTGATGCGTCGCAAAGACATGTTCAAGGAACAATATGTAGCAGAAAGTTTACAATTATATGTTGTCAAAGACCGGCGAACTCTTCATTGCTTACTCTAAAGTGACTCGAAAGTTTTTCAGAACAGCAAAAAACGTTTGTTCTTAAACTGTGACGCTTGATGAATTGATTGATTTTGGTGCATGCCAGTTTTTATTGCAATGCGTCACACAAGTTGATGCCTCGCAGTGACAAGACCTTAAGGCCTGTTGCTAAGTCTCACTCAAGCTTTGCAAGAAGGCAATGCAATTTGAGCAAGCATATATGAACAGTTTATAGTTTAAACATTTCTCTTGATTCACTTATTTCCCCTGATTCTAGTATATTAGAGTTGTGCAATTCCGGCTGCTGTCGTGTTTATACCATGTCCGAAGAGTACATTGTACAAATGTAATTGTAATGTCTTTATACTTTAATGTCTATATACGATCTCGAACAATGCCCAATGCAATTGTTTTTATGTTTTTATGCAAAGAAAATCGGCAAATTGCTGGTGTCTCAGTTAGCAGAGCGGCTACATGAAATCACTTTTCTCCGGGAGAACAACACCAACACTGGGGCTTTGTTCTGTCTCACACTCAGACTCTACAAACAGGTGACAGCGTGGCATCGGCTTTAGGTTGAAGTGACTAATTGATTTTACCAAAGGTCCAAAAATGTTAGCTTTGGATTTGAAATCTTCTGCGGGCACATTGGTATCTGTAAGAAAAAGATTTAAGATTAAACACCATAATCTCAAGTAGATCGAAGCTTGATTACAGAACAGTAACTATTTGCCACTAATCCATAAAAGAAAACCAATAACACGAAATCTAGGGAAAGAGGAAATGAGAGGGAAATGTTTTCTGCGGGCTTCCACAAGTGGAGCATGATAAAAGCAATGTCCAGAACAGAGGCAAGAATCAAACTCCAGACTTGCGTACTTCTGCTTGTGTGGTCATTCTAAAAAACCTTCTTAGTTCTTTTTTCGGACAAGTGACTGTGTCTTACTTCTGCTGTGGTGTGGAGCTCATAGCCCTGTAACCTGAGCTTCTAGAAACTAACAAAGAAACAAACAGAAAAGGGTCCTCTTGAAACAGGGTCAGTATTACGAATATCCTTTTTTGCTTTCCAACTTTTGGTTTAAAAGCGTGCTCTCTGCTGAAAGCTAACTGATACGGTGACAAGAGGACAATAACCTTGGCATGATAATACAATCAGATTTAGACAATTTGTGCTGACTAAAAAGGAGATTGAAAAACTTGAGTCGTGCTGACTAAGTCCGTTCCAGGCAGGCCGTATAGAATCAAAATGTACAAAAATAAGTAAACAGTAAATATAAATTTCTGAAACTCGGATTGGATCTTTGTTAACATTTAGGTGCGTTACAGGGTATAATTACACTAATGTGTAAAGATTCCGGGTAGAGAGACGAAGAAAAATTGTGCATTAAACGATCTTCATTCTTTTGGAAACAGGATTAGGAAGGACATATGTAAAAAGTTATGTATTAATACTGTTGGCAGCTAAGATTGAGCTCGATATTCGCAAAACTTTGCAAAGAAATTTCGCATGAGATACAACTATTGAATATCTACATATATCTATACTTAAGATGAATCCTTGTTGAAAGACTTTAATTTTCACTAAACGGGTTATGGTTGTATAATATCAATCCCAGATATGCATTTGATTACTAAAATCACCAACTCTGGTATTTATCTCTGAATAACACTTAACACAACCAAAAATAGCAAAGGCAAAATATATCGAAGTATGATGGAAACAGTTGTATTCTCAAAAATCACTTGATGACCAAAATTCTTGACGAGGACGAAATTTTGCGAAAATGGAGTATTTATCCTAGGATCTTTATGAACGAACAAATCATTTACATTTATTTACTGCATAAGAACATTTCTTTTCCATTTTCATTGCATGGCATTTGAGCTTCACATTGTAAAAAGAAGTTGCTATAGACAACAGGAAACAATGCGACGAATTCCCTGAGATGGTACATACTAGTGGTTTGATAGTTTGAAAGAAACAACCTTTGAGTACATATGGCAACTTTTTATAAAAAACAAAGAGCAATATAATTCATTTCGTACAGCTACTACCTCATCAGGAGCTCCAACTTGCTTAACGGTTATGTCTGCTTTCCAAAATGATGAATCTTTCATTTGCTTAAAACTGTATCTCCGGTGTTTCATTAATATCGTGTTTCCTTGACCTATGAAGTCAGCTGGTGGCAAAAAATTAGCATCCATGAGAAATCGGGGGGAATGATGTATACACTAAATCAATCGCATATTTAATTAGGATTGGCCTATGGTTGTGGATGGAAAAGCTTTAATATAAATCGTGCTCGTGACAAGCAGGGACATGTCCGATGTCAAGTGAATGTCCCCCAATCGTTTGCTTGAATTTTCAGCACGAGATTACAACAGGTATCTTCTCAACAATACACCTCAATGAAATGAGACACATTAAAGTCAATACACTACTATCAAAAATAGCAATGGCCCAACTTCTTCAGTATAAAAAGGGCTTTATGTAAGATGCCTTACCGCAGAGCAACCAGAAAAACTCAAAGCTTACTTTTAGTGATTTTTCTGCACAAAGAATAAAGCTTTCTCAGTAGATAATAAAGCATCATTAGTGACCCATACTGATAAAAAATCATTCGTTTTTCTGCGATCACTTTATCTAGCCATTTGATTTCTAATTCTCTCGTTTTAAACAAAATTCAATATAATTAACGTTATCGCTTTTCACTTTCTGTCGCAACTGTGTTCCCACGGTTGTCAGATTATGATAAGGACAATTTTTGTCTCATTTATTTGCTCATGATACTGTAACTTCATTACAGCATAGACGCTTTTTAATGTGCATAATACCCTAGAATGAAACTGATGCAAAGCAGCAATATCTTCATTGAGTATACGTGTAGATGAAGACAAGCACCCTCTATCACATCATGGCCTTCGACATATTTGGGCCTTCGATAACCTTGAAGTCCTGTAGGCTTGTTAATTGGGGAAGGGTGGGGTTTCAATATTTCAATATGCCAAGAAATCATTGTGCCTAGCTTCTCTTAACAAAATATGCATGCTTTGCCCCCTGTACCTGTAACTATTTTTTATCACAGCCATTAGTTCCAATCCCCCGTCAGCTGCATGAATCGCAATTCATCATTTCTCCTAACAACTGACTGCTATTTGTTGGCGCAAACAGCGACCACAACTGATGGAGTTCGTACTTTAATGCATGTATTGGCGGCAGCAAGCAACAAAGCTCAATGCTGAATGAAACCTGCCATATTGTAATGCCTATAGTGGTGGGCAAATTAACTATTCAGGAAGAAACTCATCAGAATAACGTTTGCACACCGATTTGCACTTCCTGAATGCTTCTCAATTAGGTTGTGCCCATCTTATCAGTCGCCATAAGTTTTATCGTTCAAGTGATACCGAAGTCATACCGCGAATCTGTTTTTAAAAAGTGATCTTACAAAAGTTTTTTTGGGTGTTGATACTCACATATACTTCTTCTAAATATCTAGCCCCTAAGGCAGCCCAAGTTGTTTAGCAGACAAAGTTCAAAATCAAAAAAGAATAGAAGTTTCATTGAAAAGACGTAAAGCTTCTTTGACAAGTGACACTGGTTTGCCGCAATTTTTTCAAACTCTCAAAGAAATTTTTACCTTATCACCATCAAACAGTGGCGTAGCTTGACCGTCGAAGACATAGATGAAGAAAAACTTAGGTGCTATTTTATCTACTGTTAGATAATTTTACCAACAAATTAAAGACTTTATGGACCAACTGAAATTTAACCGACCAACTCTTGAAGAATTGGGGGGGGGGGTCACAACCCCTACACCCCCTAGCTACACCAACGGTCTTCAAGAGAATACGAGCCAAAAAGAGCTTCAAAAGAAACGCATTTCTATTCAGCAAAGCGAAAAGCTCAAAATATCAAAATCTTTTCTGTACACAAATAATACCTTCTAAACTGTCTTAAAGGTTTTTTTTCGTCTAGGTATCTTTGTTTGTGTAACAAATTTTGTATGATGATGAGAGTATTCCGAACGTTGGCCTTAAAAACGATGCCATTGGCCTTAAAAACGATGGCCTTATACCTCTCAATGCCTTGAGATGCCATATTACTTTGCACCTAAATTTCTATTTTTGTACTTGTTTGTTGTTTATTTCGCAGGTATAAACTCAAGCTAACACAAAGATGCCGAACCATCATGAGTCCACCTCAGATCCAGGATACCGCTGCATAATTTAAAGAGGAGTGGTGTGACAAGACGAGAGTTTATTCTGCGGTTTTGGTTTCAAGAGTAACCCTGTATTAAGGAAGCTGACCAGAATCCTATTTACAACATCCCATAGAAAATTAGCTTCTAGCTAATGCTGAGATTTGGTCATCGCATTCTGGTATTTTTGAAAATATTCATTTAGAGTGGAGAATGGATTTGATTGCAAACGATTATGTAAACAAAAAACTTCGAAGTAAAATCAGCGAGAAGCGCTTGCAAAGCAATGGGTTTTCGTACAACCAATTCAATTCAATTTCAGACTAGAAACCAATTATCATCTTTGTTACTCCCAAACTTATAGCTTTCCTTCCTATTCATCTATGTCAGTGGAACCGGAAAAGGTGCCCTACGGTTGAAAGAATTATATCTGCGTCAGTTTTAAAAGAAGGATTTTAAAGCAGTTTCTTAAGGTTAAAGGTGATTAGTGCTATGGTTTGTTAATTTTCGTCATCTAAGGGCTAGACTACTTATAGACGATGAGACACGTGATGGATTAATGAAAGTTTCCTCTTTATAAGGACATGAAAGGTCTGAGTCCCAATAAGGGTGCAAATAGGTCCCTCTGTAACTGCAGATCCAGGGAACCGGCATTTTGTCCCTTATTCCAGGGGTTAGTAGTGTGGGTTTAGGCAGCAAAGCAATATTTGGAAACGTTCTTAAATTAAAGGATAGGGGTACTTCAGTAGTAAAAATTCCCCTTTCCTGTAACAAAAGACGGTATACTTCCACTCGACCCCTCAGTTCAATCTAAGAACAAATTCAATTTGTTGAAAATTTTCAAAGAAAATAAACATTCAAAGACATTTGAAAATGCAACTCAAAAACTTACTTTAATCGACACATAACACCAGGCATGCTCCAGAACTTAGATCAATTTTCAACCAAAGTTGAGATAGCAATGGGTAGCTTGTATATAGCTGCTTGCTAAAACTTTCCAAGTAACCCAATAGACTAAAATTTCTCAACGCCCTATGGTAAATTTTCGAGATTAAAAAGTCATTTTTGCTGCAATGTTCATCATGTCTGACCAGTTTATTGCGGATTTATTGCACTACTGGGCCTATTCAAACTGACGAATCTATACAAAGAGCCCCAAACTCCCAATTAAGGGCACTTTTAGAAAATTAACGCAGTTATTTCAAAAGCAAAGGAATTTTCATTTCCCAGAATTCCTTACAAAGTCTCGCACAGGAATAAAGGAACTAGAAGAACGATATTTTTCATTCAGGCTCCAGCAAAAATCGGATTTGGCTGAAGATATTCTTATCAATGTTAGACCCGCCAGATTAGACATACTCAAAGCATGTGGTTGGACCTAGCACCACTTCTGCGGTTTCAGTAAGAAAAAAGAAGTCAACGATTGAAGGATTTTGTATGTATTTAAAGGCAAGAACAATAATCAATTGTAAAGGTAGTGAGTTACAACGAAAGTAAAGCAGATTACTCTCAGCGTTTTTTTAGGTCAATTTCAGTTTTCCCAATATATTTGAGCCTGATGAGCAATTGCACATAAGAAGGTCTCTCTTTCGTGCTCTCGGGTAATCGGCCAGTGAAATTAATAGCGATTATACAATGGAGAAAATTTTGCCACATCATATACATATTTGTCAACCCAGAGCCAACGAAACAAACTGAAGAATCAACATTTTCCATTGAATTGAAAGTCTCCAACTTTTAACAAGCATCAGCAAACATTCACTGCCCAAATTTAACCTGGATTTCATGCCTCCACATAACAACCTTTATAGACGGTTCGCAAGCAAACAGCGACGTGAAAATACGACGTAACTTTTCAGGTTTGAAAGATTTCCGGCCTAGCATCGGTCGTTAGTGATGCTCAACAGACACATAGCAATAAACATTTAATACATATAGCTTTTTAATATAACTTACAAATGACTAGCAATTATAAACAGTCATATGCTGCAGAATATCATTACACTTAACTACAAATATGAATAAATCCCAACGAAAAACTAATTTGTTACGAACATATATACATCGTTTATATTTCTGGAAAATTTTTACTAACCCAAGCAAAATTTCACTAAAGCAAAGGCTAGAAAAACAAATACAATACTTGGAAGCTTGTAAGAGGAACCCTTTCCTGGGAAAACTATTGAGACATACACTAGACAGAGCTTCCTCATAAATTGTGCAAACCCCTGTTAAACCTTTTTACTGACACTGATTAAAGCTGAAAAGCATAACATGACCCATTAAATAACTACAGCCAAAGAAAGACAAGCAATAAATCTTCAAAGACTAGAATGGCATTAAAATATTTTTATGACACAAATTCTCTTCTGCACCAGAAAGAACTACGCCCAATTTCTTAAAAAATTAACCCCCATAATTGAATTATTGATGAAAAACCATTTGCAAAATATACTCAGTTGAGAACTGTTTGTCCAACGCCTATGAATATTACGAACCAGTGCTTTTTTACTTACATTGATATAGATTAGTGAACAGTCAAGGCCTCAGAAATTAACCTTGTTTTACCTCTTTGCGCAGGCAGTGCTTGAATCCTGCCCATTTGACAGGACTGGGGAATTTCTGAAAAATTGAAAACAAAAATATAATTTAAGCAGCCAGCAGATCAATATTTATGCTACATAAAGCAAGAAATATGTCACATTCAACATTGTTACTGTAACGAAGAATAATTTAGTTTAATGATTAAATGAATAAATGAATAATTAATTAAATTTCATCATCATTAATAGTCATTACAAATACAGCAGACATATCATGACGTATAACAAGCAGAAAGTGAAAAAATATAACAGGCAGATAGAATTCATAAGCTTGAAACATTAATCCACCAAAGTAGACCAAAATATCAATTACAACTGTTTTTCACATTGTATGATTAAACAGAATCATTTACTCTCGATCTGCGTAAAGTATCAGTTGCATTTAAAAAAATCCAGCTCAAATTCGTTTTCGATTGTGCAGAATATCATCAGTCGGAATTTATCCTGACCTTAAAAATTTGCATTTCAAACAAACTTTTGACTTAAAAAAGTAATGATAGAACTGATGAGAATAACGAGATCGAAAACTTTTTCACAACAATCCATAAAATATCTTGGCTAAATTGAAATAAATCAGCCATCACTTTGCTACAGTTCAGAGTTTGCCAAGACAAACAGATCTATCTTGCTACAAAATATAGGTAAGTTAATAATTGTCGTAACGCCAAAAATTGCTTGATCTCCATATCAATATGAAAAAGCAGAGTGCCTACCCCAAAACCCCTCTTGAGCCTGTCTTTCATAATACCAACAAATTCCACATCGCTTAGCTTTCCATCGCCTAGAAAATTCAATATTCTACGTTAATTAAAAGCTTTCCTTAGACCTGAAAATTTGATGGATTTGTCTTTTAGGCCCGGAGGTCTATATAAAACCCCCGAACAAGAGAAAAGTAGAAAAAGCCAATAATCGGGAGGTGATATCAAGTTTGATATCAATTCATCAGCACATTAAGTAGACGATTTCAACAGAATATATCAAATTTCCCTTATTTGTGAGGAAATGAGACACCTAACACTTGTTGATATAATTAGAGTATGTGAAAATTACAGGCTGAAAAACTTTCCAGTTCTTATCTGAGATTTTGGAATTAATGGATAATATTGTACAGTGTTTTTGGAATCAAGTTTGAAACAGCCAGGAGTTAAAACTGACATTAACAAACTGCCAGGTGATATTAACGTTCGTGAAAATAAATAATTAATGTTCGTGGATTCCAAGATTCATAAGAAGAAAGGGAGCAGAACCAGAAAAAAGCTTCTCGTCAAAATAATAACAGCTTTTGTCATCTTAAATTCGCTTGGTGACACCAAATACCAGGAATTGTACATTAAAAAACCCAGGAAGCAGTCATTTCATCAGGGGAGGGGGGGGGGGTTAGAAAGGTGCCTAAACTGATTGGAATCGAATTTAAAAATACACACAATGAAGCTTTTGCGTATACTTCAAAATGTTTCCCTTCTCCAGGTGGATTTGAATGGGCTTAAAGAATATGCCCAACACCACAAACATTTGACCTTGGGAATCATAACTCAATTTTGGCTCCAAAGATTAGAGATTAATGAAGACACTACTAGCACCAAGAAAGTGAAAGATACACACATCCGTGAAACAGGAACATAACGAAGAGCGAAAAAAAATCTTAGGGAAAGAGCGCTCCATTGTTGCTTAATTGGTACACCCCTTCCCTCTTCACTTCAGATCCGCTTAGGCCATAAAGAAAAAAGATAAAAATGTACCGTCGATGTCGAAAAGCTGGAAGACAACATTGATGACGTAAGGATTGATATCTTCACCAGTGGAGACTTTGATGGCACGGATGAAAACATCTGCGAAGAAAACAAATAGATTAAAAGGCTTCAATAGAATTTTGAATAGTCTTAAATAGTTCAATAAATAGTTTTTGGCAGTAAGACGTATCGAGCTTGTTAAATCAAGGCCGCCTTTGCTTATGAAAATTCTCATTCTCAGAACAGTCTCAAGACAGCTAAGCATATCAGGACATCAAAATTTTTAATGGTCAGTTCAATGGTACTTTCTTTCTGCAAACAGCAATATTAATATAACCTAAACAGGAACGGGGTTTACCGAAAGAACTTTGATTGCAACGTGTTTTGAGATGTACATGATAGTACTGGTTTATAAAACAGGAACAAGAATTCAAATTATGGTGTCCTTCGTCAATTTTCTAATTAAAATTGATAGTGTTCCACCAAAAGTAGTAAGCTTATAGTTACCCTGTCCAATTGGTTCATGCATCATGTTAAACATTCTCATTGCGACCACAAAATCGTCAACGTTATTCAAGAATCTATTAAACGCTTTGAATTCCCCCAAAGTCACTCCCTAAAATAAACAAATACAACACTACACATCAGAAGCTTGTTCCTGATCGAAGACCATTTGAAAATATCAGCTCCTTCGGCTTAGGATTTTATCCAAAAAGCAACCACCCTGTCATAATTTCTCGCAAGATGTTTGTCCCGTACATCGGGGGGATATTCTGATAAAATATTATAGATGCCCTTTAACGTATAAACAGGACAGCTCAAAGTTGGAACACTAAGTTTCACGCAAAGACATTCGTGTATATGACAAACCAGTAAACAGTGTTTTCATCATAAGTATAAATAAATAAAAGTAACTTCTTCATGTATTTTGCTTTAGCGGAAGAAAACCAGAATACCTATGCAATTCTATTTGCCGAGTGATGTTTTATCAGCTTAATCGAAATAATGTTACAAATATATGACAAACCAGGATCTAAGCAACATCAATGTAACTTAGTGTAGTAAAATAGTAAAATGTTCGATAAGTGCAACGATCTTTCCGCTAAACAAAAGCCAACAAATTTGCCCTTTTGTCAGATTCAGTATAGTATTTCTGCAGATCATGAGAACTATTAAGGAATTCTAAACAGTTATTTTAAGCAATCAAGTAGCTATCTCGATGAATCTTAGCCCGACATTGACGGTAAGAGTATCCTAACAAGAGCGCCAAAGATAAGAAAACAAGGTCAAATGATCTACATATTAATTCAGTGTTTTGAGCGACTTACCTTTGGTTCTGGAATCCTCTTGTGCAGCCTATTCAAGTAATCCTCGTGCTCATCAGCTGATAAAACGGTATTTCGAAGTAGTATACGAGCAAAATCAAGCTCTGATATCGTCTTCATGCTCTTTGAAAATTCATGAAACTGACACATGGTTAAGGACTAAAGCTTCACAATAGAAAACGTGATTTCCCTCCATACACCTCAACATGAGAACACGGTTAGGGTGAGCAACTCTTAAGAAAACAAGCCCGAATTTTGGCTGCAAATCTTATTACCCTTAAGAAAGCATAGTCGAAAAGAGGTCATAGAGATGTGGAGGAAGTGAAGGAATGGAGGACTAACAAAAATTAACGAAGATAAAGCGATATTTTTCCAGATATTGCGTTGAAAGCTTATGGGACTTGTTTGTGTTATCAAAGAAACTTCTGAGAGCATACAAAGACAGAAACGTGGCGCTCTGGCAGGATAAAACAACAAAGGGGAAATTAGTATTTCTCTATTTGCAACTGACAAAATGCAGTACACTAAAAAGCAACTGATTATCTAAAATTGTATATGTTACCAAAATCGAAAAGTTATGTCAGACTTTCCGCAACATGACAAAAAGGATACCTCAAGTTCTAGAACCTCTGACTGCAGGTCATCCATAAATCTACAGAAAATATTTTACCTTAATAATAGTTTTAATGGAGATAAAGCCAATATGTTGTAAACGCGGAGCACCCACGGGTTGACATTTATTTTGAAAAGGAAGTCCTTGACACTAACAAATAATGAATCCACTAACATATATAAACGTAGTTTTAATGCATTATAGTAGTGGATTCATTATTGAACGTATTTTAATAATGGATCCACTAACATATAAATTTTTAACCACCAAGACATTTCTGTGATTGACACACTGTCGAAGGGGATTTCATCTCAAAAGTTTTAGCACCAAAAATGCTATTTGCGAGAGCAACAAATTTCGACTGGAAAAACAGACATAGAGTTTCAAATACTACATAACCTTCATATATGGCCCTTATTCCTTTTAAAAAACCGACACAAAAATGACACTTAAAGGGAAGTATTTTGAGACAATGACAAAATGTTTTGCATGTTTAAAATGACAATAAAGAAACATAGTTCATGTTTACATAGTGCTGTTAATAATGCATTCTTCAATATGATTGTCTTGAAAATAGCGAGGAAGATGATTTTTTTTAGTAAAGGTATAATTCAGTATTTGATACATACTTGAAAAATTGCTCAAAAGTAAGCTCTCGCTTGCCATCGTGGCCAAACAGATGGGTGAGCAGCGTCGTGTAATCCAATGAGTTTTGACCATTTCGAGTTTCCTTTTGAAAAGTAGGGAAATCATTAGGTAACAAAAGCCAAAAGGGTGAAATGAATGATACATTTGATATCGCATCACTGTAATAATTCTTTACTTCGAAGGTTTAGATGCAATACAACAATATTAACTCTTACATATTGTAGGAAATTGTTTATGAGTTGTTTGATAATAATAACGTCTCTCTGGCTGAATACTATCGATACTAGATGAGTGAAAACCCAGAGCGGTAAGTTTGTTTATGATAACCATGTTCTACAAATCTATACATCTGATGTCATACAAAAATAAACAGTCTAGGAGCAGTTCCATAGTAATAATGCTGTCTGTTATCCTAATTTAAGCTGCCATGCTGACTTATGAAACTAGAAGCTCAAAATGCCTTGATATTGTGCAAAAGGTAATTTTCCTAATATATTTAGATTATATAAACAAACTTTTAATCAAAATGGAGTGCAAATAGGTACATTCAATATAACGTATAAAGCAAATTTGGTTTATGCTTCCCCTGAAAAAATATGTTACCTTTGATAATGGCAATTTAATGGCATTCAACAGTGAAAGAAAATTCTCAAAGGTTTTAAAAATCCAATGAGGAAAAACTTGCCTTGAGATACCCATACAAATGATCAGCATTACAAATATTTATTTTAACAGGATGAATACTAACGATCTGACTGGAAGCTCCTAGTCAAAGAAAACTTACTCGAGTAGATGACTTGTTTATCATTTGTTGAATCTGGAATAAATTATCAATATTTTAGAAGGTACTTTGAGCGTGGTGTCAAGCAACTTTTAAAGGTAATTGTAAATAGTGAGAGTTCAAGATTACTTAATGATAGTATAAATATCCCCCTGTTGATCTCATTATATGTGAAACTAAACATTATGCCCTTCACCTTGAATGCAAAAAGCTTGTGATTCATATTTATGTCTAAGCTTTGACTTCAAAAACATTGTGCAGAAGAATAGTTGTGTGATGAGCAAGCATTTTGTAAAATTAGTGGCGTGTAGTATTCCAGTTTTGATCAGCAAAACTGTTCAGTCAAAACATAATGCCACTTGTCACTTCCTGCCTTGGCATATCTGTTGCAGCCAAACAAGATTAGACATTGAATAGAATCTAAGGAATTGTCTTCATACCCCTTGGAACTCTTCTTTGTTGATATGATGGTTTCCATCAACATCAATCATTTTGAATGCTATCTTCAAGCCAGTTCTGGATTCTAAGAAAAAAAGCAAACAAAAAATATTTCAAAAATTGAAACAAAACTTGTATTCTACAATCAGCTTTTGATAGAACATAACATAATAAAACCCTTTAATCATTGATGATGTGATTATTCTCTATATTTTCATTAAGCTGGATTGACAATATCGATAATGGTTTACCAGGAGCATGAAAGAGAGTTAGTCATTTTGTTCATTTATATTTAATGATTGACATGGGCAAGCTAGAGTAATATCACAGTTAAAGAGGTGTTTATAAAAACAAGGAGACACACAGGAAGTGGAAGTGTATTTTTGTAATAATTCATTTATGTAAAGCAGTTACTAATTAAGAATAAATGTTCAAAAAACACTTCCCTTCACCGTAACATTAATTTTGTGTAATGCTAATTATATAAATTTTGCAAAATAAAATTCACTGTAAACTGAAGGGCAATATCTAGTCTAAAGCGCTATGTGAGTAGCGAGTTTTCCAAATGAAAGTATGAAATCAACAGATTCTTCATACAGACATGATTGCTGCCAATAAAATCTTAAAAAGTCTATCAGGCAAAATACAATAAATAAAATGCAACAGTGTATCCTAGCAGAGCCAGAATCCATCAGGTGATGTGTCAAAAACCATAGAGCTGCTGAGTTGCTATAATAGGACAAGTTTCAACTTTATTAGTGAAAACTCATTTTTTTAAAATGGCTGCTCACTGATTTATAATGCCAAGAGTTTTCCAGTACATCTACAAAGAAATATATCATGTCTACTTACTTGTTAAAATAGTGACCAGAAACAGGTACTCAGAGTATGTTATTACTCCTAAAGTAAAATGACAATTTCTCATCAAGTTTTCCCAAACAAACATAAAAATCAAGGAATGAAAAACAGAAGCAATGTCAAAGCTTTGCATTGCAGGGAGAAACAGAATATTTACTTGACATGAAAATTAGGCAGATATTTTTCTACTTGGCTAATTATTTATATTCACAACAATAATAAATCTGTATTTGCGCTAGTTACATCACACAGCTGTTTGAATTATTATTGTGTGTTTACATTGAACATTACCATTTTGGTGGAGATCTCTGAAGAAAGTGTGTGAGCCACTGTTTATACCAGGGGTCTTCTGCTTTATCTTTTCAAGATCCTATTCCAAAAAGATTAGATAAGCTGTAGAAAAGGGAGTATTTAATAAAAAATTTCATTTAATATATTTCTTTGTAATTATCAATGGTAATAAAAAAGACACAGGAAATTTTTTTATAGAAACATAAAGAAGCATTGTTGAGAACCTTTTACAGAATTTTCAGAGTAAGTAGGTGTTTTATTCAAACATACCTCATCCTTCAGGTTTACTTTGCTTGTTCTTGAAACTAAATACAAAAAACCAAGTTTAGTGTGGATATAGCAAAAAAGGATTATGATTGTGAAAATGTGTGAACAAAACAAATTTTAATTTTGCTCAAAAGCATCAGGCTTTTCTGTCTATGCAGCTTATTGTCATCACTCATAGAACCAACTTTTCATGTGTCAAGGGCAAAATACAAAACTAATAAGTTAATTAGTACCACCAAAGGTACTTTTTGGAAATGATGTTACTAGATACCCAGCTGTCTCCTCTTTGATAATGGATAGGGAAGGAAAAGGTTTTGGCTTTTTTTAAAATTTGAAGAAATAGAGGGAAACATGAGATTTGCTTGTACAGAAATGTATTCATTAAAAGGACATGTGCTTATAATGAACGGAAGTTCGTGATTTTGCCATTTTCAGGATACAAGAAAATGATTCAGATACAATAAGAAAATGAATTCCATGAGTAATGTTTTAACAATAGAAACTGGATATTATAAGAGTTATTCAATGTCAATTTCCACAGGATCCAAATCATTTTCAATTGATCATTAATTCTTCATTAAGATGTCCTTTGTCAAGGTTGTCTTGTCATCATGTCAGTTTATAATAAAAGTACAATTTAAAGAAGTTGATAATGCAAGTAAAGTGATGGAGGAATCACAAAACCTTCTCAAAGAAACAATAGATAGCAATATGGTTGTTTGGCTTTTTCATCTTTCTCACAAAAAAAGATTAAGATCCACTTATAAGCACACAACACCTACATCCAAAAATAAGCAGATGCAACTTTAAATGAGATGTGCCTATAACAGGGTAATAGGGTAAGACAACTTTATGTTCATCCAGGCAACAATCCATGTGGTGATTCCTGAAGAACTTCGAAATGGAGTTATGTTTTACGGCGTGGCATTGGTGAAAGATCAGCACCTTCTGGCAAATGACATACATTGAAATTTAGGTGAAATGGTGCAGCTGCATGGCGGGAAGCTTGTTTTGAAACTTGTTGATCAATATTTAAACTGATTTTACATCATGGGTTGTGAACAATAATTGTTATTAAACAATTGTGAAAATATTTTTTCTAAGGCACAAGACTCCAAAACAATATTATGCCTATCATCTTCAATTCAATAACTTGCCTGAGAATTATGAGAGGAGGCAGAGGGGTCTGGTTGAGGTAATGTTTTTCTCTGTCTTTTATTCAATTGAACTTTGGCATACACCTGGCCTGACTTCAGCGTACCCTTGGTGATGATGTTTACATGGAATGCACCCTGGATGCTTGTATCAAAAATATGTTTTTGGTAACTTTTTATTTTTCTCAATTCGGTTGAATTCTGGTTTCTCTCCCAAAATGAATTCTTTTCCACAATAGCTACCTCTGCACACAACATAAACGGATCTTTTTCTGCAATTTGCTCTTGACCAGTACAAAAATTGCCTACTTTGTTTGATGAAATTATTGCAAAAGCAGTTTTCAATACATGAAGGTATTAACAGTTTCGGTTTTAAACGTGTGAAATAAAGAGATCAAAGAATTTTTGGATATGGAATTATATCTAGCAGGTTGTATACAAATTCATTGCTGAAAACGAGCCTACTCACATTTTGGCTCATTCTCTGTCAAGGATTCCAAAAAGTCTTGAGCTGTCATTAGTACTTCTCCATTATAATCACACGATGCAAATTGGTTGAATCTCCTTTCTCGCCGTGACATCACTTTTGGTGCAGCTTCTTCTGCTTTTCCTTCTTCTGAAGCAGCAATGCATATCAAAGTTTTTTCCGGTCCGGGAACCTGTTTGTAGTTATAAAGCTCAAATAACGCCAAGCTTCCAAAACAGCCACTCGTGAAAGCGATTACATTACGAGAAAACGACCCATTAACAGTACTTTTGGTGTGAAACTGGCAAAACTTTTGTGGTCTGGAGCTCTTTAAGTATCTACTGGACCCGAAAAATATACACAACCGTCTTGCCGCCATTTTAATGTTTCCTTGAGTACAATTATGTCTACAACAACAACATCGTTAACGCCCTTGCAAGCGAAACGATGAAAAATATTTTAATCATAAATGGCAGAAGCTCCGATGCAAGTTTGAAAGTAGAGGGAAAGGCCAATAAAAAGTATTTTGTAAAATCTCTGTTAACAAAAAGAATGACGGGGGATATGACCCCCCGACCCCCGACCCTTGCTTCTAAAGGTCCACCCCCCCAGAAAAACTTTACTAGACTCCTTTTTATGTCTTATCCTTTTAGGCAGTTGGTTGGCAGTCACGTACAATTGGTTTTTAGTGTCATTCCTTTGTCTTATATATCTTTGTATAGAATTTTCAAAGTTCGAATATTCCTTTTGCATTTTGCATGGTTAGAAACCTTGGTATATGACTAAGACTTCAAGGCTGATTTTCAAAACTTGGATTTTAATATTTATGAATTTTGAGTGCCAAACCTTGGTTCCGTCTTTGAAGTGTTCTTAGTTTCAATGGCACCAAATTAATGGCACAATCAATGCTCTAAAAAAATTATACCTTAAAAAGTCTTAAATTGTTCTCTCGAGTGTACGACAAACAGGGGTTACAAACAAAATGGAGGGTTGGCAATTCTAAGGACAACTGACAAACGAGGAGGGTCAAGATAGGAGCTTTTTATACTAGAAAAAGGTCTGTTATTGAAAGAATCGTGGCTAAAGACTTTATCAAATGTAGCAATTAGTAAATTCATGTTGGTGAACGCCCTTAAAACTTAAGACATTTCAAGTTCCGCATTATTGTGTTTTCGAAAGAAACTAGTCAAATATATGCTTATAAAGAAAAAAATCCAAAATGTCAGAATTGTCATTAAAAAAAGGAAAGAAGCAAAACAAAGCAGAGACTATTCATTGCGAAGTATCTTTTGTACAGAAATTTACATTAAACCATGAAACAAATCTTAAACACAATAAAATCTCTTAACCAAAGACGCTTAAAACAGAAGCAAAATAAAATATTTGACACTCTTACTTGGATAACTTCAGCTCATTTTATTCATATATACATTAAATCCACACGATCTTTAAAAATACAAGCTAAAGTGGTTCTCTATTTGACGCACGCAGGTAACACAGCTACAAGTCAAGTAACTTTAAACAATTTTCAAACGTTCTCCAAAAAATCTCAATATTTGTGCAAAATGCAAAGAACAGGTGACAAGATTGATTTGAAATTTTTAAATTACGGTGCATAAAACTTTAATAAATATTCTGTTTTTCCAGATTTCAACTGAGAGCCTTATGCCTCTCACATCAATGTAAATTTCCTACCTTCAAGACAGTAATTCTACCAGTTACTATTTCTTTATAACTATTTCAGCGACTGGGATTGGCATATTTTTTATCGGGAAGCCGACCAAAATGCTAGATGTTTCATCCAGTGATTTTTCTATCAAAAATGACGAAAAAATAAGGCAAAGCCTGGGGAAAAAAAGCAATAGCTTCGCTGCTTTTAAATAATTATTTGGTTGGGATTTTTTGCAACTTTCTACAAACTAAAGAGCTAGATTAATCCTTTCAATTCGTCTTTGCAATCCTCCAGAACCAAATTGGGAATAGAATAGACTGACGTTCTTTGAGCTAGTCTCAATATAGGTTCTTAGAATCACAGTTAACCACAACCCAGAAAACAGAGCTTTTGTAAAATGTTAAACACCGCGCTGTAGTCTCCTTGCGGATAAAAGATAAAGCCCCAGCAAAAGTGCTCCTAACCCAATTGTATTGAAGGTGTTTAAAAGGAACCAGTTTATTCAAAATACCTCTGTAAGTCGTGGATTATAATTCATTGAAAATACCTCTGTTAGTCATGGATATTTTTACTTTAAACGATGGGTTAATCATTATATCTCCTACCTATTCAATAAAATGCCTCTCTGAGAGTTTAGTCGTACATTTTGTTTCTACAAGGAACAGTATATCACACATCAAAGTAAACAATGTTAGACATCAAAAACTTTTGTGGTACAAAGTCTGTCTAAAAAACTGAAAAAATCAAAACTACCAGCATTAGTCTGCAAATTATCACCGCTTGTATCTCTGATTAAAGCAGCTCTCTCTGATCGAGATTTCTTTGGCATTGTAGTCATTCTGGTGAACACCGTAGATATTTTTTGCAATGCTTTGTCCTTGAGTTCATCGGAACAGCTTGCCAACTGCAAAATAAAATAATTTGCACTTTCCAAAGTACCAGAAAGTATTATTCCGAAAAAGAAATTTCGAGATAGTTGCTCAATAGAGAAATAGGGTGTATTCAAAGAGATGTCAATGAAATTGCTTGATGCCTTGAAAACATTGAAATGCTTTTTCAACAAAAATGTGACAAAACTATACCAAAATGTAATACTAAATCAAAGTACTAGAAGACCTACCCATAGAGCAACAACGATGGAGCCTCTAATTTAATCCATGACTCTATCAGTTACTCCCATAAATAAGTTTCCTGCTATACCCAAGGTTCGAGAAACAAAACCAAGCATAGCAAGTTTCAAGCTTCAATTTGTCATTATTCAACAAATAAATAGCAAAAAAGCTAATCAATACAATTTGTAACTCACACTAGCTGAAAAATATAATATATCGTAATATTTGATTGTCAGAATATTAGATTACGAGAGCATGTTGGAATGCTTTGAAACAATAATACCTTCCTTTTTAACAAGAGCACGTATCATATACCGGGAGAGTGCACTGAGTGCATGTCAGCATAAAGGTTTTTTGTAATGCGACTTTTCCCTATTTCGATGTTGTGACACTTGAAAATTCCATGCTTTGAAAAAAGCCGTTGACATATGCATATGCAACTGGCACCAGAAGTTTTTAAAGTATACAGCAAGCAACATTATGGGCAGTATTATATGCTAAGAGATCCCAGCTGGAATAACATTAAGGAATGGGGGATTGATGAATTTGCTATTAATTTTCGCACAATGACGTAACAGTTTAAAAAGGCTTCCTCGAAAATTCAAAAGAAAAATAGAAGTGAGAGAAATAACCATACCTTTAAGAATGTCAACATCACAACTTGTAGTGTCTTCCGTTTATCCTTGAAAAAAAACTCTTGGATAAGCACTTGTTTCTTCTAAAGTGCAAAGAAGGTAACGGATTTGTGTTTTGGAAAGCTCTAAAACACAATTTTGTTGATTGTGTTTTCCGAGCACATTACAGCTGATCAATATAAACCGCAGCTTTTCAATACGTCACAAATAAAATCTTTATCCTAATTACCCTCCTGTACAATTACTAGAAGCTTTTTATCTAACTGCCTTCTTGTGGACTGTCAATTACACTTTTTCCAAATTCGCCATATTTTAGAAAATAGGACTTTTGAGTGGACTTTTTTGCTTTCCCGTCTATAAACAAGAGACCTGTTTTGCTTTAGGCCAGAGCTCCATAGCCATATGTTCAAGCTTCCATTGTCAATGCATTTATCATTGCATTGTCTCTTTAAAGTTTTCAATGTGCATAGTCTCTACTTCTTTTAAGTATATACAAATATCTTTATTCAAAGGTTGTAAAGAAAGCGATTGGATCTCAGGATTACAGGCAAACGTTCAATTTTATGCTAATCTTAGATTCAATCTTTTCACTAAAAATTATAGATTTGGAAGATTGATCCAATATCCCCTCAACAAGCCACATTGTTGCTTTTAAGTAATACATTAAATTTGAGGTTTCTTACTTACTAGGTGACGCAGCAAAAGGTGAGTCACTTCATACATATTTGTAAGTTTTGCATTGTTAGCAAAAAATTGGTAACAGGCAAAAACAAAGTACAACTCACCCTGTCTAGTGACTCGAAGCCCTTCAAGGAATCGTCTTCACATTGTGCGATTATTTCTAAATCTTTGTCAACTATTACAGGAGGCTGCAAAGAAACGTAACTCTATGAAAGCTGCTAGAAATTTTGTGAAATCTTATATATACTATACATTATATAACATGTTACATATTATAAACCAATATATATATTTTGATATTATTTTCAAGACCTTGCGTATCTGTACCGGTCTGACTTGTTTAATTAACGAACTTATATTTTCAAATAAAGTTCAAAAATCATGAAAATATTTGACATGTAGTATATAAAACAAGTTAATACTATACTTTAATACATTAGCAAACAAACAAGCAAGGTTTATAAAGTCCGAGTCTTAATATAAATTAAAAAGCTAGCAAAAGATCCCGATTAATAAATGATCACATTGTTTGCAATGCAGTAATTCTGCTTTAGCAACAAATGCTTCGCTTCCTTAAAGTAATGCAAAAAGCAGCCAGCTGGATTCCAACAAGGTAATACTTAGATTAAACGTTTTCTTAAATCAACAGTTGCTTATCTCTTTTTCCAATCTCTCTACTACTTTGTAGCTAATAATCCTCCTTCATTTTTAGTTACTTTCTCTCAATAGCATTCTTTTTCAGTGTACATTCTTTATTTTGTTTAGAAACGTTTTCAATTTGGCCTTACTACATCACAAACATTGATAGACATCGACAGAGACACAACCACCCCCCCCCCCCAAAAAAACCCTGGCTTGGAATGTCAAGAGCACTTTTATCCCATTTGCAACTTAAAACGCCCGATCATGATAACTAAATACAGCCAAATCCTTCTTTAACAATTTGAAATTCCTGCCTATGTACACCCGAGCAAATAAAATCCGTTTACCTCTAAATGCTCAAACCAGTGCCACAGCAAGCAGGATAAAAGAAAAGGATTCTCTTCTTTTGATAACTGATCCCACGTGCACTCCGATTCATTCAGGTCGTTCTAAAAAGGGGTGAACAAAAACGTTAATGCTTGATACCCCTCTGAGAATTTGTGTATTTCATGATCACCATGAAAAAATGACACTGGAAATCTATCGCTTAATCTTTCCTTTAAAATAAAATTAATATCAAAAGATATACTGGTAAATTTAGAAAAGCCAGCCGCAGCTGTAACAGTTTTGTATAAAAACAACGACTTTCAATGAAGATAGCCTCTCTAAAACGATTTTGATTAATCTCCTACTGAATGATAAAGCTTTAAAGATTTCTAACAAAATAATAGAAATAACTTCAAGTCACCAGTAAAACATAAAGCTGGACGTACCTTATACTTTTCAAGCTTTGACATAATTCTGCCTAAATTAACTTTTGGCACCAGGCTCGCAGCCACATTTGTTAAAACGCTGCTATCCAACTCAATAGAAGTTTGGGCTTTAAAACCCTTTTCTTCAGTTACAGCTTCAGATGAATTGGATTGATCCTGTGTTGCTGGTTGGGACCCTCTCCTTTTTACTTCAGCCTCTACTTCTTGTCCATTGATTGTCTCATGTGACATAAAAACAGATGAATCTCTGGGATTCTCGGACTTGCCGCTGATTACAGATGATTCTTTATCTATCTTTATTGATATAGTTTCGTCACTATCAGAAGCTCTAGCATTCTCGCAACTGACGTAGACTTCCTCGTTATTAAATAATTTTAAAGATTCCCCTCTATTTCTCGAACTACCCCTGTGCGTATCAATGTTAAATCTAGCTGCTTTATTCGAGCCTAGCAATACAGATTCGGAAACTGAGTGATGAATTGCTTGCTCTGGTTCTAGTTCGTCCATCCCACAAAGTTCTTCCGGACCATCTCCAAAAGAATCATAGTAGACATTGTCTTTTAATTCCCCAGGAAATAAACCATCTGTTACGTCATCATCAATGTTTTTCTTGTCAAAAATATGTCCTACGTCAAAATCACTGTCAGATTTATTCTTATGTTCCTTAGACGAAGCGTCGAGCTTTCCTGACGATGCATCTCCTTCTGATGACAGCAAGTCACTTGATTCATCGGAAAGACTTAGCGATGTAAAAGCACGTCTCCTTAATACAGTTACGCTCCTTAACTGAAAATCGATTCCTGCGAGTTCAAGAAGGCGTTGGCATATCACGAACACGACCTGGAAAAATCAGGAAAAGTACTTGGTAGTAACAATTTGAAATCAATAAAGGCAACAAAAGATAAATTAGCGATAGTGTAGTCTTTTCCAAGGAAGTGGAAACTATTTTTAAAGAATAAAAACAAAAAACTGAAAGTTCGACTTGTCAAGGTGATACAACATCATTTGATTGTTCAAGGATATGTTATACAAACGCAACGCAAAACATGTAGGATGGAGGGGCACTCCAATTAAGGCCTGAAAGGCGGGTTCAGTCAGTTTGAGGGTCTTACTAAATGGCTACCAAATGGCCCTATTTAGATAATAACACTACCAATTGGGGTACTTTAATCAGATGCCTCTTTTTAGAGGATACTTCATTTATCTTTCCCAAAGCAACCGCAGTGTCAATGGCGAAAGAACTTTTCAAAGAAGGACAAAGGAATGGATGACATATGGCATATTTTTGGTCCTTATACTGCCGTTTTGAGGCTACTGTCAAAAAATACTGCCATTCGAAGTAAATTTTAAACATTTAGCTTTGAACCTTTAAGATCCTATTCTCACCGGGGGCACTCCTCACCGGGGGCACTCCCATTAAGATCCTATTCTCACCGGAAAACGCATACTCACTTTTGGAACATATCTAAGATCTCTCTCTTCCTCTCCATGGAGAATATGAGCTTGTCGCTTTAGAAATTGCATAAGAGAAAACGGTTTATGTTTTGTAGACCTTGAAAGAAAAAGAATATTAACTTATTATAAATGTTTCATTGCAAAAATCAGCAATGAAATGATTAAAATACGGCCGTAAAGCCAGAAGACAAACAGCCAAAGTAAATAGCTCTTGTTTTCATAACAAGAACAACCTAAAACATTTCTGCTCCAAGAAAAACCTAAAACAACTTTTGAGTCACGGGCTAGACAAAACAAACAAATTTATTGAACAAAACAAAGCCTTGTTTGATTTAAAGAAAACATTGTATTTGGGTAGCAATGCTATCGTTACGTATTTTCAATAGAAAATAAAATCAAATAGCGTGTGAAATAAGTCGTGTGGGCACTGAATATCGGAGGGGGGGGGGCTGTTAATGAAATAAAATAATTATTTTGCCGTTTGATGCTTGAGTGGACTCCATCTAGGCCAGGAGGAGGTGGAAATACAGATTCAAGAAGAAGATGAACCTACGAGTTAGCAAATATTATCCACATTGGCTTTAAATATGTCTCGAAATCCCTGACACAGGCAATTTGTCCTCGTGTCTGTATGGCTTTGGGCCTAGAAAAAAAGAAAATGTTGCGATAAATCAACGTGCGTAAAGGTATTAAAGCTCTGAATAAAGGTCCTTAAACTCTTTGTCCTGAATTTTACTCAATGATGAAGACATACTAGTGGTACGCAGCCTGAAATGCTGGAATTCAGTCAAGTACCCTTTGTAAAGGATTTTCAAGTCCCTAGCCTCTTGTCTGCTTGAAAAAAGATGTATTCTTTTGATGTAGAATATTATGATCAACAATATATAAAAGGTATCTCCTTTAATAGAAATAATTTATGATAAATAATGACAAGAAACGAAGAATTGAATATTACTAAAATTTTGTTTAAAGAAACGCTCACTGAACTTAATTACCTTTTCGCCCGAACAGTATTTATGGCCTGCAAAAAAGTAAGGGAAAGGAAATTGGGAAAATATATGCACGAAGAAGAAAGACCGTTAGAAGTGAGCAGTATTCTAGCTTCAAATCAATTATTTGGGGAAATTGGGTAATTTCAACGTATTCTAACATATTACATATTTATACAAATAAGGGTGTACAGCTCTCCCTTTACGGCATCGAGCACTTTATGACAGATCAGTAAACTGCAACTTTCTTTATTTGCAAAAATAACAGTCACATTCTAAGACAAGCGAGAAAAACTCCCCATTTTGAAAATACATAATGTTGATGGATAACGGCTATTACTGAGAGAAAATGTTGAAAATCGTGAACATGCTACAGATCAAATAAATCGAGAAAAAATAATCTTTAATAATCGGACGTTTTGGCTTACTGCCATGTAGCTAAGTAATTTTTCTGACCATCTTATCAGTTATAACCTAGGTTCAAGATTTATAAAAATGAGACTACAATCTTGGACAAAAATGATTAGACCAACAGATATTCGTCTATCACCTTCCCACGGTGGCGCACACTTGGCCAAATACTGGGAAGGGGTGGTGACAAGCCTACAGTTTTGTTAAGATGACGTCACATTTGTCCATTGTTTTAGAACAAAATAATATTGTCTTCCAAAGTATTGGGGCGCCCCCCAGGTGTCCGCCAATGCCTCCCCCTCCCCCATATCAATGTTGAGATCAATGTGAGGCAGCAAGAAAAGAACATGATGATCATCTGGCTCTCATTCAACATTGAAGTAAGGGGGAAAGGGGAAGTCACCGTTTGTTGGATTGACTCATTATATTTTGTCCATGATTGAAGCAATTGTAAAATTACCGAGTCGGCTTTCATTCTCTGAGAATAAACAAAATAGCAAGCGATGAGCACACCGGTGCGGCCTAGTCCAGCATGACAGTGAATGGCAACCTAGAGGAAAAGAAGTGTCTAGAGAATACAATTTGGCACAAATTAATGAAAAACCTATTACGCAACATTGACAAAAAAACACATTACAAAGCTAAAGCAAAATGAGAAATGTTTTTTTCAGAAAATCAAATATATAATTAACAACCTAAAATTCCTAACTATGTGCAAGCAATTCATATCCAAAAATATTGTTTATTAAATATTTATGCTTTTAGCTTTCGTATAATTCAACATAGATTTCATTTAATGAGCGAAAATAGCAATTTGAAAAGCTGAAAAACAAGATTTCATCCTTGCTTCATTTGCAAAACTTTCTCAAAAGATCACAGAGTGCGTAAGGCACTTACTTTTCCATCTGCAAGAGCAAAGTCCATTACTTTCACCATGTCAACTATCGACTGCAAAGCGCGCACACCATAGTCATCCCTGTACACCAATGGAAATATATTTCAAACTTTGCTAACAAACCAGCAAAACTGGAGAAAAGTCATTTTAGAACGATTGTTGAAGGAGGGGAACAAGTTGCAACGAAAAGTAATGAAAGAAGGGCGGTAACAGACAGAAGAGTAGCATTCCTTTATCTTGTCTTGATTTAAACTTCTATTCGACACCAATTCAAAAACCATTCATAACCGAAAGGCTGAGTCTGTTTTGCCTACCACCTATCTCTCTTTTTCAACCATTACTTGGCTTCAAGGTTAATGCTTCTAACAAGCACGGGAAGTTCTTCTTTCCGGATATATAGAGTACCGAAGATTTATTATAGCTTTGAGTGAATGAAGTGGCAATATATTTGTGCTAGCATACTAGACTTCAAAACATATGGTCAATTCTTTATTTGAGATTCAGATTAGCTCTGTGAAAGATCTTGTTATTATCTTGTTTTTAAGAAGCTCGATGAAGTGGCATTTTTACTTCATTTGTGCTAGCATACCAAGTTTTCAGACAAACCGCCACTTCTTTCTTTGTTCATATAATTAAACCTATTTTGAACACACGACAGTCTCCTTGCTCATTAGCAAAAAGTAATTTACCGTTTCATGACATTTAAACATACTGTATTAGGCTTTATATCATATTGATAAGTATCTTTTTTTCTTTATTGACCAATGTTTCAATGTAACAGAAAAGTACTCATATTGATTAGAAGAGCCTAACTTCGGGGATATCAAAAATATATTTCGATAAAGAAAATTCTATAATATAAAGTGGTAATTTCCAAAACCAAGGCCTTGAGTATCGAGAGGGCTCATAGACGGCAAACTGTGTTGTCATCGATTGTGGTTGATGCTGATAAAAAATTCAGGACTCAGAGCAACAGAAAATGCTAATTATCTAAGGATGAGAAAAGCTTGACGACTAAAACCATTTTTGCAGTTGTGTGGTTTTTCTCAGAATGAGGAGTGAGCAATTTTCTTCAGCGTAACAGGTGCCAAGACATATGGTTTCTGGCTGAGATTCCTCCACAGCGGTGTAGCAATGCAGCTAGAGGGGTTTAGGATTTTAACACTGGTAAATTGCTAGATCATTGACCCTGCGTAATTTCTTTCGTGGGTTTTGTGTCAAACCCATTGATCTCAATGGTAGGCATCCTGTACAATATCGACTGATCGCTTACTAACAGTGTCGAGAACTGGCCAATCAAAACGCTTAAAACTGCACCAGGCTTAGGAATACCCTGTTTCAATGCACCACAGTTTCTGAAATCCTCTATCACAGATAAAACAACAGCCTTTTCCACGCCCAGTCAACACAGGAGCGTCTATCATATAATCAGTTTACGATTACAGATATTTAAAAAGTATTTTGAACAATTCATGTTTGGAGATGAGTATAAACAGGACGAGCAAAGGCTTCGAGCATTTGAGATGAAGACATTCAGAAGAATGTTGGGAGTATCATGGAAAGAAAAAAAGACAAAAGAGTGAACAAAAGATAAGATCTGTGAAATTTGCGGATATGAGCCAGAAGGAGTGGCGAAGGTAGTGAAGGAGAGGAAGTTTAAGTACTTTGGTCATTATTGGGGAGGCGGGAAAGCTAGAGGAGTGATAGAAAGAGGAACGAAAGAAAGGAGAGTAAGGGGGACCACAGGGAAACTGGATTGGCAATCCTAGAAACTATACTGGAGGAAGTTATAATCTGACAAGCACGGCTGAAGATCGGGAAGGCTGAGAAGCTATGATGATGATGATAGCCATTGTTTTGAAGGATATGAGCAAAATTTACTTAATGATAAGTTCAACCCTTAACACTAAATGCGCTCCCAAACAAAATGCTATAAAATTAAAATGTCCATTGTTAAAACACGAAACGTTACTGCCAAAAACTGCATATAAAACGTCATATTTGTATCGGGAAAAAAAGTAAAGCAGCATCAGTTATTGGTCAAGTTTGGTGATGCCTGTTGTCATACTGTGGCACGGTGGAGCTAGAGAAGGTTAGTCGAGACTGCTACAGTAGTGCATGGATTTCAAACGAAACTGGGTTGTTTAAAAAAATTACGCTGGATCATTATTGAATAAAGCTGTTCAAATTTGTGTCTCGTAAGCAGTAACAAATATCTGTTCAACTCCATTTTCAAGAAGGTGACATATCACTGGGCATTGCTGGCGTTAAAATTACGAAGAGTGGAAGTTATGTTACACATGCAATTAAATGTAAAAAGTGTTGAAGAAAGGCTTTGTAAGTGTGTATCTCGACTAGACAGTAACAGGTTTAGAAGGATTAAAGAATAAGTTACTTACCAACAAAAGTTGTAGAAAAACACTGAAAAAGAAATTAAAGCAAATGTCTCAATTGATTCAAACATAAGTTTCTGCTTATACTATCACTGCATTGTGAAAAGAGTCGTGATTTACCAAAAAGCCGGAAATATTATAAAACGATCAATATAGCATATCTAGACTGGGATGATTTAAAAAGAAACAAGCCACGCAAAGTTATCTGCAATTTAAGACATTGTAAATACTTAAAAAAATGGCTATTGGTAAAGGTAAACTGAAAATGGAGTCAAGGCATTGTTTTCATCAGTTAGTTGGCACTTGGAATATGGTTAATTTTTGTTTATCAATTTCAATTATGACGTTAAGCATGCAGATTTAAGAGAGAGATTACGCTAAGACTGTCGCTTTCCAAACATTTTTAGTACAGGCTCAGGTGTGTTTTCATAGAAATAATATTCACACTGGTGCAATAATGAAACAAGATATCAAATTATTTTGTTCTTATATGATTCAAATTTCATTAACTTCATTATACCATCTTCATCCATGAACTCCTGTGGAACATAGGAGAAACCACCTGGCTCCAGCCCAAAGCCGCAACTTGCATGCTCTCCAGGATGTTGTAGGTTGATGATCGCTGAAATATTGTTTCTGAAATCGATAAAAACTATTTAAAAAAGACGTATTACATGTTTCAACGAACGAAATGGAAGGGTAGAGACCTCAGACACATGTGTTACAAGCCCGGCAAGCATTTTTTCTTCATGGGGGATAGGGATAAATATGGTAGGGTAAGCAAAATTCGTCTTGAACTATCACAGACTGGGGAGCTAATACAGAAAATCAATGCACTTCTCTATTTAAATAAATTTACAGTTCCACCTCAATTTAAAAGGTTTTTCTAAACAGGAACTCTTTTAAGCTAGACAATGTAACCACAGGGATGCTTTGATGAGATAATTTTAAAGTGATATATTCTTGGTTGCGCTATATCTTCACAGGTTTTGAAAACCACAGCTGCTTGTTGTTTTCCATACCACCTCGGCTGCAAGTAATCTGCTTAGGAACCACCAAAACACAAATTCTAGACCTGCTATAAGACATTTTCGCAATTTGGCAAAAATCAACAGCTATACAAGATTTTGGCTAAGGCATAGTTTATTTAAAATAATAATGACATGGTACCTAGGTAATCAATTTGAATTATTGTAGTCATAAGGAATAAAACATGTTTTAGAATTTTGGTCTTAAGAATGGTTACCATGTGTAAATTAGTGATGCAAATATATTTTCCTTTTATTGATACTGTTGAACAATCCCACAAACATTTCTAGATAAATTGGCATAAGGTTACTGTTTAGCCTATTATGTTTTCATGAAAAAATCTTGACATTGTACAGCCTAGTTAAACCTGTCATTATTCTTTGCAATCAATCCGAATACTATCTAAAAGGCATTATCACTTGATTCCTTCAATTCATTGATTTCATGCAATGATGAGATACATACGATTTGAACTGCTTTAGGACATCAAATTCATTGATTGCATAAGTTGATGGCCTTGCCATTGCCAGAATTCTACCAGTAATCCTAAAAGGAAATTCGATCATGGTAGATCTACAATCCAACATTGAATAGATGGATTATACCTCGGAAGGTCTTCTCATACAAAATATAGTTTCTGAGGGTTGCCCATGAAATAGAATATTTATGAGAACAAGTAAGCTTCTTTTACCAAAGACTGTCTACAAGTGCCTAGATAGAAGTCAAATAACTGGCCAACTAGCTATGAAGACAACTAACTTACTAAGTGACCAATCAACTAACTTACTGGCTAGCTAATTTTCTGGCCAAAAAGCATTTAAGGTGCCTTTTCCCTCTTCAAAAAGTATGATTTGACATAATTGATTTTAGATCAAAGCATCACAAACAGAAGGTGATATTTTGGTAAAATGGTTCTATATTTTCTAAGTTTTTTAAAAAAACCACAGCTCTAACCCTGCAAAATTAATATAATTCACTCTATATGAGAGTTAGGGGTGTACCGGATCAGGATTTTCAGAATCCGGCCGGAACCGGATTTACCGGATTTCTCCGTGGAATATCCGGCCGGATTCTACCGGATAATCTGACCATTTATAGAATTTTCAGTAATAAAAAGTTTTGAGCCACTTTGCGAAAAAATGTATAGCGAGAAGATCAAAGAGACAGGGTTGCCAGATTGAATTTACAAACGAAGGCTAGACTGGTGAGCAATTTAAGCCAAAATGCTCATAAAAAGGCCAAATCAAAAACTCTCTTAAGAATCCATCGAGCAGGCACTGGTTATATTTCTACGCTTGTGCCTGTTAGATAATCTCTTAACTTTGATAAGAATCTTACTTTTTTCCAAAACCCTTTGCTAATATCAAGATAATATTTAGGTTAGGTGATAAAATTTGAAATTTGGTTAACACTTTGTAGTTAACTACTAATTATTCTATGAATCTAGTAATTACTTATTAATTTTAGACGTCTGCTGAAAAGGCCAACAAGGTCAAATTTAAGTAGTAAGCAAAAAACAATTTTTCCAGGCAATCTAAGTCTAAAAACCAAAAATGAAAAATTTGGCCTAAAAAGCCGATCAAATTTGTGAATTATATCATCCAGTCTTCCTGTTTCGTGATGACGAGCACTTTCATTTCAAATCTGTTTTCAAGGCGCTTGTTTTATCGTCGATATTGTTTAGTTCTGGAAAATCCATTTTTTAATCACTGTATGAAGGGAGTCTGACTTGGTTTTCCAAATTTTCTTAGTTTTGATCAAAGTTCTGGAAAATCCGGCAACTGGCCGGATTTCTGAAACAAATCCGGCCGGAACCGGATTTTCAAAAAATCAGCGATCCGGCGCCGGATTATTCGGTCTGCCGGATATCCGGTACATCCCTAATGAGAGTTTTAAGTAATTCAGTCTTACAGCAGTATACAAACTGTCCAGAAATTTTCTAAACATTTTCTGATCCAAATCTCATTGTATCAAAAATTGATATTATTTTGCTAACATAAAATTCCCTCTGAACACTTCTCAATTTATTTTTGGAAATTTGTTGGGAGCTACACACTATCCTTGCACAGCAAAAATCATTTGCAGCCTGAGAATAGACTAAGCTATAGCCTTTTGGCTTAAAAACAAAAAACGTAATTTCAAGCTAAAAATCTACCAACTTGTACCTAAGCCCAAAAAACTAGACAATATGGAAAAATTTCAGAAAATGTTTTACAAAAGCCAGTTTAATGGCAGGAAAACAATATACCTATTGGTCATGTGAACTACTCATTTCTAAATGCAGTCATTAATTTTTTTGCATCCAAGGTCCTAAATCCATACTTTATTGAAATAAAGCAGAAGATAGGAAAATAATCAGTTATGATGCTAAATCAAGTACATGCTTTGTACACATGCTTATTTATAGATGCATCCAGAATAGCTGCTGTCTTTTTCTATCCAAATATAATCACAATTGAGACTTGCTATTGTTGCTTTTAAGGACAGCTGGTTATGTTGTGCATCTTTTATTACTTAGAAGAACCATGGACCCAGAATTAGGAAAATCTATAGCTCTCTGCAATTCCATACCTAAGCCCTATCCTTATGTAAACTGTGTATGAGTATGAGTTGAGTAATATTTATGCCAATTAACCTTTTCTTGATTTTTACCTTCGCGGTTTACGAAGCAGTCTTATTCAAGCTAGAGGAGGCACAAATATATCAATTTTGATACCTAGTTTTCTCATAATCACAACAAAAATGTCAGCGGGCAGAGTGCAAAGTATTCCCCGGCGCATACCCAAACTTTGCAGAACCATTTTACTCTAAATAAAACGAAGTAGCGCATTACCATGATGAATACAAGCCCCTTATTGCCATTTCTTCATCTTTCCATTTTGTTGGGTTGTCATACTTGCATTGTTTCCCACCGCAAAACATTGAGCATTGGAAAGCGGTGGGTGTTATATGCCGAATTCTTTCTCCGACTTTTGAGTACTTCGGATCTACTTGAATGTCCTTCCATTCTTGATCTCTGTTTTTACCGATCCACTTGACCTCCCCTTTTTTATCAGCCATGTTCATTATCAACATCGACAACCATACCAGTGCAAATTCCCATAGCTACGCTGAATGGTTGCCCTGAACCTACTAAATTATGAATAGGCCTAAACCAAAGTCGTGAAAACAAACTGCCCACTGAAGCCTCGATCATGTCAAGCCTCGTTTTTGGTCAGAGCTTGAATGTATGTTACCATGGAAACTTTACTTTGTTACGAAATAAATAAATTCGTAACATTAAATTTGGTTTCGACATTTCTTATTACTGCAAACGATTGCCGTTAAATTATGTTTCTGTTTAGTTCGTATGCAATGTTATATTGTAATAAATGAAAGCAACAGTAAAAGATTTCGGTGCGTGTTGGTCAAGGATGAAGCAAGAATTATAAAAGTGAGGGCACCCGGTAAAAGGGACAGCCTAACAAAGATTCTTTAGGGTTAAAAACCTGTCTAAGGTGCACTCATACCGGAAGGCTGCTACCGGAAGCCTGGCCACTATGATAAAGATATCATTTTCTAGCTTACACACTGTCTTTTATAAGAATACCTAATTTTTTTAAGCCTCCATATTCTTAATTTTTTAAAGATTTTGAGCCTACAGAAAAATTCATTACCCTCTAACATCAAATTTTTACCCGTCCACTGCCCGTTTTTTGCTATTGAAACACTTTTGAGAAAACATTTCTAAATTCTCAAAGCGGTTGTGTGGCTGCATCTAACTTGCTCAATAATTTTTCGAAAATTGAAATCCTCTTCGCAACCTAAGGTCCTTATAGCGACTCGCCTCTCTTTTGCCATTTTTTCTCCTTTATGCACCTTAAGCCTTGGCCAAACTGGGCAACATTGTCGGGCAACATTCACAAATTTCTAATGTTGCTCAAATGTTGTCCAGTTTGGCCACCGTGTTGGCCGACAAATTCATCAAGAAATTTGTTGCTCGAATGTTTGAACATGCTCAAACATTTTTCGGCAACATTTGTTGCTCAGCTCTATGTTGCCCAGTTTGGCCACATTGTTGGGCAACAATTCACCTTTGATGTAGTATTGCAAAACAGTATGCTATACTTGATTCAAATAAAATGGCCTGTCAAAATTTAAGCTTTCAAGTTGATTGTACCGAATGGGAAGAAAACCATGGAGTGGAAGAATAGTTCAGGAAGAATAAAAAGTCTCGTCTGAAACAAGTCCAAATGCAAGCTCTTTGAAAAAACAAATCAGCCAAATGCTACCAGCGTGCTCGACCATAGAATGCTAAGCAACAAAGGTGTTGTGATGTCAAAACAGCTTCCAGTAGCTGCAGCTTGCTTTCTATCTACCATATTATCCAAATTTTTGCTCAAATCAAATATGGCACGGAAAACCACATATCAGATCATATTTGGCACGCTGTTTTGACAACATCATCGAAAGATGCTGCACGACAATGTTGCTCAGTTTGGCCACCATGTTTCGGCGACAAAAAATTAACAAAAGTTTGGCCAAGGCTTTAGAACGAACTCGATTTTGCAACGGAAATATTTTCAGATTTGGGCGGTCTTTCTCCAAATTATCTAGGCCTACGTATCCCCAAAATAGAATTAAAAGTTAAAAGAAGGCTTCCACTTTTGAAGCATAACCATGAAAACATAGAATTCTTACGATTTTCCTGTTTATAACAGCAAAATATGCAGGAGGGTTGCATGGCCTAGTAATGGCCAAGTCACACAATTTTTTTAGAGATGTGCAAACAAATTCAACTTTTTTATTTCACGTTTGCATAAGAGAGAAATTTATTAAAAAAATTACAAGATCAAACTTAAAGTTTCAAATAAAGTTTATTACATCAGCGTAAACGCTACAATTTTATTGAATTACTGCAATTACAAAAGCTGAGTAGCAATTTTTGCTTTGAGAGAGCATTTTCTTCTTAAAAAGCCGGACAATTTGTAATTCTTATTTTATTATAGCCATGTTTTTGCTTATGTTCCAAGATTTAGTTTCATTTCACATGACAACAGAATTTCTGGAAAAGATTTAAACATATTACTTTGCAGTTCCTTCAGAAATGACCTTTCGTCCCTCGGCGTCGTAAACTTCTTCGGTCTGCCAACCCTTGATAAATTGTTTACTCTTCTTGTACGGAGAAAATTTTTACAAACCAAAAAGCTGCACTCATTTAGCAGCCGACAATTGATGCATTATTGCGAAATCCATGCGCGATATTTTAGCAGAAAGCAATTTGAAAGCGCTTCTCTTCACTCAGTTATTGATTTTCAAGAACTCCCATGTTTACGTCTCAAGGTCTATAGAAATTTTATGGCCGATATTTTTCTAATTGTCTAGCGTACATTTAAGGCTTCGAAATATCAACAATGTCTTGTGAAAATTTCATGGAAATAGCTGTCATACTTTTTTACCGAGAAAGATTTTAAAAAGTCTTTCCAAATTTGCTGCATCAAATGTCGTCGAAATTTCGAAGTTTGTCCCAATACTTTTTGAACAAATAATATTTCTCTGTACAAAAAAACTCTTCTGCATAATCTATACATTTCAAAATATGTTTTCTATGGCATCAGTAAGATTTTCAAGAATTTACCGTCAAAACTTGCTTTAAAGTACGCCTATTTCAACCAATTCATGCATTCAAATGTTTGGTATGGTAGAAAAGTTGTCAAAATGTGCCGCCATTTTGAACAAGGTGGTGCAATACTTTTGTGAGGGGAGTGTATACTCTTAAATTAGTACTAAGCACCACAAGACGTAACAATGACTCTAAGAGCGGATAGGTGTATTTCAAAACATAAAGCTTGAAAATCGCATTTGATTTGCTTTCCAAAAAGACTCAAATAAACAAAAAGTTTAATTCTTGGTGAGACTTGAGCCTTGTATTATTCTTAAATTATTTTTAAATTTCAGCGATTTTGAGGCTTACTTAATATTCTTATAGATTTAGGGTCTGTTAACATGGGGGCGAGTTTCCCGGCTAGCTGAGTTGCCCGGCAAGGGGGGTTGATTAACTGCCAGTGTTTCCATGAAGCGGGAAACTCGGCCAGGCGGGATGAAATTTCTGCAAAAAATGAAGTACATAATGCAATGTATGCTTTTGGTGCCATGCAAGGGCAGAAATGGAAATTTTCGCATCAGGATGGTTTCAACAAAAAGTTCCAAGAATTTGAAAATGATTTCGGTGATAAACCGTTTTTGCCTGCTGTTATTTCATCTGCAAGGAAATTGTACTCTTTTTGGCTTACGGGAAAACAAGGGATGATAATTGGTTAAAAAGCCTTTTGCTGAAAAAACAGGATCATCAGGAGACTCAAGATATAAAAAACGCTAGATTGTTAGTGAAAAGACGCTGCACATGGTACCACGCGTGCGTGTCAAATTATTTTATCCCGTTCAGGCGGGAAACTCGGCAATTTGCGTTTACATGAGTTGGCTTGGAAACTCAGCTGAGCGAGATCCCGCCTCTGTCTGCGGATATCCCGGCTGGCCGAGTTTCCTGGCTGTACATGTAAGCGCTGAAGTGAGAAACTGTTGATTTCCTAATACATGCCGGGAAACTTAGTTAGCCGAGAAAATCGCCTTGAACCCCTGTGTAAACCGTACGAGCGAGAATTTGAAATGGGATGCTGAGTGACTGAGAGTGAAGCAAAGATGTGGCACAGCTCTGTTCTACTCTGTTTACACGCAATATTGCGTATATCATTGGTCAACACTGCTGAGAATGAGCAATTCATCGATGCTTGCATTGATGAGGTTTACTGTAAAGGGGAAATACTGAAAGTAGTTCAAATGTCCAAAGCGTTTGGAGACGCGAAGACATTTGTTGACATGGCCATGCGGGACGATCGCAGCAAAATTGTAACTCCTTTGAAGGATGCAGTTAGCGGGCAAAAAAGTGCAGCTGATATTAAAAAGGCGGTCAAAAAATACTTTTATGAGGCTGGGACAGAACTGACCAGCATTCAGCCATCAGACTGGTCTGAAAATCCTCCATTCCTACTGAAAATCAAAGACCCAAGCTTACGAGGCTGGGCCAAAGACATCCACAATAGATGGAAGCTTTTGAATCGAAAAATGAAGAAGGAGGTGAAGACGAATCCTGAGAGGTATTCTTTGATTTATTCAGAGAATCCGTTTGTCGTTCCAGGAGGGAGATTCAGAGAGTTTTACTATTGGGACACTTATTGGGTAATAAATGGCCTACTATTAAGTGGTATGGCCGAGACAGTCAAGGGTATGCTCCAAAATTTTATAACTTTAGTGAAGGACCAAGGATTTGTACCAAATGGAGGACGCAAGTATTATTTGAACCGAAGTCAACCACCGTTTTTATCACTGATGGTTTATGAATATTGGAAGAAGACAAATGACACCAATTTTTTGACGGAATCCTTACCATATTTAGAGAAAGAGTATCAGTTCTGGATGACAAATCGTACGATAACGCTTGACAAAACGGATGGATTCAAAAATGCACATTCTGTGAACAGATTTTCTGCGCCAATGGGGTACCCCCGACCGGAATCGTACTGGAACGACGTGGAAACGATGGAGAAAGCCGGAATTCATAACGGAACTGAAAGAAAACAGCTGTACGCCCACATAGCGTCCGCAGCTGAGAGCGGTTGGGACTTCTCTTCGCGGTGGTTTTCATATTCAGGAAAACATGCAATGAAAATGATGTCGATAAAAACACGGGACATCATCCCGGTTGATTTGAATTCCATCTTATGTAAAGTTGAAAAATCCCTCAGTGACATGCATGCAGCGAATGGGAACAGCGCGAAAGCGAAGCAGTTCGCTACAGCTTACCAGGGTCGAGTAACAACAATGAATGAAGTATTTTGGGATGAAAGTAAAAAGCAATGGCTAGATTTTGATATTAAACTAAAGAAAAAGCGCAGTGCATTTTATGTTTCGAACATTTCTCCCATCTGGGCTGATTGCTATGGCAACAACGCTTCTCGTGCAAAAGAGGCCATTAGATCAATCAAAAGACAGGGTGTTCTTGATTACCCCGGTGGTGTGCCGACAACATTGAATGAGACAGGTGAGCAATGGGATTTTCCGAATGCCTGGCCTCCCCTGCAGGATATGATGGAAAATGCGCTTAGAAAAGCAGGCAACATAACTGGAAATGACCTTGCCTTTGACCTGGCAAGGAAGTGGATTGAAACGAACTACCTTAGCTGGAAACAGACAGGTCACATGTACGAGAAGTATGATGCGAATATACGGGGAAAGCCCGGCCACGGAGGGGAATATGGAGTGCAAGTTGGTTTTGGGTGGACGAACGGCGTCGTGCTTCAGTTTCTAGATCGTTATGGACAACGATTAAAGGCACCAAAGTACAAACCACCAGATAGCAGTGCACCATACCCCAGGGTAGCTATCGAAGCTTTGCTAACACTGCTCATTTTAACGCTGATGCTGACAAATTTTCATTAGATTCTAACAAACAACTGCTGGCAAAATCATTACCTTTTGATTTTTACTTGATTATCAAATTGAAGGTTTTTGGTTCACCGCCATTCACCAATCACAATAAGTTTGGGAACTTAATCGACATTACACTGTTTATTGTCAAATTGAATGTATTTATACAATTAATGAACTCTGAGATTTAGATTTGCAAAGTTAATAAAGATCTTGAATACATAAAGAAATTGCTCGTATGTTTTCGAAAACCTTTTAATGCTTCGGCTGCTTATATTGCTGCGCTTGGTGCTAATAAGCATCCTGGTGCGCTGCGCATCTTGATGCTGCTGCACAGTCTGGTGGTTCTGTGCATCCTAATGAGGTTGGCGCACCCTCAATGGTTGTAAATCGATTCTATGGTTGGAGTTTCTATTACTTGGTCATGTTTGCAAAGTGAGGACCATTTATGTTTTCTTTGGAATCACCTTTCCTTTCCCTAAATCGTGACTTTAGAAAAATTTGTGATGTTGTTCTACGGAAAATGAAAGTTGTGGCATATTAGATTATGTCTAATCGTTGGCATGCATGAAGATTGAAAACATTTGACAAAATGTCTTGTTACCAGTACGAAATGAAAATGTTTCTGTGTATTATAAACTTCATAACAAGAAACTTTAAAATAGAAAAATGTGCTACACAGACGAAAGCAAACAGGGAAGGGTTACACAAACGAACAGGAGAAACAAAAGCTGTGGTGTAAAGGAAAACAGGAATATGATTATACAATCATAGTTTCAAAATTGGCAGGTCTAAGGGAAATCAGCGATACTTTGACAAAATTACAAAATTGCTAGTCGACACTCAAAATTGATAAACCTATAATTTAAAATAGGAGTATTTATTCTGCTGAAAAATGCACATTAAGCACACCCGTTCATGTACTAGGTGATAAAACTTTCTCTGACGTTTGCAGACCAGTCTCAGAGCTCCTAGTAATTCCAAAAGTATACTATCTGGAGGCATTAACCGGCATAGTGAAAGGAGATTGGATTGAAAAAAATAACTACCGGTGATCAAATTCAGATATTGTAGAAACCATGTTTCTAAAAAACCATGTTTATGGTGAAAATTTCAAAGTTAAAAAGGCGATATAGCCCTTTATCAAAAAAGGTTTACATTGTATTAAAACCTGCACTAAGGGTTCTGAAAACCTTTAGAGATCGTTTTCAGCATTGCATTTATCAAAAGGACGGACTGAGGAAGTCCACTGAACATTCAAGGATCGTGATTCAAGAATGTCTTTCTGACTCCGAATGGTGTATGACGTCATATAGACTCTATGCATATTCGGTGTGTTAGAGAAAAGCTATCTTTGATCCCAGTAGATACTTGAGAAATAAACTGGATCCGTGAGAGGAAACAGGAGAAGATAAAAACCAAGTAGGCCAAATAGAAATGTGGTCGCTATTGCTGAAAAATAAAAAAATAAATCGCTTAAACATTTCTGTTTTTCGTTAGTGACACTGATGAGAACAAGATAATTCTAATGATTCAGAAGTTCTACAACAAACAATAACAACTTATCTGTACTGCGCAAAACGGGGGGCTCCTGTCAGTTACAGGATCTTGAAAAACTCGAGTGTGTGCTATTGCCCTCTAAACGTTCTTTCAATTAAAGATTTATATATTTAAGGAGGAAAACATGACACACATCTGAATAAAAACTTATGACTGCAAATGAATAAATATGAGTAGCTTTGAGGGAGCTCCAGAGACAAGGGCAAAATATTAGTTATCTTCAATTTATTGGTTGTCGTTTTTATTTATTCTCGGCGCGTTGCTTTCTTTTTAGGTTTCCCCATTTTATCTGCTTTGCCGCAGGTATTCCTTTGGAACCATTGAGCATTTTTGCTACAATTGCTTTAACATTTTTACATATAAATTTCATACCAAATAAGTTCCTAGAAATTTGTCCATCTACCATGCCAACAACCTCAAGAAGTAGCCTTTTTAATGTGTAACATCGGTTCAAGGCTTTCGTTCTCACTTTCAAAGAACAGAACAAAATTTCTACCTCTACTATAGTTTTGATTTTCTTACAGATTTAAACGTGTTCAGCTCTCGAGAACCACTTACTACTAGCTTCTAAAACCAGGCAAAGCAACATATAAACGCTGTTTTTTGAAAAACTGGATTTTCTGAATGTAACTCAGTTGTTCAACGTAGAAACTGGTAAGATCTATACATAAAACTTTTCCTCCACCTCAACTCTTGACAGACAATTCCAAGATATTGCAGGCTACCCATCACAAATTCAGGAGTTTGTCTCCAGCGCTGTCCAAAATTGTATCCCATTCATCTGTCTCCAAGATTTTAAATGACGCAAAGCAAATTGAATTGGTTTGTTATTCAACATGATCGTTGATCGCCTAAAACCTCTGTAAAGCAGTACTACATAACAGGTGGACACTTTTACAAGACGTTCTACTTACTTTTCGGGTACAAAGAGTGTGGAATCCTATCAAACTCAGGAAATCCCATGAAATTACAAAAAGTATGACACAGAACTGGACCAGCCATATGACCTACAAAGCGATCATGATTATTAGCTACTTTTTAGTAAAATAGAACCTAGAGCAGCAGAGGGGACTAGGTTCCCATGAAACATTTTAAAATAAGCAGAAAAATTTACCCGAAATTAATGCATTTAACCAGTAAAATCTACAAATTGCTTTCATTGTCAGAAAAAGTAATCATTGCTTTGCAATATCTTTCATTACGAAAGCTACAAATTTTTAAAGTCAAAAATAAAAACCAATTCCTAAAGTATACTTTGTTTTTGACTTAAGAGGAACTGACAAATGGAATATTAAATAAGCAGGAATCGTTTCTCTAAAATAAAAAGTTCCCAGAAAAAACATTATTTTTTGCAGCTATGATAGACTTGATAGACTTTTTGGCAGCTATGTTCGCCATTTCCCTTTGTGATCCCTAATAATCAGCATTGTTCTATTAAAGTGACATGTGACATAAGGTCAGAGCTGTGCAAAGCGGAATAGTAATCAACGTATGATATATCAAAGGAACAGATAATATACAACACGAGAAAGATAATAAATTAATACCTGTTCTTAGAAATAAAAATGCAGAGTATGCGCCAAATATCGTCGTGTATCCCATTTGAAAAACTAGCAAAGAAACAACTCAAACAACTTACTTTCTAGTTGATGCTGAAAATACCAATGGAAAGTCGCTCATTTACAAACAAATTATGGATTCGAAACAATTTAGTATAAATAGTAAAATGCTAACAATAAATCATGACTTTTTGATATAATATGGCGTAAGATGGTTCGGAAACTGAACAATCCACTGAAAAAGCCCTGTCAGCGAACCCTTGCCTAAACTGAACACTTTTTGCTGCTCAATTGTCGTTTCAATAAACATCTATTTTCCTTTGGTTTAGTTGACAAGATTGTCATGGTAACCTCTTTCCCAGAAACCTAGGGCCCGTTTTGGTCTACGTTCGCGTTCCCTTTATGTGCTAAATGTTTGTGAGCGAAAAATTCCATTTTCATTTAGTGAGAACATTGCTGTGAGTTTATTTAAGTGCAAATTATTTCGCATGGTAAAAATTTCGGACGCTCCTACAGTCCGATGTACATATATCTATCTCGAAAACTGCACAAATTTTAACTGTATATCATTGTAATATACTATTCCAAAATGAGATAAATAGATAAATATTCTACAAGAGAAAAAAGGTATTTGACTTGATACCCTCAACACACCTGATCGTATAATGACTGAGCCCAGTGTCATCCCCATTCTTAAACCTTCAACTGCATGATGAACATGTGCTAGAAAACAAAGCGGGCTCTCGTTAAAAGCATAAAAGTTGTTAGGCTACAAAGTTAAATCAAACAAAAACCAAGCAGAAGTAAGGATGGCAAATTCATATGCTTCAATAAAAGAGAAAAGAGAATTCAGGTCATTTTTCCGCTACTAAAATTCAAGAAAACACTCGTAAATAAGTTACTTTTCATTAATACGTTATCAACTAACATAGGCTGGCACTACAATATGGCGGAGTTAAGAGCATGCCATCATAAAATTTGTCTTCCATTTTCATTCCTAGCCCACATACTGGAACTTCACCTCCAAAAAAAATCAATTTTCCGCCTTGTTTTAAATTAAGAGCGACCAAAGGCGGAATTCATATCAAGAAAACATATAATTATGTTAAATTAATATTACAACTGTTTATATATTTTCATCTTAGTCTGATCGCAATTTTTCTCTTACACTTTAAGGTATAAACTAAGGGTAATCCAAAATAAAATTCTGAAGATCTTTTAGAAAAAAACTTCGTAGCGACCGAGTTGCAACAAATCACTTTAATTTCTTTTACTGTATTCTTTACACGATAAACGAGGGCCAGTCATCGTGGTAAAAAGGAAGCAAAAAGCTGCAAAAACTTTTACTTTTATTGCCATAAAGTTGATATTTCATTCTATAAACCTATTCTACAAACATAAATAAAAGGGCAGAAATCATAAAAGATTGCTCAATATACCACACTGGAATTGCTAAGCAATCTAAGGAAGGGATATATGCTTGCTAATGAACTGGTTGCATATAAATCAATTTGTTTGGCCATCAGTTCACCCCTCAAAACCTCCCAACATCTCCCAACTACTCCCAATGTCTATCAACTATTCCCAACGTCTCGCAGTAGATTAAGATCATAGCCTCTTACCTATGCCGAAAAACAGCGGACAGAGGATAACTGATGCACGACATCCGAATGCAGGAACTAGAAATGGAAGCATACATGCACGAAAAACAAACTCCTCTGTGAATGGGGCCTGTGCAGATATTAAGAGGTATCAAAATCGAGGGATAATGAAAATTAAACAAAACAAACTTTAATCATTAAAAAATATCATAGATTCATTGGCCTATTAAGTAGGGTGAGGGTTGAGGACACAGCCCAAGTATATTCAAACTAACTCTGTGCTATCAGACAAATGGAAAAGTCACCCCTGAGCTCACGAAAACTATTACTAGGGTCTTAGCAACTGTCTTTTCCAAGGCATTGTCAAATGTACCAATCACTTATATCCTTTGAAAATTTTGGCATGAAGACAAAGGCTTCGCAACTTTATTTTGGATACAATAGTGAATCACAGTTAGGTGTCTAAGGGGGTGTTAAGTTTCTTTGTGCTAGCCACTCTATACAGGCAGCTTCCCTGTAGCATACAAGCTTTTTACTGTCAACAAAAACAATGGGCGCTTTGAGCAAAAACCTACCACAATGTAATTGCGCCACCAGATTATGTCATGGAGAGATCTGGCTATCCGCGTTTTTAATGAAACCAATGAACCTAAAACAGAAAAATAAACAGACAACAGGTTATAAATTTTGCAGACATCATTCTCGAAATGCCTGGTGAAGGTAGCAGCAACTTCAATTACTAATGAAGATACACATTGTATTGCAAAGATCTTTAACATTAAGTTCTAATCACGGTTGAAGTTTCTTTATTATGGTGATATCTGTATTATCTTACGTAATTTCAAACTCAAAATTAATTTTTGCTTATGTTTTGAATAGTAAGAAATGACATTAAATATCAAATACAGATACCAGATTGCTTTGGAAAGATGAATGTTTACTGATCTTTCATGAAATTAATCAGAGAAGCTAGCAAAAACATGATTAGCTAAAACATATCAATTCATATTTAGGTTACAATTAATTGTTTTGGTATCAAATGAAACAAGTGAAATTGTTTCAGACCCTGTATTCAGAAAACACTGACTCGGGGAGACATTGGAAGGCCAGAAATTGAATATTTGTCCCCAGTAGCTCCAGTCTTTTAGATTATGTGGTCAAAGCTACACACCATAATCTTGTTATTCTATTGCAGTTCCAGATTGAGGATCTAGATCAAAGAGTCACAAGTTAAAGTTAAAGAGCACTCACTGTGTGTTACTTCTTCTTCCTCAAGTGTTTCAAGAATTAGCTGCATTATGGGACCCAAAAACAAGATCTGCAAGTTAAGAAGAAACATATAATGCAGTAAACCAATCTTGTAATTACCCCAGATATGTTTAATAATGTTCTTAATTGTATGTTAGATAAAGTTTTGATATGACTCTTGACATAAGCATAGTTTGTTCTAAAAAGTTTAGATGCCTAAATTTAATATCCCAAGTTTCCTCCCATTCAAAAAGCTATGCTTGCAGTTCTCAATTTGAGTTCATCTTGTGAAATGTAATTTTAGTATGTATACACTTCATCTGAGTGTGCTTTCTATTCTATGCATATAAAAAAATTAAACAAGTCTTAACAACCACACTTGGTAAAAATTTTTATTGAAATTAGGTGCTATGTAAGTTTGGTCAGAAAAAAACATCAAAAAAGCAAGAAAAAAGAAAAAAGCAAAGAAGGATAACATTTAAGTTAATTGTGACAGTTTGAAATGAAAGTGGAATCAAAAAAATGTAACAAAATCATATAAGAAACCAATTCTGAAAGTAATAAAATGGAAAAGGACATAAAATGGAAGACAACTCCTCTTTATATGTTTCTTGAAGTAGGCAAAGCATAGGGAGAGGCTAGAAATCTTTTGTTCAGTAAAATTCAGAAAAATCTTTCTTACCATAGTTAGAGCCATGGGCAGCAATGATGCTATTAAAATTCCATCTGTGTGCATTCCAAGCCAGTGGAAAATGGTGTAGCTGGAATTCTTTGGAAAGTTACAGAGAATGAGCTTATAAACAATTCTTTGGAGGTTCAAGTCCAAAGAAATTTGCAGGTCTGGCACATACTGGTGGCATTCTGCCATCAACTTTCTCAATTGACATTCTTGTTGACATTTCAGTGATAAACATTAGTCTTATGTAGCTTGTATGAACAACACTATTTGTCTTAATTAGCATTCTTTAAGCAACATAGCAAAATGATACTAAAAGTATTTTTTCATCTAGCAGTGGAAAACTTCTTGGTGGCAGCTTGAAAAATTTTAACAACAGAATGTGGTCATTACCACTTTCTAAAGGTGAGAAAGAATTGCAAAACAAGGCAAACGGTGATCAAAAAACGAACAAAAGACATAAATTGGTCAAGACAAAAACAAATTAAAGAATTGTAGGCTTAAATTGCCATTCACTCACTTCCAATAAAAAATTTTCAATAAAGAATATTGTTTCACTGATTCATAATATTACATTTACATTTACAATGTTGCAATTGCATTTTGTATTTGTTGCTACCATCATCCATAGGTAGCTTTAGGACAGAGAAACTATGATAATTGAGCTGTGCCCTGGTCCTTCCTGTCAATGTGATCATACCTTGATGCTCGGGATGATTTTGATGCTTGGATGTTTACTCATGGCAGGGACCCAAACCCTATACTTTTAGATATGTAATCCACAGCCCTACCGCTGAGCCAACTTCACTCTTGTTTACCAACTAGGGATAAAATAACAAGTAAGTGAAAAGGAATTAAAATCACAGATACCTGCAATGATTCATCTGCATCTTTACCCCATAAAAAAGCCAGCACCGGGGCAACAAGTGAGACAAAAATAACTCCTTTGAACCGCTTCCAAACAGTTACAGGGTGATCACTAAAGCACAAACGGAAATAAAATGATAATACCTTATTGTGGATTGATGGATTACATCCTAAACTGTTAATAGTTCATTGAACAAATATTCCAGGAATTAAAGAAAATTCTGAAGCAATTCTAAAAAAAATATGGTGTTGGGGGCTGCAACCCCTATAGGAAATATAGTGCCTTTTTAAAAATAACATGATAATATTAGATAATTCTGTGATTCAATGCATAAAAATCATGCTAAGTTCATCTAGAGGGGGTGGTCTGCAAAACAAATCTGGAGAATTTTTCAGAGAAAAATAATAGAATGCACTGTGGTAGAGTTAAAAAAGGGCATGGATTTTCTTTCCGACTACACCTATTTTACTTGAGAAACACCCAGTTAATCAAGTGTGCAAAGACAATTATAAAAAACATATATCGGGTGTGGAGCTGTCACATTTTTCAAACAGGAAGAATTAAAGTCGGTATCCCTTCAGTGGACAATATTGATTGTTGTAAAAGAGATGTGGAAAAACTTACCGTGGGAAAGGCGATTTGTTGACATACAAACTGCCGACATAAAGCAGTGCAAGTATTGAGCAGTATGCAACAGCATAAATTCTACTTGTTGATGCAAAATTTATTGGCCTAAGAAACTCTCTGAGAAAGCTTGTAAGCATTATTGCATTAGATGCGAAATAGGTAAACAGGACTTGTCAGTCTCCATCCGCTCTCCACTCCAACGAAAATTCAAGCACGAAACAGGTTAAAGCGAGGCAAAAGTCGTACCTTAACCTCGTTTAGAAAATAAAAATTTACAATTTTAAGGGTTATTGAAAGTCGCGATAATATCTAATACTTAAATGTACGAAGTCGTTACATAAATATATTTAATCTTTTGTCATTATTCATGGACGTTCAACACGCTAAGCTACGTTGATAAAAACTTTTCTACTTCTTTTTTGTTACTTTGTTATATTCTTCTATTTTCGACACCGAAAGACCTCCAGTTTATATTGCTGGGGCCCTATTTTTTAAAAACGTTAGTTTGACAACGTTGTTGCATGCCAGAAATAAATAAAGTTTAAACCTGCACTACGTATGTTTGTTATTTTAAATGCTAAATGAAATTAGAGAAATTTTGCTGTCCTTGTGTTATTTATGTAAGATGTCAATTGTTGTTGATTTTTACTTCTTTTGGTAGTCTTTTAGACTTGTACCAGCTCTAGAATATATTGTTAAAAGAGTTGTTCACCTCTGAAATGTGTCTAACAACTTTGACTGTCAAAAAATTATCGGCAATATTTGGCATTGACTTCACTTCCGAGACCTTTATTCACTTGGTCATAATTAATGTTTCTTTTCATTCAAAGGACACTTTCTATTGGTTTCACGTGTTTTTAGCTGATTGGTTGTTGTTTGTTATTTATTGATAATGGGCTTATATGTATAAGTATACAATAGTTGTTAGGGTAATTCTATTCTGGATAAATTTGGTTAATTTTGAAACGACTTCCGTGTCATAAGGCTATTCTGCTTGTCTGTTGTATTGTATTGTAGATTATTTAATGTTAGTTTTTACAATAGTGAATATACACTAATTAAGACTAAAATAATGTTATTTCAAGGATTGCATAAGACAGTTCATATACTGCAAAATGAGCATGCGCACTTGTTGTCAAGGAACCAGGTTTTGATTAAATTCTTAAATTGTCTAGTATTTTGTGCTGTCTTTATTGATTCCGGAAGTGAATTCCAGATTTTAGGCCCTTGAAAACTTAATGTAGTACAATTTAGTTTATGAGCCTTTTATTGCCATAGATATGAATCCATTGCCATATATTTATAACCTCATTCAAATCCTATCTGTTAGTGTATTCCGGCAGATAAACACGGTTTTAGTACCTCTTTATTACCCAAGACGGTATTCACGTCTGCAAATGCCTTATCTTAGCTTTATAGTAAAAAAATATTAGTAATTGTTTCATTCCTATCAAAGTCTTCAATAAAAATATCTCGTCTTGCATTTTAATTTTTGTCATCAATTTTTGAAATCAACTGTCAAAACCCTCTAGCGTGCTATTCGCAAATTTTAAAAAATTTATATTTAGTTTCCAAATCACTGTACTGCAGTCTAAAATAATTTTGAAATTATGTTAAATTTCCTTCATAACGTAGCGTGGTATTGAATGAGCAGCCTACATAATGTATGTATATTTCGTTCCGACGATACCAGGGACCGCGCACTACTCTAAAAGTGGAGGGGCTGAAATGGGTGTGACCGAAATTTTTGGAGGCCACGCCCTCCAGAACGCCGGAAAACTCCCCTTTTAGAAAATGCTTGCTTTTTTCTATTGAATTTTTATAAAGAGTCTGGTTCAGAGAAGATATCAATAACCATAAAAATAGATATAATTAGCTCGAGGGTAATAAAAAACCAAGCTAATCAAGTTAGAAAATACATCATATCATTAAACAAGATGAAACACCTAGAAAAAGAACAAAATGGTTCCCAGTCAATGAGAACTGCTACTGCATTGGCGTAAACTATCCAAAGTTGCGTTAGAGTAAACCTTCAAAAATTTTTCTAGCCTATTATTGCTAAAAGTGGGTGGGCTATAGCCCCTGCTAGCCCAATGGCTGCGCGGTGCCTGGACGATATCGAATGTTAAAAGTAAAGCGACTTTTGTCTGGACTGTCGTCTATATTCTGTAGGAAGGTTATAGTTAAACGGAAGCTTTTTCGTTCCTGAACAAATCAGGAAAGCTACCTAACATTCTGAAGTCACAAAACAGAGAAAAAGTTTTCTATGCTTCTCTATTCAAAGGCTTTTCTTTATTCTGCAATAAAGCTATCTCTGATGGCTAGGGTTTTACATTTTATTTTTCTTGCTACCTGGTCAAATTTATTCCGTGTTTTTAGGGCCTTGGAAAGGTCGAATTGGTTGTTTTCATTCTCAGTTGAATATATCAGTGAAAATCAAGATGTAACGAGACCAGAAAACCAAACAATTCCAGAAACTTCCGAAAAAAGCTTCCTTGATGCAAGCTATTTAAATACTAATCTAAGATATCCTTTTCAGGCAGCACTGGGACAGGGATTGGTGTGGTGAAACCAACTGCTTTTGCTAGATCCAAACAAAATCAGGCAGGATGAAAGGTAAGTTATAGTATCTGCTAAAGATATTGGAAAACTAACATAAGTGGTAACGTCGTATCTAACTCAAATCTTCTTTAAACAATGATCTTTTGCGCCAAGGACTGGTTTTCTATAATAATTCGTCGTTTACGATCTGCGGTAGAGAACATCCCCACATGGTAAAACCATTTTTGATCACGAAAAAGTAAAGATTCGAATATTTGCTTGGTAAAAGGCTAGTTGGCTGCAGTCCTTGAAACGTTAAAGGGCAACGTTTGAAGATTGCATCATTATTGAAGAAGAAGCTGATTGAAAACGTTCCGCGAAAGTTATATTAGTGTTTTGACCTTTAAATAAAACCAAGAATTGTCAGTTTTCACTCTGGCTACTCTACAATTACCCAGCTACTTCTTTCTGCTTTCGATTGCGACCCTCAGCTCAATGTTCACTCTGTCATGAGAAACTACACCGTTGTGGCGTCTCTGCGAACTTGCTACCTCTAATCAGAAGCATTCTCAAAAACAGACAAAGAAACAGCCCACACTCTATTGCGGTAAACATCAGAATGGGGGTAATATCTTAGACCTTATCTTCTTTTCAATCGATATAAGTAAGCAAGTGTAGACTTAAACTTTTTGCTGGCGATACATCATTCTTTGAATCACGATTTAAGGCAAAAGGTTTAGGAATAGTAATATACAAGTAGCAAGGGTAATTAGGGGCAATTGTCAAAATTTGCAGGGAGTATCGAAGTGTGGGTAGCGTCGATATCATTTCTACAAAGTAGTCTCAAGGTTAAGTGAGGTCGTACAATGATTAGGGTGGGTTCGTACAAGGGTTGAATTTGGGTTGTTCAAGGGTTGATGTTGGGGTCATTAAAGGGATTGGATGGGGTCGTCCACGTGTAATACGGATTAATACTTTGCTGATCACACTATTGTTATACTAGCACATACGCACTTCTCTATCGCCATGTGTAAACATAAAGCTTTTCTATTGTAATTAGAGAGAGAGAGAGAGAGAGAGAGAGAGAGAGAGAGAGAGAGAGAGAGAGAGAGAGAGAGAGAGAGAGAGAGAGAGAGAGAGAGAGAGAGAGAGAGAGAGAGAGAGAGAGAGAGAGAGAGAGAGTGACTGGGTTGTAATCTAATTAATGGTGTTTGTGTTATGATATAATAAAAATGACAAAATCGAGCTTCCCTTTGGGTACACATGGGTTGAGGCGGGGTCATTGAATCCGAATGCCTCTACAGGCATGGAAAATCATGTACACCCAGGTAAATTGTATAAATGTGCTGATAGTTTCACCCTACCATCGGATTAGGAACTTGTACACTCCTTTTTCCTTTTCGTTACAGTTGCAGAAATGAAGGTTTTGTTTTTCTTCTGTTATGCTGTCCAACTTGCTATCATTGAAACGGTGAGTAATCTTTAGTGTTTACAAACGTTTTTATACAATAACTCTATTTCAAAGTTAATAAATAAAGAAAAGTTGTAGGACATGTTTTAACCCTTTCCTTTTAAAACATATCTTGACGTCAATACAGCAGCCGGAATTGCCATTCCCTTGCCCAACTTAGGATGAATCCCTCAAACCTTCAATAACATGTTCCTATTTTACTTAGCGACCAGTTATTCAAGTAAAAGCCATACCAAGGTCTTGCCTTGACTTCCTGAAAGATGGGACAACAACAAATGGATACTACTCCATTGCGGGGCCTACCTGGGAATCTATCACTGTTTACTGCGACTTCACATCAGAACCAGGCACAGCATGGACGATGGTTCTCTCATGGGCACTTAAAAACAACGGCATGTTTAGGGGAACACCCTTTTCTGTGGATTTGCCAATTAATGAAAGGACGCCGAATTGGGTGGCATACAGGTTAGATATCTGTCTTTCGCGAGTGGTCACTCTTATTTACTGATTGTAAAGATGTAAGGCATTTTAGAGGTTGGAAACTTAGTTTGCATGAAAGGTAGGGTTCGATAATACTTTCGGGAACTCAATCGTAGTTAAAATGTCACTTGAAATCTAACGTATTTGAAGCGTTTGATTTGAGCCCTGTTAATCATATGTGCCGAGCATGTGCCACTAAAGCAGTAAGTTCTACAGAACTTGAACAGTTAGCCCTGTTAGGCAATATACTCGAGCAAACATCCTACAAACAGGTTGCTTCTTTTAGGCTTTCAAAGGCTCAAATGCTTTCGATCAAAGCCCATTCTACCCACTGGCGGGCTACATGCAGTTTCAACACACACGGGATTGACTTCATCGATTATGTGAGAGCGAACTTGAAGTCAATGGATATAATGACCTATAAAAGCGCTGGAATGTGCAAGAATACTGAATACATTAACATTCGCGGAAAATTAGCCCATCATAAGACCGCTAGGTTTTGGCAAGCGGGCACCGTTCTTCACCATGACAGTTACTATTCGGGTAATGCTTGTGAGTTTGGAGCAAGGCAAGGCTCCGTTGTGAGCGAAGACAATTTCGGAGCCTATGGTAACCCAAACAAGAACTTTAGATGCACTGCAAACAGGGAGTCAACGACTCAATACTGGTTCGGTGGATATATATAAAGGGTAGAAATAAGTTAACAAAATCTTTTTTGACTTCAGAACTCTTTCAGTTAGAGACATTCTCCAAAAAAATTCAAACAGCATAGATCATAACTGTTTTTCGTTCCTTGCTCCATTTCTACTCATATGAAACGGGAAAAATGATATGTGAGATTCAAGAGCGAATGAAGAATGTTCTACAATGCTTTTTGCTATAGGTTTACGATTGGGGCTTGAAGAAAAGCAGGCCATGTAGCCGGATCCAATCTTTTTCTGCCTACTTTTTGGCCCTAATTAGCTTTCGTTGCTTTTTAAACAGTTAGCTCTGTGAAATGCGCCTCTGGTTCCCGATATTGATGGGAATAAAATAACTGAGTTGACGACAGAGATGAAATTGCAAGTAAAAAAGTATGCATTTGCAATTCATTATAAGCAACATTGTATTTTCTAATTACGTCACTGCCACATTTAGCTGTCACTGTCTTGCTTTTCATCATCGTTCAATTTCTCAAGCGTTTTGCTGAGTAATGTATTAAGTCTACCGACCATCTCTCTTGGATCATCCAACAGGCCAGCCACGATCAGTGCATTGTCGAATACCTGTTTAAAAGAAGCGATTTTAAAATCACAGTTCAAAGATTAACGATCAGTATAAAGAGACAGTTAGACAAAAAACTGCAACGTTAATTTTTTACATTAAACACACCATAACGTCTGCTATTTGTGTAACAAAACCGTTGCATAGATTTGTGAAGATAATTCAATCTGCTTTTTCTGAACACTGGAGAATATTTTTCCATTTTACTGTGGCAATTAAATATTCACCGAGGTTCCGTAAGAGAAATTCCAGGAATAAGACATTAACTGTAAGATGTCAAGCCTAATGACCACTTTTGATGGCAGAGTTAATGCAATGTCTACCAAGACAAGAAGAAAAAGGAAACAAATCTATATAACTCGCTGTAAACTGCGTTTGAGTGCTCTACAAAGAAACATTACACAGGAGTACTCTGGGATTCTATTAATGGGAAGGGGGGGGGGGAGGATTACGCAGCAAATTGCCCAACAACACCGAATCTGGCCCGCAGTCTTAAATTCATTAATCCATGGTTGAAACACGTCATCATAAATTTTGTTACATGGTAGAAGGGACGTACCAGGGACCAAGGGGCACAGTTGTTTTGTGACTTCCTGTTTAGTGCTAAAAGTAGTTTCACATTAATTGCGTTTTTACTTGAGGGATTTATTGACAAAGTGGTGAGACTAACACGTTCAAGAGCTGGGTTTTTTACATAACATCTTGAATTACGTACCTGATTTGCCAGAAGTGATGCAACAGTTGGATCTTTAGTTTTCAAGGCGTCCATCGATTTTATGATCTCGTGGCTAAAAAAATGGATTTTGTCAATATGAATTTAAAATTCATGTGATAATTATGAACTGTGATCATATTCTTATAAAACCTTCCCAGTTGCATTTGGCCAGAGATTTATCTCAAAAAGAAAATTTATAAAAATCCGTTCCATGAAGAACAGATTTCAGCATACCAAGAAAATGAAAATGGAATATTACCTTGGATTGATTTCTAGTGTTGCTTGTAACACGTCGTATCTGATCTTTTGCAAGTCGGCATTTGGTCCAGTTTTTATAAACTTCAGCCATCGCCTTGCAGCGGCCATGTCGGGCACGGTGATCATTGCCGGATGGGAGGCTAGCCTCTCAGATACCTTCAAGAAAAAACAAACAACTTTATTCTTGGATCTATGATAGTTCAAAAATTGGCGAAGCACTTGAACATTGACCTAGCAATACTCTTCTTTAGCAAATAAACGTTCCGACATGCTTACTAATTTTTAGATATATTTCACCCTGGTACAAACATTTTTCGGAGACACAGAAATCAATTTTAGAAAATATTCCTAACACAAAGGTTTGTTTATAGGGGAAATGTTTTGTTTCAACATGACATGAACCAAAGTCTTCTTATAGCTACAGTATCATATCGAATCTACAGGCATAATTAGTCATACTTTTAAAGAACTAATTAATCATGTGAAAAACACAGAATTTGGCTGTCAACTTCCTAATTGCTACGTAACTGCTTGCCCAGCACATGGTTGTAAAGCAGGGCTCCATCGAAAAAGTCGCAGATGGTATCATGTTTTCTGGCACCTGACAAACAATAAAAGCCTTATAGTGTGACTCTGGTTCGTTCAGGTAACAAATATCTAATTTGGATTTCGAATTGCACTTCAAAATCAACGACCAAACAAAATATTTGCTACAAACTTACTTTGACATTGAATACTTTCTCTTTACCCAGTGTACTTTCCAGCCATTTCACAAGTTCTTTGCTTTCTTTCTCCGAGAGACGCTGTTCATCTATAAAAGAGAAAATTGAGCGAATCAGCCTCAACATAGTTAAAAAAGTAAATTTAGATCGTAGGTGAAGTTCAATCAATCCTAAATGATGCTATATTTACCTTGAGATTTGTTCCTTTTATGCATACACATTATGCATACACGAGAAATTATCCGAAAAAGTTTTGTGCAAAATTCAGAAAATGTGGATTGAAGCAGAGTATTGATAAATTATACTAATTTACAAATAACTTTAACATAGGGTCTAGGGTGCAGGCTTCAAAGCACGAAACGTCTTACATTTACTGATCCTGACAAAGAATTAACAACAATTGTCATTTTCAAAACATTGTATCAAATGGCGTTTCAAAACAAAGTTCTTCGATGTCTTCGTATGAAAGTTTGTGAATGATGTTTGTTTATATCCTATGTAAATGTTAATTAATCAACAGGCATCATATCAACGGTAAATAATTGTCATGTGACATTCGCTTTTCACTATAAATGTCTTACTTTACTAACAGGACTCATTCTCTATCGCTATAAATACAAAGAGCAAAACTATTTCAATTCAAAATAATGCTATCCACGGATAGAAAACCATAAAGATCCCCGTTTACCTTGAACTGCTTCATTTTCTTTTGATGTGCTTGAGCCAGCATTTGTAAGATAATTTTCAGCTGACGTCAAAGGCTTCTTGTTAAATTCTTTCAGCTGATGAAGAACGACGTCGTCATGCTCGTTGTAAGTGAAAAGCACCTAAGAAAAATTTCAAACTGTCAACAAATGATACAAGTAACTTTACAAAGAATATTAGGGAGCACACATAGAGTGCATATACCAAAAGTCATAACTCACGCCGACAAAAAACCAAGCTAATCTTTCATTAACAAAAGACAAAAAGCATAGTACGCGATTTCAATACTTTTAAAGATAAGATTTCAACATGAATGAATTAAGCATATGCAAAGTGGCAGAAAGTGAGTGAGTGCAGAAAGAAAGTGAATGCAAAGGTAATGGTAAAAGCAAACCTCCACATCATCACTTTTTAAAGCCTCAAAATATGGCGACGATTCTGCAAGTTCTCGACTGAAAAAGACACAGGAATATAAATATACATTGTTCAAGTATGAAAAAAAAAGATTAACAGGTTAGCCTAAAAACATTTTTGCCAAGGATATCTGCTGCCACATATGTAATGACATAGATGGTAAAATTTGCGTAAATTTCCACATGTGTCTATAAAGAAAGTTTGAAAAGTTAATTGACAAAATTTTACGTATTCAACTTCCTTGAAAATGAATTGACTGCTTTGCCGTTTAAGAAATATTTTTACTGAGAACATCAAGTTTTGTGGTGGACTTCTTGTTACTCGTTATGTTATTCAAAACTGGTAAATGAACATATTCTCATTGTTATTTGATGCCAGTCTCCTAATCGTTGTTTTGTTTCTTCCATGAAATCCGAAATCAAGAAGATATCTTCAACTTTTTATAATTACTTATGATAGAAAGGAAGAGCAGGCGGAAAGGCTCAAATAAACATTAACATATTTAGACTTGAACAGTTTTAGAAAAAATTCCTGTTTATGGAGAACAAATTAAACGAACGGAAAATGTATATAGAAATATGCTGAAATAGCTTTCTACTTTACAATGAGCTCGTAACATACAAAAGTTGTTATTACTTACAAGCTAATAAAAAGAGACCTAATGGAACTTTTTATAATGGACAAGGCTAATCTACAAAATATCAATAACTCGTTTAGATATTAGCAAAGCTCATCATTATAAAGAAAGAAGCATTAGTAACCAAGAGCAGCAAATATGATTTTGAAAGTGGCTCGAATTCAAATGCTTCTCAACTCTTTTGAACTATGTTCGAACAATTTTTAATCACAAAAACCAAAACAGCTTGGGGCTTACCAGCTTTGTTCTCCATATAATCATAAAAAGCTTTTTTCAAAACATACCTTGGAATGCAAAGATAGAATATGCCTTTCTGGTCCGGCTTCATGTCCTTCACATACTGTGTTAAAGTCTTTTGAAAGCCTGGCTTTTCTTTAGAAGACTCAAATCTGAGTAGCTTAGCAATTTCCTCTCTTTCCTGTTGATTTTCTGAAGACACCACGCCTTCCCTTATGAAGATTCCATAATCCTTAAAGAATTTTTCATACTTGACATAGTCCTTCTTCATTTGATCCTGAAAGAATCTGGTTAGCTTAGAGCTGACAACCGAGGCTAGTTTCTTTATAAGTGCGCTATCTTGCAACAATTCTCTGCTTAGATTCAATGGAATATCTTCACTGTCAACGACGCCTTTCATAAACCGAAGCCATCCAGGAAGTAGATTCTCAGCTTTAGCTTGAATAAGCACTTTCCTTGAGTACAAACTAACGTTATTTTCCATTTTGCCGAATCCGAAAAGTTCTGGCGATGTCGTAGGTACATAGAACAGCGATCGAATATTCAAGGGAGCATCAGTTTTGTACACGATGTGATACCTTGGGGTATCCGAGGTATTGGTGATAAATTGATAGAATTTCTACAAAGGAAACAAATTATATAGATTTAAAAATGCCAGGGATAAATAAAAAAATCAAAGGCAGGTTCCATATGACACAAATAATATGTATAAAATCTGTTGAGACTAATGAAACACAATTAAAAAAAGTACTTTCAATTATATGAAATTAGTGTTTATTCTCTCTTCGGCTATCGGGAATTAGACAAACGGAAATGATTTTAGTTTTTTGGGTCACTTTATTTTCTAGTTTTGTTTAAACATGTTTTTAGCCTTTTTGATACGAGTCGAAACTTGCTTCAAACAACAAAACAACACAATAATAAACCGATCAAAAAAATTATTATTGATGATTATAATTTACAAACAAATATCGTACTACCTCGTGATCTTCATTTGAAATATTCCTTTCTTCAGACAGCCATAGTGCCTAAAAAATTAATATGAATAATATGAAAATCTTCACAGGTTAAGAGATATTGATACCCACGACTATTCATCCATATCCTTTCTTTCTGATGAAAATCTTTCTGCTATAACTAGAAATGCCTTGTTCTGTTTGATTAAGGTGCCTGCAAAATGCTCCAAAAATTATGCCTGGGTGCGGTATGCCTATGCCAAATTGAGGTTGTATGTGTCGTGGAGTGTCCTATTGAAGTGCCATTTCCCTTTCCCAACTTAATTAAAACAGTGTTACAATGCAGAAATCGGCCCTTAAAAATGCTAGATAAAGTTTGAGAATTTGGTCCCTTCTCATCGAGATTTTGTCTCACTTTAGCTTTCACTCAAGATATTTTTCAATTTTGCTCACAGGTTGTGCAGGCATATGAAGAAAACTGACATTAAACAGCCTATATTTAACTACAAAAATGAAATACAAAAATATGCTACCTGAACAGCATTCATTCTTGAGCCGTTTAGGAATATTGGGAATCCGACGAAATTGCTATATTTCTTGACAACATCTAGCGGCAAAAACGAAAAACTTAATGGATATCACACATAAGAAGTTCCAGGTTAATTTCTTCTGCAAATTGTAGCTTTAGATTATCTATAAGGCTAAAGTAACTTTGTCATCAGTACAAAGTCAGTTGTAAGGCAAAAACTAGGTGTTATAACTTTGTGCCTCTAGCAGAAATTTTACTAGAAACCACAAATACATACAATTTAGCACGAAATCTGTAGCTTAACAAATAAGTCCATGTGCCTAATAAACTTCACCGCACCAAGGCGATCAGACAGGATCGTAACAGAACGGCAAGGTTTCATGACAGCTAGCTATTTGATAACATTTGTGGCTGTTCTACGACACACTTGACTTCATGCCATCGTCGCAATCATAAAAAAGTTTTATAAAAATATCTTAACGATCTGATACAAAAATGTCTGTAATAAAAGAAGAGAAAATCTTGCCTTCTACAACAGATTTGATTGAGAATCGCGTGTCCTCTTTTTTCAGATGAATAATTATCTTGGTTCCACGAGATACACCTTCGGCTTGAGCAATTTCATAGCTTCCCGAGCTTTGAAAATTAAACAAACAGTGAAATAAAAATAGGATAAATCAAGACTAATATCCTTATAATAAGGGACTGAAGACTCTGTATAATGGAAAACAAAGGACCACTGCAATACAGTATACTTTCGTTAAGTGGGACACTCAAGGGAGCGAGCAAAAATGTACTACTTAGCGGGCGTCCTACTTATCCGAACGCTTGAAAAGGGTAAGCAAGTTCAAGGGACCGGGAAAATCTGTACCACATAGCGGGCGTCCTACTTACCCGGGGTCCCACTTAACGAGAGTATACTGTATTAAGCAAATGAGAGTAAACTGTTTCTTTTTGATTTTCTTCTCCACACTTTTAGAAAGGCAGCCATACTAAAAATGAATAAATGAAAAAATGGGGGAAATTTTTTTATAAAAACTATTCTATTAAATACTTTAATCACATTTTTATGTTAAAATTTTGGGAAATTTCGATATCGAAACTAGTCCAAAGATTTCCGTATAATCCTGACAAAGAATTGGCATTTCCAAACTTTTCGAGCGGTATGATGTTTGGGACTGTAGCATCTTACCCAAAGCCACAACAACCCCCCCCCCCCCCCAAGTTAAATATGCGTACAGTTTCGCATGTTTTTGACCTAGATAATACAAAAGTACTTACCCATCAGAAGTCCAGAAATAACCAACGCTATTAGGCTTGCATGACTTGCTGTAAACATCTATCTTTGATCCAACCATAAAGGCTGAGTAAAACCCAACACCGAACTGACCAATGATGCTGTCTGTTGCTGACGAGCCTGAGTCGTCACCCTGGAGGTTCTTGACGAACTCTCGCGATCCAGATCGAGCAATAGTACCTAAGTTTGCAATTAGTTCATCTTTCTCCATGCCAATACCATAGTCTTGTATTGTAAATGTGTGCTTATCTTCGTCAGTCGTTAGATGAATCTCGAAAGGCAGCTCAGGGTCAGAAATGTCTTCACCGACCAACTGCTGATGACGTAATTTCTCTAATGCATCTGAAGAATTCGAGATGATCTCCCGAATGAACACCTGGAATAATTGAAGCTGCTATTAGATACTTTCCTATGAGTAGATAGATGAGTTAGCAACCTTGGACAACCTTCAATGTAGCACTTAAACTTTGCGGTACGTCAGGCTTATCTATAAAAGTACTTAGAAATCCTTTAACTTCTGACATCAAGAGAGTGACATCAATGACCATGTTATCAAGATAGTAAGATCAAGAGACTAAACATGATAATCATAAAGCTTACATTAATACGTTTTACCATTTCATCATCGCATATCCTGTACTGTTTTTCACATTTCGCCACTATATTCATCCTTAGCCACAATTGATACTTGACACAATAGAGCGGCAAGCAAACACCGGGAGAATGCTTATCTTTACGATTCCCCAGTGAGTCGCTGGTCAACAGAAGCTTTTTTTTGGTAAAAATTGTCGTTCAAAACCTACCTCTTTTTCTGAATAAAGTGACCTTGCAACTATATCGAGCAGTTGGCGAGTTTCCGCTTGAAACTGGTGTTTATCGAAAGGGCCTAAAATGAAAATATTCTTAATTCAGCAAGCCTTGAAGAAGCCCTAAACGCCAAAACAAAAACAGAGTAATAAAATCAAATTTCTTACATTGAAAGACATTTAAAAACATTGCGAATGGATTCAAAGATTCAATATACAAAAAACGAAGCTTTAAACCTTTCACCTGGAATATAAGAGTTTCAGACAAGTAATTCTTCTGCCAACACTTATGTAGGGAAGGGAACTTCAATCCAGGCATTTTTTCAGATAATTTTTTGCTTAAAAATTTTATGCTGCTTGTTTATTTATGCAAAAACGGTAGGTTTGTGCAATATACCTTGGATAGTCTCTTTATCAGTAATGACATGAACACTTCCGCTTTCCTGGTCTTTTTCCTGGAAAACAAGACATAACCTGAACAGATAGTCTCCTGTTCCTTACTCATGTTACGCTATCATCGATTAAATACTAAAACAGCTGTTCACAACGTTTGCTATGCTCCGCCTTGCTTATTAATGATTAGGAATGCAAATAAAACGTAAGTAAAACAAGGCAAACGTCGATTATCTAAGGTCTATTCCCATCTCTGAAATCATGATTCTATACATAACGATGTTCAAGGCTCTTGGAGGCGGTTACCCTCCTGGAAGGCTTGAATTGAAGAAGTTTTAATAGGTTCATTCCCCCTTCTAAGAAATACCCTATATTTACAAATCTGCAAAGAAATTATGTTCAAACAAGTGCATTTTGAAGTGATTATGGCACTTTTAGCCTGTAAACAAAGATACAGCCAGCTTGCAAAAGCAATGAAAATATTGAAATACTTTAGAATGATGCAGCACTTGGATGTAAAAATATTTGAATCTGAATAATTATATAGCAGACTGAGGCTGATTGTGCAGCACCATTGGTTTTGAATATTGCAGGAGGTGCAAGTCACCTGCGTGTAGCAAAATGGATAAGCAAATACCTGACACACATTTACTTATTGTGACCACCTGTATAAGCAGTGCCTGCTAAAGATTTGTTTTAGCTGTATGAAAACACATCAGAAAAGCATAAGAGTTGCATTTTTCTAGTTTCTTTATAACTATCGGGCACTGTTGTTTTGGAATACACTAAGTTGGCCTTACATTGTGCTTTAACTGCATGGTTGGAATAAAGGGAGGAAATATCAAGCTTTTTATTTTAGTTTCAAATGAACAAAGACAGGTAATAAGAGTCTCAGAAGCATGAAGAGGGTAGGAGTTCCAAAGTTTGCAAAATCCGGGGATGAAAGATGAGTTTTGGAGAGAGTTTGAGAATGTGGCAAAGAGACATGAAAAGGGTGAGCAGCGGAAGATTATCTGGTATTATATGCATGTCTCTTTTTATTTGGTATTATGATTGAGCAGTGGAAGATTATCTGGTATTATGTGCATGGCATGGAACTTAGAATCATATATCTGATCTCCTTATAGCAATTTCAATGGTAGAGTCTTTAACAATGTATATATGATGCACCTTGAGCAATGCATATAAAGAAGAGTGGTTGCCTAAAACATGGTTGCCTGAAAATTAGATGGTCAAAAGTCCTTAAATTAGATTGTTATATCAAAAATGTCTTCTGGCAATGAGATTAGTCAGTTATTATGGCAAGTGTTTCAACTGTTCCAAAAAAAGGCTCAGGAAACAATCCCTTTTAAATAAAAAATATTATTTCTCAGTCTGAAAATGGTTCTAAAACACAAGGTATTTAGCAAGAAAATCAGCTTGTGGGTTTTAAATTTTTAGGCTCCTCTTTGTCAGGATTCGCTATAGATCTGGGCATACCTCTGGGATTTGCTATAGATACCAAGTTGGCCTAGAGTATGGCCTAGAGTATACTTACATTAAAAAGAAACTCTACAGCAACAAAGGAACCAACCGAATTCACTATTCGCAGGTAACATAGCATGAACTTTAATGTACTTGCAACTAAATTTTCAGTTAACTCTTTATTCGAATATCTATGTTAATCATGTCACATGTCCCAAATCATGGTTAAAATACAGTCCAAAATATCATATCATTAAACAGATACTGATAAACATTTAATTAAGGAAAATTTTAATAAAATATTTATGCAAAATTGACATCAACAATTATAGCCTCATGTCATTCTAGTTGCCCCTATATAGTTAAATCAACAAGAAAATAAATTTACCCAAACTAATAATATGGCACAGAATTTTTGGGGTTCAATGTTGGAGCTTAAATTTAAAATAAAAATAGAAGGGAAATATATGAAAAATTGAATTTGCTACATAAGAACTTGTCTTGTCCTGAAAATACTGTGTTGCATGCAAATGACATAATGATATTTTGATAAGATATTCAATCCACGAAATAACACTGGACAAACAAAGCAGTGTTAATCTTCATTTACAGGTTGATTTCTAAATTTTCAAGGCAAACTATGTCTCCTTCAGCTCTTGGGACTGAGAATTTAGATAATTAGCTTTATTTCTTGAATTCTTGTCAAACCAAGAACTAACAAAATATTTGTGGATGATAGGCAATAGAGTCCTCTTGATATATTTTACATTCTGGTTTTTCCATGAACAGTGAATAAAATATGGCACTTAAATTAAATGGAGGAGATGAGGGACTTAGTCCCCAAGTGATTCCATAAGTATACAAAAAACTGAAGACTTATTCATTTTTCCTTTGCTTTTAGTCATAATGAAAACTTTTCAAGCACCCCTCCCCCAATTTGTAGGTAGCTCCACTGTTCCTGTATTTGAAATGGCTTCAAATTAAAACAGACACATTTGAAATTTATAGACAAAGGGAGATTAGTGGGACAACGGATATTCATTTTGCTTCTTTGGTGGGTCAATTATTAGGCAGACTGGTATCCACCTAGTTCCCATTTTTTACTCTGATATTTGTAAATCTTAGCAATATCCTTGATCGCAGCATTTCTCTAATACCCTATAACTGCACTTAAATTTGGGACCACTATGGGTCTATTAATTGGACCAGTGTTTGTTAGCAAAGAACTACCAAAATGGTGCTCAAAATTTGGCAACTCTTACTCTGTTTTTATATCTTAGAAGTATTCAGTGTAAAGAGACTTGCTTGATGGGAATAAAACCACTTCTTCTTAGAAATTAAGACCAGTAAATTTTGTACCTAAAACATTGCTTCTTATACTGATTGAAGCGTTTGTATAAAGTAACTATAAATTAAGCACATAAAACATTGGTACTGAAAATGATAAACTTTGATTGAAGAAAATCAAGAGCATTGAACTTTATTGAAGATGAAATTGAAATCACAAACGTTCTGGATCAAAACTGATTTTGTTTATCATGCTCAGATGAAGGGTCATCTGGAGGAGATTTGAAACCGTCTTGTGCTTCCAAAGGACCCTTGTTGCGGAAGGCATCAGGCAGTATAGTATTATCATTTGGATCCGGATTGGAGCACATCTTTAACCAAAAGTCCTCCTCCTGTTTGCGAGCCTTCTCAACCTGAGCATCAGTTGCAGCAATTTCCCTATTGTCTCTCTCCTCATCATTTACAGAAGCATCATTTTTCAAGCCAATTCCACAATTTTTATTCTACAATTGAGTGTAATCATATAAAATGCATTCAGTTACATAAAGGCCATATTCCTTCAAGGCCAATACGTGTATGACATACCAGGCTGATTGAATACCTTGGTACATATATTGCACAAGGAATGCTGCTTGTGTCATTTCTTTATAGTTTGAGCATAAAAGCTCCTGACATAAAGTCTTTTTGGTTTATACTATACCTGATATATGATATTTTGATTTGACATGAAAAGATGCAGTGGTTCTCAATGCAACATGAGAATGACATCTGAACATTCTATTAAGCTGTTTATTGAAACTTTAAGAAAATCATATGAACTGCAAAAATATTAATACTCATAAAGCAAGAGCTATATAAAAAAATTTATTATTATAAATTGAAATTGAAAGTTGGTAAAATATCATGAGTTCTACTGTTACATTTTTTATTGCACTTGCACCAAATAATCAAATTCTAATACCTCCTCAAGAATCTCCTCATTGCTTGAGCTCATACTTCTAGTTGCTAACCTGGTCCACTGATTTGCTGAAACAGTTTTAGATAAGTTTGTTAACAAACTGTGCAAAGTCGTCAGTTTTTCATGTAGGGAATTTTTTGAAATCAAATATTTGAATACCAGGCTTTACAAATTTGTACAAATTGAGTAGATCATTTGAACAAAAATGAACTGGAGAGATCATTTTTTTCACTTTAAAACATAACAACTATTGAGATTGGCTTTGGTTCATTTGTCCCCCAAACATATTTGGTACAAAAAATTTGTATCTAACAAGAAACATATTTATGGGGGGAGGGGGGGATATTTCTTGATTAGTTTACCTACTTGGTGAGCTCCTCCTTAATCAATCTACCATATATACAATTTATATAATGTATTTTCCTTTATTTTAGTGTGTTGTTCTGTAAGCCTTGATGCATTAAATTTTAGTCTTGTATTTGTATTTAATTATATTGTTAATATGTAGAATTGTAAATAGGTTTAATTGATAATCAAATACAGCCGAAGCTGAAACTTCACAAACAAAGGCAAATCGATTAACAAACATATAACAAAAAACACGAAGACAACAAAAACATATAATTAGGATACTATTCACATGGAACTTAGCAGCTACATGATTAAGTTACCACATTGTTTAATTTTGCCAACAAAACCAATTTCACTAGGTAAAGATTGACGGGAGACTGACTCTCCTGGCGCATAATAACATTGAAAATTTGACGGGAGACTGACTCTCCTGGCGCATAATAACATTGAAAATTTTCAAGAAATTTTTCAGGAACAAGCAAAAGTAAGTAGCAATAAATTCCATTACCGATTCTATCCCATCTTCTGCTAATAACAGACTTGTTCCATTCAGATTTCGTTAAACTACTTGCGTGCTTTATCTCTGTAACAGCACTGAAGTCTCTCCCGAGTCTCGCGTTGAAACGTGAGGGGCCTAGGCACCCACATATTCGTCTTGATGCAGAAATGTAACGTGAAGATGTGCCGCATGCTGACGACCGAGAAACGGTATTTGCCACAGCAGAAAACATTTTCGCTACAAATTTGTGCTACCAAACAGCAATAACTAGTCGATAATTTTCTTCAAACTGAGTCGTGAGTTCACGGCCATGTGACATCAGAGCCGCTGGAAACAGGTTGGAAAACTAAAGTACTTCATGTAACTCAAAACCAGGAAAATATCACAAATCTTTTCCGCTTGTTTACTCCCCATGGAGTGCCAGTTTCAGGGGGGGGGGGGTGTTTGGGTTTTACTGTTACGGGGTTTTGCCCGTATTTTGACTCGGTTTTTCGGTTTCTGCCTTAAAATCTATCGGTTTTGCGGTTTTTAATATTGCCACGGTGAACGGTTTTTGGCGTTAATTGGGTCGGTTTTCCAGTTTGTATGGCAGAAATGTATGATTTTCGGGTGAAATATTTACGAAGAGCATTGTCACCACAAGGCGCGAGAGGTGTGATAAACAAGATAACTATGTACAATTTTCAGAGTGATTCATGGAATGGTCATGAAAATAAGGGTTGATGCATAATATTCCTGGCTAGGGAATTTTCAGAGGAAGATTCTACAGACAAGACAACTGCATCTCCGTTGGTAACTACTAAACTGGGTACCATTAAAAAATTCAAACGATCAATACATCAATACATCGTAAATACTAATGTTGTAGACATAGCCGTGCATAGCGGTCTTGGCCAAGGGGCGGTTACTTCCAAGAAATTTTCAAGGCTGGGGTTTATACTGTTTTAATGATCTGTCTTCACACCCTGTTTTGCATATGAAAATACTCAAACAGTTTACTGACTTTTTACGGCTTATAGAAATTCCTCATGGATTTATGCTTCATGAAAATCAGTAGCATAATAAAGGGTTAATTCGCATTGCAAAGTAAGGAATTTGCCCAACCAAACATCAACTAGCTTTTTAAGGGGGGGGGGGCTAAGCCACCTTAAAACATCTTTTAATTGTTAAAAAAGTGGCTGAGCACCCCCCCCCCCTCTGCAGCAACACTGGTTGCACCAGATTTTGTTGTAAGGCTTAATTTAAATTGTAAATGAAAAAAACAGAAGTCTGCATCTGAATACTAAATACAAAAACGATTAAGTTACAATTGAATTCCTTTACTTAGAAAAATTGTAATACAATTATGAATTTAAAATTATTCATCCCTCAAATACATTTAGACAGCAATCCACAGATATTTGCCTACTATAGTTGCTATTAAGGGGAGGGGAAAGAGTAAGTACTGGGTGTCATACAAGACATGGATCTCTATGGATTGATGTCATTAACAGAATCTTGGAATCTTTCCTTTAACTTAGTAACTAAATTTTCATTACCAATTGCTACAAGGGGACTTTTAACTTTTGCAACATAAAGTGGGTGTAAAAGGCCTCAATACCGATTTGTAAAAAAATGGGTTAGAAATTATTTGGAAAGTGCAGACCAAATTTGTTAAATATTGAAAAATGGAAAATGGCTTGTTACAAAAGAGGGTTACCCTAGAGGGCTGCAAAAATCTGGTGTCTCGGCACCTAACACCAATTACCAGCTCCTTTGACTCATTCCAAGAGAGACAAATGAAATTTGCTGATAAAGTCTTATGTCCTTGAAGTAGCAATAGGTATTGAACAGAAATGCAGAACTGGAACCAATTAATTCTAGAAGGGGCTTTTACATTTTCAAAGGCATCATTTTACAAATAGGGCCAAAACAATCCTTAAACTATGTATGAACAAGTAGCAATTGTCACCAATACCAGATCTGCATTGTAATTCATTTCTAGAATCTGGCAAGAAGTTTACCAACGCAATAAGACCATCTAAATTAGAAAGATTTACTTAAACATAATGAACTATATGGGTATGGGACTTAATTTATGCTGACCTTTTTAAAGTCTGTTTCCTATTGACCATATCAGCTGGAGAAACAAGCCATTTCCTCTAATAAAAAGGAGGCAATAACCTCTTATTTCTCTTAGAAAAATAAATTAATTCCACTTTGGATAGAAGGATAATTTCCCCCCAAATTAGCATATTGAAAATGTCCTGCTTTGCTAAAAATAAAACCTTACTGCAACCATTCACTAGTGAATGTCTCATGCAGGAATGATATATAGTAGATTTTAACAATGCCAAATGATTTGGTATTATACTTCAACAAAGTCCTGCAAAAAACAATAACTCAGATGTGACAGATTCTGGAGGGTAATCTTAATGGTTGATGATAGTTTCTGGAGAATAATTCAAAGGCTACGAACTAAGCTCCATTTGACTTGGAACATCCCATATTTTACAAAAATTATTATCCTTGGAGCAAAGTACATGAACATTTGCTATTCTACATAAAACTGTATGTTCATTGAACATTGGGATTCCCTTTCCCTTTCTTCAAATTTACTTTTAAAAATTCAGGTCTGTCATCTTCTATTTTCTTTGCCTTTTCAGCCTAAAAAGTAACAGATTTTTATAACTAAAATAACATTGGGTAGTTGAAGAGAAATAACATGGAGACAACTAATTTCACATGATGTAATTGCATAAAAATTTAACCATTAAAAGCTGATAGATATTAAAGCTATTGGCTCTTCTTGCAAGTGTACTGGACGGGAATGATAACAAATGGGAAAAAATAAAAGCAAATTGGGTTGAATCCCAAAAAGTTTCATAAAACTAACCCTTTTTCATAATCTGAAACCTTGGCTTTGCTGTTTTCTAAAGGACTACATATAAACTTCAACTTTTGATATTTTCCTCTAAAATATTGCTAACATATTTCTTAAAAATATTTCTTTTGAAAAGGGTAGACTTGTCTCTAGAGGATCCTATTCTTATTTCATATACTCAACTGAGCACTTGCCTGTTCTATTTTTTCTGATCTTGACTTTAGTTTTGTGCTGAGTTCACTCTCTGCTACTTCCTTTGACTCTTTGCGTTGCTGTCCTTTGGCCATTATCTCGTGATGTTTTGCCTTAAATTCAGGTCTTTTTGCCTGAAAATCCATTCCCCTACAGCAAAGATAATTTTTTCAAAAAGCAATGAAATTCAACTCTGTGCATATATCTCTTTCTCTTATGAATACCAATACCTTAAAGCCTCAATGAGTGTCCTAGCATAAAATCAATGTTCAAGCATTTCAACTTGTTGCAAATAATTATGTTATAACAATACAGAATAATATTTTGTATAAATAATAATTTACATGTTTTATTTCAAAACACCAACTCTCCACACTTCATAAAATAATAAATATACATTTTAGGGCAGTGAGGGCTTGCTGCTTAATACAGTTTTTACTTTAAGACTGAGTATTTTATCTATTTCCATATTTTAACATACAGGAGAAGGTGTTATCAAATATTGGGACATTGATACACTGAGGATGAGGATATGGGCGTAGCAGATGCTAAACATTAAGAGGGGGCTTAGTATGGATCTTGCCTTAATATAATTGCTTTATTGAGATATAACTGCCCAATGGAGCCTGAAATCAATAAATTGCGCATGATTGGGGGGCTAAAACCCTCATAGCCTCTATGTCTTCTGCGCCTATGCTGAATGAATTTGATATAGAATTTGCATAAGATTCAAATTTCTTCCAATATTTGGGAAATATTTGGCTGTTCGTTATACATATATATTCATAAGACCTTTAACAGTCAAATGCACATCCTTTTGCCCCATTTACGCTACAATTTACTTAGTGTTTGAAGTAAATTGAATTTCACTTAGTGTTTTAAATAAAACACTTTATCTATTATAACTTATCATAGTTATCTTTTGGTACATTTAATGGCAGGGCTAGGCCTAAAAAGAAAAAAAATTGGAAAAGCTTGCATGTACTCAGTCCCTATCACTATGGCAGCAATTCTTGATAAAGCCTAAAAACTAAATGCGTTCGCTATCCGTTCGGCTGTCGAGGTCAAATAAAACAAGCACTTCCTTGTGTCGCGCTGAGCGATAAGGAAACTTGTTGAAATTCTTGTACTTCCTTGATATAACGGAAAATATTATGCCGAAACAAGAACTGGCTGTTGGATTCTTTAAACAAGTTATCAATTCCTGTTTGATATTAACATAAATATTAATCCAAGCGCAAAAATCTAAAACATAGGAATATTGCTGGGGCTAGGTACATGTAGGCCTGATGAAATAAGAAGTTTAAAACATGACAACCAGATCAAGGATATTTGCGAATGATTAAAGTTACCTTTTCTGCATTATTTTTAGGTCTCTTTGTAACTCTTTTTGCTCTTTAGACATCATTGCTCGAATTTGTTGGGGGCTCAAAGATCCATGATTCTCATCTGAATCATAATCGACATTTTCGTTGCTCCCCATCGTTGTAACGGTGGCAGGATATCTGTTGCGATTGCTGCTTAAATTAACCTCATCGCCTGTGTCATAGTCCGGTTCTGGTATGTCGTAAGCTGCAACAGAACAACTCTGATTTAATCAACTTTATTGTGGACTTAAATGGGCATATGTCACGCTGGGTATGATCACTCTGTGGTATGATGCTCTCTTTTCCGTGACGTCAATCGAAAGTACTCTTGAGGATTGATGCCATTGATTAGTGATTTCATGGATGAGTTCAATCAGGAATGTTGTCGAAACAGCGCTTATGTTCGGTAGCCTTTGTTCCAACGCTCGACAGCGCTAATGTACGGAACAATCGGGGACGGATTGAGCGGGGGGTGTATAGGATGCGATACCCCCCAATGTTTCTGTGTTCTTCGGTAAAATTTGTTCCATTCGGTAAAAATCATTTTTTGGTAATCAGTAGTAACACAGTGACGTCAAGATTAACTTGTCTGAAAAAGTGTCAATATGCAATAGAATTAGCACCTTAGGGGAGAGACTTTATATTGCAGACAACATCAAGGCGTTTTTAGAGACTGCAAGCAAATGACTGCATAATAATTATTCTAAAATGTATTTTAAGCTTTTCTCAAGGGCGTTGTCGCAAAAATTTTCCCTCCTCTATACCTCCTCTATAGCTCTACAGAATGTTCAACAATGTCTCTTCGTTTTAGGGTTTATATAGAGAAGTCCTTCACGTTCTTTAGATATAACCGATAAACTAAAATGCCCAAGTCATAAAAAGGCATTTGGGGGCAGATTTAAGTAAGGGTCAGAGTTCTATCTTTTTCAGCGTTTTTCAGCGTTTCCCTGGAAGAGCAGCTGCTATAAGATAGATTACTATGCATAATTTAACTTTAACTGTAGATAAATTATATTAATGTAGCTAGGGTATTTATTTTTTACTTGGTATTTAGTTGTAAGCTGAAGGGATTTTTGTGTATAAAGAATATAAAATGAAAACTGAAAATGAAAATGAAACTTGTTAGCTGTACGATTTTTCATACTGGAATCAAAATCTGCATGGTTGAGCCTGTTTTGTGATTTTAGAGCCTCCACTATAAAAACAACGACGAAACCAAAACAGAAAGTTTAAATTTCTGTTTTCATTGACAAATTATAATGATGACGATGAAAATGAGGTTGCTTTTAGCCGGAGCTGATTTACAAGGGGCCTTCCGTATAAAAACTCTAACTACATTCAAATATATAAAAAATCAAATTAAATACAATATTAAGTGAGTAAAATTTCTAAAAAACCTACAACAATATAAATAATTATAAAATGAATTATAAAGTAAGGAAAGTCGTAAGCTCTCTACATAACACTCAAGCCAATTGGTAAACTTTATACTAAGAACGAGGAAGTTTATGCTGAGGCTGGATGCTTTTGACTTTTGGATAATTTAAGCCTCGGGTCTTCTAAATTTTGTTCTTGTACCAGGGCCTCCGATAGAAGTGGGCTGGGGGGAGGGGGCTATGGTCCTTTCATCTTTTTGCAAAACGAAAGAGCTTTTTTAAAAATCTGTTGTAATGATTGTTAAAATCTCTCTTGCCTCTCCTCCCCACTTTCCAACTTGCGTCGGACGGAGCCCATGCATACTATAAATTGTTTCACAGGCCACTATAAGTGTTTTGCGTTGTTGTTTAGCTGATAAAATCTCCTCTATTTTGTTAATCTCCTCTATTAGCCCCTTAGTTTTATCTATGACCATGACAACAAACCAAACTCAGATTTTGGGATAGTTGGAGAGTCATGGTAGCCAACCTTCTGATAGAAGATGGTACCTGCTGATGATGATTTTGTTACCAAGAGATAGAATAATCAAAAACACAATGCTTTTCTAAGATAGTCTATGCACGGCAGCGGTTTTAGGGACTGCGGGGCTCTTGTTCTTTACAATTTCTATTTCTTTCTTAGGTGCAAGGCCCCTTTAAGCTACCATAATCACGGGGCCTGGGGCCATGGCCCTCCTGGACCCCCCTTAAAACCGCCACTGGATGCGATAAGAATTTTTTCATACAAACCATGGGGCAAGCATCAAGAACGGATGGATGTAATGATGAAACTTAATATACCTTATCAGAAGTAAAAAAATGTATATAGGATGAATGTCAACCGTTTGGACACAAATAACAAATGGAAGTGTTTAAATTATAGCAGTGGCATTAAAAGGACTTACATGGTTTGCGTTGATGGATCCGCGATGTCAGCTCGCATAGACCATCCATTCCGAAATGTTCTCTCCCTGTAAGGAGATATTGGCAAGTGAGCAACACATGTTTTCACGCGCAAAAGTATCTCCTATCACCAATAAAATTGATCCCAGCGCTTCTTTGGTCAACCAGGGATTAGTTCGTTTGAGGGAAAAATAAATGATGTGAGCCAGTTCTTGTAAGGACTTGCGTAACTAACCTGATGTATTCAATGGGCTTTATTTTATGAGCTCTGTCCCGGGGGCTAGGGCAGGGGCTTAGCAAGAAATAAGTTCACATGGGATAAACAGTGTTTGCCAATCAAAACCTTCCCTTTAGCCAAACAATTATTTTGAAGAAGTGGAAGCTTTGGGGTCACTGTGAACCATTCTAGTGAATATAAGTTATATCCACTTACCCTGAGTACCAGACCCACATAAACCTTAGCCTGTGCACCAGACCTCTACTTTCCAGGGCCTCCGACGAAGCCTTGGCCCCCCCCCCACTTTTTTGCAAAACAATAGAGTTTTTTTCAAAATCTTTTGTTATGGATGTTAAATTTTCACTTGGCCCTAAATTTTCAACCTTCGTCGAAGCCCATGCTTTCAGGTTAGGAGTCTGGCCCACAGGCTACAACCACTGCCAAAAGTACTTGGAACATCCAACACTTTGCACTGTGCTTTTCTATTTTAATTTGTTTTCCCGAATACTACTACTTCAGCCCCTTTCCCCAAAAACAATGTTGAAAATTTCATACAAGCCACAAGAAAAAGCGTACTCCATAAACCCTTTCTTTTTCTATTGTAAGTCACCATTGGTCCTAGGGGGAGAGGGGAATGGCGGAATCTGCATTTGAAAACTGACGTTAGTGTTCCAAGACAGTAACTGACTATACATAAATTCTGGTATGGAAAAGCAGAATAGAATGGAGAAGCGAAGGACCGTCTCTCAGACAGATGCTCGTCCGCTTCTATCCCTTCTATTTCCTCGCGCTCGAAATATTATTCAATGAAGTTTCGTGTAATTTTACAAGATAGGATCTGGTCTCAACCCCAGGGGGAGGGGGTACTCCCATTAGGGCCTGACAGGGGGTTACAGTCGATTTGAGTGTCTTACCAAAAGGCTACCAAATGGCCCGGTTCCGATAATAACACTACCATTTGGAGAGATTTCAAGTATTTGCTACCGTGTATGGGGAACTTCTACTCAGTTGCTTAGTTTAGTTTGCGATTTATTATAGAAAATTTACAAGAACGTATCTTTCAAAGATCGTATCAGTCAATGGCCAAGAAATATTTCAAAAAGGAGAATCAGGCGAGCACAAAGAAATGGGTGCTACCAAGGGCATAATTTCTGTTCTTCTGCTACCATTTGAGGGTTATTGTCAAAAAAGACTACCATTTGAGGGTGATTCTTTGTACTTTTGCTTTGGCCCTCTTTAACCCTGACCGGAACCCCTTGTTTGGTCATAATGGGAGTGCCCCCTGGGTCTCATCCTAGAGTCTATTTGAAGATGCGCAGCAGTGCTTCCACAGAGTGGGAGCCGAATTTTCTTTTTCCAGATCAAGAAATTCCTTAGATTTTCTTAATTCTGATTGGACGAACTTCGAAATTTCCTCATAAACTCATTTTTCATGTATTCTACAGACCCCAAAGACTGGAATCTACCGTATAAACCACCACCTTTGAAAAAGCCCCTTTTCCTGATCGATTAAGCACCAAACTAAAATCATTTTTTTAAATAGGCCCCTTGAATAATCCTAATAGAGGATTAAGTCAAATTCAGTAATAGACTTCTTATTGGTATTTTTATCAGATGTATCGCAGTCGTCACCAATTCAATTCAATTTCGAAAACGACTGTTCTTACTATTTTCAAGACCTGACCAACATCAAATAAGCAGGAAAAGTAGTCTTGGTAGCATTTTGTGATGTTGCTAAACAGGCCTACTTTCAAATAATGCCACACCTTGAAAGATTTTTTAGCGAAATAAGACAAAGGTATCTTCACTTAGATGAACAATGCCACCTAATTTGGCGTAAATTTTTGTAGTATTTACCGGTAATCATTATCTGAACATGTCTGCAAAATGCTCGTCGACTAAAATGCACAAAATAAGTCTGCCAAAATTTTTGCAAATGATACTTTACATAATTCTGTGGCGTAAAAAGTGACAATCTATCTGCATTTCTAGTTTAAAACTTTCTCCAACGATTGTGTGGATGCCACAAAAGATACTTAATGTGCACCAATAGCATGCAAATAACATACTTATGTTAAACTGGAAAATATAGTATCATAAAAATCAGCTTGAAGTAAATTTTTATAAGACACTTAAAGATATAATAAAATCACCATCGCCAAACAGTAACTTCTACCGCAATTTTCGTTGTTTGAAAGATCGAAATTTCCTTAAATTTCTTTGAATTTTTCTTGTCCTGAAAGCTTCCTTAAAATTGCTGGATGTGGTGGCCACTGCCACAAAATACTACAAACACAATTTTTATCAGACATTTTCATCTTTCATCAACCTGTCAGTTTCACTATTCTTTATGTTTTTAACTCAAGACAAATTTAGTTTTTAGTACAACCAGTCATACCCTAGATGCAGACGTGATTAAACTTTTTATATGTTCTTTTTCCTTCTCCTTTAGCCTGCTGGATTCTTTTTCAAGAATCATCTTTTTGAAGTAGCCCAGCAACAGAAAATTTTAGAACCTTGAGAGCTCTTTAGAAATGATGCTGTTATTTAACATGCTACAATATACAGCATAATAACAAATTGTCATTACAAAAATGCGAACATAAAACCAGTAAATGTAACTACAACTTCCGACATATCTGTAACATGAAGCGGTTGTTAGTCACCACAATTCGTAGAGGTAGATGTTTGTCATTTCAAGCTTATATTCCAAATCTTCTAGCGAAACCTTAAACAGAAACACTCACTCATTGGTTTATCAATCTATTTGTCAGCGGTGGCCTAAATGCACCGAACTCTTATCTCCTACTATCGGTCCAAGTAAATCTGGAAAGAATTTCAGGAACAATATTTAGTTACCTGTAGCGAGAATCCTAAAACTTCTTGTGTTTGTGGCCTGCTTTCTCTATGATGAAAAAACCTTGCAAAGTGATACGAAAAAAGAAGCGAGACGTTAGTCGTCACGAAGAGCTGCGTTCGTAGCAGCCCAACTCAATTTCATAAGCAACAATTCATGACCAGTTATTGGACTCGTGATTCAGGCCGTTACTCAAAAGTTTCCCGAGCATTAACGATTAACCGCAACGTAAGAAGTGTTAAATTATTAAACCGCTCCTTTATTTAATTGGTTTAAGAACAAAAACAAAAATCTATTGACTGTGCTGGAACTGCCAAAACCTGTTCACTCTGGCGTCCAAAGACCAAATTTTCACGGAGCATGGAGAGGGGATATGGCACTTCGTACACAAGAACATGAGGATTTTTTGCTACTTTTAGTGACAAGACGGTAGATTATTTCGCTGTTTTAACACCAGAACTGCCCACTTGTGGCTGCAAAAATGAAAAGAATCCACTTTAATTCTAATTGTTATTTTCTCTAAATTGAATCGAATAAGTTGTCCTCATTAATATTTAAACCACTTCGCGTGGCAGAAAACATTTGCAAAACAAATTTTCCCCACCATAACCAGAGAGTAATTCTACCATGACTTTAGAAGAAAATTTGAAACCTAGAGAAAAGTGAAAAGGTCTAACAAAAGTTTTGGCAGAAAAACTATACAACAATATACAAGATAGCAAGTTAGGCTGGCGGTGTGAGAAGGAACCAGACTTTCTTAGGCCAATTTAGCCCTAATAAAAGTTCATAAAAGTTATTGATATCTTAGGTGTTTTTCTGACCCTTGCTTGAAAAATTGGTTATGATGCTCTTTGGGAGCGAATATTAACATTTGAGAGGAAAGCATTTAAAGATGCCTCTTGTCATGCAAATTGTTTGCCAGTGCTTCCACTCTCGAAAAACGAGATTTCTTTCTCTGAGAAAAATAACTTCCTTCTGAATTCCTATTTTGCAAAAAAGCACTCAAAACAATGTGAAACTGGATGCAAAATGTTGGCCTAGCTACAGTGACAGCACTCAGTTTGCCTGTTTGACCAAACTCTTACAGTAAAAATGGCACCCATAGCTCAACCACACAGCAACACACAAAACCAGATACATTACGTTGATTGCATTAGAGCATAGACATAGGAAGTTATTTAAAAGTTGTAGAGGGAACATGAAGGCAAAAACCGAGAACCTCCGTGGGCTGCGAATAAGAACATAACCGCCGGCTTTGAAAAGTGAAAGGCACTTTCCCCCTGTGCTCCTGCACTGTGCCTAGTGTACCGTAAATCCTCGAATTAAACGAGGTGGGGGAGGGGGGGGCTTATAAAATTATTGTAGACATTAAGAAGACATTATTAAAAGACCTCGTTTATTATAGTAAAAATTTCTCTATGAGCATTTAATTAATTACTACTAAAAGTAATTAAATATGAATTTGTTGTGGTAATTCAATAAAACGCCATAGGCAACCTCAGATGGTCAAGAATCGTCAAATGGAGGGATCTAATTAGAGAATTTAAGGTAGCAGTGGGAGCTTACTCGAGGGGGGATTGTTGACGATTTGTAGTTCTAGAGTGGAGGCTTATTTGAGGGTGGGGGGCTTTTTCGAGGGGGGAGCCAATTCGAGGATTTACGGTATACATCGAGGGCATGCATTGAATAAAAGATTACGTAATTCGAAAAAACACCCAACAATGCTATGACTATTGCAGTCATCAAATAATTTTTTATAATTTCTTTACACACTCTCATTTTTAATGATTCAACTCTAGAAACTTATTTTTTGGAAACCTCTTTCGGTCGTTGCATCTACCCATCTACTGCAAACCGCTTCTTCAGATATGAATCGTTCCGGAAATAGGAATTTGCCGACTATTGTCCAACACCTCCCCCGCAATCAATTCTATTAAAAGTTTCCTTTACAAAGTTCATCTTTTACGACTTACAAGGAAAATTGCTTTCTCGGTCAGTCGAACTGCCCTTGTGCCCTGACAAACCCTGAAAGCACATTTTAATTAAGCTAAGCCAAAGTTGTTGAGCTAAGCCTGGGCAAAATTTGTCCATTTTTTCAAATAAGCTAAGCAAAAACTAGTCAATAAGATAGATCGACATTGAATTATCTTTAGGGCACAGTTACTTTGCAGCAGTTTATTGGGCCATGAAGAGACGAGCATAAATGTAGGTATCGAGATATTCACGAACACTTCCTTATTCCTTCGAGACTCCAATACATAAAGCGTCTTCAAATCCTTACATTTTTTCAACGATATTACGAAAATGAATAACAGAAATATAACTTTAATAATACTCACAAAGCCTTAGGTGACTCTAGCCTTTCAGTAGTTTATTGTCACACGAAGAAGTCTGTTCGACGGCCAAGTAGCAGGCTGGAATGATATAAATGTTTGTAACATGATATCTGTTCGAAATCCACACATTGGATTTTCTATTGTTGAAAAGATCTGTGTGTATAGGTGCTTGTTGCACGTGAAAGGGAAGGGACATCACCAAGTGGCGGATTTAAGGGGGAGCAACTAGGGGCAGTTGCCCTTCCCTTGACGAGTTGAAGCAAGTCTGGCGCCCCTTTTTGGAAATTGTGCGCCCCTTTTGAAGAATGAGAATCAGGTAAAGAAGTTTCTGAGACCGCTAGGTTAATTTGCTTCAAGGATTACCTCAAAGTTATGTTGTTTATTCTGAAAATGGATCTGAAATTTTTGTATACAGCGTACTCTCGTCACCAATTTTTGAAAAATTTTCAGCGCCCCCACTACCAACTGCCCTCCTTCAAATTTGCTCTGGGTCCGCCCCTGACACCACCAGCCATGGCGTTTATCAACTCAAATTTACTTCGGCCAAAAGCTAGATATTTATTACGTAACGACAAAGGCCTTTCAATACATTGCATGTGCACATGGCATTTTCAAGAAAATTAGGTCGAGAAACAAGGGTCGCCTTGGATATATAATGATTTTCCTCAAATCACGAGGGGCGTGGCATTACGCCTTTTCGAGTTACTTAAGGTAGGATAATACCTTACTAATTATATTTTGTCGTTGCAAGGCAAAGGCTATTTTCACATTAGGAATGTGTTTTCAGAAACGATTTCATATGTGCTAGCAAGTACCATCATCCAGTGCCAAAGAAAGGGCTTTTTCTAATCTTCCTTGAAATGAAATACAACAATTATTTTAATAAGCGTTGAAATCTATCCAAAAAGTTTTTCTGTGGTTTCCCGAAACACCACAACCTGATACCCAAAACACTAAATTTTAACTTCTGCTAATATGTTTTTGCGGATTGATCAGTAAAAAAACATAAGATTGGAACGTATTTTAAAATATGTTACCTTTTACATGACTTTAATCAATATTATTATATTAATTGGCGTTTCAGCAAGTAGTATAACCTAAGTGTTATAAACCATACACCTATTATTATCCTTCCAGGAGCGCTTACAGGGAGCAAAGGGACAAATTGCCCAAAGCCTCGAGATCTAGGCGGCCTCATAAATGAATTCCATTTTAAAATGGAATTAATTAAAGGTAACAAAATTATGCCTTAAATTAGTATACATTTTAAAAGAATGAATAAATTTAAGCTTATCTAAAAGGCATGGTCGCAAAAATGATCTCACTTTTCGGTTTTGCATTCTTTGTGTCCAAAACCTTCTTGATATTCTAAAAGTTCGCATCTTCTTTCTGTTTAAGCGACCCATGAAATTCTTTTGTTTCATATGTCTTAAGTGATATAGCGATTTCCTCGAGGAACTCACCAACGACCAATATTGTCAAATGACATGTGGTTAAACGCTCGGTGGTTAAACGTACTTGTGCCCCTCTCTAATTTGCATCCACACCCATACATGCTTTGTGACTTCACGCCAGCAAAACAAACTTTCAGTTGTATTACTTGCATAGTTGTTAAGTTATAGTGTGATACCCAACAATGGCCTGGGTACAAGTGCCCCAGTCAGGGGCGAAAATACCGGGGGGTGTGGGGGGTGTCACACCCCCCCCCCCCCAATCTTAAAAATAGTCGATTTCGCAGGGCGCCAAGAAGAGCTTTGTTCCCACGCAGAAATGTCACCTCTGAAGTTCGTAAAGGGCCGTTTAGGAATTTTGAAATGGAAATATCATATTTGTTATGAACCTACCTTCCTGATATTGCATTTTAGAGAACGGAACAGGTATGTAAGGAAAAGCTCCGTTATTTGCAAAGCGAAATCATGTCTTACCGAAAGTCATAGCCAATGGATGCAATGATTGATGCATATGTTTATGAGGGCAAGGTTGAGTCCATATGAATTAATTTAAGTTGTAAATTATTTTCATGACAGGCACGGCGTCACTGGGGGGAATAGGGGGCTGAAGGCCCTCACTTTGGTCAAGATAAGAACTTTTTTATCATTTTTTCTATTAATTTTTAACAGTGCATGAAATAAAAAGAGAGTAAACTGTTAAGATGCCGATTTTGTTTGATCTAATTACTAACTTTTTCACGTATATTTTTATTATTTTTCTTTTATTTGAATTAATTCAGTAAATCACATTCTGTATCATTGCAATGTTTTTATTTTGGAAGTGTAAACATGGCCTTCTCGATACAAGAAACTGCACATTTCTGTTCAGGAAATAAAATTCTCCCAATCAAAACAACATCTTCCTCTGTCATTCACACCTATGTGCAGTCTGAAACGAAAGGTTGACGTTTCCTTTCTTCCCCAACGTCTATCACTAGAGTTTTAGCATGACATGCCCCTTCCTATTTTTCCCAATAAACAATAATCAGTTTTTTAGCACAATAGTATTTTGCTAAATTTTAGTCTGAAAGATGCTTTTTAGCCCTATTACAAGGTATAATTTCAAAAATTTTCTTCAAGTCGGACCCAACCATGGTGGGTCCTCCTATATCACTAAAATTGATTCTTAGTCCCCCCGGGCTCAATTTCGTTGCTTCGCCCATATACTGCACCAAAAAATCATATGCCACGAGATAGAAGCTTTATTATCAAAGAAAATCAAATTTAACATATAATTTACGCTCACGTAGAGAAATAGATATTTCATAGGCAATGAAGTTTTAAGTTTGTTTTTATTGCTTAGAAGTTTTTCCTTGGTAAAGACCAGTGTACACTGGTGAAGCTTTCACTAGTAACCTATAGAGTATAGACAAACCTTTGCTACGAGGTCTGCAGGGCATCACTCAGTTTTGCAGGACAGAAACCCTTTTCACCCCCCCCCCCCAAACCTACTGGCCAAGTTACGCCCCTGGCCCCAGTCATAAAATAGCTTTTGGGGGCATTTTTAAAGCTTGATGTGTATTTCATCTTATTCAGCATATCAAATTGTGTACTGGCACCAGACTTCATACTTGTATCATAAAATGAACAATTCACTGTTATGTGACAAGTTTTTTGACAAAACCAAAAGTTTCAACAGCCGTAGCTTTTTGCTTATAGGTTAGATCACATTGATGTTCTAGTATCTTTTACTCTGTTTTTGCGGGCTCTTTCGGGCGAAATCATCAGATTTGAAAAATACGAAGGTCGAAATTTTGCTGACCGTGCATTTTTCTTTACTTTTATAATTTAAGCTTTAGAAACTTCGGCTAGGCAGTTTGCTAAATGATTTTTCAAAATTCCCTGTCTATGAAAACCCCACCCCTTATTGGTATCCTCTATCTAAAGATCATTCTTGGACTAGTCTTACGACTTACGATCGTAAAAGAACATAAATAACAACAAGATTTGTATGGATTTGACATATAGTACTTAGCCCCCTCGTTGCCCCCCCCCCTCGGGCCTAATTTGTATGGATTTGACATTAAATTACATTTGTATGATCTACCTCTGAGTTGATTAAGAAGCCAAGCATTTCTTGGTGCCAAAAGATACAAACAACTTATCCTAAGCTAGGCCACAAAATGATGTAGCGAATTGTAGCGAATAGGCCACTCTATGGCAAACAGACATAACTAACACTAATTCTTGTTAGCAAAAAGCGAGAATTGTCGCGGAATGTACTTCTCATCATCAACTTTAGACCAAATGGAATGCGTTTTCGCCAGGTAATGTTGAGTTAAAATAAAGAATAGATCATAACGATTCTGGCAATAAAGTAGATTTATAATCACAAGAGCAGTTTTCGGGCTTGCTATGATAAAAACTTTATACATAACGCTCACCTCCTTTGATTCATTTCACTATCTTTTAGATAGTAAGCCTTGGTAGTTAAATGAATTTCAGGCTACTGCAAATATCTCATCCTTGAATTCACTCAAATCTCTAAGACACAACATTGTTTTCATACCAATATATTACGCGTTTTGTTTTTAAAAAATGCACATTTATTACGTCTCATGAAGCTTCCATTGTAACAAAGACAAAAACAAAGGTGCTTAATACAATAGGTTTCCGTGTATAGGCCCTCAAGACCGACCAGAATGTCCCTTTATTAAACCAACATGATTACAGTCTTTTTCATAGGAATTCTATGAATGCTTTCTAGCTTCAATATTCTTAAGCAATTTTCATTTTGAGCCTGGATATATTCTTAAAGTACTCTTACTTTTTTCAAATCTTGTCTGGTTTTAGAGGAACATCTCCCGCTTTTGAATGGAAACCATTGTTTCTGGCAATTCAAAAGGCTTTTGAAAATAATATGGTTAATTAATCTTAATTTTTAAAACTTGCAAGCTTCTGTAAAAGGGTTTTGCTACGTTACAAAAGAGCAGGTCCATTCTACCATCGTACTATTTGAGCATTAAAGCTATTCTTTGTAATTCTTTAAGCATTAAAATTGTACATTAACCTCTATTGTCCGCCACTGACCGAAATCCGAAATCCAATCAAGATCCAGAAGCCCCCCCCCCCCCCCAATACTTGTCTCTAAAGTCCTTTGCTAATTGTCTTGGAAGTGATTGAAGAGCACAAAAACTACTTTTTTGCTTCTCTTATTCACTTGGCTATCAATTCATCGTCACCTATCAGTCTTTTGTAGATGTCATTTTCTAGTGAATGATAAACGCATTGCTATTTTTGCACTTCCAAACTTCAGTTAATGTGATTCATCATTACTTGGAAATGTGATTAATCAATATTTTTCCTAATTACTATCAATACTTTTTGAAGATATCAAGGCCTTGTACAAGCTCTACTTGCACAATACTATTTGACTTTGATTTTTCCCACTTTCGTACAAAAATTTAAGGGCTAAACCTTCAAGATAATGAAATCAGAATTGACTTTACCAATGTACCTATTTAAGAAAACAGTTACTGGAGGGGCACCATCACTTGAGTACAATAGAAAAACAAGAGTTTTTTTAAACTAACTGATATTGATGATTTTTGGAGGGGTATGATCTCCCAAGTGAACAGCTACGAACTTGCTTTACCTTACGTAAGAGTGAGTTGTCAGCAGTTTAGTTAAATAACGATTTACTCAGACAAAACTTCCAATTTTTGACCGAAAATTTGAAATTATGAAATCTACGACCCAGATACATCATTACTGTGAGCAGTATGACATCTTATAATTGAGGTTCGTAAGAATTTAAAAGTGTTATTTTCTGATTTTCGAAGTTCAAATTTAGTGCACTTAAAATATCCTCGTGAACAACATAGAATGAGCCAATTTGTCTGCAAAGCCTACAAGTTAGAAAAATTATCTACATTGTAGATAAATGTCTGGGGAGATTCTACACAAACATTCCAGGCACCCTACATCCTTACAAAATTGTCTAGCAAACATCTAAGCGTTAAGAGCTAAGCGTATATGCTCAAATGGATCCCTTTTTTAAAACATAAGATCTCATAAAACTATAACCACATCTGCTACAACCTATGTGTACCTTCAACTTTTTATCTAAATACACTCTTTTTTTATATGAACAATTTTATAAGAACACGAGCCTCAAAACTTATATACCATTAAGAACAAATTAGAAACAAGCTTAGACTGATGTGCTTTGATTGAAAAGCAAATATGTAAGAACATTGTTATAAAGGTTTTATATTTCATGGCAGGGTATAACGTTTTGCCAATGCTATCCAAGAAATAATACTTACTCTTTACGAAACTAGTACTTTTCTGCAGTAAAACGAAGTATTGTCAAATTTCTTTAACTTGTTCTCTAATGATTTAATAAAAAAATTAAAAACAGTCTAGCCTTAAAGTGAGAAAAAATTAACCCAAAATTTAAGTGTAAGCCATGACACCATAAAAGGTTCTTCACGATGCCAAAAAGTCATTCCGAAAATCGTATACCAAAAGCATGTAGCCCATCAGCGATACCAAAGAAATTTTATTCAAAAAAGTAAAGTGTTATAAATTATTTCATGGTGTTAACTGCAAGCAGGTGCCGCGGAGCGTTGAGAAAAGTGGGGGGGGGGCTGTCTAAAAAAAGTGGAGGAAGGGTTAAATGTAAATCGGCTATTTTCATAAAAATGTAGATGACTGTACCAATAATTATTTTGAGGTAAATGGAGATCTTGAAAGAGCTCGCTTGGAAGATAGAAAGGTTCTGTGGATTCATAAACTTAACCACTCACTCCTAATGGTCTAAACCACGACATTCACTATCCCTAGTATAGCATATGCCTTTCCAGGGACTCGTTTAACATGCTAACCTGAGGGGGGAACTCCCCTCTAGCCCCAGTGATTGTCCATTGGTTTAAACAATAGGATAATGTCCATTTCTTTTATATAAACAGGAGCGTCGCCATAAGGGGCGGGGAGGGGGTGCTGTATCCCCCAACATTTTGTCCGTTGACACATAAATAGTTTTTGCCGGGTAGAAGAAGAATTTTTTCTCATACTGTAATATAATTGTAACCTTTTTGCAATAATTGTAACATATTAACATTTCAGTAGAAGTTAAACTATTAAAGTATGACACTAAAGTATGAATTTGAAATAAAGCAGTATATAAGATTATTTATCTTGTGACCGCACTCTTAAAGAGCGAGACCCACCCTTTTTTGGCAAAAGTCATTTCTGTACCCTTCCAAAAAAAATTTGGCTTCTCCCTTGAACAAAGGCTTGCCCCTAAAGCTTGTTTCCTTTCGAAAAGGCTGTGTATTTTTCCTACATTCCTGTCCTTGTTTTTTGTTCTCTAATTCGGCAACTGCCTCTCAATTGGATAGGGAAAACGATAATTGATGTTGTAGCCTTATGTCAGATTGAATGTCATCGGAAGTTTACTATTTAAAGCATTTTAGTATCAAAGGAATAGGGCCATGAGTAAGAAGAGTTGTCAGAATTAGTTGGTCATCTTTGCTATTTTCTGTGACGTCATTTGGTGCATAGTATATTAATATGCAGAATATATTTATAGCGCAAAGGCTGAAGTATCTGCTTGTTGAGTTATTTCTATGGTGACAAAAATTAAACACTTCCTAGATCACACGTTTTGAATTATAAAAATATCTGATGATTTGGTATAAATTCCTTATCACAAAATCACTCACAGTTTTGTGACACAGTAGCGTGAACACCACTATGTAAACAAGCCATTTATCTTTCAGTAAAAGTTGAATTTATGGAACATAATACTAAAAAGGAGATCTTAAACAATGTAAAGATATCACAGCAGTGCGAGTGTGAGATATCAAACATGCTCTTCGCAGCTATTTCAAGAGTAAAGAAGCCAATGAACAGTGGATTCGTAAACGAGGCTTCGCTGAAAGTCTATAAGTTACTAGCTTAACAAGATTGATTCAAGAATGATATACGAAGTGAAGCTCATTTTCCGTTAGAGACTACGAAAAACCTTTTAATGATATTTTGCATTATTGGTTTATTTGAAAGGCATTTCATTTGCGCTGATGTAGCTAAAAGAATCAGCATTATGAAATATCATAAAATTTCTGCTATCATATGGCTCAGGATTACATGCAAAAGGCAAAATTGAATTGATAATATAGATTCTTGGAGGCCCCGTTGGCTCTATCTAATCTGTGTTTTTGAAGACTTTAAAGCAGATATACCCCTGCTAGGTGTGGTATCAATTTGAAGTAAAGAAACTTTCACCTCACCTCAAATGATTTTACAGATTCTTGCTTAATAAGCCCTGAAAATTCCATGCTAAAGATCTTCATGGCAAGTGTGAAAAGCTGACGAGGTCGCAAAAAATATTTACTTTCTTTCGGGACGACTGCACTTTAGCGACCCAATTTTTTGTTTCTTTGCTGGAAGCTGAATTGAATCGCTACTACCTTGTAGCCCTTTCTTTCAATCTGTGCTAACGTGACCGCTTCTCTCATTTTTTTTTCAACGATATGATCACTTCAGGATTCAATAGATTGTGACGTGCCGATTGATGTATGTATTGATTAGTCACTGCCATTGCTTTTTTAGAAATAACGCCATTTAATATAAAATGACCACCTTGGTATGTTATTCTACCGTTTAGTTACAAATGCATCTTTATCTGTGTATAACTAGATGCAAACTAGAAAGAAAACTTTGTCAAAAACTAAAAGAAGTGGATGTATTCCAAATACAGTTTTAGCATTCACTTTCCATTGACTAACTTGTGAAATGAATTATACTTTTGCTCAGTTCTTTAATGTATAAAAAATTGTCTTTATTTTTGATCTCCAATTTTCACATTTGCAATAAATCATTGTTGATTCAACGAAAAGGTTTTGACATTGAGTTTATGTTCTGCGGTAATTTGATGTGATCAAAGGCGGCAATGATGTCAAGTGAAAGAAAAAAGCGAGTAAACAAGGACTTTGAAAATCTAATTGGAAAACGCCAAGATTCCGGAGTGGGAGGTTTATGCCAACGCAATTCTTATTCGAAGTTTTTATTAATTTAAAGAAAATGCAATTAATCGACCTGCAAGAACTGCATCATTTCGACTACTGACCTTGTGAGAGAAATTAGATGGATCAGTGGCTGATAAATAACTTAAAATGACAAAGTACCCTGGGTACCAGACATATATAGTGAGTCTGGTACCCAGGGTAATGACAAAGAGACTCGACTTCCTTTTTTGGATTGCAAAGATGACCAAGAATGAAGCAAATACTGCTGTTGAAGAAAACCAACAAATATAAATTGTGATTTCCATGTCTATCATGGGCGTAGAGGATGCTAAACGCTTAGGAGGGCTTAGTAGAGATCCTGCCCGATTATCATTGTTTCATTGAGTGCACGGATGGAGTCTGAAGAGCGATAAAGTTTGCCTTATAAGGGAGGGTGGTTGCAGTTCTCCAAGCCCTTATGTCTTCTACGCTTATGAGGCCTATAGATAGGGGACCAATTGAAATGTAAAACCTTTTGTTTAGAAGTTCCAAACATTTCTTATGACCATGAATACAGCTCAATTCTTTTGCAAACTGAATGAAATGCTTTTTTATAACAAGACATTACACTTTTTTATAACAAGACTATAAATTTTTCCAGCATCAATATTTTTAAGAAATTTTTAGCTTTGTCCCTGAATATATTCTTAAAGTATTCTAACATACAAACCACGATTTTTGAAACGACATAATTTGTCAGTCATGCGATATCTTTACGATAAAAGATATAGAAAAAAGTGAAAATGGGAATTTGATCAAAGAAATTTTTTCAGCCACTGTCCAAGTTGTACAATAAGCAACAGCTTGACTTAGGAATTAGGTCGAGACACGACACCTGACCCAAAGGTCACCATTAGTTCACTTTCAATACGTTTCGCTGGCCCTGGGTGGTGAACTTACTTTGTAAATCAGTTTTTTTCTTTGATTACCAAGGAAAGGACATTGCTAAATTTGACTCAACATCGACATTGCCAAGAATAACCCAAAATGTTTCTTCTTTCTTGAAAGGCTGAATCTAACATGACGATTAATTTGCTTTGAATGATTCACCGTGTCACACGCCTTAGTCGCGAAGGCCATAGTTATGCGGGCAGACTTATGGCGCTAATGGTTCTAAAAACATGATTTATAAACAATGATATTTTATGATTGCAATAAATTTTACGATTGCAATGAAATTTCGTGAAGTCTTAGTATCAACAGGAATTGCTTAAGTACTTCTTTCAATTGTCATAGAAAAAATCCAATTCCTAAATATCACGGCAAAATCGATAAAATGTTATTTGATGTCAAACTAGAAAATTTCAATGAAGATTCCCATCTATTTTCTTTGACTCTATTGTAAAATATTCGGGTCAAGGCATTCTCAACTAGATTGTGGAAAATTTAACTTGAATTTTTTACTGGTTTCAATTCAAAAGTATTGTTAATGCTTGTGTTGTATTTAAAATAGAAATGACCAACATCTCTTGTGCTTTTATTGGCTTCAGAATATATCCGATTAAAAATGAAGCTAAAGAAAAAAGAATTCATTAATGACCGTGTTAGCTTGTAGGTCTATGCTTTTTTCTATAGGACAAATCCCTTCACATACTCGTGACTCCTTGTTGGGTTCATAGTCAAGGTTTTCAAAGCACTTTAAACCTAATGTTTCATTTTTTTCGTTTTAATACTATCTAATTTCATTATTTCATCCTCCTTACGGAAAGCCTGACTTCTGGTGGTTGTGCCGATATCTTTAATGCAGTTGGCTCAAAATCATGCACGAGAAGGGGGCTTAAAATAAAAAACTGACAGCCAGTCATGTAAATACCGGGGGTATATGGGGTGTTACTACATCCCCCAATCTTTGAATTTCTTCGAAGAAGTCAGAAAATTAGAGAGTAATGGGAAACCTAAGTCGCTATTCCGAATCTTATTTATGCCAGATGATAATATTACACAACGCAAAATCCTGAGAAATCTCTCAATCCAGAAAGGATTAGACCAAACTTTATAATGCTAAGGTTCTGTAATTGGAAGTTTATTGCCAGTCTGAAATTTTGTACCCTGAAACCCCCTCCCCCCAAAAAAACCCGTCAATTTACGTCCCTGTTGACAGCTTTGAGGCACCTACACTGACAGTTAAGTTTCAGCCAAAGTTGGAGCTTTACAGGTTGCTTGTTTTTCAAGCGTAAAAATGACCTTTCCCAACTCTGTGCCTCAGACTTTTGGCAGCCAGCCCCTTTTATCTGCTGGTGGATGTGCGCTATTGTGTTTAAGTTAAGTATTGTTTACAAATCCATGATGCATTGCGCTTATCCGGTTAGCAGTTCTTGAAAGTTGCCAAGAATTGTCGGGAGATTGTTGTGGTATTGAACGGAAAGTATCCCGCCTTTCCTCTATTACAAGCGGAAATGACAATCGTGAAACAAGATTACTGATTTTAAATAATTTTCTTTCATTAGTAGCAAGCATTTCACGAGGAAAAGATACTTTTCGCATCACGATGAAGCAAGAAATGTAGGCCTTTCCTAGACATCTGGATGGGAAATGGTGCGCTCTCACATTTAGGGGCAAAGTTTCAAGCACTTCAATCTTTTCATTTCCGCGAGAGATCGAAAAATACTTCACCCATAGAGGAAATCTACGTGCTTCATGTCAACTCAACAGCCTGACAGCAAGCCAAGCGTGAACGCCGGAGTAATGCCAGTTCACCAAATTGTTGTTTCTCCTATAACAGGTTTACTAGAAACTCACACTGTTACTATCAGAGAAGTTGAGCAGGTATTGTTTTTTCCGTGTTTTTTGATTTCCGAGAATCCTTCAACCGAAAATTGAAATCAACTCTTTGAAGAACTTCACGTAAAAGAACTTTGAATTTCAGTAGACATGAAGAGACAGTCATTTCTGCATCTTTAGTTTTTGTCATTTGTGAAGTGCCATTTACATGAAAAACTGACGATTGCCGTTCAATAAGTTTTTCTTATTTATGTTGTTTTCTTATTGTAGTTTTTATTGGTTTAGATGGCAGGGCTAGATTTCGGGCTTTATATCATCGAAACCAGCGCACAACAAAATTGAGCAAACACCATTTTTTTGTATAAGGCCTGTCTTTCTTTGTTCAATGTAATAAAAAAACATTCGAAAGGAATGAACAGCTAAATTAGAAAAACTTGGAAAAATAAGCTTGCAATTCTTTTATTTTATGATATTGTCTTGTAATTTTTTTGGTAATGGTTTTTTCAAAAGATTAATCTTTTTTTTAAGAAATGTTTCAAAACTATCAATTTGATTATTAGTTTGTTTGAAATCTCCTAAAATGGCAAATAATTGTTTTGACAGTTTATTCTGTTTGCCAACATTTCTAAAGAAAAGTTATGTTCTTATCCAAAAGAAATTTGCCATCAATTTGCATGGACATTCAACCCAACCCTGTTTGCAGAATATGGCATGTGCACACCAAAGATGCCCCTGCATGTCAGTGGGCATGGTCTTCTTGATGATAGCCTGCCTCAGACCAAGATAGTTTTTTTAAAATCTACGATATAATTCATAAATTCTATATTATGTTTCATTGCAATCTCTGAATTGCATTGTTCTCTATCCAGTTCTATGTTGAGCTACAAACACAAAATACAAATTTTGTTTGTGGCCATCTGGTGTAGTTTTGGTCCTCATCTGGTCAACTCTTCAGGACTGCTATTTTGTCTGTATTTTAATGACCCAGATAATCTGAACGCTGTGGTGGATACTTCACTATCAATTTTTTCCGGAAAGGCAAAGGAAACTGGAAGAAAATGCTTGGGAAACATGGCAAATAACTTCATTCTTTCCTCAAGTGGAATGGTTAAATTTTATCATGTTTTATCAGCAAATACTCTCCCTCTGGTTTACAACAGTAAATCTTTGAATTAGACTCCCCCCCCCCCCATATAAGCCTCCCAAATAAGCCTCCACTCTAATTTTAGCTACTAATTTTGTAAACAGCTCAGAATTCAGACCTGCCTTTTGTTTTGATTGTTTAGCTTGTCTATTTAACTTGCCTTGTTAGAGCTTTGTTTTTGCTTTCCTGTTTTCTCTTTAGTTAATGTTGCCATTGGTTTATTACTTCCTAACAACTGTGTAAAACTTTGTAATAATAAAATTTGGAAGGGGAAAGTCTTCATTGCCCATAAGCCTGTATTTTTCCAGATAACAAGTGAACAACATTCTCGAAAAAATATTTTCAGTTGCTGAATATCGTTTTTTCTTCTAAGAACTAGTGAATCCTATCACTTTCTCTTTCTTTTCTTGTTACCCTCCTTCTCGCTCCTCTTCCATGTTATTATTCATCCTCTAATTGCTCTTTTTCTTATGAATACTAAATCTGCCTCCATTATTCTCGTAATTTTGAAAAGCTGTCTCCAGTGTTATGAAACTCCTCTTTCAGTGGTTACTTTTGACAGATTCTCTCTGCTATTCTCAGGAGAATGAACTGAAGAAGCAGGAAACAGTGGTGAGGTGTGCCTCTTCTTTGTCATCAACATCTTCCTCCAATGAAATATGCCGCATCTGTCATTGTGAAGCAGAAAAGGATGATCCTCTAATTTCTCCGTGTGTTTGTTCAGGCTCACTAATGTATGTACATCAAGCTTGTTTACAGAAGTGGATTAAAGCAATTGATACCAGATCATGTGAGCTTTGCAAATTTGAGTTTCACATTGATGCCGAAATGAAGCCAATCAACAAGGTACATATGCTTTCTTTCTTGCAAGCAAGATGATAAATATCCTTGTATTGTATGGCAAGACCTATCTTAGAATTCCCCTAAAAATATATTTTGAACCCATGTACCCCACTGTAAATCCAAAGTGCTACTTTTAGCAAGATGCCGTCAAATCTATAAGCAGAAAAGCTAATTGTATGATAAAGTCCTAAGAGAGAAAGTTAAAAGTTATAATTGTAACATCATCTAGTAACATCGTCTTGCATTGAACTGCAAACCTAAATATGAAGGAATATTTATAAAATGCCATTCATTTACAGTGGCAAGCTCTTGAGATGACCCAAGGTGAAAGGCGCAAAGTGTTGTGCTCAGTTTCCTTCCATATCATTGCAATCACCTGCATTGTATGGTCTCTGTGGGTGCTTATTGAAAGAACAGCTGATGAGATCAACAATGAGCAACTCAAGTGGCCATTCTGGACAAAACTTGTTGTGGTTGCTATTGGTTTTGCAGGTGGCCTTGTGTTCATGTATGTTCAGTGCAAGGTATACTTTCATCTGTTCAAAAGACTCAAAGCCCACAACCGTGTTATCCTTGTGAAAAATGCTCCAGCAGAATCTAAAATAGCTCACAAATTAGCTCAAGCTACAGAAGCAACTTGATTGTATTTCACTGCTCATTTTCTGCAATGCTGTAGTTCATTGTTTGCCCTATTCAACCTGTAGAGCTAATTGTTTTGCTTCTTCCTCTGTACACTTGTTGTGTATATATATGTATTTATTCTTGGTAATGCTTGTCTTGTGCATTCTATTTAATTATTGATACCTTTGTATGTTGTATATTCTTTTCATCCCTGTAATTAAACAATAAGAGTCATAATTTAGAGATTGTTGAATTCAAATGTGATGTAGCATCTCTGTTGTATTAAATTTTTAATTTCTTGATATGCTAATCGCTTGCTATGCATATTTACTAACTGAATAGTTACCTCTTACAAAACGATAAAATTTTCTTAAAAATTGTATAAATTTCCAATATTTACATTAATTGATTTTATTGAAATGCAAAATTTTTGGATTGTTTTAACAGTCAAATGTGTTGATTCTGTCAAAGACCAAGAATTAGGCTTGCAAATAGTCAAGATCCCAGCTTTTTGCTGTGCTGGTAGCATATGCAATATAATTTATTAATCATTTCACTGTTACTGTGATACCATCAGGTTATCCAAAGAACAAAGTCCTTCAAAGCTCAACATTTGATAAGATAGTTTTACCTTCTTTGTATCAGACATCTTTTATCTCCTGAAACCAATTCAAAATGACCTAGTTTCAAAATCAATCTTCCCTTTCCTTTTTCCAGTAAATGTATAATCAGAGATAAACTTTATACAATATTCTTTAGGAACTTTGAAAAGAAATACAACATCTTCAATTTTCGTGATATGTTTTATCTTTGAAAACGACAGTGACTACTATTTCTGTAAAAAAGTGTGTAGTGTAGTGAAAGTAATCTCTTCAATGTTGAGATTTGCTGGTTCACAAAGAAAATAGTAAAAAATATTTTTAATAAATTGTTTTAATAAATTATTTGATATCAAAGAAGTTTAAGACAGGGAAGTTTTGCATAGTGGCATTTACCTGGCACCAAAGGCTAGCAATTGTTAGAAACAAATGATTTGTGAAGATCATTTTTCATAACTTATCATTAGCCCATAGCATTTTTAAACCAATTATTTGGACATATACCTTTAAAATTTTAATCTAGAATTGGCAGCCTGGATTCTTAAGATTTCTTCTTTCCATTTAACCAATAGATTAAATACAAACCTCTTCCCTCATAAAAGACACAAAACAATGTGATGTACAGTAAAAGTTGCCTTTGTAATGAAATTTGATAACCATTCAGCCACAGCTTGTTAATGTCGAATGTTAGGTAGAATTAAGGACTGATCGAAGGTTTGTGTATTTATTGTTAGTAAATCGTGCTTCGTTTTTAGAATCTATAGTTATTAAGCTGCTTGTAATGTACCTATGGTGTAAATATTGCCTCTTGAGATTGTAAACATTATTTGGGTTAGGGTGAACATTGTGTTTGTATTGTGGGGTCTCCACTAATGAATTTAATTTTGATAATTTTTTCTTTACCTTCCCTGTCAGTATGCGTGCATTCTTCCTCAAAGATGTATGAACCGACATTGAATTACAGAGGAAGTAATTGCCAACTTATGGCAAAGAGGCTGCGCGGGCAAAAGAAATGAAATGTTGACTTGTCGTTTATCATTTGTCGTTAGGTTCGGTGCCCATTCTTTTGAGCATCTGCTCCTTATTTTCAGAATAGGTTCTTAAGTGTGAAGTCATCAAATATGTTTTTTAAATTTTTCATATTTGACAGCCAGCCTGAAAGGACCCCGTGAAAAACCTCATAATGTAAAAATAAGTTAACTTTGTGAAAAAAAAATGGTGCAAGGTGGACAATGATTCGACGTTTGCCAACGGTTATTTTGCCTCGTAAAAAATGGAACACAGGTCAAATTACAGTGATATGTTGGGAAGCACCTGTGACTATGTCGCCATTTCTCTCCCAATATTAACTTATTTAACTAAAACGAATTAAAGGCTTGGGCTAACATGAAGAATAGACGTCAACAACAGCTACGCCATGATCATCTTCATCTTTACTTGGTTTCGAAGCATAGGTCAAATCTGAGCTAAACATGATTTCTTCCTTTCTGTTGTGGCAAAATGTGGGCAAAATTTCAACAATGCAAAGCAATGGCAAGTTGTAGACATGACCCAGTGACAAAAATCTAAAGGATTACATACACTGGGATATTGTTTTGAATTAAGAAACAGATGAAAATTACGCTTTCTATATCCTTTAATTTGTGTGTAAAATTACTTTGAGATTTTTATGTCATGAAAGTTTTCAATACAGTCTTGAAAGTTAAATCGAAATGTGCCAAAAGCGTGCCGTTCAAACAGTTCTGGATTGCATTGCATTTCCTTCCCATCTGACGTCAATGCGTTGGTTCGAATCTGTGCAGCATTGCAGATTTACTGCCAACTAATTTCATTGTACGGAAGCAACATGAAAGACTCCGTCACCGATTAACGCATGCGCTAACCAACAAGCACCTTTGTAATGCGGCTACTCATCTGTTTGTTTAGATCATGTGAACAGAAAAGTATGGGAAATTTACCCAAGCACTTTTAAGTGCGGTTTCCTTCTTACATATCCGCTGCCACGGTGTTTTTTCTTGTTTACCAGAGTTACTTTAAATACAAAATATTAGCTTAAATTCGCAATTAACTTCCTTTTCTTTAACCAGAGCATTTTCCCCGTTTTAATGGATCATAGATGCAACAAATGCCAACAAATTCATCGCCATTTTACCAGGTTACTCAGTAGCGTAGAAAGGAAAATTCATAAGAGGGGCGAGAAATTTAGATCCTCCGACGAAAATCTAATGAGCACTTTTAATATTTCCCATATTTGAACATAACATAACGACATCAGATCTGAAATAAAACAAAACGAGAGATAAACTCTTATCCTTTATTCAAAGTTAAGTGTCATATATCATACAAACTGAAAAAGTTTCTGTTCGCCTCATCAATAAATGTATTTTTAAGTATCATATCTTATTGAAAGAGATTGCCAATCTGATTCCGCACAACGAAGGAAGTCGTTATTCAGCTTTAAAATCTTTCCTCTTAAAATGGAATACTTATATAGAAATAGATAACTATGTTATATTTCTGACAACATCAGAAATATTTTCGACAAAATAGCAGTTTAGCTTTGCAGGGGGTTTAAAGCCCCCTCTGACCCCCTTCTACCAACGCAACTGAGGTAACTTTTCTTTACATGGAGCTTATTAAACGAGAGATCGACTAGTTATGATGTTTCTGCATAGTTTGAAATCGCGAATCGGCACTTTGTCTCCCAAACATATACACAACTTTTGTTGCAACATAGAGATTGAACCTTGTAATAGACTTGATACTGTTGGTAATGAGCCATTGCTTTTGTATATTTTGCAACAAATTTTGATAATGAGATAAATCGAAATTTTAATGTTGATTGGTTACAGATATTTGCTAGGACTTGCTGCAACTAATGCAACTAAACGCGTACTCATTCTCAAATATTTAGTTTCCAGAAGTTCAGTTTCAGTTCAGTTCTTATTTTTCAATTCCACTACATTCAATTTATCGCTATTAAACAAACAAAATAGCTAAACTACAAGAAAATAAGACGATGTTACATAAAAATCATACATCGGTGAGTGAAATTGTTACAATATAAATTCAAGGAAATAAAGAAAAGAAGATCAATTGTATGGAGGCAAATTCTTAAGGAGGAGCTCTTTTATATTATAACCAATCTTCAGAAGACAGCATAAACGGTCAAGATGGTTTTAACCTCAAATGTCAGGGGTATTTTGACAGGTCTAGATGGTCTTAGCAGATCAAGGAGCTTTTCAGTGGACCTTGATAGCTGTTATTTTCCAAAAGGCTAAAGTGGAGCCTAGAAGAGGCCAATAAACATCGAAAGAATATCCTTGCTTACTTCGTAGGCCTCTTCGTAGATTCATCTTTTAATTAAATTAAATCATATTTTTTATAGTATTTTTATAGTTTTTCAAGTCTTCATTTCATCTAGGTGTCATAGATACCTTTCCGATAAAACCTGACCGTGCCAGAATGTATTCGATTTGCCAAGGCTTCGTTCCTGTTTTTTCATGCTTCATGGGATCTTGCTCCCAGTGGGGAGGGTGTGAAGAATTGGCCCAAACTTTCTTTTGTAACATGGTGCATGTGCCTTCACTTACCCTTTTACGTTGAATAAAGAGGTCTTCCTTATTCTTTCTATAAAGCATTACTAGTATTCTCTTGAGATGAAATTGTAATAGAATTTTTCCTCACATGCAGCAGAACTTCGTTCTTAATTCAGTCGATATTACAATTTAAACCCAGCCCTTTGTGGAAGGAATTATTTAAAAGGCTAAGAGACGAGTTTGCACTCTTTCAGTCCGTGGTCAAGCTGCTGATTCTGTAGTCACCTCCCTTATACTCTTATAGCGTACAGTAGTTGTGCTAAGAGAGTAGGTGCAAGGGCCCTGGCGAAGAAGTGTAAGTAAAATACCTTTTTTTTAATGCTTAGTATCACTTTAGGCCTTTCTCTTTGGAAAGAGGAGGCCTCTTTTGAAGAAGTATTGACGTAAAGCACGAAGGACTGTTTTTGGCTTTTATAAGGGTTAGAGCATTTGTTTGTTTATTAACCAGCCAAATTAGAACATTAATTACATGAACGTCTTCATAGTTCAGTTTTATATATTTTTTCATCTAGGCCTGTAAGTGACATGTTAAAGTAGTTGATTGGTTCATCTTTTGAATCTCGCCACTCAGAAATTGCCCCATTGGTAGTATGTATAGGGCAACGTGTCACTCTATCTTCATTGCGTGCAGTTTTTGCCAAAGATAAATCTGATAAATCATTTCTACTTAATGGCTTTGTGAGCTATTAAAGGTGCCCTGCCCAGTTAATCTTCCCTTTTCCTACCAGAGACCTACTCAAAATCTTAATGTTTTCTAGCAAATGCAAAACGTCGTTTGGTAATTATGTCACTTGTTTTTCTTAGTGTTTACCAATAAGAAACATTTGATTCTCATCAATATAATCAGTAACAATAAGTAATAAAGATGTAATAAGTTTAAAACTCAATCACATTCGGGGTTGGTGAGTTTTTGTTGCTGTTATCTCTCGATGATAAACACTTAAGCATTGCTGCTTTTTGCATAGAAATGCACGTTGTTCTCTAGGGACAACTCAAAGATACCAACAGCTGGTAAGCTCTTTCTTTCTCCCACGAGATATGAAAGACCTCATATGCTCTAATCCTTTGAGATCAGTCAATTGCATCGAATCTGGTATCAAAACAGAAAAACATCACCTAGAAAATGCACTCAGCAGCTGGTGTCAAAATTTAATCATAATAAAAGTAGAACTGGACACCTACGCGAATCCATTATCATAATGCAGCTTGACTGTTTCCAAATCCACAATCAGATACGCCTTGAATTCATGGTTGGACGGGGCTCACTGGGGGGTCTGTGAAATAACCTTTTTGAAGGGAAATCAGCTGGGGAAACCTTTATCCTTGGAAAAAGAAAGTAAATAACCTATTGATTTTAAACAATGGATGGACACTGAGGCTGGAGAGGCGATTGCCCTCCAAAATAGTGTGTTAAAAATGCGCTCTGATATGTGGTTCTGCATTACTGCAACTGTTTTAGGCCGCAAACAAGATGATACTAAATCATCTTGTTTGACTATAAATTAAGATGATGACTATATTTTAACAAGATGACTATAAACTAAGCTAAAATATGACCAAAATTGACAAAAGCTGCAAATACTGAATTATGTGAACAGTTATTTGGCAGTACAGAACAGAATTTTTAAAATGGCTTTGAAAAAAGCAAACAAGGTTTATCTTATTATGTACATGATCTATTATGTATTATGTCTGGGAATATACTTCCCATTGTGTTCTTTCGAAACATGATTTTGACGTTTTATGCTTTGAAGAGTGTCAGACGAAAAAGCTTTAAGTCGTATGTTGTGAAATGTTTGCTTTTTTAAAGCCATTTTTAAAATTCGAAAAAAAAATGTTGATACAATAATATATTTACTTTAATCAATTAAAGTTTGAATGGATCGCCTTGTCTTGATTGGTCACTGCAACGAAGGTACAACAATCTTTTGCCATAACAGTAGCAGAGCAAAAACTTTTCGTTTGTTTTTTCTCCATAGTAATTCTTATATTTAAGGCCAGCAATTTGTGACTTTCTTTATAAAGGTTGATGCATTCAAGTATCGTTGAAAGAAAGTAATTCAAAAAAGATCTTTTTTAATGAATGGATGGAATCAGAGGCTTTGTTAAAGATTTTTTTACAGATGCTGAATTAAGGTGTTGTGAGTGATGAATTATGCATTGTTTTCGCTCTTTTTTGCCATCTGCTGAATTTGCCACAATTCTAATGTTTCCGTGACAGTTCTTCTTGAAAGCTGTTATGAAGAGTGCTGAGCGGTTTTATTCTCAGCAGAACTAAGAAAAAATTCATAAGCATTTATCGAAGCAAAACTCTTCTCACGATTGATTTTACAATGAAAGGGAGGCTTAACAGACCAGCAGTGTACATGCTGACCTCTTTCTGGAGGAGTAATGAAACGCCAATTGCATTTCACTTCTAGTATATTAAGAGTATCGTATCACAATTATCACATACAATGGGATACATATGAACATTGTGCCAGACCTAAAAAAATACTTATCATTCACCAAATTCTGTATAAATCGGTCGTGCATATTACATTTTTAACCCATGGCCTTTATCAAACTACTTGCAATTTCTTCACAGTTTAAAAATGAAGCTTTATTATTCTTCAGCATGCCAAATGTCAATTATTGTTCATACCCAAACCTGTTCTTGGCATACAATAAATATAGTTTGCAGTCCTATTCTGGCAGAAAGCTGCCTACGGACAAAACTGTCTTTCTTTCTATTTGCAGTTACAATCACATTATCATTTCCTACTGGGAAACGTTATTACCCAATCTTAAGCGTCAAAGACCGTTAAAATCCCATTGATATGAAGCTTGCACTGACTGTTTTAGATATCATTCTTTTTCAAATTTAAGATGAATCGCAAAATGAATGACAGCTTGAGGCTCGTCTTTAGCCTGTTCTTTTGGATGATGATATGCCAATCCGCACTGGCAAGAATTTTCAACGACAGAAAGATTGCTGAGAAGGTGCCAGCCGAATTGAAAAGCAAGGTCGATGCACTTCTGCAAGAAAAGCTACAAATTTTTCTTAGAACATTTTTTGGAGAGGATTTTGAGCATGCAACATCGCAAGTCGAAGAAAATTTAGTTGGAGAGAGCAGGCTCTACAAAGGAGGAGAATACTTGCATTTCCAGAGACCTCAAAGGGTTCGCAGAGGACTAAGCAGTGAGTGTTATCGATATTACCCAAACGAGTCGCTTAAAACATTATGATATAGGAAGGCATCGTACCACCCCTCTTCTCCCTTGATGTAGTAGGTTTTAACTCATAATACTTCATCATTATACAACCTAGCTTACGTTTGTATACAGCATTTGTCTTTTGTAGATAGGGGGTGAGAGGGGGCGGAAAACCCCCTGTAAAGCTAAACTGCTATTTTTCGGAAAACTGTCGTGAAATTTAGCATAGTTGTATATTTTTTATTGTATATTTTGATTGACAATTTTACAGCTAAATAGACCTAAAAATATCTGAATAAAAAAAAAAATTTTAATTCCAGTTCTGTTATACAATATAAATGCCTATTAGATTTTTGTCGGAAATTTCTCGGAAGTTTCTCGCCCCACTTATGAATATTCCCATCTACGCCACTGTCTCGAAGCAATTCGTTTGACAATTTAGTGTGACTTCGAGGATATCTGATCCTAGTTACACTGAACCTAGTCTCAAGAGAGTGAATCCGAAGGCAGCATTGCTTCATTAGAAAAATCCTGAAAACTTCAAAGCTAACCCTTTCAGTGCACTTTTTGCTAAGTGCAAATTTCTGTTTAGATATAATTAGATATCGAGAAGAGAAATTAAGTCATTATAACAGATGATATCTAGACGAAACTTAGTGACTTTCCAAATCCCAATATCGTGTCTTAACTTTTCAGACGAGACATCGAATTCATCAGCACCCTTAGATGGTGGTTACTCTAGCTGGTCTACATTTGGCCCATGCAGTGTCTCTTGTGGTGGTGGTACACAACAAAGAATTCGCACGTGTAACAACCCTTCCCCGGCGAATGGTGGAAATAATTGCTCTTTGCTTGGAAATTCCAAAGAAACGCGGAGCTGTAATGTATTTCCATGCATGGCAGGTCTGTATGGATCTCTACAGATAATTTAAATATAGAAAGAGGCATGTTCATTTAGAAAATGAGAAGTTATCGCGACTTATCCAAAGAACATGTGCCACTTTCATTTCTTGCAAACTAACAATGGTCCATGCAACACATTGCAACCTAACTAAACCAAGGATGGTGCGCTTAAAGATAACTTTGTTTCTTAACGCCCTGTATATCTTTTTGTTTACTTGCATCAACGGTTGTTAGATAATACCCCAAGGATGATGTAGAAATATAAAGGTTTTTTCTTTACGAGAAGGAACAGTGCAAGCCGTATTGCCTAGCAGAGCCATAAGCTAGGGTCATTCAACATTATACCCCCAAGCAATTTAAGGGTAGCTAATAAGTGAATTAAACATCTCAAGTTCAAGTTATCTGTTAATGGCTGGATGAAGTCACTAATAATTTAGCCCGCTTACTCGTTTTTGACTGAAACATTCTTTTTTCAGAAAGCTACACATTGAAGCACTTTAACCCACTGCCAAAAGTATCACTTCTCGAGCCGTGTGACGTCAAAAAATTCACGATAGAAAAAACGCATTACTTTGCCGTGGCATACATGACAGAACTGCACGTGTTCAAATGGAACCAAACCAGACAGACGTTTTCTCTTCATGGTCCAACAATTCCTTTACATTCAGCCTATTGCTTCGACGTTTTCAGTAAGGGTGAAGATCACCTCATGGTCATAGGAGAAGGCTTCAAAGTACCCTACCTAGAAGCAAGCGTTTCTAGGGTTCTGAGGTACAATAAGCAGACAGATACATTTGATGACCGCGACAAAATTATCATCCCCGTATCATCACACGAGAAAGTGAAAACATTCAAAGTCCATGGAAAGCCTCATGCTGCTTTTATTGCACATGCTAGCCAATGTAAGTAATTAAATGCAATAATGTGAAACCATGGATTGCAGAGGATTGAAGGGCCTAAACAGTTTTGAGGGGCTAAAAATGCTGAGAATGAAAAGCAAGACGAAGTTTTATATTGTTTAAAGTATATCTTGGAAAAAATAAGGACTTATCTCTCACATTCTCCTTCCCCTGCTTCTGCGGCCCCTGTATAAAAAGGCTTCGTTATACCAGAACTAGTAGGTTTTACAGGGATTAAGAAGTTATGTTGTGATGATACGTAGCAATTTTTCCGTACAAGGGGCCTTTTTTACTAAAATTTTCAACATGATGATGCTGGTTGGGACTTTGCCCCTCGCCCCACCATCCACAATGCCCTGGGCCATATCTCATGGTAGAATGCACCATATGCTCCTTAGCAAAGTACCAGTATAGTAGAAGGGTCAATACATACTCTGGCTCTGTACATACACTGCAAATGACAAAACTTCACCATAACTAACCAAGAAAATCATAACAGCCGATATTACATTAGGTGGTATGTCCCAAGTACCTCTCAAATGCACAGTGCTCTCGTCTGTCTTGAGAAATGCAAAAACCATTTGATGAAATAAATCTTTTTTATAGCTCCTGGATTGGAAATAACAACGACAGCCTGTGATACGAACACTGCCATCTTGAAGTGCGCACCTGACGCAAGGATCACAATAAAGTCTGCTTTCTACGGGCGAAAGAGTTGGTCTGTGTGTGCCCACGGCTGGTATTTCAATATCAATGAGTGTTCTGCACCAACAGTGTTTCCCACCATTGCTGCTTTGTGTGACAACAGAAGTTCCTGTACCATAAAAGCTCCACCAGATGGGGTACCAGATCCTTGCCCGGTGTTCACAAAATATCTTACTATTGTGCATGTTTGTGACAGTAAGTCTGTGTAGATATAAAGAAATTTTAATATCTACGTCCATATGTATTTTATAGACTTGGCGAGAGATTGCAAGCCCTTTGCTCCGTTAAAAAAGCTTTGCTACAGTTAAGCAATCATATGGAACTTTGAGACAACCACGTAGCTGTATATGTTGCCTAAGGGGCCAAACTCAAGCAAGAACCATACCTGAGGGGGGCAGGCTTTAAAACAAGAAAACAGATATAAAACAAACATAGATATTTGGACTAAATCAAGATCATGGAATTATAAATATGCCAAATTTTCAAAATGTCTTTTGGAAAAACTGTAGCCAGAGGAGGCAAGTTGTTGCCAAAATTATCATGCCCCCCGCTTTGAGATTTACTTAAATGTCCATAATAATGAGTTTCAACCATTTACTCTGTTGTTCAGAATACAAGAAGACCTGGAATACAACTAAAAGAGTTTGAAATCCTGTATTAAAACGTCTAGCAATAGAGTACCATATAAACAAAAGCCTTAAAAAAATCGGAGCCCTGGAGGAAGACTTTGGTTGACATACCTCAAGAAAATTGAAATTTATAAAAATTTAAGGGTCCACAAGTTACGTTGAGAGTCTTCAAATGAAAGTATTGCGAAATTTAAGCTGGAGCGTTGGGGAAAAGTTGAAATTTAACTTACTAACTAGGTTATTATTTTCAAAAGACTTTCTTGTTTTCTTGTTTTAACGTGAACTGGGATGTTTTAATCTCGCTTCTATTTAACAGAATTTAAATAAGTCTTTATGTTTCTGTTAAACACGGTTTGTGAAATAAAGTTCTAAGTTCAATAAGCTTGGATTAATAAGCAGATTACCGAAAAATGGCGCGTACGCTTTTTGTAATAAAAATGAAATGAAAGTTTGCACAAGATGTCAAACAGTCATTTAAAATGGCTGAAAATGACCAGACTTGCCCACAATCGTTTTAGTCTGTTTAAATGTTAGCTTAAGGCATTCAAAGCCCTGCAAGAAAACATGGCAAAATTCGCAAAACTCCAAATCCGTATTCTGAACCCAATTGCCGCTTTAATTTGCAATGCCTTTCACACAGGCTGATTTATCATTAGACCACTCTATTCCTTTTTTCTATCTAATATATGGCTCTCTCTTATCAGAACAGAAACACTGGCGGCACGACATGGATTTATTTCTTTTAAGGCACACGATTGGCACTGTCAGTGTAATTACCATTGTTCTACTCTGGTATTCAAGAATTATCCTATGTAGACATTGAATTATTAAAGGTTGTTTGGAAATCAAGTTTAAACGAAAAGGAGTATGTTACTTAGGTTTAAGAAATTGGGGACATGACTATTGGCACAATAACCTTTCTAAAAGTATGTTTAAGATTTGATTCGGTTCTAGTAGGCCAAGGTATACTTTAAAAAAGACGTATTTTTCCCCATTTTCTAGGATACAGTGTAAAAACAAATCCAAAGATTTATGTGTGGGAGAATAACGCCTTCCAGCTCCTGTTGAATAACAAACTTGAAGTCTATGGTGCAACAGACATTGAGGCATTTTCCATTCACCACAAAAGTTTCCTGGCTGTTGCAAATTCCAAAAATGACGAAGGGGAAACTCAAATTGATTCTGAAATCTTCATCTATTCGCCAACAGCTAGAGCTTTTGAATCTTTCCAGAAACTAAGAACAGAGGCTGCAAATGACTGGGAGTTCTTCTCAATTGGCGAAGGCCTAACAACGGAATACTTTTTAGCTGTTGCAAACAAGTATAAAGTTGATTCAAAACAACGAAGATTTTATGAAACAGAATCTGTTATTTATAAATGGAACTGGAATCTGTTTGTGCCGTTTCAATGCATAAAAACTACAAATGCACAGAAATGGAAATCAATTAAAGGTAGCACATTTATCGAATTTTTATTGGATAACTTTGTTGAATGGTAAGGAAAATCAGGTTACAAACCTATCACTCCCGTCATGTTATAAATGACCAGAAAATTGGACTTTTTTAATACATTTTTCAGCATAAAGGTCAGTTGGATGGTTATCCTTTCCAATTTTTGCAATAAATTGATCATGACCTCTAAAAACCTTCATGCATTGCCAGCAATTTACACGAAGTACTTTGTAATACACGTCATGCCAAAATGCCTTGCATTTAGCATATTTCTTTCGCGCATATTTCAGAGCTATTAAGAGAAACAAATTGCATTGAAATTTATTATCATAATACATTATACATTACTAAAAATGATTAAGATGATAAAGTTTGGACTAGCGTGATATACGAATTTTCCCAAAGCTCTGAAATTTAATAATTCCTTTGTAAAGGGGAATGCTTATACTGCCTGATATTCAATTACAAGATATACTGTGACTCTGTGAGCAAGTATGTTACATTAGGAATTTCAGAATTTCAGAGTTTGTATGTATTGGAATTGCTATGAAATTGCTACAAAGATATAATGAGCACAAGAAAGATACAAAATAAAATTGATTAAAAGGCACTTCCTTAATCGTATGAACATCGATTTCCAATATTTTTATCTGTTTTCACTTCAATGAACCACATCTTTATTCCCCTTCCCCTCTCTCCATCCAACACAACTCTCAACGAGACAATATGCGGTGACGTCAGCTACTATCTTGTTTGTAGGAAAAGATGGCCGATTTCTGCTGGCTCTTAAAAGTGGAAACAATGGAACTATTTCTTATTTTGGTTATGATGGTTGGCGGTTCTTTCGCTACAAGACGAAAGAAGACTTTCCTGGGTCATCACATTCGATTTCTCTTATATACAGCTTTAGCATCGACAACCAGACAATGCTTTTAGCTCATCGTAGCGATTATGCAAATAATGTCTCCAAAACATCAAATCTGTTCGAAGTAAAGTTTGTTAAAGAGTTTGCCAAGTTTTCAATGATAAATCATACATTGTCGAAAATCCACGAGGTTAACGGCTCACTGAATAGGCTTTCGGCTAGAGTAGAATCGATGATTGAGAATATGGTCATGCTTAATGGGACAAACAATATTTCAGGTATGGTTGTAGAATTACTTCTTCTGTGTACGCTGAAAAGTCTGAGAACAAGTCCTTATAAACATTCTTTGATCTGTTACACTCGGTAAAACAGCGTAAGGTTGAAAGTAACCTATCAGGAATCGAATAAATATTGCTGATATTTGATGACAACAGTGATAGACTTGAGGAAAATAAAGGAATAAAGCTCACGTCTAAACGCTTTCCTTATTTTGTTTATTTCTTGATGGGTTCTTCCAAGGCTTTGTCGTACTGCTCTAGAATGCATAGAAGCTTCTTCTGACTCATTTGTAGTCTGCTAATTTTTATGACTATAGATTACTTTCATCGCGCTTGAATATCGTTTTTCAATACGTCTTAAGTTTGCAAATTGATATGAGACGCCATACCTGTAAGGATGAACTCGAGAGAAGAAAACTTGAAACATAAAATGAAAGATGAAAGCTTTCTGACATTTAAGATGAAAGGTCTCTAAGGCTGAAGCACAAAAGTATGCTTTCTTAAATTTATTTCTTAGTAGCAATGTAAATCGCCTCTTAACCAGGTTTAAGTTCCATTTAGGCCACAAGACATTCGAAGATGTTACAGTTCTTGGAGATATTACAACAGTCAACGGGAGCTTTGGCACGGTACAGCTTTCAGCAGAAGATCAAGAGACAATAAACAGGCAAAGAACACTGCAGCTGGATATTGTCAAACGAGAAAGCGAGCTACAAAAACTTCTAGCTGAGTCACAAAAGTTGTTAAGCAAGACTAAAAATCAAGTTGTAACGGGTGATTATGAGTTCACAGGACCTATTGTAATCAATTCGTTGACGGCAGCCGATATAAAGGTCTCTGGCACTGTGAATCACATCGATGTTAATAGATTGGCTAATAATGCATTATATATCGATCAAAGTTATACTATTTGGGGAAACAAAACATTTTCTGATGATGTTATTTTCAGAAAAAGTCTTACGGTTAATGGACAAATCGATGGAGTCAACACTTCAGACCTTGTGCTCCTCACTACAGACCAAGTTATCTTCGGGCGAAAAACATTCGCTGGTGATGTCACCTTTAACGCAAGTGGAAGTTCATGGAAGAATTTAGAAATCAGAGGCCTTGTTAACGGACATAATATTTCTCATCAGGAACTGATGACCGTTTGGGGCGACCAGACTGTAACAGGTAATTACAACTTTTCAGAAAACGTCACACTAGAAAAGGATATGACAGTGGGCCTAGTCAACAGCAGAAATTTGACCAAACTGTACGAAGATGCAGTTCTGCTCCATTCAACGCAGAACATAACAGCACACCAAACATTTGCTGGTGATGTTGATGTCGAAGGTAGTTTGATCATGGCGCCTGGAAAGCTAGTAGATGGAGTTGATGTTTCAGCACTAAGCCAGGATGTGCTAAGCAGAACTAAAGACCAAAATATCACTGGATCAATCCATTTCAACGGCAATGTGTCGTTCAATGATGCATTGCGGGTAGAAGGTTTGATAAATGGAATTGATGTCGCGAAAGATATTGTTTACCTTTCAAAAGACCAGGTCATCACTGGAGACAAAGTCTTCATTGGAAATTTAACCTTGCATGATAATATTGATGTGGCTGGTTTGGTAAACGGAGTCAATATCTCAGGTAACTACTGGTTTTTTTTAAGTTTTCAAGAAGAAACTTCAAACTATAATAAGGTTGTTATCTTGAAATACAATCAAGATAATGATTTGCATGAAAGCGTTAAAGGATAAAGGTTTAACAACAATAGATTCGAGGTTCAATTGATGTACATAAATTATCATACATTTAACCTTATTATACACATGTAGGCACAGGTAATTTTCTTAGTTTCTCTATCAAATACCCATAACAACATTTCTTTTAATTTAAATTGCTTTCACTTTTAAACTAAATGGTAAAGAAAAGGCAAAATGAAGTCATTCGTGGATCTCTGAAACCAAAGATCAAAAAGCACAGAATAAGATGAAGTTGAATGATTTTCCAGCTAGAAAAGGTTGTGTTTTCTTTCACAGGTGATTTGATGACGGTGAGTGATGACCAAGTCATAACTGGTCAGAAGACTTTTGATAATGACTTGGAAGTACAAGGGGACATAATGATGGAGGAAAATATGACTGTGGATGGCGTCGACGTTTCAGAATTAGCTGAAAATGCGATGTACAAGCACATTCCACAAACAATTACCGGAGATAAGGTATTTGAAAGAATGAATGTAAACGACATGACAGTGAAAAGCAACAGTAGTTGCTATATACTTGAATTGCTGACGAATCTTACTGACAAAACCGTGAAAACAAACACACCAGCAAACATAACTGGTACAAAAACCTTCACAAAGAAACTTTCCATCCTAAATGACTTGAATGTAGCTGGGTATTTGAATGATGTTAGTGTTCCTCAAGACATGGTTCTATTGAAAAATCCTGGCATCATTCGTGGCGTGAAAACATTTCAAAATATTATTGCTATGATGGGCGATGTCAAAGTAGAGGGGACAGTAAATGGCCAGAATATAACAGAACTGTATCAAACTGCATTACGTTTGACCGGAGACCAAGTGATCACTGGGAAGAAAACCTTTAAAAATGGCATCAGAGTCAAGAAAAATTTAAATGTTACAGAGTCGTTGAACAGCATAAAGATACCTGATGATCTTGTACTGCTGAAAGGAAGCGAAGAAATCCGCGGACATAAAACCTTTGGAGGACCTGTTCATGTTGAAAGTTTATTTGTGGATGAAATGACTGTTCATGGCTTGATTGACGGAGTGAATATTACAGAGCTCAACCGAACTCTCATTCGGAAGTCTGGTGACCAAATAATAAGGGGTGACGTATCGTTTGAGAAAGGCTTCGTCGTCACTGGGAATTTGAACACTGGTGGAAATATCAATGGGTATAATTTGACTGCATTGAATGAAGATGCGATGAGAATCACAGGAGACCAAGTCATAACTGGAAGAAAGGTATGTTGCACGAAGTACCCCAGTTTTTGCAGCCATTTGCTTTATACTTTCTTCCTGTGAACTGGTTTTAGTAAAATAACTTTTCAATGTTCAAAACTTCAAACACTTCCATCTTTTAAGGTTTTTTGTCGTGCTGCTACTCTCTTGCTTTTCACGTTTCAATAAGGAGCCACAAGAACCCTTTGCGAATCGATAATTTAAATTGTTTTGTTTTGAGATCATTATAAACTTATACTTTCCCTTTATAGACATTTGCAAGCTCCGTGTCAGTTACTGGTACATTAACAGTTGATGGAAGAGTAGATAATGTCAATTTAACCGAACTTTCTTTGAACGCTGTTTCTTTGGATGGGGACCAGAAAATTCATGGTCAGGTAAATTTTTCTTCGGACGTCACAGTGGAAGGCAATGTCGAGGTTTCTGGTCTCGTGAATGGCATCGATATAAATAGGCTTCAAAATGATGCCTTGTATAAAGTTGGTAATCAAACTATATTAGGAAAACTCGCCTTTAAGAACTTGACTGTAAAGGGAGACGTGGATTTGAATGGGACAATAAACGACATTGATGTATCAGAAGATGTTGTTAAGTTGCATGGAAATGAAGCAATGGCAGGTCAAACCTTCGTAGATGATGTGTTGATCAGGGGGAACATGAATGTGACTGGGTTAATCAACGGGGTGAACGTAAGCCAACTGGATAAAGATGCTGTCAAGTTAAACGGTTTGCAGGTTATCGAAGCAAAGAAAACATTTTCTGATGACGTCATCATTCTCGGGAACTTTACTGTAGATGGGCTGGTGGATGGTGTCAATATCACTGAACTCAGCAAAACAGTACTTGATGTAGATAGTGACCAAATTATCCAAGGTTCTTACGTCTTTAAAGACAACATTACTTTTATCGATCCAATACAAATATCAGGCTTAGTCAACGACATTAACATCACTGATTTCAGTCAAAATGTTGTTACAAAAAGTACAAACCAGACAATTCTGGGAGAAAAGATTTTCAAGAAATTCAAATCTAAGAGGATGGACGTTGGAAATAATGTAAATGTGCAAGGCCTTATAAATGGAATCGATTTGTCAGAACTTGATAAAAGGACAGTGAGAATCTATGGCAAGCACATTATCAATGGAATTAAAACGTTTACAAAGAAAACTACTTTTGAAGGCAGTTTGATTGTTAATGGAACGGTTAATGGATTTGAAATTCCACAGGACCTCGTACTCTTGTCAGGGAATCAAACTGTTAACGGTAAAAAGACCTTTGAAAATGGCATTCGTATTGAAGGAGACCTCAGTGTTAGTCCAGGATCAACAGTTGATGGGGTCGATGTGTCTGAGCTAGCGAAAAATGCTGTGTATTTGAACAAAACCCAGATAATATCAAGCCCAATGCAATTTGCCACTGACCTCCACATACCTGAAATGAGGACCAATGGATTGGTGAATGGGGTGAACATTTCTAAAGAAATCCTGTTTTTGAAAAGTGGAAAGCAAGTTGTCACTGGTAAAAAGATGTTTGAAGATGTTGTCGTTGAAGGTGATTTGAATGCAGAAGGAAGAATAAGTGGTGTGGACCTTCACGAAATTAACCGTACCTCGATGTTTACTGACAGAGACAACGTTGTTACTAGCAAGAAAATCATCATTGGCGATGTTCATCTGAAAGGTATAAGATTTTTGCTCGTGTATATAAGTGTTTCTGATTGCATTTATAAGTATACTGTTCTGCTCTATGGGCCAAGGTATGCATAGCTCTGCCTATACAGCATTCAGTACTTTGTGACGATTGGTAAAACAGTAATTTTGATAAGTAATCTTTTAGATATATAGCTAGTATATTGAAACTGTCAAAATATATAGCTATTTAGCTTCACTTTTCTTTTTAGCTATCTACTCTTTTGTACCTTCGTAATATGATAACTGCGCTGAAATTATATTTATATATATACCTGTACCATATTTCTTGAAATAACCACTTCTTTTATTATACCTTGAAATAACTAGCAGGCTACAGCAATTCCGCCTGTATACGGGACTGAATTAGGTTAATTCGAGTAACAAAATCTGCCTTGCTTTTCAGAAAATGTAACGGCTAAGTCGATCGATGGTGTCGACAATCTTCAACAACATTACTTGACAGCAAAAGGCACACTAGATCCAATGATTTCAAAGCTAAATGCATCGGTAATGAAGCAGCAACAGGCAATTGATGGCTACGTAGAGTCAACACAGAGTAAGTAAGCTTCAATTTGAAATGTAACGTTCTTTGAATAGCTACCATGTCAAGGAAATAGGAAGGATTTAATTTGATTGTATTTACACTAAAACACGAGTAAAGCTGTTCGCTCTGTGTTATCTTTGGTGGAAAACGCGGAAAGTAAAAGTAAAGTACAAGAAAAGTAAATTTGAATGTACCAAATGTTACGCGTGAGCGTGAATATATTCCGTTAAAAAGGTAGAGACAATTAATCTAAATAGAAAAAAAAATTTACCAAAAGAAATGCATGCTTTTCCATTGTCGGTTTTATAGAATCTGATGTTCAACTGTATGCATAGAAATATTAGCATGACTAAGATGCAATAAACGAAGAACAATTCAGTGCAAAAATGATTTTGTAATGCAAAAATAAAAACACGATAACTGATATTCTGCTCAATAAAAGCATCCCTGAACAGTATTTTTGACATCATGACGTAAAATGTTGAGAGTCTGTTATTCAAATTGTAATCATTTTGAGAGATTCAGAAATGATCATGCAATTTGTCTTGATATCAATCTTTTGAGCTTCATTCCTTCATGACTTGCCGTGCATTAGAAACATGTATTCAATAACAGTTTCCATTTTTTTAGCCTTGAGGCAAAAGCTAGAATACTTTGTAAGTGAGCAGATAATGTCAGTGGATAGCAACGTAGCATCATTCGATGCCATTGGTTACAACGACACTGCAATGCTGATCACGGCTGACCAACGTACCAATAAGAACTCAACTATTTACAACAGAAATTCTGCTACCAAAATCTTTGTTCCGGCGAACAAGGTTGTTCTTTATTGCCTTTTCATCTCAGCACTTTTAAAAAATTTTAATGTTTCAATGCTATTTGGAATGGTTCACCATGTAGACCCATTATTATGGCCCTTTCCTTGTCTTGACAGTATCTAGAAAATAGAAATCAGGACAGCAACAGGGAAATCAAGAATTTTATAAATTAGGAAAGAATTATTTTTTTAGAGTTTTTTTACCTCCCATGACTAGAGCATTTATTCATCACTCTTCAGCAAGGCAATAAATATACAGTTATTGTTCTGATAGTTTTGGAAGGCTTTTGCCCCTTCCTGATACCAGTTTTTGTTGTGACACTTTTCATATTATTGGCATTTTATGAAACTGTGTGACAGTTACATCATAAATTCTCTTCCGTGTTCAGTGACTTTGCATTGTCAACAGCATTTGAAATCTCTATATTTGCCCTTTAAACATGCAGCATAACTTTTATTTTAACTATAATAACATTGATGGTTCTACAAGATACAAGGTTGTGTCTTGTTTGACATTATTCTTATCAAAATATGCAGAAAATTTAATTTGCTCGCCCAGCAGAGGCATAAATATCAGCTTTTTCAAATTTGGAAAACGTTTGTTGAAACGAAGGTATCCTACATTTGTGCATTATATTTTGCTAATTTCTTGCATAATAATATTATTGGCCTACTCGGTTTACAAAAGTTGTAAAGAGGATCCTTTTGGCAATAGTATCCATTAATGCTTAATTACGGGACGGCTACAGTCTTCGTATCTGCTATATCACAAACTAATCATATTCATTTGCTTTTTCAGATTGCGCTCTTTGGTGCTGCAGATATAAAGATATTCAATGAAAATGGCCAAATATACACAGCTGTGGCAAACAGCGACTCGTCAAATCCTGGAGCGGATCGAAGTGCCATTTACAGCTTGAATGTGAAAAACGGGTTCTCGTATTCGAAAAGAGATTCGTACGATACCAGACGACCAAAAGTTGTTCACGTTACGGCATTCGGTAAAAGTCATATCGTGACGTTTTCAAACACGTACAATGCAACATCATCCACACCCAACTGTGTATCCACAACTCCGTTGCTCTACAATCTCTCAAGCGGTCTTTTCCGTCCATTGGTTTCTTTCTTTGGATGCGGCATTGTGAAAGTGATCACAAAGCAGATAGATTCAAAGCACCTCTTCGTCGCCTTTATCCAAACAACAGTACATGGCGGTAAGGAGGTACTAGTGTACACGGTAAGTGACAAGGGGGTGTATGCTCCTGCGCAGACGATCACGACTTATGTTGCAACAGATCTGATCTTCCTCGAAGCAAATGGAGAACTGTTCCTGGCCATTGCTAACCAGTACCAGTCAAGTGATGTTTCCGTAGAGAAAGACGCTCGAGTTCCTATTCTAATATACCGGTGAGTTACAGATCATAGATAAATCGTTAAACTCTATTTATGTAAAGACATCATTAGAAATGAGTGAAAAGGACAGCATACTTACCCATAAAACTGTCTTCTCTCCCTATCAACTTCTACCTCTTTTCTAGTGTACCTCCTGGCCTTTTAAGCTTATTTGAGCAAATAAATGTAGAAATAGAAAATGTATTCAGTCAGTCAGTCAGTCATCTTGCTAATCATCATGAATGTATCTAGTAATTATTATCGGAGTTTGTCTTTTAGGCATGACAAAGCTCTGAAACGGTTCATTCGATACCAAGATCTTGTGATTCTTGGATCGCAATATCTTGATACATTCACAATCGACAATTATGCTTATTTGATTGCTACGAGCAAAGATCAAGGCACTACTATTTTCCAGGTGAATGTTTTCACTTTTTTCACATAAAATTAGAAAATTTAAACAACAGGAGGGTCATAAGTAACACTATTAAAGAAAACGCAGGATTTGTGTCTACCCTTAACATAATAACTAACTTGCGTCAATGATTATGAAACTCTAATTCCATTTGCGCTTTAATTTGTGATAGCAGACCGCGAATGGTTATTTGATAGACGAATTTGATAATCATTTTTGACTGACTCATCTTTCTGGTCTACCTCAGCGTATCATATTCGTAGAGTTTCTTGGGCCTACCTTAAATTCAGTTTAAAGTTCAAATCAATAATCAGTAGATTTAATGACAATAATAGAAGGTTTTAGGAAATCAAAGCTTTTTTTAGAAACCAATGCCGAATTAAGCCCAAATTTGGCTTGATGCTACAACATAAAAATCATCGACGTGGGAGACATATGGGCTAGGATGCTTCAGAGGGATTTTTGGATTTCTTTCTAGAACATTCTTAAGCTTTTATGCATATGCTAATGGCTACTAATCGATTTGAAGTTACTTTATACTGAAGATAGCAGTTGTATTATATAGCAGACACAATATAGCAATCAAGACAACGTTGTCCATTTTGACACTTTTCGACACTTTTCTTGCTGACTCGACACAACAGTAAGACAGCCTTGAATGGTAGCATTTCTCGCTGCTCCTAAGAAACTTCTAAGCCGCAAGAAAAGCAAATGCTTGCTACTTTAAATAATGCTGTCGTTTTTTTAGTTCTTTGGCAGTGGAAAATTTGCCAAAGTTAATTCAATTCGAAGCAAAGGAATGAAAAACGCAATCAAACTAAGAGCGTGGACAGTAAAGGATGAAATATTCGTTGGATTGTTATCTACAGAAACGGCAGATCACAATACGTTAGAAATATTCAGAGCTGTTAAAAGTGGTATGTCGAGGATATTTCTTACATTCTTTGATTTTTTGCAGAATTGTAGTTCTATTATGGATTAAAAACTAGCTCCATATTCAGCAAGCTTAAGATCAGAAAAGATTGAATGAGCTGATAGAAGTCATCACCGTCCTATTTACTGTTTGTTTATGAACTTTAGAGAGGTAAATTTCCCTGAAAAGATTAATAGGTAAATACTAATTCAGATATCATACTGAAATTCATAGATTCGATAAAAAAATTGAATAACTTTCCAATGTACGATTTCCTTACCAACACTATTACGAGCCTCAAAGCTATAAATTCTTCATCACGTTTTTGCCTACAGTGTTTTTAGTAGACTTAATATTTTATTTTTTCTAGTTCCTTTGACTGCAACGCAGCTGAGGGAAAAAATTGAAGCTGCCAAGAAAACTGGAGAGTAATAAATGTTGACTGACATTAAATTTTATAATTTGTACTAACGCTGTGTTAAGCCTAACATTTTACGAAAAAATTCCTTCAATGGATACGAAATATTGACCTAATGATGATAATGCCTCATGTATTAAAGATATTTGCTAAATGACACACAACTTTGCAGGTCCTCCGAGAAAGGGGTCAATGGCCATTACTTTTTCCTATAACATTAGAAATTTTTCAATGTCATTTTTATGGGTGTTAAATTTTCCCCTGTCCCCCTCTTTCCAACCTGTTTCGGAGCCCATGCTTTGCCATGTGAAGCCACTATTTCTTGTTTGATAAGCAAATCTGTAATAGAAGTATGGCTTGTTCTGAAAAAAATCACGAATAAGTGATTATTTTTGTAATTAATCATAATTTAAGAGTCACATGCAACGATAACTCAATAATGAAGTGAAATCCTGATGAGAGTTTTTTGCATAAGATCGACCAAGATAGGACGAAACCAAGATTCAATGATGATTTCCAAGGAATTTTAAAAAAACAGTAAGTTTCTCGATCAAGTTTTAGTACAGACCCCTTTGGCACGGAACATGAGTAGAATTGATTCATACAATCAAAGTAGGCTTATTGTAAAATTAATGATATTGAAAATTTTTTTTAACAATTATTTTAGAAAATATTTGAAAGTTCAAACTTAGATAGTAACAGTAAATTTCTGTAACTCGCTAATTATTGATTAAATTAATTGTAGAATTTAAATTGCATTTTGATAAAGAAAGTATTTCGCTGAAGCATATGCTCAAAATGAAAACTGATTAATTAAATCTACGTTTATTAACTGTAATTTTTGAACAAAATTTTTTAGGGGTAGCTAGACTCAATACCATGAAGAAATAAATGTGAAATAACATATATCAGTCGATATTACAGTATAAGCAACCCTAATTTTATTTTTCTATATATATTATGTATTATCTGATTTTCTTTATTTTAAGAGGAAGCCCGATCTATAAAGCAACGCAAAGATTAAATAAATGACAATTTACGCAAGCTTTGAAACAATGCCTTGCACGAATTTCTTTTTCATTTTCAGATATCGCTGCATAATTATACAATAGCATGACAATTATTTTTAACAGTATAAATGAATGAGTTGATCATGTAAAATTTATTAGAAAAATCGAAAATATATTTTACACCTGAATGGTAATAATGACACAGTGTATTTTTTGTTTTCGGTCACTGGTATTTTGAGCCAACGATTTTATGAGACCCTGTATATTATACTACCAATTTTATTTAGGAAACTTGATACCTTTATTGTGTTGAAAAACCATAATTAAAGACACACACACCATCATTATTTGTTCTTAGAGTTTTGCTGCATTTCGGCAGGCGCCTCAGCAAGAATTGAGAGTGATCTTTGCGTTCCTCTAAAGTTCGTTAAGTTCAGGTTCAGGTTCTGTAGATTCATTGCGTTGAACTCGGTTCGTTTTTCGCCATTTGAATTGCCCCATTCTTCCGTGGTCTAGTCCTTTGGTGAATACGGCCTCTATTACCTAGCCTAACAGCGCATCATTGCCACTAGACGAAAGTGTTTTTAATTGTATATTTTGTCGCACTCCATCGTGTTTTTCTTCAATGTGCCTCTGGCTCAAATTGAGGTTTTGTCCTCATACTTCTTTATATGTTCGTTTATTTCTTCCCCTATGTTTTTCGCCGTTTCACCAATATATAACCCGTCATTATTTCCTTGTCTGGTGCACCCTTGACATTTCATTTGATAAGCAATCCTTCTGCTCTTACATTAAGGTAATGTAATGTGTCCATACAATTTTCCTGCTCTTTCAACCAATCAGACTTTCAGTTCTGCGTCTTTCAGTGCACTTCTGCATTTTTTGCTGACTCTTCATTTGGCGTTGCTTCCACAACCATAGCTGTTTCGTGACCACCCTTTTTATACCATTTAAATCTTTCCCTTCTGTGCCAAAATTTATCCCTGTACATCGGACACTTTCTAGTTCTATCACGTTCAACTGTCGTATCGATTACTTCCTTAGATTTCTTATAGTACAACACCCTGTCCTCTCGTGAATGGAATTGTCTAGTTTCCATACTGCTCGACCTGATAGTCATAAATAAGCATGATTAATAGTCGTGAATTAGCATGATTAATATTTTCAAGTAAAAGGTTAGGGTTAGGTTTAGGGTTAGGGTTAGGTTTAGGGTAAACTAATTACGTCATCAGGTCGAGCAGTATGAAAACTAGACAGCTTCCTTGTGAATATCCTGAAAACTTCATTCTGTGATTGTAATGTTGCACGTGGGCTGATCTTTCCTTTTCATTACATTTCTCGTAATGCGTACAAGATCCGAAACTAGAATGCTTATATTTGTTTGCATAGAGAGGGCTGATTCTTTGCTGATGACTTTTTGACTTGTCATCTGCTTCATATAGTAGGAGTGAAGGATTTGGTACTTTTTGTCACCTTCAGTGTTAACATGTTCTATCCACAGCTCCAAAACAGATCACCTTCTGTTCTCATGGTTTGATGAGTAGTTTATTGTTACATGGATACACTTATGAATTGACTTGGCAATTTTCTGGATTGATTTTATTGCTATTTCATCCGCTTCTTTTGTTTCTACCTGTCATCAACGTCATCAGCACCACGCCGTACCTAGGATTGTCATCACAATGACCACGTACCTAGGATAATTGTCACCAACGTATCACTGTACATCCTGACTTTTATTCCTTTGCCTTGATTAGGGTAGCCAGATTGGCTTTTTTTAAGCCAAATTTTGCTATTTTGGCTTTTTTTCGATTGGTTTGGCTTGCAAAATTTTCATTTGGCTTATTTCTTATTTTTGGCTTCTTTTTGGCTTTTTTTCGTCCATAGTAGTCAACAATTTTTTTCTCAAAATTTGTCTGGCATTTCTTACTTCAGACGAAATGAATGCCCTTTCTGACCTCATAAGGTCAGCGAGACAATAATAGCATTTCCAGCAGACTATTTTCTCATTGAACTACACACATCATGTGTTGTTCTGTGACGTATGACGGCATGACGTTTCCGGCAATGAATCACAATGGCCAGGGTTATCCATATTTTGTTGTTTTGAATGTGAGGCACCCACTTATGAGGTTCGTTTTTTCAAAAATCATAATATAGAATAGTAACACCCTTTTTAATTGCATTTTTCCCGAATTAGAAAGCACAAGCACTCTATAAAAGGGCCGTTGATAAAAAATTTTATAATCTAAATTCGAACAAACCAGTGGATGTCTTATTTATGTTACGGTACAATTTTCAAGAAAGGTTAAAATGAGTCTCAGCAAGTCATTTAAAGGTACAAAATGTCAGCAAGCCAACCTAAAGTCTCAAACCTCAAGCAACACCTCAACCCTGTTCCGTTACAAGCTGCCGAAAATTTTTTGGTCAAAAACCAAAAAAAGGCGGAGAAACAAAGAAATTAGAAATTCAATTTGCTGTCGCCATAGCATGCCACAGTGCAATCATGTCCATAGACCGTATTGGAGAGATAATAGTACGTGGTGGAACTGGTTCAAAGTTAGAGAAAATGAAGCTGCATCGCACAAAGTATGCCAATCTGATAAAGAATGTTGTTTCATCAGCTTTACACGAAGATTTGTGCAAAGATATGACTGGTGGAAAGTTTTGTGTCATGATTGACGAGTCGACAGATGTTGCCTGCTTGAAGTACCTTTGCGTAGCAGTGAGATTTATAGCAAGGTGGAGAAGAAGATTGTCACTGCCTTTGTTGGTTTGATACCAGTCGTCAGTGCAACTGGAAAGGATTTGTTCGACGCCATGAAAGCTTGTGTGGAGGCTGCCTGGTTGAAGATGAGTGGCTGTGTTGGGTTTGGCAGCGACGGAGCATCAGCCATAGTTGGTGAGCATGACTCAGTTTGGTCCAGGGTCAGGACTGAATCGCCCAACTGCAACATAATGAAATGCATATGCCATTCCTTGGCCCTTTGCGTCAAGCATGCATTCGAGCAGATGCCATCCCATCTTGGCTTCCTTTTGAGTGAGATTCCGAAATGGTTTTCTAAGAGCACCTTGCGACGGGAAGCATACAAGAAGCTGTTCGACATCGTCAATGAGAATAGTGAGCGTGCAAGCTTTCCCAACCCTTACCAGAAGTTCTCACAAACATGTTGGCTGGTGGGAGGGCTAGTCATTTTCAACATCTTAGTCAACTGGCAGGAGTTGAGAGCCTACTTCTCCATTGCAGAGCTTGAAGGGGATGCTAAAGTGCGTTACAAAGCCCGCTTGATTGCAGATATGCTACGAGATCCTATAAATCTCCTATACTTCCACTTCTTATTTTTGATTGTAGACGAGTTTGAAAGGGTGAATATATTTTTTCAAGCCACAGATATTGATCCTCATGGCATGATCAAGGAGCTAAATATTTTCTTCGACAGTCTCAAGAGGCGTGTGTTCGATGTAAATGAAGTCCAGCTGCTACTTGCGAAAGTAGATTTTGGTGCTAAATTTCTATTTGAAGCTGATGCACTGGTAGACAACAACAAAGAAAGACAATTCCATGTTATTAAAGGTTATGAAGGCCAAGGGAAGGTGCGACAAAATGCTTCTAGAAGCTACGAGCCAAGTGAGCAAACGCCTTCCACAATCAAGGGATGTTTTTCAGGCTTAAAGCTATTTGCATCCATCAAGAGTGCTTAGTCATATTGCTAGAGTGCCTCTTGCAAAGCTTCCAATGCAGCATTCGATTGTTGACAAGCTTTCCGAAATTGATAACCAATACCGAAACATTTTCTTTGTCAATTGGAGAGAGGAACCTGTCTTCAAGGATGGAATACCTCAAGAAGCTGTAGCATTTTGGTCTGGTGTTCACCAGTATCAAAATTCAGTACAAGAATTCCCCTTCACAGATCTAGCAGCGCATGCTCTTGCCTGCCTTACCACCCCTACCAGCAATGCCGTTGTTGAGAGGATTTTCTCCTATGCTACAAATGTGAAGACAAAGAACCGCAACCGAATGGGTGTCACAATGGTCGAGGCCATCGTTCGCATTCGCAGTCAATTGCACTTTGGTGAAAAATGTTGCAAAGACTTCGTACCAAGCCAAAGAATGCTTTCCTTGTTCAACTCAGATATCCAAGTATCCTTGTATCCAAGTGCTGTGTCCAACAAGGACGAAGATAATGAAATTGTCCTTGCAGACTTTGTGTAGATAATGATTCACTCCATTTGTTAAAACTTTAACTTCAAGCATGTAATTTTACAAAAGCTTTGCTGATACGTGATATGAATGAAATGAGCAGGCAAATACAGTAGATTTTCAAATATGCATTTGGTGTTTTTCTCTTTCTCCATCATACAAACTATTGTGTGCCTACTTAAAGGTCTATGGTGGCTTTAGATCACGTTTACATTAACGGAAATATGCGTCACAGGAAGTCCGTCGCTACAGTTGGGTGAGGGGGGTGGAAGATACCCTCCAGACACAAAAATTTGTTTAAAAAAAAGTCATTTTTGGCCATGAAGGGGGTATTTCGTCGGCGAATTTTTCATTATACGCCCATTTTGTCGCCAAATTCGTCCTGGACACCCCCCCCCCCCCTCCAGAACAAGACATCTAGCTAAGGCCCTGGTCATAGGCATCGCAATTTCAAAAATTATAGTGTAAATGGTTATTAATCTTTGCTTGAATTAGATGTTTTGAAAAGAGCTTTATATGCCAGCAAAAATATAAAATGCAGGAATTCAGGTTTCTTTCAAACATATTCGACAAACTTAAAAGTGACAATGATTTATTAAAACCATCTTTTTCAAAAATTTGGTACCTACATGCCAGGATTAAAAGTCGTCTATATTGCCTACTGAAGTTTCACTTGCATCAGAAATATGAAGTTGGTGTGATTTCTACTGTGAAGCCAACATACTCTTGAAAAATATCGAGTTTTGTCCCAAGGATTTTACAAATATAGGTAAATCCACTGTTTTGGATAATCTCCTGCGCAGTCACTAGCTGTCTTCGCGGAGGAGATTGAATTTGGCTTATTTCTGACCAATCTGGCTTGTTTTTTGGAAAATTTGGCATATTTCCCACCATACAAATCTGGCAATCCCACCATACTTTTTCTGCCTAAATAATTTATTTTCGAAACAAACTATATATGGTCAGAGAACTGACAACCAAAAAGTGCTTTTCACAGATCGAAGCAAAATTTACCGAGTAAGACAAATATAATTGGGGTTGTTGCACCCCTTACACCCCCTGGTAAATCTATCCTTGCTACTGTTCCTTCCTTTGCTTGCCAAAATACTTGTTTGTCACAAAACTTAAGCAAAATAGATTAAATTTAGCAATGCTCAAACTGCTTGATACTTGCGTCACAAAAGCAGCTATTTCGGGAACCGGATGTGGCTAGCACAAAAAATGAGACAGGAAACATAACAGTATAAAGTTGGAGCTTGCAGAATCATCCTGTTCCCAGCTCAAAATAATTGATAGTAAAGTTCGAAGGCCGAAAGTATTGGAAGAAGACAAGATAAAAGCAAAGATGAAAACATCCGCGCTGCTAACAGCGATACTTATTACCATTCGTCTGGTTCATGTTAAAGGTATTGCTTTTATCAAAATTATGGTTTGTATTTCCTTTGCTTTGGGAATGTCGATTGTGATGATTTAGCTCAGGTCTGCGCCTCTCGTCAGCGACATGCCTGATATTTTAGAATATGACTAAAATAAATAAGTTTTAGTTTGGAAACACCCAGCTTTAGTTATGCACTGCAAACTGTCGCACGCACCGAAGACTAGAATGTTTAGGTGGACACCGAAGGCAGGGGCGCGCACAAATTCAATGTTGTTCTCCACACTAAAATTTGAAGTTTCACGCAAAATTGACAATAGCATCATTTTTGAAAACTTCTTTTTGTACGCCAGATGAAAAATTTTATTTTTTAATTCTTTGGTTAACCTCGCACTGTTTTGGGATTTTTAATAAATTAATTACGAATCTCGTCTCAAACCTCAAACCATAATAAGATTCGATGAAATTGTAGACACAAATAGCAGACCCAAAACTAGAATTATAACATTCCCTACTTTCTTGTTTCGTTTTTTAAAAACAATATTAACAGAAATAAATATAAAATATTTATAGTTTTCTGGCCCATATTGTCTTGACAGTCAAATAAAAATGTCTTGACAGTCAAACTACTTCAAAAATCTTCAAATATGCATATGTAGAGCGGTAAAGACAACATTGATGGGGGAAGGGGCCCATGGGCACAACCCTGTCAAAATTCTGAAAACGTAAAACTAGAACAGCCAATCAACTTCAGCGTCCGGACCGGATAACAAGATCCGGATGATTATAAATTTCAAATTGTGATGCGATTGTAACGAGAACGTACTTCGCTTCGCTGTTGTGTTAAAACTTGTGGTATGTGTGGTAGGCAATTCAATCCATGAAATATTTTCCTGAAAATCCCTTAATATCCTATGAAACAAATATTGCAAAGGAATCACGCGATTAGAGCTCATTGGGTGACGAAAAGGCCAGTATAGACCTATCTTGGCATAGATCCATAGTTCAAAAGTAAGATATTTCTTCCCTTGGAAAAATGGATCTACCAAGCGTAGACTTTATAGTATAAAATCTATTTGTAAAACCTATAAGATTCTTATAAGGTTTTGCAGATGTGGGCTGCAAACTGATCAATATCTTGGTATTACCAAAATATTGATCAGTTTGCAGCCCACATCTGCAAAATGGAAAATGCGTAGAATTTTCAAATTCACTCGGTTTGTTGCCCACTATTATTGCCTGTCTGGAATTCTTTTTCTTCTTCTGCCCTATGTTCTCAGTTTCCTCATTTTATCAGTTACCTTTCTCAAAAATTGTATCTTTTGAGAACCCGAGCATAACGATATGGATTTATCTATGTCTAGCAATATCAATTATTTTGCAGCATATTCTGAAGGAATCGTTTTTACTGGACTAGAGGGGAGCAAATCTTTAAAGCCAGTCATTGTGGGCAAGTCCTTTATCATTGACTGCAACGTGAACAACGAAAATGTCGAGAAGATTTCACTTTATAGAAGGATGCCAAATAACGTTAAAAAGAAGGTTGTAATGGATGGTAAAATTTACAAACAGAAAGAAAAAAACAGATTCGAGTTAACACTTACCAGCATCAATCAGGCTGGAATGTATCTGTGTGTTGCAGAACTTTACGGGACGAAGTATGAAAAACAAGTTCCTGTAATAGTGATTGGATTATGTAAGTGAGTTTAAATTTTCAAGCTAATAGAGAGAATGATGGTAAACGTAAAGGAGGGAATTCTGAACTTGCAACAGAGCTCGGATTGGTTATTATTTCTGAAAATAATCAATTTAACTAGCTGATTTATGAGTATTTATATCTTGCTAAAAATCATCTATCTTGCTATCATGTCGCAAACGTCAGTTGCAACAACGCCAAAGTCGAAGTAAGTTTTGGCAGATTCTTAGACAAACCTAGTTGAGGAAATCTCCTCTTATTCATAGGAATAATGAAATAATTCATAAAATCACAATAAGGAATCACATTCAAAATGAGGCATGGTAATACTGAAGAAATTGGTTTTCATTCCAGACAAATATAAGTAAATTAGTTGAAATCAAAGGCGTACCTAGAAGGTGGGGGTGTAGGGGTTGGGATGATCTTCACTTGATCCCCAGAATCCTTGGTTGGTCTGTAAAATTTTTCTATCGGTAGATGTAATCACCTATTTAAATTTCTTTCATCCTCTCCCTAGTCAGGAAGGTCAATCTAATAAATGTAGATTGGACAAAACAAATTTGTCAAGAGCAGAGCCGGGAAATTAACTAGGAACAGGCGCTAACTAGTTTTAGAAGGGAACTTTGGAAGCTCCTACAATAGCCATGCTAATATTAGCCATGGTGATTGCGGGGCGGAAGATTGCGAGTTAGGTTGTAACGAAAAAGGAATTTCAGCCATTGGCGGGGATAGAATGGGGGTGTAATTGCCCCCTCCCACTTTTGTCAAAACATGGTCCAAACATTTCTTCTAAAAATTGATAAAACTGCATTAGGTAGAGGTAGGCCATATTCTTAAAGTGCCTATGAAATGAAATTTCACATATAGTTTTTTGCAAGAAATTGAAACTTCTACATGTTGTTGCAATATAAAAAGAAAACTAACTCGAAAATTTGCACGTGAAAGTTTGTTTTTGGGGTTTTAAAAACAATGAGTGCGAGTGACAAAGCATAAGAAACAGTGACGTCACAAGGTTTGTAGTTGGTTCCGTCTTCACAGTAAACACTCCATACCACTTTGTCGGGGCTGTTAGTCAAACAATTGTGCAAATTGTGATACCAGCATGAAATTTTGCAAAAAGGGGTAGTTTGATACGCTGAAAAAGATAGGAAATGGAACCAACTGAAAATTGCGCCCTTTAGCTATTTTTAGACAGGGGCTCTTTGCCCCAAGCACCTAACGTAGGTATAGGTACAGAGCCGGTCGCATGGGGGGCGTGGGGAAGGTGTTCCCCCCTCCTTCAAAATATCCTGAAACCGGGCCTGTATAGGTATAGTAGAACGAAACTTTACAACACGTAAACCTTACAGTAGGTATAGGAGAACGAAACTTTACAACATGGGGCAGTTTGATACGCTACAAAAGATAGGATATAGAACATAACTGAAAATTGCCCCATTTTCAAATTTCAAACTGGGGTTCTTTGTTGCAGACCTATAAAGACGGTTTGACTGCATTTAAATCGTACTTTAGTACTACAGGACTAAACTTTGCAAAGAAGAACAGTTTGATACGCTGAAAAAGATAGGATATAGACCCCGAAAGAAAATTGCCCCCTTGGGCTATTTTTAGACTAAGGTACTTTACCGCATGACTCCACTAACGACGTTATTTTGATATCTCAGCCGAAAGTAGGTACAGTAGCAGGAAACTTTGCAATAGATGGCAATCTGATACGCAGAAATAGATAGGATATAGACTCCATCTGAAAATTGCCCCCTTGTTCTATTTTCAGGCTGAGGTACATCGCCAAGGATCTTACATAGACGGTATTATCGTATTTCAGTCGTACTTTGATACAATACTATGAAACTTTGCAAAAACCACAGTTTGATGCGCTAAAAATATTGGATATGTACCCTGACTTAAATTTGCCCCCTACGTGAATTTTAACGGTAGTTCAATTAACGACCTCCGTGTACTAAACGTCAACTGCTCCCGTGTTTGCAAACTTCGTTACGTCACAGATAACGGCGCTTTGTCACAGTCGAAAACGTTAAAATGGGATATTCAGCCTAAACTTTTAGACGGTTCCGCAAGAAGAAAGTCACCTCAACATATATCATTGAAATCAGCAGTTTTGCTTATAAAAAGTGTGCCTTTATCTAAACTTGTCAAATTTGTCTAAACTTGTCTAAATTTGTCTAAATTTGCCTTTATCTAAACTTGTCAAAGTTCATTTCATAGGAACTTTAAGATTTGCGTAGGCGCCGCTACTTATTTCAGCTACAGCACTCAGGCCGTGCCTTGTTTTCATTTTTCCTTAAAAATAACTTTATTTTGCAACAAAATGCACACATTGTGAGGTTGTTTTGAATAACTTCTCTTTTCAGTGGAGGATATCACCCCATTGCCTGAAGTGACATCAAAATTTTTAGCAATTGAGGTTGATAAGCAAATGATTGTTTCATGTCAAAGCAAAGGGCCTCGGACTTTACTTACTTGGTACAAAGGAGGAAAGAAGCTGACAGACGATCGGAGAATATCAATCATAAATTCTTATCTTACCTCCGGAGTTTCATCCAAGCTGACAATTAACAAGGCTCTAAGGAATGATTCAGGGATATATCGATGCAAAGCCACAACCAGTCTAAAGCCAGGATATTTCTCCTTCGTTGACGTTAAAGTTGCTGTTAAGGGTAAATATTTTTCATTGTACACACCGCGGCTATTGTAAAACAGAACAGATGTAAGATTTTGTCTGTTGCGCAGCTAAACTTTGTTTTTGCAAAAAACCAAAACTTTAGGGTGGAGTTCCTCTTCACGGGATGGACGGAAAACGGTACACGATACAAGCATGAGCAGAAGATATTTTGAATTTTTAGAGTAGTACGCTTACAGTATCGCTTTCTGCTTCTACAGTTGAAATCAAGACAACATTTTTTCGCGGACTTCGTACGATTTGACCTCTCAGCCAATAACATTCGAAGTTTACGACACAACTTCAGCAACAAGCTGCGAAGTGCTGAGTACTGAGTCTCAGTCATTTTCAAATACTTTAAATTATATTTCTTTCAAAAATTGTCATATCTTGCAACAAAAAGGTGAAACTCTCCGTTTTTCTTTCTTGCTTGAAATACGTTTTTAACCAATATTTTTTCTGGTACTTCTTTCTTCTTTCCCATTGTAATATTCTTTCCAACATAAAAAGGTTCATTAAAGCTTTTTTAGAATTCCTCGGTCATGTTTCTTTGGAAAAAAGGTGCCAAAATAAGTGGAAGCTGAATATTTATATTCCCGTTGGATTTTCATACGTTTTAGGATCAAAAGTAGTACCCAGAATTAGCCGGGCATTCGCTAAATCAGTCCATTTCCTTACACCCTTTGAAGGTCTGACTAAAGGGAATTCAACTGCATTGAGGCCTGATGACAAAGTTGCATAAGCTGCAGTGGAAAATATTCATGTTTACGGCCTATCTAAACCTGTTTCTAATGAAAGGAAATTAATTGGACATAAAATTAACTTCTCAATCTTTCGCGAAAAGTTTCCTTCATTTACTTGGCGCGCGAGAGTGGCCGGGTGGCTGCCGCTGCTTCCCCACTCCCTGGGCAAACCGGGCCAGGCAGAAGAATTTAATTTGAATAGCAACATCAAGCCATTCTGAGTTATTACAGAAAGACATATGGTTTAGGAGTAAAAATTCACCTGCTGATAATGTATATTCAGGTTTCCTTACAATGATACACTGGTTTTGAAAGACAATGTCAAATACATATTATGTGCCAATTAACAAAATATCTTCTCTACTAAGGCGATGCTTTCTTCTTGTTAGTTTTAAGACTACCAAGGGAGTTTTTCTTTTAAGAAATTCTAGTATACGCAAAAAAGACATGACTTTTTAATAGATTTTGGTCAACAGTTATTAATTTTCTCATCATAGATTAATTATTAGCTATGAAAGTGGTAGTTAGTTTATTTAAATATACCTCAAAATTCAAATAAACAATAAGATGGATTAGGGTAAAAGAAAGTTTCCAGTTGCAACTCGCCTATTTAAAAACATTGTTGAAAAGTCATTTATTAGAGATACTAACGACTGATGTTTATTTTCCGTCAGAGGCAACACCTGTAGTAAGCAAAGACACATTCCAAATCGTTAAAGTCGGCTCAAAAGTTGTATTAGACTGCAGTCTACCCAACTCCAATGCTCCGGTTGAATTCTTTTACCAAACACACAGAGGATACTTAAGGGAAATACACGATGCATTTGAAAACATGACGGTAGAGAAAGAAAGAGCAACTTCAAATAATGTTACTATAAGAAACATGGGGATTTACATATGTATTTCAAATGGAGTGAAGATAAAAAAAATATCGCTATTTGTCATGCAAGGTACGTCCTATTTAAAACATTGTAGAAAAGCATATCACAGCTAATAGCAGACTCATTAAATTATTACAATTCTATAAATGAAAAGGGAAGTACTACAACAAAGAAACAAAAGACAAAAACATAGTCAATAGAATGCTTTCTAGAAGGCTAATAGTGATGTCTAGCATTGTCGTAAAGTTTATGGGAGAAAAACATTGACATAATATGGAAAACAATGTTTTACGATGATAATGTTTACTCCTTATTGCTTGTGGCAGGCAAGGATGACATAATATCTAATGAATACAACAGGATTTGGCAAACCACACTGGAACAGGTCCAATGAAAGATGCTGATCTGCCTACTCTTTTAAAAGCAAATTTTGCCTAAAAAAGTCATTTGATTCTAAAATTTACCTCAACCAGTATAAGACAATAAAACATTTCACGAAATAATTGATACTGTTGTTGTTGATCCTATTTTGTTGTGGCACAAAGCACAATTTTTCTATGTGTGTACCAGGCAAGTGTCACATCCTGACAAATCAACCAGGTAATTTTCTTTTTAGATCCCGAGAATGTGTGTGGCAATTTCAAGAGCAAAGCCCTGAAATATCTTTGTGAGCAAAGCAACCCAGATTTCAAACAATTCTTGAAGAAACTGCTTGGATACCTTGGTGACAGCTGAGCATAAAACATGTAACTTCAATCGTGTATCTTACTCAGAGCATAAAAAAGCATATAGTTATTGCTGTTAAGAATATTTTTCGAAGTAATTTGTCAAAATTTGATTGAAAGTTGGATGGGATAGCACAAAAAAGAAAGCATTTGATTTTTAAGCATTAGCATTAATGTATTTGTAATTGTCAAAATCACTTTCTGTATGCCTTTCTGTCTAAGACTTCTGCCCTCCATAATCATCAGCAGGTCAGTCAATTAATTAATGACCAATATAACATTTGATACCACCATATTAAGGCATGTATAAGATTATTGATATCTGTTATGTGCCAGGACAGAGAACCTTCTCAGAGTGACATCACAGGCCAGTAACAGGATTTTTACACCCCCTCACCTTAATTTCATTAAGCACAATAAAATTGGCAGACAACATATTGTGGGTCACTTCATTAGATTTCCACTGCTACAATGTTTGAGAAACCTGGTTTATATGATTTTATATGATAATATGGTTTTAAAAACCTCAAACAAAAGGCAATATTGGAAAGTTAATATGGTTATTGTGGGTAGAGCCAAGACCCTTTGACAGCAAGTGTACAATCTGGCTGTCTGTTTTTTCTTTCAGCAGTTTGATACTTCGGTTATTGATAGTTGATAAACATAATCAAGCTTTCAGCTTTTGTCCACAATGCAGCACATGGACTGTGCAAGTTCTCCAGTCACAAGATGTAATTTACAAACTGTGCTATCTAATTGCACTAGTGTCTTAGACTTTTTTGTTAAACAATTTATTTGGTGTTTTGGTCTCAGAAACATTCAGTTTTTCTGCACCAAAAGATTTTTGAGCAGAGGGCTAATTGCTATTGAAATAATTGCTGCTTATTTCTAAAGATGAAGTGTAAACTAGGTAATCATGAAATGTATTAGTGCATGAGATGCCATTTTAATAAGTTTTTCTTTATTGCCAGTCCTTTCTTTATTTAATATTTCTCTGCCTAAAGACCAAACCACAAAAAAGAGGGCATAATTTTACATTTTGTTGTTTAAACAGAGCAGGAAAGGCATACCTGTAAAAGATTCTTCGAAATCTTCTGATTTACAAACATCTTCTAATTTACAATCTTCTGAGATTCTGATTTATAAACAAGGCTTCACAATCAAAGATTTTCACAAAAGCTTGAAAAATGAAACAAAAAGGGACACGGTTGAAGAACAAAAATGTGTTTATTTTATACACAAAGAATTTAACATGATGCGATGAATTGTCACATGGTTACAATGCAATAATACATAGCATGAGTGAAAAAACTTTCTGCTTATAGCTCACCAGGCATGCATCATACTAGTAGATTCATTATCTTGCTAGGGCTCTGGAGCATTATCAATGCCATTTGAAAGAACGATTTACATGATAGGTACCAAAGAAAGAACATGAAATGTCAGTATTTCAAAAAGAAATCCAACATGAGCCTGGCCAAACAAAAAACATACAATTTCATTTTTGTGGCAAAACAACTAGACAACAACTTTGGTAGCTTTAGATATGATATTGAAATAAACAGCTGATAATATGTAATAGTACAAAATATTATAAGCAGAGTTCCTTCAGGTGGTAAACAACTAAGGCTTACACATTATTGACATTCACAGTTCTCTTTTGAAAACATAAAAATTTCACATTTCAAACCACAGCAAGAAGGATCAGAAAGACCTTTGAATATAACTTATTGGAGCTATTCATTAGCAAAGTCAAATATTAAAATAAAATTCTTGCTTAAAGGTGTGGGGAATATTTCTACTTTAGATAAAATTTTGTCCCATTAAAGATATTTTCAAAATATACCTCCATATTGGGTTATGTATTACCTAATAAAATTAAAACAACAATTAAAGTCTATCACCACTTTAAAAAATTCTTTTTCTTTGGGTTGCCTTTTTTTTGCTTATGTTTCATTTGTAGTTTTCTCAGTTTTCTCTGTGATAATAGATGGAAGGGTATTGATGAACTTTTACTTGATTTCTTTGGATTATCACTTCCCTTGTTATCCATATCAATGTCATTATCTTCATCTTCTTTTGTCTCTTCTACAGTAGACCTTTTGTTGTCCAATTTTGATTCTTCAGTAGCATTCATATTTTCTTGATTGACATCGTTTTCATTGACTGTTTTATCTGCTGTTAGAAAAAATAGAGGTAAGCAAAGTCAAATTTCTTATCTAAATTCTATAAATGCAAGATGCAGCCTAGTTTTTAACCAGTTTTGAGTGGCATTGTTTAAACTAAAGCCTTGAAAGGAGAATGACACTGCAAAACAAACAAACCGATAAGTTAACTTTGCTTATAGTCAATCAACTTTAAGTCATACTATGGATAAATAAATAAATGCCTTATCAAAACATGCTTCAAATATGTACATCAATAAGGTCATATAATGTACATTACTGCAGAATCATATGGTTAGCTTTACAGTCAATACTGTAATTGTCAGAATTTGATCATCTCAGAGAAATTAGAATTTCAACAAGGGCACTCAGGCTAGGGAACTCTTCCCTTATGAATGTTAGGATTTTTCCCCAAAGGTCTCTTGCCTCTATTTTTGGCAACCAGAATCTTGCATAATTCTTGAGCATTCTAATTATTTTGCTATCATGGTGCTATCAAAAGATGTCACTAACAATGTTCCTCTGTAATGCAACCATTGTGATGAATTTGATGAGCAGTTTGATGGCAAAAGGTACACGCCTGGTTATTAGAGGACAGGTACATCCTGGACTTAGAATTCTATGACCCAGACTGAAAAGTTTGGTCTGTTCCCCTCGTAATAATTTTTGTCCTTCATTTTGCCCGCGCATTATTAAGAAACTACCTTAGATTCCACACACAATATTTGTTTATCTGATCAAGTTCCCTGTGAATATTCCACCATTTAAACTTTTGACTTCTGATAACAAGAAAAAACAAAGAATACAATGTCTATTCGAAAGCCTTTGCTTCAAATTCCGCACACGATTTCGCAGGAAATGTTCGTTATCCACAAATTTCAAAATTATTGTTTTGGTGTTCCCTGCACAGAAAAAATACTTTACAGTCTGGTCTATGACTGGTTTGCTCTAGAATTAAATTTGATTTAGTAAAATTGCTCTCCTGGAATTTATTTCTGTACTGTTACTATGCTGGATAAATACTGGTAGTAAAGTTAATTATCATTTTCCCTTTGAATTTCTTAGTCATTTTTTGCAAAAAAATTTCTCCTTCTTTGACTGAATCGATATAGTTTCTGATCAATATAATTTGATGGTTTCTTACAACTGGGCATTGTGGAGCAAAATCAACAAACAAGAACTGGAATCTGCCCTGAGCGTTGCCCATCTCTAATGTTCTAATTATTCTTATCTGCACTGAAGTAAACTAAGAGTTCCAGAAGGTTTTTTAAATATATGAATTTGCTCAAATGTAATTGTTAAACATATGACTTACATATTGACACCACTGACAGTGTTGGTGGGAGAGAAAATAGATCAGACAAAGCAATACATACCAGCATCAACTTCAAGCGCTATTTCTTTCATTTTTGCATCGATCTTTGGTTTGTGCTTTATCCTTTTCAATGCTCTAAACTTTCTTTTTCTCTTTGATCTTAAACTCTTCGCCATAATCTCAACTTTTCGCAACCCAACTGCTGGATGTCAACTCGACACGTGCTGATATCTCTAATAGTGCATCGATCCTGCACAACAACAACACAAACAAGAACGGCTATGAGGCAGCAACAAAATAGACTCGTTTACAGAAGGAAACATGGCAGGCACTATCCGGAGATATGCCTTAGAATTAAACGCAAGTGAAGCCTCAGCGATTTTATTCTCCAACCGAAGTTTTGCTGCTCTACATGGAGGGAAGGTACTGTAATTTATTTGGCTTTTTATTTCCAGTAGACTGCAGAGCAATCCTGATGTTAATTGGTACGATCTTTGTTGGGTGTTGCCTCGTTACATAATTTCCACGTTCTTCATACTTTCTACAAGTCTAGTTTGAATTATCTTTTTCATGTGGGTCTGATAAATTACACCATTAACAGCAAGCTTAGCGAATTAAGTATTTGTTAATGTGACCACACCTCGCGATTCTTGCACCTGAAATAACAGAGAGCTGGCGACTCACCTCACTCTGTGTGAAAGTTTGGTCATGCCAGAACAACGGACCCTTGGGTCTGTAGTCAGCGCTTCTAACAACTGAGCCATCCTCGCACTCAAGCAGAAAATGACATTAAACAGAGTTACCTAAGAAAGCTAGATAGGTGACAGGAAATAAGCTATGTGGTCCTATATTTGCAAAAGAATGGTTTTAGAGCATATCAACAATAATATTCAATGCTGTCTAACCTTCTTTTTGAAAAACTGCTTCAATGCTAGAGACCGCTAAGCATATTACTGGTTTAGAGTGATTTATTTCCTGTTCAAAGCCCTTAATCGAAGAAAATGCAAGAGAATGAAGCAAAACAATATTAAAACAACTGTGTGAAGGCAACTTTTCTCTAATTTATTATGCATGATAACATAACAAAACTCTGAAGAATTCTTATGGTCTACAGTATGGTTAATCAAAAATAGAGGAAAATGCTAACAGGCTAATGCAAAGACAGAAAAAATAAAACTTGTGACTAAAAAAGGGTTTATAAAAATTTATTGCCTTAATGTGACTGTATTTTTAGAATGTTCTTTTGTTCAGGAAGGAAAAAAGTTGTGACTCTAAACAGAGTGTGATACAAAGGAGAGACACTGTAAGAGGAGTTTGCTTACAAGGGTTTGACCTGACCTATATTCAGGAATAAGCAATATTGTGATAATAAGGAGTATGACTGTAAACAGAGTAACTAAAAGCTGAGTCAACAATATGGCAATGAAAAGGCCAAAAATAACAAGGAATGGGTGGGATAGGTTGGGTTGGCACCCAGGCTGGAAAACTTGCATAAAATGCTAGCAGCTAGTTTGGTTGCAGTAAGAGGCCTCTCAGTTTGAGGTGCATGATTCCATGCCAGTGCCTGGGATACAGGAAGCGTATTCTGTCACATACATGCTTATCGAAAAGTAGCAACATCACACAATGCAACCATTTACATTTTGTAAAAGACAATTTTTATAAGAAAACAATTTTAACCATTGTAGAAACTGTTAGATTAGTACTGAAGGATACCATTGTAGAAACTGTTAGATTAGTACTGAAGGATACCATTGTAGAAGCTGTTAGACAAGGAAGTTTAAGATGGTTGAGTCATGTTTTGAGAAAGAGTGATGATGAATGTGTGAAACAGGCATGAGATTTTGAGGCTGAGGGTGGTAGAGGAAGAGGACAACCAAAGATGAGTTGGAAAGGAATGATGGAAAAGCATATTTTTGCATGTCTGTACCACTTAAAAGATAAAAGCTATATAATTTTTTGGTATCACAAAGATTAAAAATCATACGGAAAAGCTGAAACATCAATTAGTACTTAACATTTGATACAATGTGTACAGTGGTGTACTGAGGGTGGCCTTGGATTTTTCAGTTTGGCCCACAGTTAGAAACATTAACTTTATAAGCTGTTTCATATTAATATTTCAAAAATTTACTTGGACACATTTTATATTTGGCATTTTTGACAGAAAACTCATAAATCTACAACCAGGTGATGCACCCATTCAGCCACCAATAATGATTTTGAAAGTTCCATTCTCACGTAGTGCTTTAAGTCTATTAATTCAATAGTTTACCCATGATCATTTCTCTGAAGTTTCCTTAGATGTATGTCAGACAAAATTTTGAGTATGTTTTTCACCTTATATCTGTAAAAGAATGTGATTAAATGGTAACCCATCCTTTTTTGTTTTTGTCTTAGCTATGTACTGTCCAGAGAAGAGCATTGTCATCATTATCAGAAGAGAAGAAAAATGAAATTGCAAAAGGCCCTGGATTGGGAGATTTCATCAGTGGCACTCCTATGGTGGAGGAGAATCCCTTGAAAAGAAAAAAAGGACAGAGGTACACATTATCATTCATTTATTTGATTATAGTTCTATTTATGGTAGTTTAGTGTACATCGGAACAGCAATCAATGTAAGCACTAAATAAATGTGTCATTTCCAAACCCAGCGAATCTTGTTTTACGTGCAGAGAACATAGAGCCAGTGAGAGAGACAGTATGTTGCCTGTATAACTCTGACTAACTGAACTCTGAACTGAACTGAACTAAAATTACAAATTACCATACTTATATACAGAAATTTATTACTAAAATTAACATAAGTGATGTGAGGAAAACAAAAGATAGGAAGGGCAAGTAAAGGTGATGAGTAAATTGAATAGCATGACAAAGATTAAGTAAACAAATCGGATTAGCAAATGCGTGATTTGAGAGCTGTCATAAGTAAATTTTTATCTAAGGACATAGAGCAAAAAAGAGGAAAAATGAGATAGGACACTGATAAAATCAGCTTTCTGAAAGTTTGAAGGATGTTGATTACAATTGATGCGAGAAAATTGTAAATGAAGGATAAATTGTAAAAGATGTAAAACATGCCCAGAACAACATATTTAAAGGATTCTTTGTTTTATTGATCCTTTGAATTTACAATGCAAAAATATTGTCGATGCGACATATGTTTAAGATAGAAGGTGCATTGTCTTAAATTCAAATGTGTATTGGCGCTCTGTATTTGTTGTTGGCCATTGTAAATGCATGTTTTCAAGTTCAAGGTATTTTGTTTTGAAAACGATACTTTTCAGTGCACCGTTGAAACATTTTAATTTTGCTTATTTAGGTTAAAACTACCAGCTTGGTTAAAGAGAGAAATTCCAATGGGAAAGAACTATTTTCGACTCAAAGATAGCCTACGAAGTTTGAAACTGTCAACGGTAGTAAAAGATTTATCATTCAACTACTTCTAATTAGATCATGATTAGTGGTTTTGTATCTACACATTGCCCAATGAAATTTGCAGCCATGTACCAGGGAACTGCAATTTTTAATTTTTTTCCGCGCCTGCACAGCTGTTTCCCTTCCTACTGGATATATACGAAGACTAAGTTAAATTTTACAGCCCCATTTAATTTATTTCTTCTTTTCCCTGAAATTTTGTCACATTTGATACTCTCGCAAGCAGATGTTTCAAGCAGTTCCATACAGTTCTTGTCTGAAACTGGGTAAGATTATATATAATAACGCCATGAGATTTTTTGTTGTTTTTTACTTTAGGTTTGTGAAGAGGCCAAATGCCCTAACATTGGAGAATGCTGGGGAGGCAAAGAGGGAACAGCCACAGCTACAATAATGGCAAGACTGTTATTTTCTTTCTTTGTGGAATCGTCATCGAACGCTACCTTCCTACTGCTTTGCTAAATCAAAGCATCAAACATTTTCTTCAGGCGTCCTCTGGTATACTGTGCTTTGAGTTTACAATGAATAAATTTCTCCCTTGTATCTTAGGTTGCTCTTTTTATGTTGATTTTATTTATCTGGTCTTGTTCCTTTATTATGTTGTTACCCTTCTGTTTTCTGTACAGTAATTTAGCGTTGTCATGTCAAATTTTCCTTCATTTTGCGTGATATTTTTAATCTTTTGCTCCTTCTAGTATTCTTAGAGACTGACATATTTTTGCCTTCCACCCCCCAAGCTTATTTATTTCTTAGCATAGCAATAGTATTTGCTTCTTATCAGACCGGGAATTTTTTTAACAACACTCTTTCTTAATAGATTATGGGAGACACTTGCACCCGTGGATGCAGATTCTGCTCTGTAAGGACAGCCAGAAAGCCACCGCCCCTTGACCCCGATGAGCCTAGAAACACTGCCGTGGCCGTGCGTGATTGGAACCTTGATTATGTTGTTCTAACTTCTGTTGACAGAGATGGTGTGTTTTAACAAAAGTTTGTTCTATAAGTGACTTCGTCTTAATGTTTTTTAACTTAAAGCTGACAGTGAATTTTTGTTATAGTAACAAAGAAAACAGGTCACAGAGCATATCTTTAACGCCAAACTTTCTTTTAGTTAAGTATTTTGTGATTGTATCACAGATTTAATAATATGATTTTACTATGTTTTATATTCTGGATTCTTACGTCTTGTTTATCATAGACTTGTTAGATGGTGGAGCAGCACATTTTGCCGAAACTGTACGACAAATCAAACAAGAGTACGTTAATTTATGTTCAAAGATGCGTTCGGTATCAAAGATGCTTGTTCAAAGTTAGCATAAAATAAATTAGGCTTCAGTTTTAGGTATCTATACCTATACCTATTTTGCTGATATGTTGAAAATAGCTCTATCCAGCTAACTAACAGGAAAAGTTTTTCTAACTTTTGCTACTGGAAACTAAGATACAAAAGTAATAAAAAATCATATCATTAGTAAACGAATTGTCATGATATTGTAAATGCTCGAATGTAGTTCGTAACATTTCATTTTTTGTGCCATCATCATAATAATAGTCATCGATAGCAGTTTTCCTATACTTGTTGTGTCCTAGGTTTCCTATCTGCTGACTTTCTGCTAATCTTTTTTCATTTTGGGCTCAATATTTCCCATATACGATTAATCGCATTGTCAAAGCTCTTTTTACATGACTACAATCCTATCACGAGTTTAGTTTCTGGATAAAAGTGCCGTTAATTTTTTAATATTTTTCACTCACAATCCTGATACCTACCTTAGAACGTCGTCAATACTTGTGGAATGTTTAACACCAGACTTTCGAGGCAACCATGAGCAAATCGAGATGGTTGCAAGCTCTGGCTTAGATGTTTATGCACACAATATAGAATCAGTAAAAAGCCTCCAGTGGTAAGTATACGTCATCATTTTAGTCTTTTAATTACAAGATTATACTCAATCCTACGGCCCAGAAAGCTGGTTATAATCCTGCGTATTGAGTGATCCACTTTCCTGTGATGATTGAAAAAGAAACACGAAGACACATCTCTGCCTTGTGGCTACCGAGACCTTTATTAGAAAAAGGGGCCCGCAAATAGGAAAAGAAGCTTTTGACAAATGAAATTGATTATATCAATCATTATTAAAGATGTTGCTTGAAAATCTGTGAAGTGAACGTGAGGTAATTCAGATAATTTCACCATGGAGGACACTGTGGAGGACGTTGCTTGAATCTTAGGCTATTTGGTTCCTAAGATTCAAACAACGCAGCCAATGCGTATGGAAAGTGCTAATTGAAAGTCTTAGAAAAACATGTCTTCATTCCCCTTCAAAATCAAAAAATTGGTCGCGAAGTGACTCGCGATTTGTTGTGTTTGATTGAATCATAATGTTTATATTGATCAGCTGAATGGGGACTTCCTATCCATTTTCATTACATCAGTACTTTTGCCGCTGAGAACTCGATACTTGTATTGATAATCGATCATCAGAATTCTTTGTACGCTCCCTCTTAGGCTTGTTCGAGACCCTAGAGCCAATTACAAACAGTCGATGGACGTTCTAAGTTTCGTCAAAAATAAGCATCCAGACTTAGTCACAAAGTCATCTATAATGGTGGGCTTTGGTGAGAGAGATGAAGAAGTCGTAGAAACAATGAAAGGTATGGCCTATAAACAAACAACGTAACTATTATAGGAAATGTTTTATTAATTGTATCTGGACTCCAATTAAAAAATAACACACCAGGTACCCACTAAATTACTTTAGCTACCAGAGCCTAAGAAACTGGGAGGGGAAATTAATTTTCTCTTATCTTATCTCCATTCACCTCTCAACTCAGGGATCTGATATTAAGATCTTCTAATCTAGAAATCCGTAATGTAAACACTTAATTTATTTTATTTTGTATGACATTATCTGTTCTACCATTCCGTAGATCTAAGATCGGTTGGAGTCGACTGTGTTACCATTGGACAGTATATGCAGCCTACCACAAGTCATTTGAAGGTTAGTTGTCTGAAAAAGTAAAAAATTATCCTCGTCTACAAAATAATAGTTATAATATTGACACTAGTGCAAGGGGGGAACGTAGAATCATATGGTAAACCCCCTCCCATTTAACGCTAGGGTTGTCAATCAAATTTTTGTCATCAGAGAAAAAGTGTAACATGGTGGGGGTGCTTATGAATTTTTTAGGTTCTGAATTCGCTCACTTTCTTGAGCTCTTTTTTGTTGATGGATGTTTACCATCGGAACTATGCAAAGGAACGAGTATATCTTTGAATTATCTCAGCTTTTCATGTTGTTTTACACCAGTGTAAATACGGCTCCCTTGAATCCTTGCTTTGACCTCCCTGTAAACATGTCTTCAAAATCAGTCCCAAAAATAACCAAATGCTGACAAAAAGAACTGCTGTGGACCTCCTTACCAAATAGGGGCTCTCAATTATCTTTATCAAATATTTTTTAAACAAACAAGGAAGGGGATGATTTCACAGTTTCTACTTTTTAAATTTAGTAATATTTAAGTGTGTCATGTTTAAAAAAACAAAACATTTTGCCTCATTTATCACATAGAAGCTGCAGGAAATCTTATACAAACGTCGTTTTGGCTCTTTCTTTTATGATATTTAATATTTCGTATTTCCAGCGCAATCTACCATTATGTTACTTTTTGTCTGGCAAATAATTGAAATTTAAATCTCTGTTGAAATCTTTGGTTAGGCCATCTCTCGTGCTTAAGCACAAGAAAGCTATGTGATTATTTTCTTTTTCAAGGTTAAAGAGTATATAAGACCCGAAAAATTTGAAGAATGGGAGAGAGTAGGGAATGAGCTTGGCTTTGCATATACTGCCAGTGGACCACTTGTGAGGTCTTCCTACAGAGCAGGTGGGTCAAATTTTGATAACGAAAGTCATCAATGTAAAGAAATAGCTTATTGCCATAGTCTTTAGCAAATCTGAAAACTATTGTCAGCGAGAAGCTGCTTCTTGCTAAACAAACAAAAGTCAAACAAATATCCTTAAAATTGTCGGATAAATATGTTTTATTATGGCTAGAAAGGGTAGAGGGCAACTAAGGGACTGCCTGTTGTGAAAAGGGAGATAATTAGGCTTGAATGCATTTGAAGACGACAAAGAAAGTTTTGGCATCAGCTCCTTGACTATCCTAAAATCCTCGACCATGCATCTTACTCAATCATGCATGTGCTACTTCCGTTGCCAATTCCGTTGCCACTTCCGTTGCTACTTCTGTAATGAAAACTTAAAAAATCAGAAAGGCTATTTAACTCATTAACGGGCAGTCGGCTTACAGCAGCAAGTTGCCCTTCATACTAAGAAATTAACAAAAAATCAACATTAGTTGTATCATGGTTTTACAGAAGTAGCTGTCCTTGCTATCAACGTTTTGATATAAGAGAAAGACGCTGATTTTGACAATGAATCGTTTGTTTTCTTTAAGGTGAATATTTTCTGAAGAATTTAGTTGAAAAAAGACGAAAAAGATAACAACTGGCATCTATGATGGATAAAAAATTTTAGCAACCAGTAATACAAAGACTTTTCTGGTCTGTATGTAGATAGATGGTGGTATTTTGAGTGTAAAAGGTTCTGTATGGGCTCAAATATTTGGTGAAGTTGTATTGCTAATCTAAATGAAAGCTGTTCTAGTTATTTAATATTACGTTCGAGATAACAATGTAATTGTAAAAAAAAAATTTTCTTGGTGGCTGTCATTTTGTCGATTTGTGTAGATGGATTGAGACAATGTAACGTAAAATTTTTAGACAATGTAGACGACTGCCTCCAATGTAATTTCAGTGGTCATCTTCTATGCAGTCTTAAATGCAGATGCAGCAGGATACAACCTACACCTGTCTGGGAATCGGTTAGAATATAGAAGATTTGAGAGACCTGTCGAGTAGTTGGCTGTTTTATAGTTTAAAAATAAAATGGAGAGATGCAGGACAGTAAGGTTTTGAAATTTTGGAATTTCCGTTATATAAAATGATTAATGAAGTTATTAGTATCGCAGATTTTTTGTTTTATTGGTGAAATTCACTACTCTGTTTCATTGTTTTATTGCCAACATTTTCTACACTTTCTTCAGAGCCTCAAAATCTGACCCTAGTGCTAATAACTATTTTGGTATAAACTTCGTTTCCCAAAAGTCTTAGAACACTAACTTCGGTTTTCAAGAACAAACTCAACCACCTCCTCTCCCCCTTGGAACGATGTTGGTACGATAAAACAAAGGAGAAAATTAAGGGGTAAGTTTTCCTGTGACTTGAATTATGAGTTTCTAAACTATCAACATTGTTCTGGGGAAAGAAATCGGTAGTATTCGGGAAAAGATGTGGAAATATGGAAAATTGACCATTGACCAAGTTATTTTGATCTTACCGATGAGTAGCTAAAATCAAACGGAGTCCTAATTACTAATACCAAAATTATAAGTACCAAAATACGAGTACCTAAATATTTCAAGAAATAACAGATTTCAATAAAATGTAAAGGCAGCTATTTTTGATGCGATTATTTGAATTCTCATCCCCCAAATGGGTTCAATTGAAAGGGCTCTATCGAGCGACTGTACTAGTTTCCTCTGCGTAACCTTGAATACTCCTCGGTACCTTGCATCTCTTCACAAGCTTTAGTGGAAGTTTTGTAGGAGAGCCAAGGTCATGGCCTTCACTTAGTGCGCACTCAATGACTCTAAAAGATTATTAACCACAGTATTTTCACAATAAAATGCCTTTGTTATCCTTATCGTAGTTAACACGCCATAAAAACACTGTCTGGCTCTTTTTCTTCATAACAATCATGGTGCAAGGCCAGATGATATCGAACTTTTTGTATCGTTTATTGTGCCCTCGTGGAGCATTCCCCTGTTTTCACCGAGTTAACCTTGCAAATGAGATACCTACACCAGGGGCGGATCTAGAAAATATTCTGACTGTCGCACACAAGGGTGTGGTCGGAAATATCATTCGTGACCACACCCCTTGGTTTTTAAGGATATTCGCCCCCTTCTCATTTGAGCAGTCGACACGCACATTAAATTGGCTTTTATTTAGAACGTGGCCAAACTGTTGTTTATTCCTTATCTGAGTTTTCAATTGATACTACAGAATCATTTGTGTTGTTTCTTAGCCAAGCGTAAAGCAAGAAAGCGTATTGACGGTTTTCCTTTCATAGTCAGGCAAAAATTCGAGTCGTCTTTTTCGATTTGTTTATGGTATACGATGACAAACCAGGCCACGCGAAAAAATAAAAAACATCATTGCAATGAATTTTCAGAACTAACCAAATAGAACAAATTTACACAAATATTCATAAAACCTGCATTAATAACTAATATTATTTAATAGCTAAACCAAATCAGCGTGTAAACATGTATTTTACTCTGAAGAAACCCCTTCGAATTCAGGGGAATACCCAAGCAAGTAAACATTACCCGGAAATATCTGAAAGCTGATAAAGAACTGAAAATCCACATTGAAGATTCACTTTGAAAGTTTTGTCTAAGTGAAAATTTTTCTCTGCCAACGTCCTGAACATTATTTCTTCGCCAGAGCTAAATCGCAGGTATCGCCCACTGATTATCACCCCAGTCCAGTGCATTTATTGACATTAGTAGGCCCTCGATCCATGGAGGAGGTAATGAACATCGAAACTTGAAAACATCCCGTGTCGAATGTTACTCTGAAAATCTAGCGACCTTTGTCTTCCAAATTACCAGGTTTAACGTATTCGTTTTACATGTAGCCAGCCGACTCCATAACACAAAATTCCTTTTCTCCAGTGAAAAACTTGCCCATGCCAGGCATAAATAAGCTCAAAACTGCACAATACACGCAATGAGGACGGATTAATCTTAGCCCAGTGGTGCGACCTTACTAAAAAACATACTGTGCACCGAAGTTCGCACTATCTAGCAATTTGATTGGCTAAATATTTTGAAACAAAAGCTGTGCGAATCGGTGCGAACGTGCTACTAATCATACTGTGCACCGAAATACCCTAATCTAGCTACATTGGTACCCTGTTGTTTTTTAGTCAGGATGCTTTGAGATTTGAATCAGATTGAATCAAGATCGAGATAGAATTAGAGATTGTGTTTAAGATTTTGCTTCTGTTTATGGCCAGGTTTAAATCATGCATGATTCAGACCTTGGATATTCCTGCTCCTGCACGGTGTTCAGTTGTCAAATATAACTGAAGCATAATTCCCGAGTAAATAGAATCAAAACACAAATGAGAAATTTGCCAATAAGCGAAAAAGTTGTTGTTCAGCAAAAACCTCTCTCGAGACAGATTCTTAATATAATTTTAAAAGTTTGACTGTCGCATGTGCGAACGGTGCGAACGTCTAGATCCGCCCCTGACCTACACCGCCTTCTATCCTCCATTCATTCAAGAACTGGTAAAACGAAAAGGTTGTAAATGAAGCAGAATAGACAACTGAGGTAAAACAATAATTCATACACAACCGAGAATTCTCACATACCTAAAAGACTAATATGGCTGTGTATTTGTGAAATGGGTTTTCTTAGAGCCATTATTTGACTCTAGGCATTTAAGCCTTTGGTTCAAAGATTGCTAAAATTAGAAGCTTCTAGCTTGGCGACTTTGTTGTTAGAGATTTGTAATGAATGAATAGCAAAACACAAGCAATTAAGAATATATAAGGACCCTAGACTGTTTTCATAGAGGGGTAGCGCCTCACTGCTAAGACCACTTTCGCCTTTCCCATTCGTGTTACTTCGAGTATTTACACCTTCATGACAACAGCAACACAACAAACAACACAATATCGAACGTGCTCTTTGATCGCGATTGATCGTGGTAAAATTCGTGGTAAACATGGACGCAGAAATCGAAAGACTCAAAGGAGAAATCAATCAAGAGGAGCAGGCTAAGTACGTTAGGAATGTTTGTGTATGTAAGATTTCTTTCAAACACTAACTGGGAGAAAAAAACAGTTTTCAAGGCAGTAGTAGGAGGGGTGTATTCCGTCGGGCGGGACTTTTGAGTTACCTGGAAGATCAAATTATAAGAATTTCCCCCCTCAATATTTTTCATATCTCAAAATGATCTTCGAATATACCAAAATAATGCCAAACTTCTTGACTTTGCAAAAATTCACTCGCTCACCTTACGCATCTTAGGATGTTGCCTTAGGTCAGATAGATAAAATTTGTTTGATTCACTTGAACAAGTAGAATAAGAACATTACTATTAGGCAAAAGTGAAATACTTAGTTAGAACCGAGTGTTGGTTACCAATACTGCTTTTACAAGAAATATTGAAGTTAAAAATATTTGCAGTAACATTGATTAGAAAAACAGGTGAGCAGGTAAACCTAAAGTGCATGCAGGTTTTGTAAAGATTCTACAATAGCTTTGTGTGAATTACTAGTGACTTGTGAAGAATTTCATTGAAATGCCAGGGCAGTGGGTAGCTATTCTACCAGCCTCCTTGAAATTGAAATTAAATCTTTTGTTATGTCTTTTCAATAGAATCAGCCAGGAAAGAGTGAGTTTTGGAAGTTTTCAGATGGATTCACTAACTATAAGAAGGGGGTGCCTCTATCCTCCTTCTATTTCATATGACCCCCTGACCAAGATTTAACTGAACAGTTAAAAATTTATTGTATTTCTTTTGATTTTGCTTAAAAGTATTCAGTTTTTTGTTAAATCCTAACACTAAGTTTGCCTGCCCTAAGAAAGCTATGAAAAGGCTAATTTTTTGGCTTTAGGGATAGTCTATTGGAGTTATGCAGGTTTAAGGGCACTGTGTGATAGAAACATGCAGGACATAATCAAATTTAAGGCTCCCTCCAGATACATGCCAATAAACAATAGAAATGAGAAAAGCTTAGTCCACACTGGATATCTCTGGTGTAACCGACATGGATTCTACACCTGAGAAACATGACCATATAGTCACAGTTACTGGGCTTTAGGACATTCCGTTCAAATCTGTGCAATTTTTCTGACCGGTAGTCAGAAGAAAATCTATATGATGGAAATATTATCAATCTATTTTAATCACCTATCCAAGAAATATTAGAATGTTTACATTACAAATTTCTATGATGGAATTATGATCAAATATCATGGAAATATTATATTGTAAACCGGCCTTAAGAATATTCTTTAACCAAAAAGTCTGCTAGACATGAATTTATGTCATGATAAATCCACAAAGTCATGGTTTTTAATGTCAAATTTGCACTTTAGTCTGATTTATTGAGAATGCTTTTCTACATATTAAATAGCGAGTGGAATTTTCAAGATTTTGATGCAGAGATTTATTTCTCACAACCAAGTTGCTTGTGGCATATTACAAATTTTAAATGATGAAGATGCAAAATTAGATGAATAATCTGATTATGTTCAGATGGATTGAGCATGGCTGTCTGTTCATTCACATTACAAAATCCTTTTTTGCTTATACATTCACATTCACATATTCTCTTTTAGCCAAATATTTTTTCAAATTTATCATTTTTCACAAAGGGAGATGCTTGAACAATCTATTGCTGATTTGACAAAAACAGCAAATGAATTAGTTGATGAATTAGAATTGCTAGAAGAGAACAATGGAGGTAATTGAAATTTTATCTTTTTTTTTGTTTCTCTCATAAACTATAAACTGCATCTGCACAACTCCAGTTTTTTGGTTCAAGTTTGACTCTTAAAAGATGATTTTTGCATTGTCTAAAAATGAATAGATCTACTCTCGTCATATCTTTGAAAATAATTAATGAAATATGAAAAAGAAATTTTATGGTAAATGTATTTACTTTTCAGAGGAAGAATGGAAAGAAAGATATAATGAACAAGTTGAAATGAACAAAAATTTAGAGAAGCAAATATTGATGCTTAAGGACAAAATGAAGGAGCTGAAAGGAGAACTGGAGCGTGGTGAGTCAAATTTTATTTGACACCTTATACCTGAGTTATTAGTGCTTATTTATGGAATGATTATCATCATTTTGAATCAGTGTACAATAACCACAAAAAGTTTAGTCCTATTAGTTTTAATATTAGAAATAAAACCATACTACCAATGCTCTAAAAGACAGAGCTATATTATTTTCTGAATAGTTAATCCTATGGTTATCACTTTCAATGGGGGCTTGGAGGCCTTTAATTCAAAACAGTATTTCAGAAAAATCAAGGTAATAGTTTTATTTTTTCTTAGTTGATTAGGCAAATCAAAGATGTGCTTTTAGCCCTAAAAAGCCTTTGCTCTCTATCAGCATGGTAAAGACTATGATGATGATGATTACTATTTGTTCTATTATGACATTAAAAAATTATTTGCATTGACTAGATCATAAGAATGCACAAATCAAAATTTGTCCCCATATGTTAATTTCAACATTTTGGATCCTTAAAAGTCTTAAAGGAAAAAATATTGTCTTTGAAAATTTTTGTCATATCTTAAATTTATTCGAAGAAAATTTCATCAAAATATTTGTCCGAAATTTTTTCAGACATAATTTTCCCGGTTAATGTGTGTTTCAGGTAGTACCAACTTGTGAAGCCTTGTTTCTCTTCCCTCATTGGAAACCAGATCCAATCATAATTTAAGTCTGTACCAACATGAGAATTCATATCATCTACATTAACGAGACATCTGTCCAATTTTAATTGTCAAGCATTTTACATCAAGTCTATGCTTGATCCCCTGTAGCTTTTAACATAGAACATTCTAATTGAGTATTTAATAAAGAATTCTTTTTGGTCTTTTTGGTTATAGTCTTTGGGACATACTCTCATTTCTACAATTCAACATTCTCAAAAATTCAACTTCTCTGTTTTGCTTTGACCTCTGTAATTCATAAGGTCAGCCATCCTGGGCTGTTTTTCCAGTAGGCAATTTTTTAGTCTGATATGTCTTTCCTTTCAATTATGTTCCTGCTTTTGGGTCAGAGTGGCTTAGTAACAGCCTAACATTCACCTGCAGGTGTATTTTACCAGTAGATTCTTTGCACAACTTACCATTTGATTTAAGGTAGTCTTTTTTATGGATGTATTATTTTTATCAAGTATTGCGCCCTTTGTTCATTCAATAACTTTAAAGCACATCAGATATCTAGGTAAGCCCACACTGGATGCCAAATACCAAAAGGTTTCATTTTCTGTCATAACCATCAACTGGGAAGAAGTCTTCGAGTAGTAGGCCTCCACCAAATGGTGTTGGTAGGCAATGTTAGAAATGTGAAAATCCAGCATTCTGGGTTCATCACATCCATGTCTAATCAAGATTGGTAGCTTAATCTGTAATGTATATGTGTTTCTAATCCTCTGTTTGTTTTTGCTAGGTAACAATGTCCAAACATCAGAACTGGATCAGATGAATGAGGTAATACAAGTTTCACTGAGACACGTCAAATAGATTTTAGTAGCAAATGAAACTTTTTTAGAAAGTGGTGAAAATTTTGTTTTCATTTCATAATGTTTATTTCATACTGAAATAACATACTCTTGAATTTTAGAACTTTGAGCTTCGATAAAAAAGGGCAAACATGAAAGTTATGAACCTTTTATAAAACTGTTACCAATATTTTCAATTGCTCTTCAAAGGTTTTTTTCGGTGTAAGTTGAATTCAAGAAACTAAAGTGTCGTTTGTAGACGTCAGATCATTGTTTTCGTTGCCTTTCGTTGCGACTAGCCTTATCATTTATGATTTCACTTAAAAACATGTGTAACTTCCTCAAAATTTCACGAGTTCCCCATATGTATCTCTTAAGAGTTCCCCATATATAACTGCTAGAATTTTATTGAATGAAATCCATATTATTGCTTATATCGTAATACTGAGGCCCAGTTAAGAGGCAGGATTATGTGTATGGAAATTTATGAAAATTTCGAATGTTGGCAGTATCCTGATAGACATATGTCTATGCTCAAACAAGCAAAGAGAAGACAGGGACAAAACATCAAGATCATTTTACCCTCGAGTGTACAGCCCTTTAATATAGAAGTCTAAAGGGTTGTGAAATAAGACCAACGTGTTTAATCCTTTCTCAATTGAGAAGCGCGATTAATGGAGATACTCAGCGTTGTGTTGTTGTATAGAGTATAAATCAACACTCATATTTGTAGTAAAGAGCATATTATCAGGTCATAGGTTAGAATTTGTTTATGAAACATTGGTAATATCAATATATGTTACCTTCATTTTTTGTGTAGATTGAACTTAAAAGACTCATAAAACAGCTCGAGAGAGAAAAACACGAATTAGATGGAAATCTTAAAGACCTTGAATGGCAGCTGGACACAGAAGCCAAGGTACCGTGACAGCACCCTCTGTTTCTTTTTTCCAAACTTTTGCGCCTCTTTATAGCCCATTTAAAGGCTCGAAAAGTACCCACCTGTTATTAGTGCAGATGTGATGAAGATTTTGTCCCACTAGTAATGTTTGCATAGTTTGCTGGACACACTACTTTTTAAACATTCTTGTCTTTCAATGTCAATGTCAATGCCAAATTTTTTTAACAATTTTTATCGAGACTATCTTTTCATAGATCCTTCTAGATTTAGTATTTTGTATTTTGTGAGACGCGCTTTCTGTTTTTGTTCATAGAGCCCTTTATTGCCAAATCTTGTATTTGATTTGATATTTGTTTTTGTCACTCAGAGTCGGTACAAAATTTACGAAGAAATTCAAGAATACAAAGCAACAACAAACGAGGTACTGTGCATGCTCATCTCAGAACGTCATCTTATTACCAACTGACCACCTTTTCCACGTTTAACCTGCAAAGCTGTTTTTATCATTATTTCTACTATTTTGTATCCAAAGAAAGTAATGTATCAATTCTATGGACTAAAGCTTTTGATAGATGGCTAAATGCCTTAGCTTTAGACGCAAAGAGTAATTGTGTTGTTTGATGAATTGTGATTTATTCCTAGATTTAAAGGTGCTGCATATCCTAGGCAGCAACAGCCAATTTTCATTTTGGTCGAATTTTCTTTTTTGCTCCTATTATGTTGTGCTTATGAGCGCCAAAAATATATAATTATCATCAGCAATTTAACTCTCTGTAATCACGATCTTCTAGATCCAGAACAGGAAGGACAATAGAAAAGAAAAGCTAAAGGAAATTAAGCCTAGGCCGCAAGTTTGTATTTTTCTTATTTAGAGTATTAATTTTACTGTGTTTTCACCATTGAATTGAAACTAAGATGCTCATTACAGTAATTAAGCTCAAAGGTACCCATTGCTATCAAATAGGTTTAATATTCCAGAATTTTTATAAAACTGCACAGAATGTTTTAGTAATTCGAGCAAAATTGTATAAGAATGCTTTGGAACTCGCAAACGGGTATTTTTCGAAGTTTTTCAGTTTATTTTTTCGGAATACGAATAATTAACTGGGACATTCATATTAATTGATTTCATCATTCATATTAATAAATTAGCTCGTTCATTCAATCATTTGTTCACTTATTTATGCATTCTTTCAATCGTTTGTACCAATTTGATGGTGCTGATGCTGTTGCTTGTTGACTGTTAGCCTTTTTAATGCATTTACCTATTCTTTTCTAGAATAATGCGTTGAAGGACATTAAAACAAAATTTCCTGTTTATTCAAAAATTCCTTCAAAGACAAGGTTAGGTTTTGAACTTTTCATTAAAATTTCTTTTTTCTAACTGAACCCTCTATTCTTATAGCTAAAGTTTTCTTAACTAGCTTTACACTTTTCTTTGGTCTCGTTATTTGTCTTTCAAGTGCTTCTTAGGCTTCAAACTACCTTGAATTTATATAACTTGAAATGATGAATCTTTGATCAACAGTTTATATTAACGAATGTTATTCTTCAGTGATATTGTTTTTGTAGGGAAAATAGTTTTAATCATACTTTATTTCATAGATATTACGGAATACCAGACAACCAGAGAATTTTAGACCCAAGCAAAGGCCCTGTAAGAAGAACAGCGGCTGCTGGTCGGTTGCCTAAAATTGGAAGCCGTGAGGGCACAAGCTCTGTTAAAAGTAGCCCTGGACCCACAGAATCTACAGCACATGTCAAACCACGTGGCTATAACAGCGCTGAAGATTTAAGGACCAAATATGGAAAAAGTTAGTAATATAGCAATGTAATGGCACCAAACCCAAGCGAAGTAAAATCAATTCTGAAAATATTCGATTGAGGCAACGAGAACGTTATTGGAATTGAATAATGTTGCCATGTTGTGGCATTGAAATAATCTTACATTTCATTAGCCAGCTTCCGTGGGATAATTTTGTTGAATTATTGGAATTGTTGTAATAAAAGTTAATAACATGTGAGTATGGTTGTTTGGTGAACAATAATTGTACTGGCAAAGATTGAAGCAAGTCCAGCAAGCGTTTTCACCATGAAATACAAATCTTTGCAAACTCTCCATAGTAAACAGGAAAAGCGCAAAGTGTGATGTGGACGGGGTTGTTCATTTATATTTCATAAAAAACCCTTTACCTAGACTTATGACCAGACTTATGAGAAAGGGGTGCAGGAGGAGAGCTGATGACAGTGCCCCTCTTGTTCTTTGATTAGTGAGGCAAGGGGACAAAGTGGACTTTTCTCAAAAGTAACCTTGATATTAGCCATCGTAATTATGAAGTAAACTCATATTGGATTCCAGCTGTGATGGTTTTGCGGTCAATTGTTTTATGACGTCATTCCAAGCGTGAAAGTCTAAACAATTTTCATGAGACAAAAAAAGTAACCGTGAATGTCAGCTAAATCTTCTCTTCAATCTATTATCCAATAAATCAAAAGCATGTGGTCAAAAATTAACACTACAGGCAATAGAGAAAGCAATAAAAGTATGGGCTAGGCAGTTAATTACGATGCGATGAATAGGTGGGAAGAAAGACTTTGATGGTGTTTTGTTGTAGAAACATGTGTGTATTGAAAATGATGTGCTTGGATTGTTGCGGAGCTGTGAAAGAGGCACGTAAGAGGGAAGAAACTAGAATGAATGAATGTATGAGAAAGTATAAAAGTATTTTCGGATCGAAATTAAAATGTCAGTTATAAAGAATAAGCAGAAGCCCGAAGCCGGGAATCATTTTTCAAATTCACTAGTCCTGAAGCCTGCCTGCTTGTTACGGCGTCCCTGCTTATGGTAAGAATTCCAGGAATGCTATCAAATTTAAAAGTATGAATTTAAATTTCATACAATCCTTACATGTATGTTTGCGGATTTTAAAGATTTGCAATAATTAATCATTATGTATCATATCCATTTACCTGAATTTCACTATCAACCCGAACACACCGAACACACGTGTGGTTGGCACTTCTGAAGTCAAGAAAGTTTCACGGGAAAGAAATTTTTGCAATGTGAAAAAAGGCGCGAAATGTTTGGAATTAGCTTTCGCGAACGAAGCAAAATAGGCGTTTTAGTAAAAATCAGGGATTTCGCAAGTAAAATATTTAGCCGAGGTTTCCTTCTATTTTTATTCCGCTCAATACCAACAAAACAACGAGAAAAATATGAAAATTCGATAAGACAACCATTCGACATCAAATTTTCCAAGAGTGTTGCCTGGATATTCCGCGGTAAATGAACTTTCGCGAATTTCGCATTTGAGGAAGTTTCGCGGATCAAACTTCCGCGATTTTAGGCCAAAAACGCGAAAAATACGAAAGTTTCTTCCCGCAAAAGTTTCCTTCTTTAAAGTAATTTGTATAGAAACATCATTTCTAATCGTTTCTACTGGAATGCAAGATTAATGTATTAAAATCACTGTATGAAAGTAAGCGTAAATGACTAGCAATACTTTATTATCAACAAGCATAAGCAATCTTTTCTGTTGTATGAATCAACAGTTCATCTTTTCGTTTCCTTCTTTGGCAGTATCATGACTTTTCCACTCTACGGACGTGTTAAAATGCTTTTAGCCTCACATCTGAGGGTTTGCTTTTTCAAAGGGCAAGGTAAGGTTAGGTGAGGCTTCGAGAAAATGTCTTGAAAAAGCAGCAAAAAGTAGAGATGTGTCACTTCTCGACAGGATTGCGGGCAAACGGGGTTTTAAGCACTGCCCATAGCTCCAATCTAGTTCAATTTTTCAAAATCTAATTCAAAAACTGAATGTCCTGTAAAATCAGGTCCACGCTTGTTGAGCAAATGCTGAAGTGAAGGAAGCATGTGCTCTTAAAATGTTTTTAAATGAAACAAGCCGAAGCAAGGAATAAAATTGTGGAGTAAGCCGTCCACTCACGCTCAGGAAAATTAATCTTTATAATGATGTACGTAGTTTCAAGATCGGCTTCAAGCGAATGACATAGAAGAAGCAAAAAGATATGTTGTATGAACGAAAACAAATGACTAACAATTTTGCTAACATTAGGATACTTGATGCTGCAACGCAAGAAATGTAGAGGAAAGCAGCTACAAGCGAAAATATCAAATATCAGTAAAATATGGATGGGAAAAATTTTTAAGCAACAAGAGAGTCAGTTAAACAGGTGCAAATGAAGCAATATTCAGAGTCCAAAAAAGTTGTTAACCTTCCTCCAGACAAAAACATCCTAGAAGGCAAACCTTCCACTGAAAACAACAGAAATTGGGCGTGGCTTGGGTGTGTCATAGGAGCTTCTATTGTTTTTCGTGGACCCAGGGACGTAAATTGGCAGATATTTTTTGGGCTGGGGTAGATGGGCTCGAAATTTCCAACTGACAAAGGTCAATTCTAATTTTGTATGAGGGCCTAAACTTAAATAGTTTTATTACCAGCGAAACCCTATAATCGTATTCAAAATACAATTATTCAGCTGTATGATAAAGTTTCTAGATTTCGTAAATTTGGAAGATCGAGCATTAAAGCATCAAAACATACGGGTGTTCCCTCACGACTTGCTTGCACATCTACTTCTGCTTCACAAGAGTGAACCAGGCTTTAAGTATCCCTTACGTGTATGGGCATGGATTTTCAAAAGGGTACGACATCAAGAGCCTTTTTCATTTACCGTAAGTTTTTGAAATGCCTTCCAACGGTAAGCCCCGCCTTGGAAGTAGAAAAAATAATAGTAAACCCTACCCTTGAATAAGCCCCCAACCTTACATCACAATTTTTGCCATTTAATAAGCCTGCATCGGTGATTAAACAAGACACAACAGAAAAATACATCTTTTTAGTCTACGAAACAATAACAAATCCGCTCAGCAGGGAACGAACAAACGAAATTAAACGAGGCATTGGCAAAAAGTCCGCCGAAAACAAGAGAAAGTCAATAATTCGGACTAAAATACCTTTTAATCCTTTGATCTATACTTAGATTTTAAGGTTTTGAAAGAGTCATTGAGTAAAATTTCAAATGAAAAAAGCTTGAAAATTGTGAAGAAGCTATAAAACGAGTTAAAGGCATTGAGTCATGGTAAAGAGGAAGCGTATACCCAAATTGCAAAAGTTGCTGAGTCATTATGATAGCTTCTCTAATCTGATTGGCTGTCAAACAAACTGCACACACGATGTTGAAAGTGCTCTTTGTTCCGCCGTTTCTAAAAAGGTTGTTTCTTTCTCTCTCTTTTCTCTTGCTCTCTACAAAAGATTTCAAAACTTCTTCCCCCATTTGTACCTTCAAAATCCCAAAAGGCTTTTCAAATAACTTTAGCTTTCGACAAAGAATGTCTGATCACATGAAAACAGACAAACCCACCGCGGAGAACCAGTATTTACCATGTTTATTGGGGGCCTATTATAGGGGGTCCAAAAGCCGCCAAACCGTGCAAAAGTCAGCCAAAAGCCGCAATCCGCAATGAAAAAAAGCGCAAAGACGCGGCCGCGTTGCAAAACGGCCAGAGACACAAAAAGCCAATTACTCGCTAGTAAGAAAAAAGGATACATTGCTAGAAGTTGCTGTTTCTCAAGTTTCTAGCTTTATTTCACAGCAAGCTATCGCGTCAATCTTCGTATTTGTCTGTAACCAAGTATTTTTCACATACCGTGAAACATTTGAAGACGCTAAACTTTAAGTAATGAATGGGTCAAAGTTCGATAAACAGAATTACAACTTACAATTTAGCTCTACTGAATAAATCGACCATTGAACCTAACTGCACGACCAAACGGTGACTTCGAGCCAACAAGGAACATAGCCTCTCTCGCTACTCGACCCGTCATTGTATCAATATCCTCTTCTTCACTCGAACAATTGCTGGCTTCACTTTCTGGTGAATCACTGTCATATTCTGGGCGTTGCGATTCGACTGCCTGATTTTCTTTGGATACCACATGTTCTTCTGACAGTTGTGATAGTTGTGAATTTAACTGCTATTACTCAATTTAATGGGAACTGCAATCCGTAAAAAGTAAAACGTTTGTCTGTTACTGAGTTGAAACTCCATACTTGACTGACTTGACTGAATATCATATCAACAAAACAGTGCCATGTAGAAGAACAGTGTTTACATTTTGTCTTCTTCATCTGAACGCTCCACATCGCCATCGACATCCTTTCCCAACCTCACAATAGTTGAAGAGTCAGAGTCACTTGCATGTATTTATTTGGTTTTTGGTTGTTTGCAAAGGATTCGATGATAGTCATCGAGGCGGCTGACTTGACACAATTATCAAAGTGGCCTATAAACGAAGGGAAGATGTTAAAGACTTGACTCGAGCATAAAGACATCATTGCACATCGTATGTGCTTAAGAAGAAGTATGATTTTGAAAATTTGACAACCATAGTTTCCACAATTTAATTTTCTTACGATATCTTAACACTGCTTTAGTTCAAAGCATTTCAATTCGCTTGAATTGAATTGGAATTAAACTTTGACTGTTCTGTTCTGATTACCAAAAACAGTTTATGAATTCATAGTAAAAAAGAAACATTGGCCCTTTTGTGAAGGTTTAGGCTATTGAATACAAATGTTTGATGAATAAAATGTATCACTTTTTCCTTATACTTCATCATCTTCTTCATGCTTGGTTTTAAAAAGGTGATCGCGAATAAGAGGGGGCTTTGGCATCTCACGGGTTTCGGGTTTATGTGTTTATTTCCAGAATTGAAACAAGATTTTCGGTTTTATGCATTTCGGTCGTTGGCGGGTTCTGGTACCCCCCCTCCTCCAAAGGCCCCCTCAAAATAAGATAAAATTGGACTATCCGAAGGAAAAAACTTTAGACTCAAAGCAATAATTTAAGAAACATTTGAATTCATAAGAGAACCCAAAACTCAAAATTTTCAGGAAATTTCAACACTATGATTGGATGGTTGTCATAAGATTTAGACAGAAAGAATAAAAATACTTTTAGTACCAAAAAATTTGGTTTCAAAAAGTTCAGTTGATTAATTTTTGTACGTTCGATGGATAATTGGATAAACATTTCGGCCGCAATTGCGAAATTTCGGAGGAGCGAGAAAATTTCGGCGAGTTTAGAAATGAAACACTTTTTGTAAATCTATCTTTAACATAAAATTTTCTGGAGCGCGATCATAAAAGTTTCAAATAACGAATATTTTTTCCTGCTTCACCGAACATAAATCTTAATGTATACCTCCCGCGTCTAGGTACAACATTAGAACGGAAGAGAATCTCTTGACAGAATTAACATGGGCATTTGAAAACAAGAGAAACATTGACAAGTCTAGCTACCACTACCAGAGTGACCAGGGTCGGTCAGTAGTTGCTAAAGCCCTCCCCAACAGGATTTTGTTAAAAAATTTCAAATTGTGCACAATTAAAAACAAGACTGTTGGGAATTTCCAATTTCTTGCCATGCCTAACACTTTATTTTATGGATTTAAGCGCTTATGGATTTACCTGGAAATAATCGGGTTATTTCCAGACTTTATTTAATCGGGTTATTGTGTTTATTTCCAGACTTTAGACAAGGTTAATCACGTATGAGTTACTGTTTTGGTATTTTGTTTTCGTTGTTTTAGCTGGTATTAACGCAAATGCCTCACTTTGGTAGTGAGGCGCATTTGCTGACTCATATACATTTATAGTTGTAATTTTATCATTGGTTAATGTATATAATGTTCTAGTATTAAATTGGTTCTTTTTCGTTTGTTGTACCGAAAACGTAGTTCGTTTACCTTATTTAGAAAGCACATGGTATGATGTAAAAGGAATGTGATGCCAGACTGAAGGCAGATTGAGTAGAAACGAGCTTGAAGTAGAGATGTAACAAAATGAATAAAATTAAGAGCAGCTAACGGAAATCAGAGGTTTTTCTTCGTTGACTTCTACGAATGTCTTTGAGACAGAAGATAAGAAATTTAGAAGGTTTCTTAACAAAGACTCCCGATATTAAAATGTTTGATATCATAATGACGCAACTCTAGCAAGTAGCAATGAGAGTAATGGCCTAGAAACAATCAAGAAAAAAATGAGTTTTAAACTTTTTCAAAGCGTGTAGTAGTCAACTGGAGTAGTCAATGTCGATGTCGATTTTTTATTCCTATAAGAAAATTTTTCTGAGTACATCAAAGAGAAAACAAAACCCCATAAAAGGAATGGTGGACTAGCAGAACTGGCAGAAAAAGACAAGAAAATCACTCACCATATCAGCTCTTTTCAAGATTTAAGCTATCAACAGCTCCCAGAACAACATCTTTTGATTTTCAGCATTCTCATCTTGGTAGATTAATATTTTCAAAGCCATTTTCAAATTCATCGGTAAATAAAAGTTGCTAAAAGGCCCTAAAGAGCTTTCGAGCCATACGCCCTTCAGTGTCGTATTTTCATCTAATAACACAGAACATTTCAATAAAGTTACAAACTAACAGTGTAATATACATGGTAAAATGTCAATATGCCAAAAAATAGTATTTTATATCAATAAAGACATTGGATAGTAATAATTTCATGTTATGCCTATTTAAAAATATGAACTGAAAGATAAGATTAAATGCAAAACGGGAGGAGGAACAAAAATGATACAGAAAAAACAGAGTTAGGCCAATATATGTATTACATTGTCGGTCCGAATTTCTTGAATTATTTAAAGACTCATTGCTAACAATGAGCCTTTGCGAGGGTGGCAAATTATCCAGGCGACAATCCAAACAATGGCAGTAAACTTCTACTGATTAACCATAATTGATTTCAGACTGTCTGAAAATGCATCATGGGATGCTTGCGTAGCGCAATGGCTCATTGTTAGCAATGAGTCTTTAACAAAAACTCTCTGCTAGGAGATTTTCAGTCATGACAATATTTTGCATGTAGCGTCCTTGTTGTTGGAGGCGTTGGCATTGGAATTTCTAAACTGGATACCTTTGTAGTGACCATTGTCGAACGTAATCAAGCCTTCCATTGTGTCATTGTCATTAACACCTCCCATTGTCTCCGTATCCACAGTAACGTAGTCAATAACACAGTAAATTCAACGGTCACACAACATCGTCTCTTGCTGGCTCCGTGTTTTCTGTACGTTAAACTAGATCATAAAACGACAACATGCCCATAAAAGAACTTGCAAAAGAATTAATATAGGAACCATTCATCACCAACAATCGTCCCTATACATTCAGTAGCGCAGCGACAGGGGAAGTGAGAGGGGGTGGACCCCACCCAAAAGCAAAAAGTCTCTTTGAAAAAGGGCGTATCCTGGTGTTCAAGAGGTTTTGAACACCCAATTTCTCTTGTTTATCTCGCCTTTGCCCTCCACAAAAAATGTTTACCTCCCTGGCTACGCTTTCGGATACATTTATCTGGTACAGGAAACCAAGACTTTCTGCTGGTAAAATAGTAGGCACTAGTAGAACAGTTAGAAATTCGTTTGCAGCAATCGTTTTCACGCAATCACACCATTGAGTGAGTCACAGATCACGCTAAAAATTTCTTGCTCGATTTCAAGCATACTTCAGAATTGATCACGCAATCACGCCAAGACACTTGATTATTTGAAAATGAAATTGTAAATTTGTTTAACGCATGCAAGCGCAGTGCGGCAGCTTCTGCATAAGGAAGAGCTCAGTATAGGAAATTGTAGACATGCTCGAAGTCTACTTCGTGCTTGAGAGAGGAGTATTTGTTTCCCTCCTGCCTCTGTCTCCACAGTTCGACAAAAATAATAAACAAAATTTGGAACAGCAAAACTGGTTATATATATAATTCTTTATACAAATCCGATGCGATGCGTAAAATGGTTATAAAAACTTTCAATTCCGTTACGAACAATATCTCACTCGATAAAATTGGCACTCTTTAACTAAATTCGCAATCTGTGCTCTCAGAGCACTCCATTAAAACCGAACTACTCCTCAACCCTGTTGCGCGACTCTGCTCCCCAATTCTTAACTACAATACAAAAGGGAGGAAAATCTTTTCTCCCCCAAAAACGCTAACAATTTAAAAGCAAGTGCAAGTGCAAAAAGCCAATATTAGAGTGCATTATAAACCTTAGTTACAGCTTATTAGATAATATATACGTAAAAAGCAGAATAACAATAACATGAAAAACAGCAAGCCTGGGAAAACTAATGCACCGGGGCAGAGGGAGCAAGAAGTGCCCTGAAGTATTAGAGACCACTTTGACCATTATGTTTATTTCCATTATGTCAAGGTGGGTCACAAGAAGGAGAGCGGCAAAGCTACTAGTAGATAAACAAAAGACTTGTTCCCTCAGAAGTACTCCGGGAACCTATTAGGAAGGAAAAATGACAAGACCATTTAATACCCATTTTTATGTATCGATAATTTCGTTGACATTTTCTCTATGTTTAGAATCTTTGATGGTAAAAAAAGTCCAGCTGTCAGGATGACAGGCAGATATACATGTTAATGTTTTATTATGTTACCCTACCCTCGTAGAAGTTACCGTTACGTTATGTTGGTAGAAAAACTTCACGATATGCCCTCAGCACCAACACTGCCCCTTCTGCCCCAGGCAGGCGTCCCTGCAGAATTCCCTTTTCGTAGAGCAAGTCTAGGGAAACTGCCATAAAGATTCTTTTTTAAATAGACCATGTGATTTGTTTGGGGGTGTGATGGTCAGCTGACCAATTTTCCAGCCACTCACCAGCAACTCCAGGCACTTTCCTAATAGACACATGACAGTGGAAATGAAGTATGGTTCTTAAATAAACGCTCGTGAAAAATTTATACCCATCAAGCAACGTTATTCGCTCCATCCGTACAAATAATTTCGCACGAAGATGAGTTGCCCGTTCTCAAATTCAGCTTCTGAGATACCCACAGAGAACCAGTATGTATTTCTGAGATTCTTTATTTTTCAGTTCCCACAATTTCCTTGTCAGATCTGTGATTAGCATCCGTTGCGCTCGAAGTGTGCTCAACATTCGATCAATTATTGTGAATAACAGAGAATATTTTTAAAAGAATATAAATGCAAAGCCAAGGCCATGGCTGATGTAAGATGGATTTATTTCCATCATTAAAGTTAACTTTATGCTGCTGTGGGAATCACCTTTATTTATTTCATATCAATTTATATCAACTTTATCAATTTATTTGTAAGCCAGGCTGTAAACAAGCTTTGCTTAGTCCTGTTATTTACGTTAGAGAGGTTTATACATATTTATACATACTTTCTTCAAAGGCAGCAGTTGTAACTTGATTGCAGAGCCATGTTTGCAATATTTTGTGATAATCATTGTTTTTGATAATCATCTCTCAAGGTGTCCGTTACATTGATTAACTGAAACGCTAGTGACTAGTTGAAACACTTTTGAACATTTTAACGTTTTAATTGCACTGCACTTGAAGTTATTTGCCCTTAATATACACTAGCTGAAGACCATACCTGTTAATGAAAGTAAATATTACTTTTTATAGTACAAGGGCAGACACTACAGCTGCAAAAAGTGGCGTCACTTATGGAGAGTACCTTCAGGTTGGCTCTTAAACGAACTCTTGATTATTTCACTATTTATTTTATGCTCGTGCAGAATCGAACCTCCCTTGCCACCTTTTTGCCCGTTCATTTTAATGCTAGTCCTAAAGATCTAGAATTTGGCATCAATAACAATTAGAATTATCATTCATTAGATCATGGAGAGTCGACTAGCACTTCTTGCATGATTCTGCATTTGTTGTAATAATGAATGCCATCACATGATTCTCACTTGTTCCTTTTTGTTAGCTCGTGTTTATGCAGGCATTTCCTGTTTCATTTTGCACTCACATTATGGTTAATTCCACTAGATACATTTTTGATATAGTAATCATGCAACTGCCATTTAAATAACAACAAATACCTATGTTAAACTGAATGAAGAATGTGAAGCTTTCTAATGCAATTAAAATGAAGTATATTCACTCAGAAGCTTTTGTGAAATACTGACATAAGTTGCACCCTTATTATATATGCCAAGCAAGAACAAGGCCCCTGGCAGTGGGGGCTGGGTTTCAAGGTCCCTGACAGTGGGGGCTGGGTTTCATGACAATTCCCTTACTTTTATGTGTCACCCCCACTGTGTCAGGGGCACTGATGGTGAGAGAAATTTCAATCATCTAGATGTCATTCTACCAAAGAAACAATGCCTTGAAATTCTAAAACAGAAGTACCATCCCATAAGCTATACAAAAAACAGGCAATCTAAATGTTTAAGCAGTGTAATTACTAAACTATAAACAATTTGTTGATGATGCTTTGATAACCTAAAGATAACATTACCTAGCACTCTGCTTCTTTGGAGTTTCTTCCAACCTAGGGTGTCATCATCTTAACAATTGAATATTGTATCCTATGAAGTTGATATGGATATGCATTCTAAGAATCTGCAGCTTGTAATGATTCTATTAGAGTCAGATGTAAAGCGCAATTTCTTTAGAAATTTTGAATGGCTAAGCAAATTTCCATCTATCTATCTATCAATATTGTACAGAGCCAGTTCATTGGCATTACATTCTATGTTTGCTAGTATGCTAGTTATTCACCAAAAGTACAAAATTATTGAAATAACATGGTTATGCAAGGGGGAAATGGACAGACCAGGCAAGTGGGCTGGTCTAGATAGATAAGAAATGAGCATTGTATTCTCTTTACAGCTAAGGATCATATTGACTGCCAAATTTAGTGGGCCAACATTTCATTGAATCCCCTTTGCTCTAAATAATGAAAACCTTTTTATTATATTGGCATTACTCAGTTTTTTGACTAGCCAAGCATTTCAATGTATAAACAAATTAGGCAAGTATTCAAGAAATACTTTGATGATATAATGTTCTTTGATTCAGATTGAGCCTCTTTTGGAATGTCAAAAACCACTATCAGATGTGCATGATGAGCATCTCTTTATAATTGTACACCAAGGTAACTTTTGTAGTTACATTTCATTATCTTACCAATGATTTATAATTGCTTTAGCAGAGCAAATTTCCGTAGCTGATGTTCGATTCAAAACACACTTTTTCAGGGAGGGGGAGACTTTGATGGGGTTGTGCAGAAACCCTTTGCCCCCAGACCCTGTCCCATAGAGAATATATGTGAGCAGTTAGAGGATCTGCATTGAGATTAATGGGTGTTTTTTTGGGAGCAAATAAATGAAATAATTTCTAACTTTGCTTCTAAATACCCTTTCCCAAGCAATTTCCTTAATTTTGTTAGCCTGTCCCAGAGTTTTAATGCAATTCTTAATATTCTGTCTAATAATTTTAATCTGAAAAGTATACCCTGTTCTGCAGCACATCTCTTCATATTTAAGGTAACAGCTACCCTGTTTTCTTTTGACCTATTTCTTCAGATCTACCACTAATTCAAGTTCATAAATTATTAACAAAAGGAGAGAGGATTCCTAAAACCAGAATGTTACTTTGGTCCACTTAATGTCTTTTTTTCAAAATTATTTGGTATATTTTTGGGCCTCCTTTACAATTAAAAGCAATTGGCTTTTCAAGCCATGTCTAATGAAAGTAAAATTGCCCACCATGATGAGATTTATTCATCTAGCACAGTAAATGTTATTTGCTTTGCTACTTTTGCAAAATCGTCTTGCACCAGTTCTAAATGAAAGATTAATTGCAGTTAATCTTAAGCTTCTCAGCTTTTAAAGTCGCCCTCAAAAAGGATTCTTAAATTTGGTCATAGGTTTAAGTAAGAATAGATTAAAGGTACAGCATTAAATGCAGAGTGCTTATGTAGGAGTTTCACTGCTGTTTAAAACATTGATGGGACCAAAGGCAGACTTAGTGTGGCATGGGACCCTGTATAGACCACTTAACCATAATATTTATTCTTTACAGTACCAATTGTGGCTAATCAATAAAGAATAAACTTTTTTCTGTCACTCTATGTTGCCTCTCTGTTTTAATATAATAATTTCAATGTCATTTCATTCATACCAACAATTCTGTTTATTTTGTTTTGTTTCTTTCTGATTCTTTTCTTTATATATGTCAAGCCAAATAGTTTGTTCCTGAAAGGATAACTCCTAATAGTATATTTATTGTAGTGACCATGGAAATCTATTTGAAACTTAACTTATTCTTATTCATCAGAAAACCTTCAACATATCCTATACAAAGATATTGATTCCTTTCTAGTGTATGAGTTGTGGTTCAAGCAAATTATTCATGAATTGGATTCAGTTCGCAAGGTATTCTTGATTGAAGTAAGTCAATTTATTATTTTTTTTAAGAGTCTACTTTCTTGTCCTCTCAGTCGATGTCTGGCTTTCCCATTTCCTCCTTGAAATTCTCTCTAAAACACTTAATCTGCCAGGGGCTGTGGAACCCTGCATTTATCATTACAATTACTTTTTAGTAATAAAAAACAAACTTTTTCTTAACAATTATCACTTAACTAAGGACCCTTTAAGGAATAAAATTGCAATCAAATTGTATTTGTTGCAAAGTACCATGCTGGAGATCAGATTCAAAAGCTTATAATCAGCACCAGCCTCTGGCAGCAGCAGACAAAGAAAACTGCTAAAAAATTAGATTAAAATTGCTTTACCCTGTCATGAATGTGCAAAGACTCTCTTGTATCCTATGGTAATTTAGCTGGATATTTTTACATCACAACAGAATAATAAGGAAAGTTTGATATTCCTTTCCAAGTACCCAGGGCAAAAAATGACTGCTTCCTTGCATCCTCTCCAACTTATTCTCTATCTATGTAGGCAAATTGAAATATCTTAATAAGATGGTCCAAGGACGTACTGTGCTTGAAAAATTTAGTGGGCTGCCTTGCCTTTGAAGAGAGCAATGATTCTTAGCCTGTCTGGAAACAAATTTTCCAAGTTGATAGCCTTGACATTGACCACAATCATTAAGCCTGTTTTCAATGTTATGACTTGACAAATGAATTCCTCACATTCTAAAATATTGAGAAGAGCCCTTTATTATCAACTGTTTTTAAGTCTAGACTCGTTTTTTTTTTCTACAACATGTACAGGAACTTTAAATTGCGTAAAATATGTTTGTTTATAAAGAACCTGGCTCTTTTTATCAAAAGTAGTACTAAAAGCTGCTCAATAATTTCATAAAGTAACTGCACATAAAAACTCCACATAGTACATTAGAACTCTTTATTAAATAAGTGTCATTAGATTTTTAACTGTAGCTAGAAGCAAGGTGAAGAAGTCTAGAAGGCTGTTTGCACTTAAAGCACTCAAAATCGCACAATGAAACACTCAATAGCCACCTTTGTAAAAAAACAACTTATGTGATGAATGGAACTGGCTTTTAACTCCAAATGAATGGAACTGGCTTTCTAACACTTGATTGTTTTCCTATGATAAAAATATTCAAAAATGAACAGTTCCTTAAGGATTTTATCTTTAGTGCTAACGCTATTTTAATTTTTTCTGCCTTCTGCATTTGTGGCTTCTTATTAAGAGGTTCCTCACAAAAAACGTGTAATTGATTTTCATATATGGGTAGTAATTTTTTGTGACTCTAGATCCTAAACTTTGTTAGACCTGTTTTGTTATGTCACAGTTGTTATGAAAATATATGACAAATCATGTTATCAAGGATGTGTTGCTCTCTCAACCATTAACTTCCCCCTACAGCTAAACAACTGATGGCATTGTAACCATTTGCAACCTGGATCTCTAGTCTTAACTTAGGCCAGAAAAATTTGTGGTCACACAGCCAGTCACTGTGAGGGTGGTCATCCAGTGAAAATAAGCGAATTTAAAATACCACACATTTTTTCAATTTTTTTATTGAGAATATTTTGCAAATTTTGGCTCATTGGCCATAGTAAGGATAAACATTTTCAGGATTTAGATAAGTTCCATTCAATGCTTACATTTTTCTTTATGCTCTTTATATTCTCTATGCTGAACAATGTTGTAAATTCCAGGACTGTAATTTTGTCTGTTTTTACTGCACTCGTTTCTGCATGGGAAAAAATGCCATGCCAATACTCATCTAATACACCTTGGTCAATAGAGAAACTTTTTTACTGACATGAATACACCTATATGAGATTTAACTTATTGTTTTGAGGTTGTTGATGAAAGAAACATGTTGGTTGTTGTTTCAAGGCTTGACAGAGTTGTTAAGATCCTCAAGGTTGGTATTTTCTTTTACTTTGTTGGTTATGGCTCTTCTGAATTCAAACTAAAATAGAAACTGGAATAAGCCAATAAACTATATGTCTTTTCTAAACATGGCACCTAAAGGTAAAATCTTTAACAAGACTCCTTAGGAGAAACAGTCACTTAATTTTTAAAGATAATGATAATTTGTTTAAATTTGATGCAGCTGTAAAGATTGTAGAATTCTTTTATGTGATATTTATTACAATGGTTAGATATCTGATGGGAACCAATTTCTTATATAACAGTTCTTTGGTATCATCAATGGTATACGATACAATAATTTTGACACTTATTGAAAATGTGTTTAAATCCTACATTTGTCTTTTTTCTTCCTTTTGAGCATGGTGTTGTAATTACCCGTTGTTTCAGGTTTTGGTTGACCAGATGATGATCCTTGAAACGATGACACCACTGGACTTCATGGAATTTAGGTTTGTTCGAAATTCTTGATTACATGTCATCATGAAAAAAAACCTTAATTTTCCCTTTCTTCCTATTCTTTACCTTTGCTCCCTGCTATTGAGACAATTGTCATCATCACCATATGTAAGCTTCCAAATAGCAAACATATATCCCCTGATTTAAGTCGTCAATATCATTGTTCTGTTTTTGAGAAAAAGCTAGAAAAGTATATAGTGTCAGAATTTTTATACGGGAGTGAAATGCTTCTCATTAAAAAAATCTTATAAAAAATTTTTAAAGTATGAAATTACAGTTGAAGTTTCAGCAAAAAGGATACTAGAGATTTTTGGAAAGTATTATAATTGTTAGGGTCTCTCGTAAACATCGTACACAGCAAATCAATGTCAATCATTTTAAAAAGTTTCTTGTAGAAAGGTAAATTCTGGGTATTTTTCATTGATAGTGACTCTAATTGCAATCTCACTAGACTGTTGAGTTTTTGCTTCGAACGATAATCTATCTTCATATTGGTATATGTTTGCGTTGCAGATGTTATTTGCTGATCATTCTCGTTTATAATGTTCTATATTTTCGTCCTTTCCTAGAGGAAAACTCGCCCCTGCATCTGGATTTCAGAGTATGCAATTTAGGCTGCTTGAAAACAAGATTGGGGTCAAAAAGGTGTGTACCTGCGGATGCAGACTCATTCTTAATTCACATGTAATTGGTCGACAGGTTGATTTTTAGCAGATGCCTAGTTTGAACAGGCTTTAACTGTGATCCAGTAAAAGAGGAATATAAGAATGTACGGCATTTCTGACCAAAAATGAGGATTCATTGAAATAATCCTTAGCTTTGAATAATACCCTCCTCATGACAAAATCAGCAGGCTTCATATTTTTCAAATGCCAAACCCTCAAAGCAGGGGCGGATACAGAATAAAAGTTGACGGTCGCACATTAACACTGCCCAGCAGGCGGTCTAGGGGGGCTCCCTCATGGTCAAGGGCGGAGCCATGATGGGGGCCCAGCCCCAGCCCCCCCAGAACCAGAGCAATTAGGACTGGGGCTCTGAAACGTTCAAATTGTTCAGTCAAACATTTTTCCCTTTAAAAGGTTTTCAAAATGCAGTTTAAAAAAAATATCTTGAGATTCAGAAGTGTACACTTCTTGTGCACCTCTTCCGTATAGATAAAGAAAATTGGGACTCTTCCCTTTCCAACTTACAACCTCATCCACTTTCTTCCCTTGCCAGCAGTTGTGCGGCACAGTAATCTAACATAGTGTTTACAGACATTTCGTGCCGCACAAATATGTGAAAACTTGAGTTTTGATTAGTGAGATTTGGTAAAATATTTGCATAACAAAGAGCCCTGCATATTTGTGCGGCACGGGCGACATGCTTAAAAATCATACTGTTTACGGTCTAGAGTGGTCTTGGAATTCTTTCTATATTGAATTAAATCGTAGCATTGTGTGTGAGATGGACCAAGTTCGGCCCTGTGTTTATTGTGTAAAGAGAGCAAAATGTATTATCTGTAAGGAGGAAAATAAAAGATTGTGGTAAACATGATTGCCATATTTCAATGACTGAAGACTAAAACTAAATTCTGAAAATCTGACATCCGTGCGACCTGTGCGACACCCTGAATCCGCCCCTGCCTCAAAGTTAAATAAAGTTTGAGGTACCTGGATGGTCGCGAACACATGGGTAGGACATGTCAGATCGCGAACACATGGGTAGGACCTGTACTAAACGCTCGGGATCAATCCGCTATCTGTACTAAATTGGGTTCGCTTTGGAGAGCGTTCCAGTTTTGGATCGATCCCGTCTCGTGTTAAGCCTAGTTCTGTTCCTAGTTCTGAAATTTCAACTCTCGACTCCTTTTTGTCAATTATTTTAAATATGATGTCATTTTTGTAGGAAAACAGGATACGATACAATAGGACAGACTACAAGTGAGTTGTTTTTCTTTCTATAACCATTTTATTTTTTGAGTAGCTGTTGAAAGGTATCTAGATTTAAATTATCATCATCAGTATTTGCCAAATTTGGAGATACTTCATTGAAGTTTTATATTTTAGTTTATTCAAAAGAGTGAATTCTATCAAGTCCCATTATGCTATTTTCAGATGTCTCTCATACTCATGCAACCATCTGATGTTTTTTTCCCGAAAAGAGTGCCCTTAAGCATCTTAAAAATTCATATGTGAAAATTGCTGGCATTTGGTTAATGTTCCATAGATCCCCATAAAAGAACAAAGGTACTAAGATAGGTCTTTTGGACCATGGGAACTGTTCCTTTGTGTTAGGAACGTCTCGTCAATTTTAGGATATGCTGCTAACGTGCCGTTATGGGAATTACGGACCTTTGGTCGCTCGCTTTTCCTATGCATTCTAACATAAATTTGAATATACGTTCTCAAGTTCCTTCGTTCTGCGTGCGCCAAGTACTTTTGGGCCGATTTTCTTTTGCTCATTTGAGTTTAGTCACGTTTCTCCGGAAAACAGCAAGACGAAATTCACATGTCTCTTGAGAAGTTTCAACCTATATAAGGCGCTGCAAGTTTTCAGCTTGGCCACAAAACTAGAAGATGTCTTCGATGGTAGTACGTTGGAAAGACGTCCCAGGAGCTGCAAAGCTGAAGAAAAGGCTGATGTTAATAGCTAACGTGCACGGAATATTTCAGTGCCCTATTGGTGATTGCGAGCATGAAGGCTTCCGCAGTCAAAGAGGTTGCAGAAAGCACGTTACAAATTCGCATCCTTGGTTCTTCTATTTTGACGAATACCTAAAAGATATTATGGATGATAAAGCTGCGCCACAAAACACATGTGACGAGAAGACCAACGAGTCAAAGGATGGCAGTTCGAATATCATTCCAGATGACGTCATTTTTAGTGAAACGTTTGCCAAATGGATGTGCAGCTCTACCGGTGGTGCTCGCAAGAAGGCACACGCAAATCAGATTTGCTCTCGTGTCCTCAAGTTTATTCAGTACTCTCAGGACGATCTTATGCTCGAAGGGATAGAGGGGCCTAAAATTGACTACTATTTGGCTTCAATGGCATGCTTGTCAGCTTTTTTACAACATTTGGAGGATGAGAAATCTATTGGATTTGCTGGGAGCGTTAGTTACATCAATGCTTTGTTGGAAACAATGGAGTATAGAAAGTTTAAAGGAGTGTCAGCTTCCATCTTATCAAACTTTAGTGTTGCAGAGGTATTTTTGAAGCGCGCCAGAAGATGTATTGCTCGTAAGATGCGTGTACAGTGGACTGTAGAATTGGATGTTGATACCTTGGAGAGAAAAGGACATTGGGCATCACTAAAAGACTTACAAAAGGTCATACCGTTTCACATGGGACGATACAAGAAAATAGTGGCCAAATGTCGAGAGCATTCAGCAGAAGTTTCAGCGTCTGATCTAACTTTTTCAACGAGATTTATAACGACATTTCTCTTCTTACGTGTCAAGGGTTCTCGGCCAATGACATACCAATTCCTGACAATTGGCATGCTACGTAGTGCAGCAAAAAATGGCGGATACGTCGACCAGAAGAAATTCAAAACAGCTGACAAGTATGGCTTTGATTCCATGGTCATAGATGACGTCTGCATGCATGTTTTGGACGACTATGTGAGACACGTTAGGCCGAGGTTTCTTCCAAAATGCGAATATCTGTTACTTACGCGCAATGGAACCCAATTTACGAAGCTGAGTCAAGCTATGTGTTTGCTTGTCTATGAAGCTATTGGCAAGTATGTGCACCCAACACGTTACCGACAAATAATCGAAACAGAGAGTGCTGATGTTCTATCCCTTGAAGAACAAGAGCTGATCTCGCAAGATCAAAAACATACTTCAAATGTTGCAAGGATTCATTATCGCAAAAAGCGTTCGAGAGTCGTTGCCGAAAAGGGGAATCACTGCATTAAGAAGCTGAGGGGAGAAACTGGAGAACAACTAGACAGCTCTTTGAAAAAACTCGTCAATGTTTCGACGGGTGCAGAAGACTCTGAGTCGGACTCGGACATTTTCATTACACAGAGCAGTACCAAACCTGTAGCAAAGACAGACAGCGACTGCCAGATGACGTCAATTCGAAAGCGTATAACACCATTCACTGAGAAGGAGGACTTGAATTTGATAAAGGGAATAAACAAACATGGTTATGGCAAATGGGGCAAAATACTTTCGGACCCGAGCTTGTGCTTCGCAGAGAGAAGAGCACGTAACTCTTTGTTAAGACACGTTAGAAGTAATCAATTTCGTTGTATGTATGAAAAGCTGTGTGGAAAAGTTATGTCGTAGAAATCGTTTAGGAATCATAATACATGATGGGAAGAATGTTTGAATATTTCTTTTACAAAGTTGTTTTTCTGTTCGATTCGTATATACGCATGTGCCAGACGCCTAACAATGATATAAGTTGATTTTTGACTAGCTCTTATTCCTACAGTTTTGTAGACGTTCTGGCCTTATAATCTCGTAGTGATCTTTGCTTGTAATCTCGGATGGGTGTGCCATACTATACATTATAAAATGTTGGGCTGGGCTTTTCCCTATAAAGTTCAATGAGTGGTCTTCCGTCCTCGCAATGATGTTGGCTTCTAATCTCGGATGGGTGTGCCATACTATATATTATAAAATGTTGGGCTGGGCTTTTTCCTATAAAGTTTGACAAGGCAATGAGTGGTCTTCCGTCCTCGCAATGATGTTGGCTTCTAATCTCGGATGGGTGTGCCATACTATACATTATAAAATGTTGGGCTGGGCTTTTTCCTATAAAGTTTGACAAGGCAATGAGTGGTCTTCCGTCCTCGCAATGATGTTGGCTTCTAATCTCGGTTGGGTGTGCCATACTATACATTATAAAATGTTGGGCTGGGCTTTTTCCTATAAAGTTTGACAAGGCAATGAGTGGTCTTCCGTCCTCGCAATGATGTTGGCTTCTAATCTCGAATGGGTGTGCCATACTATACATTATAAAATGTTGGGCTGGGCTTTTTCCTATAAAGTTTAACAAGGCAGTGAGTGGTCTTCCGTCCTCGCAATGATGTTGGCTTCTAATCTCGAATGGGTGTGCCATACTATACATTATAAAATGTTGGGCTGGGCTTTTTCCTATAAAGTTTAACAAGGCAATGAGTGGTCTTCCGTCCTCGCAATGATGTTGGCTTCTAATCTCGGATGGATGTGCTATACTATACATTATAAAATGTTGGGCTGGGCTTTTTCCTATAAAGTTTAACAAGGCAGTGAGTGGTCTTCCGTCCTCGCAATGATGTTGGCTTCTAATCTCGAATGGGTGTGCCATACTATACATTATAAAATGTTGGGCTGGGCTTTTTCCTATAAAGTTTAACAAGGCAATGAGTGGTCTTCCGTCCTCGCAATGATGTTGGCTTCTAATCTCGGATGGGTGTGCTATACTATACATTATAAAATGTTGGGCTGGGCTTTTCCTTATTAATCCCTACCCTTTTGAATAGTAATGTAGTTAAATTACAATCTCAAATTATTAACAATTTGCCCCAAAGACGGTTGCCAAGAAATGAAATATTACTTAGTGCCTGATAGTGGCTAACTATGTAGAAAAACCTTATTCCAGGAAGTGGGCTTGCTAGGTGCACCAGCCCTTGTACTGCCTGGAGAATACCGATTTTTAAGGTCGGTGTCACCACTGGGAACATTTTCCCGCCCACAGAACACATTTGATGTGTTCCCACCAGACACCGATCTCTACTACCTTCCTTCTGACCTACTTAGAACTTGAAATCTATGACCCACCAGCTGAAACAAGCAAAGCGCAGAGTGAAGGAAGCGAGAAGAAGAAGTGGATCAGAATGCAGAGCAGAACAAAGAATAGGAGACTTACAGGACAGGCAGCAAGATCGCGGACCTTGCTGAGCAATCAGCCACTTGAAGGCTGGCAATAAAAAAGGCTGGATGACATAGTTAGCACCCAAAAAAATAACAAATATAATAGCGCAAGATCGCGGACCTTGCTGAGCAATCAGCCACTTGGAGGCTGGTAACAAAAAGGTTGGATGACACAGTTAGCACCCAAAAAATAACAAATATAATAGCGCAAGATCGCGGATCTTGCTGAGCAATAAGCCATTGGATGGCTTGCAACCAATAACACTGGGTACTCGGCTAGCACCCGCATAATGCAAGTTCATGGACCTTGCTAAGCAATCAGCCACTTGAAGGCTGGTAACAAAAAGGTTGGATGACACAGTTAGCACCCAAAAAATAACAAATATAATAGCGCAAGATCGCGGATCTTGCTGAGCAATCAGCCACTTGAAGGCTGGTAACAAAAAGGTTGGATGACACAGTTAGCACCCAAAAAATTAACAAATATAATAGCGCAAGATCGCGGATCTTGCTGAGCAATCAGCCACTTGAAGGCTGGTAACAAAAAGGTTGGATGACACAGTTAGCACCCAAAAAATAACAAATATAATAGCGCAAGATCGCGGATCTTGCTGAGCAATAAGCCATTGGATGGCTTGCAAGCAATAACACTGGGTACTCGGCTAGCACCCGCATAATGCAAGTTCATGGACCTTGCTAAGCAATCAGCCACTCGATGGCTGGCAATAAAAAGGTTGGATGACACAGTTAGCACCCAAAAATAACAAATATAATAGCGCAAGATCGCGGACCTTGCTGAGCAATCAGCCACTTGAAGGCTGGCAATAAAAAGGTTGGATGACACAGTTAGCACCCAAAAAAAATAACAAATATAAAAGCGCAAGATCGCGGACCTTGCTGAGCAATCAGCCACTTGAAGGCTGGCAATAAAAAGATTGGATGACACAGTTAGCACCCATAAAAATAACAAATATAATAGCGCAAGATCACGGATCTTGCTGAGCAATAAGCCATTGGATGGCTTGCAACCAATAACACTGGGTACTCGGCTAGCACCCGCATAATGCAAGTTCATGGACCTTGCTAAGCAATCAGCCACTCGATGGCTGGCAATAAAAAGGTTGGATGACACAGTTAGCACCCAAAAAATAACAAATATAATAGCGCAAGATCGCGGACCTTGCTGAGCAATAAGCCATTGGATGGCTTGCAAGCAATAACACTGGGTATTCGGCTAGCACCCGCATAATGCAAGTTCATGGACCTTGCTAAGCAATCAGCCACTCGATGGCTGGCAATAAAAAGGTTGGATGACACAGTTAGCACCCAAAAAATAACAAATATAATAGCGCAAGATCGCGGACCTTGCTGAGCAATAAGCCATTGGATGGCTTGCAAGCAATAACACTGGGTATTCGGCTAGCACCCGCATAATGCAAGTTCATGGACTTTGCTAAGCAATCAGCCACTCGATGGCTGGCAATAAAAGTTGGCAATCTTGCTGAGCAATGAGCAATCTGAAAGCTTGCAAGCTAAAACACTGGGTACTCGGCTAGCACCCGCATAAAGCAAGATCACGGATTAAAGGTTGAAAGGGCACAGTTAACACACAAAATTAACAAAATGTAATAGTGCAAGATCACAGATCTTGCTGAGCAATAAGCCATTTGATGGCTTGCAATAACATGTTTTAATGACACAGTTAGCACACAAAATCACAAATAATAATAACATTGCAAGATCTTGGGGCCTGCTGAGCAAGCAGACATTCAACTTCTGACAATAAAAATGCTAGACGATACAGTTTGCACCCAAAAATCACAAAAAATTAATTTAGCAAGATCACAGACCTTGCTGAGCAACAAGCCATTAGATGGCTTGCAAGTAATAAACACTTGGTATTCAGCTCGGACCTACCTAATGCAGATAAACTTTAACTTGAAAGCAAGCAGTCATTTAATGGCAGGGTTGCTGATAAACAACTACTGGATGACACAGTTGACACCCAAAAATAACAAGGACTAAACACTGGCTTGTAGTGACATCATAATGGGTGGCACAGCTGGGACACAAGAAAACAATACAAGATCAACCAGACCTTACTAAGCAATAAGCGATACAATGGCTTGTAAAAATATAATACTACAAGACACCCCAGATATAATTAACGATTAACCAATGGTTGATAAGGGAAGATAATTCCACCACATGGCTTGTAATGATAAAATATTGGGTGAAACAGCTAGCACCCAAACAAAACTCAACCAGATCCTGATAAGTTAAGCAACATTTAAGCTTGCAATAATAACACACTGGGGGCCCTGCTAGCACCCAAATGACAAGAGCAATACCAACCCAATCTCGATAAGCAAAAGGACACATCATTAGTGACAAACATATGCTTGCCTGTAATTATCAAAAACTAAGTCACACAAGTAGCGCTTTAAGACAGAACAAACAAACAAAATTGCAGGACCATTGCAAGTATGTTCAACCTCCCATCCCACTGAAAAGCTGTACAGGGAAACCCTATGAGCTTCGTTAGACTTACATTATCCCAAACAGGACACACGTTGATAACAATGATAATTAGCTGAAGAGTTTCACTCCAATCTAAATATTGGTATTATCATTATTATTATTATTATTATCGTTATTTTTATTATTACTACCATTAAACATTTCTATCTGCTGCACCTACAATATCTTCTGTGGTCAAAACAAACCATGGCTAAGCCCCAAACTGATTGACTTCTAAATATTGTAAAGCAGATTACCCATTTATATCTTTATTATTATCCACCAGATTTTGAAAGTAGATCTACACTTTGGTTTGCAATAGTAACATTTGTGACGCAGTGTGCCCACAAACAATACTGCAAGATCAGCAGAATTTGCTATGGGAAAAAACTATGACATGTCCGACATTTTTTTATTATTTTTTTATTTTTTTTTTTTTATTTTTTATTTTTATTTTTGGATAGCACAGTTAGCACTCCAACAATAATGCAAGATCAACCGGATCTTGATAAGTAGAAGCCACAACGTGGCTTTCAATAGAATACTTGGCGATACAGGGAGCAGCCAAACAATACTGCAAGATCAGCATAACTTTGAGTTGTAATGAGCCACAGTGAAACTTGTAAAGCCGTATACTGGGAGTGCACATTAGCACCCAACAACTATAATACCAGATCAACCAGATGTTGATTAGCAAAAGACATAAGGTACTAAATTAATTGGTAACACCCAATGATAATGCAAGATCGGCTTGATTTGGAGAAAAACAATACAGGAACTACAAGGCAATCATATATTATTCTCAACTTTGGAGCAGTGACTAACTATTTAGCAGTAATTCTTCTTAAATTATGACAGATACACAGTAGATATTCTCCCCTGGTCTTGTGTTAAACAATTTGCATTTTTTGCGAGTTTAACCCTTATGGTATGGTAGGGTATTCGTGTGTATCTTCCATGTAACTTTATTTTAAAATAAACGTGCAGAGTTTTAGAATAACCCATCTGCTGCCCTAGAATAACCCAACATCTAAACTGCAATGGAAGGTCAGCCTCACATCTTAAGCAGTGAGCTATCTGATAACACCAAACAAGGCAGATGACCTCAGGAAGGCTATGTAATACCAACCTATATTGTGATAAGCAGAAACCCAATACGACGGAGCTTTGCTAAACAGCCAGATTCAAGATCTGCCAGAGAGCCATATATAACAAAAACTTTAAACAAAGGAATTGCATCATATAAACTGTAGGCGAGTAGCTAGTACCCACGACCAGAAAAAACAAAAAGCTATATCGTGAATTTAAATAACTTTATTTCATGGGATTGGAGCACATAACAATGGGTGAGCGGTTTGCGTGATATAGCAATTTAAATATCTGCTAGATCTTGGTAACAAACGACCTATCATGACCAATGACAAACGCAAAAGAAAACAAGGTAAGCAGCTAGCACCAGTGACAAGCAAGGAATCGGCTGCTAGCACCCAAAACAAAAGGTATTGGACTGAAATACGCTACATAGAACGGCTTGAACAAAGCTTGAACATGGCCAAGTACGTAATTTTTTAACCCCAGCTTGAACAGGCCTGGAATTTTGAGGGCAACCATAGCTCTTGCTCCCCCCAGGGCTGACCTCAAATGCCCGAAGAGAGCTACAGAGAGTTAGATCAATTTGTTACATAGGCACAGGAGACCAAATCAAGGCTTAGCTACGGCAACGTTAAATCCAACGGTAAGAGCATAAGAAAACCTATTCTGCTTTTGTCAGCCTTTACTGGCAAACAACAATCAAAACCTTTATGAATCGTGACAGTGAGCACGTAAAGCAAAGGGGGGCGGAACAAGTTACGCCCACTTGCATTCCTCTGCTCTACTGTGTTTGTCCGGCATGGCTTCGGAGAGTCCCGCTGTTTTGAATCTGTGCCTAGTTTGCAAAGGTTTTTTGCCACACAGTAAATTATTCCGATCAGTCGATAAAATTGGAAAAATAACGGGCGAGAACTTTCTTATCAGATGTATAACAGCACTCATTTAAGAAAAACATATCGTAGGCTAATTCGTTGGAAAAATGGCAACACAACTCGCTATGCGATGTGCTTAACGTCTACAGGCAAGGGGAAAAAAACATATACAAACCACGAGGTCGTAGAAGTGAAAAAAAAAAAATTGTTTAAAAACCTTACATAGAAAAATGGAGAGGTGCGTTGATTGATACCCGGGGATGGCAGTAGCAGCAACAAAAGATGTTGTTCCACAAAGAACGTCAAGCCAGTACAAGAATATCATGCCAGTACAGGAAAAACAGAGCCATCATCTCTGGTAAACAAATCCTGATCTGCAATTGTCCAAGGTACTACAGCATAGCGAAGACTCAAAAATTGAACATTGCTGCAGCGGCAAACAACCGTTTGCAGCATGCATAAAACTTGCAGAGGGGGCGTAGCACTCGTGCATCCCTTATAAACCTACAAATGTCCCGGATGTCCTAGGATAGCCTGCACGTGACAGAAAGTGAAAGCGAGGTTAAATGATAGCATCAAAGGGGTGATTAACTCTGTTTAAAACCGGGTTCTAAACAACATTAAAGTTTGACAAGGCAGTGGCCTTTGATAATGACATCGAGACCACCAGCCCATCAAGATGGGAACGAGGTCAGAAGCCTTGGATTTCCTTGCAAACTTATGGATGGAAGCCCAGCCCAATGATATATGTACATTCTATATTAACAGTTGTTACAACGATATCGAGACCACCAGCCCATCAACATGGGAACGAGGCCAAAAGCCTTGGATTTCCTTGCAAACTTATGGATGGAAGCCCAGCCCAATGATATATGTACATTCTATATTAACAGTTGTTACAACGATATCGAGAACACCGGCCCATCAACATGGGAACGAGGCCAAAAGCCTTGGATATCCTTGCAAACTTATGAATGCAAGCCCAGCCAAAAGAAAGGTTTTGTATCTATCAATGAAATGACAATGAGGTTATAAGACCGTTTCATTTCAAGGCTGGAAGACGAACCTTTGTCTGAAACCTATCCACTGAAGCAATTTAAAAGGTTGAATATATTATCTGGTTACAAATCTTCCTCGGGCTAGTCTCTGCATTGTAATATTTGCTTTAAGAATTGAAGCTACTGGCGTGTAAGCATTCCACTGGCGTTTATGATTCTTTTAAAGGAGAGAACGACAAAAATTCACAATTTTACTTCAAAGTTTTTTATTCAGATACACGCTCCTGGGCATACCTAAAGTCTTCAATTTTAAATGAAATGTGATGTTCAAGGGGGTCAGGGGACTTATCTAAGACGACAATGTGATACCTATCATTGGACATCATTTTACCGTAGGGTCTAGTGTTCATCATACATATAATAATTGGAATAGGGAAAATTTTAGTTGACGACTTATATTTGCTACTAAAGACAATGCCATTTTTAATAGTCTCTAATGTTGAATAGTTTATCTTTGCCGATTTTTCCCTGCTGACATCAAACACGATGTATCGCTCTCCGTTCCAGGCATAAGCAGTGTCTTTCAATGTTGTAGAGGTGAAATACAAGGAACTTTTTGTTGCCAGAATGTACTTTGCAAGAAAGGTCTTGCCGGTATTTCCTGTTTCGTCAACAACGAACGTTATTCTACGTGGCCCCTGGCAGCGAAGCAGACGCAAAACCTCTTCTTGCCATGGTCGTAGAAGTGCATTTTGAAACTTGTCCAAAATCCGTTCCTTAGATTCCTCATTTTGCTGCCGCTTGATACTTTTGTCAACTGAGGACTGACTATGTATCCAGGTGTCCCCAAATTCTTCCAGCATGGCATCTTCGGTGGCTTCTTGCATACGTCTTTCTCTCATCATTTCCAATTGACTTTTCTCTCTTTCTTTGAATTTGTTCTCTCCAATTTCAAAGAATCCTTGCCCACACTTGCACTGAGCCTTGTGAAGTGAGTCCAACACTTCGCTTTCGCTCCTCTTGCTCTCACTGCCATCGTACTCTTACTCTCCCCCAACAAACTGACAGAGTTTCTGCCTGAAACTTATAGGAACCAAGGAATCCCAAGGGTGAAAAAGGAACCAAGGAACGTGAATTTTGGGAAATGGTCATTATCATCATCACCATCATCATCACCATCGTCATCATCATCATCATCATCATCATCATCATCATCACATCATCATCATCATCATCATCATCATCATCATAAACGATGAACAGACCCTTGTATTTTTCAAAATCCAGAAACGATGGATGCCTGTTAATCATGTCATGTCATTGTGCAATAAGATCAAAGTTCTGATCAGAATAGGTACACTATTCCTTTGAAAATTTGAAAATGAATAGTGTCAAGAAGATTTTTTTATTCTTTTTACTTAGGGAGATCTTTAAAGAGGTTGAAAAAAGTGTAGAGATTCGGAAGAGAGTTGAAATTTCAGAAGAAGAGCCGTCTTTGTTTGATGTTGTCCAGGTATGTACCCTTTGCCTTCAGAAAGACTGGCTGGAGGAGAAAACCTTTCATTGTGTTGTGATATTTTCATTTTTCGAACTTACTGCTAATTCTTGAAATTTCTAATCCTATTTTCTTGCCAAGAATTAGAGAGGTTTCCTGTAGTTATTCATTTTAAATTTTTTTTTCATTTTTTCTATTCCGTGAATTAGTTGCAAGTTAACTGATTACAATAGATATAAACTACAAAAAACTATTACCAACATCATTCCGAAGGTACGCGTTAAGGTAGTTTGCACAAACATGTAGGTCCATAGTTGACAACTAACCGTGATAATTTGCAAGCTTGTGGCTTTTATCTGGATATGGCCTTATCTGCTTGCATAAAGTATTTCTTTATAAGTCCTACACTGAATTTTCACTCTACACTACAATCTGGAATCACAAGATTTTGCTTGATCTGTGCAGGCATGTATTTGAAAACATTACTGTGGAAAAAATTACAAGTAAAGCACAATTTCACGTGTGTGCTAATCATTGAAAAGTTGCCAATCGCGGCTCTTGCATTCTTGGACACGATCATACTTTGACCTATAAAGTCTTTAATTCTAATGAAAGATTGCATGACACTTTATAACTTGAACTTCTAATGTTGTTTTGATTTTATTCAGAATTGGCTCGAACGTACACCAGGGTTGGAGGTGGATGGCTTTGATTTCTGGAAGAAATTCCAGAGCGCATTCCAATGTTGGATGAAGGACAGAAATAAAGAAGCTGAGGTTTGTTAAAAATTGGAATGTAAATCATTCGGAATCTAAATAAAGAAGTATGTAATTTGTTTTGTAAGATAAGAAGCTTGATAAAAAAACAAGATGGCTTCAGAGTAATCGAGTGATGACATCAGATCTAGAAGAATTCAGTCTTTATCATGCAGTGTGAAAGAACACCATGTTAAACCTCTGATTGTTCAGGATTAATAAGTTTCTTTTTCTTTATATCCAGAAGCTAAGATATAAATTTATTGCCTTTTTTTATCTTAAATATAACAGCTTGAAAATGATTGCCGAGACAAAGAGCGCGCACTTCAAGATATTGCAAAAGTCAAGGTTTGTTATTTAAGGTTCTTTAAAACCCAGGTTCTTTAAGGTTCTTCCTGTGTTTATTCATTGTAACTTATCACCTGATTGAGATTTCATCACCTATTGTTTGTTATGAAAAAAGGAGAAATAAATCAGTATCCCTGACCCACGCAGTCTAAGTAAGTGCATTCTCGAGATAAACGTTGTTCGGGAGACCCATTGCCAGAAAATCGTGTGACGTTGCCTCATGTATGGCAGTTGGTTAGGTACCCTGTTGGAATCAAATGTTTTCTTCGCTGTTACGCCGCTAAGTTTCAAGAAATCCTCTCCCTTGATTTATTATTCTTTATATAATTTGCGGTGTCTATGCTGACGAAACATTCTTTTAGCATGAGTCGGCACAGCAATTTGATCAAAGTTTAGCTATATGGTTTAACTTATAAGCGTCTTACCCGATTATGTTTTATTCACAGGAGATATTTGAGCAGATATTTGACGAAAGATGCTATAGCTACCTCCTTGCAAAAGGTATGAGAAAAGCTCAGTTCTTTTTCCATCACACCGCTGGTTATTTACCGCTTGCCTTTATATATAATGAAAATATTTATCACATCTAAGTTTTTTATGCCTCAAAGTTTGCTTCTAGGAACGGTTTATAGTTTGCAGGAAGTCAAAATCCAACTCTATAGCAGTTCTCCTGAATTTTCACATTCGCAAGTTATCAATTGCAGCGATATTTAATTTTATAGAAATTAATGTTGGTGTACCCCAAGGCTCATGTCTTGGACCCCTCCTATTCCTCATTTATATAAACGACCTCCCACTAGCTGTCCAGAAAGCAAATGTGTCTATGTATGCAGATGACACGAGTCTTTGCCATCCATCGCAGCTGAATGAGGCCATCAATAGTGGCCTTGCACACGTTGAATAATGGCTCAAGGGCAAGAGACTTTCACTGAATGTACTGAAAACACATGCCCTGCTTATTTCCACCAAACCTAAGCATAAATCACTAAAGAATCAAGACGAATCTTTAAAGCTAAAAATTCAGAACAATGAGCTGGATGTTGTTCAAAAAACCAAATATCTTGGAATACAGATCGATAACACACTAGATTGGAAGAAACACACTAAAACAATTTCTTCCAAGGTCTCCAGAGGAATTGGTTTTTTGAGGCATGCAAAATCCATTCTGCCCAAAGAAACTCTGAATACTATGTACACAAGTATTGTGGGGTCACACTTTCGCTATTGTTGTTCGGTGTGGGGCTGTTGTGGTCTTACAGAAATCAAACATTTACAAAAACTACAAAGCCGGGCTGCTCGTATTGTAATTGGTAGCAGGTTTGATGCACCGAGCCAACCACTCATAAAGGAGCTGGGCTGGATGACCATAGACGAGCTAATCGCTAATGAATCAAATGTCATGGTCTCCAAATCGATTCATGGACTGGCTCCACAATATATATGTAATCTTTTCACTGAAAATACCAAGTCAACTTCTAGGAATCATACATCACTTGATATGAGGCTACCAAAGAAAAACTCCAAAAATGGACAGAAATGCTTCTCGTTTAGAGGTGCTAGGCCTTGGAATGGCCTCTCAGCTGAGTGTAAACAGGCATCTTCCCTGGGCAACTTTGAAAAATATCTTGAGCAATTGTAATTAGGCGTAATTGTAAATTGTATGTTGTCAATTACCATTTGGCCTTTCATTGTGGATGTTTCTTTTGAAAAATTAGATTCATCTTGAAAATGGGTTAATTTTAAATTGTAAATATTGAATTGTAATTAGGGTAATTTGTTTTTTGTAAGAGCTTCTGTAAGTATTTTAGGTGGAGGGCCCCTTGAAAATCAGCATTGCTTAAGGGCTACCCTCCTTGAAAATTTGAAATGAAATGAATCGGAAACCGTAGGCAAAACTGGCGGCTCGCAGTGGCTAATTACCTGAGCAGAACAAATTTCTTAAGCAAAAATTCATAGCCAAGGAGCTGTGGCTACTAGAGCCATAGTCAATAGAGAAATCTCTGGTCTGGAAGTCCATTGTTCTAACTTCTTGTTTCATTTTAATGATGTCATGTGATCAAAAAGAGTGCACAGCTTTCGCGCGGTAGAGTTCAAACTTCTAATTTGCGCGTCGTTTTAACATGATATTTTCAACTTATCATCAAGTTATCAAGTATGCTATATTATTAATATGCCTGGAGCTAATTGTACGTTCCATGAATGTGGAGTGACAAGAAGAGAAGTTTTTTGTCGATAGCAATATTTACAGTTCCAAACCGGGCAGAAGTTTTATTCGAAACGGCGAAAGAATACCTTGGATGTGTAGTCAAAGTGATTATCTGCGAAAGACAGTCTGTCTTTGCTTGAGTTAAGATTTTCTCAATTTAATTTTTAGCTGTTATCAAACCTCCTCTACTCTTGGTTTTATCTTTATGTCTTTGGGACACAGGTCTTTCTCCAGCAACTCAATTATTGTCTGGTTAATGTCATTTGGGCTGTTTCTTGCTTTTTCAAAAACTCATGTTCAATCTAGCCAGATAAGTATTGTAGGCAATCGAAATTTTTATTGCTCATCGGCAATGGCCTTTCTAGCAACATTGGTTGTGGTCTCCTGAAGACGCTGAACATTTTGTCTCCGAAATTTTTAAACAAAAAGAAGTTAATAGAGCTGGATGCAGAACATTTGCAAACTACACAACCGTACCGAAAAAAAAAACAGAAAAACTGCTCGCCATCACTACTGTCCGATAAGACTGCATAGCATTCCATTTATTCGTTTTTAAAAGAGTCCGTTAAAATGAAATTGATTATGAAAAAACTCTTCAGGTAGGGTTTCTGGATAGCCGTAGCCTGTGTGCAGATCCAATATTAGCAGCTATTACGTTGGAAATAAGTTTGCGAAGATTTTACCAATCTCATAATATCTGACATATTAAATAGGCGGATAGACCAGCTGCACTGGCAACACCGATGTCGTGTTCCTTCTTCCTTTGTCATTTTAGGCCACTTTTCTTGTTGTAGTGCTTTTTGCAAATTGCACAACTGAGTTCACAATCTTGTTAGTCTCTGAAACTACAGCATCCAAGGCAGGAAAAATCTCGTCGTTTAACAGTTCGTCTAGCTTTTCTTCAACAAAGGATATAAAAATCTAAGCTATTCGCTGTGCACACTGCCAGCTGATGTTGTAAATGCTTATTGCGCGTCAAAAGCTGGGGCACTAGACTAGAGCCTGTTTTGGCTCCAAAAGCAGTAGATTTATCAGTCGGAATTACTTTATTAGTTTATTTTGTTACTTCTGTATTGTTTTTGTTCTGGTTTTCTTCAAATTTGCCATTTATTTCTGTTAAATTTACAATCAAAATCTAAGTAGCTTCTAAATCTAGAACACTCAATTAGGATAAATGGCCTCGACAGCTCTTTTTGAGCTTTTCCATGTATCCTTCAGCTAACAAGTATGTAAGGCTGCATGTTATCAGTAATGATACCTTTTTGAGTTGTGAAAGTAAGCTCAGATTATTCTCAATCTCTCAATAGGTGACAGGCGTTTGTCGTGGAAAGCCCTTCAGGGTGCATTGATGATCTTCTTCTACCGCAGAGAAGTTGTCTTTCACCAGCCATTCCAGTTTCTGAATGCTTTGATGGATATTGATTCGTTGCTTACCAAATGGAGATGTAAGTGCTTCAGAAGACTTTTACATTTGCTAATGATCTAGGCAAGATTTTGCCTTCGTTGCAATTTCTTTCTCTTTCTATACTCAATAGAGATTTTCGTTTAGAATGCTATTGATGAAGCGTAAGCCAGGTTTGAGAATATTATCATGTTATGTTTATCAAAACAAAACTGAAAAGAGAAAAGAGTATAGACAACTAGCAATATTGCATTTAACTTTGTTTGACTTTTAAAGATAACCATGTAATGCTGGTACAAAGACAACTTGGTTCTAAAGTTGGCACAGGTGGCACATCTGGATACCAGTACCTCAAATCCACCGTCAGGTAAACAAATATTCTCCATTGGAGGCAAAAGATTGCGCTGCCATAAGTTTCACTAATAACGAAAGAAAAAAGCAAAGTGTCAATTCAACCGTAGGCAATTCAGAATTTATATACGTGCGTGTCTTCAGTTTTTAGATTTCAATTTCTTTTTTAAGTTATTTCCTTATTCATCTTTCTTCTTGAGAATACCTTGCTTGCTTATATTCTTTTTTTGTCAACTATTTTACTTTGCATTGATCAGTTCTTTGAGACAGTTTCTGCTTTATTTATATATGACGCTAAGCAAAGTTAAACATTATGCTGAAATATACCAAACAGATTGGTGAATCGACCCTAAGTGGCATTTCATGTTGGCTTGTCCTATGTATGAAACATGGATTAGATCCCTTAACAACATTTTTCCACAATTTTAGGGAACGCACGGCAGATCCTATCTATCAAGTGTTTAACGTTTGAGAATATTAAAAACATTTTAGCGCATGGCTTCTCGTGCTTATGTTTATTTTTATTTCTCTATTACAGCGACCGATATAAAGTGTTCTTGGATCTCTTCAACCTATCCAACTATCTTATTCCTACCGAATATGTTCCCAAATTGGATGTAATTGCTCGTCAGCGCCTCAACTCTTGCACTGCCAGTAATGGAATTGAATTGAATGGAAATGCCAGTGATTTTTAACTGCTCAATTACCACCAACAAGCCAAGGTATTCAATCTTTTTGCTTCATTATTTTTTTTAATCCTACAATCAACTACTTTATTTTTCCAGTCTTGATTGACCTGCTGCTAGCGGTCCTGTCATTTTGAGTACAGTGCCTTCAAGCAGAGAAGCAAATTGGCCGTCAGTTTCACTCACGAATGTCTTTTTGACTAACGATATACCAAGCTTTCTTTTGCTTTGAATTGAAATTAAAAACTACCATGTGCCTAAGCAGTTTGTCTTTCAAGATAATGCAGCATGGTCCTCAAGTTTAAGATGATTTATTTGTCTTTTGATATAAATAGTATTGTACCAAGAGGCTTACGTAACATTTGGTATGAAAAGTTCCTTTACTACCCAGGTATTAGAAGTTTCAGGTGAAAAGTTCCCTTTTTTCATAGAATAATACATCTTGGAATGACATAGATGGCGCAGGTGTAGCGTAATTCCAAATTCTGCTTGCCTTTGTCCTTGAATAGAGTGCCTTAACATGTTCTCATGGTATATGTTTTTTGCAGGTGGCTAGAATTTGGACTTAGCAATCCTTTTCATTGTGTGCAAGTTTTTAGTGTCACCTGCTTTGTATATAAGCTTGTGTCAAGTATTACAAACCAGAATTTTGTTCCTTTCTTTTAAATTTGGTTGATATGATGTGTAATAGTTTTTTTCTTGCTCTTTGATATATTCAAGGCTGCAGACATGAAATGTAGCATGGATTGATTTTTTTTGCTGTCTGTCATAGTCACAAAGCAAAAGCAGATATTTTTGGCATTCTGTATAATCAAACTTGCTTTCTAATACGTTAAAACAAAATTTGTTATCTGTTTTATCATACCCTATTAAGAAGGACGGTTCTTGTGGAATTATTCTTGAAAAATCGTGGTGATATTTGATCTTTTTGTTTCGTGGTCTTATCCAGCTATTTCTGTAGCCGAAAATACCATATCATTTGCTAGGACGAGAAATCCCAACTTTGATTATAGAAATCTTGAGTCCCTTGATTGCTAAATATGCAAGTACCGAATTGTCCTCATCTTACTTTTGCTTATCGTTTTTTATTTTCTGCGAAATTGGTGAAAAATTGCTTCGGTCATATAATGATGAATTTAGTTCGTTTTTTAATATCTTGGGTTTTGACACTTAACTATTTTCCGCATATAGAATCTGTAGAATAGTGTTATGCACGTTTAGAGAATTTAAGGGTTTTTTGATGTAGTAGATCAGCTAAGGGTAGTATTGTGGTTTTATGCGTGCCATTTTTTGCTCGTAGTATAATTACAGTCAACATCGCTATTTAATGTAACTGTGACTTTGCCATTTTGTTGGCGTTCTTTTATTTAATCCGTCGATCAATTACTTTTTCAATTTGATATTTAATTTTTATGGCCTTGTGATATTTGTTTTTGTTATATTTATGAATATGCAATAATGCAACTCATCTTGCAAATTAATGATGAAAACCGAGGTTCCCTTTATTTGCCTCCATCTTTATCATGTTTATTATAAAAGGTCTTTTCTCGTTTGCCTAGGCGTATTATGGTTGCGATTTTTCAAAAATCATCTCTCAGAATAGGTTTTTGGAAAGCTTGTTCTCCGTGTTCTTCGTTTGCAAGGGTCTTGTTGTATTCTAACTGCTAATGTTGTATTTTCAAGGCGTGTTTGTAAGTTAAATTGAAAAAAGCATAGACTACTTAAGGATCCTTTATATATTCAGTTTTTGGCTGTTAAAATTTGTCGTAACATTAGACCGCTATTGAGTCTTCGTTCAGCATAGATGTGACGTCAGTCTTGAAAGAAGTGCCAATAGCATCTGGTCCAAGAAGGTGTATACCCTCTTGAATGCACAAACACTGCAGTATTGACATTTAGTTAAAGCAGTTTCGTTAGAGAAGTATCTGATAGGAAAAAGGCAGCATTGACATTTAGTTATCGTCAGAAACTTTGGTCCTGAATACCTGCCATGCAATTGAAAAATGCTAAGTGACCGTTAATTTTCAGCGATTTTTGTTAAGTACAGGTTCAGCTGCCCCTTTGCCCTCGCAAAATTAAGCAATTTTTGTTTATTTTACTATTTTTGTGTCCTTTTTCTTGGCGCTTTGCCTCCTTCCATGCCCTGCAGCTCTTCCGGTAGCCTACGCCGTAGACCCCACTCTTCCTGCATCTCTGGCTGCAGCAATGGTGTTTGTTTCTTGAGCAAATTTTTTTGGATGTTATGAATGAATTTAGATGATGATAGTGTAAGATAATGATCGCTTCATGTTGTTTGCTGGTCGATCGGTCAGTTGAAAATCTCATCACTCTTGCTCATTAGGCAGTGCCGCAAACAAGATAACTTGTTACTAGTGAATTGGTAGTAAGACAGGTAGCGATATAGTGCACTAATCCATTCATATATAAACAAAGAGAAAATCATTGGCCTAGGTTAATTGTGTATACAGGCAAGACAAGTGAGGCGTTTATTCCTGTGTCTCTGCTTAACCAGAGCTCATTGCCTCTTAATGATTCTCAGTGAATACCAGCTACATCGTCAGGTCGCATTTGATCGCACGGGATCGAGATTCAAACAGATCATAAAGTCAATTAACGGACAAGAAAGAATTTTGTTAGAACCATTTAAAAATAAGGGTTATATTTTGTGTCAAACTTTAAAATACTTAAAGGGAAAGTGAATAGCAGAGTTGGAAAAGCAGATTGGAATATGTGGTGATTTTGGACCGTATCTTTATCATTTTGAAAGATTCCACGCAAACAGGTAACACTCGAAAAAGGATGTGATGGTTTCAAGTGATACCAGGTGATAAGAAAATTTTGATATCTTTGTTTTTAACACTGTTATACACGTATATTTTATGCTTGACAAGGTACACATGCAGAAATGAAATGTACCAAAGTAGTTCAGTCTCTAAATTGTTGCAAAAATCTCGTGCTAAAATATGGGTATTATAATGTAGTTACTGACCGCTACTTAGTCCTTGCGCGTTTTAACATATAAATTCTTCCCAAGATGCTTGTAACAAACATAAACAAAAATATTCGACAGAAATGGTTTTCGGAGAGACTTATCGATTAATTTGAAATTGGATAATAATTGAAGCTCCAGCCATTAGAAATTCGAACAGTGGATAACTACACCGCCAAACCCAACCCCACAACGATAGGGTCATGTTTTCACCGAATTTTACACCGAAATTTAAAAAATATGACCGAAATTTTTTGCACCGAATTCTTTTGAACTTAATGTATTCAGAGACAAGTTATGAAACTTTTGCAATCACCGCATCTTTAGGAGTTTATTAGCACTTTTAGCGAATATTACAAATTGTATCTTTAGATTCGAGGCACTGATTGGTCAACTATACCGGTCTTGTGCTTGCGTTTTTCTGATTGGCCTATTTCGATCCACAACTGGGTGTATATTTTCCATCGTGTACTTTCGGAACCTTATTCTGACGTTTTATGCTCTGAGGAGTGTCAGACGAAAAAGCTTTTAGTATGTCGTAAAATGTTTGCTTTTTCAAAGCCATTTTCAAATTGTATCTTATAGAATAGGCGACTTAAAAATTTAACCACTTTAAAAAATCTAATTTATTTATTTTAGGCTGAAATCAAGTTTGGAATGCATCCTTTATTTTGGAAGATTTTTCTCCCACTCTTAACAATTATCTCACTGCAGCTAAATCTGCATTCAGGTAAGGACACCGATGTATTCTTTCTTCTAAAGGTAGTTCAAATTAAACATTTAACTGCCCGAAACAAGGCTCAAAGCATAGCATATCCAGTATGTTTTTGCGCAACCAGCCTTTACCGGTGAACCAATACACTTAATACAAATTCAAGTATGCTCAATGCATAGTTATTGAACGATACATCTATGATATTTATTTTCAGTATCGTATGTGTACAATTCGTGATTGTTAGACATTTAGAAGCATACCTTCGAAGACGTAAAAACAAAAATACAGACCACTACCCCTTGAAGAGAGGTGTTAGAGCCACCCCCACACCCCCCCCCCCCCGGACGCTACGCCCTTGGTTAGACAAGTATCGATCCTGGCACAAATTTCCTTCAAAAAACTAACTGTCCTTATTTACTTAATCTTAAATAGAAAGCTGATTTCTCACAAGGCTCAATTGAGATGCGCTGAAAAGGGTTATATTTTCATTTCAGCATCCATAAAAAGACCTGGAACTTACAGAAGAAGGGTTAAAAGAGGTAAATGCATTGCTTATCATTTATCGCTTCTTCTCGATTTGTTCCTCTCGTGCAATTGAAAAGAAACGGTCACTATCTATGCATTCGTGCAATTAAGATCTTATCGTTAAAGTCAAAGAAGGAAGCATAATTTCTAAGATAAGAAGTTCTTAAGCATGAAGATAACCTTTACCGGTTAGTTATAAAGTATCCTTGGTACAGTACAGACAGAGCAATCTTTGACCGGCTCTAAATCGCAACTCTGCGGTATCGCTTAATGCCGTTATTTACGAACAGATTCCTGAAGATTGCGTTTAGAGTGCAAATTCGATGTTGCAACTTAGAAATTTTCTTGTTCTACACAGCAAAGCTAGCTATAAGGGGTAGGTTTAATCTTCAGTAAGCTCAGATGAATTTGGCAACGATAAAGACGAAAATTTGAAATAAGCTGCAAGTACCTATTTGAATAAAAACAAATTATTTCAGCTTACAGACTTTTGCCAAGTCTGCAAATTACATACTCCTTTTCTGTCGTTCTAGGGATTTTATCAAAGACTGGACTTTGCCCAGCAATGGAAGTAAACAATGCTAGAAAAGATAACAGACTGGACTATTTTGGAAGGGCGCTGATTTTGCCAGGCCATGAAAGCACGAACTGCTATGAATCCGAGTGTTCATATGACCATGAATGCGAGGCTGATAAAAAATGCTGCAGAAACAATTGTGGAGCTTTAGTTTGCACTGTTGGAGGTGAGAAGAGTCTTTTCTTCATAAGCTATGCCAAGAACCAATAGTGTTACCACATAATACCATTCTTCTCATCGTTGATTTTTTGATAGCCACTCTAATATATTCACCAATAATGATTATTTACTTTTGCATTACAGTTCGCCCTCCACATCCATGCGAGGTAAGATTTGTATAAATAAAATTGAAATTATCATTCCCAAAAAATCAAAGCATTGCAAATGGGGTTTGAAGTCATAAAACTTTAAAGAGGACTGTATCGAAAAAAAATTTTTTCCTGTTTGATCTTAAAAGTATTTTTTACTTTCTTTTGGCTATATAGAAAATTTTACTTAAGAAGACAAATATAAAAACAATATTGTTAATGTAAATAAGAAATGATGGGAGATATCTGGCTGCCTTATATGGCCTAATTAGTAAACATAAGCATCTGAATGCTGCAGTTTTTCATTCCTTCTTTTGAGATTTAAGCAAAACAGATTTCGTTTGAAGTTGGAATTCATTCAAAGTATTTGACTAGAGGACCTGAGTTGTGTTCAGTCGTAGTTTAAAATTTGAGATTCTTGATTTGTTTGAGTTTGATCAATAAAAAGCATCCAGTAAGCTACGATCTTAATTCAAAACAATCTATTTTGACTGTTGAAATCACAGCATAATGATTGAATTATGAGGCGTTGAAGACGCAGAAGTATTGGCAACAAACGTCCCTGAAAATTTCAAAAAATTAGATGATATGTTTAACATAATCCTGTTTAACTGCTTACGGAGAACTTTCTCATTACTCATTAATCTCATTGACAACGCGTCCCTTTGAAAAGTTTAACTCGTAAACGTAACAAGCCTGGTAAAACTACTGGGTTTATTTTTTCCTGGGTTCCCTCTCCCTTTGAATAATTTATCTCTACGTTTAACAGTGAATTCTTAAGCTTAGTATATCACGTGACTTTCATAGTTTTAAAGGCTCCAATTCACCAGTGCATTTTTCTTTTAAGATGTTACGATGTCCAGAGGAAACGATATGTAAAATCGAAAGGGTGCGCTGCAGGATGCCATTCTGTCCCGATCTGTATGCAAGAAGTAGGCCTACATGTGTGGAAAAACCAGGATCATATGGTGAGTAAATGTTTTATGAACCAGCAATTCATATCTTAACAGCTTTGTACCAACATCATCTATTACTTCAGATCTGTATGAAAATATATCTTAATGTATTTCATTTCTTGAATGTGACTGTTTTCCAGCCAGTTATGATGGTGCTCCATGCTGTGCAGAAAGTTCTGTATCTTTCTTGTCTATATCTAAACATGCATTATATCCACATGTTATATACTTACAACGTTGATCAATCGAACCTGTTAACCTGTTATAAAAAGTTAAGTGATATGGTGCTGCGCAACGCGCCTCCGCAGCATTTCAGGCTGGGTACATTGTATTGTATTATAGCTTTGTATTGAATCACTTGTAAACACCACGTGGCACAAATTTCCCACTTGATTAGAGAATTTTCAGTTAACTGTGCTAATATTTCATAAATTCAACTGAATGTTTGCAACATATTTCATTCTCTAGACGGTTATTTTTCCCAAAAAGTGTTATCAAACTATGCCTTGTCCTCCATTTCTGCTTAACCTTAACATTTCTGCAACTTTGTTACTTTAACCAATTATTAAAAATTTGCTATCGTTCTCTTTTCGCAGCTCGCTTAGCCAAAAAACGATGTGAGTACTAACATTTTACTAACCGTAACATTAATTGCTCTTAAAAGTTTTAATCCTTACCCTTTGATATCTTCCCACGTCTATCAAGTCTCTTCTTCATTTTCATTGTGATTAATTCTTTCGTCATTAGCTTCATAGTCCTTCTCTTCATCATCTTCGTCCTGGTCATCTTCTTTGTCGTCCTCTTCATTGACATCGTCCTCTTCATCGTCGTCTTTCTTTTCAAAGACATCGTCCTCTTCATTGTCGTCTTTCTCCTCATCGTCGTCTTTCTCTTCATTGACATCGTCCTCTTTATCGTCGCCTTTCTTCTAATCGTCGTCTTTCTCTTCATCGTCGTCGTCCTCTTCATCGTCGTCGTCCTCTTCATCGTCGTCGTCCTCTTCATCGTCGTCGTCCTCTTCATCGACGTCGACTTCTTGATCTTCGTTGCTGTCGTCCTCCTCATCTTCGTCATCATCGTCATTGTCCATGTCTTTATCGTCTTATTGTTGTTGTCATTGATTAACGAAAACTTTGCATCTTATTTTCAGCTGGAATTCCAATAATGGATATGCCACGTGATCCAGGACCAAATGAAGTCCATTTTGTGCCATTGCAACCAACTGGAGATCAGCCTGTGCCATTTTCAATACCATGACGCCAGTTTTAGAAAAGCTTGATTTTAGTAGTAATTAGGCGAATAACCAATTATTGTGACGATGTTCTCTGCAGGGGCTTGTCTCTTGCGAAAAAGGCCTTTCAAGTTGACAAATATCTGATAAATGTATGCATACCGTAGATGATCTTGATAATATAGTTTTTATTTAACTGTCAATAGTAATTGTGACGAGAGATTGGTAGCAATCTAATGAGGAGACCTAAAGTTGTATTTTGTTTCGTAATTGTGCTATTCTGAGGGACACGAGTTCTAGCGTGACCACACATCATGCAGAGAAAAGTTTCTTTTTAAAAGTGACTTTGATTTATTTCATTCTGTTGTATTCTAGAAATAAGATATTATTCTTTGAAGTCAAATTTATCCGTATTTTGTATCAATTAATTAGCTAGGTGAGTGTATGGGTGTGAAATTTCCCCTGATTACTCTTAGCCTTCCTATGCTTTTTTCCTTTCATTGACAAACACAAATTCCTTCCATTTGCATATACTTCGCATCAATACTATCCAGTCATGCGTGCTTTTCCATTTTCGAAACTTAAAACTGATTTGGAAGAGAGGTGTAGCAAGTAACTCTGATAAATTGAACGTCCTTTAACCCTAACCCCTGAAAATCGAACTGTATCTGCATCTCACTTGAACCCCTCCCCCTCTAATACGTTCGAACCCCCAGTTCTTCGAGCATTCCTTAACTTTAACAATTTTAATCGTTCCCTTGGAAGTTTGACTTTAAAATAAGTATGTTCTGCCTGCTTTGAATGGAAAGGTTTATGTTAATAAGCTGAATGAGTGATTTTCACCATTTATTTGCTTAGAATTCACAAAAAATTGCAAAATTTGGGCCACCTAGTTCAGAAAAAGCCTAAGCAGTTGTAGATATGTAGACTGACGTAAAGGCTTTGAAATTGTGAGAAAAGAGTTATAGAGACTCAGACAAAATATTGAAATCGATGTATAACCTTTAGATAAAAAAAAAAGGCTATTGTTTTCATCGCCATTGAATTTTAGAGCAAAGCTGTCCTTCCACAATTTCTAATCATTGATGTTACACTGTAATCTCAATATTATCAAAACAAGAAACCAGAAAGGGGTTTATTGAAAATCAACAAGAAGGAGCTGGGTATGGCCTGGTTTTGCTTTCGCTGGCTCTCTCACGGTCATTGACCGTTTGACTGCCATCCGGGCTCTGGTTTGAACCAGTGGTAGAGCGTCAAGAACTTTCCTTTTACAATTCTGTCAGCGTCCAAAGTTTTTTGAATGATTGTATTCTAGGTTGCTTTATCAAGAATCACAAGTTGATAAAAAGTAACACGACAAGTGTAGGACTCGAACCCGTGACCAGCCACTTTTGACGTGCCTCTCGCTCACTTTCTCTCTCAGCATATTTTCACAAACCCTTTTCACCCTAGCACTTAAATAATCTTAAGGTTTGTTGTTATCATCATATTATATTACGATTCAGTTAAATACATAGAATAGTTACATTGTAAATTGATAGAATCCTGACACGTGTATAGATAATTAATATCATTAATACCATAATGCTAAAAAAGTGTCTTCCATTGCTTTGCAAAACGCTTGTCTTCCATCGCATCAGACATCGAGATCTGCAAATCAAGCTATTTTAAGTTTTTCTTCTATAAAACCAAATACTTTCCTTCACAAAAATCATGCCATTTTGGTGTGCTAGATAATATTTTCATATTCATCGCAAACTATAGCATAGTTTTCTACAACTGTTAAAGTAAAATTTACAAAAATTGCAAAATAATCCTAGAATTTAAAAGCGCTGGAAACATTTCAAAGATTGCCGATTTTAACAATGCAATAATTTATTTTGCCATCACAGTAAAATTTTATTTCCATTCTTTTTTGAAATTTTCATCAGTAAACAAGGGAACGAGACACGATTTAGTAGCGAAAATTCTGCCCTAGACAAGAGCCTGTATTTACCTTTTCATGAGATAACAAATACTGATTTGCTAATAACTTGTAACTGTTGCTGACAGGGTTACCAAGCTTTCTTAACAAAAATGAATAGAATTTGATTTTTGAGGTTTTCCCACCTATCGACATTTCGATCTGAATCTCCCTATTGGCTATTTTCGCAGATATGCTGTTATCTTGATCAGATAGGAAACACTAAATCTGTGACAACTACCACAGCAACGTGCATGCCAACCAACCCAGTAGCTGGAATCATTCAAATTTTATCAGTGCGTTATTTTCCCAAGGAGAAACTACTTTAGTAATGTCATAGTTTTGAGTAAAAGAAAATGAAGAAAATTATCAGCTGGAAGGAGATTGTGAAAAAGAAATTCACCGGCGATGAAGCAGACGGCAAGGACAAAGAAGATGAGTTATTGAACAACCTCAGTGAAATAAATTGGAATGTGGACTCTGAGTTGGTGATTAAGTTTTTGACTATACCAACAGCAAAGAACTACACGGCCTTACGTCGGCAGCTGGAAATTTGTGATGCAGAATGGATGACAGAGTTTCTTGCTCACGATGGCCTGGAAGTCATGTTTTCTGCCCTTCGCCAAATGAGTGAGCGCTCATACATCAAATTTGTAGACGCCGTATTGCAGTTAGAGTTGGTTCGTTGCATCAAAGCTGTCATGAATTCAAAGATTGGGATGGAGTTTGTTTCTGACAATGGCGAAATGGTGCACAAGTTGACTCTAGGTAACGTATCATTACTGTTTTTAACAGAATACTTATCTTTGTGTCATTTTTTATAAAGTATTTTACAGTCCCATGTTAATGAGAAATATAAAAGCTTTAAGTAAGAATGAAAAGGCAATTTTGTACCTCATAATACACTGGAAATATTATTATTTTAACTTATTGGTTCGATAGTTCAACAACGTTTAAATTACATTTGACTGTGGGGGATTTTAAAATCACTTTTTGAAACTTATTGGAGAGCATGGGCATCAGTGGCCCCTACCCTGACCTAATCATACAACAGCCATATGTGTTGCTTCCTTTAAGGCTGGCTGCTCTCAACGGTGCAAAACTGTCCAGATATAGCCAGAACTAAAAGTTCATTGACGATTTCTTTCTGCTATAGACTTTACATTTAACAATCATTTCTTGTTGTTTCGAATTATTTCTCGTCTTTCATTGATGTTCCTGTTGTCGTCTCTAATACACATTATTCGTTACAGGATATCGAGAATCTTATGAACAGTTTTTTTTAATTTTCGATTCACCTAACTTTGTTAGATTGTAGTTTCCAATGAGAAATATGAACTTAAAAAACGTCACCACCGGAAGGAAAAATGATATCAAACAAAAGAAACATGTCGGTAAAAAAACACACATTTTATATCATTGGGTCTACAAGCCTAAACGTTCAAAATTGTATGTTTGTAAATTGGTTACGAAAAAGTCATGAAACATTTCCCCGGATCCACACTGTTATAGTGTTCCATCGTATGAATAGCCAATTAATAGAACGGCAATATTTCTTATTTTTTAGCAATGGATACCAAAAATACCATGATGAAAAAGCAGATATTGGAGATGCTTGCATCAGTTTTATTATACAGTGAGAATGGCTACAACCTCGTGCTTGATTCTTTGGATTTTTATAAGGTAAGTCGATTTTGCGAAGCGATCAACGCAAACAGATTTGAGTTCGTTATTTTTCTGTCGATGACTTTATAGGAAGCTGTAAAGTTTTTCATGAATGTTATTAAAAAGCATAATCGTATGAATTTTATATTTTCCTTGTAAACTAACTACCAGTTATGAAGACCTTGCAAACTAAAATCCAGTTTTCAACATCATATGTATATAAATTGAAATTCTAGGACTAAGCCTAGCAAATGATCTCTTTAGCTCTCTCTCAAGTGCGACCTCAATAATAATTTGCCCTGAACTTCATGAAAGTGGCGGAAATTGCAGTGGTTTGGGTTTGGCGGTCGCCCTCCCAGCTTTTGCTAAATTGTCGGTTAAAAACATTTTTTATCGCTTATATCGGTATTTTTTGTCATTTGTTGGCAAATTTGCTTGTTTTTGTTGGTTTCGCTCCCTCACCTGAAAAATGAGCTTCCGCTACTGACCAAAGATATTGAAATTTTGGCAATGGATTCCACCATTTCAAGATTGAATGATAATCTCACTACGATGTGTTAAAAGGCAAAGAAACGGCTTAGGGGCTTGTCCCATAAATATCTTCTGATTTCTAGTTTGATAGCACTATAACACTTCTGATTGAAAAAGTTTCTTTCTAAATCCCCCAATGTAAACACCTTTAACAAAAGCAAAAAAAGACAAAATCATCCCACAAATTAAACATTGGTTACTAATACACTAACTTTTGCTTCTAGGTCCAGAAATGCCACCGAGATCGCTTCAGTCTTATCATAAACGAGTTGAAAGATTCTGACCTGTCTCAATATCAGACAACCTGTCTGTCTTTCGTTAATGCAATTCTTTTCACGACATTGGGCTTTGATAAACGTGTCTGTATCAGAAATGAATTGATTGGTGAGTATAGTTTGATTCCCCTAAACATCTGTCGCCAAACTTTACACTATGAAAAGTTGCAACCTAAATTTTACTTTAAAATGGGCATGACCTCACTCAACAACACCTATATATAGTATTTCGGTTTTTTATATAGTCTTTCTGTTTGCTTGATCCGATGCAATTTCGAAAATTTGAAATGTCCAGTTTATCAGCCTGTCCAACAATGTTTTTTCCATGCATCGAGCAATCAGCATTGTTATACTTACAATAACCTGTAGGCACCACAATAATATTTCTCACAACAAACCAATAAAGCTGCAAGCGATAATTTCTGGTGAATCTGTATGTGTTTGATATTTCGTTTTGTTTCTTCGTTAGGTCTTGGATTGCTAGATGTTGTGGACAAGTTGCAGTAAGCGATTGAATCCTTTTTTGTAATTTCTGTCATATGACTGTTGAACAATTATCACGTTGATTTTATACCTTTCATTTTTTAATTTGACAACTTTTCTTTTTTCTTACTTTCTACAAAGTCTTTACCGGTCTTTAAAATAAACAGAATTTATTAGTATGGCAATCTGCAAATCTGAAAGTTTTTTAAACAATGATTGTAGTATCTAGGCCATCCCTGAATCACCAGAAAGACATTTTTGATTCAGAAGTGTTCTCCAGTTTTGTAGTTGATGCTTAATCTTGTACAGAGAATATAAATAAATGAAAATATTTATAAATGAATATAAAGGTAAATGAATAAATTTCCGAACTGATGTTTACATGAATAGTTTGTTATATGTAAAATGATTAGTTAATTTAGCAGTGAAGAGAAAGAATCAACAAAGAAAGAAAAAATAGGACGATGTTTAGGCTTTAAACTTTTTGCTCATTTACAAGGAAAAAGCCTCGTTGGATAGTTTTACCAAATTTATTGATCAAGAAAAAAAATTTTATACCTGAGGTCTATGGAATTAAACCTATTTCATACCTCTGCTGTATTTCTAAAATCTTCATGTTTGTTTCTGATTTAGCTATAATCAGGAGTGAACATTTTTCGTTACTTATTTCATTTTCTTTTTCAGCCAATCTGAGGTAGACGATGCCGATCTGCTAGTTCAACTCGATGTCTTTGAAGAACAGAGACTCCAGGATGAAGAAGATCTCACCAGTGACGATGGTGTGGACCTCAACAATACAATGCAAGTTTTCAATGCCTTGTTTTTGGAGGTAAGCTCTGTCTTTTTCTGGCGCCCTGTTGAATTTTTGACACTGTGGGGTTTCTTTTCCATCATACCCATTTGGAATAGCTTGCCTGATAACATAGTTAATCAGTGTAACTCAGAATCCTTTCACAGTCTATGTAGAAACCATTTCAGCAAACGATAGATGCGTAGACATTTGTATCGACCCGCAATGGGTCGTTAAATGTAATTTTGATGATGATGAGAAAGATCAGAATGTGTGCAAGACTGCTTATTTTGAATCAGGGTAATAGGATTATTTTGAGCTTGCACTGTAGCAAATTAGAAATTTGCTATTCTCTACATTTCTTGCTTATATATTCTACAAAGAGATTGCTTACGTCGTTGATTTTTTATTGATGTTTTCAAGAGCTTGTCGTACTCAATGTTTTTGATCAGTAATTTTAGGAATAACAACAATGAAAAAATCAACTGCAACAGCAATTTTATAAATCATAATTATGAAAAATGAAATGGAGATCTGAATTAACAAGTTTCTAAATGAAAATGAATCTGGCATTGATGGTCATAAAGAGTAGTGCTTTGCTTTTAGGTTGTGGATAAGCCGCACATCAGTAGCCTTACTGGTATCGTACAATCCCTCTTTGCCATTGACAACAACAGCCCTTTGGCAGAGAAAGTATGGAAAACACTCGAAGAAGTCGCACGACGTCTAGCAGTATCAACAGATCAAAAGGAAATCGAGAACATTAAAGCTACAGCTAATGTAGAAATTTATATTAAAGAAAACAAACAGACACCTCGCATGGAAGATGAGGATACTGAGACACACTCCTCGACAATAATAACTTTAACCGAACGAAGTAAAACTACGGTGTCAACGCAAGTAGACGAAAATGAGTTAGTGTATGAGACACAAATGTTTCCAAATATCTCCAAAGACGTAGTAGAACTTCGACCACCTCCATCATCTCAACCAGCTTCACTACCTCTAGTGACGATGAAAGAAGACATAGAAGTACCATTACCGTTATCACTTTTGGAGGCACAACCGCAACCAGAGCTTCCTTCAGCACCATCTCCATCCCAACCATCGCTTCTAGCAATGGGTCAAGGACAGCAACGTTCTTTACTAGCCTTATCAAAAGATCAAATACCAGCTCAACCAAAAGACCAAATGATAGGACCAGGACCAGAGCCTCAACAGACACAACCAGCTCCACTCCCGCCTTTACCATATCTACTGCCACCAACAGATGGTGACCCAACACCGCTAACCCCACATCCTCAAGCATTTAATTCAAAAAATGCTGAAGAAGAAGAGCCGCAGCCTTCAGTATCACCATCAACCCATCGAACAACCGTCGATCAAACAATTATTCTACCACCTCCAGAAAGAGAAGATATTCAAACAACTCTGCAGCCTTCCGCATCCATTGTCAAAGGAGGCAGTTCGTTTTCTTCTTTGGTGAGAGATGTGGCACCGCCACAACAACCCCCTAAATTCGGAGCAGAGGACATGCAAGCTGTATCAGCAATATCTCTGCCTGCTATGGAGGAATACGCTCCGCCAGGAGTACCTCCACCAGCAGCTCTAATGTTCCAGAGTGGCTCACCGCTACCATCACCACTGTCAAGTCTTCCATCCCCGCTACCTCTGACAAGTACTAAATGGTTTCCTCCACAACAGGTGCCTACATCTATGATAGAAAGCATTCCTTTACCAACACTACCTCCGCCAATGATGGGAGGCATTCTTCCACCACCGCCACCACCGCCACCACCACCACCGCCAATTACGGGAGAAGCTCCTCCACCACCTTCAGCTTTTCCAATAACAACGGAAATTTCTCCTCCATCGCCAATTTCACCAATGTTGAGAGGAATTCCTCCACCACTACCACCTCTAATGACTATGGGAGGAGCTCCTTTACCACCACCATCTTCACCAATTTTAATAAGAGCTCCTCCTCCATCGCCATCTGAACCAAAGTTAGGAGGAGCTCCTCAACCATCGCTATATCCACCAGTGATAGGAGAAAGGCTTCCAACATCAGCTCCTTGTCTTACGGGAGAAATTCCGCCACTATCGTCAAATATGTCAGAGATAGAAGGAATTTCTCCACCACCGCCACCACCGCCACCACCGCCACCACCACCAGCTCCAACACCGCCACCACCGCCACCACCACCAGCTCCACCAATGTTTGGAGATATTCCACCACGACCACGACCACCACCTCCACCACCAACACCACCCCCAGTGATGGAAGGAGGCCCTCCACCACCACCGCCACCGCCTCCAATGATTGGAGGAGGCCCTCCACCACCACCGCCATGGCCTCCAATGATTGGAGGAGGCCCTCCACCACCGCCACCACCTCCAGTGATGGGAGGAGGCCCTCCACCACCGCTACCACCGATGGGTGATGCACCCCCTCTGCCACCATTGGGGTTTACAGTTGCGCACGCGGTTGATCATTCGAAAGTTGCCCCACCGGTTGCCCCGAAATCGAAAATGAAAAAGCTTCAATGGAGTAAAATTCCACCGCCATTGCTTCTAAGTCCTTCCAGCATTTGGGAGAAAGTTGGTGAAATAAATGGTGTTTTGCCTGATTTCAAAATTGAAGAAGAACTTTTCAAGCAAAGGATTGAAGACAAGACAAATAAGAGAGAAGAGAAGAAGGCTTCTCCAAGAGAGGTAAGAAATTAAAAAATTTACCTTTGGTTTTGTTCATGCATTTGGCAGTTCCTGATGAATATTGATGAGGTAACATATGACTGCACTATATGATAAATGTTGTTATAAGATATCACGGACGCCAATTGCTCTATAGAAGACAAAATTTTTTGATGTTATGGAGACTCGCAAGAATAAGAGAAACACTGTTCCTATTTTTTTATGGGAGACACAATATAGAGTCACCATGATGAATTTTTATTCGTAATGATTCGTAATGAAAATTTTCATATTGTTAAACCAAGATACAATTCAGCGGAAAAACTGTTTTTAATGTCCCTGTAGAAAACTTAATAACAAGTAAAATACATTTTCATAATTTTCAAACAGATATGATCAAAATACATAAGTCAAATTGATACAAAGTACAATTGAAATTGAAAAACCATAGCTGATGTTTGACTCGTTGCCATTTTCATATGAGATATGTCTTTACTTGATTTAGAGTTCTTGAATTATCTGGGCTGCTTACTTGAAAATTCTACAAAAAATCAACGAGATTTTGCGGTGCAAAGGAATTTGTAGACAATATTTGGTGATTCCTTTTCAAAGATAAATTTTCCTTAAGGCAAACTAAGATTTGACTGTATCAAAAGGTATATTCAAAGCACTTTCTCCTATATATTCGAGCTACTTTCTTTTGCAGTTTTTACAGAGTTAAAAAATTTTCTATTCCCACTTCAAGGTGCTTCCTTTCATTATTCTCCTATATATTGATATATTATTCCCAAATATATCATTTTTGTTTAAGCATTAATTAATTGTACCATGTGTGTTTGATGAAGTTAATCGTCTATTTTTCTTCCTGTTCAGATTTGCCTGCTGGATCAAAAAAGAAGCTTGAGTGTGAATATTTTTTTGAAGCAGTTCAAACGGTTTGTTGTTTTTGTCTGTATTTTTCTGCTCTACATGACTGAAAAAATGTTTTTAAAGGCATCAATGGAGTCTTCAAACGCTTTATGAAACATCCTCGATGACTTTTGCAGATTGCGTTTCAATGCACGAAAAACTTATACCAGCATTGCATCATTTAACATAAATGCACGTGTTCTAAACATTTGTTGACTAATAAGTGTGCTTGAATTGATATTCTCTTGAAATTTATGGAAAATTTACCATTGCCTGTTTGAGATCTTCTGAAGTATCTTAATGCATCTGGAATAAGCAAAGCTTTACCAGATTTCGATAGCTCTGGCTAAATCTTATAATCAAATGCTAAAGCCTATTGAGTTGAGGTCCAATAGCTTCGTTTCAGATAACTATAGTATTTAACTTTGTGACTGATGATTAACTACGAAATTTAACAAAACACGCAGCTTCGTTTTGGGGGAGAGAGGGGGGGAGATGGTGCATTGTCGGCCTGTTCTAGGGGAAACAATTAAATTTTCAAAACAACAATCTAGCAACTGGGTGTTCAAAAGACCTTTTGCGCGGATTTTCTGCTAATTTAATTGAAATCAATTTTATAACATATCTTAAGATTTTGAATGATACATTGAAATTTGAATCATTGTTGAAACTGGCCTAAAATTATTCTAGCATACACACATTACATGGTGAAGGTTCACGACTTTTTCTTTACTAACCACGATAATGTTTGACTTAAAAGTTCATGTGTTTGTAATAGTAATTTCTTTTGCACCAAACCCTATAAACAATTGTTTACATTACAAGAAAACTAAATTCTTACTTAGGCCCACACAGAATATCCTGGACTTGATTAAAGAAGGAAACAACAAAGAATTTGAGATCGATCGTTTGAAATGTCTCAAGAAGATGCTTCCAGATAGCAGCGAGGTGATTATACCTTCAAATTTTACTTTTCTTAAACAGTTTTTTCAAGCAGGGGTGCCATCCTAAAAAGTTAGATCAGGGGGGGGGGGTACTTGTATTTGTGCTTCTCTCTGTTGTGTATAGAAATCATTTAAACTATTCAATGTAACCAAAACACTGATAAGATACTGCTCGTTCAGGAGAAATCTATAGCATAATAAAGGGTTGCTAACACAAAATTCATTCAAACAAACATGAACTTACTGAATTGTAACAAGGGGGCTGAGCCCTTCTGAGCCCTCCTCCATGGCAACACTGTCATAGCAAGAACTCTTAGAAACTATAGGGGGAGTTCTTCCACTAAGCTAGGCTCCAAGAATTCCCCACTGGTTGGTCTAAACTAGGCCCCTAGATTTCCTCATTGGCTCGTACATTGTTCCCAATAGAACCTTTCTGTTGGATATCTCCCTTTTTGTTTGATTGAAAAATGCTTGTTAGTGTTTTCTTGTGTATGTTTCAACGTATCTGCTTTCATATTTTGTCTACTGACTGTCAGTCAGCCTCTGCAAGAAATATGAATTTAGCAGAAGACGAATGCTGCAGATATTCACAAGAAAATCAAAATGCAACTAAATCTACTCAAATCAAATGTGTATTGAATACCTCAAGAGTACTGATAATCAAGAGTTGCTTTCTTGCAGTTCGACATATTGAAGTCCTTTGACGGTGACAAAAGTAAGCTCGGTGCAGCAGAGTTATTTTTCATTGGTCTCATAGATGTAACAAGGTAATGAAAAACGATTATCTGAATAAGATGTCCTTGCCACCCTATTTGTAACTAGCTCAGATACTGCTCTTCTTCAACATTCTTTTAGGAAAAATTATTTGATTTTTGGGCTGCTTTTTTAAAAATATTTATCTGTGGTTAAAATATTAGCATCTTCAATGTAGAAAGAACTGAGAGTTATAGGGTGATAAGGTTCACAGCATTACGATGTTGGTTTTCAGTTGATTAAATGATCTTATACAGACATTGTTTGATTTTATAAACTTTTTCAACACATTCATTTTGATATACACTATAATTTAAGGCCTAAGAATGTATTCTGGCATTTCAAGGTGTTCTTCTCCTAGGTATGAATTAAGAATTGACTGTATGATATTCAAAGATGAATTTGCTTCAAACAAAGAGACTCTTTCACCACAGATACAAGTGTTGAAGAAGACAATAACAGGTTGGCTTTTGCCTTCGATTACTAAAAGACCCCCCACAAGCCCTTTTTTTACATGAACTCTATAAATTTCATTTTTAACTTGGATTTCTATCTATCCCTAATTTTGATTTCTGTTCACTCTTTGGTTTAGCCTCAGTTAGAAATTTTTTTCTCACATCAATGGCCTATCAACCAAATAAACTGAAGCCTTTTACAAATGTTTACTTTGAAATTGTGAAATTTATCGTGTTTTCTCTACTTTTCCTTAATACCCTACCATGAGTTTTGAGTGCCTTCAGTAAACTTATTCAAATCGTGTTTGACCTAAATTTCCTTACTTCAACAGATTTGCTTCATTCCGAACTTCTTCCAGAATTGTTGAATCTTATTCTGAAAGTTGGAAATTTTCTCAATTATGTAAGTTCCAATTCTCGTTATTATTTCGAGGATGACCATTGCTTTTATTGAATGATACAACTTACTTTTGAAGTACCTTGAGTTAAAAACACTGAGATAAATCTCGTTTGCATTTTAGGGCTCTCATGCTGGCAATGCACAGGCCTTCAAAATCAGTTCGTTGTTAAAGTTAACAGACACTAGAGCAAATAAACCTCGGATGAACCTCATGCATTTCATTGTTCAGGTGCCGTTCACCGAATATTATTCTTTGCAATTAAACTAAACCTGCCTGAAATGAAAAAATATACACCTGAATTACCAAAAGGCGAAACGAACATGCTTAGTTTCCTTTCTGAAATACCCCCAACTTCCTTTCTCTCCTCGTCCCGAAATAAAGATGATATTAAATATTTAGAACAGTGCAGATAAAGAAATATGTTTCTTAACATCTTACGGTACTTTCTGCTCAACCAACACTGTTTTATGTGAAAGAAAGATTAAGTGAGTACCTAATTGACGTTGGTGGTCCAAAAATTAGCAGTTCTGGAACTTTGCATCTTGACCATTGTGCAGCTTTTACAAGGTCAATTAAATCTTCATAAGAAAATCTGAGAATCTGAATACAGTTGATAAGAAAGTTGAGACTTTGATTTATATTCAAGGTAATTGAAGCAGAGAAGAAAGCGCTCTTACAGTTTCCAGCAACAGTTCCTGAGATTGATCAAGCTTGCAAGTAAGTGCCTTAAGTTTGAATGTTTACTTTGATTGCAACTAATATATTAAAAGAATGGAGGAACGTTGAAAATATGTGACAAGCATTTTGAGCTGCGACATGAGATCAACGAGCATACCTCAAGCATTGGGTTTTCCCCTTATTCATCTCAAAGACTGTCAATTCCATACATTTAAGAAATAGGTGTGACTTTTTAAATCAAACTGAAAGGTTAAATGGTCGTTCATTGTTCCCAATTTTTCCATCAATCAGCCAGATAATTTTTTCAAATATTCAGCAACTCTTCGTGCTATCAAAATTATCAGATGCTTTCAACAAAATAAGATATACTCTAAGAATTTGAAATGGGTTTGCATACCAATTAGAAGCTAAGAATGACTAATAATTATTTTTGCATTGAAGTTGAGCAAAATATTTCCATCTCCTCTCCTTCTGCTTAATAAGCAACATCAGAACAATGGATTCAAAACAGTTAGGATACGACAATAAACGAGAAAATTTCAAATATTTACAAAGTCAGAGATCCACGATTTGAAACCATTCTTCTTCAAAGCTATGGTTGTTTGTTCTAGGGGATAAATCACCTGACTTGGGATACAGCTAAGTATCTGGGTTAATATATTCTGCCACAAGATGTTAGCCATTCTGCAAAGCTTTCATTGGCCTACACGTTATTCCTTACATGGAAAATTGATGATTTTGGAAAGGATTTCAATATGTTTATGACGTCGCTTGATAATGTCAAACATGCTTGCTTCTAGAGTGACGGTGAATTATCTGGAAGGCGAGGTTAAACAGCTACAAAAAAGTGTTGCCAAGCTTCAGAATGGCCTGAAGAAAGCGGACCAAGAGATACAGGACCAGTATGAATCAACAGTCGAGGTAGAAATTCTAATTTATATCATGGTGTATTTGATTGATTTAAAGCCAGAAATTGGAACTCACTTTTGAGTGGATTTTAGTTCTTGTCTGTTATTACTGAACAAGTTCTTATCTTTTGGCTTCATTGATAAATTAATTTATAGCAAAAGTTCTAACCAAGGGAAACCAGGCATTTTTAATTTCTTTCAATTATTTAACGAAAGTTTTTGTTACTTTATACAAAAGTGCAAAATTTTTGCTATTCCCAAGGAAATTTTCACTGTTTCTGAAGGGGTGTTACTAACTGGTCATAAATGATATGATCCCAATTCACTAACCGTATGCTCAAAAATATAATGACACTAAAAAGTTAAGAAATAATCGCTCAAAACAATTTAGATAACACAACTAAAAAATGAATATCTTTTTAAGGCGGCATTGAACGATGTTGGAGAATTTGAAGAAAGTTTGAAAGAAATACGAAAATTGGAGAAAGACTTCGCAAATTATTTGTGTGAAGATCCAAACAGGTTCAAGATAGAAGAAGTGTTTTCAATATTCAAACAGTTTTGTGACAATATCAATACTGCAAGAAAGGTATGTTTGAATCAGTTTTTCATGAAATCCCCTTATTGCATGTTTCACTTGATTGGTTTAGACATGGTGGCGTGTTTTGCAAGAAATTAAATTCGATAAAAACAAGGGAAACTTATTGGAAGCTTATCAATAAACTTTTTTCTGCTTGGGATACATTATGTTCGTTTTAAATGTGAGCTTCACCCAACACAGCTTCTGTTGAATTTTGTGTACATTTTACACCGGGAATTTTTAGATTTGTGAACTGGCTGACGACTTTCTTGCATTGCATCATGATGATAATGACTCGCATGCTTTGATGACATGACATATGATTTTACTGCTTTTCGATAGCTATTTATTTCATAGAAGGTAGAGACAGGATTTAAATTTCAAGGGTTTTTAGGCATTTATATACAAAACTTGTGACATGTTGTTTAAGAAAACCATTCTTTGAACCACAAACAAGAAAGTTAAGAACACTTTTTATAGAATTTGAAAATGAAACTTGACAATGAGAACGAGGAGCAACGTTTGAATTCCTTTCTTTATAGCATAGTTTGATTAGCCAAAATAGAGACTAAAAAATTTAATGAAATTGGAATTTATGTGCACATTCCCTGTCTTAAAAAATGTATTTGACTTGAACGTATGTATTTCAATTTTATAGGAAAATGAACAATTCAGAATTCAGGAGTCAAAGAGACTTGAAAGGGAACGCAAAAAGAAAGAAATGGAAGAAAGGCAAAATGGCCCTGGCGAGAAGGTAAAATTGAAAAAGCCAAAGCAACTTGAAGTCGAGGAGACGTGTATTGTTGATAAACTGATGGATGAAATAAGAAATGGTTTCCCCCTGAAGAAACGAACAGTTTCAAATGCCTCTGTAAATGGCCTTTTCTCTCTGCCAGCAAGATAAATATTATACGAAAAACAATCTAGTAAGATATCTTGACAGGAACCTCATTTCAGATGCTTTTTCCCATCTATGAATGCATCTAAGAAGGAAACTCGGTATATGAAAGAAATAATCGTTAATGGTAATGCTTTTTAAACTCCTTTAAGAAATTTGAAACTGCTTCCAACAGCTCTTTGTTGTCCATATTGCAAAAATGGCTTTATGCCCGAAATTTTTTATGGGCAGTAAATTGGTGGATTTTATTTCTTACAAACAAATGTTAAATAAGATGTTGGTAAAGGGCCATAAAAATGCATTATTTTGAGGAAAAAGATGGTGATAATAAAAATTATCGATTAATAGATTTCAGCAAACTTATGAATTTCTTTCAGGCTTCTCTTATTAGAACGTTAAAGAAACTTGAAGAAGTTAAATCTACAGAGAAAAACCACTCTTTTCTAAATACCAAAAGCGAGAAAAATGTTAATATGAATATTCGCCAAAAGAAAATAGAAATAGAAAAAATCAAAATGTAGTTTTTTCTAGCCATTGATTAACCACAGAGTAGCTATCTTAAACAATTATGTATTAAAAAGCACGTATGTTTACTAATTGACATTGCTGGCCTGCTTTATATTTAGTCAATATCGAATGCTCAACGTCTTAGTCTAATTTATGGGAAAATTTACGTTCTTTTATAAGAGTAACCAGAGAAAATTAACGATAACTCCAATAAAAGATTGATTTAAAGATGGCACGAAATAGCGTAAAATGACTGTCCGACACTCCTTAGATATAAATTTGAAGAAGTATCTTTCTTCCGACACTAATTAGAATGTAAACGTCGGATAATGATCGAAAGTAAATGAAAATTTTATATTCATGTTTTTTCCGACGTGATTGGTTATAATGAAAATAACTAATATCCAAAAATTTGCATCATTATTAAATCTGTTAAGTTGATTTCTGAAGGTTAACTATTTCTAGAACTATTATTTCAGAGTTATTTCTTAAAAAGAGAAAAATATTTTCCCAGAAAATAACTCAAAAAATCGTTTACATGATTGCTCTTCCTTTTAGTTAATGGTTACTGAGGTATTCTGAGGTATTTTTCATCCCATCACAGATGGCAGTAATATCGTGTAATAACTCTTGAAATAAATTTTTCGGGCTGTCGATGGTATTGCATCAATTGTATAATTGACAGTTATCACTTCTCAGCTTATGTATCCCCAATGGTATCTTTTGATAAGATAGACCTTATTCAAAAGTATGAAGATATCAAAACTGCGTAAAAGGAAAGTACAAGTCATATTACGGATATCATCATTGCCTAGTTAATTTATAGATTATAATTCATGAATCATCAAAACCATATAAATGCATTTTTATTTCAAATATGTCGATATCGATGTCGATATCGATAGCATGCTGTAATGTTGATTGCCAAGCAGGGCCGTCGCTAGCGGGGGGGGGGGGGGGGGGGAGTGGTGGTGCGGGGGGTGCGGCACCCCCCCTAGAAAATTCTTGTCGGCAAATTTTCTAAAAGTAGAGTTTTGTCGGGTTTTGCTTTCAATGTTCCCAAAGCCAGGGCCTCCGATGAAGGGGGGACCGGGGGGGCCATGGCCCCCTCACTTTCTTGCAAAACAATAGAGCTTTTTTTTAAAAACTTATGTGATGATTGTTATATTTTCTCTTGGCCCCTCCACTTTCCAACCTGCGTCGGAGCCCATGAAAGCAATAGCTTTAGTGAACAATTGGGATAAGATGAGGATGTGAACTTCAAAGTATTGCCCAAAAGCCCTCAGCAATTCAAAACAGGTAAAGTTAGCGCTATGGGTGTCACGGAGGGGCAAATGTCCCCCAAAAACTTAAAATGACTCCCTTTCGGCAGCCGGAGTCTAGAATCTAATGTCCAATATCCAGGGCGAACTATTTTCTACCTAAAGTTTAGTGTTTAGGGAAGGGTCAAAGTTTATTGAAAAACTTTGAACATTGATCCCAGAGGTACTGGAAGCCACTGTAAGCAGGGCTGCCGAGGGGAACAAGGGGGCAAAGTGCCTCAGGGCTTTCAGGTCGAGGGGGCCTCAAGTAATGAACTCTATTTTAAGAATGAGATCAATGAAACGTAGTTATGCCTAAAAATAGTTAAAAGTTCTAAACGATTGCAAGAAATGACTGCAAGAAATATTCTGAAATGCAAGACAATCTAAAGGGCGTGGTCGCAAAAATTTCCTGCTCGCTCCGCTCGCAGGGGGACCGCGTCTTTCGGGTTTGTTTCAAGGCCTTCGAAACCCAAGTACCCACAGTCACTCGAAAATTGAAGCGATGATTAATTAACGAGAACATCCTCTCTGATAAACAAAATCAATTGCGTCAAAATGCCGCACCCCCATATTGAAATAACTTAGGCCGCGCCCTTATTTGTCGGAAAATTGGTGACTGGCACCCCCCTAAGTGAACTGTTGCCAAGCTTTGTGATTCTAGAGAAGCTTTTTATTTTGAAGAAATGAGCTCCATCAGAGATGATTTCTCATGTTTACCGTGGCGTGTGAAGGATAAAATTATTGGGGCTACCCTTGTTTGAATAGGAACAAAGAAGATTGTTAATAGGAAACAAAGGAAAAGAGGTTGTTAGCTATTTTCTTGGGGGCATAGGCCCTGCTTTAAATGCCTGGTTTAAATAATTTTGAAGTACACTTCGTTATACCATAGTCAGCTGATTTATTTCTATATAGGGTTGTTTTTTCTTTAATATTCTTATTGTAATTTTGCATTCAATAATTGAATTTTAAACAACTTACCTAAATGAAGTAACGTGTAATTAATTGATATGCTGAAAAACATGTTTTGAGTTTTTTTTACGCAAAAGTTTTACACAAGTCATGCCTTTTTGAAGTCCCCAAATGGAGCCTCGATAATACATGCCTCGAATGGAGCCTCGAAATGGAGCATACTAGGGAAATGGCCGCGTGAGCTTGATGTTCTAAGGTTTCAAGACTGAAGACTAGCTCGGCAAGAATTGAAGCTTGAATACTTTCGAAGGTATTATATAGTTGGTGTTGCTATTGTCTGAGTTTTTTGTAGTTTGGGAAGATTTTTAGGCTAGATATATGTTTACTTTCAGTGCAATCATCTCACTTTCTTGCTGTTTATGATCGTGAACCATGATTTTGAGGCTTACAACTTCCAGTGCAATCATCTCACTTTTTGCTGTTTATGATCATGATTTTGAAGCATACAACTTTCAAACTTTTGTTTCTGAACCTTGGTCAAAATAACTTTTCTAATCTATGTGTCATTTTTACTTAAATTTCAATATTTACCAATAAAAGCTCTTTAGATTCTGAGGAGAATGGATTGGCATCAAAGGTTTTGTTCTTCGAAATAGCGAGACCGAGACATATTACATTGTTCAGAAAAGTATTTGTCCATCTATGAGAATTAAGTTTGGCCTTAACCCTTCTATTCAGCAATTTCTCAACATAAGGCCTATCTTGTACCGCATGCTACTGGAAAACCAAAATCAAGTAAATCATGTTTTCAGTTTAAGGTTATTTGCATTATAGCAACTTTTTTGCTAATACATTACAGGTGGGTCACATTACAATTAGCAATGTCATACTTTGATGTTGAAGAAGAGGAAAAGAAATTTAAAGAAAAGCATCCTTCCTGTGATGGCCTTAGGAAAGAGTTTATTGACTGTATCACACAAAGTGACTGTTTCCAAAAGGTAATACCGTAGACTCCAGTTATAGTAACACCAAACGTTTCTTGAAAAACTTATGATTGTAAACAGTGTGAATGTAAATAAGCTGATTCAAATAGGTTTGCTTATGTGGGTCTTAATTTTATGTGACTGTTACTACTAGGAGTGACTATAAGCTGAGTTGACTGTATCAATCATAACTTGTGCATATTTTATAGTGAGAAAATCTATTATCAAGCTAGAGAATCAGGAAATTTGTTTTGCTACCAGATTTTTTGGCTTACCTGCAATATATTGTCCATACACACAACTTTCCTACCCAGGCATTTTTGTATTTTGATCATGCAAGACCCCTCATGAGCCAAGCACATTTCTTTTATAAATGTTCTTCATAACTACTGCCCATAACCCTTGGGGCAATAACATTTGACAATATCAGTGTAAATCAGGTCATGTTCACTTTATTGAATGTTGAGTAAGTAGTAATTTACCAGTCCTATTTTGCTGTTCAGCCCAAGAGCACAAGATTACTGAATGGATGTGATTATAAGCCTGCAGTTTCAATTTTTCAAAATGAACCTGTCCCCACAAGAAGCAATCTCACCTTTTTTCACAAGACCCAGTTTATAATGCATTTTCAAGGTATATTGATACAATGTACATCCTTCAATGTATATAAGAAATTTGTATCCATATTGTCTGACAATTACATCCTTTCTTATAGGAAGGTAAAAAAATTAGAGAGTGCCTACACCCGGAAGCAACAGGGGTTAGTGATGAATGTAGACAGATTCAATATACATTCTTTGAATGCAAACGCTCATTGGTAAGTTAAATTGTTTTCTTATTGTCTTTGTCCATATCCTTTATTTCTACAAAAAGTTATTTGATTTTTTATCCTGAACTTACCTAAGATCCTTTTAGTTCTATCCTAGACAAGTTTTATCTAGGTTTCTTAAAAAAATACTTTAGATTGGCCTCAAGTAAATGCATTAACTTACAAGGCTTTTACAAATAGAAGCTTTTAGAAATGAATTAACATTTTCTACAATTATAGTTTCTTTAGGTGGTTCTTATTTATTTCATTAGGTTGACATGCGAATGAGGTTCAGAGGAAGGAAAGGATATTGAACTAGCTAATCAGAACTGTAAATAGATTTTTTTAATTAAGAATGGAAGATATTTAGTTTGGCAAATTAGTTGTGTCTACAAATTTTTTAAATAGTTGTGTCTAGAAAAAAAATTTAAATCTGGAATAGCAAATTAAATGATTAAATAAAGTCTTGAGTTGGGTAAGATGGGCCCAAGCAGGCTCCCAACATAAATATCTATATGCACTGCCAAAATCTCAAAAGCTGATTTTTATCTTCCTAGACTAATTAATGTATAGAATTTGTTCACAATATTGAAATTTGTAAAAGCAGACAGAAATTTGGAAAGGCACAAGAATTGACAAACATCAAAATAAAATTCCATCTAAATTATAAAAAAATTAACAACGTTTTATCTCAACATAATTGTTTCCATATTAACAGGCAACTTCTCAAAAACTTCAACTCAAAATTTAACAAAATTGATAAGACATTCATAAAATAAATGTGAGGTGCAGATTTTGTTGAAAATTATGTTACCTTCAAATTGCTGAAGCTGTACAGTGATATTTAGCTGTAGTTAAAAGCAATCAAAGAATTCTGGAACAGTCCAAATCTGTGCATGTATTGTGGTGCATGTGTTAGTTGTGCAAGGAATTCTTGATGATCAGGGCATAAGATAAAAATAATATCTGTTGTCTAAAAAAATAAAACCTATCAAAACGTTTTTCCTTTTGCTTGATTTGAGAAAGGAGATAAGCTTTGCAGGGAAAACACACCTAGCATCAAGCTGGAAAATGGAAAATATTTGTTTTGGTATTACATGTTCTAAAAATAACTTATTTATAAGCCGGTAATATGCTATTCAATATAAAAGTAACATCAATTTTTATTGTAGTTATGATGATTTGTGTAGTTATGAAGGGGCACAGGGAATAGGGAGTGAAATATTTCTGGGTTGCTCTGGGAGACATTTTTATGAAATTATTTTCCCGCTCACCTTCAACTCACTGTCTACCTGTGTGTCATACAGCCATAACTGCACTTATACCTCCTTCAGATATCCACCAGATTCTCTTTTGCTTAATAATTCCTTCATTTTTTCTCTGTACCTTGAGAGCCCTATATCCACACTTGATCAAATCCTCTTCAAATTCAGGTAACCATTACTTTCTTACCTAGCTTCCATGGGTAATTAGGCCAGCCTCTAAACATCAAAAGCTATAACAGAGTTTAGATCTCATTTATCAGCCAGTTTAACACCAAAGATAATGTCAACAATAGATCCTACCCTTTTGGAAAAAAAAAAGTTTTATTGTTATCCCCTCAAAACGTTTTGTGAATGGTATTAAATTATGTATGCCATGTTTCATTTTTAACATGAAATTGTGTTTGTTGTTCTGTTGAAAAAATTACTTATATCTAACAGCCCAGTTTGTTAGATATGTAGAAGGTTATGTGCCTTCTATTCTTCAAAGGTGGTTTCTTACAAGTTATGGTTGCTGAACTTGTAGTTTCATAATGGTATCGGATGTCGAGTACTGTTCTGCAGTCGTTGTTGCAGTAGCTAGCGTGTCGTCTGTTGCGCAGCCCTTTGACTACTTTCAACTTCACCAATTTAAGAAATAACGCAGTTTCCTAAAAATTAAAAAGTATTTGAGATTATGTAATGCTGAAGAAGTAAACATTTTACCAACTAAATTAACCAACCAATACCAGAAATATCGCAAGATTATGATAAAAAAGATTATTAATTAGACAATAGTAGTATACTGGTCTAGGCCTTGGAGGACCATGACTTTTCTTAGAACCATTGCAGGGGCTTTGAATGGCGATATGCACAGTGATGGGGAATGATTTCAATGCTTCTTTTCCATTGACTGTATTTGTTATAGTTTCAGAAGGTCAAAAGTAAATCAAGATTAATTATATTATTTCTAAACTTTGATTTTCTTAAAAACAACTCTGAAAATCGCTTAACCCTGGTTGGGTGCTTATTTTGAGTAATATTTCCAAGGCTATCGGCTTATTTGCACCACATAGACAGCATTGAGGTGTACAGGAGCTTTGTGCTTATGAAAATAACAGGCCAAACCCTCGTTAAAATTTCTCAAAAACAGCATGAGTAGAAAAGGGACACCTTCCGGTATAAACAGAGAGTTTTGCCCCCCCCCCCCTGTTGGAGCGATCGAGTCCTGGAAATAGGGTGGTGCCCAGTCTTTTCTCCCGTCGACCAATGAGTTGACAGGTCTTTCGATAAATCACTTCGGCACATGACCTCGGGAGTTAGTTGTTAATAGTTGCTGAGTGGAGTAGTATCATACGCACATTTTTCTACACGAATTGCATATAATCTCACAAAATTGATTTTCTTCATCCACCGGCCTAGACTTTACAACAACTTACAAGGTAGAATCCTAGGCCAACGCTTCAATTAAGTTGCAATATATACATTTAATCTAAGGTACATATTTCGGCTGGCGGTTTACTAAAATTACAAACTGTAAAACTCCAGGTACTCCTCTAAATTTACAATAGCGTCTGGACGATTTTTTGCTAAGTCCAACGGCGTACAATGCGACAAAAGCTTTCCCACTAATGAATTGCCCAGATTAACGATCACAACCAAGTTTAATCAAGATATCTAAACTAGATGTCCTGTATTTCATTATGACGCTCGTTCAAGTTCCATACAACTTAAAAAAATCGTTAACTCTCAAACAACCTATTTAAAATTGAAATGATTCGGCACAAGAGCAAATCTTCAGCGTTTCAGAAAAACAATCTTCCTTGAAGCTAAGAATCAGGGATAGAAAATGGATTTCAGTATTATCAAGATTGAAAAAGAATCTTGAAAATTTACGAAGCAAGAAGTAGGCGTTAGTTACTGGCGTATGGTAGAAGCGTTAGTTACAAGCATTAGTTACAATCGTTAGTAACAAGCGTTATTTATGGGCGTTAGTTACAAGCGTTGACCATCAGAATGAACTACAGTCCACACCCAGCGTAAAAAGGTATCAAATTAAAAAATGATTTTGGTTTTTGTCTTCAACAACCGTGTCTTTCTCGAGGTTGGAGAAAACAGATTTCAAGTTGGATTTCATTCTTCCCTAACGTTGTAGATAATGTAGAGGCTCTTGCGCAATCGGCGCGCTTTGCGACTATATTATCAAAACCAGCCTTCATCATACTACTCCTCGCAAAGTTGTGCAAGAGCCTTTAAGCTACAGGCTAACACATGTCATTGCCAATTCATTTTAAGAATATTATCAGTCCCTTCAGCATGGCACGGTCAGTAGACAGAGATTGGTCCACTGTTCAGCATTCTGAAAATCTTATCTCTATGACTCATGGCCAAATTTTCCTACAAAACCTGTTAAAACCTGTTAAAACCAGTTAAAATAGTAAATAATATTATGATCAATTTCATGATTTTTCGTCCGCCCTTTACTTCAATGATGCACGTTGTAAAAGCACTTGTCTTCGTCATAACTAGCGTGACTCCAGCAAGGCTCTATACTTTCGTTAATGCTACTTATCACCAATTTTGTTGGTTACGCCGTACTTTATAAGTGCACAAGACTTCGTTGCTACGAGACCAAATTGGCAGGCTAAGCAAGATTTCCCCGGCCGTCTTTTTGCAACTAAGTCGCAATCGACTAGAAAAAAATCAAATTAATCTACATTCTTTGTTGACAAAGAGCTTAACTTGACGAAGAACAACTTAGATTTGTCAAACGGCAAAATTGAAAAAAAATCCTCCCATAATTTCATGTAAAAATTTTTCACTGTGCTCTTTTAGAGTCACGTGCGTTTGAGACATCCCGTTAGATAATCCAGTTATTGCCTATATAATCATCAACAGACTCAGAAAATTTTTGTAATAAATCCCATCAAAGATCTCAGAACTCCAGCTTCAATACTCTATTCTGTCTGTAAATTATTTAGTATTGTCTTTAGTATGCTAAATCTGAGTTTGCTACTCAACGATGTTGACGAAAAAATTATTGGTTTTTATGAGTATAAACCAAATGTACACAATGCGCAGATACAGGTAGCTTGTGCTCCAGACCAGTGGCGTTGCCAGGTTTAGAAGATTGGAGGGGCAAAGAGGAGTCCGACCGCAGAGGGTCCGGAGATTTTTCCCCGGGAAAATGTTTGCTGACCACACCCTTAAGAATTTGGGAAAATGACCCATTTTGAAAATGCATTTGGAAAAGCTATGGCTTTTTTGGTGGCAATGAATGGCTAATCAAACAGAATAACCGTCATACGTAGCTTCTTGGGGCTGACCCCCATGCTAAAACTGTCTATTGCCTTCGCAATTCCTCTAAATGTATATATTCTTTATTGTGTGAGGCGAGGAAGCGCTACGTATAAAAATTGGTTTTTTCAAAGTTGTAAGCAAATATCTAAAAATGATAAGCAGTATACGTAGATTTTAAACTATGTCCGTTATCCTTGGAGCAAAATCTGCAAAATCCCCGACAAGCTTTAGCATTTCAATGTCTATTTTATCGGGAAATTGAAGAACGTGAAGGACTTTTTTATATAAACACTAAAACGAGGGGAAATTGTAAACCATTCAGTAGAGGCACAGACGAGGGTGTATAATAACAAGATCTCAACATCATTGCTTGAAGGGGGAAGGGGGTCGAACACAATTCTAGTAGATTACTGTGAATAAATGTGTTCTGATTCCATCACTGGTCTCAATATATTTTATGACGGATTGTAGATTAGCGTAAAATTTCAGAATATTTCTTACAGTCGTTCGCTTGCAGTCTTGAAAACTTTTCAATTTTGTCTGAAATGTCAACTCAGCCCCCTCCTCTAAGGTACTGATTTTATTGCAGTTTCGCACTTTTCTCAGACACCAACTTTCTGTGCATTGGGGGCGGCTGCCCCCTCCTTGCTGCGCTACTGCCCCAGACCCCTTACTTGAAAGTAGAGGTTCTAACGTTGTTAATAAGCATATCCAACTGCCATGCTGATCGGTAATGTAATTTAGGCCTATATATAACACTCCATTTTAAAGAAATTATAAAGAAAATTATAATAGAAAACCAAATTTTAGAGCATATGACAACCATTGTGAGTTCGTAGTTATAGAGAATCACAAGAAACCAAAGTCAACTATATAGAATCTTGAAAAACGAAATTGTGTTTGTGGAGCGTAATTTAATGGCGATGTAATATATAATGTTTTAAAAACTTGAATATCGTCTTTTCTCGATCTATGCCCATTAGACGGACGAAACCGATGACGATAAAGCAAGGTATAAATAGCAATTTCACAGCATCTTGAGAAGTAAATGTTAAATTTTCTCCAATTTAGTTGTCGGTCTGTTTTGTTTGACCATACAACTGGAAAATTGAAATTCGAAACTGGTGACATGATTTATTTTTTGCTCTGAATTTTTAATGTTCTTTGATTTAAGAGTTCAAACAGTCTCTTGCTTTGACACTATCAACTTCGTACTTCGTGTATGTGTGACTCAAAAACGATATAACAACTATTAAGTTTGTGCAAATTTTTTATTACTCGGCATTGAATGTTTTTCTATAATTTCTATATCCCAATAACGTCATCTTTATTTATCATCTTTCGGTCTTTTTGTTTAAACTTTTGTCTGTTTTATCTGCAAAAGTTTTCCTGATTTTTTTGTTCATTAAAGTAAAATTTTAGAACTGCACAGATTTTTCTTTAGAACTGCACGTTAAAACACCCTGTCTATCAGTTTCAGTCAGCTCCCTAACTTGTTATATTTCATATTTCAACACGACTCTCTGGGAGAACTTTTCATTTTGACCAAATAGTTTTTCGTATACATTTGTGAGATCGATTTAGGCCTATGAACCGGTAAAATTTAATATTATTTGACAGTGTTACAGCTAAGGGGAATATAATATCTAAAGGATTCAAAATGAAAATGATAGTTGAAAGCACGTAGAATAGAGACACAACTGTAAAAAACAGATACAGAGTCGAGTCGTAGGGTCGATGCTTAATAAGATTCAGTCCGCCACTTTGGCAGTCTTTCCACTAGCCTGGATTAAAACAAAACCGGGTTAAAAGTTATCCGTTTTTGAAGTGAGTCAATGGAAACGGCAATTTTCTTCGACCCGTTTTCAACCCGTTTTTGATCGTGGGAACGTTTAAGCCGGGTTAAATATATTCGGGGTGAAAAGTTGTAAGAGAAATCAGTATTTGCATCAATAATCTTTCAATTTCCATCGTTGTAGGCCAATGGAAGCAACCGCCACATCGAGGATTTTGTTTTTCGATTTCTGGCGCCATCTCAATTCTTAAACGTTGCTGTAGTTGCAAGTGGGTCAGAAGTTATCCAGGTTCGGCGTTTCCATTAACTCGCAGGTGGATCAAAAGATACCCGGGTAAAAACTGACCCTCTCTGTAACCCGTTTTCAAACTTATCCGTTTTTCAAATGGGTTAGTGGGAGCGCAACGCAGAAACGGATAACTTTTAACCCGTTTTTGTTTTAACCCGGGCTAGTGGAAAGGCTGCCTTTATCTTCACTCAAAAACAAACCCCTTTGGATTTTAGAACCAGCAAATCAACCAAGAAGCAAAGAGCGACATGGTAATTCCACAATTTGCAAAAAAACCAAACGCTTGCATTATTCCTAATATCAAAAAAAAAATATTATTTGGCTTTTCCATGAAATTTTGCCACGAAAACCCATTTCAAAAGCCACCCCACGGCGCCTTGGCTTATTCACACCGTGTTTAAAATGTGATATAAGCGAAATGAATAACGTTTATCTACTTCAAAAATTCAAATAAAATCTTGTTATTGTCTGTCCAGTTGAAGGTAATTTTTGATTTGTATTTACCGTACTGATCAAAATTATTAATAGTGTGAAACCACGGGATTCTTAGCCAAACCTAATTAAACCTGAAACCGCATTCTTGCTGTGATGGTTTAAAAACAAGATCTTTTTATCCAATTTCTAAGCCATATGCGTTCCTTTTTTGTCTTATTTTATTCCAATCGAATTCACCCAGGAGCCTTTAGGAATTTCAGATTGATCAGATTTATCCTCAAACAAACTATAAAAAATATTTGCAATCAACGCATATTCCTAAGCACTACGCTTGCAGCATATAATGATGATAAAATTTCAAAAATTGAAAGATCTTGAATTTATTAATCATAAAGATCTTACAGTTTTTGAGTTTAGATTTGGATACACACTTACAAGATATTATTTTTGACAATCCCACCATCGTAAATTTTTTTCCAATGTCAAATATAATATCTCACGATATTTTTAATTTATTACTTTTTATAAGAACATGTTGTTTAAATTTTAAAATTTTTATTAATGTTGCATCACAGTTATAGTTTCAAAATTTAAAACAATATATTAGACTTTACTTTACTTTTTGATACTTTTCCATAATAAACAATTAAGTTATGAATATTTACTAAGAATAAAAGAGCTTTATGATTAGCAAAAACGTTACACGTTTAAAAAAGGTAAATTTGACTGTTAAATAGTAATAGTATGAATTGAATAGTGTAATATTTATATCTACCTGTTTACGATAAATACTAGCATTGTTAGAAAACGTTACGGTGGAGAAGTTATTGCGAATATAAGCGCACATGTAGCAATATAAAGAAGCATAAAAGAGAAGTGAAGATAAACGGATAACGATGTACACAAGCAAAAATGCAAAGCAGGTAGCAATATAGCCAGCTGATCTAGTAAAGATAAGCAAATGGTCTCGACTTGCCAGTGAAAAAACGATGCGATGCAAGAGCGGAAAGCCTCCTTTGACCAGTTTTCAGCAGTCACAATATCGAAACAACTGTAGAAATTATTTTAATATGGCTTGGCACCGAGCCATCTTTTATCAGTATTCAAACCCATTTCAGGCTAAGATCCAGTATTCTGGTCACTGTGAAATAATCTGGAATTATTCATTGTTTTGTTTTGGCAGGTCATTTATCTCTGAGCCCAGCTAACCTCCTAACACGAGGTTTCTGTAGCCAATCGAGGTTGAAAAGCATCTATATTCCAGCTACCACCTTTACACCATCGAAGTTCCTTAGTCTGGATTTTATTCAACATCGTACAATATAGTTCTATGAAACTTTTCGAAGGCTGTTTTGTTTTCATAGCATGTAGTAAAGTTTGTATTGCACGCTGACGAAAATTTATAGATGGAAGCACAGTTTTACAATAATCTGAAGATCGAGGATTCCGTAGCTGTTTTCCATAAAAAACATGCAATGTCAGTAATCAGTAAATCGGTTCGCTTTGAAAAGCTGGTAAGATTTCTTCTAAAGTAAACGCGAAAAGTCTAGTTTTCTCCATAAAAATTTTTCAATCAGACCAAAAATATTATAATTCAAAGTATTTAGTTCTAAATATCAAAAGTTTTTGTAATCTTGAGACAAAATCAAGGATCTGAGCTTCAAAAAGCTATCTGATAATCGAACTGTATCGCATTGTCTTGAAGCAACACTGGCAAAACGAGAGAAAAGTTCACAGAGAAACCAATGCTTTTGAGTCAACTTCTTGTAAAGTCATAATACAATAAAGGCTTTATCCACAAAGTGAGATAAGAAAGAAAAGAAGAAAAAATTTTCCGCAATAACCTTCTCCTCGTTATAAATTTTACATTATTTCTTCTTTTAAACAGCAAAATCGTTAATACGTTCAGGTTTTAAAAGAACAAGGAGTGCCTCAAAATAACATCGAATAAAAGTTTCTTACAAGCCTTCTCACAGGCATCTTAGACTTGAGACCTTATTGTGGGGATGATGTATAAGACAATATATAGACAGGAGCATATTTGAATTCGCCAGTCACTGTCAACGCTTCGCCAATTTCACCAGCCAGTCACTCAAAAATTTTAACAAATGTCATAATGTATCATTGTACCTGGAAACTCTCAGTTGATTCGTTTCAATACTATTTTGCAACACCACTCCAGTGCAATCTTTATACTAAGGAATGTATATTTTGTGGCACGCCCATTTTGTCTAAGTTTATCTGCATTGTTTTATCTGATTTTAACATGTTCTATCTTCGTTGCGTAATTATACATTTAGCGTTCTAATAGTGAACGAGCACCTACTTTTTAAATAATGCTATTTACGATGCATTATGCATTACCCTGTTTTGATAGATATATAAATGCTAGCGAAATCAAAATATTATCTAGAAGTAACAAAAAAATATAATGACAAAGCCCCTCAAACATGAATTATTGTATACAATCGAATATTTCTATCATTTCTTGGGTACCAAAATTCTTTGATTTAGAGTTTTGTTTCCCGAACTTCGCATTCGTAGATCGCTCACTTTAAATGATAATTTATGGGAATATAAATACTTTTTTGTCTTTTCAGGGCATAACCATTAAAATAAACAAGAAAATTACCTTTAAAAGATTTTTTCCTTGGCTTCTGCACGGTCTCAACAATGATGATTAACCTTTTTTGCCAGAAACGACCCTATAGCTGGAAAAATCGCCCTAATCTTGCTGGGAACTTCTTAATGCCTCTTGCCAAAGAATTTGCCCCGGGATAGAAATTATTAACGAGTAATCTTTATTACGATTATTACATGAGAGAGCACCGATCGGACTTTCTCTCTCCCTTATGTCGTGAATAACAAGAGCACATTACTCGCTTACTACCGGTTTTCTTCTTAGAGGCAACAGATTTTGCAGAATTATCGCCAGTCGGTGACACGGACACAGCCTTGCTTTCAGGCTGCTCAGTCGTATCAAAAACTATTTCATCGTAATCTATCTTACCCCCGTCCTTTTCCGCAATTTTGCTCTGCAGCCTTTGCTTCACCTCCTCAGTTTTTGATGGTTGCCTGCTATTTTCCGTGCCATTTACCTCCTTTTCATCTGGAACGCCATCTTCCGTACTGACCTCGTTCTCAGGACATTCATGCATTTGTAATCCATTGAGACCTGGCGAATTCTTAACTTCACTTACAGCTGAAGAATTGAGGCTTCCGTTGCTGCTTTGGCTTCCGTTAGGTAACTTCTGTATTCCTACAAATCCTTGCAAGGCGGAATTCACTTTTTCTACATCTTCTTTAACTTGGTCATTATCCGAGGTAACAGTATTTCCAATGTCTACAAAATTTTCAGAATCGTCTTCTTTACTAAGCAACTTTTCGGATGAATTCTCGCACACGGCTTCACTTTCAACTTTAATCTCGATATCCTCAACTTCAACTGATCCCTTAGATCTGTGCAATTCCTCATTTTCATCTGTTTCGCCATTGCAAACGGGCAAAATGTTCGCCACGTCGTCAATTCCGTTTACTTCTTTGGCTGATGCATTGTCCTGATTAGTGTTAACAACGCTACTCTCCTCCTCTGTAGTTATAGGTGTATTCTCGTTCGCTTGTGCCTCATCTCTAGGGCTGTTCGTGGCTGATGCTGTATTTGAACCCTTCTCGGTGGCCTCCTCAGTAACACTGTTTAAAGATCTCATATCTTCATTGAGTGTACCTTTTTGCGCATGCATGTCTGAATTTGCACTCGCAGATCTGCTTCTGGTCTTGACGTTTTCGTTAATTGATTCAACAGAGCTGTCTGATTTTCTCAGAGTGGCTGTAAATAGAAAGGAGACGTCAGCGCTCTTCAAAAATCTAGCAAAATAACACAACACGAAGAAGAATCAGGTTTGGCTTCCAAAAGCAGCTCGATAACAAATGCTACAAAAACATTCTGTCCATAAAAATACAGGACAAATTAAGGCCAGCAAAACATTTAAAGAAAAATTTTGGCAAACAATTTATCAACTGAAAATCTCAAGGACTGTAACCAAGATATCTCGAAGACTTAAAATGGAAGTCACTCTTACAGAGAAGAAAAGAACACAAGTCAATATGAAATGCAAAATCATGAAGAAGACATACACAAAGAGCTAGCGAATAAACTTGCACGTCGAATTGACATCTTGGCTCTTTCACGTGATAACTTTCTACTTTGCTCTGTGAGGGTAACCACAGGTGAAGCAGGTTTTGATACTTTACGTTTCTTTAATGGGAAACCATTTCTTATTTCATCCATCAGTTTATCAACAATACACGTCTCCTCCAATTCAAGTTGCTTTGGTTTCTTCGACTTGACTTTCCCGCCAGGGCCATTTTGTTTTCCCTCCATTTCTTTCTTTTTGCGTTCCCTTTCAATTTTTTTTGCTTCCTGAATTCTAAATTGCTCATTTTCCTATGAAACAACGCAGTATCTTCAATATACATAGGAATGTGTTAGGTTAGAGTAGGGAAGGAGTATAGGTACTGTAGAAAAATAGTTTTCTTGCACCTTGTGCACCAGCGCTCAGCTCATATTTGTGAGTTAAATAAAAGACACCAATATATTTTATTTTATTGTCCTATAAAATTTTCTACAGATACGTAGCAGTTTTACAAAACTATCAAAGCGCAGAAATGCTCTTCTAGAAATAAACCCACTCAAAATTAGGTCATCAGGAGTTGCCATAATTTGCAACGCAAAGCTGCCGGCGTAACAGAGTTATCATTTGGACGGTAAGAGGAGTAGCAGGATCATCGTTGTTCTCTGTGTAGCTTTATTGGTTTAGAACCAGTTAATAAACCATCCAAGATATGCGGCTAGTCTCACTCATGGGGGTAGACTGCGTTAGGCCTTCACCCTCACAGCCTTGAGTAAGAGATAAGCCCCATAGAGAAAATAAAGGGTCACAGAACACTTGAGTATACGTCATATCAGAAATCTTGTGCATCATGAGATAAAGCGAAGCAGCAGTTGAGCAACGTACCTTCTTTGCTGTATTAATGTTATCACAAAATTGTTTGAATACCAAGAACACCTCTTCAAGCTTGAACTTCTTCACGTCTTCACACAAATAATTGGCGAACTTGGTTTCCAATTTTCGAATTTCTTTCAGACTCTCTTCGAAAGCCTCGACGTCTTTTAAAGCTTCCTAAAATAAACAAAATAAAGCAATGCAAAAATTAGTCAGTTTTTACGAAAATTATCAGTTTTATCTTATTCATTACCGTCATCACGCACAATTACCTAAAGAGGAAATATTGCATTTCATACTGTACCGATCTTCAAAAGTGACATATTTCAAATTCAGGTATTAAAGGGACCAGGTATGCGGTTGGGTGTTGTCATTTCGTAAATGCTGCTGTTCGATTCCCTGGATTTAATAATATTTCGACTACAAGAGATCAGCAGCGCTTAGGGCAGAAACATAACCAAAAATTCTAGGACGTGCGCATATTATGGTGCTATTCTAGGGGCAAAAGACAAACTACCTACCTCAACGACAAACTACCTACCTCAACTGTTGATTCAAATTGGTCCTGTATATCTTGATCCGCTTTCTTCAAGCCATTCTGAAGCTTGGCAACACTGTTTCGTAGCAGTTTAACCTCGCCTTCCAGATAATCCACCGTCACTCTAGAAATCAGTCATTTAAAGCTTGGAAAACATCACATTTCATCAACGATGTTATAAAGATAGATTTCTCTTCTTTAATCTATATGGAAGTAACCTACATGTTTTTTTATTAAAAGGTCTTCGTAGGCTTACAGAAATACTATCCATGTGAAAAGCTTGTATATAGATAATTTTGTATTATAATATAAAGATATCAAAAGTTCTATCAATGGAAACAATACGAGTAGAATTATTTGAAAGAAAATTTCTAAAATGAGTATTATTAGCTCTATTTGATTGCCAAACTCAGTTTTTAAGGGTAGCCAGCAAGTTGCTTAAACTTTTTTGTATTCTATTGACAAACATTTGAAGTTAGAAATAACATGTGTACTTATAAATACTCCAATAGAACGCTATGAAAAAAGAAGAATTGATCTGATTTGATCTGATACAAAAATTTAAAAGGTATTTATAGGGGCCAAGGCAAAGATTTCGATGTTGATAACTAGCACATGCTTGTAATGATGTGACATCCCTAACATTTATTTTTTTGTACGTTCTCCGACTATATGTTAGATAAAATTATTATTATATCCTTAATAACGGTGTGGTGCCAGTAGGCATAGTTTTCTTCTCTATGTAGACGAAAAATTATACAATAATGACAACTGAACAAGGTTCTACAACAAAAAAGGCTTCCCTAAGAAGGTAATGGGTAGGTAAGAAGGTAATCACAATGCACATAGCAAACAACAGTACATGACAATGTTTGCTCCTCTCAAGCTTGTTCTAAGTTGACAAAATTTATGTACAAATACATATATATAAATATATTAATTTATGTACAAATACAAAGAAAATATACTAAATTTAAGGATCGCGACGTACTTGCAAGCTTGATCAATGTCAGGTACAGTTTCTGGGAATTTCAAGAGAGCCTTCTTTTCTGTTTCGATAGCCTGTTAACGATCAAAAATCCAAAAGATACAAAATGACGTCATTCAATGGCTTATCGACTCAATGAATGCTAATTTCTAACATGTCTCAAGCAAAGTAGATCATTAAAAAAGCTAAGCTTTTCATAAATTCTATAATTCTGCTGAAAAATTATTAACCTTTGAGTAAGGAGAGGTGGAAAATAATTTCTAAGCAGTTTACCTGAACAATAAAATGCATGAGATTCATCCGAGGTTTATTTGCTCTTGTGTCTGTTAACTTCAACAACGAACTGATTTTGAAGGCCTGTGCATTGCCAGCATGAGAGCCCTAAAACACAAAAGTATTAAAACAACGTTAATGTTTCATTCAGCTCCTCTGAAATTAAGACAGAAACCTGTACATTTGGTGGGTATGTAGTTATTCATTAGAAAAAAGTTACATTTTTAATTCAAAAATCATCTTAATTCAACTTAGATAATACTGGGCAAATATTACTTATCTTCAACTTCAAACGCAAATAAATTTTTCAAAAGAATAAAAAGCCAAGCAAAGAGCAAATATTATAAACGCATTTGCTCTTTATTCTTCAAATTTTTCCAAAGAATAAAAAGCCAAGCAAAGAGCAAATATTATAAACGCATTTGCTCTTTATTCTTCAAATTTTTCAAAAGAAGAAAAAGCTAAGCAAAGAGCAAATATTAAAAACGCATTTGCTCTTATAAACGCATCGATATCGAATTGGATATCATAGTGCAATGCCATTTGATTCTCATATCAAACATCAAATGTAAATAAAAGTAGGTAAACATACATAATTGAGAAAATTTCCAACTTTAAGAATTAGATTCAACAGTTCTGGAAGAAGCTCAGAATGCAATAGATCTAAAAAATAAAGGTACATACATTTTTAAAAGATAAAAAAGTGGCTTACAACTCTCGATCATGAAAACATGCGAAGAAACTGAAGTGGATGCGAAGAACATAAAAGAATTCACGGTGTTAATAAAATGATTGGTTTTAAACACACCGCATAGTTTAGTTCAGTTACTCGACTGTAACATACCAACTAGCAACACATATCAAGGCTAGAAAAAGTTGATAGCGAATCGAAAGCAACAACCAACCTGTAATCGTCTTTTTCAACACTTTAATCCGTGGTGAAAGTGCCTCTTTGTGCGAAGCAAATTCATCTTTGAAAATCATACAGTCTATTCTTAGTTCATACCTGGAAGAAAAATATCTCAGTTATTGACTCGTGAAAATTACAGTTAACTTGAGTCCTAAAAGCTTTCATCTCTTCATTCGCGAAGGCAGAGCTGTTTAGGTGTTTCGAGCTAGACAGTTGCCACTTTGAGTTTCAAGCTAAATGATGGGACCTCTGACTGCTGGACAAGGGTGTGAAAAATGAACTACTGTCATTATTCGAAAAAGTGAAATCATATATTGCTATCCATTCAACGAAGTGCCAAAAGCGGATAATTTTCTGCGGCATACAAAAATTGTTTTTTTCTTGACACTCCTCAGGGTAAGAAACAACGGGATAGGATAAAAAACTAAGCACAAAATATGCTGGGGTAATGTACAAATGGTTGAAGAGGGTACATTATAAAAGGTCTTTCTGTTGGCACAAATCCAGTTATTGTGTTTTAATCTTATAAGACCCCCAGTCACTATTTAAAAAAGGCCTTGTTTGCCAATTGTAAAAGAACTATTAAAAAAGGTCTTGTTTGCCAAATTTGTTTTCAATTTCAAAATCCTTTTTGCAGTAAATTTTTGGCGCACTTGGTTCTCGTGATAATGTTGTTTCATGACCCAATCACATTTGGCTTGAGGATTGCTTCTTTTAATAAACGAGATCGGTATTCTCTTTCAGGTGCAACATTTGCTTTATATTCGTTGAAGTATACTCTTGGCAGGCTATCCAAAGAGTGGGGCACTCTAGATATGGAGCTCGATATCTGCATGAACATTTATCATTGGTAAGCTATTTATCTTCAGAACAAAAATATTGCAGCGAGGAAAACATTTAAAACTGTAACAAGAATATCCGTTTAGGGTAATCGTCTCTAAATACTAAGCCCTAACCTAGCCTCAACTCTACTAAAAATCTGCTCGCTGCTATCCTTATACACTTTCAAAATTAATACCCTTAATGAAATGTTCGAAAAATACCTTTTCACTGCTATGAGACCCATGAGAAATAACTCCGCTGCACCGAGCTTGCTTTTGTCACCATCAAATGATTTGAATGTTTCGATCTGTAAGAAAACAATTCAGGATTGTGAATAGCTTTAACAATTTAATCATGCATTTCATTTAAGCATAGTGCCACCTATAAATACCAACTTGCAATTTTTTCAGGGGCAGCTTAAAATTCGAGAAGAAAATACTTTTATCCAAATGATTCGATTTGGAATTAACATTTGACATGTAAATGCATGAAAAAACTTTTGATGAGAAAAATGTTGACTGCCAAAATTTCAAATTTTCACAATAATTTTGAATTTTTTAATCTTCTAGTTTTCTAAATAGAGAAAATATAGGGCCTTGCTATTCCCTGAAATAATGCTTTGTATAATGTGACCAAGGTTGGTTGATCCCCTTCCGAATAATGCCCTAAATGGGTGCAGGGAGGCGAGCAATCATGCACCTCCGACATTGGCCAGGATTAGAGCCTTAAAAGAAGCAAGAGTATTCGGAAACCTTCAGAATTTTACATTTGTTTTTAAACTTTTACAGTTGTCCTGCCTGAATTTCATACTTGCTGATTTCCAGAAAAATCTGGCTAAAATTTCGAAATGTCGATCCTAGTAAAAGAAACTTTGGAAATGTTGAGTCAAAATGTTAAACAGAAGCCCATATTTACCTCGCTGCTATCCGGAAGCATCTTCTTGAGACATTTCAAACGATCGATCTCAAATTCTTTGTTGTTTCCTTCTTTAATCAAGTTCAGGATATACTCAGTAGGCCTAAAGTTAAAACAGAAAGTCACTAAATTTGGCTAGCATTAATATTACATTGTAATTTTGACCGAATATGGACTATAGCATTCGCAGATACAATTCAACGAGAAAGGACATTTTAAACAAAAAATGAATTTTCTATCCTTTATAATGATCAAGAATTGAGATTTTCTTGTACATGAGGAAACAAATTTATATATTTTATAGCTGATTAAACAAAAACTTATGGACAGGCTTTAGAAATATAGCTTTACTTCTGCGGATAGTTCAAATGACGACAACATGCTAAAATTATAGTTGCGGTGAATTATGGGACCTCCAATGTGAGTTTTGTTATGTCGCTTTTCTGTGATTGGACTGACGACTTTGTCTGCAGGTTGGTTTTGAGGCTTTTAGAGCTTATTTTACTGAGAAAGACAAACAGTAAACTAAAGCACGATTGAAACAAACCGCTTGAACTGCTTCAGAAAAATATTCACGTTCAAGCTTCTTTTCTGATCGAGTAGCGAAATCTAAAAGAAAGGACAATATTTGAATGAAACAACACATCGAAGATACAATCAAAGATTTAATAAATAAAAGAAGCAACCATGATCAGCAAATGACCGTGCAGTATCGATGAAAACATTAATCAGAAAAGTAGTTTGGTGACTTGAAATTGTTTTGAATTAATTTAATTTGGAATTTTAAATCTAATTGACCAGAACGCTTTATATAGGAAAGAGAAAAACAACGATGTTTACGACACCAAACCATCTTCATAATCAGACATGAAGAGGCCTCGTTCGTTCAAAAAAATGCTTGAATTAGCTGGGTTTTATTACAAAAAATAAATGATAACTTGATTTTTTGCAAAATCTGTTTTAATTATTCTCAAAGTAAACTTAGAAATTGGGATTGCATAAAATAGAATTTTGAATAAAATTTATATTGAACCAAACTTTACGCATACATTTTGTTAACTGCTGTAGTACTGAAAAGTTCCCCTCCCAGACTATTTTCCTAGAGAACTTAGTTTCGCACCTCTTTTGGTACAGCCTTTTTCTCTTCTGCTTTAGCTTTCTTTTCTGCCACTTTCTGCTTAAAGAGTTCCTCTCCGATTTGGAAGTTAGGAAGAACACCATCTATTTCGCCAACTTTTTCCCAAATACTCGAAGACCTTTGGAGCATTGGCGGTGGAATCTTATTCCATTGCAATTTTTTCATTTTTGATTTTGGGGCTACTGGTGGGGCGACTTTTGAGTAAACTGGCGCATGAGCTACAGCAAATCCCATTGGCGGTGGAGGGGGGCCACCCCCCAATGGTGGCGGAGGGGGTGCACCACCCATTGGTGGTGGCGGAGGGGGTGCACCACCCATCGGTGGTAGCGGTGGTGGGGGGCCTCCTCCAAACATTGGAGGCGGTGGCGGTGGTGGAGGGCCTCCTCCCATCATTGGAGGTGGTGGTGGTGGTGGTGGAGGGCCTCCTCCCATCATTGGCAAGGGAGGTGGTGGTGGTGGGCCACCTACCATCATTGGAGGTGGCGGTGGTGGCGGTGGTGGAGGGGCTCCTCCCATCAAAGGGAGTGGTGGAGGGGGCGGAGGAGGGGGAGGCGGTTCTCCTCCCATACCAGGCACAGGTGGAGGTGGGGGTGGCGGCGGCGGTGCATGTGCAGTAATCTTTTGCAGCTCATCTACTGTCTTCTTTTTTTCCTCTCCTAGTTCATTTGTATCCACTTGTGTTGACACTGTACTCATACTTCGTTGAATAACAGCAGGTTTCGTTGGAGCTTGAGTCTCCATACTTTTCTGCTCTGTTTGTACCTCAACCGTGTTTGATTTCGGTGTAACTTCAGCTGATTTGATTTTTTCTAATTCCTTTTCCTCTGTCGTTATTACAAGTTTGCGCGTGACATCTTCCAGCGTTTGCCAAACATTTTCGATCATTGGGTTTTCATTGTCAATAGCAAGCAAAGATTGCAATATACAGGTCAGGTTTGTCAGATGAGGCTTATCAGCGACCTACGAAAAAGAAATTTTCGTTAGATGGTTACTCCTCAAGCTCCTTTATCTCCCGTTACGTAGCGGTAAGGGCACATGACGTCAACCTGCAAGACCTGTGGCTCAAATTCTTTCCCTGAGAAAGCTTAAGCTTGAAGGCAACAGCAGTTACACCCAAACTGAATCTTGAGCTACTGATAAGAGGCTACGAACGGAGGAACGTGCCCCCTTGCCCCCATGGTCTTCAAAACTTTGAATAGTAGTCTCCTCCCTATTTTAACAAATAGTTACTCTTCCTACTTGTCACTCCAACGTTACAATGCTTCTTACTATCACAATTTCAAAATTCTATAACAAATGCCCCTTACTATCACAATCAATCGGTAGAAAATGCATGACTTGCGTGACCTAAATTCGTTAGATGTATTACTTTACACTCTACCACTGCCACTTGATTAACTGGCTTGATATTTGCCTTGCACAAGGAGTTACAAAACAGCGCCAAAAAAGTATTTATACATGTAGTTAACAATATTTCTAGACAGATTATCGAAAAATTTTAGACAATGCCAAAGCCAAACGTAGGTTGTTAGCCTCCCTAAATAATACTTTCCTATGCTATTTCACAGTATGCTAAAAATGAACAACAGCGAATAACAACCGCTATTAAAGAACAGCTGCTGTTGGGATTATTCAGATCGCAAGAATGAATTCATTCAAGGTATTGTTTCAATGAAGAGCTTTGCAAAGTTTCCCAACATCTCAGAGAGGCACTGTATAGAAAAATAGGACTTCAAGCAAGGATGACGTAAGTCCACATTGTTGGCGAATTAGAATAGAACAGCAGTAGAATCATCACAACTCCATAGGGTTTAAATCCATAAATCAGACACCAATTCAAGCCTCAAAGTACTGTTCTTATAACCCTTTCAGTGCAGTGCAGTTGCTTTTAACTAAGAACCAAACGACTGATGTTTCATGTTATTTTTGCTATCAGTACAAGCTTGTTTATATTGTATCTAAATAACTGTATGAGCATTTCATACACTTTTTGTGGAAATCCTATTAGTTTATCAGAAAACCTGTAAAAATCGTTCTATTTAGGAGAAATTTTGGTTGTTATGATACATAGGCCAAGTCCTTTTTTTTACTTCTTTGTCCCCTATTACGCTAGCACAAATAAACATCCCAGGGAACCGAAAGGCTTTTAATAGAAGGCATAGAGCTCATTACTGTAAAAGAGATTAGAATAAATTATAAAGTCAAGTTATATTAAAAGTTTTTATATTTTCACGTCTGCATTGCATCAACGACATATCAACTCTTTTCAATACCTCTCTCCTTTTACAATACCTCTCTCCTTTCAAAGTCAATCCATCAAAGTGCCAAAATTTCTTTAACAATCTGCGGTAAAAAGGGTGACCGTGCAGGTATTTTTCTATTTTCTAAATCATATGATCTGTAGGCTCTTCAAACCCATAACCTCTTCCTATTCCCATTTATGAATACAAAAAGTGCTAGACAAGGCTTACCTCTAGAAACAAGGCATTGAAAACTTGCATTGGATTGTTGAGGTCCACACCACCCTCACAAGTCAGCTCTTCTTCATCCTGCATTCTCTGCTCCTCAAAAACATCGAGTTGCACGAACAGATCAGCATCATCCACGTCAGATTGGCTGAAATACAGATTGGGAAAGGTGGCCTAATTTCATATTGTTAAGATTGAGTTTATGTAAGTTTGAGTTGTAAAAAAAGGAATCTAAAAACGTACTTATCAGGTCATGTTAACTTAGCAGAACACACAACATTTAAAAATAAAATAAATCAAACATATTGCCCATAAAGGAAAGAAGCGGATTAAAGAATCCACAAAAAAAGGAAATCATAATAACAATCAAGACGAAATAACTTACTGAAGCTTCGTCAAAATATCCAACAGCCCAAGTCCTACGAAAAAAAAGTATGTAAAACCTTGTCCATTTCTTTGGAATAATTTTTTTTGTCGTACAGCCTAGGTGACTGTTAGTAAGGTTGTTGAAATAAAAAATTTCAACTATTACACGCGAGGCACGCTTCTTTTCACTGTTCTTATGAGGAAGGCTTTGAGCGGGTAATCTAATTGGCAACTGGAAAGACGATAACCAATCCTGACTTTGCTGGCAAAGATGCTTGCTTACCCTTATAAGAATGTGTATATTTTGGCAAAGACTATGGTTCGCTATGTATCTTTCTTAAGTATAATGTATGAAAACTGAAACAATATAAAAATCTAACTAATCTAGCGTGAAGTCTCATGTTGCTACTATCTTCCAGTGACATTTATTTTCAGCTCCAGACCAAAATTACAAATTTAGCCTCGACAAAAACACAGAATAGAGGTCTCTTTTCTGTGAAAAACAAATATGGAGTTATTTATAATCTTTTATCAGTTCTTAAATTTAGTCTCACAACTTCACATTCAAAACAACGAACTTTTGATTTACTTTTTGAATTTTGATGTTCATATAATATTTTGGAATAATTGATAAACTTTGATGTACGTCCTGGTTCATGTTTCATGTCGTTAAAGTTTCCAGTAACATCCAAATATAAGTCTCAACCTTGTTTTCATACAAAGTCAACCTTGAGTTTCAGCCAAGTAGGTAAGAACAAAGAGAAGTTTGGGTTCCAAAAGCTCTTTAATTAGATATACCTGGATAAAATCCGTGTCTCGTTCTACAATAACAGCCGCTGCAGGCAGAATAGTTTTCACTGTGCCGCTGGGACCGCAACCACGAAAAAAGTTGAGCGCTGCCCGCAGTTGCCCATGCCATTTGTAAGACACATTAGAATCTTTCGGGCAATCCGCCGCTTATGGGAATCCTTTTTCACAAAAAGGCTTTAAAAACTGACAAATTTGGTCGCTATCATTTAACATCTCCATTATTTAGGCACCACAGGCTTTATCCCCATCCCCCACTGCAAAAAGTACAAAATACCTTTCAACCCCCCCCCCCACATCTTTAGATCCCCCCGCCACTTTTCTCAACGCTCTGTGGTGCCTGATACCGTGTTTTCTGGATATTGCAAGGAAGTTTAAAAGTCAAGGTAAATAAATCAGTGAATCTAGACCAACTTACCAATAAATTCATTTCTCATGCGAACTCTATCATCAAAGTCAAGGGTTGTGAGAAGAATAGCATTGACAAAAGAGAGACATGTTGTCTGGTACTGTGTAAGATCCGAGTCTTTCAGCTCATTCATGATAAGACTAAACCGAAATCGTTGCCCTTTTTGGACCTAAAAAAAAAAAGAATGGGAAGATTTTTATAAAATATAGCTTTTACTTTATCAGGAAAAACGTGAAGTTTACCTACTCGCAACTTAGAAATAGGCAAATTTTGCCCATTTTAGTTCAATACTTCCAAACAGTGAATTCAAGTACATTGGTATATCGGTACAATTAATCTCAATATTGGATTTATTTTTTCCATTATTCCTAATATTGGGTATATCGATTCCATTAGTCAAGTATTTATAGATTTCCCAACATCCCTTTATGTCCTTATATTCCCTGATTCCAGTTTGGGTTCCATTCAACCATTCTCCACCCATGGTTTAGTAATAACCATTACAACCCCAAACAGTAAGAATTGTCTCCAAACAAATGATTATTCATCAGTAACTTGAAATTGGCGAATGGCGTCCTGCTGAAAACAAATCTAAGTGAATAGCCAGATGACGAAAGCCTGACCTTAATTGTGGTCATCAGTGACATTTTGGAGCACTTTTAGCAACTAGACTATTATAGCGCAACAAGCTCATTAGATTGATATTGGATATTGCTAGGAAAGTAAAATATACTTAATAGCCTTAGTGCGATTTACGAATCGAAATCCTTTCCAAAACTACATTTCCATGAAATGAGGTTTTGTGAAATCCACTTTAAAGAATTCCTAACATAAGAATTCTGAAACGGTCGATCATCAAAGTCAGCTGACTCAATCTGGATGTGGATACCGGCCTAGAAACCATCACTTTACTATACAATAACACAGAACATCAAAAGAGCTTAACAAGAGCAAGGGCTAATTTTAATACTGTCTTTTGGTTAAGATAGGAGCAAAAGGCGTGGTTAGGAATTCGAACTACTTCTAAAAATAGTTCAAAAGCATTGATCCGGACTAAAATGCAGCCCAACCCAAGCTTTGCTGTTCAAAAGCAATAAAAACAAATCATCAAGTACAACTTTCGAAATACCCCTTCAAAGCCTCTGCTGCAAGCAAAGTAAGGTGTCTCAGACGTTCTCGGAGGAAGTACCCCTCTCGTTTCCAACCCCAAAAGTAGTTTTACCATGGGTACTACTACAAATAGTACCAGCTTACACACACATATATATATATAGAAGCAAACAGAAGATTACCTTATGTTTAATGCAAAAGCTGCATTTGACCTTAAAATGCCCTTTGTAACGCTTACTTACCCTATAAAAATCCAAAGAATCGAGAACGAGGGTGTAGCCAGGCTCACTGTACATTAAAACTGATGCCAGCATCTCTAATATCTGCTTTTTCATCATGGTATTTTTTGTATCCATAGCTAAAACAAAACAACCATTTTGATTACGCGGTGTAAAAAAGGTTTTGTAGGAAAATTGCTTGTTTAGGAATGGCTCAGAGCTTAAAAGAGAAAATTGTTAGAATTAAGAAGCAACAGCAAAAGCAGTCCTTTGATGACGCTTTTCTTAAATCGCTGCTCCAATTGGGTAATACCAAGATAAAATAAGAGAGCCGTTTATTCCCTTATTTTATCTTGGTTATACCATGGGTAATACAGAATTAAGAAATGCAAACGGAGAATAAAACAGCTATCATACACTTCCATTTTTTGTAAGAAAAGTTACAGTAAATAAAATTTAACAGAATCACCTAGAGTACTAGAGTATCTATAGAAGACCATTTTTATTCATCCTACAAAACCCAAATTTTCCCATTTACAGCTGCAATAAATCATTATTACAAGGCATAAGCTTATTACAGCTGCAATAAATCTAATATATGTGATTGATGTTTAATGTAAAACAACAAAGAAAAACAGCTGTTCGGATCTACCTGCAGTTGAATGCAATTTATAACAAACATATCTATGACATTTTTTCTTTGATCATTAACTTTATGTTTCTTTGCAAATAAAAACGGATGTAACAGAGGACCAAACAGTTTACCAAAATGCAGAGGCTCGATCGATTCAAAGGCTCACAGAATGTTGCAAGAACAACTTAAGTGAAAACAAGATTTCTGCCTAACGGGCTTGCCCTTTATCTCACACTTCCAATTTACAAAAATGATTTTACATGGCGTATAACGCAAACATTAGCAAAGCCAAGGCACTTCAAATCAAACATCAAATACGCTTTAAACTAATAATTACATACGACTAGCAAAAGCCTGCTTGCTAGCTAAACGCTGACTCTAAGCTTTCCATTGCAGTGTTGACCAAATGAATTAAGTCAAAGCTGAAATAGGCCATCGCTCAGACTACTTATAAGGTAAGACAAAGAGCCTGCTTCTGTTCCATAAAAATTTAACGAGCCAGTCTGTCAGGAGACGGTTAAATTTCACGGTTGTAAAACAAAACAAAATCGATAAACGCAGCTTGGTGACATTATCATTAAGAAGTATTTTCAAATTGATTCATCAAACGTTGGCTCATAGATAAAGACTAATACCAACTTACTATTTATCATGCTATTTACACAGATTAAGGAAGCTTTAGAAAGCAGGTGTTCTTAAAGGAACATCGACTGCAAATTCTCACGGATAATTTTCTGCAACTCGCGGTATGAAAAACGAGTTCATATCAATAAATGTATGAATTGAAAAGCTTCAATTAAAGACAAATTGGCGAAAATGCAAGTAAAATATAATCATGATCTCTGAAGAGTTGCTTATAAAAAGCTAAAAGTTCGACGAAATTTGGAAAGATATAGGCCCATAGACGGATATTCACCAATATTCCATTTCAACCTAATACCCCTCCCCCCCCCCTTCCACCAAAGCACAATGTAGCAAAATCAGTGGATTAAAACCAACGTTTGAGTTCAATGAAACGGGGTTGACAGTGGCTTAAACAAACAAACAAACAAACAAACAAACAAACAAAACAAATAAACAAAGAAGAATCGCGGCAGTCACATTACGTCATTTACTGCCTTCTTTCGGGGACAAACCCAGCCACCCATCTTAAACCTTGTACACTTAAATCATCGCTCTAATTCGTAATCCTGTTTCAGTAATTGACGATTATGTATCTGAAATGTCTGAAGCTGTTGCAAGGAAAGACAATTAACAAGTTTTTAGACTTATGTCCTGGTTTCTAGACTTATGTCCTGGTTTCAGGCAAAGAAAGCACCTGTGCAGATCAGATGTGATAATATGAGGAAGAAACAGAGAACTGGGAGAAAATATAGAAGACCGCATGAACCGTAGTTGATATTGGCTAAGAACGAACCGTCGTTCTGAGCACCGACAAACATCCGCAATTCCCCCTAATTATCCTCAAATTCTAGGCTTTTTTAGAAATGTTGGATGCTAAGATTGAGGTGCTCCTGCCAAAGTGACAACGTCCTTTATTATCTTCATCTATAAGATACCCATCAGACCACACATACGATACAAAAATATATGATCTAAATTTAACGAAATCCTAAATTTTCTTCCTTTGCTTCATTGACGAATTTAGAACAGAAAGATTAAATGTTTTTTTAAAAAAAAGTATTATAAATTATTCCTTACCTAGAGTCAACTTGTGCACCATTTCGCCATTATCAGACACAAACTCCATCCCAATTTTTGAATTCATGACAGCTTTGATGCAACGAACCAACTCTAACTGCAATACGGCGTCTACAAATTTGATGTATGAGCGCTCACTCATTTGGCGAAGGGCAGAAAACATGACTTCCAGGCCATCGTGAGCAAGAAACTCTGTCATCCATTCTGCATCACAAATTTCCAGCTGCCGACGTAAGGCCGTGTAGTTCTTTGCTGTTGGTATAGTCAAAAACTTAATCACCAACTCAGAGTCCACATTCCAATTTATTTCACTGAGGTTGTTCAATAACTCATCTTCTTTGTCCTTGCCGTCTGTTTCATCGCTGGTGAATTTCTTTTTCACAAACTCCTTCCAACTTTTTGTTTTCTTCATTTTGCTAGTCATGACGAGCAATTACTCTGCATTAAATATCGTAGAGCAACTTTGCGAGCATCAGTTCATGAGACGCTTCTCTTGCAACCAACCTGTAATCAGCAACGATTCATCTCAATCTTTTGTTTCCTACAAAATAAAAACAAAGCCTCCTTATTTCTTGTGGTGTAAGCCAGTTTGTTTACCATCCCTGTCTCAACGGCAAGCTATACAATTTACAAAACAGTCATTCAAAACTTTCGCATGCAAAATGCGATTAGCAAGAGGTGCCTAAATCGATTCTATCGCCGTCAAAGAAAACCCGCGCAAACAAATACGTTACTACCATCATCATATTATAGAGCAATTCAATTGAATTATCATTAGCATCGTCCCAGGAGGGACTTTAAACCCAACGAGGGGCACCAATGCAGGATGAAAAGTGGTGACGGAGGGGGGGGCAAGCAAATTAGAGACTTTACAAAGAGATTTCACAAAACCCTGATGTGCCCGATACTGGGGGAATACTCCCTGACTCCCCTTCATCGGCGTATCCGCTCTTCTGGGGCGGTACCCTCCTGAAAACATCAATTTGGTGTATGGGAACAAAAAATACCCTGTGATGAGAACACTTGTCTGTATTTTTATTAAAAAGTTAATTTTTGAAAACTTTTTCGATATGCAGTTTCAGTATATTTTTTCTAAGACTCTGATGGAATTTCAAAATTTTATCATTCCAACTTTCACGGGCACCCAAAGTCACAAAAAATTGGTAAGAATTGATATTAAAAGAGCCAGGGGATTTCGGGTTTTTAGAAAAAATATGGTATTATTACACTGTTGTTGCAGGGTTTGAAATCCAATTTACGTTTGCAACAGGCAGTCAGTAAACTGACAAACTGTTTGGCTCTTCTTAATTATTTCCTTTGTCGGTTCTAGGACATTTTCACCTGTCCATTGTAGATCATTATCATAGATCATTGTCCTATTCAAGGTTAGAACAGGTAGCTCTTGAATCTTGCTGAATTTCAAATTACTTACCTATTTCAATAATTTAACAGGCGTGTCCAAACTGCAACTAGCCTGCGATGATTTCAGGTGATCATATGCTAACTTTTTAAAAATAAATCATTCAAACCAATTTTCTTTTTTTATTAATTACAGTATACTAAATACTTGGCTAATTGACAACTAGTCATGATTGTAACTATATTTAAGGAGCAAAGGATCCTGGAGAAGTGACGACTCAAAATATAGAACATGACCTACTTCAACTAACAGCCTATATGGGGGGAGGGGGGCTGGGGTGGTGACAATTTGAGGAATAGATATCGATTTGCTTCAAAGTCAACATAATTTTTTAGCGAAGTTAAAAGGAAGCTTAACTTCTTTTAGTGCTTAAGATAAAAAACACGATAACAGCATTTATAGATTTAAAGAATGCTCTTGGCAAATGGAGAAACAATTGGGACATGCAGGGCCGGAAATGAAGGCATGTAGGGGATATGGTGTCTGAAGATAATCGCCTTAGTCCTTATTGGAAACGGACAATGGGCAACAAGCGTTCCATGTCTGAATAACATCTTGCTTGTACAGTCAAACTAGCAAAACCCTGCACGTTGTTTGACGTAAAAACTGCCTGGCTGGTGTCTCTTTAACGGCTAAGCTGCTAAAAAGGGCCATTTCAAATATTTTTAAAAGGCCATTTCAAAGTCTTATTTCGAAAGCAAATTGTGTACTTTTAAAATTTCATCTCTGTGTCACAAAATGCATGATTATTCAACTGCTAGGTGACAAAATTATTGAGATACCGTAAATTCTCTTTTAAGCCCCCCTTTGAAGTGCTGAAAAACAATAAGCCCTCCAGGCGGGGGGGGGGGGGGGCTAAAAAGAGATTTTACGGTAACATTAACAAAAGCAAATTCATGTCATGATTATTCTAAAAACGATTTGGTTTCCAAAAAGATTTAGCGAAAACGTTTTATTTTTGTTTACCCGTGATGGTGCAAACGTACCAGCTGACGGATACACGGTGAATGGAAGAATAATATTTACGCCTGCGAGGTGGGATAACTCTTTAGGTGGGATACGATAATTTTCAAAGTAGATAACATTCCTTCTAAGTGACGAGCCACTTGAAACAAACAGAGTTGCGTTGAAAATATAAATTAGACAAAGGATGGAACTCTTTTGAGAGATGCATAAAACTACAACAGCATCTGTTTTTCACTCTAAGCATACAGGGATGGATTATTGCTATAAAAAGTAAAAGGGGCCCTTGCATAAAATTTCTCAAAAATAATGGCAAAATGTATGAAAAGGCTACTTTTTGGCATTTACAAGTGTGGCTCGGCCCCCTTAGCCCCCTTAGCCCCTTTAGCCCCCTAGCTCTATTTCCCTGGTGGCATTGCATTCTACTTCTACACAAATATACTGCGTGCGGTACAATATAATGCTATAATAACGATGAATGTAAGTAAATTGTACCAGGAAAATTTCTTTTAAATAAATGACTAAAATTTTTGACTTGATAACGGGCTATGCTCGTTATTTATTAAAAAAATATTTTCCTGGTACAATTTACATACATTCACCGTTATTACTTCTACACAACTCCTTCAATGCTGCCATTATGAAACACCGACCTATTTCTACAATCATGGATCATTGCTAAGAACATAGATAGAACAATAAACGCCATTATTGAAGAGTGTTGGCGTAACGTCAATTCCGCTCAAATCCTTTTCGTAATTAATAAGCGACTTCGACAAACATTGTTGGGCATAATTCCATTTGCCTGACTTTACAGTAAAGACAATCAAGCCCAGCCCAAAGAGGATAGTACAATATAAAAGTCATTGAATAAATATGCGAGATATTATATTCGATATGCATTATGCAGTGAAATTTCTTACCTGAGATCCATCTCCGCCCAAAATAGACTCTTTGATAAAATGAAATTGTCAAAATAGCTGATAGACGGTCAAGGAAGATGGATTGTTGACGTTTTAAAAACATTAGCCTGACGAATTCACGTTCGCTAAGCCATGTGAGGCTCCCCTACCCAATCAACTTTGAAACTCGACTAGCACGCGGAAAGGCTAATAAAAACTCAACTTGTTTGCAATCTCAAAAATTTTGTGGTCATATAACATAGCATTAACCACAATAATTCTATTGAAATTGTAAGTCTAAATGTTTGGATAAAGAAACGCCGTAGGCGGTGACGTAGCAACACAAATCACTGTATTTCGAATACATCTTTTTGAATAGCAGACGCTCAGGAGGGAAGCTCTCAACATCTCAACATATGCTCGAGTCCAGGGTAAGCGGGGCTGTAGCGAAATCGATGGCTCACCCTCCCAGAAGCCGCTTCCTGAAACTTATCAAAGGGCCACTCCAACGAAAAAATTTCTTCCGAAATTTTTTCATAAATTGGTAGTTAGATCGAGAGTTTGAAGCTTTCGTGAATCTTTTTTGCAAAACCTTCATTCGCTTTCCTGATATAGACACTCGGGAACCGGGGATGGCTAGAGCAATACAATGGGCAGTCCCCCTCCCCCAATATGACTTTCGTTCCGACGGCACAGGCAGAGGTTGAGCAAACTCTGTGAAAAACGATTGCGAACTCTGTTTATAACAGATCACTCCTTCTTCTTATGCTCTGGAATTTCAACGACTACAGTATTCCAATAATTTTCAGATAGGATAGGAGCGGGCATTTCCTGTTCTATCAATATATTTATAACAAATAAATGAAAACACATTTGCATTTAGATTTCACTTACAGATGCAGTGTCAATGATCGAACTTATTTTCTGACCAAGTGGGGCCAAGTTGACAAGTGCCTCTATGAAACGTCTGATGACGTAGAATGTGTGCAGAATGTGTTAACCTCTCGCCTTGAACGGATTGTATCTTTGTAGATATTCTGTCTAAAAAAAGAAAGGGATCTTAATTCAGAAGCAAATCAGACGAGCCCATAAACTTGATCTTTTGGCAAATGAAATCGGTTTTATTTTTCAATTGACTTTGGCAGGATATGACAGAGTCCTTGATGATGCTTTTGACGATGCTTCTAAAATTGCTTGTTACATAAGCAAAACAACCCTCTTTTCCCATGCATAGAAACGCTTTCCTTCAAACAGGGCCTACAGTAAACATCAAATTAAACGAGCCCCCCCCCCCCCCCCGCATTAAACGCCTTCCTAGAATCATCGCCACCTTTGAATAAGGGCCTCGTTATATCAAACGGCGCAATTTTCGGAATCGTGGAATCCAAGAAAGTGAACTCGTTTTTATTCATCTCGGTTTACTGTATGTTCATTCGTAATCAAAGCATTTTATTCCGCTGAGCTTCAATATTCAAAAAAATTTTAATTCGGAGCCTAAAATCAGTTTTAACTCATTCTTAAGAAAAAGTTAAATATTTGCTAACTGTTTTTCTTCATCAAGAGAACATTGCAGGAAACGAAACAATATACAGTAGAAACCCGCATAAAAGAACCTGTTTTTAGACGAACCTTGAGGCTTAAATTTAATTTTTTCAACCCCATAATTAAGAACCCTCAAGAGGCTGAAATTTGGAAAGGTTCTTATATATATATATAAGAAAAAAGGGTTTTTAGAATTGTATTTTTACACCCTATTCACACTGGCAAAATAAACCAGCTTAGAGTAAACCAGGTTATGGTAGCTATGTTGCATTCTAATTGGACAACCTAACACAAATTCATTTTATTGGTTAAAATTTAACACGAAAAACAAAGCTGGTTTAAGTGTGTCCATTAAAATTCTTGCGGTGGAAAACATTGTTAATGTATGCAAGGCCTGTAGGTATATAAGAGCCTTGTTAAGAACCTTTTAGACTGGAATTTAGAATAGCAGCCTGTTAATTAAGAACCTATTCAGGCTGCCAGAAAAAAACATAGGTTCTATTATGCGGGTTTCGACTGTACGAGCACAAAGCAAGGTTGATGAGTGTCGCTTTAACCTTCTACGTGAAAGTCCCGCTTTTCTTGTTTGCTCAGTGAAGCTCACGTATGATAAAATGACAAAATGATAAAAAGGCAAATTTGAAAAGTCAATCACATGCTAAAATTTCTGAGTATAACTTTATAACTGATATCAAAACATAAAAAACGGCAATTTAATTTGTTTCCCGGAGGTTTAAAGGATGTGATTAACCGTCTTATTATGAAGATTTGGAGGACCCTTGAAACGATAAAAACTGGGCCATGTATACACGAAAAATTTAAAATGAAAATACAACTATCTTATGCGTTCTAGTATACTTTCTGCATGAATATGAAAAATCTTCGATCGAAAATGCAATATTTTAAAAACGCTTTCCTGAGTGGAAAACGCAACTGTTTTTATACGCATAGTTTCAGGGAAGACGGCCAAAACGCAGCTTTTTAAAAGGATTCAACAACAACAACGTTTTGTTGGGCCATAATTCAAAATTGACGGAAAAGTACAGTAGCTTTATTATGCAGACAACATAAAAATGTTTAAGATCTTTCACTGTTCCCCATGCAGATCCATTCACGCTGCAGTACCAAAACCTGAAGGTACACCCCGCCTGGTTATGTTGCAAAATTGTTTGTATATTTCTGCAAGCTGCCAATAAAAAACGAGAAAGGCGACAACTTTCAAATCCCTAACTAGTGTATGGCGCAATTTGAGAATAGTCAAACGAATTATTCAACGTTAATATCATTGATTCCAGTATTTTGCAAGAAATACTTACAAAAATAGAGCGAAGTTAGTCCAGTTCAATCCTAAAATGTCTTGACGGCAAAGCTGAGATTAGTGCAGCCTCCTCCTATCTGCCGTACAGGTTATCGTGTATCATGTGTAGCAAATGCTCTCATTTTGCGAGTCGTTAACGCAATATGATATTGCGAAACATATGACGAAACTCGCTTGAAAACAAAATGATCTGAGGCCAGTAAAGATTCATGGGTCAGTTCACAGTAAGGAATACAGAGCCTGGTAAATCACTCGGAATCCTATGGATTATCAGTCAAACACTCGCCATTTCGAAAGACTTGAAGCCTATTTAGATTCAAATAGCGTCTGGCATTCCAGAATAGCATGTTCGGAAATTTATCATGGACTCAAATTGGTCGCGAAATGGGATAGAGTTAACGTGATATAATCTTAATGAACAGTTTTTCTCTTGAATATTTACTAAAAGTTTATGTAGCGTGAAACCATGATACAAGCCATAATCCCATCTCACTTGACACAGAGACAAAATCACGATGATTTTTTCTCTCGTTACATAAGATTCAAATGTCAGGAGTTGTTCTATCAAACATTAACCGCACTTTTGCAGGGCTTGTTCGGGAGATGAATCATGCCCGTCATGCACTAGCCCCGTTTCAGGGTCACTGCACATGCGCATTATCACTTAAAGTCCTGGCGGGAAGTTGGGTGGTTCCAGACAAAACAGCTGTGCGAAGGCTGTTCCCTCTGATTGGTTTAAGACGATATTGTTTCGAAACAAAGGACTGAAGGTTTTGTCTCCCGAACAAGGGGGCTGTTCAGTGATTCTGAGTGGCGTTGAGCGTACCCTGGGTACCAGAGCCTCAGAGACCTTCCCTCGCCCTATCTTCTTAGCAATTCCTCTCCACCGTCCTTGTTCCCTTCGACTCTTTACTTTCTTTTGACTCTCTGAGGCTCTGGCACCCAGGGTATGTTAAGCGATGGTCAGCAGCATTTGAAAATAGTAAAAAATGCAAGCACCATAGAATATTTTGCTGCCAAATTAGAAAAACATATTTAAGCTACTTTGAGATCTTGAGGAGGGGGGATAACTAAGCCTTATTTTTTGGCGCGGACGTGCCATTTTGGGTTGAAATTTGGACTACACGTGTCTAAAAAACGTGACCCATAATTCCGCAAACATGATGAAAACTATACCCATAATTCCGCCAAGCAAATAACGTTTTTTGAGACACAACAAAATCAGCAAACAAATTTTGTTTGTCCTTTGCTTAATAATCTCAATATTACACATATTCTAACTGGACATTCATCTTGTTAATGCAAAATTTTCCCCCTAACAATTTTGCAATATTTTTCGCAAAATGGTATTCATTATTCAGCATGTTTCTTCAAATGGAACCCACAGTTCCGCACATATTTCAAAAACTTACACCAATAATTCCCGTACTTAAAAACCTATTAAGGTACCCACGCGAGCTTTAGACACTGAAAAAAATTGGCAAAAATATCAAAAACCCATAATAAATCTCAAGACAGTTTTTTTTTCATTTAAGAATGTTAAAGCGACTTCTCAAAAAGCATTCATTTTGGCAATTTAATTTCTAAAAAAAAACCATTTTATGCGTCTGGAAACTGGAATTTCTAGTGGAAAGAAAGAAAAAAGGAAGAACTTGACAAGAAGCTCTTGAACAGCTACCAATATTGCAAATGAAAAACCACCATGGTATGATTACCTTAACTTCAAATACTTTCTAACTGCATCACTGAACTGCATCAAATCTGACAGTTACAGAATTTTCGATAAACGGTATGACTAAAGCTGTTTTTAAAGCCATCCATAAAATTCTTTCATCCCTCACAGTACAAACGAACACTGGCATTGAAAGAACTGGAAATGCTGTTAATCTGGTGGTGGTATTATTGAAAAAATAAATAATTACTAAGAACATTACTACCTGCAATTACAGAATACGCAGCCTGATTCAAATAAACAAAAAACATTTGCTCACTATCGTATAGAGATCTGGTAGCGTACTGGTATTCAAATGGCGAGAAACACCTAACAGTTATTAGAGAACGGCTGTTTGCCAATCATTTCATGGTGAGAATAATGATGCTGGTAAAAATGATAATGATGATTTATGATAATGTGATTGACGATGAGGGTGATGATTAATGGCATATTGTATTGATTTTGATGACAAAGAAGATGATGATAACGATAGATAGTTGGTTATGATTAATGATTGATGATGATGTGATTGACGATGAGGGTGATGACTAATTGTATATTGTATTGATTTTGATGACAAAGAAGATGATGATAACGATAGATAGTTGATTATGATTAATGATTGATGGTGATATGATTGACGACGCGGATGACGAATGATCATGTTGGATGATTGATAACGATGATCCCTAAAGTTGATAATTGTACTAAAGATGTTGGTTATGTATAAATTGTTTGATCTTACGTTCTTCTTAAGGCCTTTTCACTCATTACAAAGAGAACATTAAATTAAATGTTTATGTTTCAGAAAACAGAACCTGTTAAAATACTTACTGCAACAACTGACACCAAAAAGTGGCCAATATTTAATTCAGGATTAGCTGCAAGTTTGACATCTTCCTCTCATCAAACAAGCGTGATCGGTGGCCTACAAGAGAAATGACGAATTAACGAGTCGAAAGCAACGCCCACTACTAATACTGCTACAAATGCAAAAAATCAAGCCGTTATCCATGGTTACACATTGTTCAACATCGAGAAAATAATGTATAAAAACGAACGTGAGGCTTTATTCACCTGCTTATAGAAATTAATCACCATGACATACATTGTACCTGCAAAAGCGATATGTCCGCAATAGGAAATCACAGACAGGCCTTCTCTGAAGTAGGCTCGTGTTTTTTATTTACGACTAGATGACGAAGAAGCAGACATAACTGTGACAAATAAACTTTCGAAAATGTACCCCTAAATATACTAGCCCCAAGCTTGTGGCAAATGCATTGCCCAGTTTTTCGAGGTTTACATTCAATATCACAATCTTGAAAAGTTACCTTGTCCAGTAATCTCTGTCACTTTTCTGACAAATATTTTGAAATACACTCGCTGAAATAATTTATTTTGACGGATACTACTTTAGTATAAATATTTCAAGGGAATGACAAATTTCCTTAACTTCGAATCGAGGCATCTAATAGGGATTTGCTAGTGCTAAAACTACCATGAAATGACATTTGAAAAAAGGAATGGCCATTGATGTTTTCTTTATAGGAGACCCTCAAGCCACCAACTAGGCTTAATGACGTTTCTGTGAAAAACGATTGAGACCACGAGAAATTTAAAGAATCTTCTTATCAAAGATCATCTTTATGCCAAGAGACACCTAGTTTACAACAGACGGACAATATTAATTTCACGCGTAATAATAAATTCCCTAATTCAAAAGCATCGTTAAGTGGCTTTAGATACCTGGGGGCCCTCTATAGTTGAACAAACGGGAGGGGCTGGTTCAAAGGTTTGGGCAATATACCCCCTAAATTTTCTCATAATAACAGAAAGACAACGACGTTCCTTCCGAATATCGTCTAAATCAAATTTTTGGAGAACCCAAAATATATTTTCACAACTAAAGTCAAGACCACAAACTATCGAGCCAGCCAAAATACTCCTGTATCCTCAAATCATTTTTCCTCAAATCTGGGCTCATAATTTGTATCTTAAAATGTTCTAAATAACTTGCGGACGGAATTTAGATATCTTTTGGCGCGTTGAGAGTTCGAGCGTTTGTCATAATCACGCCTCACCTCCTCAGTAATATGTCGCGGTAAAGATAACCAAAACATTATGGTGTTACGTTTAGCACTCATATTAACAATTCATATCCCTTAAGGAATCCAGTGGCGTAAACAGAATATTTTAAAGGGAAAGGACTTGAGGATTTTGGTTGCAATACATAACGAGATGAGTAAATTTCTTTGATATTGTCTATCCACAAGTATGACGACGGCGGGATTGGGGGGCACTAAAATCATTTTCAGGAGGAGGGGGGCTATCCAGAGCAAAACTGTCAAAAGTATTATTATTATTATTATTGCCCGCAACTCGCGCGCGATAGCGCGCGAGTGAAGGGCTTATAGTCTGCCCCGCGTATAAGTAGCATATGGAAGCTTCAGTTCATGTTGTCAGCACTTTTTCAGCAGATTTTGTCACTTTTCTGCTGCCATGACAACTGTCAATCAATTTCATTGTCAATCAATCGGCTTTGTCGAGGAGGTCGTTAACCGCCACCTCTTTGTGCGGAAGGGAATTATCTTCGGAGCGTTGCTCTGCCAAGACTCTTTTAAAGGCCTTCGGTTTTTTTGGCACGAAAACGGTGCTGCATCACAGCTCGGTTCTCCACAATGGATGGAAGTTTTGATTCGAAGTTTTGGGAATCAAAACCAGTCGAATGCCACACTTTTCTCCCAAAAACTCGAGACCGTACGAGCAAAAGTTATGATTGTCGTGATTATCGAAAAATAAATGTCAAACCCTCGAAAAACTTCATGATTTTCAAAAGGGCGTTGGACTTAAATCAAAGGCAAACTGAAAACCAAAAATTCTTGATAAAAAGAATAGTTTAGCTTCAACTAGAGCAGCTGTTTTTATAGAATTGTGAAAACCCAAGATGGTGTCTTCTTCGAATATCCTGACCTACATTTTCAAAACAATCATTATCAAGGAACTAATTGTTTGCGGGCAGTACTAGCAAGAGCTATTTCTAGTTATAAAATTATTTACAGTAGGCGAAGCAAACATTTTTAGCTAATATAACAGCTAATTAAAGCCTACTATTTATACTACATTTACAAATCTTAAATTAATTACAATGAATGGATAAAATAATATAGGAAATGTACAAAATTAAAAGGATGACTCATTAGATAAAATTATTTAATTATTCGATGACTATTTAAAGAATCCAATCTGCGCAACGTAAGCTTTGCATAGTCTGCAGTTGCATTTTGTATCTTTCCAAGTTTTAATCTTTTTCTTAAATATTGCCAAGTTTTAATCTTGGTGGATGACATATAGCGTTGTGTCATCAGCATAATGGCATATTTGGCTATTTTATATAAACATAAACATGTCATTTATGTATATATTAAACAAGAGAGGTCCCCAAACTGATCCCTGTGGCACACCTACACTCGTGGTTTTCCATTCACTGAAAGAGCCGTTTATTTTGACTCCTTGTTTCCTCTGGCTAAGGTACGATAAAGTGAAATTCAAGGCGCTTCTACTAAAACCATAAGCATTGAGTTTAGCAATCATTATGTCATGATTCAGACAGTCAAATGCTTTTGACAGATCCATCAATAGTGCACTGGCTGTTTGTTTAGTATCTAGAGCTTTTTTGCAATTTTCTATGAGTCTGAGTAATGTATGTTGGGTACTATAATTACTTCTAAAACCACATAGCAGTGGGGATAGAAAACCATAAGCGAAGGGAGTAATTTGTGATTCCATGATTCTCTCATATATTTTTTATGCTGACGGTAAGGTAGCAATTGGTCTATAATTTTTCTTACTGAATTTATCATCTTTTTTATGCAACGATGATGTCTCCTAATTTGAGTTCTTTTGGAAATGTCATATTAGATAGGTCCTCATTAAATGTTCTTTGTAAAATTTCAAAGAAAATGACTGAGTATTCTTTAAATATCCTAGCAGGTATATTTTCTATTGGTGAGGCCTTTCTGGTATGAAGTTTGTTTATCTGATACCAAATTTCCCTACTGTTAACTTTCCTAAATTTAAAGGGCTGTGGGTCAGGATACATTTCTCTTATTTTTATGGTACTTGGGTGTTTTTTATATTTCTCAATGGCTTTATCAATTGGGTCATTTATACCATCTGTAACTGATATGTGAGCTATATCTTGTTGAATTCCTAGATCTTGTGTTATGTTTATAAAGAAGTTGTTAAATAATTCTGCAATCTTGCGGTCATCATTAATTAATTCTCAATTTTCTTCCAATGTAATGGAGGGTGTTGTTTTTATCTTTTCTGCAAAGACCGGTTTGATCGCTCTCCAGAATTTGCGATTATCTGTAAGATTACTTAAGTCTAGGTTCCTAAAATAACTGCTTTTAGCATTACGTAATAACTTCACACATTTGTTCCTTTGCCGTTTATATGCTTTATGATTTTCCTCATTTTTGTTATTAGTATATCTATTTTTCAATTTGCTACGATGCATTATTGCCTTACGTAATTCTTTCGTCATAAATGGCCCGTCGTTTGCACGAACATACTTTCTCTTAATGGGGGCATGTTTATTAAAAAGACTTTTAACTGAGATATCAACACTCCCGTAGTCTCTAAAGTTTAGTATTCGATGATTCAAAATTTCAGATCTAAAGCTCGGAATATCGAATTTTTTGTAGTCTCTATATGTAAGTATTTTGGGACTTCTCTTGGTGAAATCACCTTTGATTATGCTCAGTATCATTACGTGGAAGTCAGACAGCCCTGTTTCAACATTAGTCGTGTTTTGAAAGTGACTTCTACGGTTTTACAGGTACCACCAGCTTTAACTTACAAGTGATTTTGCCACCAAGTTTGCCGCGCATGCAGTCAAAAATGCCGAATCAACTGAGGAAACAGCCACGCTGAGCTGTCACACGCCCCCAACATCCGCCACTGCACCTGTCCATGATATAAACTACGTTCATAGGAAAAGAGGTAAGGTGCTTTTCTCTTCAAACATTCTTCCTTCAAATAACCATTCGTCCTCAAAACATATTTCTTTTGAAAAATTCAGGGACGTTTCTAGTCTTTGGACGACATTTTGGACAGGTAATTACGGGCCACCTGGAATCCCCCAATTCGTCCCGATGGCACTGGCTTATCAAACATCAGAACAATGACCTAGAGTTGTCGATCTGGGATGTAGTTCCTTGGAGTTGTCGAGTTGTAGAAGCTTTCGGTAGCGGAAATTCATTATTCAAGTGGGGGGGGGGCAATGCCCACAAAAGCAATTTGCGATATTTGCCATTTCTTTTGAAATTTTGAACGTCTAAATTTTCCAACTTTCTAAGGTTTTAAAAATCCAGTCCTGAACTTCTGCAGAACCAAGCATAACTTTCTTGTAATAAAAAAGGTTATTGTAAAATGTTTTTAAGGAATATCCCCGACCGAATCCAAAATATATTAGTGGCCTAAGAGCCCCGGCACATTTTCCTGGGTAGACGTCAGAGTCCAACGGACACGGGTGGACACCAGCATGGCTGGTTTCAGGACATGCGGCTTTGGCAGAATTTGTGTTTCTGTCGTTCGATTCGAAGAAATTTATCTTCAACATCCAAGTTAGTTCATAAATTACTCCCTTGCTGAAATTAAAAATTGCTTAACCAGCAGAACGCGAAATTTGGCATTTTTCTGAAACCAGATCAGGAAAAAGAAAAGATGCTGCACGGAAAGCAAATCCTTGTCGGTCACGAATTTACTTGTTGTCATACATGCCAGGGAGTTGATAATGGTCTATTCGCTGTTTACCGAGGGTAAGGAGTAGCACTTTAGCAAATATGGCACCTAGACAATTATCTGTTTTTTTGTTCAATTCTGTTGGAATGTTGGACATTGCCTGGAATTTGGGATGCTGTAACACGTGCGATAAAAAGCTTGGCTGTAGCTCCCGCTAAGTTTGAGTGAAATAATTTTTGACCGACGAAAGCTGCATCAGCGATTATGAATGAAGTTCTCGTCGCATTGCGGTGTTTCTTATCTGCTACATTTTCATCGATTTTTTGCCAGAGCAGTCCAAAACAAAATTCATAAGAAATAAGAAAAACAACAGCAAAAGTTTACTTACAGCTCTGAAAGCTTGCTTGCTGGTAGCGAACTCAGTAATGTTGTTTTGAATCTGCCAATAGAAGAAGTTGACCCGGCCTCTTCTATTCGATTCGCTGTCACTCATTTGCTAATACTTTCTATTGTTCTGTTTCAGGTAGAGAAAAGATCATTGACAATGAGATGACAGGATTCTGCTTGATAGCCTGTTGAATGGCGCAAAACAAAAGAACGTGCAGACAAATTGCTGTTGTTTTGACGTCAGACCCATTATCATCATCATATCATATCATCATCATCATCAGCATCATCATCATCATCATCATCATCATCATCATCATCATCATCATCATCATCATTTAACTAATGTCAATTTAATACTTGAAAAAGCTCTTTACATTTAAATGACAAATTGGAGCTTTTTCCACAGAAAGAAAAATTAATTAATTAACAGCAACAATAAGTAACAGTACAAGCATGGTTGAGCGACAACTATTAAAATTTATGTAAATTTAGCCAAAGCAGAGGAGCAACAACTACATCAAAGAACCAACCCTTGTGACGACAGGATGGGAGGAAAAACATGGGTGAAAAATATAAATAATGTATTCATAGCAGTACACCGAGGGGCATCTTTAAATCAAAATATTCAGTTACATTTAACTTCTATTGCAGCCACTCTGCTTTTTATCACGCGCCGTTTATAGGCTCACAACTTTTTTCTTCCCGAGCAGCAGAACACAGCCACATATACACTTTAAATTATTATATCTAACATAAGAATACTTAGAGGATTTGTAATTCAATGTTATCACGCACAATAAAGTACTTTTAGTTTTAGAATTTCTTAAATTTGGCCACATAATCTGAAAGAACGGCATAAAATACCTCTCAATTTGCAAAATCTGATATGTTCAATGTTGGGCAAGATATGGCCGGAATGTAAATTGGTTCCTAAATACGGCAGGTTCCGTGCTAAATGTTCGGCAAAACTTCAGAATGACACAACAAATAAACACAGATATAGTTTTCTCAAACGTATATCGTTGTACGACTTGTAACACTAAGCCTTTCACAAGAGCGAAGTGTACGTGCTCACAATGCTAGCTCTAACTCTTCACTAACTCAGGATTCGTAGAGAACGATATATATATGTTAAACTAGTTCCTTGTACAAATAAAAGATGTAAATGTGCTAATCTTAAGTTTCTACATAAGAGGAAAAACAAGCTAAAAAAACAATAGGAATGTGTCTAGATACGTATGTATAAGCTGAATCAATCCGTAGTGTAGTTCTCAAAATAATACTATAATAGAGGGTGGGTTTCCTTAGTGAAAGTGTTCCTACTAGTATACGCAATGCAACAAAGAGTGCGATGCAAGTTGACGTAAAAGAGTATGCACAAACAAGTATGACTAACGCTGGGAGAGTGGATGAATGGAGCACGGGGGAAAATTGTAATAAGCAAAAATGGCGGCCAATTATCACGTGCAGTGTGTTGCTGCGCTGCGACCCGTAGAGACGAGACAAGAAATACAAGATTATATCTACAAATAAAATGCATTACTTTGCTTTACGTTGAAAACTAATAGAATCTTCAGTACATCAACAGAAGCAAGAATTATTAATTTTTTAACACCAGTCAATATATGTTTGAGAAACTAGCAGCTTCAACTACTTATTGCTTCAAAGCTGAAAAGACAACATCTCTGGCCTATAACGATGCAATAAACAAAGTAATTTTTAAACGAGTGGTATCTTGAAAATCAGGCTTGGCCACATAGGGTAGCGAAGTATGGTAGGCACAGTTTTTCTTCAGCTTTCGATTGGTATAAGTGGTTTCTTTCTAAAAATGTTTTTCTAGAAACGCGAAAAGTTTTAATATCACGCAGTTTTGTTTTTCTTATATTTGAAGCGAATGCGACGATCGGCTTTTGGCTGAAAAATGATACTTTTTAAACGAGTTGTATCTTGAAAATAAGGCTTGGCCACATAGGGTAGCGAAGTATGGTAGGCACAGTTTTTCTTCAGCTTTCGATTGGTATAAGTGGTTTCTTTCTAAAAATGTTTTTCTAGAAACGCGAAAAGTTTTAATATCACGCAGTTTTGTTTTTCTTATATTTGAAGCGAATGCGACGATCGGCTTTTGGCTGAAAAATGATACTTTTTAAACGAGTTGTATCTTGAAAATCAGGCTTGGCCACATAGGGTAGCGAAGTATGGTAGGCACAGTTTTTCTTCAGCTTTCGATTGGTATAAGTGGTTTCTTTCTAAAAATGTTTTTCTAGAAACGCGAAAAGTTTTAATATCACGCAGTTTTGTTTTTCTTATATTTGAAGCGAATGCGACGATCGGCTTTTGGCTGAAAAATGATACTTTTTAAACGAGTTGTATCTTGAAAATAAGGCTTGGCCACATAGGGTAGCGAAATATGGTAGGCACAGTTTTTCTTCAGCTTTCGATTGGTATAAGTGGTTTCTTTCTAAAAATGTTTTTCTAGAAACGCGAAAAGTTTTAATATCACGCAGTTTTGTTTTTCTTATATTTGAAGCGAATCTCCAAAATTCAATCGAATACCAGCTACCAGGGGGTACAGGCACCGCGGAGCGTTGCGAAAAGTGGGGGATTTAAAAAATTGCGATGGCTAAAACCGAATAAAAAAGGCTGTAATTGTGGTGGTTCACTTCTAAATATTTGCATTACCCCGTGCTCCGCGGTGCCTGGGGGGTAATAACAGATATATAGGTCAAACGGACCTTAATCTAACACGACATAAGGTATTTTACTTAAGGAAATTACAATATTCATTTTTTCTTAAGATTTAATGCTGTACTTTGAGGGGATATTGGTGGATTTTCAAGAAATTTCCGAGCTCTTGCCTTTTCAAAATTTCAATAGTTTCTTAATTTTTTTTAGTACTGAAATTTCTCAACATTTTCTGACTGCCCAGTACTCGTTTCATATAGAGAGGTTCTTATAAAAAATGAAAGTATAAGGGTAGCAAGGCTTATAGGTACATGGGTGCCGTCATAGAAGGTTAGGAGTTACGACATATCAACTGCAATGGAATTAGGTTACTTCCCTGTATACTGGTGTTGAAATATGTCTTGAAAAATGATTCCAGGTATTCGCAGAATTCTAAAAAGTTGTTGCTATCGCATAGAGAAAAACAGCACCATTTGTGTAATGATAGTGGCTGTCCAGTAGGCAGATGGTGTTGTTTTGGATGCACAATGCTACAGACTTGTCGGGTGGGCAAATCAATACACATGCCAAAATAGGGGTTGAATCGCGAAGAGCCAACAGATGTGTTGCCAGATTGCTGACATCAACAATGGGTATGATACCGTCTGGCATGTACACCTGTAACTCGGAGTATTGGATAACCTCCTCGACCGGTAATAGGAGTTGCTGTGCCCTTCCACTAATAATTTCATAGAGCTTGTTTCCCTTCGTCATTATTCCCTTGTAAATTTCGACAATTTCTGGAACAACTGTTAAAGCATCTTGAAGAAGAATCTCACCGCGGAGAACAGAAGAACAGGCGATTGTGGAGATAACTGTACATGAGGAAATGTGTTCTCCCCGTCCCAGAAGTCCAGACTGACTCAGCTGACTTGGCAGCACATACTCAACAATATTGCCAACCATCCGCACCTTCACTTCCTCCTCTTTAAATCCTTTTTCTTTGCCATTTGTGGTCGCATGCCATTTGCATCTGCATGGATACTCTTTTCCTTCTGCACTACATAAACTTTTCGGACACATCGGACAAAATCCGGCTTTTCCTCTTCTATGTCCACGAACGAGATGAGTGCATTTTTTGCAATGCAGCGGCTTTGATTTTGGGACCTTAGAACTGCAGTTAGACGTTCTTGCTCTTTGTTGACCCTGAAAATTGATATTTATAAAGAGATATCAAGAATTTCTAGGTAAAATATACTTAATAAAGTAGGTATGTAAAAGACTAAATGTTCCAGCAACAAACAATTTAGAAAGCTTGTAACTTCCAAGGGCATAGTCTTGGTTTATCTGTTTATACTCGAAGATACTGAAATTTGTTGCAACTCACCTTAGTTGGATAATATGGCTTCAAATTGGCAATTTCTTGTGAAAGATCTTCGATCTTCATGTCAACAAATTCCTTCCAGACTGAATCGACGTCAACGGTATCCTCTTTATCCTCCGCAACCTCATGATTATCATCACTATCCTGCTCCACGTTTGTTTTTTCAAATATACTGTTTTGAGCAGTAGTCGCGAGATTGCCAACTGTGGTTTTAATGTGGCTTGAACAAATGGGACAGAATGATGCACCTTTCAGACATTTTATATGGAACGAATGGAAACATCCTTCTATCAATAGCCACTCTTCGCTGGTATTTAGCAACGTACAGCCAGGCATATCACAGCAAATGAATGGATCTGGTTGACTGTTTGTATGGTATCCAAAATGAAAAGTATTTGGAAAGTTGGTTGAGAGAGAGCGCAGCATATTGCCAAGAGGAGAATTATCCAAGTCAGAGTCAGGAGTAAGCATAGATATGTAAGAGAAGATTTCAGCAAGTTTCTCTGATGTTTTGAGTTTGAGACTTTGCAACTGATTTTGGCTGAATGTGTAGTTCTTAGGTGGAGTGAAGTTGGAGCGAAAATTATGCTGAGATCTTTTTGATTGGAAAACTGCTTTGGCTTTTTTCTGAAGCATCGAAGCATCATCACCATCAACAGTTTGGGCTCTAATGATAGAGTGAGTGTTTTCAACAGGGTATTCGTCAGTAGTTGTAATATGCGTCTGTAAAAATCGATATAAATCTGGATTGCTTTTTTTCCAAAATAGAACGTTTGAGAGCCATATGAGTGGTGCTTTGTTATAATGATGACGGCGAAAGCAGTAGAACAAGACCCAGACAGAAATCATTGAAGATAAATACATGGCAAATGAGTTCAATCGAAAGACAACGCTGTAAATAGAGAGTACTAGTGGAATGTAATTGTCAAGGAGGTTGAGAAGTATACCATGAATGAATGAATGGGGCGAAGGAAATGCGCAAACGAGGCAGGTAAGAGCGAGGCTTAGCGCTTGGAGTAGCTGTATTACAGGAATAACAGTATCCCTCTCTTTCACTTGCCATATCTCGCCCAGTTTTGATTAAATCTACCTGAATTTTGCAGTTTGAGAGGCATTTTATGCCGTTCCTCAGATTGGGTGGACAAAATTAAGAAATTTTGAAAATAGATATTTGATGACGTCATACATCCTACTCTATTTGATGACGTCACAACTCGTACTCTATTTGATTACATCACACTTCGGTACATAGTTGGCATTTTGCTTTTGCATTGTTTTACCCCTTCTCTCCATCGAACCTAACGTCACCGAACGTGCTCTAGCATTGAAGCCATTTTTAAGAAAGGAGGGAAGACAACATTGAATATTATTATTGAAATGCTTGAAAACAGTTTCTTTTCCATTATAGGGCCACAAAACTTATTTTTCCAATTATTTAGCTGTATTAGTTAACTGCGCTTAATGTCACACTCCGCTTATACCGTATATTCTCTTTCAAGCCCCCGGGGGCTCATTGTTTTTCAGCAATTAAAATGGGGGGCTTATAAGAGAGGGGGCGTAATAAATATTTTTTAATTGAAAACCATTTATATTGGTAAACTAATTTTTTGTTATTTGCGAAAAAAATCAGCTTTCTACATCAATATTGCCATCGTCATCTTCATCAGTTATTGATTCTTAAATATATTCTAGGGCTATGTCGCCTTCTGAAATCAAACATTCGAAAATATCGACTTCATCCCTCTGAGTACCAACGGTTGGTAATTTTGGTACAAGGCTCTTACATGGCTCGTGCTTGATCAACATTAAATCTTTTTCCTCGGATTCGTCGAGACTAGAAGATATATGGTGTGACTGTGAATATTAATTTGATGCGAAGTATGGAACGACCAATGAATAAATGAAAATCTCTTTTTTTTGTCAAGTTTACTTATTTTGGCATCAGTGATTTTTTTTTGGGGGGGGGGGGGTACTAAATAAGGTAGTGACACTTTTCTGGAGAGCATTTAGTGTGACTATAAGCGGAGTCGACTGTATCACGTTTTACTAGGCCCGAAAATAACAAACAGGAGTCTAGAATAAGGGGAATGTATAGATTTTTCCCAAAAAAATTATTTAGAGGGAGACGTTTGTGAGCAATCTGAAAACCCACAGTTGCCTTTTTTGGGGTGTTCGTAACGGGGAATTTCAGAACTGGCATCTCAAATTTTATAAAAGGATGGTTTTATTCAAGTGTGGATGATGTTTCCCTTAATATTAAAAAATCGAAGCTGGAAAAAGTTTATAGTATTCTTGTTAAAAAAAGTGTATGGAGGATTTCAATGTAGAGAGGTTTGGGTTTAGGAGCCGGTAAAGGTTGCTTCAAAACCAGCTCGCCGCATTCCATCTTTACTAAAAATAGATTGAAAAAAATATCATACAGTGTCTGCAGAGAGGAAATTGCAATTAGAGACTCAGAAACCGGGAGGGGTACCGTGTCCCAAAAAGTGCTCTTGAAAATGCCAATTCAGGTGAAGTACGTGCCCCTATAGGATGAATTTTACTGTCACACTGTTCTTCTTGCCAGACACTTTTGGACTTGGCAAACGTTCGGTTGATTAATTTTTAAATAAAGTAGGTAGGTTTCAGATTGACTTGAAATCAATTTTTACGTATGCCAATAAACATTACACGCAACAACTTGGGGTGTTTTTATCAACGGGCAAAAGGCTGTCCGAAAATGTTATTGACTGTCTTTTTGTATACGCGATCTTTGACCTGTCTGAAAATTCTTATGTGAACTAAAAAATCAGGTTTTTCAGACATTATTCAAAAAACCTTTTTCATAAGCAAGTCTATCCACAAGCGATTTCAACAATTTCCTTTTGCCGTTGAGGTTATGCTACTATAAACTTTTAGCTAGTGAAACGTTAAAAAGTTTCGTTGAATAGGCCGGTCCCAAATCACGAAACGTTTTATTATGAAACAGCTTGAAACAGATACAGGGACCTTGTTGCCGTGAAACATGGATATTTTATTTAAAAAAGTGTTTTAGTTACTAAAAACAGTTGCATTAATTACATATCCATACACAATAATAATTCCTATATATTGAATAAACATTCTATGCAATAAACTGCAAACAATATAACTAAGGGGATAAAATATCTATCGAATATTATTGGGTTTAAGGCTGTGTTCACAAACGAACAGCAGGGTACTTTACTTGAATTGAAGTGTTCTCCTTTTCATAACTGGACGGCTTCTAGATATTTCATCCCTGATTAATGCAAATACACGACATTACAGCCAACTATAAAGATATAAAACCCCAAATACAGTATCATTTTTACGCAGTAATACAGTACAATACGAATCAATTGACCAAGGCACTGGAAATATCATAATGATGTTTTGGCATTGAAACTTTTTCTGTATGCAAAGAAATATGGATTTTAGTACTCTGTGGAAATTATTTGGTGGCTGAGCCCCCACCACCCTCCGCCCCCGCTGTCACTGCATCTATCAACTGTTCCAGCACCCCCTATCAGTTAGATATTAAACTAACAATTTATAACTTTTAAAAACATACCAAATGTGGAAAATCACATCCTCTAAAGAAAGAGCTCGAAAAGAATGGTAATTTTTTCTGTCAAGTGTAAAATTTGGAAAACATAATGCATACGTCAACGACAACACGCAAGAAACGATTGATTATAAAACACAAACATCAAAACACAAAGCTAAAATAAAGCGATGTTTTGTTAAATAACTTCAAATAAACTAGATAAAACAATACTCTAAATATATTGTTATTAGCTGAGAAATTTTGATAGCTGCTACATGTTCTCTTTTTTAGAGTTAAGCACAGAATAATGGGAGCGGTAGTTCTAGCTTTGAGGATTAAAAACGAGATTTCTTTACAAAAGATTTCCATAACATCTAATCCTAGCTGGAATGGAATTTTCTTCAAACACATGGGTGTCGCGTTGAAGGGAAAACATATCACCAGAAAATATTTGAATTCAGATAGTGTCAAGGGAAGAAGAGGACTACTGATATATGCATTCATTTACAACAGAAAAACTTTGATTGTTAAGTTTTGATTGTTAGGTTTTGATTGTTAAGATGGGGAAGTTTGGATTAGAAGCAATAGGAATAATTGTTTGCAGGAACACAGCCAACTTCAAATCAACCCTTGGTTTAGGAACTTATTGGCGGCAAAATTGAAAACAGACAGGGTTGGGGTTCACTGGAACGGGAGCTATATAATCAAGAAGAACTTTCATTCAATGAAAAAAGCTTTCAGCCATTGAAAAAGATAGTTGAGTTTTAAGGACAGGTGATTTTGTATCTATGGAAATGTCACAAATTTATAACCCTGGTGGGAAACACTGGGTTTGACTAGACCAGCTAGACAATATGGTGAAAACTCGACTGTAGTTTTTATTCTGTTGATACAGCTAAAAAAAGGGCATTTTTATCAACGAGACGGAAAAAACAAGTCACACGAGGAAACAACGACTTGATCGATTTATGAAATGTCACTAGAACTTACCAAATGACCGAAGCAGCGCTCAAAAACTTCACCAAACTAGACCAAAAATCTATATGCCTGAATTCATTGAGTAAATGCACGACAATTCCCTGCGAGGGAGCATCCACCTTTAGAGTGCGATACACAAGCACCTGGAACAGATATGTCAATCAAACAAGGCTCTCTTCTCGTTCCTCGTCGTTTTCTAATATCAAATCCTGAGCTAACCTTTCCAATATACTTTCTTCTTCCAAATAATAATCATTTACGTCCAATTCTGGCGACATGCCGATTCCCGTGTAGGAAGAAACAACTTCGGGCGGTAGTCGATCCATCGACGGCTGCGAAAGTTGGTTCCACGCCGCGCCGCTGAGCAATGAGACCGACGGTGTCCTAGACGTATTACCGGTGTATTTAGTGGCTGGCCCGTTATACGGAAAATAGCTGCTGTCTTCGATAATGGGCCCATTGTTAAGGTTGAGTATCCGATTCCGTAGTTCATCCGCCTGTACATTCCTGTAATACTCATTTTCGCTGTGATTGTCGCTAACGTGGTTCGATTTCGTCTCCAACTCATCACAGCTGGAAGATGCTGTATTAGAATATTGCTGAGTTAGTTTTGGAATTTGTGTTAGTGAATTCGAAACGTGCATACTCTTGTACTGATCTACAAGCATATTGGTCCTTTTATCGCGAAGGCCACTGTATATTCCACTACTATCAAAATCACCTATGACGTAACGGCTAGATACCATTTTCCGGGAGCTCGGACTCAGTTCTACTGAACCGTTTCGAAATTTCTGTAGACTTCCCCTGAGCGTTCCGTAGTAATCATCTGGGCGTCCGGTTGCAGAAAACGTGTTAGCACGACGTGACATCGCAGAAATGGCTTCTGGCATTTGCAAAGAAAATGGTTGATAAGGGAAATCGGTTTCAAATTCGTCATCACCATTGTCAACATTGCTATCTTCAGAATTATGTCGATCATCTATGGTATAAGAGGTGATTGAATGAAACTTGATGGGAAATTACCTAGCTTAAACAAGAAATAGGAAGAATACCGAATACGATAGAGGAAGAATATCAAAGATGAAACAGGAAGAATACGAAGTGAGATACTGGAAGAATACGAAATTCGATACAGGAAGAACACTAAATATGACGCAGGAAGTATACCGAATACGATACAGGAAGAATATCAAAGATGAAACAGGAAGAAAACGAAGTAAGATACTGGAAGAATACGAAATTCGATACAGGAAGAACACTAAATATGACGCAGGAAGTATACCGAATACGATACAGGAAGAATATCAAAGATCAAACAGGAAGAAAACGAAGTAAGATACTGGAAGAATACGAAATTCGATACAGGAAGAACACTAAATATGACGCAGGAAGTAAACCGAATACGATACAGGAAAAATATCAAAGATGAAACAGGAAGAATACGAAGTGAGATACTGGAAGAATACGAAATTCGATACAGGAAGAACACTAAATATGACGCAGGAAGTATACCGAATACGATACAGTAAGAATATCAAAGATCAAACAGGAAGAAAACGAAGTAAGATACTGGAAGAATACGAAATTCGATACAGGAAGAACGCTAAATATGACGCAGGAAGTATACCGAATACGATACAGTAAGAATATCAAAGATCAAACAGGAAGAATACGAAGTGAGATACTGTAAGAATACGAAATTCGATACAGGAAGAACACTAAATATGACGCAGGAAGTATACCGAATACGATACAGGAAGAATATCAAAGATGAAACAGGAAGAAAACGAAGTAAGATACTGGAAGAATACGAAATTCGATACAGGAAGAACACTAAATATGACGCAGGAAGTATACCGAATACGATACAGTAAGAATATCAAAGATCAAACAGGAAGAAAACGAAGTAAGATACTGTAAGAATACGAAATTCGATACAGGAAGAACACTAAATATGACGCAGGAAGTATACCGAATACGATACAGGAAGAATATCAAAGATCAAACAGGAAGAATACGAAGTAAGATACTGTAAGAATACGAAATTCGATACAGGAAGAACACTAAATATGACGCAGGAAGTATACCGAATACGATACAGGAAGAATATCAAAGATCAAACAGGAAGAATACGAAGTGAGATACTGTAAGAATACGAAATTCGATACAGGAAGAACACTAAATATGACGCAGGAAGTATACCGAATACGATACAGGAAGAATATCAAAGATCAAATAGGAAGAAAACGAAGTAAGATACTGGAAGAATACGAAATTCGATACAGGAAGAACACTAAGTATAACGCAGGAAGTATACCGAATACGATACAGGAAGAATATCAAAGATCAAACAGGAAGAAAACGAAGTAAGATACTGGAAGAATACGAAATTCGATACAGGAAGAACACTAAATATGACGCAGGAAGTATACCGAATACGATACAGGAAGAATATCAAAGATGAAACAGGAAGAAAACGAAGTAAGATACTGGAAGAATACGAAATATGATACAGGAAGAGCACTAAATATGATGCAGGAAGAATATGATGGTTAAAAGTCAGACAGCACATGCATGGCAGCACATGCCCACCTGAAAGGAGCCACCTGGAAACTTTACTTGTACTTATGCAGAAGGAGTAACAACAAAAATTGCAGTCCAGTTAAGGTGGATAGTTAGATTTCTCAACGCAAGCTACCTTTCTGTAATGATTCACCCGCTGGCAGAGTTCGTAGAGAGAAGATTCCAGGATTTCACATCTTTGGAAACATGGCTGATGATCGCAACCCTAAAGGAACCGGCCTTATCGCTGGCCTAAAGATCCGCAAATAATCATTGATAACTACTCGAAACATTAAGATAGCTAGAATTAAATAGAACTTACCTTTTTCAGGGCCATTATTCTGGGACCCAATATTTGTTTTATGACTTCTTTTCAAAGTTTTCACTTTACCCTCGATTTCTCTCAACTAAAAGGATACAATGATCATTTGAATGCTTCTGATAATACTTTATGTTACCTTCGGTCCTATAAAGGGGCACGGAAGTGGAGAAGCCTCTATTTGAGAAGTGGCTCTGGGCTAACCCTCACCCATTCTCGTTCTTGCTTATAACCAATCAGGAGAGCGCATTCCAAAAATGGAAGGTAGATCAGAAGAGTCTGCTCACAATGATCCTTTTGTTTTCATCGATCGTCTATAGTTAGCGTGAAGTAAAAGGCGTTGGGAAGTGGTAGGAAGTGCCTCTATCCAGAGTAACCTTATCGAAAATATCAACTATAGCACTAATCAAGATATTTACCAGCTTGTCTATACTTTTAAGCAGCTCATTGAAAAGTGTAATTAGCAAAGTTTAATGTTTTAAAGTAAGGACTCCAATTTCTTTCCGCAATTTCTTGGAGTGCACATCTTTCAATCAAGCAGTAAAGTATTGGAAGAGAAACTGAAGCTTTACTACTATTCATCACAATCAAAATACTCGACAGGTCTCAGAATTATTATAAAAGTAACATCAAAATATAATATCATAATGATCAAACAACAAAATACTTGCTTTTGGCAGACTTACCCCGTATCGAAAATCGACGTATTTGTGAAAACAACCCGATAAAATTAAGCTTATCGAGCTGATAACAAGGATGAAAATACTAAAATTCCTGAGGATGTAAACTAAGAAATGATCTGCTACAGTCTTAGACGGCCTAAGCAAGATAGGTATTGTTTTCGGTATTTTATCTTAAATATTAACTGCCGTTTTACACTTACAAAATTGACGTTACAAATGTAAACAGCTATTTCATTAAACAACTGAACATTCATTCATACCTTTGCAACGGCTTTATCATACAAGATTCGCCTTTCTTTTCTCATCTTTCTTTTAGCTTTTGGATCGAAAGCCAGGCGCTACAAATATAATCAAAAATCAATTTCGATTCTCAAACACAATATATAGATAATTTCTTACAATTCTTTTTCATAGATATTTAAAAAATTGACTCTACTGCAAATCAGCAATAGTATTAACATGAATATCGATCGTCTAACGTAGAGTAAGCATCTTAGGTCAGCTAGGAAAACTCCTCAGAGCTCCCGGCCCCTTGCCATGATTTAGCTGAGTAAAGTGACGAAATACTTAAATGTTTTTTAAAACTTAAGTTTTAATTAAAACTAATACTAAGCTAAAAAAAGAAAAATAAGAATAAAAACAACAGATTAATATTCATCAACAACGTTTATTTGTCCGGATAAAAAATTTTTGCGACTTAATAATCTCCTTGTCGACGATGGTACTAACAGTCTAATATATCAGAGCCTGATACTCGAAATTTCAATACCTAGCAGCAACTTAAAGCAGTCTCCTTGAGTGAACAAGCTATAAGGGCAATTATTTTTCATCAAGTGTCAGCTATTGAGAAAAATAAAATGATGATTATACTGATTTAAAGAATGGCTTATGATGCCTGAAACTCTAGTAAGAAATCCAAAGATACCTAAAGCTCTTAAACATTTGAAAGGTATACGAATTCGTTTAGATTTGCTGCACAATGCAAAGCTTGATAAAGAAATTATCATAAAGTTAAAGAGACGGGGTGTGAGCAAGGTTATAGCTTGTTATCTCAGAGATGTCGAAACTGCGCTAAAAAGACAGGGAGCTATGTTGTCATATCGGAAAGAAGGTAAAAACAAGATTTTGAAAGGTCCTGGCGAAATAGGCATAACTGTAATGGTTTAGGCCTTCTTGCAAAGCTTAAGACGACCATGAACGAGAAAGTGAATAAAGATGAAAGCAAAGGCTGCCTCATTTTGATTAATTGTAAACGGGTACTTTTTGTAAACAAAGTTTGTTGAAAAACCTGGGCCTCAAAGAGACACCGTGTGGGAATGTTTCATTACAAAAACAGCCATCCCTAAAACTTTTCCGGCTCCATACCGCTAAAAACCATTAACTATATTGGAAGGCATACCGCTTGTTGTGGGAATTGAGCAGGGGTAAACTTAGCTTGTATCGTCAAAAGAGCAAAGCAAACGCTATTTCGAGCAAAGGCGAATTTACCAAAATGATATCGATACTCTAAAGTTGCTGCTTTTTTTAATAATTAAAATTTATTTTCAAGTTGTCTGAGCTTATAGTGAAGTAAATTATTTATTTAAAAACAAAGGCGGAGGATGCAGCCAGCATTTTCTGACATCCTAAAGAGTCTCTTCATCAATTTTTTATTCAAGCACAAAGGTCACTAAATAAGATTTCTAGCCATTAATCTTTTTGCAGGCCGATGTAAACAGACTCTGGTATTAATGATAAAAGAAGGTCAATTGAAATAGAAAAAATATTTTTCAAGTGTAGCCTAATTAAACTGCAATTCGTTTGTTTCAAAACTTGCCACTTTGTATGGGCTAATGGAAAATTTCTTAGGCCTGCTCGCAGTTTTTATCATCTCCATTAAAAGTGTGAAGATAGGTCGTACTTTCTTTGATTAACAAAGGAGACGATTGCTTGTTTAGATAAATAAATAGAAGATTCATGGTTATCACATAAATGGGAATATTAAGGGATATTTTAATGGATATTTTCATTAATATATTTGTAAAACAAAAAGGATTTACATGCCTTCGCAGCTGCTGTTATTTGACTTTGAATTTCATAATCTCTTGTTAGCTTTTCCATTTCCTGAAAAAGGAATTCCCAAACATTAACAAATGAAAGTTTTCACTCAAAGGCAATCCACAGATACTAAAGGGGCTTGAAAATCTTTCAATCAAGAATTGACCAATCAGTAAGAGTGATTCCATTCATGCGCTTAATGATTGGCTAATATTGCCTGACAGATGGTTTATGCCACTTTTATATCTGTCGATAACCTTTAAAGTTTGATAAGGAAGAGGACCATATTTTTGAGCAGAGATCTTTGTTCGTACGATGGAACCAGGGCAAGTAAAAGATTTTGCGAACAAGAGCTTCCAGACCTTTCAGAGAGTAACAATGAGGTTTCCTAGCTGGAACAAAACATGGAGACCTCTTTCTTGCCTTGAGCGTTATTCCATTTCTTCCGTCAGTCAAATCAAATCAAATCAAATCAAATCAAATCAAATCAAATCAAATCAAATCAAATCAAATCAAATCAAATCAAATCAAATCAAATCAAATCAAATCTATTGGTTCTTTATCAAATCAAATAACTAAAGTTTCAAAAATGCAAAGGTTGATTTCTCCGACGCAAAAAATTGAGGTTTCATGTTTGCTGATGGTCGTCTTTCCATGTTTTGCCATCCGAAAGGAAAATATTCTGGCAACGTATTACAGTTTCAAATTTGGCGTCTAAGTTTACTTTTTAATCATGATGCACAAGCGATCTTTAAGAAAACAATACGTCAAGGACGTGCTTAGCAAAAACGGAAACTTAACTATAAGGACTTAAAATCTACATATAAATGTGATGACACAAAGATGTTATCCGAAATAGATAAAATGAGGGTAGGGACCAAACTACGTAGGACTACAATTAAGTTCGAAAGTAGTTGACTATAGTGTTACGTGATATTATTCGCAGTATAAGTAAAAACTGGTGAATAATGTACTCACTTCATTGCTTGACAAATTTTTTAAAACGTCTTCAGAGAAGTGGAAAGTAGCTCCAACACTTTGATCTATTGTGTCCTTCCTCGCCCGATAAGCCGCAGTAAGCTCCTGAAGTTGCAAAAATGACTGGCTTTGAAGAGCTTTGCCGGCATTGGCAGTTTTAGACTCTCCGTTTAAGACTTTTAGTTTTAGATTTATATAAGTATCGTCGTAAGAATTAGTAGACATGCAAACTGTTTGATATTTGTCATAAACCAGCATATCTGAAATGAAGTGGTCCCAATCGAGTGCATTTATAGGTAATCACGTAACATATAAAAGTGAACATTTCTAACTATGGATGTGCTGAAGATGCTACTATGATAGGGAGTTTGTTAATTTTGCTTTATCCGTCTTTTGGGCCTTGATATTGTTTAGCAGCTAAGGCTAGAATTGTAAGATGATGCAAAATCAATCCTGGGGCTTTCCGGCTAATCCAGGACTAGCGTGCTTCAATCCTAAAATGATGGGGACAGTGTTTTTGAAATAAACAAAACTTTCACCCCTCTCTAAGCTATCAAATGGAAGAGTATAGTCTTCAATGTTGTCATAATCAAACAAAGCTTCCAAACAATTATTCTTCGTTCTAAGGTTTTGAAACTTGAATGAAAATAAAGACTTTCCGTAGCATAGAGACTTGCATATATATTCACGAAGAATTGATCCGAATATGGAAGAATCTTTACGACTCTAACCACGTTGGCACCAGATCTCAGTCACTAAACACAAAAGCATGACATACAGAAACTATGCTTACTGCTTCTTGCCGTGACAAGTCCTTTAGCTCCTCTTCCCGTTCTTTTAATCGCATTTCCAGCATTTCTTTCTTAGATCTAAGCGCCGATATAAAGTCCATGTACACACTCTCTGCATCCTCTGCAAAAACAACACAGCAACATTTAGTACGACTTAAAAGATATTTACAACCCAAACGATAAACAAAGACCTCACGTGCGACAGACAATAGCGTATTTTCAGTACAATTACCTTGATCGTACCAAACACCATCTCCAGAAAAAGTGCTTCCAGTAAACTCAGAATCTATAGACGTCGCTAATGAGGATGAAGACTTTGTCAGCTCCTTCGCAATATCCTTTAGAGTACGCACGGCTTGAAAGCGCTAAAAGAGATTTTATGATTGAACAGGACGAGGTTAGAAATATAAAAATGTCACCAATTTGGTTGGTTGGTTACACTAAATATGAGATTTAAAATCAATTTGAGTAATACAATCAAACATATCACAAAAGGATTCTTACATTAGTTAGTTGAAGAGAATGTAAATGGATAGATTTTTAACGACCAGAAAGAGAACGAAATAGATCCCATAACTCACGCTAGGCCCATATTTCACTGGGATATAACCTACTTACTTTGGAAAAGTGCATTCTGGCAAATTGCCATTTCTCGGGTCACTATATAGCCATAGTGTATATTTATATATGAGAAGATCTTCAATGAATTAAGGAATTGAATGAAAGAATTGGGAACAGATAAAAGAAGGATTTGGCAAGTGAATGGATAGCAAAGAAATAGAAGAGATCAAAATGAATAAAATGAATACAATGCAGCGGCAAAGACCATGAGATATTTCGTGGTATTGTTCCAGACCGATATGACCCCTTGGACCAATATGACCCTGGAGTCATATCGGTCCAGGCCAATATGTTCCTTTATTTCGCAGAGACGGGCAAGTATTTTTCGCTTTATATCTTTTAAAAAAGGAGGCTGGCCGCTTTCGATTGCAAACGAGGCTGGCTGCTTCAGGGGTTATACTGGTCCAACCAGAGTCATACTGGTCTGGGAGTCATATTGGTCTGGACCGATATGACCCCAGGATCATATTGGTCTGAAGGGTCATATTCGTCTGGAAGAGTATAGCAATGAGGGGACTATGAACAAATGTATGCTTACAGTAAAGATATGGATGATTCGGTTTAACATGAAAATTTGAATATCTAGAAGGTGCAGACCTGGAGATCTTTGCTGTTCACCAATAACTGATGGTAACCAACCGAAACGGACCATATCTCTCGGGCATCTATTGTTGTCGAGAAGTACCACGTGTCAACAACAGACTGAGCCTGGCGAGCGCGAAGAGTGGCATACCTAAATGGGAGATAACAGACCTTAACAGAAACGGAAAGGAATCAGTTCTATGTTAGATCATACATTATATGACATGACATTATTTTCTATGTTATACTAAAATTAATATCAAATGTATTTAATATCATATTATCATTATCAGCACAGAGATCTTATCTCATATTTTATTGCCATACCTTTAATCGAAACAAAAAACAGAATTATATAAACATTATCGAGCCAGACTCTTCGACTTTATTTACAAGAAATTAGATTCTATCAACTCTTGGGCCTTTATTCCAAAGGCCATCGCCTTGTTTAAAGGAGTAATTTTTTCCGAATTCAGAAAAATGTTTGTGCTATCTGTTTTTGCTAGGCTTCATGCAAGTTTAATGATCTGTTAAGCACGTAGACGCTAAGACATAAAATAAGTTTAGCTCATACTCACTTTGATATGCTATTAACACTTTGATTTGAGCCAGTCCTAGAATGATCAATCACTTTGTATCACTAGACTAATCAGGCTATCTTTTAGAAGTTGAATTGGTATTTAAACAGTTAGTTTATTAGGCAACACAAATCATCGGTTGTTCAAAATGATTAATACATGAATCAGCCACTAATCACAACCGATCATCCCTTTTCAAAAAATCCGATAGCAACATGTACGAATTTATCACTTTCTAGGGAACGTGAGAAGGTCTTTCAGGCAAGATGTTAGCCCATAAATTATCTAATTTGGTCAAGCTTGCCAGATATCGATTGTCAAAACAAAACACTAACTCAAAAAGTCCTTTCTAAACCCTACTGAATATTGCATGGAGTTTGCTTCAAAGCTTAGATTAGTAACACGTGCTCTGCAGGAGCAGAAACAACTTCACAAATTTTTACGATAAAACCTTACCTTGTTAGATCTCTAATCTCAATCGAGAATTTCTTATCGCGATAGAAGAGGTTATCCATGCGACTCCACATGTAGGTCTAAAACGATAAAGAATGGCAGATATAATATTATCACACTAACAACTTGGTTTATCTTTGAAGAACTCAAATATTTCCTTCCCTGGAATTTGTAACAAAATTTTTTGAAATTTTAATGTTCATTGATGACTAACAAAAGAGAATTCATTTCTAACATTTCCGTAAAAAAGATTAAAGCAGAATCAATAATACTTTGTACATACTTTTGGCAAATAAAGTCGAGAAAATAAATATCACATAACTAATTCAAGAGTCTTCTTATAACATGCCAAGTCTGCATGGCAGCTACATTATACAATATTAAGAATTATGTGCTTGTGACTCTGTACAAAATGATATCCTTGTATTCTATTCACGATGATACAACGATGAAGCCATACCATCAAATATGATGAAATCCGTATGTGAACAAATATGATACTGTATATATTACACCTTATCGATACGTCCTATGCGTGTAAAGAACACGATACGGCGCCAGATACGCATGTAATCTAGTTTTAAAACTAAACCAAATCCTGTGAAGTGATGCGCATAAGAATGACTCTTTGTGCAAAGAAAACAATTTTTGCGAATTTAGAAGCATTTCTCAATATCTTTAAGGACAGAAATGTACCTTTTTTGCCGTTACATGGTCGGTAGGATAATACTGCCCTATACCCCTGTGGCTTACACCCAGTCTCCATGGCACGTCATTTTTGTCCTGCAAAGAAAGTTACGAATAGGAGTAACTGCAACAGATTCATATTTGCAGAGAAATTAAATATGTTGTCAGCAATCTTTGAGAATATTCTGGACTCAATATATAAGTAAATAAGCGATTGCTTATAAAAAGAATTGTTTAAAAATTGACTAGGCAGAAGAACTGGCTCCGCAACATATTTCACTGATATCAAAACATAACTCCTACAACAAAAATTGATCATTATAAAGAGAATCTGCATTGGTGTGGCACCTAAAATTTACCTAACAAGTGGACATGGCAGCAATTATGGTTTTACCAACTGAATATATGTAGAGACTGTGTGTGAATGGGTACTTTCTCGATTAGACAGGTATAATGCCTATAATTTGCCCAATGACCAATGCCCAATGACCTGATATCTGAACAGGATGTCAATTGGATACCCCTAGCCGATCAAGTATCATATTATTTTCTAATAAATTGCTTGCAAAGAGCAGCGTTATCGATGCATTCACCTCGCAAAAACACCTGTTACAGCAAAAAAAGAACCAACGATACTAATTGTGTGTGCTGTGCATTTGTAGATTTTTTATACTTAGGTAGCTTCACTGTGTTTCACATTGCTAAAATTTATAATGAACATTTGAAAAGCTTAATTTTCTGGGCTGGTATTCAAACACAAAAGTCAAACATGATGAATTAATTTTTAAAATCAGATTGGATTCTGTCCTATTCAGCTCAAAAAAATTCGGAGAAATTGGAATTGGCTATTGCGTCAGTTCTAGGTGCTTCGCAATGGAAATTCGCAAGAAAATTTGTTAGTTTCTAGACGTAATAGATGATTTTCTAAACGTAATAGATGAATTTTTACTAGGAAAATTAGGAGAAACCTGAAACAAACCTTGGCATCAAAGAAATGGACTCCATAAGTCGAAAGCCTTTCCACGATGCTCAAGAAACTATGGAATTGGAAAAAATTTTGGATTGAGGAAAATTAGGTTGAGAAAGAACAATGTTGACGAATAAGACTTTGAAATTGAGGACACTTTCGTGACAATAATACTGATTACAGAAGAAAAAGATCTCGACACCTTGGTTTTCAAGAATTGTCTTCAATTGTATACACCTGACAGTGCCTTAAGACCAGAGCAACTTAACTTATCTACCAATAACTTACTCAACTTGTTTGATTGGTAAGGAATTCCTTCTCATTCTAACAGCAATGGCTACAAATAGTTTGGTACACTACTGTAGATTAAAGCAAAGTGTCAATATCATACCCCTCTAGTTTTTCCAGGAAATTCAAATTAAGAGTGATGACAGCACAAAACACATACATTCATACGAAAGTAAAGACTTTTAAATCCAATTTTCTAAGCAAATATATACTCACTTGACTATGGCATCACCCCTTGGCAAGCCACTCATTCTTTTATAGTGTAGAGCCACTTTTTCAACGCTAAAAGAAATATTCAAACAATTTATTTAAAACAATATTGCTAATAGATACATTTATAAGAAAGAAGTATATACAATGAAAAAAGAAATCAAAATAGATGTTATCTAAAGATAAGGCGACAAATAATTAACAAAATTCGTAATGTAGAATAGGTTAGGCAAACGATCATATTTTTTGTTTCAGTATTGTTGTTGGTATATTTTCTTATCGAACAGGGCATATAGAGCACATGAACGACAGAATAAATGAAAGTTCGATAAAAATAAAACATTTTATTCAATACATACTATTCCTCTTCGGCAATGCTATCAGTTGTACTTTTAGGTAGAATTTTCAAAGATTTCAGATCATCTTTCGTTATTGATTCACTGCAGAGAGCAAAATTCAAACTAAAACACCACATTGAACGATACCATTTACTAGCAGATAAATGTGTAACAAAGTTCCTTGGGATGCCATTAAAGCAAGCTTTTGTAAAACAACCGAGACTAAAGATTATTCTACATGTTTTTGGAAATATTTTGTATAATGCAGGTTAGTTTGCTTAGATAAAACAACTAATAATTTTACATACATATGTATATATAATTGAATACAATGTATGAACATTGCAATGATTCATTAATGGATTAATACTTGAGGAGTCCTTTTTAGCTTACAGTTTCATCCACACGTCATTTCACCCCTAAGACGAATATCCGAAGATCGGGTAGAATTTATGTATAGTCCATAATCAACCCCTCCTCTGTTCAAAATTGGAGCGTATATATCTTGATAGCCAGTAAATCAATATTTTACTGCGGAGGGGATCCAAAATCTTAAAATTCTATCAGTAATCTTGAAAAAATTCATAGAAATAGATCTGAACGTAGCTCTACAGTTACGTTTGTAGTGTAATGAAAACAAAAATTGTATCAGCAAAGTCACGAAATGGCATTTACCTGACATAGTCCCCATTTGTGGCCTAAAATGAAAAAAGATGATTAGAAAACACCATGACCATACAAAAATAAAATTTTGGCTAGAATTACATGCAGAAAGTTAAAGGAAGCAGGAAAGAAACAATACCTCCGATCACAGTAAGTTATACAAAAGATGTAAGAACGAAACTTCATCATATATCTACATATTTAATTCAAATTTCATTTCATGTCAGGTCTTTAAAATGCTTAGAAAAAAATGATACGTTTACATTGTTATAAGCAATCTTTAGAATTTTATTGACCTGCATCTCTAGGTACCCCGGTAGATTTTGTCTTGCGACAATACAAGCAGATGTTTAATACAGAATAGTAGAATACACAAATACTATTTTACTGAGCACGATAAAGCCTCAGCTTTTATTCGAGTTATGTGTCAACAAATATTCTATTGTTTCTTTCATTGCACTTATACATTCCTCTTTTAGTAAACCCTATTGGACCTTAGGCCGTTTTTTTCGCTGTGCTGTTTTAAATAGTGATCATTCTCCTACAAAAGTTTACTGATAACAAAGTGTATATTGCGTGATTCTGTGGGGAACGTGAAACCAGCAACTGACCTCATAGTCAGTGGACGGCTGATAACCCCCAAGCAAGTCTTGTTAAATCATCACCTCTTAGTATTTGGTCGAATCTGAAGCTGGATCATCATCGAATATCGCGGCTTGCGAATCTATCAAATCTAATTATGAATCTTTTGCTTATGGATTCAGTGAAATTTGGTTAGTGACATTTCCTAATGCATACGAATTTCTCAACTATCGACCAAACTTCAAAGCAAATTACTTCTTTTGAACCGAATTACTTCGTTCGATTGCGAATGGGAATCTTTAAGTAAGAGTTTGTTTCTAGCTTCGCTTACATTTCATAATTCAATGCAGAATTCTTCGACATTAGTGAAACAATTTCATACTAACTTCCCACCAACAACACTTCCTTTGTTCATATTATTCAATACAACACCCAAAATTTGTCTACATTCCGGAATCCATAAATAACGTTCTTAGCAAACCATTCTCCGTCCAAAAACCACAATTTCACAAAAGAGGTCAAGCTTTACGGAATTCCTGACGTCAAGGAAGAGAAGCAATTTTATTCAATGGCCGAAAACTATTTTCTCAATGTGTTATCAAAATTTAGTTCCCTGCAAGATATCAAGTCACTCGATAGGCCATGAAACGTATCTTGGTTGGGGTAAGGTTGTTTAAGAGGGAAAGTATCGAAAATCTACTCCAGAAACAAGTAATGTTGGCAAAAAACATTACCCTTGGTTGCCAGCTTTTGACATATTATGGGGAATGCCCTAGCTATGAAAACTATTTAGATAAGAAGTTAGAGTGTGTTTAAATGGGCATTTTAAAAAGCCAACAAGCTCTAGTTTGTTAAGAAGGGCTCCACTTATTTGATTGTTAAGAAAATTTCCTGTTGGACCTCCTCATATGCCCTTGAGTTCAATAAACAATTCCTTAGGCAACATTATCATGAAACAATCAATTCCTCGAGTACAACAACTTCATGCAACACATTTTCGAGATATCATTTTCAATAACTGCAAAAAACCAGCACCCTTTATTGGGGTAATATTTACGTTCGCTGATTTTACATCATTACATCATAATATATGTTTCGGCATACCGTCACAAAAGCTTTTAATTTGAAAAATTTCGAGATTTCAAGGAATCATTAGATGCATTTAGGCATATTTTGCAACCTATTCTCAAAGCAAACATCGCTTGGAGTAGTTTTGATAAAACTTAGAATTTACATATTATTAGACCGGAGAAGTTAAAGCTGCATACTTTAAAACTTGGTAAATAGAGTTGTACCCATTAAACAAGGTGCACAATAGAGCATTTGTTGAGCAGTATCTCGCGAATGACAAATTGACTTAAGCGACATACTTACGTGTAAAGCCGTCAATTTTTGAGAATTTTTTTTATTGCAAACTGATTTTTTGAAGCAAATTGACTTCTCAAAAAATGGCTGCCGCGCACGAGAGCATTTACAGCATTTTGCTCACGTCAAAGTGTGCGTCTGGCTGTAAAAACAAGGTTTATTTACTTGGTCTACACAGTCGTGCACCGAATCACTAGCTGATCCAGGTGAGGTAGTTTGAGCTTACATATCAAATCTCTGCCCATGTACTACAGTTTAGATTTGACATACCTGTAAAACATATGCAGCAAGCAAAAAAGTTGTTTTTGTATCACATTCAACTTCATCCTAAAAACAAAACAAAAAACATTTCACGTATGCTCCGGTACATATAAAGATGATAGCAATACCGAGAAACAGTGGTATTTAAAAGATACTGAAAGAAAATCGAGTATATGTGTATGGCGCAGTAGCAGTTAGGGTATTTTAAATCAGAAGTCCTGTTTTATACAGAATCTCTTGAACTCTTGAACAACAATGTGCGAGAATAGCAGTGACTGATTGGTCAAAAACGATGAATCAATAAAATGGATTACGTCATCATCTGACGATTATACTCCGAGGAGTGTCAGACTAAGTAAGTTCCTCTGTGCTGAAGTATGCTACGAATAACTCCATTTCTCTATCATTTCATAGTATCTTCAAGAAACTGTTATCTCAAAAACTAATTCACGAATACTACTAGATAAGTTTTTTATGTAGTCTTCGTGCTTCTAATGGAGTATGGGAACATACCAAGTTGTGTCATTTGATTTGATTCAGGCCACAATTGTTTCTAAAAGCAGCGTTAGGGTGGCCTAGAGACTTATTGCTTACTTTTTCAAGCTCTCGAATTCCGATAATTGCATTGAATAACGAGAAAGAGAATGGTTTTGGTTACACAGTGTGCTCTCAATGTGGGCCGGTTGCACACGCCCTTTCTCTTTTCCACAGGGAATGCCTTGCCCATTGTCAAACACAAATCAACTACAAGGCGCGAATTATTGTAATGTATTGGATGCAAAATAGCAATTTCTTGCACCAGAGACAAGCGCCTAAATTTCTAGAAGACCAACAACATCAAATGTTGTTAGGGAAGTTAGCCAGCCCATCGCTTTTGCTCATTAGACTTAAAACAAATATATTTGAACAATAATAGTTACTAGAGCAGACCAGTTTTACATAGTAGATATATGTACAAAACATAAGAGCAAATGTGCCTTAAGTGGTTGATGGTCACTTAAATGCAATTTTTTAGCTTACGGGTTTCTAGACTGTTAATACATGGTTTTTAATACTTTTTTCTACCAACTAAAAGGCAACATACAAGTAAACTTCGAAATGCCATTTTAAGGATTTCAACTACCATATTGTTGAGTAGCTTAGCGTTATTGCATATAGTGATGAGAATGCAAACTACATGTCTCGTAATTTTTCATAAAAAATATTAACTATGGTATCTTACCTGGTATATCAGTTGTGCAGCTTGAAGAAAGAAGAGCTCAATTGTTGAAGCATCCTTCAAGTGGGTGATGCTTTGGACATAAAGCCTGAAAATTAAATCAAATTGATGCACAAGATTTATCAATAGATTTTTTAAACCCTTGGTATTGTTTTGGATTCATCCTTGGCATCTGCAATTAGCTAAAAATAAGTAATAATGCAGATATTTTTCAGATTTGTTGACTGAGAATTGATTTTGCCACACCCACCCCCTCACTCCTCCTTTTTGATATTTGGATAAAGACACACTAGCTGTAACATTTGCCCCTAACTGTAGAACACTAAAACTCACCGTACTCCAAATATCAGGGTGATTACAGCTACAGTCTTTGAGAATCCATGTTCTAAAACTTTCTTTTCATCTCTGAGCCATCGTTTTTGGTTCCTGCAAAGCACAGAAGTTAAATACAATACATAGTTTCTCCTCCTCAATTTACAAAATGGAGGTTTTAGAAAAAAGAGAATTACAACTCAGCTCATACAGTAGCAACATTAATTCTATTGTTTCCCTCTTTTCACCCTATTGAAAGATTTCATACGAGAAGGTGAAATTTCTTCTTTCTAACTTAAACAACAAAAACTTGCAAAAAGAATTCTTTCTGCACCTTGATAGAAAAATGGGCCAAAGAATCCTCACAGACTGAAGTTGAAATCTAACCCTAAAAAGAAGGAATCACCCCCACCTCCCCCTGAAGACATCATGGTAGGATTATAAACTTTAACATGACTAAAAGAAATAAACTTAACATTTTCAAATAAAAAAAATTTTATTTTTGAATGTATATTTCTAGAATATACAAGAAGACCAATTTAAAAATATTTAGGATTTCTAATTTGATCATCATTTTTAAGTTTTTTGTGCATGCATACCCTCGAAGGTAGCCCTAACTTTAGTGGCCAATTTTATCAGGAAACATGAATCACGAATCAAACCAGAATCAGATATAACCAACAAAGAATTATGGCATAAAAAATGAAAATACATTTCCCATTATAGGTAATATTTAATGCCTCACTTTCCATCCATGTACCATAATCCAAAATATTCCTTCTCCCTGAGTGTAAAATGGGATGCTGCTATATCAATAAGCTCCTTTACAAGGAGCTTTGGCTACAAAAGAAAGAATTATTAAATTACCAAATGCATATATAACCAATTAGGAGCAAAAAGGCTGTTGCATTCAAAATGTATATGACATATTAACTGCATACATCTTGAAGCAGATTTTAGTTGCTTTCAAGTAGTTTGCATTTTTTATCAATTACATGTAGAGGTAATATAAAATTTGAGAGAAAAAACTCAAGTCAAGCAATTTCTTAGAGCCTTGTCATCTTACAAAAATGTATTCAGCTAAATGAGGCAGTCAATAAAATATTTTATGATTGTATACTACTTGACTTTATCTTTTAAACATTCTTCGTGAAATTGTGACAAAAACAGATATTTCATGAATTTGCTGACAATAATGTGACATTTTAAGCTCTCTTTAATATCTGCTTGAATAAAACAGATTATTCAAAGCTGCTTTTGGATATTCTGCCAAACAATAACCTACTGTTTGTCTCATCTTTTGGAATGAAGATGCTACCATTTCTCAACTTAGTTCACACTACTGAGCATAATTTAGAGTCCTCCTGTGTAGGAATACTCATATTCAACAGTGAATTGGGAGAAATTAACTTGACCTTTTTTTATTAAGATGTGGTGTGGTAAACATGGGCTCCAACGCAGGGTGGAAAGTTGGTTGGCCAAAGGAAAATTTCAAAACCATAACAAAAGATTCTGAAAAATCCTTTGTGGGAGGCCCTGGTAAACCCTGACACAAACTAACAAACTACTATTGCAGGCAACTCTAATGAAGAACAGGCGTGTTTTCAGTCTTGCTTATGCATATATTAAGTACAGCAGCAATATCTGAAAAATACAGTGTCTGAAAATAGCAGCTTTAGGCAAAGGTTGAAAGCTGTTTAATTTGTAATTTCCTTCCACGCATGATAAAAGAAAATTCGGAAGTAGGGGCGTTCTGTGAAATACGTAGTAATCTATCCATTTCCTGTTCTTTGGTCCTTCTAGTTTCTCATTATTATAAAATCCAAGAGTAATCATGCACTTAAACCCTTACTACTTGACAATTTCGGTGTGAAACTTTATCTCGTTATCAAACCAAATGGATTTGTTTACAACCGCGGACGCAATTCAAATACTCTTTTGTTAAAGAAAACTTGTTTGATTATGTTCAGCCACAGATATCTACTCTCCAGCAGATACTGCACACTAACAATTATTCGATGCAAAACAAAAATTTTCTAACTGAATTGTGTTTTGACCTGATCGAATGCCACCGTTCTGATCGAAGCAGAAGAACAGTTCTAATAACTGATAACAAAAATAAAACGTTCCGAAATAAATTAATTTAACAAGATTTTTCAGCACTAGAATTGGCTGAAAAAATTTATAGAAACTGAGGTTTGTGAGTGGAAATTTTTCATTGGTAGTCCCAATAAATTCTTGAAATACGCTCTAGGCATCAATTAGACCAATGATTAGCGGTCCTGGCAAAAAAATTCACAGGCCTACCAGCTAGACACCAAAGTAAAAACGGCTGCCAAAAATAAATACCTGTACAAGTATCTCAAGCTTCCTGTCATCTAACAAACAAATCTCGCATCGTCTTGCCTCGGTCATACTTGGGATCGGTTCTTCTTTATTTATCAATCCACTACAGAGTCATGTATTCTACTCACGGCATTCTGACCGCCATGTTTGCCGCAAAAAAAACAACAGACTCGCTTTGGCGAAAAGAATGTTGTGGAAATCCGGGTCAAGATTAACTAAATCCGGAATCAATCCCAGTTAACAATATTGAATTGTTATCATTAAAAAACAGAGCGAAAAGATAGATAACGAATTCTTGGATTCTTAATTTGCAAGTTTCACGAAAGGATAAAGCTTTATATGCAAGACGCCTCTTCATGGAAATCCTTTGCCATTTATAAAGAAATTGCAAAGTGAACACAAAGATTTCTAAATTAATTTGTCATAAAAATATCAATCATTGATAATATTTGTGGACATTTAATATTTTTCAAAAGCTTTGCTACTTTGTCTTGGTGTTCTGTCAGTATTTGGAAAAGTGAAGCCAGAAATGTAATATTGGTAGGTAATCATGAACTCGAAAACTAAGCTAATCTGGATTCTTACCGTAAATAACAAAACAAAATAACCACAAGAAATTGAGAAGCTAAAGCCTGGTTTCCATATAGCCGTAAGGCTGCCTGCGACTGCCTGCGACTGCTTTCTGCCATCTTCCATCTTCCACCCTTACAGTATCGCCGGCAAATGGAAACGTTCTGTTTTCAATTGCCTGCGGTATCGGTAACTATGCCGGTAACTAGGTAAAGTTTGAGCGGGAAAAACTGGCGGGCAAAATTCAACAACAAAGCCCTGTTTCAATTGGTTCTTGCACATCACATGATCCGCTTGAACAAAAGAATGCCGCAGGCAGCCGCAGGCAAGGCGTTTCCATTTGTAATTTGTCTGCCGGCGGTACCGGGAGGCTGCCGTAAGAGCCGGGAAAAGTTGAACTCGTTCAACTTTCTCCCGGCTCTCCCGGCAGTCTTACGGCACTTCAAACAGCTGCCTGCGGTACCGTTAGAAAGCGTTTCCATAAAGAATTATCTGCCGGCGATACCGTAGTGATGGATGATGGAAGATGGCAGAAAGCAGTCGCAGGTAGCCGCAGGCAGCCTTACGGCTATATGGAAACCAGGCTTAACAATAAGCATATTGAAGATGATTATTTATTAATTGCTTTCAAATCGAATCTTTTCGAAAAGAGAATCAAAACAGTGGGAAACTGGGAATTAACTTAATTTTCTTTATGCATCTTGCGACAACGGTTTTCTTTGTAATTTGGAAGTTGCATTGAAAAAAATGCGAATACAGGTTTTATTTTTGGGTGGCATAACATTTGCATCAAAATTTGAATTGCTGGAAAAAAGAAATTCTCTGGAAACCGTTGGATCCTGAAAGGTAGTTAAACTGAGAATTTTGTAAGGAAAACTCGCTTTTAAGGGGCACCACGCGTTTAACTGATTTTCACAGTCCTGCTTTTTAGCAAGATTTTAAACTGAATTTGAATATTTCATTTTTCGTTTAAAACATTTTCGATTATCAAATTGATTCCCGGCTTTTGTAGTGATCCAATCTCAATTTATTGTCTGAGCCCCCTAAAAAAGCTGTCAACAGGTCTGGCTAAGGAAAATAACCCTTTCTGTTTGATGAAAATACCAAGGCTGCTGTAGAACGCTACTTGAATTGCGAAATAAATAAATATCGCGTCAGGGAACGTTGAGTCTGCAGGCAAGTTAGAGCTCCATTCATACGATTATCCTACAAGCATACTTGCAAATATTGCTCATTATTGTATAGATATTCAGGTGCTAAATCATGAAAAAACATTTTCCACATGAATAGATAATTCTCCTCTGTAATCTTTTTTGTCGGCAATAGAAAACACATCAGTTTTAAAAAAGATATCATCTATAATTTTTTTGCCTGCCTGAAATATTTATTTTTCATCAAACAAATCTGAACGCTTTATCATTCTAAAAACGTCAGAAAAAATGCTGGCTATTTATGTAGTTGGCGCTCTCTCTTCTTAAATGTAGTGAGCGCTTACTGAGAAAATTCCTCCTCAATACTCAATTATCCACATCTCTTATTTTGCTGATTTTCTCTAATGCCAGAACAACGTGCCGCTGGTGAATGTACATATTCTTTTCCTATTCAGGACATGCTCAAATAGAAAGAAATGGACTCTGGTGGCAACTGGTCTTCTGGGGATAAGCGAGCCTTTAGGTTTTCTAATCTAAGTAATCTTTTTAATAGGATTACTTCGATTGAGGTGGCAGGTCTTTAGCTGCTACCTAATGAATAGGCGCGAACGGGGTTCTTAACCGGCAGTGGCTACTCCGTAGTACATGTTGTTCAGCATATGTGTTGGAATTCGTACAGCGACAAATGTGTACTTCGCATAGATGAGATGAATGCACAACATAATCCATTTGTATTTTGTATGGCTTACTGGGCCAGACTTACTATGCCGGAGAGCGACAGGCTTTTTCATGCATCAACATGTTTAAAACCACTGAAAAATGTGCTTAAAACTGTGTTATCTATTACAACATGAAACAATTTTTGGCTCGTTATGAATTTAAGGCTTTTAGACTAGCGCTTTCTCTCTGGATATTTGAGAAAAAATATTATTTTTCCAATATCTTCATAAATGAGACATGAGTTGAGATCACAGTCTTTCTTCCTGCACCACCCCTTAATACCGATGTCATTCAGATGGCTCTGAATTTGATATTAATGTTAAAGCATACAGTGTTCTCTGACAGAGCTAACCTTTTTATCAGGGGGTGTAGTGCTATCAAAAGAGGAACTTGCTTTGAAATTTTGCAAAAAACAATAGGAGAAATACAAGTTGCCTACTTTTCGGCATTAACAGAGGGGACCAGCCCCATGAGCCCCCCTAGCACTATACCCCTGATTTTTATGTAGATTCTCTACATACTTCACTGCACACTTCACATTTATTCTGAGATTTTTCAAGGACTAGTGGACCCATAGGAGACAAATTTGGAAATTACCCAAGACCAATCTCCGTCAGAAAAGTAAGCGTCGTTTCAAAATTTCCTAGGCTAAAAATCTAAAGCAAAATTAGCAGCTATAGTCAGACAACTCCTCGTTTCCCGTTCTTAGCCTCTATCTTCATTAATAGTTTGAGCCTGCAAGCTTCAACATGAAAATTAGAGGCTAAGCCTTAATTCGGCGTTATTGGAAAACATGCTATAAAAGAATTTCCAGATTAATGCTCAAAGCATTGCGTACCCAATTTTTTTTTCTTTTATTTTTCTCTTTCTTAGTATATCAGATTTGATGAAGGGAAAATGTCTTAAACAGGTTTGCAATGTAAAATATCGCAAAATGTACAAGATTAAGACACTTCGATAGAGAAGGATTGCCATTTGCTAAACAAGCCTCTCATTCTAAAGCAATAAAACTGTCATGAAATCTTTACAAATAAGGAAGAGGTTTTTCAAATTCATAGATGTCCAATGGGGGTCATTTTCTGTACTTTGTTCAAACTTGCTAAAACTGCCCCTATTCATCAGAAAAATCTGGTCTTTTGTTAGCAAAGGTACCGCTGCTGTAAGAAAAAGTGGTTTTTCCCTAAAATGAAATGTTCAGTAAAGCTTCCTTTGTGATGTGTGTTTTATTCAAAAAAGAAAGTAATAAAGACTGTATCACAGCGTAAAGGTATAACTGTCTTCTGATACTAAACAATTATAGATCAAAATTTTGAGGTCTCGAACTCCTTGTGAAAGAATTCTCAGGCTGCAAAGAAAGACATAAAAAGGCAATTTCTTTTGGAAATTAAATTCTACCATGTTTCAACATTAATTATAAGATCGTAGGTGGGGTGGCCGTGGGGTGCTAATGATTCTCTTTTAAATCCAATTAAAATTTTGAAGCAACTTTCAAAGAGAGTTGGCTCAAAATAGTGAAAGCTTTTAAGGCTTTGTCCTTGGACCCCGTCAGGGAGACTTTATTGCATTTCGCTACCAAGATCCAGTATTCGAACTCCTGTTGCGCTCAAGTAAGATTAAATTCTCTGTGACTTTATTTTGCAACTCCTATCTAGGCTACGTACGCTGCTATGCTGTAAGCGCAATATCAACACCATCCCTATAATAGAGCTACAGTATACTATATCTCCAAGTTTGCACAGGGGCGTGGCATTCGATAGCGGGTGTCTAACCACATATATTTATTTAGGCCCCCCACTTCTGACATGTTTCAAATGACGCTGACTTAACTGAACTCAGTGACGTCGCCACGATGTGGCAGTTTTCCCAAAAGTCGATTTTATGATTTATCGAAGTCTTTAAAAAAACTTTGCCGGGAGAGCCGGGGGAAGGCGGGGGGGGGGGGGGATTGGTTTGATCGGAACGATTTCGATTTTCGCATTGGCAAAAAAGCCACCGTTAAAAAATGCTACTTGAGAAAGTTACTTGTCTAAATATTTCAAAATAGATAAATAATACAAAAAAAGGATTTTCCAAGAGGTTGTAGGGAGAGGTCGAGAAAATTTGCTTTTGTCCACCCCAGTTATTTCGAGCTGGTGACACCACTGACTGAACTTGTGGTAATAAATTAACACATTGCCTTGGTTCAATGTTCTAAGAAAGAATCTAAGAAAGAAAACTGAAAGAAGCTTCAAAATCACATAGTAAAGTAGTACACTTAAATGATAAAAATATAAATTATTCCTACAAACTTAACACAAAGACAACGATTGCTGTTACAACAGGTTTCCAAACCCCTTAATGAAAAATTGCAGACCGAACATGATTGTAATCACCCTGATCTTTGATCATTTGTTTTTTACTTGCTTTTAAGCTGTCGTAGAAGTTGTAACTCTAGAACAAATGACACAATGTTTCAGCTTTGAATCTTTTATGTTAGGAACCAGTTTTACCCCGTCCTAAAAATATCAAATCATATTGCATTTCATGGAAATGATATTTGTTTACAGAAAAAATATGACCAATACTATAAATGGTTATGCAGTGCAAGAGGTTTTTATAAAGCCAGATGATCTTCCATACAAGGACAAACTCTTCCAACATTTATTTCGTCTGGTTTGTATCGTCTTTTCTACTGGTCAAGTATCCTTGGATTTCAGAAGTTCATATAGTAAAAGTCCCATCTCCTCTAGTTAAGAAAATCCACAGTCATTATGTCAGTTCTTCTGTTAATATCTTATTGGGACATTGTCATTGCATTCATTAAAAGCGGTATTTCTCTGCTATGATACATATCTCCTAAGTACATTTCACTTGGCATCTTTTGCCATTCCGATTGGTTACAAAAGTCCGGACAACTTTCGTTATACAGCATGGTCAGGAAAGCATTGTCGGGCAAGGCTGAGCGGTTTCTTTGCTGGCTCATCCAGATTTGTTCGTAATCGAAATGCTTCAGTTTTGGGGGATACTGTCCTTCATACGTAGAGGGCCACGTGCGATATGCTGGATGCTCCATGGATTGCAACTGTGGTATGTCTACATGATGGTGTGAATTCGAATACTGTGGCATTGAGTCTTGTTCTGTCGTGTAACTTAGATAGTCTAGATGTCCAGAAAAATTATTATTTTCTTTCATGTATAGGTAGGACGCATAGAATAGTTCTGATTCCCTATCTAACATTGCCTGAAAGTTTTTCTCTTCCTCAAGAAATGTCGAGCCTTCATCGCTGGTAAGAGGCACGGTCGTTTCACCCTTTAGAATCCTTCGAGAGATTCGTCTGCTTGGTTTCCTGGTCATACCAGGTTTTGTAAAACATTTTCTTTGAATGTATTTTTTGTGATTTGCCTTCTTTTTGCTTGCCTTATTTGTTTTCTCGAGGGCGCATTTGATGTTTTCAGTGACTGACTTAGCGAAGTCCAATAGTTTGATCGTCTCTTTGCTTCTCTGGGAATTCACCTCATCCATCATGTTTATGCTGTAAAGAAAGCGATTTAAATAATTTTCCTTGTTTCGATGTCTTCCTCTAAAACATAGGTATTTTTTTAATATTCTTATGTTCATAAATATTTTTTTCTTTTTATTCTAATGATTAATTGTCTTCAAATTTATCATTTTTCTCTTGTAAAATATATGTTGAAGCAAATGAACTCTGAAGTCTGCTTACGACTGTACGGGCAATCATTTCATTCTAACCTCGACTGCATGATCTTCATAGAGCCTCGTTTTATTTTATGCTTCGCGTTGCAGAAATTCAATTTACATTACTGACTAATTCCTATATAGATTTCAAACCAAATTAAAACCGTAATTCTTTCGTGGTTTTTATACAAGCCATCAGTGTTGAATGCTATCTATCCATAAAATTCCTATATTTACCTAGAAATACCGCACTTTTCACAAGTTCAAACCACCATGACATGTTCACTTTTCAAAAGAAACATTCTGGGTATGAATTTAAAAATTTTTATAAACATGAGGTTGTTTCTCACAGTGTATCAAGCCTAAAAGTATCACTCGACAATATCTAAATTCGCTCTGTTATTGACCTTTCACAATATAACAATATTTTATCTTTGAGATAAAGGGAAAGGAAGAAAATTTCTGTATTCGGAGTTCAGTATTCATACTTTCATTTAAGCCATCAGAATTATTTTCTAATCACAATGCAAAGTGTGACATTTCTGAGAATTCAAATAATTCTTTTTCAAGATTATTTAAACGTGCAATCGTTCAAAAGTCCTGACTCAAAACCAATGCATAAATAAAAGCTTTCTTTGATTTTATCAACATCAGCCTTTTGATGCACTGTAAAAATCCGATCTCCTGGCAAATATAGAGAAGCCTTGCCTATAATACCACAATGCTTGTGGCATTGGAGCATTTAAGATGGGAGCACTTAAGCTTCAAGGAGTGTTTTCCCATTACCTAGGTAATGGGATTTTTGGAAAAATGTAGGCTTTTCTTGTTATCTGAATAATGGTAAATTGAAGTGGAAAGTTTAGATGAAGCAAATTAACAATACTATAACAAAAATGGCAGCAAAAATCTGAATTAAAGGATTATTGAAAGAATCTGTTTGGCAGTTGACAGGAAATCTTTTCACTAATTAATATTTCGGTTTAAACGTTTATAATTGTAGGAAATACTTGATTTAGCTAGAGCGAATACAACATGATTTGGCTAGAAATAGACGTAAATAAAAGTTTTTGTCAATGCTTCCGTACTGAAAGTGATAAAAAGGTATGCCTTTTCAAAATGTAAAGTTGACAATGATTGCAGTTTGCAACATAAAATAAGACATCTTGTGTTATTGAATCTCCGTAGCTGTTCAAATTGAATTGAATGCCCATGTCACGGCATACTCGATACTCATGTCACGGCATACGCAAATTTCCTCTACAATCTATAAGATCAGTTTCATTGCTGGTTAACTGGCATGCATCTTCAGCACAATCAGCATTAACAAGCACAATCTTCCATATTTTTACTAAAGAGTAACTCTAACGGGCTCAAAAAGCTATCAAATAGCGATGGTTTTAGCCAACCTTTATCGAGATTTTGAGGGCATCAATGCTGAAAGAATGACATTCATAGAAAAAACTGGAAAAAATGGAACAGAGACTCCGTTAGCCTAAAAATACGTTCATAAGAAACAAATATAACCAAAGGAATTTGCAGTCCTTACCGTCTGTCACTCTAAGAGGCGTCTTATCCTGCGGTATGCCCCAACCTCTATCAACTGAAGATCAATGGACACTACTGACCACGGCCCTCTTACTTAAAAAATCATTTGAAAGTCATTCGGCCACTCAATTTTAATTCGTCTTAATATGTTCAAATTGTACTAACAGCTGTCCTATATAACAATAATTCGTTTGGTCAGCAATGTCGACTTCATAGGGGATTAAGGGAGAAGTGTCTTTCACAACCAACACGAGGCTTTTCAATTACTCTACGTCACCCATACAAAAACAAGATCACAATTAACTGCCGAATGGCGGATAATTTCCCAATACAATCGCTCTCGCTTTAACAGAAAATCAAAGCTTTCGGAGCGAAATATTCAGCCACATACGCTTAACTGTCTGTACACGGATTTATAATACTGGGAAAAGGTGGAAAATGCGATGTTTGTGGACGGAGATTTAATAAAGGAAGGCAGAAATCGACTGAAGTCATGCTGATCCTCTAAACCTAGAAAAGAGAGAAAAATGACTTTCTCCTAGCGACTAAGTCGGTAAGAATGTGACAATGAAAGAAAATAAGCAAAAGTTAAGTTCCTTCTTGCAGCTGGTTTTCAAAATTATTGAGAAGTTGTATTCAAGGTGTTTTCTCAGGCAAGTAAAGATGATTCGGAGAAGTAAACCTCGACGCCGAGGAGAAAAAAATTGATAAGTGAAACGGTCAGTAATTTAGCAAATTTCTAAGAGGGTAGCCTGAATGAAAACCTCGAATATCATACATCTGCTCTTTGTCTTTGTTCTTTGGTGTTTTAACTGAAAGACCTTAGCAAGATATGAAAAACGGTTAAAAATAAGCTGTTATGACCCAAGGTAAAGTCGCGCAATTATCATGTAAGCATCTTTTAACCTTTAATGCTTCGTAAAGGCTAAATATAGGAAATTCAATGCTTTTATACGTAAAATTTCGATGATAAAGATGGATACAATGAAAGGACCTAGTAACATTCGATTCAAGATTAATGGAGTAATTTCTTATTGATGTGAACGTGTATTATATTCTTCAGCAGGCAAAATGTAGCTGCTTCAGAATATATTTAAAAGATTAGCACTAAATATGTGAAAGGCTTAATAATATTTCCAAAAGAAACAGTTGCTTTCAGAAAGATAAAATCAAACCTTAAACCAAATCCGGATGTTTTTTGTTATAAAAACAAACCAAGGATCTAGCTTTAAAGAGCTCCTGATTTTTTCGATGTTTTGCTAGTAACAATTTTTTAATTGTTTTTTATCAAGAAAGAACAAAATTAATTTTGAAGTTGTGCGTGATTTTTAGATTCAAACTTACTGGCTTGTCTCATGAAATAACTAAAATTAAATAAGTTTTGACAATAATGTTCATGATTTTCGCTTAATGCTAGCCAGGCTATTAATAACAATATAATCCATATTATGACAATATATCTAATAATCAATGCAAATTTATTCAAATATGATAAAACTTTCATAGCATAAATTACATATTCAAGAAATCGGAAACAATATTTCTAATTCAAACTTTTTTTAATGGTTTTACTGGACATGAAATTTGTAAAGATGGTGTTGAACTTTGAAATTGCTAGGATGATAGGCAAAAAAGAAATTTACAAAGTTTCTTAGAATTTTAACACTGTACTAGAAAAGATGCTAAATCATCGAGAGCCATTAGTAATTTTTCTTATAAAGATATCGGTTTTTCTGAAAGAAATATGTTTATCAAAAATCTATCAAATTACATCCATCAATCCAAGTATTTCTTCGGTGGATTTTATACAGCTGTTGTATTCTGTGCCCCAAAGGTAAACAAACGTTATGGAGATAAATTGTTGAACTCTTAATTAAAACTCACAACTGTAGAAATTTTGTCTCTATGGTGACAAAACGGTCTATTGGTTATTTGGTCATATACAGGCTTTGCGTTAAGATTTTTATCTGGGGACACAACGGTTCAGCGGTAAGATACTTGGTCCTCGGTCACAAACCTCGGTCTCATGGCGAGGTGACAAAAAATTGCAGCAGTAAGATACATGTTGAATGGGGAACAGATTGCATTGACCTACTTCGAAGTTGATGAACTCTCATTTTGTTTATGAATGACGACGAACCTGGTGATTTTCTTAAATGGTCTTCTCTACTTTACAGTTTGATTGACAAGCATGTTTTATAACTGAAGTTAAAATTTTGACAAAATAAGAGTTTCAGAAAAATCCTGAAGCTTGGTTTCTATTGAGCTTATGAAACTTTTGCGAAAAAGAGATAATCTCAAAAAATCAGAGATAGAAGATAAATCATTCTCTAAAATGACATATTATAAAAATGTCAGAAACCAAGCAAATTCCCTTAACAGAGATTCTACGAATAGCGAATACGAATAACAACAGTTTTTTCTTAACAAGAAACACCTAATAAATGGCGAATCAGTCATAAACCGGTTTCTCTGGCAATGTCTAACATTCTTTGATAAGATTTTATTCTCTTGTAAACATTTTCTTTGGTAAACAAAAAAATTTGACGATAAGATACTTGTTCTATGGTAAAAAATTAGTAAATTGGTAAAATGCCTGTTTCACTCGTTTGAAGAAGCTTGTTCTGCGGTCAAAACCAATTCGATAGTAAGTTGGCAAAGCGGTAAGCGGTTGGCAAGTTTTGTTCCTCATGTGACAAAGCGGCTCGGCGGTAAAAAATTTGCTGCTTAGTAACTGTGGTATTATATTTTAACAGCACGACTGACATTCAATTCAAAATGAAAGGGTGGGGGTGTTGAGCCCAGGCTCCGCGCAGCCATTGGGCTAGCAGGGGCTATAGCCCCCTCACTTCTTTGTAATAATAGGTTAGAAAACTTTTTTGAAGGTTTTCTCTAACGCAATTTTAGTTGGTTTACTCCTATGTTGTAGCAGTTCTTTGTTAGCTTGGTGTTTTATTACCCTTAAGCTAAATTTATCCATTTTATAGTTATTGATATCTTCTCTGCACCAGGATGTTTATAAAAATTGAGTAGAAATAAGCAAGTACTATCTAAGGGGCGTTTTCCGGCGTTCTAGAAGGCGTGGCCTGATAAATCTTTTGGGCACACCCTTTTCAGCCTCTCCACTTTTAAACTTGTGCGCGGTCACTGGTTGAGCTTTCCAGAGAATAACTCCCCAGCAGTAAAAAATATGTATGTTCAATTGCATTATGATCGCACTAAGCGCGTGAAACTGAGAATAGCAGCTTAGGACAGTCATGTCCTATACACCAAATGCATGTACAGTTTTGCCTATACGGACAGCATCGAGCACATTATGACAGACCGGTATGACCATAACCAAACGCAGACTACTAAACCTCAACCCCCTGCAGCTTTTCTGCGGAGATAAGCTATGGTCAGTGGCACCCCTGACTTTTAGAAAAAGGCATGAAACATATAACATATAATATATAACATGTAATATATAACATGAAATATACCGATGATGACATAGATAAAGACGATATTGTTCTCATTCAGACTCCTAAATGAGATACTTCACATTTTGATGTTTTCTAACATGTTTCATTTTAGCTGGATACACCCGCTAGGGTGTTTAGAGTATTGAAAATAAGTTTAAGCATATATCATTTTCGTTATTGCTAAACTGCAATGAAAGAATTATACTATCAACGAAAATACCTCCATTTCAGGAGCAAATATTTATGACGCGAGTAGAACAATGCCTACTCGAATATAGGCATTTGGTTAAACAGCGGCCTAATACAGCTGCCAGCTGCTTATACAGTTGATACAGCTTATAACATACAGGGGAGCTTACAGAAAAACTACTTGTTGTCTTTTCATTTAAAGTTAAGCCCTTCGGTTACGAGACGGAGTCTATTGATTAAATATTAGAGCCAAATCGCAAGCAGCCTTGCAAAGAAATTTGTGATGCCGCTTTATGAGGGCCAGCTCTTGAAACAACAAAGCAGAGTTAGTAATGAAAGAATACTTATTTTGTTATTGACAAGAGAATAACACTAATGAGCGATAAGTGAGCCGAAATAAGATCATTAATAAGCTAGCATCTTGTGCGCAAAATTACCTTTCAAAGTTTATCTCAAAGCGTTGAAACAATATGATATTTCACCATTTTTAGCTAGAAAGTAATCTAGAAAATAAAGTTTGCGCTGTAAGATATTTTGAAATTCTAATTAATAATGTATAATTCAACGGGATTAACGAGGCTCAAACATTCTAGTGACGGAATCATTTTTCTACCTGCGATAAAATGAAACTTTCCCTTCAAAGTTAGGCTGGCGATAATTTTTGCTATATGTAACTGAGCAGAAGACAGAATCATAAAGTACTTTAAAATATATTCTTGGAACTTAAGATTGTAAATTTTGACTCCTTCAGATGTTCAAAAATGTAAACTTGTGAAGAACTGCTATTTATATGTAGATGTGTACCTAGGAAAATTCTACGAAGTGTGACAGACTTTAGAGTAAAGAAGCCTAATTTTTGAATTGCAAGCATGGTTCTTCACGTCCGAAAAATTTGTTGGAGAGTTCTCACAAGAGAATTACCAACGAATGAGATTGTGAATTCAAGAAGAAAGAAGCTGTGTTTCATTTAGCTTTAAAAACATGAGAGATAGTGTTCGACCTTTTCTTGAAAACCATATTTTTTGCAAAGATTTTAAAGGTCTATGTGTTGTAACGGACTTTTTTCGTGTGATATGATAAAACGAACTTGAAAATCATATTATGAGTGCAAATAGCTCTTAACAGCAAAAACATAGTTGTTTTTGCAGTTTAAAAGTTATGGCTTGGAAAATAGATTTGTTTAAAAAATAACCATAAATCAACTATTGTAGGAGAAAAACACTCTGAAATTTGGTTAATCTTCATAACAATTGTGAGAATCTATTTAGTGTCATTGACACTTCAATTTTTAAAATCAAGTTATTCTTAAAATCATTTGTCACAAACATGTATTAGTTAGCCACAAAAGTATTAGTCAAAAGCAATTTTGAATGTTACAAAAATCTTAGAGAATATAGTCTCTTTCTCAAACGCAAGTGACCGTGTACATGCTATGCACGTGATCAAATCAAAAGATTGACTCTGGATAAACCAAAATTACTGGCTATTTACAGACTATTTACAATTCCATTATCTATACTATGTACATCGTTTGCCTACTTTGAGATGCCTATTTTAATAGCCCGCCCTTAGAAATACTATGAGCCTCCCTTATATACATGCAAAGACCCCATAATTAAAGTGAAGTGGAAGCTCTCTTGCCAAAACTCATAGCTAAGATATTTCATTCCCAGGACGCAGCCAACTTAACTAGACGGGTACATTGGCAAATAGGGCACCAGCATAAGGAGTTTTGCATCAATTGCTCCATAATAACGGGTTCCGGTGGCACCAAGCTGATCGCAGTCGCATAGGCCGCCGGTGATCTAGAATAGACTCCGTTATCACAACAAAATTCTGAGGCAGCCATCGTTTACCTTAGCGAACCTGAAGAAAGATGAGAGGAAAGATGCTCAACAATCAGAGAATTCTGAATCCTATTTCTAGTTAATTTGTTTTTAGCTAATAAAAATCCAGTATGAACTTTAACGAAATAATGAATTCTATCATTATTCGAGAAAAGATTTTTAAAGTATGCATTCAAGTCATACTACCTAAATCCATTGGCCTTGAGGTAATTCATGACCGAATTCTTTACCCTTGGGACCTTGCCTCTGCTGTGGGAGCCACGCCCAGTTATAATGTCAATGTATCGCATTTTACCTGAAAATAACAGTCTTTTATATGTTAGCGAAGAGATAAAGGACCAAAATACCGACAGATCTTCACTTCGTTGCATTTATAAAAAACATAAATGTTTATGCAAAGGGGACTTGACATAGTCAGAGAAAGCTCTTAGCAGAGATCTTAGAACTATTCTTTGCAAAATTGCATCGGCATAAGGACTTTGCAAATCAAACATCAAGTGACTCACAATAACAAAACACTGTCTAAAAAGTTCCAAAACTGCTTACAACCAGTGAACATAGATTTAAATATATCACCAGACAAAACCAAAGTACAAAATAAAGAAATCCAATAGAAAGTGAAACTTTTACTGTGTTTGAAATCAAAACTACAAAATCCCAACATGCTAACGCTTAATTATTGGTATTCTGTGAATTTTCGATATTTCATTATTTTGTTAGTTTTCTGGTTTTGCTAACATTTTTAATTCTAAGTGGCCTAAACTAAATAAGCACTGCTCCATTTTGGCGGCACAGGATATGAATTTTCATCATTTTCATCATCACCTGTATGGTCGTGTACTATGAAATAATTTGAATTGAACTGAACTGAATTGAATTGAATACAGCTATACGTTTAAGAAAACTCCTTTTTATAAAGAATTGCAATAGCAAGCAGCCTGATTTTACAAAGGCCCTAAGAGCTATCGAATGAAAACAACGCAAAGCCTCATTTACAACAACAATACATTTTTATTCCATTTTCTGTTGGATTTCAAAATACAAAAAGTTTAAAAAAATCCTTCAAAATGATAAATTTAGAAAGAGTATTGATTAAAGATTTTCGAAATCAAGCAAGGAGTTGAATAAAATAAAATTAAAGAAAACATCTATAAAAGCGTAAAAAATAGCGATACGTTGCATTGCTTGGGACAATGTTTCTTCCAGCATTTCCACGGCCTCATCGCAGTGCAAGCCATGCAGGTCAATCGAAGTTGGATCAGTCAGGGTTGTATTTCTACAATGTTGAACAAAACATATGAAAACCAACCACGTAGGATGAGGTTACTTACAAATCAGAAGCTTGCATTCGACCTTGTAAATATGTACATGAACATATTAAAATTGAAATGTACTATGAGGTGTATGGAGTGTTGATATATCAAACCTCAAAAGAAAATCAAGGAGGGCAGTGGCGGAGCCAAAGGTCCTGCTTGTCCTGATTGATTCCCTTTATGAAATCATTATACGCCTGATTCAAAGGCATTTCTTGTCTTATTCAACACTTGTACTTCGTGGTTGTGCCCTTTTTCAATTTTGAGACACAGGGTGACTGGAATGGAATTTCGAGTATCCCATTCGTAAGTTGATATCGTCGAAAAATTAGCCCTATGGGCAGTCCTGCCCAATACTCGTAGGCAGGACTAAACCCCATGTTTGGTCCTGCCCAACAATGGGCAAACGCCTCGTAGCCCTGTTTTTGGTCCTGCCTCACAATAGAAGAAAACAATGGCACTCCTGCCCTTCAGAAATGGCAGGACCTCAGGTCTTGCTCATTCATGAGGGCAGGACCTAGACTTTTGGAGCCCTATGTTTCTGTATAATTTGTTGATTTTCTGTGCCGTGCGTGGTCACAAAGAATATTCACTCAGGCCATAGTCAAGCTTTCCTTAGGAAAAATAACTATTTTGATATCATGGATCAAACTAACTCTAACGAAGACATCATGATTCTGCTGCTGAAGAAGTTCTTGCAGCTAGAAGCTTCGGGCAGGAAAGGCCTACACTGTCGTCACTTGATTAATACAAGAATCGATCGTTTCAAGACGAGTGGTACTTATGGAATCAAATTGTTTAGAGCCGTTCTGTTGATTCCATTTACTGTTCTAAAAAAGCAACACTATAACTCTTATGACGACGCAACGTGATCATACACCACATAAATGGGAGTTTCCTCTAACGAACCAGTATCAGCAAATGGCTATTATTTCGGGTCATTATAGACAGCAACCATTCGAAGTGACTTCAAAGCTACCAAAGAATAATAACATGTGAACAGTACCACCTTTGATTGTACAGGATGAGAAAGACAGATAGATGGATTAATAATGTCAATACACCATGTACGGAGTTCTTTATTGAGTTAATAATGAATGGTTTGATGAATACAAAAGCTCTCTAGAATTGGAGGATTTCTCTTATGAATCCTTGCTCAGATTTGAAATTACCTGTTAAATAAATCCTTCAAACGAGCCTTTGGACCTTTAAGTATCATCATGACGCTATCAAAGGGTGACTGGGACAATACATTTGTTGTTAGGTTTTTTGTACAATAAAGATACGGTACTCACTTCTTTTCAAAGATCAAAGCAGCAGCTCTACCATTGGCCTCCTTCATTAAATCTGCCTGCTTGCGAGCCTGCAAAAGTAAGATTGTCTCTATATAGAATGAGTGCAAACACTTATTGAATAGCTCAGGCTGGCTGTCATTTGAAATACAGGAAAACTCAAAGAGCGAGAAATCGACATAGCCCCCTTAACTGATGCAAAGCTAGAAGAATCTTGTATGCATTAGTGTTAACTGCAATCTCTTCCAGGGGGATAATTCGAAGATATACGGAAAATGGATTATACTGTTGCAAGGAGTTTGCTTCAAAGAAAAGTCGCAGTTGTAATACAAACCAAATCAAAAGCAAGCAGCGAATATAGCTACCTCGCCTGCGCAGTAGGACCAAACGTGCACTTGCTTATTTTGATAAGCTTGTGCGGCCTTGCGAAGCCATTCCTTCCTGATAGCTGCGTGGGCTTGCGCCTCCGCACGATAATCTGCGTAAGATGTCCCACTCAATGACTGGAAATTATCATCGTCCGCAACAGTAGTAAGATCCACATAGTTTGTGTTCTTTCCTTGCACTACCGTCCACTTATCGTCTGCAACAGGGTCAGGTGAAGCAACGCGCCCTTTCTCTAACATTGGTTCAGATTCAGGTTTAAGTCTTATAACTGTGTCTTTTCCTACCATTGTTCTAACTGGTACAAACCCTGTCCTAGTTTCTTCAGGGGGCCTGGGTGGCTCTGCTTTTCTTTCGCTACCACTCGCCTTTTTATTCTGTTCTTGATAATTCAAAGAAGCCTTAACGGCTTGGATTGCCGCCTCGACGTCATTGCTAGAAGATGAAAAATTGAACAGAATTTTCCTGGCTCTTTGCCAGTTTGAAAATCTGGGATTCAAGCAGCTTCTATGCAGACTAAAGAAAACTATCAAATGCTCGAAAAGAAGAGAATAGGAAAAAGCGAAATAAATACAACAGGACAACAGTTTTTAGTGGAATTCAATGAAGTCTTGATACGAATAGAATGCAAGTCACTTTTTGATTTTCAAATCATTAATTGATTTAAACATCCACACAGAAGCTTTTTTAAAAGTATTCTTCACGAATACCAGAAGTAGGGGAAAATGAGGAAAATGGAGCAAAGCGGAAATAGATACAATAGTTTACCCCATGGCTTTATAGATATTGTCCAGGACGTCTTTTTCCACTGTCGGGAATAGAGTGTACAGTCTGTTTTCCGAGCGCTCAAAACTAGAGTCCCAAATTGGCTTACGCGGCTCCTTAGAAGAGACTTAATTTCAGATGGAATGTTGATAAGTGAGAAAATAAACAAATAAATGCTGCAATGATACATTTAAAGCTAAATAGGAGGAGGACACTCCTTGCTGCCTCAGTAATGAAAAGCAATTTTCACAACTCGTTTTATCATCATCATATTGTTAGTGATAATTGTAAAAATACTAGTATACTCAGAAAACTACCATTTCCGTGAAATGTAGAATAACTTAATAAGTTGTAAAATTTATTTTGCATTATTAGTTATCGTTGAAAAATAAATTATTAGTTATTAGTTAAACCCTATTAACAATAAAATGTACAACGAAATGAAAGTACGTCATGTCTTCAAAAGAAGAATCATGTTATAGCAAAGGTGGTGCAAAAATAAAAAAGTGGCTTTGATAAAAGTTAACATTAAAGATTTCCCTCTGACATTCGTCAGGGTATATAACTTCCGGAAAGCATATTTCTTAGCTTATATTTGCAGTCAATATTCTGATGTTTTTTACTCTGAAGAATGTCACAAGAAAAGCTCAAGTATGTTTTAAAATGTTTGCTTGGTTCACAGGCATTATAAAAAAAGTCATATTCAAATGATATTAAAAAACAATGAGTACCCGGCTTTCTGTATTCAATATTACAAAATTTGGCCACGTATGATGCAAAAATTTTACAAATTGTTATTATTCGGCAAATAATGTCACACCTTTTCATCTCTTTGAATTTTGTCTAAATTTTGGAATTGGATTTCTTGGGATTACAATAGATGGGGATGAAGATCAAATGTGAATAATCAGAGTTGCCAAGAAAACAAGGTAACAGAAAGATCTTACCTGAAGTTTATGATCAATCGTTATTCCTGGAATGAGATAATAAAAATGCTTAAATAAAAATAAAGAATATCGAGGGATACATATATTAAATTCTTCAAATTCTAACTTTCAAAGCTAAATAGGTTGAAATAATCTATAAAGTGAAAAAACCAACTTTGTCACCTGCGTTTGAAAACAAGAAAATAAATTCTAAAAGTGTGTTCCTTCAATTTTTTTGACAATCCTTCTCGAACTTTCCTGGTGCCCTAGCCTTCTCAATTTCAACCTATTTCCGTTACAAATCTATAAACTATTCCGTTACATATCGTTCAAACTTACTTTGACCATTTTATAAAATTGGGGCATCACAAAATATGAGTTAAACGAATGAAGGATGAAAAGAGGCCGATCTACGGTTCAAAATAAACAAAAACAAACAAAAAAGGCAGTTACCTGGAGGTTTTGATATGGCCCATGGACTGAAAGACCCTTTTAGTCGTTCCCTATCTTCATTCCGTGCTTCTTCAAGCACGCTTGGCACCTTTTCAGAACTGCAAGGCCTTTTCGGGCGTTGATGTACGGCCTCCTCTATCCTAAGATGCTTTCCTTCATCTGTGAAATAAAAGTAGAAAAAAATCTAGATTGCTAATCAGGAACGCAGGAGTTGAACTTTTAGGCAAATGAAGTCATAATATTCCTAAAAATTCCGAAAAAGTAGCAAAATCGGTTCTCTAGGGTGAGAGGCTGTAGGTCCACATGCACCCAAGCCACTTCGCCCATGTTAGCAATGTAACTTCAACTGCGAAAAAGTTTGACAGGAAAAAATCGAACCCTATACTTTCCTTGCTCTAGGAGTTTTTCGATTTATGCAAAGGGCTTAAGTAAGGTCATTAGAATTATTCCTTATGCGTCAAGAAAAACATTGTTATATCCAAATCTGATGAAGGCCGTCAGATGCTTTCAATGCCAAATAAAAAGTGTAAACTTCCTTATACTAATAAAGGCCTAGACTGTTATATCCTTATATAGGCAATTCTTGAGTATTTGGTTTCCAGTCATTGTTTCTGTGATGTTTTCTCGTCAAGCAGTCTAAGAAATATAGGCCTAAACCTTACCATTTATGGTTTCATTTTCTAATCTTTTCCGTTTAGCCTGCAACAAAATAATCGAAAAACAAGTTTTGCATAGGTAGGAAATTTCAAATGATATAAATCATATAAATACAAAACCAAAATCGACTTGATACCTTATAGCAAAAATTTACAAATTTTTGAAATAGCGAGGATTTGAAATATCATACCAGCGGTTATATCAGATTTTAAAAGTTATCTGATTTATACCTTGCAATGACGCTGCCACTGTTGATAAATTTGATTAGCAAATTTGGCATCCACAGGAAAGTCGAAATCATCGTCCTCAAATATATCTAAAAAGGCATTGAACATTTCAATAGAATTAAATTTTGTTAATGATAAAGAAGAATTAAGTATTATTGATTAAAATAAATGCTGATGTGTCTTCTATTCAAAAGGTCTATCTATTTGCCTTCAACAACTAGTTTGCACAACTCTAGATATATTCAAAACAAAAGTTTTGTTTGGTTGACATAGACTTGATTTCATGTGGGTATTCCTGATTTATAACAACATCCTCCATAATTTTTGTACTAAACAACTATGCGAGCTCCCCTAGATTAATTCTCAGCGATATGGAATAAATTTCCAATCCTTTAGAGGGAGTCTATTGCTCAAAGTTTTCGTTCACTGGTATTTTGAGACAATGACTTGACGAGATTTCATGTGTTATACGACAAATTATATTTAGGAAACTTGGTACCTTTATTGTTTAAAAACCATAATTAAAAAGACATTTACACGTTCATAACAAATTTTTAGAATTTTTGCCGCCCTTCGGCAGCTTTCTCAATGAGAATACTGATATTGTGGGATGCCCTTAGTGATGACTTAAAATTAAGAACGTCCCTTGTGAAAATCCGTGAAATCAGCTAGGAGTCAACCTTAGTTTCAATAAAGAGGAGGACAATAGCCTATTGTTGTAATCAATGGAAGGTCACTAAGGCTGGGTGGGCAACTGCCCCCCCCCCCCTAGTTAGTATTATAAACAAGGCCCCGTCTAGGCTAGTATAAAAGGCTGGATGATTAAAGGCAGCATTTGGAATGGATGTCAACGTGGTACATTTGCACTTAATACCTGTTCCAGTTAACTCAACATCTTCTTTCCTTTTCTGCATATGCATATTGTAAATAATTGGTATAAAATTAGCTAATCTTTAACTAGAAACAAAACCCAAACTGAAAAAGGTTTTACCATTATTATTATATCTAAGAAGGGATGTCTCTTGCATCTCACTGTGACATAATTTAACTCTGAACGCCGCAAAGAGCTTTACAACTCTATTTGTCAAATTCAATGTTGAATAAGTAAATCATTTCACTATACCAATGACAATTATACCGCAGAATAAGCGAACACTGGTCCGGTTTGCATTGTAATTTTTTAGCGAAACCAGTATTTCCTAAGTCTGACCTAGACTGCACATTAGTCATTTAAAATTTTGATTTATTTCTAAAATTATTTATTAGGCAATCGCTGATATTTTTCAAAAAAACTCCCAGTTAACAGAGTGTATAGTTTTTAATTACATTCACAGTGACTGATTTTTAAAATGCAATAAAAAATGGAGATATATTGTTCATCTTCAATTTAATTGATAATCCCGTTAGGAAAGAAAAGTAATTCCACAATGACTGAGCTTTGCCTATTGCTCCAACGTCAGTCGGAATTTGATTTCTGGGGCCTTTTCAGTCCATTAAACCCCAGTATCTAATTTACCATAATACAATACAAAGTTAACATTCTAGAATATAAAATTCAATTATATTAAAGGTCAGATATACCTCCTTCCCCCAGACGTCTCTTCATCTCAATCACAAATGTTTTGTCGAGACAAATAGCAAAGTTGCCAACTTTCTGAGCGGAGTCGACCTGGGGTTTAACATGCAAGAAAACTGGACCTCCTTTTGTTTGCTCAGACACATCTTCTTCAAACTCTACTTTCTCTTTGTCATCAATAAAACTTTTATTAATGCTTTGCAGACGGTCAAAAGCACTCATTTTTACGAGTGGCTGCTCCATAATTTCGTTACAAGTTCGTTGGATATCTCCATCGAACCTCATGAAGACAGACTTTAGAACGTCATTTTCATAATCTGGAAAGCATTCAAGAAGAAAGTTAAGATCAGTCTCGTTCATGACAGAGGGTGGTAGGCCAGCTTTTGGGCTGTTATCTCTGGATTCTGGTTTCTCATTTCTAGACCGAACAATAGGATTTTCAGTCCTTGAGTTTTTAGCTCCATACTTTGATTGTTGAACTAATGGGGAACTTTCACGTTGTAATCTTGACATGCCAATTTCAAAATCCTTATCATCGTATTCCGCTAGCTTATCGCCCTTTGAATTCATACTTGTGTACGCTAAGTCAAGTTCAGCATCGAAATTATCGTCAATGACCATCTCAGAAGTAACAACAGGAAAATCTTCACTTCTACGTGGCAACAAGGATGGATTGATTTCATACTGTGGTTTTCCACGAGTTTCTGTCTCTTGCGTCGCTATTGAGGACACCCTCAAGTCGTTCTCCAATTGATGGTCCATTACGTTTGAAAATTCATCTAACAGAGCATTTTTCGAATATGGAGCTGCTACCCTTGAATCAAATGAAGATACAGCTTTCGTTTCCTAGCAAAATAAATTCAATATGGGCTCACACATCAGATTTTTGCTAATAACTTATTGTGAACAGTTAGGCTTAGAAAAATCAACCATCTCATGGGAATTAAGGATCGGTTGATTGAAGATAAAAGAGTCAAATACAGAGCTAGTTATTAGAAAAAGATATTAGACAGCTTCGAAACCGTCAAAAATGAAAGCGCTAATCTCCTCAATTTACTTGCTGATAATTCCTTTCACACTAATGTCTTAATCACCTAATTTCTTCAAAATATTCCAACTTCATATAGCTATTTGTGTCGTGACTTGTAAGAGATTGTAGCAATACAAGCGTTGATTTTCAGGGGAAAAGTAAACGAACAGAAGAAACAAAAATGTCAAAATGGAGTGCGAAAATTTGATGGCCTAGAACTAAAGATTTTCGGCTGTAATTTTACCCTATCTTCAATTCTTGGGAGCAATGGGAGATATCTGAACAAGGCTTGAGAAATCAACTTAATGAAAAACCGTCTAAACCCAGTAAACTAGATATCGACCCTACCCTTATGCCAAGTGAAAACCTAAACTGGCATATGCATACAGGTGCTTGTCCGTTAAAGCATTTCAACGCAAAGTATACTTTGATTGCGCCAAAAATGTAAATAATTGTTTCTTTTAAAGCTTAACATTGCGTCCATACCAGCGTCCTTCTGCCTCTTTCGGAAAGATGAATTTGCTTTTCGAACGGCCGAACTGCCTGGGGCTCGGCTTTGTCTGAAGCTAGTACTTTTTCTACAGTGACGTCTTTTTCAAACCGATCCAGCATTTTCTGCAGAGTCCCTTTTGGAACACCGTGAGTGTTTCTCCTATTAGCAAAGTTAGGAAGAAAAGGGATAAGGCAAAGCTTCTGTTTCTCCTATTAGCAAAGGCGAAACAAGGTTATTTTCAAGAAGTGTAAAACTAAACATGGGAAAAAGGATGAAAACCAATTGAGAACTGAAAAATGAAAGATCAAACTGAAAGGGTTCAAAGTGGCAATAAGGTAATATTCAATCAATTGCTGACAGAATGTATCAATTATGTCTTGGCTATTACCTAGATCGAATCAGATATCGAAAGTTAAATCATTATTATTGATATGCACTGTCAAAATTATCTGCAAAATACTACTTCACTAAGATAGGGTCAACATAATTGCGCAAATGAAATAGACTAGACTTTCACCCAACCAACCCTACACATTAAGAAAATGATACAAAAACACAATAGGATACTAGTTCACTGATTTACTTAATGAATTTATTATAATTATTTGAATCAAACCTTTCAAGTTCATTGATATTCCAGGCCCATGGAGTTTGTGGCATCAGAAATTCGACGTTATACCCATGGTTTAACGCCTATGAAAAGAAAAAAGGAAAAAATTTAATGTTAAAAGAATTAGCTTAAATCATATTAATGTGTTTAGCATCATGTTTCTCTAAAGAACCCCCCTTCCTATGTTGCTAGAATATAGTCAACTGGCTTTTCTAATGTTCAGATTTTTACTCTTCTGCTGTTGCACTCTGCCTAAACATTAAAGATATATTATCCCCAACATATCACAGCATTTAGCATTTTTAACAAGGTTCATTTTTAAACATATCTGTTCATCATTTTTCAAAAGCACAGCATGCAACAGAGGTCCAAAGAAAAAAGTTAAGATATTGACAGCATCATAAAATAAGGCTAATTAAAACAAACTGTAGTGTTCCAACTAAAATAGCATATGATTGAGTTTTTCCTTATTCTAATGAACTTCAAAGCAGAAGAAACTCACAGCCAAGACATATGGTTTCATCTCCCAGCTACGAGTGTTAGTGTTGTCAATATAAATGTTATTGACATCTTCCCTTCGCATTGCTGATCTTGCTGAGACAAAATAATCAGAATTTCTGCTTATGAACTTTGAATATCAGAATTTCTGCTTGGAGTGCTTTAAGCAAATAAATAATCAATACAAGAGACAAATTATGAATTGGAAATCAACATTTATCTAAGGCTTGAAAACAGTTTTCTAAGATGAACTGTTTAACGGTAAGTTCTGCAAAATTTAAATAAAATTGAAGCTTACATTTTGCAGAAAAAGTTGCATTAGGCATGGCATCTCCATGCAGTTTTACAGTAATTGAAAGCTTCTTTGCTTGTTCCTCAAGCTACATAATTAGTTTTGCATCAAAGATAATTGATGTGCACAATTTATCCTTCTATTTATCTGATTTAGCCATGCATGTGCCTTCCAGATCCCTATATTCTACACATCCCATGAAGCAAAACTAGAAAGGCAACATTAAAAATGTGCATTAAAGAGGAAGTGACTGACAATAGTTACCACATGCAAGGTTCCAATCATGGGCATCTTGAAGCTGGTCTCCTCTAAATTCGAATCTTCAGAAAAAAACAAGAGACACATTATAAAACCAGCAACTGAAATTATTGGATTCATTGAGGGCAACTGCTGCGATTTGAAATAATTTTACCTCTTAAAAAATTTACCCCTAAAATTTGCTATTTTAACAACAGAAATACAAATGATAAGGCTAATAAAACAAGCAACTAAGAAAATCACTCAAGGGGAATTTTGGCACAAGTGACAGAAATTATCAAAAAGTGTAAAGACAACAGAATTTTAAAGACAACTAATAGATAGTGCGGGAAAATAACCAACCTGAGCGAGGCTCAAACTCACGACCCCGGACTTTGTACGTCAAGTGCTCTGCCACTGAGCTACGGGGTCGTGCTTTCAAGCCATCACCCAAGGCCGAGTAATTCCCGTACTGCCCTTCTCTTTTACCGATTACACAGAGGAGCCATCGCAGCTCCATCACAAAGTGCAGAGCAAAACATTGTATGGGACTGGTTTAAACAAATAAGAGCTGTGTGGACTTAGTCTATATGTTCCTGGGGGCTTTTTGTAGTCTCTTTACTTTCTTATAGTTAGCAGAGTGATTTCCCTTGCAAACACAATAAAGCAGACAGTACACCACCCTTGTGGGAAATTCATAAAGAAAAAGCCTTTTGTCATAAATGCATTTTGTCATTAAATTTATTCATGAATTGCAGAAACTTTTAAAAGACATACCCTTTTTCAGCTTTGAAGAAGTTATCTGTTGATAGAATGGTATCTCCATATTGCTTCAGTTGACTTGGGAATAAAAGAATTTGCTTTTATGAAAAATCTGAAAATGTGTTATTTTAGAAGCTACACTTCAGAAGCTGACATGTAACTGAGTACAGTGTCAACATGACCAACAAAAACTGATGCAGAAGATTTAAGGTGTAAATGATGTATAATAACTTTATACATACTTTGCTAAATAGGATTTTCCACTGCCTGGAAGTCCCCTTAGGATGAACATGGTTTTCTGTTTATTTCTAGGAGCTTCTTCCATTTCAGTGTCAGAAGGAAAACCCTTGGCAGTTGATTCAATAATCTTTACATCGCTGCTGTCTTCTGGCATCAAACACATGCTTGACAAGGCCTTTTTAGCATCTTCAACTTTAAAAAAGAAATATTAGATTAAACAATCTATTCACGGTACAAAATTTGAAAATGGCTTTGAAAAAAGCAAACATTCTGGGCCATAGAAAAGCTTTACGTTTGATACTCTTCAGAGCACAAAACATCAGAACATAGATCAAAACACTACACCAGTTGTGGATCAAAATAGGCAAATCAGAAACACGGGAACATGACTGTTGAGGTTGCCTAATCAGTGCTACTTGCCTATGGAAAATGTTACCAATGGGGTCCTAAGGTGAAGACGAACTTCTTCTGTCTACACAATAAGCACTTTTTATGTTGATGTAGATAGATTCCAAAACTGCTAGATGGCTCTACTAATAATCCAAAACATGTTGCCATTATAGTTTTTTGCAGTAAATGGTACTTCAGTAAATGCTGCCCAATAGCGGAATCCCGTGTTTTAGTTTATTTTGAAAATTTTATCTCGTTACATTGGATTCTCGTCTTCGTATTGCTTTGTTCCTGAATATCTTTCGTATCACATCATTCTTCCCACATAAAAACAGCTATGGGGAATCCAAAAAGCCCTTTAAAACAACCTCGGCACATAGCTTTAAACTCAAGAATGAATCCTTGATAACGTTTTAACGAAACTGAGCAGTAAAAAGTATGAACAATTATTGTGCGTCAAATTCTGCAATCAAATTAGGCCTAGCCTAGGGAAGTTACCTTGATCGTTACAGCCACCGAATACCATGTCGATAACAGCTGTTTCGATCTTGCCTTCAAAGAGAGCATAAAGCTCCTTTTTTTGTTCCCATCGGTGCATCTCTCTCGAAGCCATTCTATCTTCTCTAATTTCTTTAAAACTTTTTAGAGGCAACGGTGCCTCAAAACTTTCAACCAACCGTACCTCGAATTTTTCGCGCTGCTGCAACCATTTCCCGAAACATTGGAAACTCACGCTCCTCCGCAGTATTCACTTATCATCTGATGCAATGGTTCCGGGAAAAGCAGAAGGAACTAACCTTTCAAACATAAGGTAATCTTCACAGCGCACAATCCAAAAAATTTATACTTCATTTGTAAATGTTTACCTTCATTGCGTAACACATCTGAATGTTACGATTGTAAAGTGAAGTTGCAATGAGCTCCTGCCCACAGTCCCAGTTGCCCGGCCCCTATTTCGAATGGCGTGCCCTTTCCTCCCCTCAGCTCACTTTAATTTTTAATTTTGCAAAACGAATACCCCTTCAGCTAGTTCTAATAATACAATATATAAACTGCTAGCAATTAGAATACAAGTTCTATTGATTGATAGTCTACATACAGCTTATGAATAAAATATGAAATATCAAAATTCCTCTCCGCTTTCCCTCAGCAGCCCTCGCTGTTCATATATGTATATGACTGATTTATTACAATAGTGCAAAAACACTAATTCAGACTAACATGAAGCAATTTCAAGGATTGCATCAGATCTTGAATTCTTTTGAATTTCGGGCTACTTTGATTTCAACTAAAAGTGAGTTCCGGATTTTCCACCCTTGGAAATTGAGTGATCTGATTCCATAATTTGTAGTTCTAGCCTTCGGCATTGTAAGGGGACTTTGTACAGTTTGCAGCTCGTTAGTTTTGGTGAAAAATAGTCCTTCATAAAAATAGAATTTAGATTATTGAGAGCTTCTTATACTTTAAGTGCTAAGATTTTGAATATGGACTGTAGTTTTCTTTTAGTTGGCGATTGGATCCATTTAGTGTAACTCTTGTTTCGTCGTGATGAATCGACGTTTTTTACAAACTCAGGTTCGACAGAGACAAGACAAACATAATCGATCATAGCGATAAATCTCACTCAAAAGTAACTACATGACTTCGATTTGAAGGTTGTAAAGGAATAATCTAATAATCTGAATATTGGGATTCACATTACTCACTTGAGCAATCGCAATAACAGCTAATTCTGTTCAAACACAGGGATACCAAATAAACTTAGATTGAAGGTCACGGCCCTACATTAGCAGAGTGAATATTCAGAATACGCGAGTCACAACGTTCTCTCGTTTATTTTCTCTAGTTTATCCTTGATTCCTTTGCTACATAACATCCAAAGGTTGCTCCTTTGCTTTTTGCTATAGCAAATTTAAGTGCTTGGCTGTTTTTTTATAGATTCTATCGATGTGAGTGTCAAATTTCAGATTTTCGTTAATCTCAACACCAAGTAAAGAAGCTACTTTTACCGTGAACTCGTAATTTCGCTGTCATTTTGTTTAGTGTTCAAGATTCAGCTCAAATAATATGATAAAAATACACGATAAAAGTTTTGGGCGTTGTACTCGAGAGAGCCTGACCAGGATTGCAAATGGAAAAAAGTGAAGGATATAGTCGTAAATCTAAGATGCCAAGTATCTATTATCTTGTTACAGTATTCTAATCAGAATTCATGATTTACCCGATAGATCCTATTGATGGAGGGATCCTTGTAATTTTCAGATCTTGCAGGGGTGTAGCAGAGACTAGACTTTAGTTCAAATAATGAGTTGTGCGTCATTTGGTGATGTTTATTTGTTTATTTGTTTATGATGTTTATTTGGCTCATCGATGTTTGCTTGTGGATCTATAGTTTTATGACGTAAAAACAAAATTAGAATTAGTTCTCCTACCTCTTGTATAAAGAACACTAAGTAAGATAAGTATAAATTGTGATTTATCCTATGAAACATAAACCAAATCCGACAGGTTGATCTTGGGGGTGCATTCTTACCCTCTACCACTTACTACAACACCCACGCTGTTGCATCACATCCTGAATTCAATTTTAATGAAAATTTTCTTTCAAATTCTAAAGTGACACATCTAAAGTTAAAAACTTATATATATCACAAATATCACAAACGTCTTACAAAATATCACAACTAGCATATCACAAAAGCCAGCACGCAAAGCGATTGGCTTGTTTGCCTATGTTGCTTAAAGGCTGACTAGCCAACCTTTACGCAATTCCAACATTAGATTTATGTACAAAAGCTAGATTTCTGCACCCATTGCTCCGATGACTATAAGTGTGTTTAGGGTGCCTTTAGCGAGGATATTTTAATTGGTCTACTAATATGAAATCAATTTTACTTGTTTGTTTAAGCTAGGTAAATCCATATTTGACATAAAGGTTGTTGAATCAGCTAGGCCAGCTGTCTCAACTCACTGGTGACGCAGCCCATAGCCTAGTTAAATATCAACTCTCTGCTTGGAATGAAAATTCTCAAAGACTTTTCTAGACCATTTTAGAAACGTAGACATGGGAGTAAGATTGGTCTTTGCTGTTCTTTTGGGAGTGACTTTCCAGCTCACTCATGGGCAAGGTAGGAGCATAAGAAAAATTCTTCATTTTGACAACACTTCACCTTTATGTACTTGAGGTTTGCAAATTAGCATTACAGTGTACTACAGCATCAGCTCCAGTATCTAAGAAAAAACCTCTGTCACACGATGTTGGAATGCCATAAATGGTTGCCTATTTTGTTATAAATCTCTAAGGTCTTGTTGTGCTTTTATTTGTTACAACTGATCCTGTTATGTTGAACTTTTGGATCCAGTGAGGACCGTGTAGAGCCCTTTTTGGTGACTTTGATACTCGGCTTTTTGAAGTTTTCGATTGAAATTTGAAAAGACTGTCAAAATGCAACTTTTTCATGCTATTTGCATGAACTGTTGATATACACAATAAGGACCAATAAGATGTGAAATTTTCATATGGAACGTTATTTGCTTGAGATTAATCTAATTGGAGTTTGATTTTTTATCCATCTTGAAGTTAGAAAAGAAAGATTTTCTTGGAATACAATCGGTGGAAAAAAAACCTATTTTAAATTTCCAATTTTAAAACGCAAATTTAATTTTCTACTATAACAGATAGGATATCAAGCATCCAAAAATAAAATAAGGACATCTAGAATACCGAAGATAAAATGGACTGATTATACTTCTAAAAAGACTGCAATTTTCATTAGAATGCATAAAAGTTACAAAAAAGTCTAAAAGGAGCACAGTCTTCAAAAATTAACATTTTGATTACAGAATTGAATTAAATTTTGACCTAACATCTAATCCATTATATGACGTTCAAACACAGTTATTTACAGCTCAAACAAATAAAGGTTATTAAAAAGCAATTTAATGATAGAACAAGAAAAAAACTTTGAAGGTCTAAAAGGGTACAATATTTTCCAAGATATCGTGTGTATTCAATTTTGCTGAATTCATAAATGCATCTCAAAAAGACGCTGTAAAATAGTAGAGCTTTTTTGTGCAAGTTCTTTGTACTGCTTGATATATTTCTATTCGAAAACCTCTATGTTGAGTATGAGTTGCATCCTAAAAATAAGTTTGTCACGTCGACCAAGTATGTTTCTTCATCTGTGGATCGGAGAGACAGACAGCCTGTTAATGTGAGGTGGGATATCTAACACAGGTGACATCCAGCCCGCAAAGTGATTTCTATGTAGAACCGAGACTGTGTTCACATGAGGTAGCAACTCAGCCGAGTAGGGGTGGTAGGGCACTTCCATAGTAAAGGTATCCTTGAAATTTACCGTGCGTAAGGGTGTGCTTTTTCGGGCATCTCGTCTAGCCAAGGGTATCGCAATTTTTGTCAAACCGAGGTCTAGCCAAGGAGGCTATCATATTTGACAATTTGGGTCTATGGAACGGCCTTTAAGGTAAGGGATTTCTTCCCGACAACTCATATTTTGTTGATAATAAACTAGTAAATGAAACAAATCGACCCTTGACTTTCCGATCCCAAACCAACAATTTTGAGCTATCTGGGGCATCATTTTTCAATATTAGAATCTGACAAGGGTGTTCTTTTCTATAGAAATTTGTCTAGCAAAGGGTACCTTTTTATAAAATATTTGTTTAGCCAGCGTGAATGTCCGTCCTAACAGCAGAACCCATCCAAAAATCGACCCCCCTTGCTGCCACGAAGCGACCCCTCTTGCTGCCACGAAGTGACCCTCCAAGAAGCGACCCCCCTTGCTGCCACGAAGTAACCGTTTCCCTTTATTCGTCATAATTATAAGGAAAATATTTCAAAACGGCATTGCTTCTCTACAACAACAAAATGGAATGCATTTCACTGTAGTAGAATCCTAACTTATATCACGGGGATTTAAAGTAAAAGTAGCTTCGCAGAATAAAATTTCTTTCAGTTACAATAAAAGCAGTATTTGACTAAGAAAATTTTATGAAAAATTATCTTGTAGTTTGCAATAGTCCCATTGGCATTGGCGATCCAAGCATTATAGCAGACAGTGCCTTCTCTGCTTCTTCAAACGATGGGTAAGTTTTTCTGCTCAAGGGCACTATGTCCGGTCAGTCAATCGTTCAGATTTAACTATAGGCTTTGCAGTGTGTTTATAATCAAGAAAACATTAGGAATTAGCCGATTGGATATGTAACGATAGGTCTATTGTGTATTCCAACAAATAGGAAACTTAAATGGCCAACAAAATGCGTCGGGACATAGTACCTTTAAAGTTCTACTTTTCGAATCCATCAAAGATAGAGCCAGACAGGGGCGTCGTGGCGAATGAATTCTAGAAGGGGCCAGAAAGAAAAATTTTCCGACAAAATTTCTTTGATTTATTTGGAATAGAAGCATCTCATGTAAGTGTAAAGGGGGGTGCGGCAGAAAAACTCATAACTTTTGACTTAGCTGGAAAGAAGATTGAAAATGAACTTTTTAACTTGTCTCTGTTTCTTCATACTTACAGTGAATGTCCCTGACAGCCGTAGATTAGGACAAGGATAGAATGAAGTTACTACCTGATTTTTTATGATCTAATGATTCAAATTCGTCGGAAATCGCATTATTTGAAGCAAATTTTAATCATAATATCTTATTCTCAAATTGAATATCCACTGGGGAACATCGATGGTTTTGATCGACTTCTACCTTGTTTTACCTTACGCAGCATAACTGCATAAATTTTCAAATCTGGGACACAATATTAAATAATCTGGTGATACTCACAAAATTGGTACTGTCCCGGTCTTCAATATCAAATAAAGATATAATTTATACCAATTTTGACCAATTTCTATAACCAAATTTGGCCCTTGAAATTCCGGATTTTAACTGACAAAATCCGAACAGCCAATCACTCTATGGTAGGAATCGGTAAATCTTGAGAAATCATTTTGTTTTGTGGAAATCTAGTATTTTCTTCACAAAATTGAATTGCCTCATGAATTTACGGTAAGTACTTTAGTCCAAGTAATTTATGTTGCTAAGAGTTTGAGAATTACCCACAGCTCAAGTTTGAGAATTTTCTGACAAAACAATGATTTTTCTGAAAATCCATCAAATTTTGAGAGCAGAGGGGAGGAGGGCCACGCCTCCTGCCCCCCCCAGCCACGACGCCCCTGCTTTACAGGTTGCTGTGAAGGGTTTCTCTAATAAATATTAGGTGTATTTGGGATCCCATGACCTCATCAGCTGTTCTTATTAAATAGCTATAAGCTCTTATTTAAAAAGCTGTTTAAAAATAGTATGAAATCGTTGTCAATATTGCCAGTATTGTTAGAACAGTATGTGTTAGGAATATTTACTTAATCCTTTACTCAAATTGCTTTGGCAATAAGCATAACAAGGGCGGGGAGGCCTCATAATGGCTATTCGTCGTCCAAGACTGTAATAAATACTGGCGGTTGGAGGGGGCTTAGTGTCCCCAATTCTATATAGAGAAAAGTGCATAAAGAGATAATTTTGTGAAAAGTTTTTAGGTGGTATAGTGCCCTTAACAGTCAGGTGAAGGTAAACGCTTTCGTGAACAAATTTAAAGGGAATTTCACATCTAATTATCAAATATCCCAGCAAAATTACAAAATTACTGACGGTGCCTGTCGAAAGTGCACCTTCAATTCTGAATCTTGGGTAAAATCTCTAAAAAAATTACACAATCTTAAGAGCTTGGAAATAGCGCAGTGGTGACGTAATCTGAGTCGCAGAAGAAAGAGCAGAGTCGTTGTCATGGAAAGTGGACGGCATATACCCCCGGTTCCTACGTTGATTTACCCTCGGGTTCCGAATAAACCGGGGGATTAGAATAAGTCATAGTCATAGTCATGCATAGCAACCCTTGGCTGTTGAATTTCCGTTATTTGAAAGATTTTCGCTAAAAAGTCCTTTTCTTAACACGATCATCAGTCTATTACTCCTGTCCTTCTCTCCATGTAAAGATTGATATTTCAAAAATTGGGTTTGTCTTCATCCCTTAATTTAGAGCTGAAAACCTGTCTCCCAGACAAAATAAAAAATTATGGGACTTTAGTTTCTTTGTAGCAAATAAGGAACACCGCAATGCGACGAGAATGAACAACAATTAATACACGTAAATTAGTGAATGCTAACATTTCACCCCCCATACGGGGCTTCATCAGAGCAAAAGTAAACGTTGACATTGGCTCTCTGTCATTGACCATTTGACTGCAAAGTCGTCTAGGCTCTGACCCTTAAAATTGTCCCCACTACTCTAAACTGCGCATTTTCTTTCTTTTCTCTGCTTTAGAACTGATCTAATCAATGACCAGTCAATATCAATTCAAATTCATCTTCTCGTTACGTTTATTGTTTGCAACGGATAACTTTGTTAGCCCAGGTTATACAGCTAAACCAACCTTTTGCTATGAAAGCAAATAAAACATTTCTTGTCTCTCTGAAAGAAAAAGTCTGCAAATATGTGCTAATTATTTTAGATTTTCTTTCACAAAATTTTGCTGTCTGGATCCACTGAAGGAAAGACAAAATTAAACAAAAATGAATAGTTTAATTTTTCAAGGCTATTTTCAAGATATTATGCAAGAAAATAAAGCGATATTTCTAAAGTAGTATGCAATTCGCATTATGTTTGAATGGATTTCTTCAATCTTCTTGATTTGTGAATACCACATTCAAAGGGATGCAAGCTCTCAATTTTCCGACTGGTGGGCGTAGGTTTGGGCGTGGCATTTTGTTGTTTTACGTGGCATTTTATTTTTGTTTTTGTTCCTCTTACTAGAAAAACATTTCCACTTTTACTTTTCCTTACCTTGCACATGGTAGAGCTCTAACATGATACCTAAGAAGGCAACTTGTTTCCCTGATAGAAATTCCTCGTGGGCTTTGGCGATTTCTAACACAAATGTTAATGATTTGACCATTTGATATACTCTAGCAAAACTGCTTGTATGCTGATTTTAGGTTTTCTTCCCAATTTGCTGACTAAATGTAATTTTTTCTAGATTTATCGACTGAGATTTGGCCAAATTGGTGACGCACCCCTAAAACCCCAATGTAGCTACGGCCCTTACCACACTCGTTTCATCATAAAAAAGGGCTTACAACAATCCTAGGAAGACAATTTCACACCCATCCCTCCAGCTTATACCGTTTAAATTTCGCAAAATTTTCCTTCATATTTAATGTATATTACTTTTCAAGATTTTGTACAATAAATTGTTGATTCAAACAGATTAAAACTTCTCGAAAACAAAATTACAATTAGTAAAGTTAGTCCTGCACCCCATGAAATTACAGAAGTTGCTTTTCAATAAATATTTTGTATGATACTACCTTCTCGAATTAGTGATTTTTTAAGCAGATTGCAAGCAGCAACAAGAAAGACATTAAAAGCAAACTCTAATAAAGCCATTCTAATTTTTTACACAGAGAAAACCTGGCTCATTTCGCCCGTCTCAACCAACTCAATACAAAGGCATGGTGCTCAAGTTCGAGCGATTCAAAAAAATCTATCACGGTAACATTTTCTTCCTGAATCCTTGCTAACTTTCTTGCTAATTTTGCATAAAATTTGTTTAACGTGTTCCCTGGTTTGATTTCTTGTCGACATTTCGACTCATGTATTACTGCAGGCGTTAAATCATCATCTAACATTTTCATGATCCCCAAATAAAAAGTTTCCCAATTTCCCAAGCATATTGACTCATACCCTGGTTACCAGAGCAACAAACGCTCCTCCACTTCTCCGCTTGGATTTCTATGTATGCTCTTGTAATTTTGTGGCTTTGGTACCCAGGGAAATTGAATCATAGTCTCCGAAAGGCATGGCGGGCTGCAGCCTCCCCAAAGTTTTTGCCAGATTTGCGTATTCTAAATAATGTAAAATATGAAGCTGTCAAGAGATCAATAATATTAGACATAAAACATAAGACATAACATTAAGAAGATCATAATAACACAGCGTTATGAAAACATGCCTCATACACGCTTTGTTAAACTAGTGAAAAAATATCTCCTAGGTTAAACTACCAGCAACGTACAAAGTGACCGGGATTGCTGTTCAAGGCCTAAATGGATCTGGGAATGGCAGTTACGTCATGGCGTATGGTCTGAAATATATCCACAACGGTGGCATTTATGATTATCTGCTAGTAAGTATACTTAGTGTGACAATGCTTGTACAGTAAAAGCTTGCAGTTTTAGAGGCTGTCTCTACAGTACAGTTCATTTTGCTGCCCTGAGGCAAGAAATTCATACACTTTATCTTAGAATAACAGCAGTAGGAACAAAATACTAGAGGCCGTTCCCCATCACCAATTATATCTGTCAAAATATTTTTCGTTTGATTTCAACTTTTTCAGAAAACGCGGTCTGTCTAACGTCAGTCCACTCTCTCTCCTGAATTAATTGATTGCCAATGTCACTGCAACGCCACTATAATTTGACAAAAAGTCAGAAATATATCATTTGCAAATTTTGAAAATTGTTTCTTGAGATCAAAAGGTAAACAATTCTACACATATATGCGGTACGAAAATAGCTAATAGGGAACAGGCTAGTTCTGAATGAGTTTCATTTACCAATCAGTATTTTCTAAACCACTGACATTTTTTTAGAGGCAGCTTTTTTGTAGACATTTGCCTTACTTATATTATATGATTGCTGATATTTTGAAAATGAAATATTCTACATGTTGTTACACTTGATATATATATAAATGGATTATAATAACTTATAACCATTATAAGAATTCCTTTTTGCAAAGTTTTATCTGAGGTGTATCAAACAGAAATGGAAGATGATAGTGGAACAAAATGGCTCTAACCTTTTTAATGTTGTTTCAGCAAGTGGTCAAAGGACCAACTAACAAAATGGAAATCGCTCGAAAATCGCTATCTTTTGACGACATAAAGGCGGAAGCTATAATATTGCAACCTCGAGAGTATGTTCCATCTAACAAAGCATGCCTTCGATTTGAAATCTATGGATGCAAAGGTTAGAAACTCTTTCAAATGCAAAATGTGATCTGTTCTATTGTTATCTCTAAACCTATAAACTGCAAATTTTGATTACTGTTTCTTAATCATGCTGAATGAAGATTGTTTTGCATTGCTTTAATAAACTTTGCAGTAAATCAACCTTTAGAGTGTCGTAATAGAAAAAGTGCGTCTTTATCTAATTGCTGTTGCAGATTACAATATTTAAGTAGCAAAATTTTAGAATATTTTCATTACAAAAAAGATATTTGGTAACATGATTCAAATTGTAGTTTTCAACTCGGACTCCAGTTTAGCTTTTAGATTTTAAAGCCTTGCTTTCGATTCATAGATTTTATGTTTTCTTTCAAGCACGGCACCAGTCATAACTTTTGTTATTTTTAAGCAATTTAAACTAGAAACCTGTTTTTCTTTTGTACAGTTTGGACTCCTACTCCAAGGCCAACAGAACCCTCAACCACTCCCGTCGATCATTGTAAAGCGAACAACGGTGGATGTTCAGACGTCTGCACTAGTTCTCCTTCTGGTCCAGTTTGCAGCTGTAATTCTGGATTTTATTTGGACAAAGATGGGAAGACTTGCAAAGGTAAAAAATCCTCTTCCCAAACATTATTAAGACATAAGCTCTTTTTAAAATTTTCATTGTTGATTTTCTTCCGTTTCAGCTTCACGTGATTCCTAACCTTTTATCAAAAGCTGTCGGTAATTAAAGAAGTAATATTTAAACGCATCTTCGATATGGACATACAGATATAGCAAAACATAATGCGCTTTAAAAACATCCTGCACTTTAAGAAACATTAGCTTATATAACAAGCCTTGTGTAAACCAATATACTGTCTATATAAATACAACTTTATCTGTCTTTTTAAACGATATTCACGTGACTATTCTTCATTTCCATTAATATCTCTGTAACCTTTTATCCAGCTATTCCCACTACTCCCCAACCAACATCACCCCCAGATCATTGCAAACAGAACAATGGTGGTTGTGCCCAGACTTGCACTAGCAGACCATCAGGTCCAGTTTGCAGTTGCAATTCTGGATTTGTTTTAGACAAGGATAACAAAACTTGCAACGGTGAGTGTGTTATCTTATAAACATAGTAAAGGCTTTAAACTTAGATTGCTTTACTCAAGATTGACTCCAGGTTCAAGTTTATGAAAATATGATCCTCTGTATTTGGAGCTAACAAGTCAGTAAATATAGAAGCTTTTAATTTTTTGTGAGATTCTTTTCTACCCTGCAAAAGCCTTTTAAGAAATACTGAAATAGATCACAACTTACCAAAGTGTCTTCAATCTGTTAATGAAGTAAGTTACAATTGCAGTTATAAGAAGCTTTGCTGGTTGAAGAATTCATGTTTTTCTTTTCTCTTTTTTTTCTTCGGATTCTTTTCACTAACTCTTCCTCTGTTTTTTTTCTTTTCTCCTTTTTTCTTCTTCTTCTTCTTCTTCCTCTTCCTCTGTTTCTTCTTCTTCTTCTTCTTATTCTTCTTGTTCTGCTTTTTCTATTTCTTCTTGTTCTTTTTTTTGTTCTTCTTGCGCTGCTTTTTTTTCTTCCTGTTCTGCTTCTTCTCCTTCTTGTTCTTGTTTTTGTTCTTCTTGCGCTGCTTCTCCTTCTTCTTGCGCTGCTTCTCCTTCTCCTTGTTCCTATTCTTGTTCTTTCTCTTTTTCTTTTTCTTCTTGTTCTGCTTTTTCTTCTTCTTCTTGTTTTTGTTCTTCTCGTTCTGCTTCTTCTTCTTCCTGTTCTGCTTCTTCTTCTTCTTCTTCTACTTCTTGTTCTGCTTCTCCTTTCTATTCTTCTTGTTCTTCTTCTTCTTTTTCATTTTCTTCTTCTTCTTGTTCTTATTCTACTTGTTCTGGCTCCGCTTTTCTTCTTCTTCTCTTTTTCTTTGTTTTTTCTTCTCCTATCTATTCCTTTATTTTTTTCTTCTTCTATATTTTCTTCTTATCTTTCTTCTCCCTCTTTCTTTATTTCTCCTTCTTTCTCTTATTTTTCCTAATCTTCTTCTTTTGCATCTTCCCCAATCTCCTTTTACTCCTTTTTGCATTTTTCAATTTTTTAATCTAGTTTTTCTGTCTTTATCTACTATTGTTTCTTTTTCTTTTCTTACCTTTTTTCATTTTTCACACAAATTTGATAAATTTTGTCAAATTTTTATGGATAATAAACAACGCATGTCAAATTTATTCCAGAACACAACGATTTGCATTGTGTTTATAGCATATTTTTTAATTTCTTTTCCCAATGGCTACTATTTGCGGCCTTTTATCCGCCCCCCCCCCCTAGAATCGTGCTGACAGTTAAAGCAAATATCATATCAGTTACATGAAAAACGTTCTTCTTTCTCTCTTGCATCGTTTTATTTTTAACCGACGTTGTTCCAAGGTGGTGGGGATGGCTGAATTTGCTCTTAGAAACTTGAGCTATTATTCAAAGATAGGGAAGAATTTACTTCCTGTTTTGTTTAGATGTGGAGTAAATGTGAAGAAAAGAAAATTGAAAATTAGCACCTCCTTATAGAATATACAAGTATAGGTACTTTATACCAAACAATCTCAATTTTATAAGCCTCTACTGCGCCTTAATAATTTCGTGTTTTATTTCTCTAGTTTTTTGTAAGGAATTTTGCTTGCATTCTAGTGAATTATTGTATGAACAATAATGGTGGTTGTGAAGCCGTTTGCAAAAATGCAAAATCCGGTCCAGTCTGCAGTTGCAATGATGGGTATGAGCTCAAGAGTGATGGAAAAAACTGTACAAGTAAGCATGACTTTCCTTTTTATTAAAAAACACGTTTTTATTAGTTCAAACGGTATCATCGAAACTTTATATTATTCGTTCAACAAAATATGCCGGCTATTTTGGAAGTCAAAATTTCATTGGAATCATGGAGAATATCTTTGCTAAAGAGTAACGAGTAGCATTATTTTTTAGCCCATTTTGGAGTGATAGCACTACCATTTTTGGCTGACATAGATTTTAAGTGGAAGTGCATTTGAAAATCTTTGATTTGACTCGTAAAAGGTAATAAACAACAAGCGGGGTTTTATATCGAGACAAAGTTTGTCTTTAAATTTCAAAACGTTTTTGGAAATTCTGTTTTCCCAATATTGCATAATCGTCGAAAATGCTCTTACTGCTATTTTAGATATAAATGAGTGTGCTACGAAATCAGACTTATGTGATGACCAGACAACAAACTGCATTGATTTGGATGGAACATACGAATGTGACTGCAAACGAGGTTTCAAGCGATCCACCAGGTTCTCGTGCGAAGGTATGTCCAATTCAGCTAAATCTTATTCAATACGGCAAATTTCACGATTGTCTTTTGAAATTTTCTTTAGAATATGTAGATTTATATATAATGATGACATAGATTGACAGCTTGTTAAAGAAAGTCACCCTGTTGAAGATCTTTGATAAAAGAGTTGCACTTTTTGCAAATATAGCTGACGCTAGAATAAGGTGGGAATATGTGACAACCATTCGCACTTTACAAGCAATAACTTTGTGCGACATAGATAGAAATGAAAGGGGGAGAAATGTATTCATTCTATGCCAAACAATGCCAATATTCGCTAAATTCTTGTTTTCAGACATCAATGAATGCACGGAGGGAGGTAATAACTGCAATCATCTGTGTGTCAATATCATTGGTGGATTCAGATGCAAATGCTATAATGGTTACCGACTTGATAGAGATGGACATACATGCAATGGTGAGAAGCTCGTCATAGACTATTTGATATACCCCTTTGACTACGCACTGGCCCTACTCTATAGCACTAATCCCCAGACGAGGTTAACAATCAACACAACCTCTTCTAGCCTGAAAATAACAACAACAAGGCTCGTTTCTTGAAGTTTCGATAAATGAAAACTTGAGCAGCTAAGCAAGTTTTGAAAATGAAATTGTTTAAAATTTTTACCTTTTCCCAATTTGCTACTTAAGCAACGCTTTAAAAAAAATTATACTTAAGCAACGTTTTAAAAAAATTTCATTTTACAACGCTTTATGGGTCTACTAATCCAACACTGCATTGATCCAAAAGGTTTTGCACATAACCACCAATTAGCTCTATGATGTATTATTCCTCTCTTGTCTCTATTAGCAAAACTTGGTTTATTTTTCATTCGTTAGCAGACATTTGATTTTAAAGTTTTTAAAAGCCAGGACAATCCTGCACAGTCAGACAATGACGATATATCTTTTCGATATCCTAAAACTAAAACAAGGTGTTTTCTTGTATCACTCATCCAAAAAAACATAGATCGTTCCTTGACAGTTTTGTCTTGAAAACCCCACTTAAAGTAACAAACTTTTGATAAAATTTAGCTAACTGAGTCTTCTCTTAAAAACAATTTACAAGCCATCTTTTGGCGTTGTTTCCTTTTGCATCAAATCGTGTGTTCGTATTCACAGATATCAATGAATGTGTGGAGAACAACAAGTGCAACACCACGGTATCCACATGCGAAAACAAAGCTGGACACTACATATGCAACTGTTTTTCTGGACTTGACCAAGATCCTAACGACAGTAATAATTGTGTAGGTAAGGCTGTTTTCCCTGAATGCCGTTCGTTTCACTTCAATCTAAGGAACTTCATCATCGTTAATGCCCAAGCAAAAAATTTCATTGAATCTAGAAGGTTGGTTTCATACTGCTTGCAAATTTCAACTTGTTAAAAGTTTCAAGCCTCTATCGATTCACCGATGATTTTTCCTTTCTTAAGATTTTCATGTTGTTTTCTTCTAAAATTGTATTTTTTGTTGATATCAAATATCCTATTAAAAGAGGAATCCTTCCTAACCAAAAATTATGTTTAAACTGTATCTTGTTAATTATTGTTTAGGCATCTATAATTCTTAGCAGACTATCAACTAAAACTTCACCACAGTGACCCTTTACATCGTTAAGCCACTTCCTATCGCGTATTAATACTTAACATGAGATTTTAAAATCAGATAGACTAATGATATAAGGTAAATTGCAAGAGTAAGTTGTACATTTAAGGGTATTTTCGGAATCACTCGACGCTCATTGTTAGAACAGACATCTTATTCTCTCAATCAGTACTTTAGGGGACTTCAGAACTTTCGTTAAGCGAGTACTAGGGTGGCACTGTCGCTCTTTAAAACACTGGCCATTAATGATTTATTTGTTTATTATTTCTTGTTAGATCGAAATGAATGTGACTATAGTAATGGCGGATGTGATCACTTTTGCACCAACCTGTACCGATCGCATAAATGCAGTTGCAGGACAGGCTTCCATCTTGGTGCAGATAACAGGAAGTGTGTCGGTTAGTGAGCACTTTTACTTCCTTTTGCCAAATCTACATAAAACATTCTAAAGCATTCATAAGTCTCGCCACTTTGCCTATTTTAGGGCTTTAAAATTATAATTCTAGGTTATAAAGAACGTTACTGTATCGAGCACCGCGCGTTTAAATCTCATGGCCAGCGATATATGAACTGCTAAAACTTGTCTGATACGCGTATAGCATATGCTACAAATCCGATCTCACACTAGGTTCATATTGCTGTGATTTTTTTGTACTGTTCTGAAGTACTTATTCAAGATGATATTTTGCAGATAACGATGAATGTGCGGTGAATAATGGTGGTTGCAACCAAAGATGCATTAACTTTGACGGTAAATATAGATGTGACTGCAGGAATGGCTTCACCCTAGGAGCAGATTTAAAGACATGCGAAGGTTCGTTACTTGTTATATTGAACACAGGGCTTCATGTGATTGCGTAATTGTATTTTGTGTAATTGTATATGTGTTGTAGACAACTACTTATTTCAAGTTTATTTTGAAGATAGATGGGATGGTATTTCTAGGTTGACATATTCTTCAATAAAATCTATTGTTAGACGTTGAGTGAATGCATGAAATTTTGGGCGTTATATTTGTCGATGACACTTTGCTTTCGATGTTGCTCGGCTATTTGTAAACAAATTAAGAGTATAATCAATATTTTTACTTCCTAATCAACACCTGTGCTAGCACCTTGATATTTTAGTGCTAGGAATAAATGTTCTTGTATTCCGTTTATACTAGGCCTTTAAAAGCAGCAACATAGGTTGCATTTACACTTAAAATCTTGGTTCCTTGCTAGTTTGGTAACGGTTTTATTCTTCCTTGCCGTTGTTGAAAAATCGTAATTCTGTTTCCGTTCCCAAGTGCTGAAACGGAATTTTTTTTTGTGATTGAGAACGAGACTGTTCTTTGTGCTTGAACGAGGCTATCTGAAAAATTTAACTGATAACTGATCATAAATCTCGATTCAGCTACTGCGCAGGCCTTGTGTGACAATCCCGTTCTTTTTTCGGCCCAGCGTAATGGAGTCTTCCTCTGGTTTTTATGGCGTTATTTAAATTGTAAACGAGAGGGGAAAATGTAATGTAACCAAATAATTCTGTTTGTTTTTCTCAATTGCAAATGGGGTCTTAGCTATTTTGTTCAAGTCTGACATCTTTTTGCATGTGACTGCAAAAAGTTGTATTCAAAATGTTTACTTTTAGATGTCAATGAATGCAAACATTTAAATGGTGGTTGTGAGAAGTACTGTACAAACACAATTGGCTCTTTCAAGTGCTCCTGCGATCCAGGATTTGAGGCAGTTAATAAAATCTGTGAAGGTACGTTTGTTTATATGCCAATGGTGTATCAATCAAAGACCACGTCAATGAATTTCAAAAATTCTTTAAATGTTTTATTTCAATAGAATGAAATGTAAAGCTCATATAAACACTAGAATACAAGATTTTATCGTAAATGACACTGAATTGCTATTTGTTGTACGCAATTGCTTTGCAGTTTAGAGCTGTAAACGGATCCCCTGCAATAAATGAACTCGCTTCAGAACTTACCAAATCTTCTCCATAACCCTCATTTGAACCTGTACTTATACTATGACCTTTTATCCACTGCCTACTTTCAAAATATTCATCTTTAGATGATAACATTGATAGTGTCAAGTCCCCCTAGAGCCAATATCTGCATTTTTAATGCCTATGAACTTTAATTCTTTAGACATTAATGAATGCGATACTGGCAAACATAACTGTGAACCAGCAACATCCGACTGCTATAACACGCAGGGTTCATTCGAGTGCCGTTGCAAACCAGGGTATAAAATGAACACAACTACCAATTCCTGTGAAGGTAATTTGAACTTACATAACTAGTGTGATCAGTGTTTCACTAAGTATTTCTACAATTGCAAATACTTAAAATTGCGTAATGTTTTTTACGGAAAGTACATTTTCCTCGATTTCTGACCTACAGTGGCAGCCTAAAAAGTCTTAAACTTTAATATCACGAATTTTGTCTTTTTACACAAGATCTGATTTGCTTTGGAAGCAGATAACAAGGCCATTAAATGTCTGAAGCACTTAGGCTTTCAAATGCCTTAATTGTAATACTCTATAATTTTCTATTTTGGAGCATCTAAAGCCCATAATTTTTATTCACATCGATCTCAAACGAAACAGTACTTTAAATAGCAGTATTAGAGCATGCCAAAGAAATGTAACTTTAAGTTTGAAAATAAATGATTTTGAATGAAAAAAAAAACGATTGTGGCTCACATTGGCATTCTTACCTAAGCGGTATTAATAAATGTTTTTTACAGCATTATTGTTTGAGTCTGTTGCATAAATATACCTGGCACTTAACAATGCTGTCTCACTGATTATCTTATACATGTGCGTTTTGTTTCGCCATAGCAATGCTCTGCAGGTCTCCAGCCAGTACACTAAACAATGGTGCTGTTGAGCCATCTAGATGTCTAAACTACGACAGTAATAAATACACAGACGTATGCAGATACAGCTGCAATGCAGGATACAAACTACCCAGCACCGCAGCAAGTTATGTTTACTGTGACAATGATGGCTACTTTAAACTGCCTTTTGGAAAAACATCGCCAGTTTGTCAAAGTAAGAGCTTAAAGACGTTAAACGGCTTTTTCAATATCTTGGGGGAAACTCTCAACGATGAAAGCTTATGACTGATATTATGACAAAGGGGCACTGTTGTTTGAAAAGCACCTCATTTAAAATCTTAACCTTTCCAAAATTTGAAATTTTAGCAACCATCTTAGCAAAAAGTTTCTTTTTTACCATTTTATGGATGTATCAATCTTACATCGTATTGATCAAAAAACGCCTTTTTTTCTTGCACTAGTAAATCCAAAGAAATTATTACTATTATCCATCTTAATTGGATTTTACTCCAAATATTCTAATGTAGGCGTTAGGAAAAAAACATTAAAAAAACAGCAAATACAATATTAAATTTCATTTTGTAATCAGCGCATTTTTCCTTTTAGAAACAAGATGTCCAAAAATGTCATCCATTCCTAATGGCTACGTGTACCCAAGTGACTGCATGACTAAAGGCGTTGAATTTGGAAACAAATGTCACGTGGCTTGCAATGGTGGATACACAAGATCCGGATTGACGACTGTTACATGCTTGAAAACTGGATTATATGACAACGATTTCTCTTCAACTAAATGTGTACCAAGTGCGTAAATATTAAAATAGTGCTTTCGAGAATTGAATTTCTAATGGGAAATTTTTGACACACTCTTTAACACCTCACAAGTCTCTCTTTTCGCCACTTCCAGAGATTTTAGTTTATTTTTCAATATATCAAGTATTCAATTTTTTAATATTTGGAAGAGTATTGAACATTGGACAGTTGCTGCATTCTCTAATTTATCAACGTTTAACTATTTAATAAATAAAATCTCTTTTGACTATTTTCAGGGCCAAAGATCACATGCCCATCAGATATCACGGCAACACTTCCACTTGGTGAAGGAATAATGAAAATAAACGTGGGAAAAATCAACACCAATGTTGAGGCCAAGTATCTAAAATCGTTTCCATCGGGAGTTATAGATGGCTCACATGATTTCAAACCGGGTTACCATTCAGTGAAGCTGAGAGCTTCAAACGAATTAGGCGATGCAACTGAATGCACCTTCACAGTGCAAGTTATTGGTATGAAATTGCTTTAAAGCATAATGAAAAAATTAGTAATGTACATCCAACCAATTCAAAAATGTTTCCTCCCTATGAGACAGAAGAATCAAAGTATCTAAATTTATTTACAGATAAGGAGCCTCCAAAAGTTCACAACTGTGACGCGGAAAACCAGTATATAAATATTGATTCTCAAGAAGCTGTTGTCACTTGGAAAGAGCCCACATTCACAGATAATGCTGGAATCAGCACAAAACCCCAACCATCGATTCCTAATGGAGTTGTTCGAAGAGCACAGATCTATTTTGTTGCATACAAGGCCAGAGATGATGCAGGAAATACAGCTAGCTGCAAATTCTTTGTACACGTCACAGGTATTATATTGAAGAATTCTATTGAATTGATTGGCTAATATTGGTTGCCTTTTAACAACCAGTGACAGCCAACTCCTCGTATAGTTAAAACGCCAAAGAGAGAGCATTAATAAGTCATTAATAATAATTAATTGCCCTCTGTTCTAGATTATAGTATAAAAGCATCAGATATCATCGTTTAATAAAATCCATGGCATACGAGGGTGGAGATGTTCTGATAAAATTTCAGCTTCTTTAAGAAGAAATATACAGTTGTCTTGATCAGAATTTACCTTCTTTCAGCAAAATACTGCCACCAAAATACAATGCCTGGAGGTCACAATATTCCCCAAGTTTTGGATATGATGGGAAGGTTCTTCCTTTCCTGTGGTGCGGGAAACGTATTCTCTGACAATACAGATTATCAAGGAGTGTTCACCATAGTTGACTGTGCCAATGGCAAATGGACTCCCCAGGAAATTCCAAGCTGTGTTGGTAAGCTTGGCAAAGATTGTTGCTTTGTTTTCGATGATTAATTTCAACAGTTTGCAGTTGCTTTAGCATATTGTCTAATTGTAATTACTCCTTTGGCAACAAACAGACATGTGTATTGTTAAAAAGAAACATATTAATAAATGAAACAATGGCCCATATTTTTTATAGAAGTTGATGCAATAAGATTATAAGCATACAGGTCAATTGTATGTGCTGCATAAGTATTGACTTACAGTTACTTCGTCTTGTTCACTGTAATACCTTTCAATGATATAGGTTCGACTGCCAGGCAAGGTGACTGGGTTAAGGTTAATTCCTTTTTTCCCTGCAGTACCTTTTAATATGATTTACTGCAAAAAAGTGATTGGAATTACATCAAATCCATTTTGTTCACTGTAATACCTTGAATTGCTTTAGGTTCTACTGCCAAGCAAGGTGACTGTCCAGCAGGAACGCAAGACGTGCAGCATGGCCAATCAGCTATCTGTGGTATGCTTTCCTTTAATAAGTATGCTTAAGCATTAAATCCCATATGCATCAATAGAGTTCTTGACAATTTCTTTCTTCTAATTTCTGTTATTGATCACAGACGCCAAACATTCCAAGAAAGCTGTTTATTGTATTTGTCTGGTAACATTTAAAGCTTGAAGCTGCCTTTTGGCTGCACTTTCTGTTATGCTAAATTTGGGTTTGCAGAAAGTTTCTGGTGGCAACATCGTGATTATGACAAAAATATTTGTTATTATATGTGTTGTTTTTTGTCTGTAAACCTACTGCTATACCTATTTTTATTAGCTGTGCCTAGGTGGTAAAAAGATGCCTGCGTTGTCTTTCTGAAATAAAGATGGCATCAATTCGCCGAAATGTTATGGCTTTTTTTTAAAAAAATGGAGCAAGAAAGGCAGTGATCCCTCCTCTGGTTTATACTCCTGTGGTTACACTTGAATCATATTAATTCGATTTCCAAAATTCACGAGGTCTCTATTCTCTCACAGCCAACTGCCCACCAGGGAAATACAACAACCAAACACAAGCCCGTTGCCAGAACTGCCCGCTTGGTTATTATCAAGACGAAGAAGGGAAAACAGTATGCAAAAAATGTCCACAAGGATCAACAACCATCTTCCAAGGATCATATGCCTTATCACAGTGCAAAGGTAATCCTTGTACAATATAATCGTTTATTGCAGCTAACTAGAGTGCTTTCAATTGCCTGTTTATACTGGAGTATTGAAAACGTCTTCAGAAGAACGCCAAGCGCTGTGCAGAGAACGATAAACAAAGCCAAGGGAACGATTGGCGACTGCTTCCACTTATGTTTGAAATCTGCTCATTTGTTGAATTTGCAACTATCATAGGCAACGCTAAAAATTCATTTGATACTTGTTCCTATAACAGTCTGAAAAATTTGCTTTAGTATTATCATCTATTGACATCTAAACTTTCCTTAATGTATTGATTCATTCATTTATTGATTCATTTATTTATTGATTCAGTATAATTTCCACAATACAATATTCATTATAAATTAATTTAATTAAGCATGTGAACAGTCTTGCCTATCCGGCAATGAGCACAGTTATATAACAGACCGGTAAAACAGCTATTTCTATAAATATGTATAATTCTGTATTGTTAATTAGTTTAAAATTTTGATTGAACTTGCTACAAGGAATAGGAAGAAAGAATCAGATGGCTGATATTTCTAGAGAGAGTTAACGGAAATAAATCCTGGTCTTCTACAATCAAGTTTAAATTCTATTTGACTTGCATAGGTGTGAAAGTTAAAAGAATTTCAGCATATTTGGTTACTTGAGTTTTGAATGCGAATTTGTCACAGTTATATCCATTGACCCTCTGTAGCTCCTTTTTTGCAGATTAGTATCTTGGCTTTCATATCCCTATAACCCTTTATCGGCAATCTTATCGTATATTAGGGTTTGTGCGGACGTAGCACTGAGCTGTGACCTTTGATGTCAAAGCTATATTAACTTGACTTGGGTAAGATTAATGTGCTGCAAGCAGAACCAAGCACCGCGGAGAAAGGAGATAAAGCCCCGCCTCCCTCACTTTTTGCCAATAATGCAAAAGGTTACCAATAAATCACCAGACAGGTCACCTTTTATTCGGCTTTAGCCCCCCACACACCTTTAGACCCCCTAATTTCTCAACGCTCCGCAGTGCCTGAGAACCCTACCCGGACCTGCTGAGAAAACTTTTATATTGCTAAAAATTGCAACTGATCTTTATCTCAGCTCAATGCGACAAAGGAAGTTACTCCAAGGATGGTCTCACTCCACTTTCTGGCTGTAAGAAATGTCCAATTGGCTCATTCCAAGATTTTGATGGTGCAACTTACTGTAAGATTTGCCCAGAGGGAGGTGAAACCCCAGGAGAAGGTTCTTCTAATGAAGCAGATTGCCACGGTTTGTTGAATTCAATTTATTTGAATACAATTATTTTATAGAAGCGAACATATTATGGATTTGGGGACTTAATGTATTGAGAGGGGCTAGGCATACAAAAAACCACAAGGAAAAATATATTGTTTTACGTTTGTATTGTTTTAAGACCAGTTTTGATTATGATTTACAACGCCTATTGGGGGAGGGGGATTATTGGGGTTTTGACACACAACCACAAATGCCATATTTAATACTATTAACTTGAGCTACAACCAAAATAATGAGCTAGGCAATGGAAATTGTTGTTATCACAATGAACCATGTTTTTCTAAAGATTTCGAGGAACAGTACTGTCGAAAAATAAATTGAAAGGAACTTTTTTTACCAAGGTATAGCTTAAACCAGCCCCAGTAACGGTGTAACTAAAATAAAACTGTTTGGTTGTCGATACCTCAGTGATAGATTAATAATTCCTTATCTTTCTCACAGTCCCTGCTCGTATTACCAAAATAGTTCCAATATCACAGGAAGCTGCTGTCAAAATCGGAGAGAACGTAACGATTGAGTGTTCAGCCACTGGCAGCCCAGCACCACATCTCCAAATCACAAACGCCACTGCCATACCATCAGGTGTGTTTTTGACAAATTCTTAACCGTGTTGAATTTAATAATTCTATGTATGGCATGTAACTGAATGGTTGTCTGGTACCCAGGGTATTGAATGGTTGTCGTGGTAAATGAAAGGTAAATGAATGATAAATGAAATATCTGAAAAGTGGAAAATTAAATGAAAATAAATGGTCTTCTAATCCTGGTTTTCTACAATAAATGGAAAAAAATGGTGAATGAAAGGTTCTAGTGGGATTTGGAGAAACTAGACGCATTCTATCCCAAAGGAGTTTAATCGAATAATCAATTATACTGATGCGGCTTACTCAAACAGGATCACAAAAGGGAGTTCACAATCAAATCTCTTGACAATATAAAACATTCGCTGATCTCCAAAAGTAGATACAGGGGGGCATGTGCACCCCATTTTTAGAAATATGTTCTAAGATCTTACTGTAGGTGCTGGAGATGTTTCTTTCTACCTCTTGTGTCCTAGACATTTAAACAGCCTTATACAATACATATACATATATGTTATAAAGGGCAAGAAAGGCAAATTTAAATCAGTTTGTTTGGTGAAATAGAAAGAAAAATTCCCTCCTACACATTTGTAATATTTTCCATGAATTTCAAGGAATTAGGTCTTTAAGTCAAGATGTTATAGATCACTTAGATCAGCTTATAAATGCTTTCTATGATGATTGTTTGACTATCATTGATTTTGGACAATGAACAAATGCTTTTGCCAGTCACAACCTATGTTATTCATAGTAAAAGAAAATGGCTGCCGGAAAATAACACCTTTGACGTGACTTTCACTAGCATCCTTGACTAGCATCCTTATCCTTTAAACAGATGATCAAATGCTAGCATTTTTATTGATAACGCCTCTCCTTATGTATGAAAATTTTGAATACCTTTCCGTTTACGAAGTGGTAACTGATAATGCATCTTTTGAAAGGGAGCCTCCGAGGAATAACATCAGTGATTGCACTTCCATCAGCTTCCAAGTACGTTGCTATTAGGCGTCTGACCATCACGAATGCTCAGGTCGCTGACTCCGCTGTCTTTAAATGTGTTGCACAAAACCCTTCGATAAGTGGCAAGACTATTGATGAGAGATTCATCAAAGTGGTCGTCACAGCTGAAGCTGCAAGCTAAACGTAGGTAGACTACCTTATTTGTTTTTAGTTCTTTCTTTTACTGCTTTGTACAGCCTACAGCCCAGCTTATTCAGACTTGACTCTGTTTAACCGGTTTTTTACTGGTCCTGAGTTTGTATGCCGTAATCAGAGCTGACAAGACGAAATATGGACCACAGAGACACGTTTTTCAACACAATAGGTCCATGAAAATTGAATCTCGATATCTCATGAGGATCTCGATGGCCCTGGTCTTGACAGTCTTCTTTCGCAAGCATGTTATATCAAGGACTGAAATACAGGGGGCCAGGGGGGCCAGGGGGGCCAGGGGGCCGTGGGACCAATGGCCTTGTCATTCCCAGAAACAATTTAGCAGCATGAGCAAAATATTGATATATATTTTTTAAAACGGCTATTGTTGCGCGCCTTTTTCGGGGCTGCCCCACCCAAAGTAAAAGTTTTATCTTGGTCCTTGCATAAGATACCAGGTCAATCAGGATGGGATAGAAATAGGACAGGTGACCTTCTACTAAAATAAAATTACTAAAAACTTATCCAATTACCTGGTTAAACAAATCGAAGTTTTTTGCGAAGTAATTTGTAATCAATAACAGTTCCTAATGTAATTTATATGTCCTAGAAACAAGTATTTTTAGTTGAGAGTCATAAAATATGAATACGTTTGTCCAAAAAGGCTATGTTATGGACTATCCAGCATTTCTGTTTGCATTTTGACCCAGAGGTAGTTCTTTGCCTAATCGCGTGGCTTTTTTAAAAGTAATTTACATCTCTTTTAGAGCCCTCGTGGAATATGATGTTTTGGGATGACTTCAAAGAAAAAAGAACTTTATACTCAAAACTCTCTTATTTGATGCTTTATTGTTGATTATAAATAACATTTTAATAGCAAATTATAACAGTACAGCGACGATCATCATATTTATTGAGTTTTTTTGTCGTCCTGGGAAACCACTTTCTGCATTTTCGGAAACAGCATCAATAGAGAGCAAACTTTAAACTATTTCAATTATCCAAGCAGGAATTAAGACAATGAAATTACAGGGCTATCCGGAGGCACTTTAAATTCAGCTAACGCGATTGATTGGATTTACTTCTTTTAATTTGAAATCTGAATTATAACTACAGGATGCTTATAAACATGACTTTCATTCCGAAAAGTTGGTCTTGACAATTTTCGAAATTATGCTTAAACCTTCCTAATCAGTTCTGATAAATTTGACTGCACTTAAACCACAAGATGTCGTGGTTCAAGGAAGGGTTTTGAGAACATAAGGCTTTACGTAGATTAAAAAGTTATACATTAAAAAGTTGGCGATGAAATTATATTCGACTCTAAGAAATTAGAAGAGGAGCCAGAACCAATCTAAGTAGTAAAATCATTGAAAAGTATTGCTAGAATTTTTAATACATTTTTCAGTATAATGACACACGTAAAATGATCATTGAATCTCATTCCTCCGGTTTCACCTTCACTTGCCAACATAGACTCGTTTTCATATATTTCATATATTTGAAACGAGACAGGTATTTTTTGCAGAGGTTCGATAGTCAAATTTTTTCGATAATTTGAGCTCGACTATTGTCTTCTTTCTAAAATGATGATTCTACAATTACATACAACAAATTAATTCCAAGACATTTGCATTTTATGTTTAACCGCACGGTAGATAAACTGATCTGTTCTATTTTGTTAACTTGGGATTAAAATTTCAAATACTCATTGCTTTTTCCTTCTAATTCTTCATCTAAGGCTAGTCAAGTTCTTAAGATGTCTTTCTTGCAAATCGAGCCTCAGTGTTCATATGAAGTGAATTATTTTCAGAATAATGAGTGAGTTGAATTCCAAAATCGTATTTGAACCTTAAAAACAAGACTTTAGAAAGTCTTACTTAAAAATCAGGATTTTCATAACCAGGATTTTCAATATTTTTTTTAAAGGCTTTCCAATTTAAGCCATCTTATTGATAAGGCTTTCGTCAATATTATCGAAAACGCTTTTGATCGGTAGGTTTGTACGTATAGCCTTACATAGAAAAGGCTTTTGCATAGAAAAGATTCGTTCAAATGAAACCAAATAATCAGCCTTTATATGAGCAAAACTCGTGTTCATGACATCCATTTGAAACCGAAATTACACCCAAAGAGTCAAAAAAGCTACTTACTGCGTATCTTTAAACGATAAGGAACCTTCATTGGCCTAACTCTCAATACAGGCCCATTTAATATGCGGCTATGGTTTGGACATGTGACACGCTGATCAGGGACCCTGCCGCAATTCAATATCAGGGGCGTCGTGGCTGGGGGCCAGGGGGCGTGGCCCCTCTGCTCTCAAAATTTGATGGATTTTCGGAAAAATCATAGTTTTGTCGGAAAATTTTGTCGGAACTTGAGCTGTGTGTAATTCTCAAACTCTTAGCAACATAAATTACTTGGACTAAAGTACTTACCGTAAATTCGAGAGGCAATTCACTTTTGTAAAGAAAATACTAGATTTCCACAAAACAAAATGATTTCTCAGGATTTACCGATTCCTACCATAGAGTGATTGGCTGTTCGGATTTTGTCATTTAAAATCCGGAACTTCAAAGGCCAAATTTGGTTATGGAAATTGGTCAAAATTGGTATAAATTATATCTTTATTTGATATTGAAGAATGGGACAGTACCAATTTTGTGCGTATCACCAGACTTTTTAATATTGTGTCCCAGGTTTGAAAATTTATGCAGTTATGTTGCGTAAGGTAAAACAAGGTAGAAGTCGATCGAAACCATCGATGTTCCCCAGTGGATATTCAATTTAAAAATAAGATTTCATGATTAAAATTTGCTTCAAATAATGTGATTTCCGACGAATTTGAATCATTAGATCATAAAAATTTTTATCTTCGGCGGCAACCATGGTGCCTCAGGTAGTAACTTCATTTTACCCTTGTCCTAATCTACGGATGTCAGGGGCATTCACTGCAAGTATGAAGAAACAGAGACATTTGCAATTTTCTTTCCAGCTAAGGCAAAAGTTATGAGTTTTTCCGCCCCACCCCCCTTTACACTTACATGAAATGCTTCTATTTCAAATAAGTCAAATAAATTTCGTCGGAAAATTGTTCTTTCTGGCCTCCTCTAGAATTCATTCGCCACGACGCCCCTGACCATAATGCATGGGAATGTGGAAGGATCGAGAATGCAAGGTCAACCAAGAAAGAATTGGATAAATGACATAAAAAGATGGACAGGCAGAACGATTTTGGAGTGCATTAGGCTGGCTGAAGATGGTAAGTTATGGAGCACTGAAGGGAGGTCAGTACACCACACTACTTACGTTCGAGGCTGATAAGTTTTATTGAGCAAATATTGCTATTGATACTCAATAGAAATATTAAAAAATTATTTGATTTTGAAATTTACCATGTCTTGAGGTTGGAAATAGATAGACATTTATTGCTTTTATAATTAGTAAACAAAATTCTAGATTCATTTATTACAAGTCGAACAAAAGGCACCTGAGAAATATCTCGCTATAGATGCTGTTGAGACATATCATAAAAAGTTAATTTCTTAACATATTACATCATCTTTTAACTTGTAAATCAAGCTTCAGTGTGACACTTGTCAAGAGATAAGGACATCCAAGTACTACAATGCTCATTGAACAAAAGTAGTCTCAAAAGTAGCAAAGCTTCCAGCTGTAATTTTTTGATAATCTTCTCCTTTGACAACGTAGTCAACAAGCCTAGTTCAAAGGCGATGGCCTTACTCAACCCACTCTGTCATTACAGAGCATCTACCAAATCCGGTCCACAGCATATGTGACAATTACAAAGACAAAAATCTTTGTGTTTCTTTAAAAATCAGTTGCAAAGCAACATCTCCAATCAAGGGACATCCAACAAGCACCATGACTAGACTGCTGATTTCACCAAACTCAAGCCAAAGTCATACATGTTTATTGCGTTTAGAATTCAAGCGGGGTTAAATAAAAAATTGTGGTTAAAGCACGGTTGGAGACGGTAAGATTCTGAGAACTGCTTTGACAAGCTCGCAGCATTCATCAACCAATTCTAGGGACTGTCACGAAAGAGAACCATATCCCGAAACCTTTCAGATTGCATAAATATTGCTGACGCAGAAACAACACCAATTACTATTGAAATCGCAAGAAGAAGACGATCTAGCACCTTCGCGGCGTCCCTCCACTCCTCTCCGTTTTTATTTGATTCAACAGCATCTTTATTAACCACACCGTTTCCAATTGCTCCTCCATCGTTCAAACCTTTTATGGCCTTCCTTGAAATCAGGGGGGATTTGGATCTTCCATTACCCTCCTCCATATCGCTATCATGACTCTTCCTCTCTCTCAAGGAGCCTCTCATTGATCCCATTCGAGACAGTGTCACCTCAGTGTTATTTTCATTTGCCATGTGTGAAATTGTTCCTAAATTGATAGAACTGGGGCCTTTGGCTTTTGCAAAAGACGAATCAAACTCTGAAAACGATTCTTCTTTGGGCATGTCTTTGCTATGCTTTCTTGGGGTAATTTCAACACGCAGAAGCGTCGCCAACCGGCCTAGTAAGATTTTCCTAACCAAAGGCGACATTCGTTGGTTGCGATGATAGAAATTCAACACAAGACAATTAAGCGCCATTGCCATACCAATTTCAAATATTGATACCGTGTAATAAATACCTATAAGAGAACGTAGAACACATAAATCTAGTTTAAAAACATAGGACTAGGAATAATTCGCATAATTTTTAGACAAAAGCTTATTGAAGTTTTGTTGGAGAAACAAATTTATATCAGTTTATGAAAGAATTGAACATAAAGAAGAGAATTTAAACAAAGAGAATCAGCATAAAAACATCAGGCTGGGCAGTTTGAAAAAGAGAGGAACAAAAATAAGCAAATAAGGAAATAAGAGATAAAGAAAGCAAGCTTTTCAATGTTGCGTTAAAGCTACCCTTTTAATACTTCAAACTGCAATATTGAAAGTGAACAAATATTTAGGGAATTATTAAGCATTAATTTGGTTTGGTTTTCATTGCTGTTTCTACAATTTGTTTGGTACCCTATTTAGCGTGCAACATATCTTTAAACACGGATTTCTGGACTAGATACTTGAATGTATTGTGCGTTTTAATACTTTACTTTCGAGATTTAAAAGATTTTAGGCCGCTTCTAGCAATGTTGCACGTTTTATTACTTGACTATTGTCATAAATGTTAAAGAACTATAATCTCCGAACTGACAACATATGACTTAAAAGCTTTTAGATTGAAATGAACTGGAACTTTTGACTAATTGTGTCAGATTGATTTGCACTTTTTCAATACTTTATCTGCACTTTATTTTCGTAGAAATATTTTTTCTTGCTTCGGCAATGAATAGCAAATCGACTAACTCCAGTTGTCGTGAAAAGTATGATTTGCTAGCTACATTTATGAAACAAAGCAGATTAAACTTTAGTTAAAACAACACAGCAGCAAAATGAAATAGCAGTGAAAAAATTTCGAAAGTGAAGTTTCTTTGCACTAGCAAGCAAGTATCAAGCCTGAATCACCATGATTAAAAATAATGCTGTTCAGGAGCACATAAATTACCAAACAAATGTGTTCAATTTTCACGAATACTGCAATAGATTACCATGTTTCGATGCATAAGGACCAGGTAAGTTAGCTGGTGTAGAGGCAACCTTCTTGAAGGAAAAATTTTAACTGAAAAGATGAGTAAAGGGTTGTTTAGAGCTTAGTAATATTCGTCGGCAGATTTTTGTAACTGGAAGATTAATATCTATGAAGCTAAACTGTGTCGAAACTTCGTACACATTAAATTGGCCATCTTTAAAGTTAAACAGACATTTTCGACTGTAGAAATACTAAAACCTAAAGAGAGCTTACGATGTAGTCTGCACTTTACAAGCATTTCAATTTCAAGAAAGGATGGCGTCTTACGTGTTTACAGGGAAGAGAAAATGTGGAAAACCCAAAAAAGTCGGGCAGATCAAATTTTTGTGAAGACTTTCAATACCATTACCCTCTGTTGAGCGTAAAGGCAAAGATCGCACCAAAAGGAAAAGGCAAAGACCCAAGGAGTGTTACCCATTTAAGACAGTAAGTCAGTTATAGTCATAGAGATATGGTAATAGTTCATTTTGGATCCAAATAGCCATTGCTTATAGTCGCCAATCCAACTTGCAGCCTCGTTTTGAATGTGCTTCAAATTTCTTCGCACTAAATTTTTGGTTTCTGATTTGGATTAAAGACTAGAATTTTACTCTGCATTTGAAAAATTCGGATAGTTTTGCTCATGATATCGATTTATGATGACACAAAGTTTGGAAGTTTTTAAAGCATTTGACCGTGTTTTGCAACGGAGGCTGAAAAGTGTCACATTGGGTGATATTTGCAGTCAAATCTATCACAAGTGTTCAAGGTTAAAATATCATTAAATCTACCATACATGGACAGTCACTACAAAGTATGACGAGAACTTATAATCAGAGCGAGAAAGATCGTTCAATGAGGTCTAGAGTTATGCACGAGATCGTTGGTTGATTTGGTGTATTCAGGAGCCAATGCTCGAGTTATTGAAGAGCCAATGCTGGGGTAAAGACAGAGCAATGCAGCTCCATAATATTCTCAACAGTATCAATGCTAAAATCTCAAGCAAAGTTTCAGCTGCACGATTTTATAAAACAAGCAGGTGTAGTCTGCATTGTACAAGCATTTGAATTGCGTATGAAGAATGTATTTAAAAATGCCTCACCCAGTGATTAACGTGAAGGAATATAATGTATATTCTTTATCTGTTTTATCTGCAGCGCATTTGTTACTTTAAACTTGCAGGCTATCTTGTCTTCACTGGTATTTATTGTGATAAGATAGAAAAACCTTGCTTGTTTGCAGCCTTTAGGCTACTTGCGCAGTGGAAGTTAGATTCAATTTGCATATTCTCGTTGTGTAAGCCAGCTAAAACTACTGTGAGCGCATTCTATACAGATTTTCTTTGTTCTTGTCATTTCATAGAAGAATTCTCACAAAGCACTTTTTATAATTATGCTTCGGAAGAGGCTGTCTTGTGCAAAATATTACCGTATAGATAGGAATAGTATTTTGACATATTGTTGGCAAACTTACTTTTGGGGTGAAAAATTTCTAATGACCTTACTTCAATATAAAATTTCTACCTCTTGATTTACTTTAGATGATAATTCAGGTGAGCTTAATTGGACTCTGGAAGGATTAAGGAATCTGATTATATGATTTTAGGTTTTAGGGTTTGTCTGGGCACCTGAGTTCTCATGCCAACACAGTAATCTATTGCAAATTGCATTTGAAGAAAATCGAGGCAGACGTACCTAACAGAGGAAACGTATCTGAACTGCTTGGGAGCTTCTCTGACGACAATTCCTGAAATATTGCCATCGAAAGAAGCACTGTTATTCCTAAACTGATTCGCTCCCCTGATTTTGGTGGAAGTAAAAAAACCAAGAAAATCATGCAGGCAATAAGGGCACACGGAATGACAAGATTCATCATGTAAAAGAAGTACTTCCTTTTCACGTGTAATTGCAATACCACTATGCGATGTTGACGATCATTCAACCGAAATTTCACCTGGAATTGAAACATGTTTTATAATTCGAATAGAGTTTAATCATAATTACATAAAGCAAATATCATCAAAACAATGACAAGAAACTGTAGCGACAAAAAACTTGTTTTAATCGTCACCTCTGTCATTTTTAGCGTCATTATCGTTACCAGTCGACACTTTCGATTTTTCACTAAACGATTTTTATAACGATCGTCAAATATATTCGCTACGTGACATGTTCAGTAAATAACGAAGAATTTGGAACCAACACATGGCTAAAAATGCTCATGTCACATGGCACCGAACAAGCACCAACACATGGCTAAAAATCCTTGTTTTTGGGATAAAACGTTGTTCAAAATTGCATTTTGCAAAAGCTCAGCCTTAGCATGTTCTTAATTTGTTCTTAACTTTTGGCCAATTTTGAGGCTCGTGTTCTTATGAATTGTTCTTATAAAAAGAAAAGCAGGTAATAAAACAAGAATGTGCAATGAATTATAGGGGTGCAGTCTCCGAAACCACTTCATAAGCTTGCTGGGTCTTTCATTTTAGGTTTGGTATTTCCTTTTCCAAATGTTTTCTTTACTCTTCGCACAGTGGCGGTTTTAAGGGGGGTCCAAGGGGCCAAGGCCCCAGGCATCACGCGGGCCCCGCAGCAATCTTTGGCCCCGGGCCCCACAATCCCTAAAACCGCTACTGTCTTTGCACAATCCTTGTAGAAACGATCAAAATCGGATAAAAACGAGTTGAAATTAAACTGGCGTTTCCATTGACTCGAATTAAAAGCGGATACATTTTAAGGACGATGAATAGGTAATCTTACTAAAACTTGTTCTTGCACCAAAACCATGTTTTCTCAAAAACTATAAGTTCTATCAGCTAGAAACTTTTCACAAGTAATAGCCAACTACTCTTCAACAAAATGCCATATATTTCATGACGTCAGAATGCGCATGTATAATTTACGGACCAGAAACTCCGGACCAGTAAAAATACTTTAAGAAAGAATTTGAACTGTGGTGAGCTTTCTAAAGACAAATCACCTATGCAATAATGGAACATATAAAAAATACTCCAGGATGAGCAGAGGAAATTGTTGTTATAGCAACCGTTGCTATGGTAACCAAGAAAAAGGCTTTTTTGGCAATTCAAGTCCAAAGATTGTAACCATCAACTTTTCCTCTGCTCATCCTACAAAGCATCTTGAAAGGTACTTATAGACAAAATTTCAGCTTTCTGCCTAATAGGATAAGGAAATGAGGCTTTCTCAAAGTTCGAAAAGTAAAAAAGCGGAAAATCTAATTTAAAGTTTTACTTCATCGTTTTAAGAGCTAGAAATAGCATAACAGGTCAAATACATGATTCTAGTGAAAAGTTAGGTATTCTGACCTACTGAGTTCTTGATGCTTAGTAATCTATCCAAGATTTAGCCAGAAAATTATCCAAAAAGTAGTAACGTAAGTTTTCTTCAACGTAAACGCTTCCGTGGTGGTTCTGATGTAAACATTACATCGATGTTTTCTTCAGCAACAAATGTTATTTGAGGCTCTTTTGGTTCTTCTCTGTCTTTCTTGAGAATTACATCTGGCACTTTATGGGTACTGAACCCTCCAGACATATAATGCCTTCCAGCCTTTGTTCCCATCTTCTTAGCTTTTCTTAGAAGGCGCCGCCGGTTCAGGTATGAACTACGAGACTGATTTCCAGCATTCTTTATTCTGGTATCATTTAAGGCACGAAAGCCTCTTGCTGTATGCACACCAAAATGTTCTATCCCCATCTCCTCCAAAACACAACCAGCACCAGCAGCTCCCTGGTTCCACTGGATAACTGATGCTGCAGCTGCAGCATCAAGTTTACGCTTCCCACAGAAAACACGTTTTGGGCACTTTGACCACAAAACATTATTAAGAGACTCATTTTGATTCTGAGTTAACCCTTTTAAACAACGCTTTAGAAGGTCTTCTTTTGATAATCTTTCAAAAATTGGCTTCAGCTCTGACCGAAAAACAGCAGGAAGACATTTGTTTCGATTGTACGTTTTGGTTTTGTTTAGTTGGTCTTGTTGCCATTTGCACCATGACAGAGAGCCTTTAGGGCAAAATCTATGTTGGATTTCCAATGCTTCATTTTCCCCAACAATACTATGAAAATATATTGCCCATACTGCATCTTGTGTCATCTTCAAATTGCCTTTATTTGACCTTATTGCATACCCATAGTAGTTTTGCAATGAGTCTATTGCAACATCTGTCAATCTCCCTCGTCCACCAACACTCACACCATCTGGAAGTTTGCTTGCTTTCATTTTATTTTTGTACATTCTCAAGTTTGACCCCATTCTTTTTTGAATATGCCCAATGCAATCTTCCTTGGTGACTAAATAGTCACTGCCATATTTTTTAAAGCAAGCATCTGCTACCTCACCAAAAGACGAAGAATCACCATCTCCAACATATGTTACATATTTCAACTTATGTTTCTCTATAGACCGAAGGAACATTGTCACTGCTGCACTTTTCTCCATTGCCTCTGATGATTTGTTGTGGTTGATACAACATTTATCCTGATGCTTCGCAAACCAATCTTTATACCTTTGAGAATCTTTGTCCCAGTTTCCTTTTGATCTACATTCGAAACAAATTTTTGACTTCACTTCCAAATCTAGCACCTCCCCTGTCTCAACTGCCAAAACAAAGACAACACCAAGTAAAGATGAATGACCATATCGTTTTTGCCATGTCCCATCTACAGAGACACTGACTGGAAATACATCATCCTCAATGTCTAGGTCTTCATGTGAAGGAGACATCTTTTTCAAAGCTCTTTTCAAATTTTTGGCAGCTTTCTCTAAGGATTTTTCTACAACAGTACTGTAGCACTGCTCAATCTTGTTAATTGTGTCAGAGTAAGCATTTTTCGAAACTGGTGGTGGTAAATTCAATAAAGAGCACAGTTTTTTTAAACTTGTGTGTCCATTTCCTGTCTCTAGACCACCTTGAATAAGGCGAATATTTACCTCTGACCTTCTACCACCATCTTTAACATAAATGCTGCTATGAAAAATAGATGAATTCTGACAGTTTGTGCACAGTAACAAAAGTTCTTCATCAAGCCCTTTACGTGCCAAGTCATTTTGGAAAAGCTCCAATTTTCCTTTTGCTGACCTACATGATGCACATACTGCAGCTGTAGTTAAAATGTTCTGCAAATTTTCAATGGTTACCAGTTTGTTACCATATGCTTTAATATATTGGCTGCTGTTGTGGCCCTCCTTAGCACTACTTGTTGTTGGTGTGGATTTGTTAATTCCCAGCTGAAATCCTTTGGCTCTTGTTATTGTCTCCTCTCTTTCGACCTCCAATAAAGGGCAGTTATTATCAATCTTCTCAAAAGATCTATTTAACTTCTCTGGTGAAGAAGAACTTGCTGGGCCTAAATCTTCCGAATTTGACTCATGTTCCTGTTCTTGTTTCCGTTTACCACTGAACACTCTTTTCCGTTTTTTTCTGTAGATAGTATTCTTTTTTTTCCCAGGCATGACAAACTGAAGAATTTCAACTAGTTTCAAAAAACGCACAAATGTTATTTCAGCGAATAGTAGAAACGTAAAAAGTGAAGCGTGTCAGTGTCCTCTCGAGGCAGTCGGCAATCTTTTCGACAAGTACTTCATGTTATAGGTGCACAAACATAATTCAACTCAATTTATAAACTTATAAAACCCCAAAAACGACAAATTTAGCCCTGGAAAGTCGGTTGACACCCCAATCATTTCCTTAGCAACCACATTTCATGCGTTGCTAGGCAGGGTAGCTATAATAAAACATAGTTTTATAGGTGAAAAGATATTTTTTTTGCAAAATAGATATCGAGAACTTAAAACCTAATACTTGAACTACAATTTTATACCAGAAACCCAGATTTGAAGAAAACAAATTTCTTTAACATATTTTACCTATTCATCGTCCTTAACCTCTCTTTTATTTTAACCTGGGCTACACAACTTTTTATAGGAACACTAGGCTCCAGTTTCAGCTTCACGTTTCTTACTTTTTACACATAATTTCAGCCTCTCGTGTTTCTAATTTTTTTTTTGTAATCGAATTTCTGTTCTTGTTCTAATAAATTTGTTCAATTGTTGTATCAATGCTTTTTTCTCGTCGCTTTCAGCTGTTCTGTTGCTACTCTTTAATTTTTCGATTTTTTCATTAATTTTTCGAAGGTTGAATCTCAGCCTTCCTTTTGTTGTTCTTATTTTTAGACAAATTTAGTCTGATGTTTTTTACAGGCGCCGCGGAGAAGGGGGCTGTGGGGGTATAGCCCACAACATTTTGCCCAAAATGCAATAAATTTACCAGTCAAACCATTTTTTATTCTGTTCTAGCCCCCCTCCAACTTTTTTAGGCCCCCACTTTTCTCAACGCTCCGCGGTGCCTGTCTTTTGAGGGTTGTTTGATAAAAAGCTTGTAGTGGATACCTATGCGTGTCCCTGTGGAGGAAATTAAAAGGATGTGCCTGTTTATAATTGTCCGCAAATAAAGCGCCCAGTGAGGGACTCGAACCCGCGACCCTCAGGTTAAAAGCCTGATGCTCTACCGACTGAGCTAACTGGGCATGGAAGCAAGGAGAAGGTTAGTTGCGAGTAGATAGGCCTAGCCATGGCTATCTGGTTCTCATGCACGATGGTCAAAGTCTTCATAATCATTGCCATGTCATAGAGGGATAAATTGCGACGTCATCAAAAATCTTTAAATTTTTGAAATTTGAAAATTCACCACGAAATACCGCTATATAGACAAAATCAATGGAATCGTTTAAAAATTGACTGAAATGTGGTCAGTTAAATTTTCTAATGGGTTTCTGTTGTTTTAGCCTGGTTGATATCTACAATGCCTGCCAAAAGTCTTGGAACACTGACATCAATTTCCAAGGTCAAAACCAATCATCCCCCTCTCCCCCACGGAACAATGTTGGTTTACCATCAAACGGATTAGGATTTTAGGAAGCACTTTCTTTTGCGCTTCATTTATGATATTTCTCTAAATCATCAACATTGTTTGAGGGGGAAGGGGGCGGAAGTAGCAAATTTGTTTCATGAAAGGAATGAAAGATATCAAATGCAGCGTAAATTGGTGGGTGTTCCAAGTACTTTTGGCAGGCATTGTCTGAGTTTCATTTTGAAGCTTATTAGATATTCCACCAAAACCAATATCCTCCTATAGGTTTTTGATGGTGCTGATTCCATTTCTGCCATTTTCAACAACGTACGTGTTACCGATAAGGAGATATGGGGGTATTGTTATTTTTCGGGGGTGGGGGTAAGCTACTCCCATAAAACTAAATGCCATATTTCAATTAAGGTGAAAATTGCTAAAATCAAAATCGATTTCCAATAAATAGGATCAAGATTGTATTTTGAATCTTTTCAAAGGCTCGTAGCCAGATGGCTGTCTAAGAAATAATGGGATAGATGAAGGAGACAAATATGAGTGGCAGCTAGAAAATAATCTAAAAATGGAAAGGATGCAATTTTATAAAAGTGACATCGATTCCTCTGTTTCATGTTTCTAATTATAGATAAGGTCGTATTTGAGAATTATGTCGGGTAGTTGCTCTCCTTTTATCACGGATTTACAAGTTGTCATTCATATAGGCCCTTGTTGTGCAATTCAGTGCCCAAATGACAAATTTCAGAGTGTTTACCTAAATTGTAGAAAGGAACCCCGTGTTTCCCACATCAGAGTTCCCAACTGATTGATCTACTATTCCATGTTGGTTGGTAAGGGAACTGAAATAAAACTGACATCCACTCGCCTTCCTGCCCTCCTAAATGCTTGGCCCAGAAGCACTACAAAGAAAGCCCTCTTCCCTACTGTTACTGCATTGCCAAAATGGCCTTTAAGTTAGACTCTACCTGCTACTTTTATCTTCATAAAGCGCAAGGCAGATTATTTCATCGTTAATTGATTGCTGTATTTGTTTGCGTGACATTTGCCACAACAAAATATCTTATTTCATCGAATGTAGCGCGCGTCGATGTGAAGGACAAGGCCCCGCAAGGCAACTCTCACCCTCGGAAATGAACGCTTGTAGACCGTTGTGTAGACCGTGGCTGTTTCTTCGCAATTTTCTGACTTGTCAGGGGGAGGTTTGCCTCCAAATTCACCCAAAAGGTGTATAATAATACCCCTCAAAGATAAAATTAACCTTTGTATGAATTCCATGAAGAAAACGGCAAAATATGACGAAAATCCCACGGTCTACACTCAAAAGGAGAATAAGATCTAGAGTACTTCAAATTCAATTCTCAGAAAGTGTAGACCGTTGACACTTTCCTGAATTTCTTCAGTTTTACAACTTGTATCGATCTGAAAACCTACAATATTTTTTATACTAGCCATGCACACCTACTGACGAGGTTTCGTCTACTTTCTTTGAAAAATACGATTTTTATGAACATTTTAAATTTGTAGACCGTGGCTGTAGACCGTTGGTAACCATTGGCAATAGGCATTTTCATACTACATCACGTGCCCATTAGGAAAGGAGCGTTCTTTCAATTCCTAGCATACTTTAACAATGGAAAACGAACAATTATAATTGGCACAAACCATTTTCCAATTACTGGGACAAGGGAAGATAGAAAATAATAGGGAATGGGGTGTCTATGAGCGCTACCATGTTGCCACATGTGAATGCGAAGGAGCATAGTCTAAGCAAATTTATTAAATTCGTAGATGGTTTTGAGAGGGTTATGGTGAATAAAATTGAGCCATTTGAACAGTTTCTCACCAGCATGTTGTTCGCAATTATTTATATCATGCCATGTTTGTAGACATTCTCATGAATTTTTTTGTTTTTTCATCAACAATTAAACCATAAATAAGGGGACTTTTCAGCAAAAAAACACTTTTTCAAAAGCACTAAACTGTACTGTTTTTCCTTTGAAGATTGATAGTTTTCTTAAACCGATGATCGAATTCTGCACAAAATAACTGTATTCAATAATGATTTAAATGATATTGACGGAAAAAATCAGTAGAATGTTTTTTGTAACAAATAACAATACTCGGATATCTACTATATCAATCGTTCAGAGTCCCAACCCCCTCCCCCCCCTTTTAACTGGGTAAAGAGTGAAAATTTCGAATTTTCATTAGTAGCAGTGAGATCAGCACCATCGAAAACCCTAGGGTAGCACAATGTTTTGATATCGCAGATTGCTGTTTTCAAGATAATTTTCAGACTGTCTGAGTTTCATTTTGAAGCTTATTAGATATTCCACCAAAACCAATATCCTCCTATAGGTTTTTGATGGTGCTGATTCCATTTCTGCCATTTTCAACAACGTACGTGTTACCGATAAGGAGATATGGGGGTATTGTTATTTTTCGGGGGTGGGGGTAAGCTACTCCCATAAAACTAAATGCCATATTTCAATTAAGGTGAAAATTGCTAAAATCAAAATCGATTTCCAATAAATAGGATCAAGATTGTATTTTGAATCTTTTCAAAGGCTCGTAGCCAGATGGCTGTCTAAGAAATAATGGGATAGATGAAGGAGACAAATATGAGTGGCAGCTAGAAAATAATCTAAAAATGGAAAGGATGCAATTTTATAAAAGTGACATCGATTCCTCTGTTTCATGTTTCTAATTATAGATAAGGTCGTATTTGAGAATTATGTCGGGTAGTTGCTCTCCTTTTATCACGGATTTACAAGTTGTCATTCATATAGGCCCTTGTTGTGCAATTCAGTGCCCAAATGACAAATTTCAGAGTGTTTACCTAAATTGTAGAAAGGAACCCCGTGTTTCCCACATCAGAGTTCCCAACTGATTGATCTACTATTCCATGTTGGTTGGTAAGGGAACTGAAATAAAACTGACATCCACTCGCCTTCCTGCCCTCCTAAATGCTTGGCCCAGAAGCACTACAAAGAAAGCCCTCTTCCCTACTGTTACTGCATTGCCAAAATGGCCTTTAAGTTAGACTCTACCTGCTACTTTTATCTTCATAAAGCGCAAGGCAGATTATTTCATCGTTAATTGATTGCTGTATTTGTTTGCGTGACATTTGCCACAACAAAATATCTTATTTCATCGAATGTAGCGCGCGTCGATGTGAAGGACAAGGCCCCGCAAGGCAACTCTCACCCTCGGAAATGAACGCTTGTAGACCGTTGTGTAGACCGTGGCTGTTTCTTCGCAATTTTCTGACTTGTCAGGGGGAGGTTTGCCTCCAAATTCACCCAAAAGGTGTATAATAATACCCCTCAAAGATAAAATTAACCTTTGTATGAATTCCATGAAGAAAACGGCAAAATATGACGAAAATCCCACGGTCTACACTCAAAAGGAGAATAAGATCTAGAGTACTTCAAATTCAATTCTCAGAAAGTGTAGACCGTTGACACTTTCCTGAATTTCTTCAGTTTTACAACTTGTATCGATCTGAAAACCTACAATATTTTTTATACTAGCCATGCACACCTACTGACGAGGTTTCGTCTACTTTCTTTGAAAAATACGATTTTTATGAACATTTTAAATTTGTAGACCGTGGCTGTAGACCGTTGGTAACCATTGGCAATAGGCATTTTCATACTACATCACGTGCCCATTAGGAAAGGAGCGTTCTTTCAATTCCTAGCATACTTTAACAATGGAAAACGAACAATTATAATTGGCACAAACCATTTTCCAATTACTGGGACAAGGGAAGATAGAAAATAATAGGGAATGGGGTGTCTATGAGCGCTACCATGTTGCCACATGTGAATGCGAAGGAGCATAGTCTAAGCAAATTTATTAAATTCGTAGATGGTTTTGAGAGGGTTATGGTGAATAAAATTGAGCCATTTGAACAGTTTCTCACCAGCATGTTGTTCGCAATTATTTATATCATGCCATGTTTGTAGACATTCTCATGAATTTTTTTGTTTTTTCATCAACAATTAAACCATAAATAAGGGGACTTTTCAGCAAAAAAACACTTTTTCAAAAGCACTAAACTGTACTGTTTTTCCTTTGAAGATTGATAGTTTTCTTAAACCGATGATCGAATTCTGCACAAAATAACTGTATTCAATAATGATTTAAATGATATTGACGGAAAAAATCAGTAGAATGTTTTTTGTAACAAATAACAATACTCGGATATCTACTATATCAATCGTTCAGAGTCCCAACCCCCTCCCCCCCCCTTTTAACTGGGTAAAGAGTGAAAATTTCGAATTTTCATTAGTAGCAGTGAGATCAGCACCATCGAAAACCCTAGGGTAGCACAATGTTTTGATATCGCAGATTGCTGTTTTCAAGATAATTTTCAGACAATGCCTGCCAAAAGTCTTGGAACACTGACATCAATTTCCAAGGTCAAAACCAATCATCCCCCTCTCCCCCACGGAACAATGTTGGTTTACCATCAAACGGATTAGGATTTTAGGAAGCACTTTCTTTTGCGCTTCATTTATGATATTTCTCTAAATCATCAACATTGTTTGAGGGGGAAGGGGGCGGAAGTAGCAAATTTGTTTCATGAAAGGAATGAAAGATATCAAATGCAGCGTAAATTGGTGGGTGTTCCAAGTACTTTTGGCAGGCATTGTCTGAGTTTCATTTTGAAGCTTATTAGATATTCCACCAAAACCAATATCCTCCTATAGGTTTTTGATGGTGCTGATTCCATTTCTGCCATTTTCAACAACGTACGTGTTACCGATAAGGAGATATGGGGGTATTGTTATTTTTCGGGGGTGGGGGTAAGCTACTCCCATAAAACTAAATGCCATATTTCAATTAAGGTGAAAATTGCTAAAATCAAAATCGATTTCCAATAAATAGGATCAAGATTGTATTTTGAATCTTTTCAAAGGCTCGTAGCCAGATGGCTGTCTAAGAAATAATGGGATAGATGAAGGAGACAAATATGAGTGGCAGCTAGAAAATAATCTAAAAATGGAAAGGATGCAATTTTATAAAAGTGACATCGATTCCTCTGTTTCATGTTTCTAATTATAGATAAGGTCGTATTTGAGAATTATGTCGGGTAGTTGCTCTCCTTTTATCACGGATTTACAAGTTGTCATTCATATAGGCCCTTGTTGTGCAATTCAGTGCCCAAATGACAAATTTCAGAGTGTTTACCTAAATTGTAGAAAGGAACCCCGTGTTTCCCACATCAGAGTTCCCAACTGATTGATCTACTATTCCATGTTGGTTGGTAAGGGAACTGAAATAAAACTGACATCCACTCGCCTTCCTGCCCTCCTAAATGCTTGGCCCAGAAGCACTACAAAGAAAGCCCTCTTCCCTACTGTTACTGCATTGCCAAAATGGCCTTTAAGTTAGACTCTACCTGCTACTTTTATCTTCATAAAGCGCAAGGCAGATTATTTCATCGTTAATTGATTGCTGTATTTGTTTGCGTGACATTTGCCACAACAAAATATCTTATTTCATCGAATGTAGCGCGCGTCGATGTGAAGGACAAGGCCCCGCAAGGCAACTCTCACCCTCGGAAATGAACGCTTGTAGACCGTTGTGTAGACCGTGGCTGTTTCTTCGCAATTTTCTGACTTGTCAGGGGGAGGTTTGCCTCCAAATTCACCCAAAAGGTGTATAATAATACCCCTCAAAGATAAAATTAACCTTTGTATGAATTCCATGAAGAAAACGGCAAAATATGACGAAAATCCCACGGTCTACACTCAAAAGGAGAATAAGATCTAGAGTACTTCAAATTCAATTCTCAGAAAGTGTAGACCGTTGACACTTTCCTGAATTTCTTCAGTTTTACAACTTGTATCGATCTGAAAACCTACAATATTTTTTATACTAGCCATGCACACCTACTGACGAGGTTTCGTCTACTTTCTTTGAAAAATACGATTTTTATGAACATTTTAAATTTGTAGACCGTGGCTGTAGACCGTTGGTAACCATTGGCAATAGGCATTTTCATACTACATCACGTGCCCATTAGGAAAGGAGCGTTCTTTCAATTCCTAGCATACTTTAACAATGGAAAACGAACAATTATAATTGGCACAAACCATTTTCCAATTACTGGGACAAGGGAAGATAGAAAATAATAGGGAATGGGGTGTCTATGAGCGCTACCATGTTGCCACATGTGAATGCGAAGGAGCATAGTCTAAGCAAATTTATTAAATTCGTAGATGGTTTTGAGAGGGTTATGGTGAATAAAATTGAGCCATTTGAACAGTTTCTCACCAGCATGTTGTTCGCAATTATTTATATCATGCCATGTTTGTAGACATTCTCATGAATTTTTTTGTTTTTTCATCAACAATTAAACCATAAATAAGGGGACTTTTCAGCAAAAAAACACTTTTTCAAAAGCACTAAACTGTACTGTTTTTCCTTTGAAGATTGATAGTTTTCTTAAACCGATGATCGAATTCTGCACAAAATAACTGTATTCAATAATGATTTAAATGATATTGACGGAAAAAATCAGTAGAATGTTTTTTGTAACAAATAACAATACTCGGATATCTACTATATCAATCGTTCAGAGTCCCAACCCCCTCCCCCCCCTTTTAACTGGGTAAAGAGTGAAAATTTCGAATTTTCATTAGTAGCAGTGAGATCAGCACCATCGAAAACCCTAGGGTAGCACAATGTTTTGATATCGCAGATTGCTGTTTTCAAGATAATTTTCAGACTGTCTGAGTTTCATTTTGAAGCTTATTAGATATTCCACCAAAACCAATATCCTCCTATAGGTTTTTGATGGTGCTGATTCCATTTCTGCCATTTTCAACAACGTACGTGTTACCGATAAGGAGATATGGGGGTATTGTTATTTTTCGGGGGTGGGGGTAAGCTACTCCCATAAAACTAAATGCCATATTTCAATTAAGGTGAAAATTGCTAAAATCAAAATCGATTTCCAATAAATAGGATCAAGATTGTATTTTGAATCTTTTCAAAGGCTCGTAGCCAGATGGCTGTCTAAGAAATAATGGGATAGATGAAGGAGACAAATATGAGTGGCAGCTAGAAAATAATCTAAAAATGGAAAGGATGCAATTTTATAAAAGTGACATCGATTCCTCTGTTTCATGTTTCTAATTATAGATAAGGTCGTATTTGAGAATTATGTCGGGTAGTTGCTCTCCTTTTATCACGGATTTACAAGTTGTCATTCATATAGGCCCTTGTTGTGCAATTCAGTGCCCAAATGACAAATTTCAGAGTGTTTACCTAAATTGTAGAAAGGAACCCCGTGTTTCCCACATCAGAGTTCCCAACTGATTGATCTACTATTCCATGTTGGTTGGTAAGGGAACTGAAATAAAACTGACATCCACTCGCCTTCCTGCCCTCCTAAATGCTTGGCCCAGAAGCACTACAAAGAAAGCCCTCTTCCCTACTGTTACTGCATTGCCAAAATGGCCTTTAAGTTAGACTCTACCTGCTACTTTTATCTTCATAAAGCGCAAGGCAGATTATTTCATCGTTAATTGATTGCTGTATTTGTTTGCGTGACATTTGCCACAACAAAATATCTTATTTCATCGAATGTAGCGCGCGTCGATGTGAAGGACAAGGCCCCGCAAGGCAACTCTCACCCTCGGAAATGAACGCTTGTAGACCGTTGTGTAGACCGTGGCTGTTTCTTCGCAATTTTCTGACTTGTCAGGGGGAGGTTTGCCTCCAAATTCACCCAAAAGGTGTATAATAATACCCCTCAAAGATAAAATTAACCTTTGTATGAATTCCATGAAGAAAACGGCAAAATATGACGAAAATCCCACGGTCTACACTCAAAAGGAGAATAAGATCTAGAGTACTTCAAATTCAATTCTCAGAAAGTGTAGACCGTTGACACTTTCCTGAATTTCTTCAGTTTTACAACTTGTATCGATCTGAAAACCTACAATATTTTTTATACTAGCCATGCACACCTACTGACGAGGTTTCGTCTACTTTCTTTGAAAAATACGATTTTTATGAACATTTTAAATTTGTAGACCGTGGCTGTAGACCGTTGGTAACCATTGGCAATAGGCATTTTCATACTACATCACGTGCCCATTAGGAAAGGAGCGTTCTTTCAATTCCTAGCATACTTTAACAATGGAAAACGAACAATTATAATTGGCACAAACCATTTTCCAATTACTGGGACAAGGGAAGATAGAAAATAATAGGGAATGGGGTGTCTATGAGCGCTACCATGTTGCCACATGTGAATGCGAAGGAGCATAGTCTAAGCAAATTTATTAAATTCGTAGATGGTTTTGAGAGGGTTATGGTGAATAAAATTGAGCCATTTGAACAGTTTCTCACCAGCATGTTGTTCGCAATTATTTATATCATGCCATGTTTGTAGACATTCTCATGAATTTTTTTGTTTTTTCATCAACAATTAAACCATAAATAAGGGGACTTTTCAGCAAAAAAACACTTTTTCAAAAGCACTAAACTGTACTGTTTTTCCTTTGAAGATTGATAGTTTTCTTAAACCGATGATCGAATTCTGCACAAAATAACTGTATTCAATAATGATTTAAATGATATTGACGGAAAAAATCAGTAGAATGTTTTTTGTAACAAATAACAATACTCGGATATCTACTATATCAATCGTTCAGAGTCCCAACCCCCTCCCCCCCCCTTTTAACTGGGTAAAGAGTGAAAATTTCGAATTTTCATTAGTAGCAGTGAGATCAGCACCATCGAAAACCCTAGGGTAGCACAATGTTTTGATATCGCAGATTGCTGTTTTCAAGATAATTTTCAGACAATGCCTGCCAAAAGTCTTGGAACACTGACATCAATTTCCAAGGTCAAAACCAATCATCCCCCTCTCCCCCACGGAACAATGTTGGTTTACCATCAAACGGATTAGGATTTTAGGAAGCACTTTCTTTTGCGCTTCATTTATGATATTTCTCTAAATCATCAACATTGTTTGAGGGGGAAGGGGGCGGAAGTAGCAAATTTGTTTCATGAAAGGAATGAAAGATATCAAATGCAGCGTAAATTGGTGGGTGTTCCAAGTACTTTTGGCAGGCATTGTAGATGTTTTTTACCAGTGATTTGATGAACAAAGAGCCCGTGCTTCTGTGGCAATATCCCAGTGGATTTGCAACAGATCAAACGGATTTTGCATATTTAGACTTATTTTGTAGTGTTCTTCAGGGTATGAAGTAAGAATTCTAAAAATACGAAAACAGATTTTTGTGACGTCATCACTCCGCAGATGACGCTCTTTTCGAGTCGCCTTGTACATATGCAACTTTCAAAACTGTTTAAAAGTTAGAGCATTACTTAGACTTGATACATAGCAAAAAGAAAAGATCCAGCTTTGCAAAACAACGTCTCAGTGCTCAAAACCACAGGATTGAAACAGGTAGATACAAGAAGAATCCTATTTTTAGGACTGATAGAAAATGTCACTTTTGATAAAACTGCTGTGGATGACGAAATTCATGTTTTATTAGTTTGTACGAGGCTTGTAGGAATTCTTTGTAATCTACGATTTATTCAAAATTTTCCAGAATCTCATCCCTTGATCTTTGTGATTTTTGAGTTTATCTGGTTTTTGAGTCAAGAAAATATAGATTATCTGATATCAATCGCTAATTTTATATCGTTGGATTTTGAATCACGGGAATCGTTTGGGAAGTCCTCTATGTCAGGGGGCTGAGCCCCCCTTGTTAATGCCGAAAACTGAAAAATTTATACTTTTGCTATTGTTTTTCGCAACACTTTGTGCAAGAGTCCCCCTTGTTATTTTTGTAGCACTACACCAATCCTCTCTGTGCTCATCTAGGTAAAGTTAACTTTTTAGCTTATAATTTTTTTACAGTTGCTTATCTTTGTATTAGTTGTTTGCTTTATTCTGAGATTTTAATTAATTTATTAACCTGTAACTATAGTAATTATTTTGGCGATGGGCCATTTTGGTATACAAGCCTTATTGTAAAAAGGAATAACCTCGAATTAACCCCCTGGAACATTATTGATTTGATTCATTATTTAAGGGCGACTTGTCTGAAATTCGACACATACTAGTAGCTCATTTTCTATTTAGAAGATTGCAAAATATTTTATATATTCGACTTGAAGATTTCTAGTATCAACTACCACAGAACCATAAACTTTGACGAAGATATGAGAACACAATCAATACCTTATGTTCATATAAAATGGCCTTCGCGATCTCCCATTCTCCATTATTTTTGTACTCAGACTTGTCTCCGAGCGCATCTGGATCTCTAACTTTGAGTCTTAAATACCTTTCGTCGAAATTCCAAGACCCAAACTCAAGATCGCAATGTTGCTGATCAAACGGAAAGTAGGTGACGTCAATCTCGCAAGTGCTCTTGTAGAAGTCAGCATACGTCATCGTGCAGTTGCCATCGCTACTGACAGTCACCATCAAGCTTTCGAGGATTTTGATCGCATCTTTGTCAATTTTGTTCTTTATTGCCCTTTAAGGGAAGAGTAATATTATGTTTGAAAAATATCTGTTGGTACAGTCGCCGACCATCTTACGATTTTATGGGAACCAGGCCTAATGAGACGATGATCGGACAATACCGATAACCCGAAACATTTCGCCATTTTAGTTTTCTGGTAAATGTGATTCTGCCAACAGGCTGCAGTATTCAAGTTTGTTGGTTTTGATGCCAATGATTCCTGTTGCTGGCAGTGGCTTTTGTCCAATAATTGGAAAATGCTTTCCCGACTAATACGGAGACAATCTGATATTTATCTTAATATCTCAAAGTGGATTTTATCAGAGCTTAGACTTCCTTCTTCTATGATTCCTTATTGATACTGGGTCTCTGACGTTGATTTTTAGCCAAGGCAAGATACAGGAAATCACATTAAAGCAATCCTCTTAAATGACTTTCTTACACTTTCGTGCTGATCATGTTATATTTAGCTCACCCATTGAAAAGATGAACTTGTGGAGTCCAAATCTTTTCTTTGCCAATAAGAATTTCTGATACGTTCCCAAATTCACTTGGCTTCCAGCGAAGGGTTGGGTTGCTCCATTCCTGAAAGATGTTTTCATCATTGCAAGTCAAATTTGTGTTAAAAATATCCGATATAAATAACCTCTAGGGTGATTGAAGAAACTAAGGCATACTTTTACGATAAGCTATCAGTTGCTCAAACGAGGTTATTCCAATATTGTATTTTAGTAAGAAATGCATGAGGTTATCGAAAGGTTATCTACATGAAATATGTTATATGCTACCTGAAGAAGAGCTATCGGTTAAAAAATGTTATATGCTACCTGACGAAGAATGAGCTTTGACGTTATAGCTTGTCCTTTTTCACTCTAAAATGTAAGGAAAGTCATTTATAAGGTATCTTTAAAGAGTTCATAAGTGAGAAAATTCGAATTGGTGTGTATTATGATAAAAGTCACAATGCTGGCACCAATCCATTTTCTGTTTTTATAAATCTAGGTTGCAAACAAAGATGATTAATGATAATTCTCATAATAATCGAACAAAAGATAAAGTAACTAAAGTTGAAAACTCAGCTGTTGCCGAATTATCAAAGTTGAACTGTACTCTGTGTACTATTTAAAGTACTGTCGAAGTACTGTTTTAAAACATCTTTTCATTATGCACAAAAGGTCTGGGCTAATAGCTATTTTGATATATAAAACTCACCTGCTGCTAAATTGTTCAAGTCAGTTAAAATTTATGATAGTAATGTTTTTAAAATATTGTTAACCATGATATAAATATCTGTGTGATCAATTGCAGCATGGTCTCAAAATAACAATAAAAAAACGTTATTGATCACAAAATACCACTGATTGAAATATGAAGAGTGTTTCAGGCAGCTTTCCAAAGAAAACTGTGGGAGCTTTCAATACCATATTTGTACATAGATCAAGCGTAACCTAATGGGTTCTTAATCGACTTTCTTTCTTTGTCTGTAAAAACTGGTTCGGTTATCGAACGTTTCTTGACGCCAATTAACAAAACACGTGAATTCCTACTGTCAAGGTAGAAACACCGCACCTAACCCTATAAAAGAATAAAATTCAATAGATTCTTCTCTGCATCGCCTGATAACTGAGAAGTATTAACGTTTGAGTAGCTAATAAATTTTGAGATTGTTGCTTTCAATCAAATAAAATAATCTGTGCTTAAAACAGAGCTGCAGATTCGGATCATAACAATTTTGAAATGACATTTCTAGCTATTGGGTTGCAGTTGAATGTCGGTGCAATTTTGAAAAGCAACGGAGCGAGCAGATGTCCAAAAAAGTTAAGATAAATAGTCATATGACAACGGCAAATAATTTGCAGCCTGCAAGGATATTGCATAAGAAGTCGGTGGCAAAAATAGTCAATTAGATCATCACATGATAAAATGACTCGCTTCGTTAAAGCCTAAACAAAATACGTTTATATCTTAAATTCTGCTGGAATATCTTATCAAACCCCGCACAGCTTACAATCTAATCTACATGTGGCAGTCTCTTTTCGTGGTTTTTTCAAGAAAACTCCTTGACTTTTCAATTGTTTTAGTTGCAAGTACAAAACAATGATTAAATTGCTTGCGTTCACACTTTGTTTCGCTGCTCTATTCTAACACCTTTAGTGTGTTCAAGAAATCTCGAAGGGCGATACATTCTCAAAATACAAATTACCCATGTGTAAGGGCTTTTTTTGATACTTTTCTAAGGGTGGATGAGATTGCATAACATTTGAAGATTACTTAACCGTAAGTTGATCAAAATGAAAATCTCCCTTGGAAAAAGATGCATTGTCTCAAAATATAAACATCAACAGCAACCCTAACATATTTTAACCTTATTGCCAACCTGAAAGACAGTGCAGGCACAGTTTTAATTGGTTATTTGGTTAATAATTTCGCTTCCATCTTTTAGAAAAGCAACGCCATTGTCCTGAAGTGGCACAGCGTGAAAGTCACCGTGCGAGATAAACGTTTTTCTCCCCTAGGGAGCGGCAAAATAAACGCTATCAAGCCCTGCGCAACATAGAACAGGTCCGTCGGAAGCGGGGAGTTTGTGGCTGGAGCTGTAGTATGTTTTCTTTATAATTGTAGCATAATAATTGTGAAACTGTGGTATATTTCTTTTAAAACAGTGTACTGAATGAGAAGCAATACAATTGATAGCCCCACCCCGAATATAAATTTCGTTCCGACATCACTGTAGCGCCTTTGCGTTCGTGTGTGTAATCAAATCAAGACGGCTGACCGAGATTTAGGAATTTATTCTGAATATGCCATTGGCTGAGACCGAAGAAGGTTTGCTTATAGTGAACTTTCAATGGTGGAATGACGGGCTGGTGGAAAGATCTGGAAACATTCTCTCTCCCTTTGCAAAGAAGTCTAGCAAACAGAGAACGAATCCATTTTGTGTAAATGAAGCAAATGAACGCCTGTTTCTCGACTCATAAGAGTAAGGGACATGATACCTTTTGCAATTATCAAAAGGTTGTCAACAGATGCGTGCAGGCTCTATATTGCGAAGGCCTCTGTAAGATCTTACTGTTTATGCGTCGGCTAGATATAGATTCGTATGATATCCATGGCATCTCAAATAATGCGATCTCGATAACATCATCAAACCTTCCCCCGTCTCTTCAATAAGTCGGTGCTTCTAATAGCTTTATCAGCCTACCTATCTAGAATACCATCTGCAATCTATTGCATCTTGAATGAATTAGCCTTAGCGTATTTTTTTATTGTCATTCAAGAAGAAAGTCCAGTCTTTTTCTGTTTTGGGATCTTGCTCGTAAGTTCGATTATGTGGCCAAAATGGGACCTACGAGCATCAATCAAGCCTTGTTTTCCTTAATGTTCAGTATAATTGACATTGAATTCAGGTTCAACTTCAAAATATACTTTCAAAAATGCACTGACATCTTAGATGGTTAGATGGCAATTGCTTCAGCGTGAAGATGAAATTTTAGCTCGAAAAAATTATTGCATTTTTTGGATCATTTTTAGCACATTATAAGTTAATTTCACGCGAAAGCTTAATTATCATCTGTTAATGGAATGTACTGGGAGCTTAGAATATCAGGGATCTCAGAATGTACAGTTAATACTGCCTCCTATATAAACTTTGTGGCAGATGGCAAATGTTTCCATCTAACCATTCATTGCTGGTGGCACCTTAAGCAAGGCAGCTGTGGATGGAAACTAGGATGCCACCGGCAGTGTTGCGCTACAAGTCACGTTAGGTTATATAAAAGACTTATTTTGAAAAATGTTCTGAAAATCTATGAGGAACTTCCAGCTTAACTTCAAGATAGCTTTTGGTGTGAATCTTTTAATCTTTCTGGAAATTTACCAATCTGTTGGCTTCAGTTTCAAGTTTTAATGCCATCTTATAAGCAATGGCTTTGAAACTCTGTTAAAGTAATCTCCATATTCTGTATAAATTCTTGTTCATTAATAAGTTAAGAGAAAATTTTGCAAAGACACGGCAAAACTATTAGAATATGAAATGACTGAGCAAGAAGGGTTCCAGATATATTACCAATGGAACAAAGAACCTATACAAAGCTTCATGAAATTGAAGGTAATTATGTTTAATATGTGACAAGGTACGCCTTCACGACTTGGTCTCCCTTCGGCCTTTGTTTTTTGGCACCGATAGCACGATTATTGAGCTTTGTGCTCATTGTAGCAGTGCACATATACTGGTAGCAGTGCTCTGATATTTTATTGGCCTTGAGTATATATACTTTATGTTGGTATAGTTTCTCCCTCACACGTCAAAAGACATCCTGAAGTTGGACTGTGGAAAGCAACATTTTAGCATATATGAAATGTCAGAGCAAAGATGGTTCAAATTATGCTACCAGTGGAACAAAGAACTAACACAAAGTCAAATTCGGATTATTCTAGACCCTTTTCATCACAAGTATATCATAGATTCGCCTCAAATTGAACATTGTCATTATTTCCATGCATGTTCAGTTAATCTGAATACGACTCAATCTTTTGCTTAAGATTACTAGAAAACATTCGCATCATTACGTCTTCCTGTAATTAAATAGTTTAAGTTTGCTTAACTATGCAAACACATTTTGCAAAATACATAATTTCGACTGTACAAAATGTTTTTCTCTATTTGCAGGTGATGGAAGAAAATCAATACGATAACAGATTTAAAGATTAATATTGGGTAAATCTTATTTATGTGCATAAGAAAACATTGCATTCATTCCAATCCGATCTGGCTTTTGAATGCGGATTCTATGGTTGATCACTCTACTCGAGAAAAATTCAAGACGAAACCGCTTTTGAAAGTTTGCGCCAAAGCTTTTGATTATCATGACAGACAAAGTTTCTGCAAACAGATGACGAGTTAGAGCATCTGCCTTCCATTTGCATTGAAAAGCTGGTCGAAGCATTTTAATGGCATGTGTATACTTGACTTAAAAGATTTCTGCAATAGAAGCTTTACTTGTGGTGCCCACGTTAGTCTTAAACATTTAGATAAACAATGGTTATAGTTTGAGGTCTAAAAATGGTTGCTTTAAAAGTTGCTTTGTCTGTTTTCTTTCAATTACTTTTCTCGTCTTTATTCCCTTTGTGCTGGAACACAGCAAGCTGTATAGAAAAACCTCAATTTGCAAAATGGTTTGCTATCCTCCTTGTCAAGATTCTAATCTTTGTATGTTGCCGATGAAAATATCATCAACATACTAGTATAATGTAATAAGATCACCAGAACATGAGCTTTCGTGTTGATCTCGTCCAGCTTTTAGGCAATATTCCTTCATTTTGATTTTTTAACCAAACAATAGTTCGCAAATGTAATCACAATTAATTTGATGACGCTGTCAAATTTGTGGATAAGCAATGTTTATCACAAGTACAGGAGACTTGCGAGTTACAGTTGAAGTTATTACTTCCAGGGGGTAATCAAGCATACAAAAAGCTATCATCCGCGTTGACAGAATGTACCAAGAACTACCATATCACATTTCTAGTAAAAACACGAAGACACAGGTGAAGGAAACCTGTTCTTCAAGTCTTGTAAAAACATTATTGTTCTATTGAAGGCTTTTTGGGGTTGATGTTTTTCCGAGTCACTCTGGACGACCATTTAAAGATACAGCTGCAATAAAAAATTTTGTGAGGATAAAATATCTTACATCTAAAAAGTTAAAGTCCTTGAATTTCTATTGTTGTTTCTTTAATAATTTTTTCTTTGTCATTTCATGAAATAGTGTATTCACTTACGATTTCGTCCATTCTTAAAAGCTGCATTGATAGATACACGTCCACTCCGAGAGGATTAATGTACATGGGTAGTGATTGAGAATGGGCTCCAAAAATCTTCTTTCGTAACATCTTCTCGAATTGCATGCCATCTGCAAAAAACATTAACGGTTGATATTCTAAAGTGATGGATATATTTTGGTGGCAAAATGATCGATTAAGATTTTTACAAAGATTTCATGCTGATAAGGACTTTTGTAATCTGCTTTTCACGTTGAGTTTCAGAAGCTCCAGTATTCGATATGGAATTGTCGTCATTGGATGACAGATAAGCCTGGCTACTCTTTGTGTCTCATTCAGCAAGCGATATCAGAAATACGTGATGAATATTTCCATAAACCACAGGATGGTGATGAAAATGACAAAGATAAAATATCCAAACAACATTAGCTTACATCAATTTTTATCACTACCTGAGCGTAACACCTTTATCATTTAATTTGCCTGTTATTTTGATAGGAAATCTACTTGTTCTGAAGCCTACCACCTTGCCTCTTAGTCACTTAGGCGTCTTTGTAATCTGCATATCCATATTTTTCATACTTTTTTCTTTTCTTAACAGCCAAAATTGTACAGTCAATGTAGATAATAAAAGTGTTATATTATAAATAAAATCACCCTTATTCAATCTCTTAATGCGTCTGTTTGTTGGAGAAATTGTTTGTTTGGAGCCACTTTTAAATATTAATTACGAGGGTTCTAGAATCGTGTGCATATCACAGAAGAACTACTTAAATTTTTTTTATGACAAAGAGATTTTCAATACCTCCTATCAACTATGATACTTTTTGGAAAGCAGATATTCAGAGCAAAAAAATGCATTACACATTGCAAGCTTTTTCGAAATTCTGGCAAAACAATTGGGTTACGTCACTTTTTCTTTTTTGCTTACGTTGCGTTGTACTCGCGTTGAGATTTATTGGAGATGAAGTTATCTCGCATAGTGATGACATGGCAGCTGCTTTTGTGCTGTTTCAAACCTATAAAACTGTTACAAATTTATCACAGCAAGCATTTAGCATGTGAGCGATTGCTTGTACTATTATTTCAATCAAGTGCAGTAGAAGCTGAAGTTTCTGACTCTAAACATGCCATATTGCTGTCAATCTTCCCATCTTTTTCTTGTGCAGCTGCTTTCAGCCCCACCTTACAGCGCCAATCATGGCAGTAAAATTACTATCTTTCCCGTAACAGAACAATTTCAAATGAAAAATGCTAATAGTGGAGTTAATCCACTTTGTTTGATCTTTTAATTCAATCATATCTATATTTTCTAAAGATAAATTTCTGTGTTAGGCTCTAAAAAGCTAAAGTGATAGTCAATGAGTCAGTCTTGTCGTTTACACCTCGTCAAGACAAACCTTTACAAAACTTTTAATTTTATTATAATATAGCTGTATTTGCAATGTTTACAAATATGGACTCAACCGCTTATCAAAATCAGCTTACTCTTGCCACTGTACCTGCTTTTGTGACAAGAAATTGTTTCGTTCTGCAAAGGATTTTCGTTGCCTTTCGTCAACAATGCTCACTTAAGCCACGGCAAAACGACTGGACATTTGTCCAGCGTAAGTTTTGCGTCGTCTTGTTCAGCGATGTTTAATGTTGTTCAATCGATTTTGAAGGCAGTCAAAAATGTTCAGCAGACAGGATTAAATTTCTTTTGTTCATAGATGTTGTAGTGAAATGTTCAGTCGTTTTGCCATTCTACTGAATATTGTCCAGTTCGCGCACGCGCAATTGATGTAACAGATTCGATTTGGTGTCAACTTATTTCCCACATTCAAATCTTCAACAAACTTTCCTAGTAAACACCGTAAAAGAAATAGAATCGATATTAACATTCAATTCAATGAAAAAAAGAAAGGCATTTCATTAGTAACGACGAGTCTTCTGAAGAGATTAGCTTTAATTCCGATAAGATGACAGAGAGCAGGAATACGGTGATTGAGATGAAACTAGCAGTCCTAGCCATTCTTCGATACGATGATGCGATGATGCATACATACGATGATGCGGTTAGGGCTATAAAAAGTGTATTTTCAAAGGTAACGAAACACCCTGTTGCCAGTTTTCTCGCGCATATTCTTCAACAGGGAAAAGGTTCACTGGACATTGTTCAGTCGTTTTGCCATCACCAATATTCTCTTGATGTCCATACTCTGAACAAGTGAGCAATGTCCAGTGCGTGACCAGTGCAAATGTCCAGTCATTTTGCCGGGGCTTTACAAAACATCAATTCTTATCACAAAAAAAGGAGTGGAATAAAGTTCAATTCAAAGCTTGAGCAAATTTTTAATGAAAGTTAAAAAGTCGTCTACATAAAAGTTCATTGGTGAAACTGTTCGAATAAGATTTTGTCTGATCAACTAAAAGTTAAGCGAGAAACAGCAAAATGACTTGTCAAAATTTTGTCAGATTACCAATTGACATGTTTGAAAACCTTAGCAATAAGGACTGAATCAAAACTTCAATACCCATGACTGAATGAAATTTCTTCTGTGAAATCTCCAAAAGGATCCAAAAACATATTAGAATTTTCTTTTCTTAGCTTTTTCAATCAAAACAGTTATGCTTACGATCAAGGGGACTCTTGGTGGATTTTAAAAAATCATCCAGATTATCCTTAAATAGAAGACATAAAATTCAAAATTCAAAATCTATGACGAAAAAAAAGATGTTGGATTATTAAAGCAGAAATGTTCAAAGAAAAAAAAGTCATCGTTAAACATAGCTGATGAAGACAGCCACGTCATTTCCTAGTTGTAAGATCTGCTTTATGAATCTTATAAATATTTATGTGGTTTTGCAGGAAAGCCAAAAGTTTAAATGTAAATAGGCATTTCAGAACAAAGAGGCGACGGTTTTCTGAATGTAATGATTACAGGTCGTGAAATCTATGTAGATTATGACGGAGCAAACTTGAAATCTTATAACAAGTTATCTTTAAGAAGTAGATTATAAGTCAAACCAAATTTTGCAAGTTGCTTCAAAATTAAAACAGCTGCAAGACGGCTAAACATGAAGTTTCGTGATATTTTGACATATTTAGGCAGCTGGATTGAATCCCACCAATTGGAAAAAACTATAAAAGAAACTATTATAGAAATGCCTCGTATCCACAGGTAGTTTTTCATTGACAAACTATGTAATGTGAATAATAGAATAAGAGTTTGTTTGCAATTCCTGACATTGTTGACAAAGAAAACTACTCCGGCTAGCAAGGTAGCATATGGATGAAAATTTGATGACGTAGACACGTCATTTACTTCTTTTTGTGGTTGTTAAAACAGCCTTTTTGAGAAGAAATGCTTCAAAAGCACAGGAATTAGACGTTCTGTTACTTTAATTCTGTCTTTTAATTTATTTCTTTTATCTTTTTTGTTTCTTAAGATTTTTATAAGATTACGAAGCATGACAAGTTCTGTTAAGGTGCATAAGATGATGAATTATGTGTAAAGCTACCTGTTAAAATTTGTATATTTTCAGCACGAAACTCGACCCAACAAGTAGAAGAAATATCAATTTGCTTCTATATGCTCGTCTTTGATTTTTCTCTGCACTTATGAGAGACGAGGTGAAGTCCACTTTCTGCTTGTTTACTGACATTAAACTTATAAAATGGCTGTAAACCTCCTGGTTTTTAATTTAGATCACGCAAAATGGCTGTCAAGCAAAATGGCTGTCAAGCAAAATGGCTGTCAAGCAAAATGGCTGTCAAGCAAAATGGCTGTCAAGCAAAATTTGACGGAACTAGTGTTTGTCAGGTATCAAAATGGGATTTTGAGCTCTAAAGAGCAGGCCCTACTTCAAGGATTGATCTTAAAAGATTATTCAGTTTTCTCCGCCAGTGCTTGTCAAATCAGACATAAAAAATTATATGCATCTTTAACTTTAAATTTATAAAACCCAAAACCCATCGCTTTTTAGACAGTATTGGGTTACAATGATGCTCTACCTCTTCAAGTTCTACCAGTCTTCCTCCAAAAAACAAAGTAACAACACTTTTCTTTGCAGATTTTATACTGACATGCTTGTTCAATAATTTTACGCTGGTTTTCGAAGCAGCTCTCGTGATTCTAGCTGTCGTGAAATTTTCTGTTCCGCATGCACATTATGTTTTGGTTTCCTCGAATCATCCGTATTTGCGAAAAGTGGTGATGTTGCCTTTTGAAAATTTTTATGACCTTACCTATCAAACAAACTGTATGTGAAATTATCGATATATACTTGCTCTCACCCAAGCTTTACAACATATATCGACGAGGAACAGTGATCTAGGTTTAAACAGGTTTTTGAGAACAAAAATCTCAAAGGAGATAATGAAGAACAAATCAAACTAGATAGATTCTAGATGCTAAATTCTATAAAATCTTGGAGAGAGTTCAGAGATTATGATATTTGTTGCTGTTATGTTCTCGTTTTCAATATTGTAAAGCTCTTTCATAAGCTTTATGTGTCTACTGGTAGATGCTGCAATTTTACTTGTTCACTTCCAAATCTCTTTTTTAGTTTTATCACTGCACAATTACGATTTTTCACTGCAATCATTGGCTAACACTGCATGTTAAAATAAACCCTGCAATATAAGCTTAATCTTAATTGCTATTAAAGTTAATTATACAGTTGAGCATTGCTTTAAAAGATATAATTTGTTCTTTCATTAATGCTCATACCGCATGATCTTCCTACACGAAACTCATGTGCAAAAAACATGATTTCTAAAGGCCAGCATGGATTACTGTGTAAGGAATCACTATCATATTCCTAAATCTGGCGTTAAAAAGCGTTTTTAACAGAACAGAGATAATGACTTACCTATTTTCTGACAGAAAAATATACAGTTTGAGAAATTACTGAAAATGTGCTGGGGATTTTACAGCGAGGTTGCGGCTTGAAATTTTGTCCAAAAATGGAAAATTAATTCTATCCTGGGATTATTTTTTCTCATATTGCCAAAGGAGAAGATTTGTTTGCATAGTGAGCTTTTCATATTTCATGATGAGAAAATCCTCTACCTGATACTGCTTTGTGAACGAGAGTTGTCACCAGGATTGGTGGCTTCATCTTTGCCACCAAATGTTCTAAATTAAATGATATGAAACAAACTTGGCTCGAAATTAAGCAAAGAATATAATCATACTTTAATCCTACAACAGACCATTCGTAATTATTCTCTTACGAATCCCGCTATTTTAAGTCAAAATAAAGCATTGTTTGCTAAGTGTCAGTGTGTTACATGAAGGAGCTTTACGCTGCAATGGATTTAAGGCTCTTTGCATCACCTGCTACAGCATCAAGCTTCTATTTCATTCATCGAGAATATCAAGAGTCTTCATAAACAGTTGCACAATAGCTTGCTCTAACGGAAGCTAATCCAACATCTGATTAAAATTTCAGGGGCGAATACGTGATTTTCCTGCAAGAAATGTGTCTTAATTCTTACAAATCATGTGCTTTTAACACAGGAAGCATCAGACGAACCTGCTACTGTCAAGCCTCTGCTAGCATGATGGTATCACGCAGTTCTCTATCTTCACTTAAAAATGATTCTTCTTAAACACAATGTTCAAATTTTTTAAACATGCTAGCAAAATAACTGTGAGCAGCAATTCGAGGTAGCCTAATCGATCCATGTCATGATATGCCCTTACTGCAAAACTTGATAAGATTGATTTATTTATCGTGATGATTATTATGATGCTATAAATGATGATTGACATATCGAAAATTCTGTCCAACAACATAATTCCTACACTGCGTTGACATGCTGCTTGCTATTGACGACTTTGCACGAGTATTGGTCATTTGACGTTTCTTATGCAACATTTCGTCATGCCATGTAGCATGTCTTTTGTAATTATACATATAATTTTGCGATTAACCTGGAATTGAATTAAAAAGACATTTAGAAAGATTAAAGAATTTTGATAATGCATTTCGACCTGTCTCCTGATTATCCAAACTGTACGATCCTATTGCAATCAAACATAACTATTGTACTTCTGTTTACTTAAAATTATTCTGAAGGTTCCATTCAATTGAACAGAGAGCATTTTTCAGCAGAGACTGCACGCCCGTGTTGCTTTTATTTGCGGTCCAGCTGCTGGACATATGTAGAAAAAAATATTTGTCCGAAAATGGTGTATGATTTTTCACTATAGAATTTCGATTGATAGGTAATTACCTACGCAAACTGAAATTTAAGGATTTACCAGGCATTTTATGAAAGTCATCTTTTGAACAGGTTCGCAAATTTAGTTTCGATGATTGTGAATTTAATGCACCATGGAGCAGTCTTTCTAAAACATGTTCCTAAGATCAAATCGTTCCCTTACATTCACAGTCTGATATATTTTGAAGCTCATTTGGCCGTATCGGTTTTGATGTTACAGAAAGAATTCATTATCGCTTTCCTTTTTGGAAAGTAATCTAAATTTCCGCAAAGGCAGTTCGCTTGAAATGCGCGGCACAAGAAGTGAACATTAGCTTGGTTGGTAACGTCTGCAGCGGCCTTTTCTCTTTAGAAAGATTCTGAATATAGATTTAACTACCTTTTGCTATGTATTGAGCGATATTCCTGTTATGCCTGAGAACGACTCTCTTTGAGAGAGTTCCCGGTGACTCAAACATCCAAATATGAGTTGCAAATGACCTTTATACATACAAAAGTCTTTTCTTCCAAATGTTGTCTTGTAACAAATTGAGGTGGTGCTCTTTCTAAAGAATCTCTGCGCTTCATAATTATATAAAAGAGCAAATTATACGCATATATTTGATTTTATGCATCGGATGCTGAGTTATTGTCAGCAATGAGGAATCTTAACCTAGATTGGTTGTAAAAAAATACCCTTTTTCTGTGACTTTTAACAGATTACAAAAGTTACCCTATTTTTAAAGTTTCACTGTTCAAGGTTTAAGGGAAAAAATTACCTCTTTCTGAGAGGTAACCGTGTTATACACCAGCATTAGACGTGTCTTTCAATGCATTGGAAAATGTGCTTTAAAAAACTTTATACGGTTATCGGTGATCTGCACGCAAAAATACTTTTATATACATGTGTCCTAAAGTCGACTACTGTTGAGGGAGGATTCTTTCCTGAATAGATTTTCTCGGTGGGCATTATTACTCAAGTTTTAGACCCAACAATAAACGCTGTGTATCCTCCTGCTACAAGTACATTATTAACAAGCGACTGTAACACTTGCCCGCTTCCAAATCTTTAAATGCATTTGACGTTCATGGATTTAAGATGGTCTTTTCTCTAATCAAATGTCTTCTCGCTGAGTAGAAAGAGCCTTCTGGCTAATCAAATATAACTCACTAGCTGAGCAGAACTAGACTTTCCCGCTTACAACAAAGACCCCCGGCACAAAAGAATGATTATCGAGAATTGCACAAAAAATAGACTCCAACAGACTTGATGAGTAACTGCCGCAGGGTTTGTTAACGGGTGTAAAACTTTGCTTTTCATTTTATCTGAACACCTGCTTTGCCAGCGCTCAACATACTAGCAAAGAGTATTATGGCTGTAGATAAACTAGTTTCTACGATTCATTCTAGAGGCACTGATCTTGTAACGATAACAACCCAGCCTTGCCAGGTGACTGCACTTTTAAACCTATGCAAACATTTTATTCGCTCACTCTAATAAGAGTACAGAAATAAAATGTTTGATCGTATTTGTTCCAAATTATCTTCTTCAAACAAAGTTTGTAATCAAACTGCAATGGGTTATTAAAAAACGGAGCAGATTTAGGAACCAAAATCAGGGGTTTAGTATGCGAGGCACAATTTTTGCAGGTGGTGATGCAAATTTCAACAATATATGGCTGAGTAGAGAGTATCAATAAGACGGGAGTTGGGAAATGCGTTGACGACCATGAAGATAACAGTACAAGAATTTCTGAGCATCAGATAAAAGCTTTGAATCTAAGCTATAACTTGCATACAGCTCAAAGAATCAAAATCGTTTGCTTTTTATCAAAGAATCAGAATCAATTTTTTTAGTTCTTATGTTTGTTAACCTTTTACATAAATTTTGATTCAAAGCACTTTCGCATACTTGAACCGTGTTTTTATTAAAAGTTTCAACTTTTTGCGAAATGAGAAGTCTTGAGATATCTCATCACCAATAATGACCATTGAGAAGCTTTATATCTCTGTTCGCAATCATTTAACTGCTCTTATTTTTATGCCGCAAGAATTTGCATTAAGTTTCTGCAATTTTGATGTGACTGCGTTAATCGCAAATACGATAAAACCATGATATATTCATCAGAGACTTCTTCACTTAAACCAAGTCTTAGAGGATGTTTATTCGCTAGGATGTTAATATGTGCGATTTGATGTAAATACAGCAAAAATTTTCTAAAAAAATCAATGTATTTACCTGTTTTGCTAGTAGAATGATTCAAAGCATTGAGAGTAGAATTGTTAGCTTCGTGGATTGAGGAATTCGAATGCATATCACCACTTTCACAATACACAACTCTTCCACACTGCCAAATTGCGGCCAGCAATAAACAAAAATAAGACATGATGCATTTATCCATTTCTAAATCTACTCAATGCCAACTTCCCGAATTAATATTTCTTGAAATCATCCTTCATATTGTGCTCTCACAGCAAATTGCCAACTGCTCGCAGCTTCCCAAACCAAAGTTGCTAGCTTCGTTTATCAATCAACCAATCAAACAGTCTTTGGCAGACAACTGGTTTTGATATTGGAATATGAGATCTGTAACAACCCCCTAGCAAGTATCTATCCAATCAGCTCTCGCGTTCGATCCCTGGAATAAGCTCATACCGGCTGTGCTTTGACTGCGGTGATCGCATATTTTAATTTTAATGCTGTAAGCGTGGTAGCGGCATTTGATATCCTTTGGGTTATAGCTTTCATAAGCTAATCCCTAGAATACCGAGAAGAATATCGAGAGTTGGTTTTAAGACACTCGCGTACGAGTATCAGATAGGAGTAAAGCAGATGATTTTGAGCATCAAGTTTAAAATCTTGGTTTCTCCAAGCGTCTTTTTAAGCAGTCAATACTGCGAGTGTCTAATGTCTGTATAGGTTTGTCTCCTGTTATTGGATTTAAGTAAAATCGGTTTTATCAGGAAAAAGTTTGTTGAATCGCAATCAGAAACGAACGGATAGGATTCAAGATTGATGTGCCAAAGTGAAAGGCTGATCTTAAATGAATATAACAAGATAAAAAAATTTCCAGCCGCTACATTAACATAATTGTGATTTGTTTATACAATAGTAGCTTGCTGACGTGAACCTCAAGGATCAGACTGGAATGTTTAAAACTGTTTACGAGTATCTCTTCCTAGGACACAAGCAGTATGGCGGATAGTACTTTCTTACTTTAATGCTTTTCATTATTTATCCTGTTCACGGCCGTATTTAGCGAGTAACTGAAAAGAGATTCAAGAATAAATTAAGTCAAATTATTGTCACGTTGGCCTCTGAACCATGAGATATTTAAGGGGCTTCTAAGGCGCTCTCGGATCTGTTTGCACCTCTAAGATGCAAGCATCGAGTTTGCCCCAGGATTGTATCGTCATATGGAATCTATACGAACAAAGTATATGTAAAACATAAACTTTGGACAAACAATAGTACAAAGAAACTGACTGAATACTTAACCTGATCCTGAATATCTGAGTGATAGGAAACTTTACAATACATTGCACGGCCACAAACGGGAAACCAATGGTAATTGGTGAGGTTCTTCAAGGATCCGTTCTGAGCCCCTTCTTGGTCAAGGTGTGCCATAAAAATTTTAAAGATTGCTAAGATTTTCAGAGAGCTTTAAGTATAAAGGCATTTGGAACGCATTTATTGTTTCAAAAATATGATCGAGGTAAATAAAATGTCTGAACAAGAATACAAAGAAATAAGTGACTCATTTCGAAATGTCAAACTTAGTCTGCGTGTAGTTTTGCCTGCATGTAACATACAGATCTATTTCTGAGCCCTTGCCTGATTCCCATCCAAAACTTACAGAGCATGGTTGTTTGAAATCAACAAAAGTTTGATGAATTGGTAGCCTTCCGCTCGTTCAAACAGAATGGATGTGATAAAGCTTGTTTGATCGCTTTGTGATGCTGTTATGAAAATGTGTAGAGAATTAATAGACACCTATATTTCAAAAATGAATTTAATAACAAAAAGTGCTGATGCTACTCTGCAATTTACACTTGCTATGACATTCAAATCAAGATCAGAAAACTATATTTCTTACTTCTTTGTAATGAAATTAAAACAATTGCAATATTTACAAGAAAATCATCATTAAAACTGAAAAATGAACTTCTGAACGACAAATATTTTCTTTGTAAATTCCTACAATATCAGTTGTGTTGTATGCTTTTAAATGTATATAAATATTTAGCAATTTTCTATGAAAACAGAAATCAAGGGACACAATTGAACAGAAAAGTAGTTGCTAACGTGACTTGCTGTGGACTAATACATCACTAAAGTGTGCCACCTGCGCGTAAAAGCTTTTAACAGAGATCCTGAATTGCGTTCAAAAAACACTTTTAATATACAGGACCCTGTATTTTGTACATATGTTGATGGGCGGTGTGCGATCAGCATCTTTGCGGGTATGCGATGGTTTGCTGCCGCGCGGAAATATGACGTTTTTAGGACCCGGACTGCGGCTCTTAAGCACATAATCCAAACCTCTTTGCAAGTGAGGCGGGTTTCACTATGAGATTGTTTTGTGATGAATTTTTTCCTAGTTGAATTTATAATTCAGAAAAAACCTGCATATAGGAATCTGTTCTTATCAGAATATGTAGAAAAGAAAGTGAATTTTTGCCCACTATGATTCTGATTCAACCTGATTCTCAGGTCCGCCCATATTTTAGTTTGTTAGCCAAAACAGAGAACACTGATCGCTGATTTTAAATAACAACCTAACTTACAACTTCAAAAAACAATCATGAGGAACAAATATACCTGTTAAGAACTGTGTTAACACTCAATAACTCATCATAACAGAAAAATTTGTGACTGTAAAGGAATCATCAATATAAAATTTTACCTGTGTTGCTATGGATTACTTCTAAGTCTCCGGGCAAGACAAGCTATCATTTAAAAATTCTGAACGCAGAGCCCCATAATTGAATCATCAACATGTTAAAAATTTAGGAACCTAACTTGAAAGATCGTTAAAATGCTTTAATAGATCATATTCTCAGGGACGTTAAGAGGAAAACAAACAGAAACACTTTGACGAAACCGCTCTTTCCCTCTTGCAAAACCATCTTCAGATTTTAAAAATTCAAACCAATTTTCATAAGCCTTGTACCCTTCAAATGCATCAGTTCTAAAGGCTAAAAAAGCGGTTGTCTTAAGTTTGTGCTTACCCTGGGTACCAGACTCATTTTATATATAGTGAGTCTGGTACCCAGGGTAGTTTAGGCTATGCAAGCTCAGTTGTATAATAATAAATTTTTTATTGGTGAAGAGTATTGATAAAATACGGCTAGGTGAAGAGCATGACCGCCGTCTTACAGTGTGAGTGCCAGCGTTATTATCAGTCCCATTCACGGGTTTTTCTTTCAGGCATCACACAACAGGTTTTGCCTAGAGTACTTTACTTTGTTATGGAAATAAATGTATCGCAGACAGAAAGAGAAATATGGATATTCCATCAAAAACAAACTCGTATTAAACAATTATGCGATTAATAATTTAGAAAAAACGCTCAATACAGGTTTTTTATCTAGGGAACTAAAATTGCATGGTAGGTCTGATTACTTTATCAAGTTTTCAAATTTTTATCAAAAAAGAGCTTTTTCACACTATTTGCATATTCACTAATGAAAATTTTGTTATCAGCTGGATGAATTCTTCCTGAGCTCTGGCCGAACTCCTTCTGTAACTGTAGGGACATTTTTCTTTACCTTGGGGTGGCAAATGTGTTTCAAAAACATACATGTTAATATCTTTAATATCAAAATATTTAAAGAGTTTTCGGAATACTTAGAAAAAAGGTCTTGAGGCAACATTAAACTTCGTTCAGGCCTCGGAAAGGTGACAATAAGTTATTGCCAAAACCGTTATGAGCGCCGCGTCTATTTGGGAGGAGGGCGGATTGTGCTGTTGGTTGATGCGTCTATCGTTTGGTTTTGTGGTTTGGGCCTGTTTTTACTAGGGGTGACATTTGATCAGGTGGGGGGACGCTTTGGCCATTTGTTTCATCGTTTCATCTTTTTCTTGCTTCCTGCTGGTATCGTTTTGTAATTAATTGTTTGTTCCTGTGAATTTTATAATAACTGCTTCAAACTTTTCCCAATCGTTCACTCTGAAGTGAGACATCTGTTTATCATCCCTAAGTAAAAGATTCAAAGACCAAATCTGTCAAATTTTTCGATCTTGCTATGACCAACATCTTCATATAAATCTTTTGAACAGTAACTCATAAATACTTGAATAACAAATCCAATTCAGAAGCCAAAATAAAGATGATTCCCTCTGCAGAGTTAATTTGTTTCTTGACATTGTATTTCTACGCTCTGTTCTGCGTGGTATTAACTAACGGTTTGCTCAGTGCAAAATGCATCAATTAGGTTAAAGTGCATGTTACTGTATTCAAATGCATGGTGATCCATTATTGTACTAGCTTCACCTGACAATGCTTTCTATTTGCAACTAAAGTTACCGCATTTTTTCTTCAAAACCCAAAACATCTTGAAAATGTGCATGAAAGTAAGGCGCTTATGCCTTTTGCCTTTGAAAACATCGAAACCAAAAAATTAATTGATCCACTTACAAAGCACTAAAGTCGTTTTGTTCCTAATAATTTTGTAAAATAATGCTGTAAAATAATGCCTCAAATATATCCTATCAAAAATTTAAGATATCTTTAAAATTACAGATGCTTCTCTGATCAAGCATTACGGTTTCTCTTACAAATATTGAGATCGATTTTGATGACTGATTGTATAGTTTCAAAAAGTAAACAAACGACATTTGATCAAATATTTTCTATTCTTGCCTACTAGGAACGTATTTTCAGAAGGGTGTGGAGCCTTTAGACTCAAAGGAGTCAATGTCAGGTTCCAGCATTGTCAGCTAAGGCCAGGGCTTTAAGTAGAAATGCATATAATTAGTTCAAGTCCCTTTTAAACATATAAGTTACTAGTATTACTCTCTCTAAATAACGACAACATAGTGAGCGAATAAACTAATTAACAAAATTATGTAAATTTAGTTTTGCTTGCTGAAAACACAACGTTTCGAGCAGTACACTCATTTTTTATAAGAAACAAAGGTCGATGTTGAGTACTCCAGTGTCTTAATGTTCTTGAAATTTCAATACTCATTGTTTCTTACGAGTTTCTTACTTGTGATGCCATGAATGATGTTATGAAATGTTCGTGGCTTTTTCTATCACGACAAAAGATTCGCTTTTGTTCTGGTGCAGTATTTAGATGTTGGAAGTATATTTTTATCCCTTGTGTTTTAGGTTCTAGGCCAACAGGGCAATCATCTTGGATAATATAAAATTTCGTTGTTCTTAGTTTTTCACGATTTAATAGTTTCTTAATATTTTCTGACGGTCATATACCCGTTTCATATAGCCAGTTTCTTATAAAAAGATGAGTGTACACGTTATCATGTCTTTTAAAAATAGCTGTAAAGCTACTTTGCAAATGCATCTACATTCATTTATTATTAGAAACCAAGATGGACATTGAATACTCCAGTTGTGAAGCTAGAAAATATATACCCAGCTGTAGATCGAAATAGGCCAATTGGCAGCGCGAGGAGATCAGTGTCTTATGCCTATGAAAACAATACCATAAAGATGAGAACGACTTTTTTGCGGACTTAACCCCAATACCTAAGAACGATACCAAATTGCACGGTACCTAAGAACCCTTCTCCCCTTTTTAGAAGATGTTTTTGTGTAAATCTGTTTATGTTTAAATCTGTGTAAATCTGCTCTTTGTAGCCTTACTCATGACCGGTTTGTGACAGATTTTACATCTGGCGTGAAATGATTTTGAGCACTGGAGCCTAACTACGGATCTTATATATCTTCTTCTATACCTGGAAATTCTCTATAGACGTTTCATGAAATTTTTATGTGGTTAAGCTATTAGATATCACTTTATGCAGTTTACACAATGCCTAACTGCTTAATATTTTGGGTTCAAGAGAGGGATTATTATGCTGGTACTTCGTGTTTCCAATTATTTTTGCTGAACATGTTGGCCAATTCTAAACTGTTAACTATATGTAGATTCTTTATAGAAAACTGTATACGGAGAGTCTATAGAACTGTGTACAAAATAGCTCAGTAATTAAGGTAGCAGACTACAAATAGAGGAATCTGGGGTTCGAGTCGCTGACATGACCAAACTTCCACCCAGAGTGAGGGGGGTTGCCAGCTATCTGCAATTTCAGGCATAGAAATCACGAGGTGTGCTCACATCGAGAGGAAGACCAGGACACTACTCTATAAGCGTAGCTTTTTAGTGTCCTAAGAACTTCTTGTAAGCTGTGCCTACCTTTAGGTAAATCAAAGAATTCTTCTACTAGAACTAGCAAGTATGAAATTTTCAACTGATCTGAACAGGATCAAAAAGTATGAGCTGAAGTTAAATACATTTTAAAACCAATATTCTCTTCATACTCTGAAGATTTTAAGACAAAAAGCTTCAGTATGTCTCAAAATGTTAGCCTTTTTCGAAGCCATGCAAAGAACGTTTTACAATTCTTACTAGTTTATGCAGAACGAGCAAAGGTCTTGCTTCAAACGAATTTGGAAATCTGTTTTTTCCTATTCTGTTAAAGATTTGTCCAGCAGAACTTTAAATACTACATTAAGGCTTTTTTCTTATCTATTCTCAGATGTTGCAAATAACAGTTCTGCTTTTGTAATGCTTTACCAGACTTTAAGTTTTAGCGATGATTTTGGTCCATATTCTTAAAAATATTTCAGAACTTTCCATTGTAATGTGTTTTGGAACAGGCGATGAACAATCAAGTCAATTTTTGCGCATAGAATTTAACTTACTAGGATATAAATTAAAATAGTGCAACAAGAATTTTATCATCTTTTTAGCCTGCGTGCAGACATTTTGGCCGTCCTGGCTCTCCTTCGCACTGGAAAGTAAAATCTGCAGGCAGGCTAATTTTTCTTTGCCTCGCCACATTTCTTTGCTTTACCTCACCTCTCCGCCAATTTTTGAAAAAGCCACCATTTTCAAAAGTCACCTCCACCAATTATTCAAGTATCTATAAAACATCAGAATACTCAGAAACATTTTAGCCAGTTTCTTGCATTGAATTTATACGCAGAATTTATTCGCAGACGTCGAGTATAGTTACAATTTATTCATTTCGGAAAGTGTTTTACAGATTAACAGCTCCTGTAGTGATTGATTTCTTGGACATCCATGTCAAACAATCTTGTGCAACAGACAAACTGTGAAGAAGACAAAATGCTTTAGTGGTCTACACATCCTGTTCACCATGGTACTTGCAAGTATAAAAGCAGCTTCCGCTTTATGAAAATATGAGTAGTGTAAGCGCAAGCCATAAGACAAAGGACCTACTCTTTGGATGTATGAAATGTTCTGAAATAATTGTAAATTAAGTTAAATGAGGAATAACGAATTTAAAGCATAGAGAATATTATGCTTTAGCTTCCATACATTTGTTTTGTATATGTTGCATTTAGTCTCAATAAACAAATGTAGGAATGGTGAAAGAGCTCTTTTTAGGACACCTTTAGTTCTTAAGAGTTATGCATCCACAGTGCAAAATGGCTGACTATACTGCGCCCATACTATAAACTTACTTGTAGTAGTGCACTGCAAATTGAGAAAAGGCAGTGATATGTATTTAATAGCAACTGTTAACAAGTTACCTAAAAATAGTGAGTCTGGGAAAGTTTATGTATTCAAATTATAAGAAATGAGTAAAAACTGTACTTGTTCTTGTCTGCATAATATAGACAGTATGTAAAATCAAATTAGTTCAAATTATGTCGTCTAAATATCTATAACAAAAATAGGTGTATTCTTACAAAGATCATGTGTAGTATCCAGCTGTAATCTTTCTCATCCCTTTTTGTTTTTAACTTTTCTAAGTCTGTCGGAGCTTTTTGGATATTTTCGTAGCTCACACGGTATCATTAGCCTAAAAAGCGTGCATTTGAATTCTGTATCTAAGCCGTTGTGTTCTGAATTCTCTACTCATTCATACAGCTATTACTCTTTCGGTGTATTCTAGGCTGGTTAATGGTTATGCAAAATCGATGTCTGATGTCTGGTTTCAAATTTCCTGGACACACCTTTTTTAAAAAGCAATATCAATAAAGTCTAAAAATTAAAGATCGCTTTTAGTAAACTTGAGTCTTCTTGAAAAGATGGATACTTGAAAGAATATAATGTAAAATAATAATAAAAATATGACGAGAAAAATAAGAAATGTACTGTTTGAGCACTTGTGACAATCATCTTTCCAATTTTGTACGTTTGCAACAAGGGATCTTTTAACATACAAACTACTGAGGAATTTCCCCAGCAGGCTCTTAAATTTCCCCTCTAGTTGGCACATGTTTCCTCACTTCCTAGTGCCCTTTTGGTGAATAATGTTTTAAAAGCCAGTTTGACATGTCTCTAATGACTGCTTGTTATGTCGTTGTCATTTTGTCAAATTATGTGTTACTTCTTTCGTCTCATGGCTCTGTTTGATTTTTGATTGCCTTGCACTACACCAAAACGAGGTAATGAAATTCACGGGAAAGTTCTACGACGAATGCTTTGACAGCAAACATGTTCTGCAAACATGCAAAGCTCTGAAGCCTCTTTATTTGTTTGGTTTATATGTAACTTTTCGCTACTGAGTAAGGACTGATGTGCAAGACCTTGGTATACCGTAAAACCTCGATTTGCCCCCACCCCCTCGAAAATACCCCCCTCGAATAAGCCCTCACTCTAGAGCTACAAATTGTCAATAAGCCCCCACCCCCTCGAAAAAGCCCCCACTGCTACCGTAAATTTTCAAATTGGACCCCTCCATTTGATGACTTTTGCCATCTGAGGTTGCCTAAGGCTTTTATTTATTTACCACAACCAATTCATACTTTTGGTAGTAATTAATTGAATGCTCATAAAGAAATTTCTACTAAAATAAACGAGGTTTTTTTTATAATGTCGTCTTGAAGTCTACAATAATTTTATAAGCCCCCCTTGCATAATTCCTCTCCCCCTCGAATAAGCCCCCATCCAAAAATCATCCAAAAAATCGAAAATAAATGAGCCCCCAGGGGGCTAATTCAAGGATTTACGGTACTTGCTCTGTTGCTTTTGTTTCTGCCGTCAGCTGCGCGATGTTAAGAAAATGCCCTTTTGTGTCAGTTCCCCACCAGTGAAAATTTCTTAAAAGATCACCTGGGATGAAATTATAAAAAACGAGATTAACCAAACTTTTGACATTGAGTTCAGTGCACTGTATAGAGACTATTAGTTGAAAATCGTTTAATTGCCCAGATCTGTTCTAAAGTTCTGCTTCTCTCTTTCTTTAGCAGTCTGGTATTAAGTCGAATAATAACAAAAGAATTTGAGCTAATAATAAACCAAAATTTCAAATGTTCATGACACCTAATTTCAGTGTTAGGAAATTGTAATAAACTGACTATATGCCAGGACTGCGCCACAGGGGGCCAGGGGCCATGGCCTCCCCAATTTTTCGCTAAATAAAAGTCTGAAACCGGCTAAAATGTATTTATACAGATAAAACTTCAGATTACAACGCATACATTGAACCAAAGCCCAAAAGAATAACAACGTCAACAAAATGATTGCCACAATTGAGGCTAAAGGGGGAAGAAGAAGTTTTCTTTACATTGCTGCCCCCCCCCCTAGTTTGGGGTCAGTGGCGTGGGCCCTGTATGCTATATTGTTTAATTGTTTCAATTTTCAAATTAACTGGTGTTCTTGCTCCAATTTTTGTTGCATTTATGACTATAGTTTTGCTTGATGACTGGCAAGCCAATTACGAGCATCAAGTGATCAATTTTTAAAAAAAATATAATTTTTCATTTGTATTGAACGCCTACAGCTAAATAGAATGGGGCGTTCACTTTTCGGGATTGGCACAATGTTGTACTGTATTGACAAATTCAAATAAAAATTCATAAGAGCTTTGAAGCAGTAGCAACGGAGTGTTAGCCAAACAATCCATAGATGAAAAGAGCACATAACGTCTCTAAATCGATAAGCTAAAAATAAACATTGTCAATGTGTTAGAAAATTTACCTGCTACTTCAGCTTTCTAAGATGACCAAAGGCTCTTTACTCATCTTTACTCTAAGATTGACTGCATTTGCCCAGCATCTATGAGAGCAAAGGGCCAAAATTAAGGACAGTTTCATTTTATACTAATTCTTCATAGATAGTTGGCCTTAATTAGCTTCTTTATAGCTATTAGATTTAGATCTAGTATGACAAATGCAAACAAATTATTTATTATTAGAAATATAGAGCCAAGTTAAGTTTACAGTTATCGTCGTCCCTAGTACTCTATTTATAATAATGATTATTATAATCATGAAATGAATCTGTCCTTAATCTTGGTCCTTTTTGGTGGAGTAGGGAAGGATGCTAGGTATTGCGAGGAAAAGCGGGCAACCACCCCTGTGCGCTTCCTGCTTCTGCTTCCCTTAATATTTGACTCTTTGCAGCTTCTAGAACTGTGAAGTCCCAGAGACTTCAAAATACAAATAGGGGACCTATTTTCAAATGTTTCAATGGCATCTAAACACCACGTGAAATTTTTTGCTCCAATGTCAATGCACCACCTTTCCTGTGAGCTTTGAACTATTACTAACGTTTATGTTGTATTCTACAAAACACAATTGATATTTTGTCAATTTTGTTGAGTAGACACAACGTCCTGAAATTTGAGAGTGTCCTGAAATGCAAAAAATACCAACCTAGAAAAAATATAGTTTGGCAGAGGAAAGGGTTACTGTTTTGGACATTTTCCAAGCTTGAATAGCTAATGCTTGCAACAATGTCAAGAAATCAATTCATTTCATCAAATGCAAGGATGTGGATGTGTAAACTTAGGTCTCCCATTGCTTTCAGAACTTTGCTGTTGGTGTGTAATTTCAATTTGAATAATAATAAGAAATTGGTAGCTCTTTTTCTCTACATGAGTCCAGTAATGATTAAACTTGCAGATAAATGTTACGTTCCAGTGCCTTTGCCTCTTTCATATAGGGAAGCTTGCTTCGAATTCTATTTCTCACCTAAATGAATGAGCGAACAGAGCCAGCAAAGCAAAATACAACAACAACAAAACGATCTCACATGTAAATACGAATTGTAGTATACTTTGTACTTTTTACTTTTATATTTATTTCCATCAATTCTGTTTACTTTGCATAATTGAGCTAGACGTCAGGATAGAAAGATCTTTTAGTTTGTTGAGGTGTTACTAGGCAAATACATACAATATTGCAGACGGGTCAAATATTCGACTTTCATTGCTACACGTGTCGTTGTTTACGAAATCTCATCTCTACTTATTGGAGCAATTTCTATCACGAAATAAAGTCATCTATATAGTCCTATCATAGGTAAAGCCAAAAAAGATGATCTCACAGTCAACCACTGAACAAAAGTTGGAAAAAGTTGAAGAGCTTTTCAAATCTAGTATTGTTTTAGTCTTTTGTAAGGAAGGTTTTCACAGCTTGAAGAAACTGTAAGGATAGGGGTGAGAACGTTCCTGGACTCTGATTGCATCTTTAGTAACATTGGCGGATATTCGGGCTTTCATTTTGGGGAGGGGGCTCAAACACATTTTTTCCGACAAGATAAAAACATTTTGGCAAGTTCAACGTTTGTCACTCATCCGAAAAAAACAGGCACGTAGCTGCAAAGGGCACGGAAGAGGGGTTGTGCCCCCAATTGAAAATTTTAACTGCAATTTGCTGCAACTAGCTAGAGATTTTTCGAATGATATTTTGAAAAGTTGGCGTAATTATAATTTCGTGAGATTATTGCTTTGGCAAGAGGGAAAACTTCATTTCTGAAAAGCAAAAAACCTTAAACCTGTTTACTTTCAAAATTGTCCATGTCTTGAAACATTCAAGTATGACGTGTGCAGCTGTGGCGTAACAGAATAGAAACAGGGGGCATGTAGAGTTAGTCACTGCAAGAGCAAACAGACCAATGACATTGAAAACATATGTAAGTTTTTGCTGGAAAATTATGAAGTCCTCAAGTTTTGATTATGATGTTTAGAATCGCACTGGCGTGCGGTTATGCTTTGTCAAGGGTTGAATGCCTTTTTAATATCCCAAGAAGGCGACTTAGCACACCCTTTTGTCAGACTGCCTTGACAAACATTTTTTTGAAAACAAAACCTAACTCGAGCTACTTATATATACCTTTCGAGGATCTTTGACTGAATGGCTATAGCCCAGAGGCTATAGGGGGGCTATTGTTACCCGAGGGGAAAATTTATCACACCAACTTTTTCTGATGTAGTTTTGAGCGTAAATTACGAATTTGAATGTTGATCAAGCGTTTGATGGGGCGTTTCCGAGAAACAGTCGGTCAAAACTCAAAAATTGGGGAGTAATTGGTCTGTCATACACTGATTGCTTATGTTAGTTTTGATGTTAGTTAAAACATAATATTACTTATAATTAGCTTTATATCAGTGAACTTGGTCATTATAAAACCGGTTCCTATTTTTGGGGTGTCCTATGAACTTTTAACATTTCATCTTGTCGGAAGAAAAACCTATAAAATTTGCATTTATCAAATATTTTTGAAGGAAAATGCGGCTAGAGTATTTTTTCAATGAATCTGCTGGTCTTTAAAGTTCTCCAAATGCTTTAAGCGATTTTCCTGTAGAGACAGAAAAAATAGGAGCTAAAAGATTATTCTTCATCATTTTCTTCATCGATGAAAATCAGTTTATGACGTCCGAATTTTCCGACGAGAACGCTGATTGGGGGCCTTAGCCCCCCCCTGCTCCCTATTATTTCCATCACTGATCAGGGGGCACAAAAAACGGCGAATGTTCCTGGTCCCTTCCCTGTCTCTCCAAGTTTGAAAAGTCCCAGCAAAATTTCTTTGTTGTTTAGAGCCCCTGTGTTTGGCGGGAATTATTCAATTCAGCTCAATTAATTGAAAACCCATAACACCTGCCTACAGGTTGCATGGTTGTCGGATCTTTCTACAGCAAGACTCAGATAGCAGATAGACAAGAATGGATACTTCAAGGCCAGAGGTATCGCTCATTTATTGATTAGAACTTAAAAGTTTTTTATTCAATCAGTGGCCGTTATGCCTTATAATTTAAGTGGGCAAGTTACCTGCTGTTGTGTTGTATATGGCCTGACGATTTGCACGAAAACCACCACACAGTTTTACATTTGATACCTTTTAATAAAAGCAGCCAATTCCTTGTGCCATTTTCACCTAAACTTTATAGAATGACATTGATTAAACCGATTTTCATAAGGTGAGAATGTAAAAAGAATTACTTTATTGATAAATCACTCTCAGCTTCTCTGGAAAACAGTCGTTCAGTTTTCACATAATTACTTTTGTCACACTCAAGCTATAAACTTTATTCAAAGTTTATTTGGAAGTTTATGTATGTAGGTATCTAAATATGTATAATAATCTTTAACATGAATCACAAACTAAGTTTGAAAACTTGTTTTCAGTTTGGTTCACAAATTAAAAGTACAAATAATCTAAATTAAAGCTATAAAGAAATGGAAAATAGGAAAACATTTGTGTGTGTGTGTAACTGTTTTTCATAGTCTGCAAAAAAAATATTTTTAATACCACAATGGCATTTGGAACCTATGGACATCTTGATTCTGGACAAAGCTGCCTTTTGGTTTACACTTAATTTCTTTTTTCAATTTCTTCTTGAACTACACTATGAGTTTGTTTTGTTGTCCTTGAATGGTTTTGTCTGATTTTGAAAGTCTTGAGAAAACATTTGCCTGTTTTCTTGACTTTATGGCCTTGCGAAAGTTGGACTAATTTCAAGATTGTCAGAATTGGCCAGGATCTCATTTTGGTTTACAGTAGATAACTTTTGTAAGCAACTATCCTTTCAAGCCATTTTTACTGTTTTCCATTATCAAGTCCCAACCACATTGGATTCTCATGGTTTCTAGAGAATTTTATGCATTTTACATCAAGCTAGGGCTTTGTGTTTGCAGTCAGCTCAACGTACTGCTGAACTTGACAAATAATGGACATATAGTAGCCTGGAAACAAAAAAGGTCAATAAAATTGCATTACATCAATTGTCATCTCTACTAAGAAAAATAAGACTGCTAAGATATTTGATAACATAATGCACACTTATCACAAGTACACTCTTGCATTCCTAGGTAATAGCTCAGGCACCGCAAATCATAGAAAAATGTGGGGGGTCTAAAAAAGTGGGGGGATCAAAATCTAATTTGAACAGGCTTGACTGGTGGTTCATTTCTTGATATTTTGAATCCCTCCCAGCCCCCTCCTTCTCTGCGTGCCTATAGTTGCTTGTTTACTCCCGGCATAAAACACATGAAAGCAATTATTTCAATTTTTGTCATAAATGCACAATTTTAATATATTTTGGCTAAACGACCCCCTAAGTGCCTAAGTGAATTTGGCCCATAAAGTTTCTGCTAACTATGTTTTCCATCAGATTTTGCTAACTATGTTTTCCATCAATTCCTGATTTTAAAAAAGAAAGTTTTTGAGAAGCTAATAATGCCAGTCCTACCCCAGAAAATTTCAGGCAGTTCTATATTTGAAGCATAGACATAATGAAAAATAACTAAACCAAGTTAACGTTTTCTTTCAAATCTGTGACATTGAGAGAAATTTTGCATGAAACTTAGATACAGACAGTAAAATTTATAGAGAAAGAGTCGTTATGTCAAATGAATATATTGTGGGATATGGATACAATGTTCAAAAACCATGAGCAATGCAAAGATAGACAATGCCAAATTTCACAGGTGCAAGAACTTCCTTACAGAAGACCTTTCCAATGACATTGCGAAAGGAGGAGCTATAACTGTTTTGCTGAGATAGTTCTTGATATGTTCAATACTTCAATACACTTTAATGTATTTCAAAGGAATCTGAGAAATGTGGTAAAGTAGAGTTTGAAAAGGTATAATGCCAGTAATTGTATTTCTAAAAGTGAAAGTTTTTTGACAAATTCCTAAGAAAATGTTTCTTGATGTCATTAACCCAGGTTTTCTCCTGCTCAGTCCCAACAAAGCTTTTCTGATAAGAGATTGTTGATTTTCGTTAATAAAAACATTTTCATTTTTTCAAGGCACCTCATAGCCATCTGCCATTTGGAGCAGATGGATCTGGTTATTACTCTGACAACACGAAAGGATGTTATTTTGTTATTCAAGAAGCAATACCACTAATTCAACAAGCAATTGAATCGTTGTCTATAACAGACCCCAAAAGCACATTTAACATTGCTGATTATGGTACAGCTGATGGAGGAACATCCATGCCACTCATATCATCCTGTATTCAAACATTAAGGTCAAAGTTTGGTGAAGATCTCCCAATTCATGTCATCTATGAAGACCAGCCAACCAATGATTTTAAGTCATTATTCTTGAGAGTAAATGGTATGTCCTATGGATTTTCTTAAGATTTTCATCTGAAGTATGATAATGAGCCAATAATGTAAACCTAACACTAAATGGTAGTAACTTTAATGGTACCTAGTTTCTTAAGATAAGGTCTTTTTGTTAATGTTTTCATATTAGACATTATGATACATATTGTGCTTCTAGAATACCGGGAATTCCTTGAAAATGGAGATGCCCACTTTTTCAGCCTGTGCTGTCTGTGCTAATGAAATAAAGATAGCGAAAATAAGGATAAGGCAAGCTGTGTGATTAACCCTGCTAGTGGTCATTCTTGTAGATTCACTATAGTTTTAAGTGATTCTTTATTAAAGGAAGGTTCACCAGGTAACTTCTGGCAACTGATAGAATGTTGTCAATTCTTAGAAAACTGATAGTTTGTTGTCAGACCAGTCATTTTTAAAGAATCTTAATGCACTTGATTTGCACTGGCATATAGAGGGGACCATGTTAGTGTCTACAACATTAAAAACATTGCCTGAATTCTAAGTTTTGTTTAAAGTTAAAGAATAATAGATAGATTCATTCCCACAACTTCCAGTGTTGAAACTAATTCCCTCACATTGTTACACAATGTCTTAAGCTAATAACAAGCAGACCATTTTTCCATTCCCTGAAACTGCCACCAGCAGGAAGAAACAAGAAGCTACATAGACATCTATCACAAGATGGCAGTTCATCATTTGTTAATCATTGACCTTGCTTCTGGATTATTTTTGTGCATTTTTCCTTTTAATCTTACACTTACTTCAACTCCAAACAATCATTCTCTTTTGCCTTCTTCCAGCAACTAAAACCCTTATATTTTCTTTTCATCTTAAATATTTTTGAAAAATATATTTGTATGTGACCAACCAAACAACCATTTTTCAAAGCATTTACTGTTTAAAGATTATGTGTTTCCAATATCTGAACAGCCCTTCCTCAGTTTCAAGATCAAAGAATTAGCAACCTTCAAGCGTGATAATAGGGTATGTTTGACTTTTTCAGGTTTGATTCCCGGATCTGATGCCCTGTTTGAAAAGTTCTCGAATATCTACATAACAGCATGTGGGACAAGTTTTTACAAGCAATGCCTTCCACCTCTTTTTGTTGATCTTGGATTCTCAGCAACGTCAATGCACTGGCTCAGCAAGAAGCCTTGTGATATAACTGGAGGACTGCACCATACAATGATTAAAGACGAAAATGAAGCAAAATTATTCAAGGAACAAGCTGCCAAAGACTGGCAGACCATTCTTGTCAACAGAGCAAAGGAAATCAAACCAGGTTTGTATCAACAAGCATTTATAAAGCTCCAGAAGCTCTATGCAGCCTGAATCGATGTTATCCTTTTTTAGGGCTGGAAGCTCAAACGAAAAAACTCTGAAAATTTACTGTCTCCTTTTTTAATTTTCCCTTTCATTTGGCATATATTCAACAGCATTCATTTATGTTATAAGTTTTTCCTTGGATCTCTTGTATTTTCGAGCTGCAGTCGAATGTAAACGTCAAAATATTGATCAAAAGCTCTACGCTAGGAAAAACATATACCCAGTAGTAGATCGAAATAGACCGATCAGAAACGCGAGCACATGACTGTTGAGGTTGCCCAATCAGTGCCTCTTGCCTATTGAGAATGTTACCGGTGGAGTCCTAAGGTGAAAACGAACTCCTTCGATTTTCACAAAAGTGGCTTTTCATGTTTATGTAGATGATTTCCTAAACTGCTAAATAGAATGACGATCGGGCTTTACCAATGATCCAAAGCATGTCGTCATTATAGCTTTTTTCACAATCTGGGTTTTCAAGTAAACGTTGCCCGCAGAATCTCTTGTTTTCGTTGTCATTTTTTATACATTCCAAAAAATTACTTGACAAGTTACTGAAATACCTTTAACTACACGCTATTTTCTTTACATACACTACAAAGACGATACCTCGGGGAGCATCAACTCTGTCTACCCTGGGTCCATAACATAGAAGGGAAAAAGTACACGTTCGTAATTATAAATATTAAGGAAATAAGAAGGGTGTTAGTTTATGTATGAGAAGTAAGCTTTAATCGAAGCGTGTGGTTTCAAAAAGATACTTCATTGTAAAGTTTGAAATTAGCTTGTTAGCTTCCAAGGGCAAATCGTCATTTCCATATAAAAGGATTTGCAATGTATTGTCATCTAGAGCCTGTCGTTTTTGATCTGCAAGACCGAGGAGGCTGCTCACTTTGGGGGCGAGTTTTGTTTCTAATGCTAGAAGGGACTTACTGTGTTATTCTATCCCCCAATCTTTCAATTATAATCATTCTCCTTCTTAGGTAAATGTTTCCTCTGCAACGTCATTTTACGGTGCTCTGTTGAAAGCTGTTCCAAATCATCTCTACCCTAAACGAAGACAATCCTCAGTTACTTAGAGGCTCAAGCCATCTGTCATTCAGTAATGAACCAACCAATAAACGTGAAACAACTCACACGCATATTGATTGGCCAAAAGTTGATTAGCATGTGGTTCAAGTCAATTTAGTATTTCTCAATGGCCTTTAACTCCTTTTAACTTTTTGAGGGGTTGTTCTGATTACAGTGATTTCCTTCGAAGGCAGCTCAGAAAACTTCTTTTTAACTGATGGATAGGTACCTTTATTCTACAAAGCTGGTCTAGCTCTTTCCATTTGAAGTGAGCTTTAGGAATACTGTTATACTACAGCAAAGCACGAGTTGTCTTACTTTTAATAAGGAAGAGCATTGCCAAGATATTTTAAACGACGAGTGTTTTCAACTTCGTCTTCTCGCAATATGATATGATCGATTCTTTATTTCTTTACTTCAGTTAAAATTCTTTAGTTACATCAAACATCTCTGTCTTGGATTCATAAATAGCTATTCTTAATCCAAATCCATTGATATCTAAATTTCTATGATATCCTAGATTTTTATGATCTCTTTCATTCCTGTTATGTTTTCACTAAACGGAACCTGTTATGTTTGCATAAAGAAGTGCTTGCAGATAGTTGCTACCAGATAATTTCTGTATTTTCTTACTAGGTGAACATTATAACTTTAAACGTGTGTTTTGATATGTTTCTGAAACCCCCTGGTCTGCGCATTTAAGTACAAATTCTCGTAGATGGCTGTTTCTCCTGTTTTAACCCTGTTTAAACTTTAAAGGAACCTAAGATCCTGGGCATAACAAACACCGAAACAGACGCCAGGTAGCATGCACCAGCATCTATCCCCTTTCTTCATTCAAAGTTACTGCATATGCACTTTAAAAACAGAAATGTCAACATTAAACTAGGGGAAGGTGAAAAAACTCATCACTCCTTGTCCGTGATCGTGGAATGTTTTCATAATTACTGTGGCCTTTTTTACAATCATTTTTAGAAAAACATTCTTAGAGATGATCACATCTTAGTTTTTGCGTCCAAACCAGGGCTTTAGAAGAGGGGGGCTCAGGGGGATCAGGGGGCTCAGCCTCCCTTCTACTTTTCGAAGGGGGGGGGGGTGGGAAATGGAATGAAAGATATAAAATGCACCCCAAATTACTGGGTGTTCCAAGTATCTTTGGCAATGGTTGTAGGTATAGTGGTTTAAAGAGAAATTACCTGCTTCTTAGGTAATGAAACTGCAACTGAAGTTGATTCGTTTTACAAATCAAACTAGTTTTTTTGATCCGTTTGTGTTTTTGATTAATTTTTATTTAAGGGTATTGTTGATGCAGTTTATTGGCTTATTGCATCAGGGATGTTCTCGTGAATTTTATTAACACTGTGGTGATTATTCGAATCGCTTAGGAACGTGTGATTGACTGTCGCCGAATAATGTTCTTTAACTGCCTCATTTTATTTTATGGATATTTTGTTATTTCGTTGGCCGTTCCATTTTTACGATACGATTGTTTTTTCAAACATTATTTTTGTGGTACAGAATTTAAAAATGCTGTGAAAAAGCAAACATTTTGAAACATATTCAAGATTTTCGTCTGACACCCTTCAAAGCATAAAACGTCGGAACATATATCGAAAACCTAGGGTTTTTCTAGCGTGGAGTTTTCGATCTATGTTCTGAAATCTGACGTTTAATTCTCTGAATAGTGTCAGACGGAAAGCTTGAAGATGGTTCAAAATGTTTGTTTTTTTCAAAGACATTTACATAATATTTTCCTTGTTAACTCAATGAAAATTTAAAGGCTATTACCACCAATTTGTGCTACAATATAAAACTTTCATGATATGTTTTGTAAACTTTGTAGTATTAATAAATCTTGTGATTAATCGATCGTCTCTAAAATCAATCGATCATTTTTAAATTCCTCTATCCTGAAGCAAAATTGTCGCTAATTAAATTTCACGTATATCTCGTCTTGAAAATTGTTTAGCTAATATATAGGATTTTGCCTTGACCTGTGTTGTTCCGGCTTTATCGGCGTTAGTTTGTTTTGAAAAATTATGATGTAATACTTTTCAACAGAGAAATTTGAAAAATTAATTTCCTTTCGAAAAAGCTAGTAGAATAGAAGCCCATTTAAAATTAAGGTCTCCATCGATATTGTTACCTAGACAATGCCATTATTCCGGTTTCGCAATTAGTACTTATTGAGGCTGTTCCTAAAGTTGCACATCTAATCTTTCAGGTGGATTCCTTGTTTTGGTTCAATTTACAATAGACGATGATGGTCAATACCTAGGCCATACCAAAGAGATAAAGAATTGCATGTTCACAAACATGAAGGAAATATGGCAAGAGATGATGCAGGAGGGTCGTTTAAATATGGTAATTTCTTGCTTTTTATGCTTCTTAGCTGTCGCTTTGATAATGTATTATGCACTCAAGTTACATAATACGATTTGGCAACTGGTCCCAAAAATAGGTGAAAACAGATTTATCCATGATTGTGAAAAGTCTATATGACTTCTTATGTGACAAACTCAGGTCAGTCATTATATCGAGATGGCCTAGTTTTTTAAGAAAGACAAGTAATTTAGAAAACAAAAAACCCTTCAATTAACGGTCTAATGCGTGTATTTCTTAAATCTTAAATCCGTGTATTTGTATATGCATTCCATCTAACGTGATTTCGTTAGAAATGTTCTGAGACAAAGATTGCTGGAGTAGCGGAAACATTTCTTTAAACATCGCAGAGTCTTTATATTTCAAAGAAGCTGTCTAGAAAGAATTCTCAAACATCTGAGTTGTAAACTACAGGCCTCTCATCATGAAACCATCTGCAACTTTAATTCTCTACTTAGACAGCAGCATCTCGTTATGGTTCAGTTAGTCTTTTGTGCGGTGCCAGAAAAATCCATAATCATCAGTAGAAAAGAACTCTTAAAAGGCTTGGTTTGGATCTGTTACCTTGCTCTCCTTTTATTGTCCCTTTCTGGATCTCCATTGTTGTCCCTTTCTGGGTCTTTGTTGTTGTCCCTTTCTGGGTCTCCGTTGTTGTCCCTTTCTGGGTCTCCGTTGTTGTCCCTTTCTGGGTCTCCGTTGTTGTCCCTTTCTGGGTCTCCGTTGTTGTCCCTTTCTGGGTCTCCGTTGTTGTCCCTTTCTGGTTCTCCGTTGTTGTCCCTTTCTGGGTCTCCGTTGTTGTCCCTTTCTGGGTCTTTGTTGTTGTCCCTTGCCTTTTCGCTTGAAAGCAACCTTTGCCTGCCAGAATAAAATACTTCTCCTCCCACCCCAAGGGTAATGTCGTAGCAAAGTAGTTGTTATCTCTGCAATCCTGTTTTTTCTTTGACAGATATCAAGCGTTTTCTGAGTTCCTTATTATTTAGTCTAATCCATTATCAACTCAAAGAATATCTCTTTTATTACACTCCAACAAATTCGTTAACAAGACCGACACATTATTTCAAATCTAAAGACATTGAGTTGAACTCATCGGACAATATACTTTGAAAGAAATGCTTTTTTTCATTTCTGCAACAGAAATTGTTTCAATTTTCAGCTTCTACTATATATTTTTTATTGATCAAATCGTTATTTAACGGTTTTCAGTAAATAGGCCTTCATTAACAATTTTTAGGAAGAATATCAAAGGACAACGTTTATCAACTATTATCGCACCGTTGCTGAGTATTCCGCTCCATTTGTCAATGAGGATTCACCCGTTCGAAAGGCAGGTTTGAAGCTGTGCTCTATTGAAACGAAAGTTGTTCGATGTCCTTATAACCAACGATGGAGAGAGCAGGGAGGAGAGCCCCAGAAACACGCAGAATGGTTTGTTCCCACGACGCGAACTTGGAGTAACCACACATTTTTCTCGGGTAAGGCACATAATCTTTCATCAGGCGTTATTCGTGTTTCGTTATTAGTTACATTTATCTTTGATTTCCCAATGAAGGCAAGAGCTACATTGGATTCGAGAACAGCGAAAACCTAAGACTTGTTTACAAACAAATAGGTTTTCTTATTTTCTCGATTCTTTGTAGATATTTGCAAAAGAGTAATAACATATTGCCGTGTTGATTATGAATCAATAACAAATACATGTTCCACAAAATACCAAGGTTTTCTACCAAAGCATATACCTTTATTCAGTGGCCTTTTTTCTTAACACCAAGCTATGCATGTATACAAATACTGTATGAAATTGGCTTGTTTGTATAGCAGTGTACTTTTGGCGAGGCACATTGGAACATCGACAGTCAGAGAGTCTTGTTATTCAAGCTATCTTTCATCGTTCGTACATTCCGAAAGGTAACACGGCTCTTATGTGAGATCTGGTTTTCAAGCATGTAATGAATTATGTATTGTGATATATTGCCTGTTCATTTAAATGACATAGGTCTATTTTATCTTAGTATGTATAAGAGGAGTCGTGTTTAAAAGTATGTTTTATCCGTAGCTCTTTCGTGCAACCGAAGTGAAGAAGAGCGGAGAGAAATTGTAGACGATCTCTTTAAACGATATTCGAAAAGAGTCGCTGAAGCCCCGGCAGACCATGGCATGGACTATGTGCATGCGTATATTGTCATAAGGAAGGAATGAATTTCTAATTCTTTTGAATGGTATCAAGTGTGAATTTTTAGTTATAAATTCAGTCTGCGAGGCTCATGATATTCAGATATGAATTTTGCATATTTATGTATGATAAGTCGAAATCCAGAGAGCTAGAGAAGAGACAATGTAGAGCAATAGATGTTTATGAAAATCCTTTTAGAATTATTCTTTGTAAGTGGTATGGCATGTTTTTTTGTAAAAATTTATAGAATCTTATCGATGAATTTTATGTTAAATAATAACCATTATCATAATCGATAATCTTGGTTTGTGAAATGATGGATACAGTTTAGAACAGAACAGACGTGACGTCATATTTTGAAAATTGGGCCGTAACATTTTTGACCGCTCTCGTTCGTTCTAAGATCAAAATATTCAGTATGAAGAACAAATTTCTTCTTTATTTTAACAATTATTTCTTTCAGAAAATTTTTCCTATCATTTTTTCAAATTTCTACAAGGAGTATACAACTTTGACTTTTTTCTCGATTTTTCAAACGACTCTCTCCTGAGCCAGCTAGACCTTTTGATTTTCGGAATCGAAATTACAATAGAACTCTTGTTAAAATGGGCATAGCCAAATGGTAATCTTGACAGGTGAATGAGATTCTTTACGAAACAAGCATTTAGTCATTGTTGGTTATTTTAGTGATCTTCTGTTTCTCTAAAGAACAAAATAACTGTTTTGTTTGAATTAAAAACATTTCCAGGAAAATTCCAGGAACTGCCATCGATTCTTGGAATTTTTTATTCTAGTCTCTACCCAAATTCTCAAGTGCAATTAGTTAAGATTCAAGAAAGCATTGTGAACAGTGCTCAAATTAAATATTCCAATGCTAGTGTTTTTATCTAAAACCATTGATAAAGTTCTGCAGATTGATATCTCCTTTTCCCTCTCCATACAACCATCTCGAAGCCGTTGGGATTTTAGATAAGTTGTTTTTAAAGATAATGTAAAATAAAAATTGAATAAAAGAAGAGAATATCATAATACGACTTTGTTACTGAAAGGAATAAGATGAAAAACAAGAACAGAAAATCAGGAAAGAAGAAGAGGTAAAACATAAAGAAATTATATCGAAGTAAAGTAAAAAGATAAATATAAAAGTTCAGAAAAGTTTTGAAGATTGAATAGAACATAAAATGTACTTAAATGAAGAAGTTTAAGGAAAAAGTTTGAAAGAACGGAATAAATAGCAAATGGCAAAGCGAAGGTGTAAAGAAAGAGAAAAAAGTAGGCATAATAAAACTTAGGAAAGAAGGCTTGGACGTTATTCAAAGGGACAAGGGCGATAACTACCACGAACACGATGCATTGACTTGATTTCCGTGGCTACATTTTATGTTTATTCAGTAAGGCAAATTCATTTTGACTGGAAATGACGTTTTTCCTGCTACGGCACGACCAAGTCTTTCATGACAACCAAAGATTGTCTCTAAATCTTTATTTTGCCTTCAAATATAATTTTGTAATATAATTTTTTTATTCTGTAACAACATAAAACCGATTTTAAAGCAAGGATTATGAAATTGCCTCACAAACTGAGATAAGTCGAGCCAAAAGGGAAATGAGCCCCGGCTAGACCTGATTAATGCTTTCAAGCTCTTAGACAGTATCACAGATTTACACACTTAAAAATTGAAAAACTACAAACCATTGAAGCACATTTTGGAAGAATATTATAAATTAGTTGAAGTTATCAAGTCATCTGTAAAAATTGCGATTAACTGCAAGAATAGAGCGAATTACTTCTTCGGCATGTTTACTGATTCATTTAGGCCTAATAATCAATATTCTTCTTCTATTCTGGATTCAAATGTATGTCTTGTCCAACGTTTTCCAAGTCTTTGAATTCTTTGGTGACTGCTTTTTTATTTTAATGGTTTTGTTACTCTTTCAATAAAGTACTTTTGATAACTGTTGATCAAAATTTCTCTTTACATTCTTTTTGTACTTCTATCTACTTCGTCAACTTTTCTGCTCCAATTTCTGTAAAATCTAGCATTATTCAAAACGATCAAGCCTGTTGATTTTACCATAATGAACATTTTCACTACGTCTCTCTTCCCCTATCCCTTCTCTAGGGCTCTCTCTTTCTTTACCCTAAAAATCTTCGTTTTTCCAGCCGAGAATTTTTTCTTGAGTTATTTTAACTTTCTCGGGTCTGTGTCATTTATAAAATTTTGTGACATTTCTCAAACCAGTAGCAATTATCTTCATCAAAACTTTCATTTATGTTTGGCTGCAACATATCCGAGTTATTTTTCAATGCAAGCTACCTCAGTAGCTACAATTTGGTTATAAGTTGACAATCTTAAATTTCAAATTTAGGCAGAAAAACATGTTGCAGATTCTCCCCTTATTCAAGCCCTTACAGGAAACAAAAAAAAGTCTGATCTTCTCCAGAGTTCAGGAAAAATCTTCTCCCCATTTTTACTTTTGTTTATTCATCCTCGTTGACATATCTTGATCGTACAACATTTTCAGATAACTGCACCAAACTGGCAGTCAACCATAGGAACGGATGTTTCAATAACAGTGTAGTTCCAAACCTCTTCCCTTTTCCCAGTGGCCAGCAAATTTGAACAGCTAGACCTTCTAAATCCAGGTAAGAATAAGGTAGCCCTATATATGTCCTCCTTTATGACTAACAGCATAATTCATTGATAAAAGTAGTACGGTCACCCCGCCCCTTGGCCATCCACACTAAAAGAGATACATTGAGAGCAGGTAAATCTTTACCTGGGAATTCTAGTAAAACCCCAGTGCTTTCTTCTTTTTCCATCTATATTGTGATTTTTCTTTGGGAATTTTCTGAGCCCAGGTAGGAAACAAAACTTTTTAGCATTCACTGTGTTTGCTGTTTGTCGTTTGCAGTTTTTACGAAAGAACGAGTCTGTCAGATTTCAACGGGTGCAGCCCTAATAATTTCATGCATTTCAGCATAATACCTTGATGCAAATGAACCAGTCACCGTAGTATCTGCCCCCTCACTTCATTGATATGCATCTTTCTTTCACGATACAGAAAGTAAGCCAATTTTTATTGAAAAAACTACTTCCACTCATGACACTAGGAAAGAAGCGCAGCTTATCAAAAAGATAAGTCTTTGATTCAAAAGGTTGCAATTTCGTAAATTAGGCAATGGTTTTTACTAAGGCAATAATTCTACTTCAAACGCTGTTTCAACTTTTCAGCCTATTCTCTAATGAGATGTTGACAAATAATTCTTGAAAATGATTTTATCAAATGGGGCAAACATCTTTTGACATTGTCAACAACAAACCAACAAGATTCATTTTATGTGGAAGCAGAACTTTTCACAAAGCAATCCACTTGACTGAAATAGAATTTTTAAGAAATGTATAAAATAGATTATACCTGGCCAAAAGTCATCAAATGGGAGAATGCCATGCTTCTGCCTGAGCTTGCCTATGAAACAGCCTTGGTTCCTGTTCAGTAGAAATTCTTAATCGAGAAATTTAGAAATTGAGTTTCGTTGAAAGGTTTATAGCAAAAAATGAGTAATATGTTCAGGTCTGTTGTTAGATAGATGTCTGGCAGGGCAGGTACCCTCCCTCCCCCAGCAACCAGATAAATAGGGTGGCGCCGAAGGCGATCCATCTATTCAAATGGGGCACCAAAAGCTCGTCGAATTAAACATTTCAAAACAGCCTCACACCGAAGAGGTGCATATTTCATTATAGGGACGTTTTTTCTTTGTCTCTTTATTTCCAGCTCACTCCCGCGCAACCCTTTGAAAACCCTTGACGCTCTGGAACCCAGGTTAGGGCCCGGGATGCGATAGCATCCTCTTCTTCTAGGGCAGGCTTAGACGAACCAAACATCCGGTACTGTTCGAAGGCGGGCTGTCCCAAATCTCCCGTGCTGTTGCCTTCGGAAAATTGCCCAGAAGGGATAGCATCCTAGCATCCTTTGACAGTTCCTTATCAAACGCCCATAGGTTGATCTCACGGAAGATGGATATGAGACAAAGCTAATACTGGAAATTTTTAAGATCAGATTTTAAAATAATTCCCAAACGTTTTAGTAAATCAATACTTATGTTGCTATTCTCATGCTCATGTTTTATTGTTGAACCTGCTCCCTTATTGTCATCAGGTGGCTGTCTTGTCAAATTCAAAACAGATAAAACTCTGGGACAAGATGATTAAAATAAGTTTATGAACATTTTCTTTGTTTATGAATCTTCCTTGGCCCTAAATCTAAGTATGTTGTAGATAATTTGGATGCAGCTTCTGGCCTCTCCAATAAAGTTATACTTTCAAAATTTTCCGTGCTGCCTCCAGTGGTGGTGGCCTTTACGAAGCCCCTTAACAATTTTGAGGTTTTATCATTATGATAAAGGAAGCTTAAGAAATTTTTTTAGGATCTTCTACAGGTCTAAATCTATGTTGTAAATATCATACATGAGTTTAAGCCATCCTAGAAGAGCATCAAAGTTGTATGACCTGTCTTGCCGTGCTGCCAGCCATGGTGGCGGCCTTCATAAAACCCCTAAACTGTCAATTTTGCAAATAAAACCCCTAAACCCCAGGATCTTCTTTCAGTCTAAATCTATGTTGTAGATATTTTAGATGAATTGTCAGCCATTCTAATACATCAAAGTTGTAAGATTTTTCTTGCCGCCAACCATGATGCGGCCTTCATCAAACCCCTAAAACTGTTTTGCATAGTGGCAGGGAAAGCTAATGAATATTGCCCAAGATTTTTTTGCCGTCCCTAAGATTTTCTGGTCAGCAACCATGGTAGTAGCCCTCGTGAATGCCCTAAAAATCTGAACATTCTGGTCTCCCTTTTTTAATGGCGTTTCCCGGCCTTGACAGAGTTGAACCATGGCATAGTTCTCTACGGTGCGCCAAGAAAGAGTGCGCTCCCTAGCCAATTTTAAGCCACCACGCTACTGATTTTGAGGCCAATTTTAACGCAGTTGACCAAAGGTTTTTGAAACTACTTGTATACATGCCTCAAAAAACTGTCTGAATATTCTTATTCTAATTTTACACTTAAAAGGAAATTATAATGAGTTTAAATAGAGGCATTATAAACATTTTAAACATGAGTTTTTGAAGCTCTTAAAATATGCTTTTCAGAATACTTTGAGGAGACATCACATGGAACACTATTGACCCCTACACTTTTATTTTTTTCTTATTCATTGAAGATGTTCGTATTTTTAAAAAAATCTAGGCCTCTTCTTTTCGCAAAGGATGCACTAAGGTCGCCGCATTCACTTGCAGAAATTTAGCAACTTTCTTGATTGTTCTTAAATTTTGTGACTGATTTATTGCCCTTTTTCCTGGCTTTTCGTCCCTTTCGCATTTTGAATGCAAGCACGCCTGCTCCAAAAATATATGCATTAACCGCTTAGACACTTCAAGATAACTATATGTAATATCACATCGAACTGTATAACAAAGGTCCTTTTCAATTTCTAGACTTTCCACCTTATTTCGTAGAATTAGACTCCTACAATGATAAAAAACCTTCAAAAATTTGAAAGGCAAGAAGATTTTAAAGCTCTTACGTTCTCCAATGCTTCTTACATTTCGATGCTCTTTTTTAAGTGCAAAGTAAGAAATTGTTTTAAGGTGTCAAAGAAAGTACTAGAAGGTTCTAGAAGGTTTTACGAAAGGGCTAGAATGTTCTCGATAGCTCTAGCACGTTAAATGTCAGTATAAAGCCAAGGTGCAATTAAAGGAAGGATTCAAGGATTCCAAGCTTTGTGATAATTGCTTCTATTCAAATTTTCGACAAAAAGGCGAAATGGGAAACCGTAACTTTTTCGCATAGAAACTGTGACAACAATTTCCACTGGCTGAAATTCAACTGACATATATACCACGAAATAAACAACTTTGAACAAATATTGATCAGATTTGCGAAACTAAAATTCTATCATTCGTTGCTGCATCATCTACATCCACTAAATTTATTATTCCTTGCAGTCTGTCGAAACAAATCGTTATTTTCGGCCTCCCCTATCCCTGGCCTATATAGGGATCTCGGTCCGATTTTAAGCATGCTAATTTATGCAAGAACTTGGATCGGTGCCCCCAGCGAAGATTGATGTTTCGCTTGTTCATGGGCCTTTGAGAAAGTAGAAGGATTTGAGTTTTATATAGTTTTATCGATTTAGCAGCGTTTTACCTGCCATATATCATTATAAATGAGTGGAGCTAGTGGAGAAGTAATATTGGATTTTATATTCTGTGTCAAGTGGCTGAAACTGTGGTAGTTTCTGGTCGGAGCGTATTTTACTATGGCAGAAGGGAAGCGGCAGCCATTTTCGCTCAACGATGTGTTTTCGCAACAAAACTAGCGGGCGTTGTGACGACGAAATCCGGCGTAAATTAGAATTTGTAGATTGTAGTATACCATCTTGTATACTAATCGGTTTGAAACTTTGACATCAACGGTTATAATGCTGCACGGTTGATACTTGGCCAAGTTTTGAGCATATATGATTGCCTTTGTGTGCTCTCCGAGCTGAACACGGGCGCAACGATCAAGCCTACAATGGCCGAATCTGATTTGAACGCTCCGCCAACTAAAAGAAGAAAACCCGATGAGCCATCGCCGCATGAAACACCAATTTCAGAGTCTGCAGGTAAGAGACATTCCGAGGTATTTAATTCCGTCGACATAACTTGTCCGGGCAAAAAAAACTGCGCACAAATTTCGGGTAAGAATTTCAAAGTGTCCTGTCAGACATCACAACGTTGTTTTCATCAATGAAATAGTCAAATTGTATAATATTTTCATGGAAAATTAATGCTTAAGCTTTATATTTCAATTGTTTTTATTCACACTATTGATTTGAAGCGGCTGTCTCGATTTAAATATACTTAAATTGACAAAATTTTGAATGTTTTCACGCAGTTCGGGGTGCACTTATGCTTGTGAATGCGGGGCAAAATTTTTCCACGCACTAGACTTTTTCTTGGGAGAACGCATTATACGACATTAATTTCTGTTTGGAAAGGCTCTTTGTAATAGTAAATAGATATAAACCTTTAAGAAGTTAACGATGAATATGTCTCCTCGTTGCTTCGTGAAGTTGAAGGGACGTGAGTAGGCCAACCCTGTTTCGTGTTGGTTTTGTTAAGTGGTCACTTGGTCACTTTACTGTGCTATAACAAATCATATGAATTAAGCGAAATCATTAAATTTGACCAGTATTAAAACGTTTATGAGTTAATATAAGTCCATGCATGGTATTTTTTTTGTTTAATGCTGTTGTTGTTAGGGCCTCTTTCTCTCTCCGAAGAGAGGCACTTTTTAAAATTGTAAAATTTAACGATTAGCTGTTTTGCTAGCTAAGGTTTCTTCTTCACCCCTTTGTTTAGATGACTATAAGATATGTTTACTTGCGTGATTAGGTAAAGAATATATACATCTACAAATAACTGCCTGCCTTCTGTAGACAAGATTGTGTCAGGATTCTCACAGAATAAGTTACTTTCAAAGCTCTTTTGTGATGAACAGTTTAATTCTGCAATCAATCTTTTGGTGGTACAAAACTTAAAATTGACTTTTAAAAAGCAAACATTTGAGTAAACTTGAGCTTTTTGTCTAATCACTAATCAGAGTATGAAATGTCAGAAGATAGATTGAAAACTCTACACTAGGAAATATATATACCATATATACCAGTTGTGGATTGAAATTTGCCAATCAGAAAAGCAAGCACATGATTTTGAGAATGTTACCACTGAAAACATGATGGTGAACTTGAAGGAGAAGAACAGAAAGATAATTATTGTTACTACTATACCTACTACAAGATATGAACTGGTTAAGCTAGCCTAGCCTTCTTAGCAAAGACAAAAAAAGGCAAAAAAAGTTTTTGAAAATAAAGATGAAATTGAAAGCAAAAAATGAAAAACAAAAAAGAAGTATGAAAGATTTTATCCATGTTTATTTTGGAAAGCTTTTTCTACGGACTGGTCAACAATTTGTTATGTTACATAGATATCAATTTAATTAAAAAATACCAAAAGTTTGCTTGTATCTTGGCATATAGTTTAGATACATCTGTTGCCACTATCACTTTTATTTAGTTACTTTCAATCATCCAGTATGCAAAATATTGAAATGTTTTTAGTTGCAATGTTTTAGATTGTTGTTAAAGAAGTTAGATTGTTGCAAAAAATCTCAGGCCTATAGATGGCAGTGAATCAGCAATTCTTTACAAATAATACCCAGTTTTTACAGCAGAGAACTGAATACAGCCACTAGTGACACACTAATGAACATGAAATGGGAAACATGAAAACATTTAAAAGCATATAAGGTGTACAAAATTAATGTAAAGTAATTAAATCTTAGGGAAAGATTTGATTTCTAAGGATTGTCAAACAACTTAAAATTAATAGGTAAAAAGAGAAATGATACAAACTATAATTTTAAAGGAAATAATTTCTTCTGCAGTTTATTACCAAGCTTCAACAAAGGGCAGCAAAAACTGTATTATTGCTTCTTATAACCATGCTCATTTGAAAAAATTTTTAGTACAAGCCTGTTTTTGGTTAAGGCTCAACTCTTAGGTCAACTTAAGAAATGATTAGAAAATTATATTAGAAATTAGCTTGTGCCATTAAAAATTCCTCACCCTAATTGTTGCGGTTGGCATTTGTATTTCCAATTCAGAAGTACAAGATATTAATGAGAAAACTTGGGAACTTTGATTCTTGGTTTGATTTTCTGATCACTAAAACCAGAATAAAACCTCTTGTTATTAATATATAAGGTAGCAAATTTTAGGTAAAATACAAAAAACCTGCAAATGTCTGCATAAAAACCATTTGTTTTTAGGTATTTTTTAAAATTTTGATTTGTAGAGCCTTACAAGCTCTTTTCACTGGTCAAAATGTCAAGAGAAAACATATGATTCAAGCAGATAAGGTCCATTTTTAGACTTTCCTTGTTGATGAAGAATCACCTTATCTTTTTCAGCTCTTTTATATTGTTATACCATAAATCTCTAGATAGCAGTGATAAAATATTCTTAGATACCCAAGCACTATATATTTGGTGCAAATTCAGGTTTCCAAAAGAAAATGAAGAAACATTTCTAAATATATCTTTTTATGTTTATCAGAATAGAAACAAGTTTATTATTACCCAAGTTTGTTTGGCCAAATCTTGTTTTTTGATCTTGTTTTTGACTCTATGCTCATTAATTGGGTTTATATTGGAAGAAAATATCTTGTTTTCGTGTTTAGCTCTCCTAAAATCTTTAAACCTTGAAAGTACAGTATTATTGAATGGTTTGATGGAATCATGCATTACCTTTCTTATTTTCCTTTTTTCTACTTTCTTAACATATATATTTTCTACTTTCTCAACACTTTGATCTATATTCTCCCTGCAGTGATTGCCAATTTGCTTGACTTATTCATAATTCCTCTTTCAACTAGTTTGATTTTCCTTCTGTTAATTATTGTGTTCAACAGAGAATATCTGCTCGCACTGATTAATTTGAAGTCAGCAAATTTGTTTTGTTTTTTTAAATGTTTAACTATATTTCCTTGATCATCACATTTTATTGAATGCTCTTGGTTTTTTTTGCAAACTATTTTTTGAAACTGTTATAAATTTTCAACATTGCCAGTTACAATGTAAGAATTAAGAATAAGTGTATATGGGAAATCTGAACATTTGTTCCAACAAGTTCAATCGCCAAATGACTTACTTCCCGTCCTGGATCTAGAACCTAAAACATTTATGGTTTGTCAGGAGATCTAGAGGTTTCTTGTACCAATAAAGCACTTTTTCATGCAAGTAGGGTGATCATGTTGCTGACTTTTTCAAAGTTCTAATAGCTTCTCAAAGATATGCAAATTGCACATGCAAAATTTTGCAATGAGCCCAAAGCTTTCCTAAGAAACACAAATGCTGCTTAGCTAGATCAAAGCTACATTCTACCCAGAAATTACAGATAAATTTTGGTATATTGTAACCAATTACGTTTTTGTGTTTTGACAATATGCTTTTGCTTATATTCGCACACAAAGCTGGTTTTATATTGATAGTGGATCAAAATAGCCATTTTAAACCACTTTGAGTTAAATCTTATATTCAGTTAAATGGAATTTTCCAGATTAGAACACCCAGTTCCTTCTGCAAGTTTCTAGAAAAAAGCAAATACCTTTGTGAAAATCCTACTAAGAAGAGATGGCTGATACAAATTTCTAATTTACAAGAGACATTTCAGTTGTTATTTTGATTTTCATTCACTCTGACTTTGGTTATTTGCAGAAAGATATTAACAGTAACTTCAATGACAAACTTTTATACTCAATAACATTTTCCTTGCAAAACTTCTGCAAAGAGTCAGAAACTGCTTTGGATAGAATTTCCTTCCCATTCTTGGTGTTTCTTCTTTAATTTCCTCCTTTACAATAACCTTAACTTGTTGTAATAGCCTTGGTAATTTTAGTGTAGTTTTCCTACTAGGACTGATTTTAGCTAAATTTTTACCACTTTTTAGACTTCTTCAACAACAAGCCTATTGACTTATCTATATTGGATAACTTCGCACTTGAAGATGACTCAAATGGCAATGGAGGCTTATCAAATGGTGATCTTGGACTTTCATCACATTCAGAAAATATGGAAAATCATGCTCCTGTTGGTGATGTTGTCTCCTCACCATGCAGTAGTATGGGCATGAGTAGTATGGGCGTTAGTATCATGGCTTCTCAGGGGGCTCCAACATTTTCTATGGCAACTGGAAGTATAAACTCAAGGGACATTATGAGCCCTGCAAGCTCCATTGCTGGTATGACAACAAAAAGTTTTGCTAATAGTCTAACAACACCTGCAATATCTATGATGCAGCAAATGCCAGTTAGCACACTCGGTATGCCAACCCCTGCCACACCACATCTTAGTGCGGAACAAAACATGAAGAGGTCATCGGAGCAGACACCCCAGAATGGGGGATTGATGTCCTCCAATGCCAACTCCATGCCAGTATCATTTGGTTACTCTGTGCAAAGTACAATGGCAAATGCATTGTTACAACGAGGTAATCAAAGTACTGGAGTTGTTGGCTCAAATATGCACACAGGTATTAACATGATGAACAAAATGCAGATGCCTGTTCAAAATATGAACTTTCAGGCACAAAATCCCAGGTTTGCCAATGCAAATACTATACAGATGTTTGGTACAGGACCAATAAGAGTGCCAAATGCACCAAACCAAATGATAGTTAATCCTGCAATGCTTAAAATGCCATCATTTCAAAATGAGATCAGGCATATGATGAATCAACAGCAGCATGCTGGCATGGCAGCCATGAATGGCCCAGTTGGTGTACAAAATAACGTAATGAAACAATTTCAAATGAATAACAATCCAATGATGGCCCAGGTTTGTAGATTTTTGTCTTAATTTTTTTCTTCTGTCTTCTATATTTGATTTTTCATTAGACGAGTAAGTAGACATTTCTGTTAAAGTTGTTAGTAGTTTCTGTATCATGAGAAAATATGATTAGATACCTTTAACACTGTATATAAGGCCCTGTTTTGAGTGTTGATAGGTAGGAAATTATAGTTTAGTTAAGGTAATAGGTAAGTAAAGGTAAGCTTAACTTTCGATAAATGGCACAAGTTCAAAAGTTTAAGATTCTCAAGGCTTGTTTTGTATGCGGTATTGGTATATTGATTTTTAGATTAATTTTAATAAACAGGGTATAAACTGAAAAAAGACAAGTCAAATCTACTGTAATTGTACATCTTTATTTTTCATTGTGTAATGTAAAAACTTGTTGGTTATTCAAAGTTGCTTGATATCTTTGTAGCCAAGTTCAATAGAAGCATTATCACTGGAATGTATCTTCATTAGTTTGTTAGGTACCTATGGGCTACTATCTGTTAGACCAAAGGATCAAAATCTTCCAGTGCCTATTAGTCAAACATGTTTTATTGTCAATATTGAGCTGTCATCATTTCTCAGCATTATTTAAACTTTCATAGTCAATGAAGATGAGTCATCATTATTCAGCATTATTTTTTAATACAATGAATTTATTTGTTATTAGATATGACATAGTGTTTTATTTGCATCATATATTATTATTAGCATAATAAAAAATGGCTTACCATCAATGTTTGTATCATTTTCACTTTTTCACTCATTGCACATCATCACCTGGAAATTAATGATCACCGCTGTCACAAACATTGTCATTGAACATCATTCTGGATTAAAATTATTTCTAACTTAATCATGGGAATTTTTATAGGGATAGGATTTTGAATTAATTGTTATAATAAAAGTAACAATTTGTCACCTTATAAACAATAACAATATTAATTTTGTCATCTTATGTCATGTAAGATGTTTATGTCTGCTAACACTTTCTGCCATCTTTCTAGTCAGTTTTGTTCATCTCAAAAGATTGATAAATTTCTTGAGTAACCATAACCCTCTTATCTTTCAAACTAGCATTTAAAGGGAAACATGTAGCACATAATACTGAAGCCATGACCACAACATAAGCAAAACTCTTATCCAGGCATGGATAAATTATGGCATAAGAGAAACATGACACATAGATTGATTCCTTGTTGTTTTAGGAATCAGTGACAGTTGACCCCCCTTGTAGTTGAAAGTTCAACAGATAAAAATGATTTATGTGATATTCATAAACTGATAAAAATTTATGAACCCACTTTTGAACTTCAACTCATTGCTGCCCTATTTTCAAGTTGCAGCCCTGAACATTTTCAAGTTGCTGTAGATTATTTTGTAGAGTATGCTATTATTTGAAATGATAGAGAAATGATGTGTGATGAGTTCCTTTACTCTTTGCAGCAACATGCAGCTTTGCGCCAACAAATGTTCCAGTCAGATACTATGAATCAACAAGTGTCTCTAAACCAAAATATGAACATGAATGGGCCTATGGGTTTTACCCAAGCACAGATTCAAAATCCTGTAACTTCTATGCCGAGCCAAAGACCTATGCCTCAAAGTCTAGCAAACCAAGGCCTTATGAACACTGCTGTGTCAGACGCGGGGATGCAAGTGGTAGGTTTATGGCTTCGATGTTGTTTCAGTGTATGCTCTTACTACTTTGCCAACTTTTGGATTTTTTCTGTCACTCTGCAAGATCTTTTCATTATGGCTGTTTTGCTTAAAATTCCTTACTTAGTTTTTTTCTAAAATCTCTGTTTATCCTACTATTAATTTTATATACAAACCTTTTAATATACAACAAGAATAACTGGAATTTACTTAATAATTACTCAAGCCACTAGGAAATAGTCTAGAAATCTGTACATACATGGTTTTATTCAAACCTTCCAGCTCAGTTCAGTTCAGTTTTCATTTTTTAAATTCCACTACATACAATTTATCAATAACAAGACAAGCATACAAGAAATTAATACAATATACCAATACAAAACAAAGACACTTCCTCCTCTATGCTGACTGAATTTCAACAAATGCTATGGGAAAGGCCTTTATATTGAGTTCTAACTTTTTGTCTAAACAGAATCAAGGGCAGGGCATGCAGCCAACAGCTACTGATCCTGAAAAGAAGCGACTGATCCAACAACAACTTGTACTTTTGTTGCATGCCCACAAATGTCAGAGACGGGAGCAGAATTCAGCCAATGGTGAGGTGAAGCCCTGCACCTTAGCTCACTGTCGCACAATGAAGGGAGTACTAAACCATATGACCACTTGTAAAGCAGGGAAGGTTTGTCAAGTAGCTCATTGTGCCTCATCAAGACAGATCATATCCCATTGGAAAAACTGCACTAGAAATGACTGTCCAGTTTGTTTACCACTAAAAGCAGCTTCAGGGGCATCAGAAAGGCGTGCTCAGCCATCACCAATGGTCAATGACCAGAGTGGCATACAACAAGCATATAATGCATTGGGTATTCCATACATTAATAACAGCCAAAACATGTCCCAGCAAGGACCTCAAGGTATTTACAAAGTCTCCTTGAATGTTTCTCTCTGTGCCGAGTATTTATAAACATTCTTCTATCAGTCTCTAGTTTTTTTATCGTTTTGTTTTGCATTCTAAGATGTATACACACTTCTTTCCTTTATAGCCTGCATTTCTCAATCTAGGCAAGCTTGAGCTGCCTTTTTTAGAATTTCTTTAGAATTTCCTTGGAGTTTTACCATTTTCTAGTATGGAAACCAGGTTACAGATAGCATAAGGTTTCAACAAATGGTAGAAGACATCAGTTTGTAGAAATACTCATTGTTTTCATGAGCTTTGATGAATATAAAAATGGCCATTTTCTTAAGTCCTCCAGTCAACTAGCAATGACATGCTCTTTTAAAGTTTGCTTCTCTTTGTCAAATGACTAATTGCCTCATACAAGTTTGATTGGCATCTGCCTGATGTCCTGCCAACAATTCCTGCAATTCACCTTGAAACTTTTTTCAGTTTCATCACCTCCAGCTTTTAACATAATCATTTAAATTTTTCTCAAAAAGGAATGCAAGATGGATCTCAGCCAGGCACCAATGGATCGTAAGTATTAGTACACAACTTCTACCTAAGCAACTTTCATTTAGTCTTCTCTAAGTTGCTATCTTTTTTAAACAAAAGTAGACTTTTTGGACTGAGTTTTATTTCTGTCTCTGGTTTTATGCACTAAAACATTCAGATCTTTACTTATGTATATGGACTCAACAGAGTGGAAATGGTCTACCAGGTTTATTTTCTGTTGATAATAGTGTTGATGTTGGAGACGTCAACAAAATACTTTTTCAGAATGTTTGAATTATGGTAATATAATGTATATTGCTGTTATTTGAAATATAAATTTTTTTTCTGACTTGCTTCACAATAACCTAAGCCAAATTGCTGTGATTTGGTAGGGAATCGTCTGCATTCATGTGAGCATATCTCAGCAAATTCAAATGTTTGGACAAATTAAATTTTTTTCATTCATGTGACTAGTTTCATTGTTCATTCAGATTTGTATGGTTATTTATTTGAGAATTGGATAGAGCTATAGGGTTGAAGAAAACTGTTAATCGTTTAGAGCTATAGGGTTGAAGAAAACTGTTAATCGTTCCCTTAGCAACTGATGCAACACTTCCAAAGCCTTAGTATAAAACAGTGAAAAAACAACTTTTTGGAAACGATGCTGCAATTTTTTGATTTCATTATCTTCCTCTTCAAAGGTCATCAGAGGAATGACTTTCATATTTTATGGATTTTTTTGAAACTTTGGGACGCAAAACATGTCCCTTCAATATTTTTCTTGCATTCTCTTGCCCAAAAATGTTTGTTGTAATCTTTGAACCATTTCGATATACTTTGTAAAAATCGCAAACATCTTACAGTTCTATGCACGAGAGTAACCAGCAAGAAGAGAGGGACAATTGGCATAAGTCGGTCACACAAGATCTGCGAGAGCATCTTGTCCAAAAATTGTGAGTACAAGCAAAGGCTTGATTTGTGATTTCTATGTTGTTTTTTTGCTTTGAAATCATCTCTGAATTATTAGATGCTGTATCTAATAGATAATGTGGGAAAATAACCGACCCGAGCAAGGCTCGAACTCACGACCCCTGACTTTGTACGTCAAGTGCTCTGCCACTGAGCTAGATGTTGTATCTGAGCTTTATCACATTAAATGTTTGTTGAATATAAAAAGTAAATGAATTTTGTAAACGATAGCAGCTTGTGAAAAGTAAACGATAGCAGCTTGTGCATAAGTGAGTATATATGTGGTTTTATGAACATTCAATTTATATCTCTGGGTTTGTTTTTATCACAGAGTCCATGCAATTTTTCCACAACCGATCAATGACCCAACGACAATGAAGGACAGAAGAATGGAGAGTCTGAAAACATACGCAAGAAAGGTCGAGGACGAAATGTATAGAACCGCTGGCAGCAGGGTAAGTGTTGTACATGATCAGTGTGACTTGCTTCCTGAAGACTTACTTAGTTGCTTTAAAGGTCTGTTTCTTAAATGTTGAAAATTATCTTAAGAAGAAATTATCTTACTTATAATCGAAACACTTAGATGCGCTGGAGGAAGGTGTTGAGAGGGTTGGGAAGGTTTAGGGAATCATCTTCTATATATTGTGTATATGTGTTTTTCTTTACTAACTTTTTTGTTTACTAATGATTTTGCAGAACCTCAATAGTACTTCCAAATAGCAATACAGTATATTTTCGATACAATTTGAAGAGATTTTACTGAAGTATCAGTAACTAATAGTATATGGCAAATGTAAATACCGTACTTGGAACTAGATTGTTGAATTGTAAAAAGCTTAACAATTCTTCGATTTCAAAAGTCTTCTTCTTCAATTTTGTGAACTATTTCTCACATTTCCTCAAAGAGTGTACTATTTTGAGGGGTCCTTGATGATAAGAGCTTGCTGTCAATTCCTTCTGTCAGAACCCCCCCCCCCCCCCACCGAAGATCCACAATGCCTACTGTACCCTGTCTTATTTGACTTCAATCGGTATTCCCTCTAACCGTTTACAGGATGAGTATTATCATCTGTTGGCGGAGAAGATATACAAAATCCAGAAAGAGCTGGAAGAAAAACGACAACTGCGACTCTTGGAACAGAGAAGTGTGGTGCAGGGTAGGTTTCACCTCATTGATTTCCAGTTTTCAAACCTTGTTATCTTTGTCTTACTTCATGTCAATCAGCATTAGGTCGCAAGTAAGTTTGAGATTCCCTCAACAAAGTATATGCTGTTGCATTTCTTCAACAATTTTATAGGTAAACTGGTTTCATTTCAGGTCAGCCAAATAACAAGATGATAAGGCCGCCTGTGAATAACTCTCCCCTCCCAATGATGAATCGGCAGACGCCATCACCAATGAAAATGTCCCAGCTTCCCCAACAACCACAGTCACAACAAACGCAAATGATGAGTATGAATTCGCCGCAACAGCAACAATCTCAACAGCAGGTGCCGCAACAACAACAAATGAATCACGCCCAGCAGTTGAGCCTCACCAAAGCTGAACTTGACAGGGCAAATGCTTTGCGTGAATCAGTCAATGCTTTGGCAGCGAGCACTGCAAGTCCTTCCGTGCATATGCAGAATCACATACAAAACCAGAATCAAAGCCCCCTTGAAACCCGGTCTTTAGACCTGCAGATTAGCCAAGCACAAATGACCCAACTGAACCAGGTGCAAATGTCTGTTGCGTCGGTCACAAATCAGCTGCAGGCAAGATCACCGATGGGACGACAATCCCCAAATGTGGCTCCTAGCCTCAACCGTACAAGCGAAGCAAAAGATATCGACATGAAGCCGTCACCTCCTAGAAGCGTACCAACCCCTCCGCAGTTTAGCCAGGCAGGCAAAGGACCACAGCCGCCACAAACGCAACAACAACATCAAAACTTCCGCAGTGGAATCAAAACAGAAATGAGAGAACCTGAAGATGTGAAGATGGCAACTATGACGTCATCAAAAAATGACCTCCAGAACCAAGCTATCAAGGATGAAAAACCAAATCATATGCAGGTACATTGTTAACCTAAAGTTTATTCTACTTACTTTTCTCAATGGGATAAGAATATTGTTGTTTCTGGTCATGTATAACTTGGTACGTTTGTATGTACGTTTGGAAAATTATCAATTTGCTTTTCCAGAGAATCATAGATCAGTAATTGCCTTTCTAAGCAAATATTGTTTTAGCTGTATTTAGCTGGAAGTCATTTTAAACATTTTCAGAGGGCTTCAGGAGTTTTAAGAAGATGAGTAAGTGCCATTTACGTGTGTTTCACTTCCTAGCCTTTTCAAAGGCACAAAGACATGATTGAATTACCGTTTCTCACTTTTCCTCGTAGCATGTTGCTGGATCCAAATCGCCGAGCCAAAATGAAAAGATGCAGACAGGCACTATCCCAAAAAGCCGCAGCCCCACCCCAAAGCCAATTAAGAGTGAGCCTCCCTCCTCGCCTGCCAATCGGACGTCCCCACCATCAAGCATGGCTAATTCAAGCAAGGGGTCAGGACCTGTTGTCAAGAAGGAAGAAAAGACAGAACCAGGAACCTGTGACAAAAAATTCCCGTTTAAAAAAGGTACAAATGAATTCGTGTATCTTTATTATTTTTGCAGCACTTAGATTTTTATTTTCTGTATTGCATTAGGTTTTTCTTCAGAATGTCTCTAAAATCTAGAAAGTTTGCAGAAGAAGAATCAGCGAGGTAGTGTAAGGCAGTATCAGTTATTTATTTGTACGGCTGTGTTTAGTTATGTTGATCTTGCTTTTTATTTGTAATTAAATGTTTCCCCCATTGTAGATTTCACGAAAGAGGAACTGCTTGAAGCTCTTCTTCCAGTTTTTGAGAAGGTACATTCTGCAGATCCAGAGTCGTTTCCATTTCGGCAGGCTGTCGACCCAGATGCTCTGGGAATACCTGTGAGTATAGTTTTACCTACCCCCTTTTAACTATTGTACATACCTTTGTCGTTCTGATACTTGAGATAAACAGGAAAAATAGGCTTCTTTGTTGACGGTTAGGTAATTGCAGATTGTAATTAGACATCCAGTTTTGTATTGAAGTTCCCTACAGCCAGGCCAAAGCATAAACAAACTTATTTTATATCTCTATATTTTGTCAGTAAATTATCAGCCGATGTGCTAGAAGATGCTAATTAGGTTTTGTAGTTTATGATGCTAGCATGCAGTCAGTGCCCTCTAGAGTTAGACCTTTACTGTCCTGACTCTCCAGTCGAAGATTTTCTTTTGCAATTATTCGACCTGTTTCATCCACCTTTTTCTTCAACTGGAGAGAAAGCTGGCTGGGAGACATACCGTTACGCGCTTTGCCTTCATGATTTTTTATAACTTAATCCTCTCTACAGGATTACTTTACGATCGTGAAACGCCCAATGGACCTGTCACTGATTCGTTCCAAACTAGAAGAAGGAGATTACAAGAATCCTTGGGAGGTAAGACGTTACTTTTTTTGTTTGCTTCCTTCCATATCAAGTTCTTGTATGTTGAGAAAACAAGTAATTATCTGGAAGAATAACATTGTGTGTCTTCGTATCGATTTTTGTTGTTTACAAATTTCAAAAATATTCTTGTTTCACCCTAATAATTTCTTTATCAAGGGAATGCAAGAACAGATGAGGAGTTTGAAAAAAAAATTCTTACGCTATCAAACGATTCTACATGATATGATTGGATGTGTCCCATTTCCGTTCTCCAATTTTCGTTTTTTATTGTTAACTTGAATAATTGTTTGATAACAGACCAGTGTTTGTTATATTTTTATTTAGTTACACATAAAGTGTTTCCTCTTGCACAGTTCTCTCATGTTTTTCTGTTGCTTTCGTAATAATAACGCTTAAAATTCTGTATTTTTTAATTTTGTAGTTCAGTGATGATATGAGACTTATGTTTGACAATGCTTGGCTCTACAACCGGAAGACCTCAAGGGTTTACAAATATTGCTCAAAGGTAGCTAGTTTAGTTTTTACAGAAATATTCTACAGGATTATACTTCCCCCATTTGGAAATAGGTAAAGTATCTGCAAAGATTAGTCTTCAATCAATAATGGAAAAACGCCTAATATTCTACAGTTAAATAACCCCCTTCTATCGGAACTTCAGGGAGGGAGGGGGGGGGGGGTAAGGAAGTGGTTTGACTTAGTGAATGTCCGACTAATCTGGGGTACGACTTTTGACTTGAATGGATGGGTATGAAAACCCAGTGAGAATGAATAATCAGTCGGAATTAATGGTGGCCTGAGTTATCACCGGTACGACTTAACGGGAGTCAACTGTTTTCTTTCTTCGATAAATGGAATCAGTTTTGTTAAACCTATCTTTCAATTGTGTTTTATTGTTCTTATTCTTAACAAATGTCTAATTGCATTGAATTGTTTTTCAGCTCTCTGAAATATTTGAAACTGACATTGATGAAGTGATGAAGAAACTAGGGTATTGTTGTGGCAGGAAGGTTTGTTAACTATAATTGATACATTTTCAATAGATGGTATGTCAGTATCTTATGACTCCAATATTTAAATTTGAATTTTCTGGGACATTCTTTGTCATGCTTTGAAATTCCCTTATAAATTTCTGTTTCATACATCTTTTAAATAAATTTTCTATCCACACATCTAATTTGCTGAATGCACCTGTTGCTGTGTGTCATCCACAAGGCATTTGATTGGCCAATATTGATTTTTCAAAGCACAAATAGCCAGTCAAGTACAGAGGTTCAAATTGGTGCGATAATGGACCAATACAAAAGAAACCTTATCTTTTCCCAGAAAGAGCTGCTTTAAATATCTACTTGCGATGGCTCAACTTATATTTTCGCATGCAAATAAAGCTATCATTTACTGACGTAACACTTTTGAACGTTTACGGGATTCTCGTTATCATTGCCATTATTTTTTTAGCATGTCTTCAGTCCGCAAGTTCTCTACTGTTACGGGAAACACCTTTGTCAGATACCGAGAGATGCAACATATTATAGTTATCAAAGTAAATACCACTATTGTGAAAAGTGCTTTGCTGAATTTGAAAGTGATAAAATAAGTATTGGAGATGAAAATGGTATTATGCAAGAGATATCTAAGTCGCAGTTTGAAAAACTGAAAAATGATCATTTGGAACAAGAGCCGTAAGTATAGACTTTCCGTATTTTTGGTTTTGATTCAACTTTATTGCATGGTTATCAGAAAATACGACGCTTGTCTTTGAAATATGTATTAAGTGTAATGAAAGGAAAACGGATTAAAACATTAGGCAAAAAGTAATTAAAGTATGAAATCTTAACTGAAGTATAGAGGAAAAGTTAATTGGTGGATGATTTCATTGATTCGTCATGATCAAGATTTGGCAAGTAGGCCATGATTGGTGAATTTCTTAAAGGAAAGAGCTATGAAGTTCTTTTGAAATTAAATTTCAATAACTGAGATTGTTTTAGCTCTAAAATTCTAGTGAATCTGAAGGTGCATAGTATTTACTAGCGATTCGATTGGTTTTCTTTTCATAAAAATCCCGTTATAGAAACCCTGTTCACACAAGTCATTATTAAACTGTTATTAATTATATTAAATACGATAAGGTAAATGAAAACACAACAAAAAAAGAAGTTTTGTGAAAATCACAGTATTCCTTAAATTTGCTTACTTGATTTGTCCTAATTTTTGTACAAAGATTTATGAAGAAATTGGAGAGAATAATGTAGACCATTTGCGATAGACTCGTTTGAAATTGAGCCATATCGCAGCTTTAATGTGCAATCCAATGAAACATTTGAGACAGATGATTGAAGTAAATGTAAGCATAGAAGAAATAAAGGGAACTACCTTTGGTGTTTCTAACCCCTAAATATATGTCTAGTTAAATATTATTGTTCCCTAGACCTAACTGAATCCCACCAAGCTGCATTACACGTGCCAATTATGCTATTTTCGATTTTTCCTCTAGATTTGTCGAGTGTATTGACTGTGGCCGAAAGCTCCACCAGATTTGTGTTTTACACTTAGATTTTATTTGGGGTACTGGGTAAGTACATCTGAACTCATCTTCAGCGCTTTTTTCTAGGGATTTTTCCTTTATTATAGTCTCTGACCGTTTGACTTGTTAGGACTCTTAAAAGCGTTGCTATTTTTCTCTGTTTATTCTGTCTCTTGACAACAAGGAACCTGTGCATTTCTGCATTCAACTCGTTTGTTACTGTTGTCACTCTGTGTTAACTAGCTTTTTGCCATTTGCTACCGCCCTTAACAACAGTTTATCCTAGCTGACTTACTTTAAACGTTCTTTTGACTTGGTAGATTTTTACTCCAACCACAAACTCCAATGCATGGTTCTTTGAACTACATTACCAGAAAAGCAAACTTCTCTCTTGTTTACTTTCAGTTTCTCTACTTAAATTGTTTATATTTTGACGTTGAAATTTTCGTAATCGGGAATTCGTTTCCGTGACGTCAATTTTTTAAATCATAGAACATCAGTTGGTTAGTTTTTGGTTTCAGCTCGTAAGCTTGCTGGTTTATTTTGGTTTATGTCTTTTTGATGGTCTGGTTTCGGAATATTGGAAATTTTCCATTTTCTTTTAGATTTGAATGCGATAATTGCTTAAAACGAAAAGGAGAACCTCGGAAAGAAAACAAGTTCACATCGAGACGTGAGTCCCTTTTGTCTACTTTTTAATTTATCATTTATTTCATCCGTAATATATTCCTCGATTAACACACCAAACCAACTTATGGACAACAATTTTAGACTAAGAGGAACTGAGGTTGAAAATTGCTTTTTTCTCCACAGGGCTTCCACAGTCAACTCTTGGGCGTTTAATAGAGGGTAGAGTAAATGAATTTTTGAAAACTCAAGATTCCGAAGCCGGCTACGTAACGATCCGGATAGTTAGCAGTGTGGACAAGGCCGTTGAAGTAAAACCAGGAATGAAAGCCAGGTATGTTGTCACAAACATCAGAAAGGTGTTTTAAAACCATCCGGATAGAAAATATATGTAAACACTTAACTAATTTTGTTCCATTCATACTCTTTTTGTGAAATCTTCGAGGGCGTCGTGAGAGGAAGAATTGGGAATTTAAGGCAATGTTTTGAAATGCTTACGCTGCGGAAAGACCTTTAGGAACACGTGGCTGGCTACATATCAGATTTATTAGAGGTTCAGAGAAATTTATTTTGAAATAAACTTAATGAAAGACCCTAAAATCTAGATAAGTAAGCGAAATGTACCTAAAATATGGAACTATGAAATTTTAAGGAAGAAACCCAAGAGATAATGGATAAAAGAAGATTATGAAAATGAGAGTTATGGTTTTCTGTTGTGTTGAAATCATTCTTGGGGATTTCGATAAATGCCCTACAAAACTCAGGCAGTTTAGAACAATGGGGCAAATTTCGGGAACCAAATTAAAGATGGAGGAATAATGGAACTAATTTTTCTTCTTTTGACAGGTTTGAAAGTGATGATGAATTCCCAAACAGCTTTCCCTACAGAGCGCGGTGTGTTTTTGCATTTGAAGAAATCGACAACGTTGAAGTCTGCTTCTTTGGCATGCACGTACAAGAATATGGTGATGACTGTCCGCAACCTAATTCCAAGTAAATTCAAAACTTGTTTTTTCGTTCTTAGACTAGCCCAGTAAGACATTTTGCTTTTAAGAAGCATACCCCACAAAGAAAGCAGTTTCTCTTGGTTGGATTTTACTTAGAATGTGAAATACATTTGACAGAAAGGTTGTCAAAATGAAACTGTATTAACTTTCTCTACGTCGATAAGTTGCTAGCTGTACTGTACGAAAACATCTGATCGTGCTTCCTTGTCAGGATGGCTGTCAAATTGCCTAGAATTGCGAGAAGACTCTCTAGCAATGATAGAGTCTCACACAGAAAACTTGCCTTGATAAAATAGGATTGTTAAATCTCTGTCTTCAGAAAGAGAAATGACCTTTTTCATTGACTCTACTTTTAACTACTTTTGTTAACCATATAAATTATTAATTTTCTCAAAATTGTTTGCAGGCGAATATACTTATCGTACCTTGATAGTGTGCACTTTTTCCGACCTCGCCACCTAAGAACCAGTGTGTACCATGAAATTCTTATCGGCTATTTCGAGCATTGCAGAAACCAAGGGTAAGAAAGCAGCAAGTTCACTTTCCGCTATCCACTTATTCATTATTGCAAAGTGATTTATTTTGCCTATTGAATTATATTAGCAGGGAAATGTCAAAGTAGAATTCTTGAAGCTTGGATAGAAAAGTAAATTGCCTTAATATGATATTCAGATGTCATGGTAATACTGAAACTAGTTAAGTTTATATTTCATTGACTTTTAGAAGTTTTGTAAATACCATTTATGTCTGTAGGTTATTTGTTCAGTTTGTCTATATTATAAGGGTGTATGCTTGCAGGTATGTTCACGGGCATATTTGGTCCTGTCCTCCGAGCGAAGGAGACGACTACATTTTCCACTGTCATCCCCCGGAGCAGAAGATACCAAAACACAAGCGACTTGTAGAATGGTACAGGAAAATGCTGGATAAGGCCATCGAAGATGGAGTTGTGTATGGGTACAAGGTGAGTTTTTGGTTGTAATTAGTGTGTTTTCTAAAATACCTTTTGAAGATTGTTTCTTATATTGAAAGTTTTTTTAGATAAAAGTTGCCTATATGGCTTTAGAAGTAAATTTCCTAATAAAGTTTTCTTTAAATAAACCTATTTTCGCATGGCCCCAGATTTTTCAGTGTTGTGCAATTCAGTTTCAAAAATGATTTATACAGGCTAGCTAAAATTCTTTAATTTTGTTGCAAAAGGCAAAAGGTAGAAAGGAAAAAGTCAACATTTTTGAAAGGGGTGTCAAGAGAACACTGGATTGTCTATCAAGTATACTGCCTTAGTTTCAATTAACCACGTTCTTTTACTAGGATATCTTAAAACAAGCCAGCGATGATGGTTTACGGAGCGCCACAGAACTACCCTATTTTGATGGTGACTTTTGGCCGAATGCCCTCGAGGACAGCATCCGAGAGCTGGACCAAGAGGAAGAGGAACGACGGAAAACAGAAGCGTCCCAAGCGGCATCTGCTGCCAGTGAAGAGCCTGAAGACGAGGTATGCTCTGGTACCACATGGTTGAATTTTTCCTCCGGTTTCTCAGATGTTAAACCAACCCGTTTATTAGTGTCAAATGGGTATTTGTAATTTCTTAGACTGTAACTAGGCCTTGGGTCGTCTAGGGGTATTTCCAGGCTCTCCTGTTCTTTGAAGACAGTCTCGAAGCACTCAAGTCTCAAAGAGGGGAGATGGCGTAGCTTTACAATGATGGACCTCATTTATAAACAACGTGCTAATTCAATGTATATATTATAAACATTTAATGCCAAATAGTTGTTTCTACTTTTCATCTTCAATCATCCTGAGATGCTGGAGGTATTCTATAAATCGGCATTCTAGCAGTGTATGAAATGATTAATGGCGAAATTTTTAATGCGGCCTGAAGTAATCCATGACACCATCTTCAATCATAAATCTGGACAAACAAGTCGTTGTAGAATTATTTGTTTGTTTATTCTCACCTACGGCCTCGCGCTATCAGATGCTTGATTGACAAAGCTCTCATTATGCGTTAAAACAATTGGCCAATCAGTGAGCACGATTCCACTCACAGGCCTATTGATTGGGTAACTTTGATTGACAGCTGGCTTGAGCCACATAAGTACCTCGCAACTGCCTTCAAATTGCTATCTGAAGCTTTTATCTTTTATTACCTTTTTACGGTTGCGAAATAATTGACACAAGTACAGGAATAACTGGTTGTTGTTTGCCGTAGAGTATCTTATTGTCATAGGAAACAACTTTTGCCATACTAACTCGTTTTGTTGCTGAAACATGCTTCTTCTATAACTGTTGTTCGGTGATAAACTTATATGATTAGTATCCCGGCTGAAGCGCAATTTTATTAAGATTCGCAGCAAAAAGGAACTTTGGGGCATCTAAATGAAATTTTCCAAAGGCTCCGTACAGTGCCACCTCCTGATTGTACATATCCACTCGTAGTGTTTTTTATATAGGGTTTTTTAATGATTGTAATCGCAATTTTTCATTTCAGGCACTAGCAAGAGGGAACAAAAACAAAGGAAATAACAAGCGAGCTAACAAAAAAGCAAACAAGAACAAGAATGCCATAAGAAAGAATAACAAGAAATCGTCAGTTTTGCAAATGGGTGACTGTGATCTATCACAGCGTCTGTTCTTGACAATGGAAAAGTATAAGGAGGTAACATACTTAAGATACTTTTTCAGCTTCCCATTTTTGATTTAGAAAAATTCCGTAACAATCCCGCCCCCCCCCCCCCAACCATCATCTCTAGCATTGAATTTTGAATTAGCCCCCTTCCAATATCAAAATCTTTCCCACCCCCAAGTAGGCTGTCGGATTTGGTAAAGAATGCAATGTCCTATACTCTCCTTCATAATCCATGTCCTATAATTCACCGTGTCTTTCTTAGTCGTCCTAACTTTTTTCTTCTTTTAAAACCGCCTTTCTCATTACAGGTATTTTTCGTGATCCAGTTTCACTCACCCGAAAAAGAAGCAACACTTGGAAAAATCGAGGACGCTGATCCGTTGATGTCTTGTGATTTGATGGATGGTAGGGATGCTTTTCTAACACTGGCCAGAGAAAAACATTGGGAATTTTCAAGCTTGAGAAGGGCAAAATTCTCCACCATGGCAATGCTTGTAGAACTTCACAACCAGGGAACCGAGAGATTCGTCTACACTTGTAACATTTGTAAACGGCACGTCGAGACGAGGTTTCATTGTACTGAGTGCGAGGTATGTCTGTGCTGTTATTTGAAGTATTTACTGCTACAGGTTGGCTGCATACAAAGCTTGTTAATTGTTCAACAAGGATGGGGTTTATGCAATTGCTTTCCCATTGTGAATGCTGCCTTTTGAAACTCTTTTGCAATCTTAAGATAATGTCTATAGGTCTATTGTCTAAGTTTCCATCTCCCTCAAAACAAGGTACATGTAAGATAGAAAATAATATTTTATAGTTTCAATGCCAGTTTAGACCTAGCTACGTAAGTGGATCTGCTGTCGCATCGAATTCAAACAATATGCTCAGGGCTTCTAAATTCCGCCTCCGCATGACATGAGCTTTCGTATTGTCCAGAACATTTGCCTTTTTTTATTTATGCTCTACTTTTGCCTTTTCTTGTTTTCAATACTTGTTGTAATTGATTTATTCATATGTCAAGACTTTTTCGGTGTTCTTTGCCTGCTTATAGATGTTTTTTCGATTTAAGGACTTCGATCTCTGTGTTCCCTGCTTTAATGAGAAAGGCCATGAGCATAAAATGGAGAAGCTTGGTTTGGATCTCGATGTTCCTGAGCTGAATGCAAACAAAAGCAAAGTGACTGAGCAGGAGCAGCGACACCAGTCCATCCAGAGGTGCATTCAGTCGCTAGAGCATTCTACCTATTGTGAAGATGTTAACTGCCAATTGCAGATATGCTTAAAAATGAAAAAGGTTGTTTTCCACGCCAGCCAATGTAAAAGAAAGACTGGAGTTGGTTGTCCTATATGCAAGCAGCTTGTTGCCTTGTGTTGTTTTCACGCCAAGACTTGTCCAAAGAACGATTGTCGTGTACCCTATTGCTTGCATATAAAGCAAAAGTTACGACACCAACAACTTCAGCAACAGTTACAAGAGACACAGATGATTCGGAGACGTATGGCTGCTATGGCCCAAAGGAAACAGCAACCACCCCCTCCTGCTCCACCGCCAGTGCCCGTTCAGCACCATGCAATGCAGCCCATGCCAGCACACACTGCTCATCCCCCACAAAAACAAATTCAGAATTTGATTCCGATGCAACCGCAGGTGCCAGTGCCACCCAGAGGTGCAATGGAAGCAGCTGTAGAGATATCGGCGTTGGCTGCACGGCAGGGACAGCAAAGTATACATCAGAACGCCTTGCAATCAATGCAGGTGTCTCAAGGTTTCAGAACAAATCCACAGCAAGCCTTCAGTCAACAAGGCCAGCTACCTCAAGGAATGGGTATGGTTAACACACAAAACAATCAACAACCGCCGGTTTTGGATCGGTTACGGGCGATGATGCATCAGCAACAACAGCAAGCACAGCAACAGGCCCAGCAACAAGCGCAACAGCAAGCCCAGGCTCAAGCCCAGGCCCAAGCTCAAGCGCAGGCACAAGCACAGGCACAGGCTCAGGCACAGGCACAAATGCAAGCACAGAATCAACAACTATCATCGCAGATGCAGTCTCAGATGCCAATGATGATGTCACAACAAGGCCCAATGATGATGCAAGGCCCTCCTGCGCAGACAATGAGTGGGATACAGCAGATGCAGCCGTCAACACAGCAGCAGCAGCAGAGCCCCCGTCAGGCGATTCAGCAGCTTATTGAGACATTGAAAAATAAACCACAACAAGCATTTGAACTCCTCAAATCGAACACTCAGTTAATGGCACTCTACATGAGGCACAAGCAGTCGCAACAGCAACAGCAGCAACAACAACAGCTGCAACAACAACAGCAGCAGCAGGCCTTCCTTCAGCAGCAACGTCAACAAGCAGCCATGCTTAATAATGGCGTGAATATGGCAATGAATCAACAGGCCATGCAACCACCACACCCGTTGCAAGGAAATATCCAAGAGCAGTTGAAAATCCAGCAATTATTACGTCATCAGCAGCTGCTACAAAACCAGCGAAATCAACACAACCAGCAACTTGCACAACGACATCATCTTTTACAGCGCCAGCTTTCCATGTCCCAGGAAATGCCACCACCAGCGACAAACATGATGCCCCCATCCAGTCAACAATCTCAAATGTTCGTTGGCAGAAACAACCCTAACATTCCACCACAAATGATGCCTCCTCCACAGAATATGATACCTCAAATGTCACAACAGCTAGGTCAAATGCAGGGGAACATGCCAAACCAAATGCCTGGCCCAATGGGCAACCACATGACCGGCCAAATGCCTTCTCAAATGAACACGCAACAAATGGCTGGACCAGTACCTGGTCAGATGCCAGGTCAATTACCCAGTCATTTAACAGGACAGTTACCTAATCGTTCCCCACGACCGACTGTATCTCCGTCAAATATTCCGACCGCATCACCACGTCCTGTCATGTCGCCGCAAACGAATTCTGTCGCTTCGCCACACCATCCCTCGACACAATCACACCACACACCTTCGCCAGCACACGTAAACCCAGTGGACCAGACATCAGCCACAGACTCGGCACTGATGCTGAGTAGCACGAACCAAGTTCGATCTATGCCAACGTTACCCAGTCAAGTCGATACTAGCATACCGCACTCTAATTCGGACGATACGGATTCTAATATGGCGCGTCTGACGCCCGAAGATTTACTAGAGAGATTTGTTGAAGAGATGTGACCCAAAGTTGCTTTAGAGTACGTTTCAGCTTACAGTGAACACTCGAGAGATATTCTTACAGAAATCGCGTCATTTTTATGATGAAATTTTTTACGGTGTAACTACCGAACCCGTGTGCTGCTTAAATCTACGCTCCCTTCCTATAATTGTTCGTTGTAAGTAAAATTTTTACATACCATAACTATTCTTTTTACGATCAGAACAATCCGAGTTCTGGATCTCTCCCCCCCCTCCCCCCAAACGACCGGTCGAAGCTGTCATAACTCATGCTAAGGGCATCATAAACAGCCATAAAGTAGAAAGAAATATCCCGCCCGACATTTTTTCTGTTATGCAGATGGTCGGTGCATCTGTATCATCTACTAAAAACGAGTCTCACAATACTACAAAATCTCACAACCTCCTTACAGCAACCGTTCATCCCACCTTGGCCTTTTTGATTGAAGTAGAAAAACGTTTTTAATTATCCAGCAGCATTTCTTGTAGTAAATTTTCTCTGGTTTGTACTGCAAAATTGTACAATGTTTGTAGGTACTTGTAAATTCCTTGATAAATTCTCTCAACAATTGGATCTTTGAAATATGGCACGTTTCCCCCTTTCACCTTTTTCATAACTTTTGATACACTGGTTAGCATTGCAGTTGTATCAGGGGGTTTCTTTCGTAGCATTTATGTACATGTGTAATGAAATTAATCTAGAGACGCTTTTATTTATGTTTTTAAATCCCAACTAGAATTCCATGATTTATTCATGGTCGCAATACAGTACTGCTCCCGTGGGAGGTTAATTTTTAAGGAGCCCTTTCACAATAGATTGCTGTCAGAATTTACTCAAATGTATGATACAAACCTGGATTTGAGGATCTTTATGGACGTTCCAAGACGTTCATGTCCTGTTATTTTCAACTGTACAGAGGAGCAATACGTTTTGTTGAGTGCTTACTGTAAGCAAGTCTGTAAATCTGTTATGTGGACATACTTTTAATCAAGATCCTTGTATTGCTCATCGTAATGTGGACTTTGAAGATGGATGCCAAATAAATATCAGGGTGTCCGAGAAATGTTTAGTTTACTATATTTACGATAATAGAATGACCAGATTTTTTGTACCTAAACTTTGTTTCCTATAATATAATATTGATATCGATAAAAATCTGTTGTATAGTTTCGTGAGAGGTCGCTGTCAATTCTGCTTTCATTGGATTGTCGGAGCCGCGCGGTTTATTTCTAAAATTGCGCGGAATGCAGGAAATGCCCAGCTGTTCCACTTCTTCTTGTGTTCGGCACGAGGCTTAGTTTTAGAAAAACTTGAAATTATTTCTGTAGCGATTTCGTAAAGGAAACACGTGTACGCAGTTAAATGATTATGTGCACATTGAATTTTATCAGAGTATTATGTAACTGTGCTGTTGATACAGTCATCTCTTTGTATTCTAAAGGGTTTTCGGAGCAGGAGGGAAGGAAACAACGTATAAAGGAGGATTCTGCTTCTTTTACCCAGTGTGTTAACATACGAATTTGTGATACGAATGTATCACTGCATGACCCCCCCCCCCCCCCCCCAATTCCGAAAATCTTGCTGTATTGCTGTTCAATCCTACAGATTCCTTGACAGTTCATATTTCATCGACAGGCACGCTTAAAGTGATATTATTTTTGTTCAAGAATTCATTAAGCATACCTGATTCTTGTCGGATTTTACAACTGCGGACAGTCGGGTGTTGAGATTTTGCGCCCCTCGCTAAGTTAAATGTTGATATATCTTATATTTTTAACCACTTGTACCTCAACTTGAAATGGTGGGGTGAGGTTAGGGGGGATATGTTGGACAATATATGGATGTTACCCGTCATGCTTTTGAGCGTTTTTCTTAACATCAGCAACCAGATTTGTAGGTCAGCGCAATCGCATCCAGAAAATCGCACTAGAGCTGCAATTTACCTTAAGAAACGTCGAGGAAGAGCAATCGTCGCACCGGCATGAAATTTTTTTACTGCCTTAATTTTCACGAAAAGCGTGACATTCCAGCTTTTCAGGGGCGTTACTACCGGTCAATCACTGCTTACATATCTTCTAGCAATCACCTCCCCTAATAGATCCTGACCTGCTTTGCCAACCTATCATCTATGGAGTCACATCGTGGACAAAAGGACGACCGATAGATCGTACACACTTTTTTATAAGAATGAAGTCTATAAGAATATTGAGGCTCAAAATTGCTAAAATTTAAGAATAATTTTAGAATTATGCCAGGCTCAACCTTCATCAAGACTAAAATTTTTCCTTAATCTGATTCTTCTCCCAAAGCAAAACATTCTGCCTATTTTCAGTAAAATTCTTGGAAAAATTGTTCACAGATGCCTGGTTGTATTCCTAAACGAATAAATAATTATTTAGAAACATCAGTTTGGCTTTCAAAAAAATAAAAATAACTCTCTAGCCATACTTAACCTTTACACATCCTTGATAGATAACATTGAAAAAGGCCTTTTCTCATGCTGTATGTCTTTGGACTTTTCCAAAACATCTGATACTGTAAATCATTACATCCTTTTGGACAAACTAGAACATTATGGTGTCAAAGGAATAACATTAACTATAATGATGACATGTTTTGGATAATTGGCAGAGCCCGGTCGTCCTTCCATCTAGCAGTTTTGGAGTTAATCTACATAAAAACGAAAAAGCCGCCATTGTGTAGACAAAAGGAGTTCGTTTTCTCTCTTGGACTCCATTGGTAATTTTTCTTTAGGCTCGTGGCACTGATTGGTCAACTATACCGGTCTTGTGCTTGCGTTTTTCTGATTGGCCTATTTCGATCCACAACTGGGTATATATTTTCCATCGTGTTCTTTCGGAACCTTATTCTGACGTTTTATGCTCTGAGGACTGTCAGACGAAAAAGCTTTTAGTATGTCGTAAAATGTTTGCTTTTTTCAAAGCCATTTTCGAATAACATTAAATTGGTTCAAATCTTATCTTTCCGACAGTCTGTCGAAATTTGCGGTATCCAATCTGAAACTCGAAATGTAAATTGTGGAGTTCCACAAGGTAGTGTTTTGGGCCCCTTTTTATTTTTACTTTACATAAATGATATCTTATAAATGATAATCATCTTAAAGGGCCACTCCAGCCCAAAAATTTTATTTCATAACACGATGTAATCAGACCTTCTGAAACAATAGACAAGTATCGTCGATCAGTCTTGATATTCTGATCGATTATGGAAGAATTAAATCCCACGAATCTGTCTGACAGAGCAGTCAAATTTTCAAATTAGGCCTGCGAGACGGAGATATGTAGATGTTGACATACTGCCATGGAACATCACTTTCACCTTTGATGCAGTCTGTATTGGCAGGCCAGTTTCCTGATTTTAAAAAGAAGATTCGTTCTTTTTCATCAGCTCTACCTTCAGTGCAACAGCTAAAAAACATATTCAAATTCTAATGTATTATTTTCCTTATAAGAACCAGTAAATTTGAGTTCAAGCTGACTGTTCTTTTTTTTCTCGAAAATATGAGGCTGGATTGTTCTTAATTTGCTCTTAATCTAATAGGGTGTAAGCAGTGCGAGTGCTAGCTTTTTCGCTCTAGGATGGTGTTCAGGCCTCATTTGTCAACAAAGTGAGTGAAACAGCCTTAATTTTCTGACAAATTGGAATATTCACCGAAAAAGCACCCACACATCGCTAAAAAACCTTGATTTTGAGAAAAAACGTTCAAATTTGCATTTTGCAGAAGCTCAGCCTCAGCTTGTTCTTAATTTGTTGTTAACTTTTGAACAGTTTTGAGGCTCGTGTTCCTATAAAATTGTTCTTGTAAAAAAAGTGTATTTAATTTCACAGCAATTCATTACATGTGATTAAGGAGCGAAAAATATAAGCTACTGCTAAATTTAATATGATTAAGTAACAGGAAGTAGATATTTACATATATTTATCTAAAACAGTAATTATTTCAAAATTAAAGCTGTAGGACAAGTGGAAAAAACGCATTAGAGCTATCTAGCCACTTCTCCTGTTTGACATGAATTTGTGTAGTATTAAAGTATGAATTTGATTTACAAACTATAAGAGGTCAAAAAGTAAAGATTTGTTATTTACTGTCATGTATTACATTCAAAATTATTTATAATTTCACGATGATAGGCAGATATTGTCAAATTAAGTCAGTACAATAGGACCTGAAGGCGGGTGGTATATCATTGTCTGATGCATCAAGTTATGAAATTTTATAAATGACTTTAGCTGCTTCATAAAACATTTAGTCCCGGGCAATTGAAATTTCACCAAAACAGATGTTCTTGTATCAAGTTTAAAAAGGTATCCAAAATTCCTATCTCAGAAACTTGATGTAGTCGACAGACGCATGCGCACTCGTTCAAAGGTTGGCGCGTCAACAACATCCTTTGCATCAAGTGGACGTTGATTGTAAAGTTCTGCAAAAAACTGGCCCTGAACCCGACGATAATACGCCATATCGCTCAAAAGACCTTCAAAAGGAGTACAAAAGCCATAGCTCGTCTTATTTTGTCAGAAAAAGCAGTATAGAGAACTATTTTGCGATCCTGTTATGTTTGTTGCTAGGGACTTGAAATGGTAAATAAGAAATTAAGGCCTACCTGCTAGGCCCATATTTGATTGCAGAAAAGTTAGTTCATGGATTGCTGAAAAGTTATTGTCAGTTAATGGATGTTTGTATTAATCCTGTTTGAGTAGAAAAATCCTGGTGGTTCCCAATTGCTTTTTTTAGAAATTGTAACTTTTTCCAAGCGAGTTTTTCTGTTCCTGGTCATCAAACAAGTGTGGCAACCAAAAGTGAGATTATTTCCGTTGGAAGTATTGGAGGAATATTGAATTTACAAATGGAGGGGTGAGAGCCGGAAATATCGAACTTGCCAAAAGATTAAAAATAATGGCGGTTTACTTTGACTATCAAATTAAAGCACCAAATATTGGAAGACACACGACAATATCTTGTCACTGTCAATACCCACTTGTAGCTGTTGCATCGATCAATGAACCTGATGCTGGAGGTTCAGTTACTTTGTACCTAGATGAGGTAATGAAATTCTTATTTTCAGCCATAGAATGTCTACTTTCTCATACAGTTAATCTTTTAAAACATTATTTGCTTTAATAACATCAAGCAGACACTCAGACTCAGGAAAATTACAAAATTATTGTATGTAGGCCTCCCTATAATACTTGTCATCTGGAAAAAATCATTTTGTTTTTATGCTGACGTGCTCTTTGTTTGTTTGATAAGCTATAGGTTTGTTATACCCTAGTGTAAGTAGGTAATAATACTAAATTACTTTCACTTGTTTTTCTACTAACAAAACTCCTAGATTATTTTCTGCTATTCTAGCAGCATTATTTCATGAATCTATAGCAATACACCAATGCTTAAATTTTGCACCACAATTGTGAATAAGAGCTAGGGAATGAGATGTAGACAGTATAATTTACAATGAAAAACAACTTTTGACCCTTAAAAATATGCCTTAAACGCACAAGGAAGTATTCACTTAATCTTCAGATTTACAAACTCTGAAACAATTCAATAAAATTTCTGATGTGTTTGGAGAAAAGGTTGGCTAAGATCTTATGACAATTTGTTAGTTACATTCAAAGATCCATTTTATTTCAAGGTATAGACTTTGGTGAATTAATTTTGCAAAACCCAACATAAAATTGCAGCTGTTAAAGTATTTTTATTAGCAGATATACAAGTAAACAGGTTCTGTGGCAAGAATTCCTTCCTAATTTAAGCATCTTCACATCATTTTCACATTAAGACTTTTACAACAACTTCAGATTTTTCAATAATTTTTTGTTGATTGAAGGCAATCTGTCACCTATCAAATTGATTAAAGAAAATTATGTAGATTTCTTTATGGTGAAATATAGCTCTGAGATTGTTTTAACATGTATGGCCATGCTGTTCTTTTTAGAATTTGATAAAAAGTTATTTTGTATCTTTATTGCAACCAGCAGAAATAGGATAAGGTAGGCAACAGACTGTCTTTAATTTTGTCTTGAAATCCAAATTCATAAATGATTTCAGGCCTTTATCATTGCATGACTTTCAGAAGTGTCCTCTTCTCAAGACACACTTGATCTTACAACCAGTGGTGGTGCCATTTTGTTGTCACACAAACTAGTCAGTGTTTTGGTATAAAAGCATTGGTGGTGCTTAAGAGGGGTTGGGGGCTGCAAAAGACTATTTAAGAAATATAGAAAAGAATAGAAAAAAGAAATATAATAATAGAATGTGCAATGAATCCTTTTATTGCTCAAATTCAAACAAATAAGCCATGGTATATGGGGTCGCATAAAGTAATAGAATATAGTAAAACATTTAAAACAATTGCAAGATAATAACTGCAAGAAATTTTCTGAAATGTATTTTAAGCTAATCTAAAGGGTCCTCTTCTTTCAGGGCCTCCAACAACCTTTAAACATCCCTTTCAATGTATTGCTAACATAATGAGTCCCCATAAAATCACAGGCATAACATTTCATGATGCATTTTAGTTTGTTTTCAAAAGTTGGTTTTTTAATCAAATAATGCTATGAACTTGAGACCTCCCCCCAACACTTCATCTCTTGATGCCACTCCTGAAAGGAGGATCATACATACCCTATACCCCAACTTAGACCACAAACACTTGAAGTGGAAGGACTGGAGGGATTTAACATCCTAAGTAGATCCAATTATGTACTGAGACTCATGCAATGAATCATCTTGATTTTAGGTTTAGCATGCAGACCCAAAATGTTTTGGCACTCACCTCTACGTATCCTTGATATTCTCTGCTGTTATTGATGTTTGTAACTATCTTTCACTGAAAGCTTTTTGTTTTTCAGGGTGAATTTCTGGAAGACTCAACAATTCAGAGATCAACTCATGCTAACTCATTGGCATGGCATCCATCTCGAAAGATTTTGGCAACAGGGTGGGAGAATGGAGAAGTTTTAATCTGGAATGAGATTGATCATGAGTTGCATGAGACGAGCATTCATCACAAAGCAGCTGTAACAACTGTAGTTTGGAATTCTTCAGGAACAAGATTAGCAAGTGCTGATATTGTGAGTGTTAATACTCAACTTACTGTTTTCTTGTGAATTGCAGCATGTTTAGCTGGGCAGTAAATTTTGTGTTAGGCAGTAGAAGACCAGTAGAGTCAGGCTTTTATTTGCAAAATTGTAGCTGTGTTGGAAATTTCAGGGCAAAATGCACTTTGGAATAAGCATAATAGAAAATAATTTACATTTACCTATTACGGTTTTATCAATTTATAGAGATTGATTTCATGAAACTAGTGATTTATGAACTTTTTTTATGCAATCCACATTATGAATACTCTAGATAATTTTTAGGTTGTTATGGATTAGATTAAAAATTATTGCACCACTTCAAACTTTTTGCAGATTCTCTATTCAAGGCTCTTGTTATTAAAGAAATCTTTAAATTTTTACAGAAAGGGACTGTTAATATTTGGAAGATTGATCAGAGAGGAAGACTACAACAATCACCTCTTTACAAGCACGATGTTGATTCAAAAGTTACTCAGTTTGTCTTCCAGTATTCCAGAGCTGACAAATCAGGAATGTAAGTAAACTTGAAGTTTCAAAAATCAGTAATAATTCTTGTTTGGTATCCATATTCAAGCAGCTGCTTCAAAAACTGACAATCATTTGGCTTATGGGCCTTCAGCAGAGCCATTAAACAGCATCTAAAGGAACATTTGTTTCACTCAGTCAAATGACTCCTTAAAATGAGCTGTCTATTATTAAAACGATCCATAGAGGTCTTCACTGTACCTAAGTCAGTTTTGTTGTTGGAAGTTCCAAAAAAATGGAAGCAGTCATTAAAAGCTAGGTACCTTAAAATGCTAAATACCTTTGAAATTCTTATTGGTTAGAATCGTGAAAGGGAAGAAAAATTGGCATCTACCATATTTTGTTGTCTTCTTTTATTTTCAAACTTTGCAGTGAAAGTACATAACGATTTCACTCAAGATGCTGGAAGTAAAAAATAAGCCTAAGATTTAAATTTTGTTGGTTGTTTGACTGAAGTTGAGCATAAAAGTTGTTGATCGTAATTTGCTATTTATTGAAAGTCAACTATTTACTCCATACTTGCTGGATGATTTTGAGCTTGAGGCTCCTGTGGACAATCATACTTTCTCAATATGAATTGAAGTTAAATGACAACTCAATTTCAAGCTTTTTTGCTTGCCCCTTTTTGTCAAAGTCATGTAAAAAACTTATCTTTGAAGGTTTCTAATATGATATATTAAAATGTGCTTTCTTGAAGCTATATCAACTACAGGTCTCTTTTTTCAATAATGCTCAATAATTCATCATTTTACAGGGATATTGTGTCAGCAGCAAAAGCAGCTGTGAGTGGTGATGAAAAAGCTCTTGATATGTTTGCTTGGTCAAAGTCAAACTCAGCTGGAAAATTTGGTTTTGCATCGTCAGATACAATACAGTCAATATTTGGCACAGTGGAAGGTATTCTCCATTCTTTGTTAAGATACTTCCCATTATCTGCATATTTATATCCAAAAGAGCAAGAAACTGTTCAGAAATACTGACTTCATTTGTTCACAATCAAAGTCACAAAGAAGGAGGAGTTGAAGGAAGAGAGTCACAAAGAATAAAAAAATCCTGTGCTTCGGAATGAAATTTTTGCTTTGTACCTATTTAGCTATTTAGCAAAGGAATAACCCATTGCAAAGGAAAACTATGTCTCATTTTCAATACTTTTAAAAATGCACCAAAACATATAACTTCAAGACAGATAGTATTTGTTTATATACTTAAAATCTAGATATATTACTTATGTGACCTTAAAAAAAGATTACTGAAACCTGTTAAGTACTGCTTAGTAAAACCGAGATTGAATGTATAAACGCATATATTAATGTGTATAAAATAAAGATTAAACGCTGAATTTGAGACAAATTGATAATGGCCACAATTTGAACGTATTTTCTTGCAGGTAAGGTTTATCAAATCGATGAAAAGGGTCATTGTTCCGAGCGATTTACAACTGATGGTCCTGTGAAGTTTTTGTTCTACTACGAAGGGCGAGATGTTGTGCTTTCTGTCACAGAATCGTTAATGCTGATGCAACATAGAATTGACGCTAATGGTGGTGTCAATGAATTGTCCAAGGTTTGTCATTAGTCAGTTGATCCACCAAGGTGTGTTATTAGATGCATGGCAGGCTAGCATAAGATTTTAAACATAGCCTAAGTCAGTAGCGGTGCCACGATTCTTAGCAGAATCGATTTTATATTTCGTCTAAATTCGATGAGAAAATGTTGGGGGAGGGGTAATATTTTGACACCGTACTTTTTGTGATGTAATCCTATGATTTTCAAACTGCCAATTTTCAAACAAAAGTTTGTCATAGGCGTTCCCTTCGGATATAATTGGCGTTCCCTGTTGGTAAAAGGGCGTTTTCTGGTGGTTAAAAGTGCGTGGCTTAAATTTGTTTAGTTTGTCCCCCCCAGAGCTCAGTGGCTGGCGCCGCCATTGGCCTAAGTTAGTTCAGGGTGTTTATCATTGTCATAATGCAATATAAGTTTTATTCATTGTTTAACGCGAAAAGTTTCATTCACTCTCTGTTATCATCTTCACCAACTTTATTATTATTATTATTGACACATCAAATCTAAAAGCCGATGCAAAGAGACATATTAGCATATTCTGTCAACTCTTCTTTAGTGTTTTATACATCTGGCTGTTAAAATTGTTCATGAAATAACCCTTGCATTTTTTCTTTGCGGAAAATTGAAACTGTTGAATGCCATGTTTCCTGTATCTTAGAAATGACGCCATTTTGTTGAAAATTTCGTCCTAATTAACGCTTTTTCTAAACTGTTGTTTGTCTAATTATTTTCAAGAAGTTCTATCGAATTAGTGACGATTTTTGCTATAACAACTAACATCTGAAATACTAAAGACTTGCTTCCGACTTTCTACCGACTTAGTATGAACTTATTTTTTGCTTAGGTTAAACTTAGTGGTCAGCCCTCAAAAAGTACCATAGTCTGGTCGGGACACGGTATCTTAGCAACTGCGTCTGGGGAACAAGTTGTCCGGTGAGTTTATTGACATTTTTCTATATTTTCTCGTTGTTGTTTCGTTATTATTTAAACGAATGAATCTAAGCTTTACACAAATAGTCGTTACTAATTTTGCTTCCAAAATTTCATTCAAATCTTTGCCAAAGTCATTTAGATTGAGGCAAACTCTTTAATTCAAAGTTTAATGTGGCGAATCAGCGTATTTTGGTGTCATTTCGCTGACTTCCTTGTTTTTCAAAGAGAGGAATCCACCATTCGGTTTATAACCAGTTTATAAGGAAGCTTACATATTTTTTACAGCAACACTGTTTAGTTTCCTAACACAAAATGACGTAGCCATTGGAGGAGGTCTTTTGTGAACACAGAAGTGTGCAAACCACGTGTATTATTTTTTTGGGTCTTAAGAAAATGATCATTTCTATATAAGTCTATAATTATCCATGTGTTATGATTACATGCTATAATTGATTGTCCTGTCAAGTTCCCACAAGGCTTATCAAAATGATGCAAAATTGGTGTGCAATGCACTCATGCCTAGGCAGTCAGAATCCTCCATTTATCGTTGTTCCACATGTCAAACATTGATCAGTTTTTTGTCTCGTCTGTCTTTAATGTCAGAATTACCATGCACCATCTTAAGACCATGCCTGGGCCTTGCTGTGTGATTGAATTGGTGCGAAAAGCATCAGTCGGTTTTTTGTCTAAGGCTTCGGAAACGACGAAAAACGGTTCTATATAGATGCTGAAACGTCGGACGGTTGTAAAGTATCGGACGGTTGTAGAGTATCGGACAGTTGTAAAGTATCGGACGGTTGTGAAGTACACACCTTTGCATTCGCATTGTGTAAATGTATCCCGAGTTTTCATATTTTTTTCAATGCCATATTTCCAGTCAGGCATTCTCATCAGCTGCATATCAGACTCTCTATCTTATTTTTGTCAAACAATATTCATTTACTGCCTTCACTGGTTTCCCCCCTTTTAAGTTTCTCTTTTCTTCACTATCTTCTTCGGGCTCACTTTGCTCACGTGGCATGCTGAATTTCACCTGCTGCTCGTGCCTGTTATTGTCACAAGCTGCCCTTTTTCGACTGCTTTTGCGACTGCATTTGTTGTGTGTGGATTTATCAGTGGACAATATTATGCTAAAATAACACTTTTACATTTTGCGACTGCTTGTAATACATCTAGTAATTCCTGTCACAGCGAGGTTTTTATGTGAAGAATTCGTTTCGTATATTGGGCTTCTTATGATGGACAAAAGAAATGCAAAATCGCATCAACCAAATCATGTTTCTTGCGTATCAGAGGCATCGCCACGGGCTTGATTGGGCTGGACATCAACGCCGGTTTTGATAGATTTTCATTTGCTTGGAACATTGGCCCTTGGCTGTGCAACATGGTTGCTGAGAAGCAGCTCAATTTCTGTGATATGAAAAGAAAACCAGCTAGATAACATTTTCGAGTTATTTGAAACTAGTGGAAATTGGAGACCTGCTTTGTAAACTGGCATTGATTGCTATGATATTCAAGTGTTGGTCAGTAGAATGACAAAGCACATTGCCATGCATAAGTGATAGCTGCTGTAAACGATACAAAGGCTCTTTGTGATTTATGGTAACAGTCAGCTAAATCCTCGTAGCTGGAAGCAGACAACTTTCACTACTTTTATGATTTTTTCGAATTGTGAAAAATTTAGCGGTTACTGTATTTCTTTGTTAGTTTTGACTCCAGTTATTGTCAATTTTAAGAATGGTCATTGCCTTCCTAGCATATGTATATTAAGTGTAGTTTTTCTTTTATGTTTGTGCATAAGCTTCCAGTTGCGAGAATACCTTAAGATGGCTGCTTATCAAACAAGTAAATCCCTTATCAGATGCTTGTTAGTTTAAAAAAGATTCAGTTGCTAAAAAGGGCGTTTCCTGCTTTTATCGGAAGCCAAAGAGGTATTGTATCGCCTCGGGTCTTAATTCTTCATACGTATATGACCTGGCTTCGTAGCCGCTTAGCGGTCATAAAATTTGGGGTATCGACAAAGAATGTTACCTATTGTTTCAAAAATGCGACTTTTCTGGCATTGTAGGTGAAGAATATCTTGTGGATTAATAACACTTAATCTTTCATACTCTGATTCGATTTCAATTAACCGTTATTGATTATGATTCGAGAGCAGATATTCAGATGGTTTGAGAGTTTCTTTGTTGGTCTGGCTCATAGGGCGCGTTCAATTATAGTCTTACATCTTCATTTGATATTCACCATAAACCTTTCTTTTTCCATTGTCGTGACTGTAGATGTTATTGTTGGTTTTTTAAGCTGAATGGATTGACTTTGCCGTTTTCTTCTTCTTTTGCAATACATGAAAAGCACAAGATCCATGTACTAAAGCAGGTCATTGACAATACTTCATGCTGCAGAAATACTTCATGCTGCAATAGTTTTCTATTCTACAAGTAATAGGCAATAGATAAAGTATAAACGGATTTGTTGTATTAAAACAGAGAGCTAGATGAACACACAGCATAAGTATCTTTCAAGTCTGTTTATATATCCTGAAACAAGTTGATATCTACTTCAACACGATATCGCATCGTACGAACCAACTCGCTCGATAGCCACTGTTTGGTAAAAAGCTGATTGATGACAATGTGGCTGTCAACGAAAAGAAGGTTGTTCATCGTTCCGAGGCTAATTGATTTAGCCTTTGGGACAAGCCAAGTATCAGGCTTTGTGAGTGTTGGTTACACGATTCTTCCCTCCAGTCACTGGGAATGGTCAATCCTCTTTCACTTGCTGAAAGGCTGAAATAGTTCATTACAAACTCTCGTTGTTAACAAAAACAGCATATGTAGAACAACAGTGTGTCCAAATTGTCACGTCTCTATTGTCCGTTGTTTCCTACTTGAAGCGCCTTTAGGCGATCATCTCCAATAGTATGTAGTTATGACTGATGCGAGGCTGACAAAATAGCAACTTTTAATCCACTCTATGATAATAGCAGGTTTCTTCTCACCTTAAATGGTTAAAAATGTATTATCAGGCTCAAAAGGTGTGGGAATTAAAATTGGACTAAAACTTTGCATACAAATTTCAATGTATCATAACATGGGGAAGTATATACCGCTTTTGTGGTAAGCAACGATTTTGTTTTCTCCCGTGATTCTATTATAAGTTTTAAACAGTCAACGAGCATGTGTGGGGATTTTAGGCCACTGCGCTTGCCCTTTGACAATAGACGGGGATTTCGTGTTTTAACACGCGAAAATTCAACTCATTAGGCGTGAAGTACAGAGCCAAGGTATCTGATTGTTAATATCAGAATAAGTTTATGATTTTTCTCTTGTTCTGCCTTCCATTCTTTCTAGTACTATACTATTGTTTGACTGAAGCGTCGCTTCTTTGGGTTTTTTGTTCAATGTCCACCATGTAGTGTCTCCCTCTCAATACTAATTGTTTTTTATATGTAATTATTAATTATTCATTTTTAATTGTTTTTATTTTAAATTTTTATTAAGTTAGCCTAAATTAGTTTGTACATAAATTGTACATGGATAGCTATATTATACCCGCCTACTGTAAATAAATTGATTATTATTATATTACTGCCTCCCTCTCAAAACGAACTTTTTCAACCTAGATTGTGATTTTATCAATCAGAAGCTCGTGTTTTCTTTACTTCAAACCTTCAAGTTATCGCAAACTATCTTTATAATCCGATGTTTACAGCTATCTCCCTCGCAAAAGATTAAGAGAAGCTCATGATCATATTGATAAGCACTCACCCAGGATGAAGATTATTTTGTTGTAGCATGCATATTATTCATTAATTATTTATCAACGAAGCTATTATGATTCCGTTGATGCTGTTTGTGTGACTGTACTTTCACTGATATTATTTAAAAGGAAGCTAATTTGCTGGCGCTTGCCTTAACGTGCTCAGTTGCAGAAAATGCGCTTGATCATTTGAAAAATGGTATTGTTCCAGCTCGAAACGACATATGTCGATGATGCAGTATTTAGTACGTTTAGTACGATGATGCAGGATTCCGTGTAACCGTGGCATATTTTTGAATAACAAGACATGTGTATAATCATTGAGGTGTGCGTATAATGATGGAGTTGAGTGTGGATTTTAGAGATTGGCTGTCACCGAGAAAGTATGTATCGTCAGTTTTAAAGGAAGTTTTTGTGTAAGAAACTCTAATTGCAGAAGTTATTGCTCCTTCAGCAATAAAATTGCTCGAATCTAAATGAGCATGCATCTGACCGTAACGCAAACATGGAAAACTGAAAACCGCTCTGTCTAGCGTTTGTCAATGTTGTAAATCCTCTAGGCTGACTTACAATGCTGGCTGTATGATATGTTCTGTTTTTATTCTATGTACAACTGTAAATCTGTATTATTCTATGTGCTGTAAATCTGTATTATTCTGTGTGTTGCTTGCAAGCAAGGCGATTCGCGGAAATTACCTTAACGTGTTGCAATACGGCACCTTATTTATACTCCACGCAAGAGAATCTATTCTTCCGATAGTTGCTATTCTATTCAACTGATCATTTCAGCATCTGAATACTGCAACAGGCGAGAACTAACCGAATTCTTTCTTACACGCTTATCCCTAGTAGTCTTTTTACATACTATCGTATTTTGTCGCTCGATTTAAAGGACGATAGATCTTTATTAAGTTAAGTATCATCAAGGTTTTTACATGGTGTGACACAACTGTCTCAGATAGTATTGAATTTAATGTTTTCGTATTGAATATCACCGCCCGTATGCCTGCGTTTAGTTGATATTGCGACGCGAAAGCAATGTGAAAAAAATTCGAATTACACCTTTCCAACTTTTAGGTTTCTAATAAAACACCAGTTAATTTGTGTAACCTTTGTTAGTAACGGCGTTTTTATCCTTATCTAACAATGCTGGTTGTTTGCTGGACGTTGTCATCTGTTCGAGGAAAAACCATGACTTACTCAAGTTTATTTTGGGTTTCGTATGAGTTACTGCTTTGAAAGAAACATTCATTCATAATTAATAGATGCTGAAGTCGATAAACCTTACAAAAATTACTTGCTCTAATAAATATGTAATCAACTAACTCGAAGTTAATAATATGAAACTAACTCGGATGTAACAAAGAACGATATTATGTAGAAAAGCAAATTTGATAAACTGATAGTCCTTTTGAAGTCTTTTGAAAAATTTAAATAATTTGTTGGCTAACCTGAGGTAAAATTTAACCCTGGGCCTTCGTTAATGAAAGACAATGTTAAACTTCGATCACTTTTCTAAATTTTTTTTATTAGGGTTCTCGATGTGGATAACGACGAGAATTATGTTTTGTCATTGGACGGCCATTCTGGATTCCAGTCTGGCGATAGCATCAATTGTCTTTCGTATTCTCGAGAGAAAGGTGTGTATTATCATTAAACCTCAATTCCTGATTGGGACTTGCCTAATTTTGAGGAGTCCCAAAAATTTATCTTAAATGGCAGTTTTACTGTTTAATTGTTTTCCCAAAATCATTTGAGCTTTAAGCAGCTTTGCGTTTGACTGATGGGCTTTGACTGAGAAAGAAATAATCGTTTGAAGACCCACTGCAGTAACTGAATGGAATATTCTCACATAAATTCGTTAAGACGATGTCAAATCCTTTCTCTAAAAGAGGAATCGGGACGCTTTTGCAAGCAAAGTAATTTTAAGTATACTGGAGTAGTTTCTGTAGTAAAACCAATTAAAAAGTTGAATCAGAGTTTAATTTATTTTTAAGAAAAGTCAGCAACTGTCTTCAGATATAACTTTGTACACTAAGAGGTATTTATTATTCGAGTGGCAAAGAATTTGCATCTAGATGAATGAATTTTAACTGTGATTATGGCTAAATGTTTCCATATTGACATTGCCTTTCCTCTGTCTCCTTTCATTGGTATTTTTCAACAGTGCTATGCTAGTTTCCATGACCAGTCTTCTTTCCAACTGCACAGATATACTAGCTGGCGGCACCAGCATGGGTAAGGTCGCGATGTGGCATTACAACGGCAACTTTGGCAGTAAATCAGACGGTCGATTGAAAGATGACAGTTTATGGGAGCTAATGGCTCCGTGTGAAGCAGGGCTGCCTGTTGTCGAATTGCAGGTAGGTGGACGCGTCTTTCATAATGTGCGCTCTCCAAAAATTTCGAGCGGAAGATAGTTGATAAGGCCTACCTTGCCCCAGCCCTTTTTGACTTAACTATAATTTAGGCTTGCTATGGATTACATGATGTCTTACTCCGCCCATTATATTAAAAGGCACAAAGAGTGATCTGAATGAAGAAAACGTGTTTTTTGAGTTTCCTGGTTGCTAAGTTTAAAATCTTTTTTGCAGTGGGGCGCAAGTAAAGGATTTCTGGCTGCCAATTGTGAATCGACTGTAACGCTTTTGAATGAGGCTGTGATGAATGCCCACTTTAATCAGCAGGTATTTTTGTTTGCTTTTTTATATTTAAAATGCTTGTTAAGTGATATTTTGTAATTTTTAAAGCTCTTTTTACTTAAAGGTTCCGTAAGTTGAAGGTAAAGATATCAATTTGTTCTCGAAATTTATTTTATGCAGATTAAACCTATGATAATGTAGATAATTACGCAGTTAATGTTGCTTAAAGTCAGCTTTCTCTGATGTGGACCTACAACTTAAGTTAAAAACCCATAGCTACTAAAGAAACATAAAAGGACAACTTCAAATTACAAGATTGTTTAAAACCAAAAAGGAGAATTAAACTTAAAGAGATTATCTCTAAACACTAGAATAACATCAATGACAACGGTCAAATGACAATGACTTTCTTAGCGTTTTTTCCACATTTAACTTGGAACCTTCTTGCAGGTATATACTCAAAGATTAATTTTATCTGACTTTTTTGTTTGATTTTTGTTTTATTTGTGTTGCCATTTGCAGCAATTTTTCTAATTGTTTATACAATTTGCCTCGTTTTTCAGGTCGGAGCAGTTCAAGTCTCTCCCAGTCACCTGTGCGTTGACTTTTTTGCAACAAATTTTGTTCATGATTTAAAGACAGATATTCAAATCAAAGGTGTCTATGTTACGAAAGTAAGTAATCTCACAATTTCAATGCATTTAGTATGGTTTTTAAAAATGATGAAAAGAGAGACTCTTTAAAGCCCTATTCCACTGAGCTTCGATAAATCACCGGAGACCGGAGAATGATGGATCTCTCTGCTTTTGACACCTTCTCTTACGCTGGCATCTGGTTTTCAGAATTGGGATTGTTATCTTTTTTGTTATCCTTCATTTTTGCTAACTTAAACATAACTGTCTCCTAACTTACTTAAAGGACAAGTGACACGCTTTTGGCGCCAAATTTTTTTTTTCTTTCAACTTAGAGTAAAATGCTGTATGAGAGTGTTGTTGAAATATTTTTCCTTTCTGATTTCATTTTCCCACTTAAAAACCCATTTGAAATTATGGCGGGAAATGAATCACGTGACACCGTGACGTAGATTGTGATAATTTGTTATTGCTGCTACTGGTATAGAGTGCAATATTAACGTTTACAACACACTTGTAAACGAATACAGTTCGTCTGGACCTGTCGCGTCGTGTTTCGTAAACTCTCTATCAATTACAGGAAAATTCTGAGTTATCACAATGTACGTCATAGGGTCACGTGATAAAAAGCAAAATCGCGCCCCCTGCGCCCCCTGATTAGAATTTTTTGTTCCAGACCAGGAAAAACTTACTTCTAAAAGATGATCTATAAGTTAATGAAAAGAAAAGATAGGGTGAAAAGTGTGTCACTTGTCCTTTAACCTCCAAACTTAAAATTGTTACCTTGTATTTTCTTAACCCAACAGGTTCATGTTTGGTGCTACGAAAATATTCAGATACATTTATGATTAGTTGCATCTGTTTGAAAGTTTTTTAACCTCATAAAAATTGTGGCAGCATAGTTGAACCAATGCCTGTTTCATGGGAAAGTTTTTTTCTGTTGTAAATGAGTAGTGGGGCCAGATATTTTTACTCCTCATTCTGTTCATTACTTTATTTAGTTTTTTGTCGGTATGCCTCTTCCCCTTTTAATATATTTCTTAAGTTAAAATTCTGTTTATAATGTTGCATTGATTTTCGTTAAAGAGCCACACGACCATTTGGAACGGGAAGAAAGTAGTGGTTTATGAAGTTGCCCAAAATAAATCATTCGTGCGAGTTGCAGGTAAGAGATCTGCGTGTAAATATTTCATTTTAAAATCAGTGGGTCACGGCACCAATTACCCCGAGATGGTGCTAGTGCATGGTACTGTTGCGTTTTCGTAGTTTTGTAAAATTTACGTTGTTTTCCCTAATATTCTGCCTACTCATGGCAATTTTTCTATGGAGAGTGACGTCATATCAGGTCTGTGCCGTGTAAAGGGGAGTAAAATTTATTCATACTGATACAGTTTTACATTAGTATTGCTACATGTCGCATCGGCCTAGTCTCTGACTACCAACTACGTTTCGTTATCCCAAATTATAGGTTCAGTAACTGCTAATTTTTCTGAAAGATGTCCTCTATCTGCCATCCCACCTACCTATAAATGGCCTAGCAGCAGAAACATTTATAGACATTTAAACATTTTTAGAATCAACTATCCTCTAGTGTTTTTTATGTGTGTTTTAACGATTGACCTATTTTTATTCTTTACCGTAGCAATATTATTAAACGTAGCAACTTTAACCTTATATTGTTACTGAGTGGCTTCATAAAGCTAAATTTTTCTGGTTTTTCTTGCAGGCACCTTCAACTCTGACGCAACAACTGTTTCAGTATTCGAGCAAAATGTCTACTTGCTGGAACCTGGTAAAATCTCAATTAGAACTTTCCAGGTGTGTTACTCTTTCGCATTTTGCATCGAAAGTTATTGTTCGCTAGCCTTTGCAGCCTATATCTTATAAGCACTGATTTAAGACTAACAAAAAGGCTTTTATCTGAAAATTTCAGATGTTAGTTCGTTATTATGGCTTATTTCTTCCAAGCTTGTTTCAGGCTGCATTGTGTGCAAAGACATGAATCTTTAGCTGCATGCCCCTTAAGTTCCTCATGCTTCAACTTCCATTTAAACTTCATAGCCTATGCTTGATTGTACTCTGTGTGATGTGTGTCTGTTCCTAACTGTTATATCAAACGTATAGCTCTATTTTCAGATTCACAAACGATTTTTTTCTTTGCCTGCTTTCAAGACTTTAATCTTAAGTGTTTTCTTTATAGGGGACAGTTAAACAAGAATTAAGTTTTTCTGAGCACGATGGTGACCCAGTTTCCTTGAATCTTTGTGGCGCATTTATGGCTGTGGCCACTGATAAAGCTGTCTTGAAAATTTTTGATCTTTCAAGAAGGTACGCGCCTTTTTAGTTGTTTTTATTCTGATTGAAACACTTTTGCACAGTTTAGCTTTGCGTCCATTAATATAACAATTAATTATTTGTCCGCGACTTGACACTGTTAAGGATTTTTGACACATATCTTCAGCTAAAACGTTTCTTTTCATAGTTACTGCTTTTCTACGTGTTTTATGAAAACTTTCCTTAGAAAATCAACCCAATCGCCCGATGTTGGCTTAAAGGTAAATTCTGGAGGGGTTTAAAATACTAGCAAACCAATTTAATAGTGAAAATCGCCAACGAGTTCATATGAGATAAGGAGACACAGAGCTCGTTTGCAAAATGGACTTTGCTGACAATATGGATAAATAAAGTGAAAATAATACATTAGCCTTGCGTTTGTTTAAAGTTTTTTTGAGCTAATCAGTATAACACTGATAACAAATTCTTAAGAGATGCGGAGACATGACACTTCACACGAAATATTGCATGACCACCATCAGAATTACGCACAGCAGACGCAGATGGTGTAACCTAGTCATTCCCAGTTATGAATTTTATCTTTTGTTCATCGAAGGGAAGCAAGACAACACGGTCCTTCAAAGAACGTTGGCAGCAGCGTGAGCACAATTCATAAAATCAAATCTGCTCACAGCAACTGTAGCGGAACCAAAGTCAGCTTCATTTGCGCAATGGTTAGTGATATCATCATTATGTAAATGTTCTAGACAGCGCACCATTTCGCAGTGCATGTGTCCGGAGAAACACGATATCTGTACTGTTTTTCCTGGCGCCCTTGCACTTAGGCATTTTAAACGAATATAATACCACATCCTTGACTATACGTGAACGACCATTCAAAGATTATGGACAAATATTTTGGAACCTATGATTAAATCTTTTTTCTCTAATTTTGCGACAGCAGAAAGAAGTTGATGTGATTTGAGCTGCGCTTTATGAAGTCTTATTGAGCATAGCGTCTCACTTCCTTTTACAGGCAAACGGATCGACAGACCCAACACTCTATATCTGGGATGTAGAAGCGGATCAAATACAGACATTCAACTTCAGGACCGGCCAAGGCCAAGAGGACCTAGACGACAATGTAATAAGTGCCCAAGAGCAGCTGACGGCAGATATCAAAGGTAACTTGGTTGCTCTAAGCTGTTAAAAATATTCTTAAATCTGATTAAAAGCTTCCAATATCATTAAAATTGTTCTGAATGTTTACAAGCACAGTAGACTCGTGTAAGGGGATTCTTCCTTGCAAATTTAAAAGGGAATTGCTACCTTTTAAAAAATTGGTAGATTACCTCTTTGTCTTCAATTGTCCATTCTCCAGTGATAATTCAGCAGCTTTGACCCTTTTAATATCCCTTTAACCTTTGTATAGCTCTTTGAATAGCCCTTTGACCTTTGTATAGCTCTTTGAATAGCCCTTTGACCTTTGTATAACCTTTGACTTCTTGCTTTACGAAAATTGAATTTTTGAAGCCATTTTTCTCCTCCAGTTGAGAACAAAACATCCCCTGTTCCCTGTTATAAACTGTGTATTTTTATTCTTTCTGACGGTTGAGGTTATTCCAGATTCTTCTACTTTTAGATCGTTGTCCAAAGTCTGTCTTGTGGAGTGATAGTGAGCCCCAGTTGTTTTTGTGTGAGGCGTCTTTAGATAACGGAAGAAGGTCGTCTGTTACGCAGAGCAAATCAACTACCTCATCTCAGAAGGACAACAAAGATAGAAATTCCATCAATACTTTGGTAATTTACCAAAGCATAATTTTCCCTTTTTTATGAAGTATAAAGAAATCATCACTTACTTCGACATCACAGTAATATTGCGTTTTAGCATTTCATTGATGAAGCAAGGAAAATCAATGTTTAGAAAGAGCATCAGGATGTTTATGAATGACCTTGAATCTTAGCATGTTTTGGAAGATTTTCAATTGGAAGCAAGACAATGCTTCCGGACTGGTTTACTAGATTTCCCAGTCCCAAATATGAAAACTATTTAATTGATTTCGTCACAATGTTTTGAGACACATTGTTATCATTTTGTCAGTGCCGGGAAGTGGTCCTGCACATTAAAGATGTCTTTGACAAAAGCCTAAATAATCCGAAATTTTATCAATTCGATATTCTTTGCTAAATGCTTGAAGCAGCCTTATTCTCATTTTTGCGAAATGATTTCTTGTCAATGTGTTGTTACATTTTTCTCTTCCATTCCAGGATGATGTCATAATCGTTACCCTGTTCAGCTCCCCGGATAGTGGCATAGTCATTCAAGATCATTTCCCCATGGAATCATCATACGCCGGTAGATTTTCTCACACCTATTTTTGATAATTAAATACATTTTCAGTTTTCCAATTCTAAAACCAATAGTATTCTTAGTGGTTGATTAGCCTTAAGGTACTTCAAATGTTTCTGCTCTTCCTGCTTTCTAATACATGCAACTATAATCAAAGTATCTGAATATCAATTTCTCTACTTTTCTTAGAAATAAGGTCTTCCACTTTTCTTGGAATTCTACTCTGCAAACTTTCCTAAGTATGTAATTGATTAAACAGGTTTTCTCTGAAGTCCTGTCTTTTTTCGCTATTTTCTTTGCTTAGGAAATTTGATTGAATTAACAACAATCGGAATTCTTGTTAACTATTAGAAGTCTTTTGTGACAGGGGTGAAGTGAAATTATTCTTGTACTTCTGTTAATTAAGAGAATGGACATGACCGTATTTTCAGCGGCAACTTTTTACGCCAGATATCTTCATTTCCTTATTCAAAAAACATCTAAAATACGCACTTTGACGAAATACTTATTTCTATTGCAGCGCTCATTGGCATGGAAGTGCCTTACTACTTTTTCGTAAAAAAGGTATGCCTTTCTTGTGTTTTTTTCAGAATCTTATGCAGTTGTTTTTCAATTTTTTGTACAATCGCTGGATCAACGAAACATAGTGGCCATGTGGTCAAGGACCAGCAAAAAGGCTCATGAAAACGATCAATGTTAAGTAACCATGCCCAAACGCGCCTTGCTAAAATGATTTTCAAGGCCTGATTTTCAAGAAAATTTTAGTTTAATGTTATATAGAATATAGCTTTGGTTACTTCATTTGAAGATATAAAATCACGGGTTAATGTTATGCGTCGGTTGTGAAAGGCCGTATTATAACTAGATGCAAGTGTGATATTGACGTAGTGTGATTTCCACTCAATTTGAGTTACAAGGAATCTGCATGTTAGTCTTATATTCGGGCGAAGGGTAATCAAATGCATTGATTTCTGTGAATCTTATGTGTCAAACAACGTCAAACATATCCGAACATAAAGCCTTCGTAAAACATGGCCGATATTTTACCGAGCATTGTTGAACTTTCATTCTCTGTTGAATTTTCATTTCGTTTGCCACCTTTTTTTGTGAATAAAATCGAGCTTCTTAAAATCTCGCTCAAATGTGGCAATTATCTCATTGAATATTAAATGATCATTGTATGCGGTTATGAAAAGAATGACTTTTATTTTGTTTCGTGTCTAGACTATTGATAATGAACCAACGTCATCATCAACAAGCACAGCCGACCAGGCCAGTAAACATTTGATTGCCAGAAAGACCATGCGAGATTTTGTTGGGTTGGAAAATGTTGACAGCACCTCAAAAGATGCTATGATTAGGTTCAGTTATTTATCAGCAATTGGAAATATGGACGAGGCTTTCAAGGCGATAAAAGCAATCAAAAGGTATGGCTAGTATTTACGACTTTTCTTGAAAAAAGGAACGATGAATTCTCCTCTTATTTCTTCAATTATCTGTTCTGATGTGTTCCCATGCTAAAACTTAACAAGTTTATATTGCGTTGAAAGACTACTTTTGCTATGGTTCTGATTTTGAAGTCGTTACCGAATCAGATTTCTTCTTTATCGCATCAAAAAAAATCTAGAAAGCCCTCTCACATTGCAGAATACAAAGAGCCAAATTGTTAAATAGAATTTCAGGTTGTCGAGATTTGAAAAGTAGAAAAGAATGTTAAAAATGCAAGATAATGGGGAAAATATCAAGGAAAATGCTAATGGGAACCCCGGAAAGAGGTTAGCATTTGCAGGAAAACTAGGTTAGTCTTGAGTCTTTGTAGGATAAAGGTTAGTCGTTGCTTACTCGTTTTATATATCTCCTCTACAGTGGCTCTGTTTGGGAAAACATGGCGCGGATGTGTGTGAAAACTAAACGCCTAGATGTTGCAGCGGTCTGTCTTGGAAACATGGGCAACGCCCGAGGCGCAAAAGCACTGAGGGAAGCTCAGAAGGAGCCAGAGTTTGACGCCAGAGTGGCAGTGTTGGCAGTTCAGCTTGGGATGTTGGTGCGTAATGGTGCTTGCTTTGTTTTGTTGTTTTGGTACAGCCCCAGAAGCAGTTATACGTTAGGACCTAAAGCCTGATAACCCAAATACATTGAAACGTTGTTCTATGACCTTATTAAAATGTTCGATTGTGTATTTTCAAAAGAACTATAGAATGATCTTTATGTTACCCTGGCTAGCTAAAATTGACAGAAGAATTGTATTCATGGTCGTATTAAAGTTCTGTGTCATATCACTTCTGTGTATATGTCCAGGGCTCGATTATTAGCAATAAGGTTAAGCGAATACCAATTGTCGATGCCATTCTCATAGTCCAAGTAATACTTAGTGGAAAAGTTGCACATAAAATGAAAACCTTTCAAATAAAAGAAACAATACCCTAAAACAGTTTGAAGAACGACCCGTATTGGGAGAAATAAGTGACGTTTTTGAAGCTTCAACTTGTAGGCCTTGATTTGACCTGTAGCTGCTAAATTTCCTCAATCTTTTATTCCCGTTATCCTCTGCCTCTCCCCTTAACAGGAAGAAGCTGAGAGATTATATAAACAATGCAAGCGATTTGATTTGCTGAATCAACTATATCAAGCATCGAATTCCTGGTCAAAGGTACGAAATCTTACTTAATACTTGTGCGACCTTGAAGCACATTTGGAAAGGTTAAAAGCTACTGTAATGTCATTAGAAAGCTGGTCCTGCATTATTGTAAGCCAGTTTTAAAGATACTTGAGGCCATTATGGGTGTTGCGGAAAGTTAGTAGAAAATGAAAGGAAAATTTCTTGCTTTAAACCTTGGCACTTTCGCCAACTTCTTCAAATATTCGCCATAAAAAATCGCTAAAACTTTGATGCTATCCAAAAGTTTTTCTTGTTTTCAAGAGCGTGTCATCTCTTCTATTTCAAGTTATTTGCAGTACCTTTCTGATTTTGCAAACTACAGCAAGTAGATGAAGATTTTACATTTGAACTAAAAAGATGCGATGCTAGTAATATGTTTGTTTTCCCAGCCAAAATTTGTTAGAAAAAAACAGACACTGTAAATGATATTTAGTTCGTTGTACCATGTCTTGTTGAAATAAACACAACTTACGTCCTGGAATGACGACCGATGAAGGTGTAATCTGAAAATCTGGCGAATATATATATCATACGACAGGTTTTTCTCAAATGTCACACCTTTTAAAGCTCGTTGATTTACTCGCTATTCACCGTAAGAAAGGTAAGATTTGCGCCAGGGCACTACCGTGTGCAAGAAAATTTCCTGCTATAAGGTACATAAGCTGTTTGCACAAACGGATTTATGAACGCCATAATTTTTGCTTTCCATACTAAACCATGCTTTCCTTAGAGTAATTCAATCTGACGTGGCGTGAACATGGACAAGAAAATTTATTTTGCTAATTTTTCAACCGAATAGACAACCATGTTGAATATGGCTATTGTGATTTTATGGCTAATTGAGATATTCTAGATGATGTATACTAGATCTAAATCTAGATATTACGAATCCGAAATAATTTTAAAAAAGGCAAGCCAGCAGGCAAACCTCTGGACTTAAAGTTGACGTTTACGAATCTTGAGATGGTGTTTTTTATCCCAGCACAAGATCCGGATAACAGGTAACATAATTCCTTGTTCAGATAGGCTTTGATATTTTCCAAACCGGTTCTTCAAGTGCAAGCATATGAAATGAAATAAAATTAAACGATGTGAAGTGACCGAAGAAAAATCGACCAGGCTTTTCCTCTCTTTCAGAGACTTTCCTCTCTACCTTTCAGTGTCCTGAGATCTTCGCAGTTACCGGGTTTCTTTTTCTATAAAAAAAATTCTTTTGTGAATTCACGTTTTGTTTTTTTCATTCTTTACAGGCCCTTGAGACAGCTGAACTACACGATAGGATACACTTGAGAACCACGTACTACAATTATGGAAAGTATTTAGAATCTGTTGGGAATTATGCAGGTGCAATTCAACAGTAAGTACCTGTTTTAAGCTTCTTAAGTGATGATCCCTAAAGTTTGTGTTCTACTAGACATAAGTATGTCATATGCTTCTTTGGTAATTTTACAAGCAATCAGGATACTGTTACGAACAATCCTGAAATGGAGAGATTAAAAATTGTCTTTAAATGAGTTGCTTTCAGGGCAGTGGCGCCAAAACTAGGTGTACTTGTTCAAGTTAACATATCCATATTTGGACGAAAAACATGTCGAAGTTTTCGTGCTCTTATCTATAACACTGGGTTAGCGGATTTCAGTTTGGTTTCCAAAGCCCGTAGTTTGCAAGTTGAATATGACGTTCTCTGCTGTGTATGGGGTCCAAATGTGATGGTATGAAATGAAAAGTAAAAGATTGAGCTTTGTTACTCGATTTGAAAAGTATCCATGAACTGAGCAAGGAATTTTGTTTATATGCTCAATTTAAAACCTCTTTAAGTTGAACGTCTGTTGACAAAATCATTTGATAATTAGCCAGCTTCTTCCGAATTCAGATGAACTGTTTGCATTAGTTGAGTTAGTCTGTTGTTTTAGGGTTGTTTTTGGTTGAGCTGAGTTGGGTTGGGTATGTTCAGATTGGTTGGGTTTGGTTCAAGGGATTTGATGGGGCTGGGTTTGTTTGGGTTTGGTTGGTTGGGGTTGGAGGGATTGGGTCAGATTCGGTTTGGTTGCAGGGTTAAGTGTTGCAGGATTTTCTAGTGTCCTTGTCGCATGGACATAATTAAAGTACTATTTTTATTGAGAAAACCTTATATATTTTGCAGACCTTCGTAACCTTTAAAGTAAGTGCCTCTTTTCACTCATTCAAGAAAATTCGAATTCAAGTCAAGTGTTTTGCTCTAAATTAAGCTCACCTTTTGATACTGGTACCTCCAAATAGCTTATTCGTTTTTCTATTGCTAAACTTTTTCAAAAACGCTGCTTTCATCATACTTAATGTTTGTTTAGTCGCCAGATGTGTTTATTCAAACTAGTGCTTGAATTGGTTTAATTACTTATTTGTCTTATTTGTTGGTAAACGGTAGTTAGTAAGTTGGTAAGCTAGCTTGCACATATTCAATTCCAACACAGTAACAATTCCAATCGATCCCTTAGAGTAAACACAGGATATAGCACAATCGAGTTTGCGAGCAGGCTACTCATTGGCCTGATGAAAAAATGTTGTGGCAGCTGTAATTTTGTGATTCTCTAATTCCGAATTATCGTTGCAAAGTTTGTGTGAAATCCTGTCGAATTCTTTCATGTTGCTTAACAAATATATGTATTTATTGATGAGAACCTTCCTAACTCTTCATATTCCTAACTCTTCATAGATTTGAACGTTCAGATACCTTCCGTTTTGAAGTACCTCGTATGTTATTTGAAGACACTTCACAGCTGGAGTCCTACATTCTCAAATCGAAAGACAGGTAGATATTGCTTATGCCAGTCTTACCAACTGAGGGTAAAATAAACAAAATATCTTTAGACTTGTCCATTCACCGCTATTAACCAATCAAGTTGGTCATGTACGCCCATGTGATTTTAGGCGTTTGTTTTCAGTTGTAGTGAATGCAAGGAAAGCGTTTTCTCATTTAAAGGTTACCTTTATTCAGGGAGGGATGTTTCCTTTTTTGTTTTCAATAAGATAATATCACTGAAATAAACAGTAAACAAGATTTCAGTTATGCTGCTCTTTTATTAATGAAGGGGCTTTGGTGAAATACACTCTTTTTTTATAAGAACAATTTTATAAGAACACGAGCCTCAAAACTGGTCAAAAGTTAAGAACAAATTAAGAACAAGCTGAGGCTGAGCTTCTGCAAAATGCAATTTTGAACAACGTTTTTTCTCAAAATCGAGGATTTTTAGCGATGTGTGGGTACTTTTTCGGTGAATATTCAAATTTGTCAGCAAATTAAGCCTGTCTCACTCACTTTGTTGGCAAATGAGGCCTGAACACCTCCTTAGGGCGAAAAAACTAGCAATAGCACTGCTTACACCCTCTTAATTTAAGAAAAAATTAAGAACAATCCAGCCTCAGATTTTCGAAAAGATTAAGAACAGTCAGCCTGAACTTAAATTTACTGGTTGTTATAAAAAAAGAGTGTATCAGGGTCCTATGTTGTTCTTTGCCTTCAAAGGCCTTTACTTGGTTTTCTTTTACTTTGATATTGGCAGTGTTATCCTTTATAGATAGAGTGAGAAGATAATTGGCCGCTTTTCCTGGCATTTTGTGTTTGAATGCTTCAAAAGTAAATACAGATGCTACTTAAAACTAGAGATTAAGCGCTTAGCAGAATAATGCCTAGGTTCTTAGTCAAGGCTGAATGTATTTGCAGGTCATGACCATTAACGGAACTCCTGATCAGTTAATGAGCTGAAAACAAGTGGAACTATTTTTCGTCAAAATCCGAAACATGTTTTGAACAATGTGTGTCAGTCAGGAAACCACGTTAACATACTTTCAAAAATAAACTTGAACAAAATAATTATCTGATCCTAGCTCATGTTAGATTATGCCGAACGGCAGAGCTCTATCACTGAAACCATGGACTATGAACGTTTGCTAATGCTTATGCTGATGCTTAATTTAGTTTGAAGAGATTCTTCATGCTTTAATCACAACCTTTTTCATGCTCCGATTATCATTAATTAAAACACCGCCAGTGAAAGCCAGTGCGCGTGGATGCCTTAATTGAAATGAAACTAAAACGTGATTCTTCAGAGTATTGCGTGATGTTTATACCCACTCTCAATTTATATACAGTTTCCCGATGATAGCATTAAATGTGATACTCGGTGCGACTCAAAACGATTGTGTTTTTCATCCCAAGTAATGAAGAGCTCTGGCAATACGGCATCGAACGAACGAACTATAACAGACCTTTAAACATTAATTTTTGACTTGTATTCATATATCCAAGCTCGCCTGATCTTACCGCCAAAATCACAACGCACAACCTCTCTAAGCTAACCAACCTTGCTACAATAGACACCATCGAGTACCAATTTATCAAGCAATAATATTTGACCAAAATGTTGACCATCAAGTACCAATTTATCAAGCAATAATATAGAAACCTATAATCGCTTTTGTAAACCCCTCTCGAACTCAATTTGGAGCAATCTAACCTTCATTTACATTTCAAAAATTACCCAGTGCTTGATTAAAACGTAAATATTTCGGGATTGCTCTTATAACATTATGAATTTTTGAATGCATTGTTTTAATTCCTCTCCCTGGTGATGTTTTAGGCCTCTGCGGAAATGGTGGGCGCAGTACATGGAAAGCGTCGGCGAAATGGAAGCTGCGTTGCAATTTTATGAGTCTGCACAGGATCATTTGTCATTGGTGAGAGTCAACTGTTATTGTGGAAACCTAAACAAGGTGAGCCGTACCTAGTTGTTAATCATATAATTATTTGTATGTAATCGACTGGTGATCACACCTACTCTAAGGCAATTTCGCCTTGTTGCGATCTGGTTTGCCTAAAGACCTGTCATAACTGGGACTACAGGAACCGCCGATTGTAGACACAAAATTCTACTTAAATGTATTTGAATAGATTTGTTCCTTATGTCCTTGCGACGTGAATATTTGGTCAAAAATGGACCTGTTGTGGGCAAAGAAATTCGAGTTAACAAAATTCTCTGTAAACAATTTTGCAAATAGAATTGGTAAAATGTTTATATTGTGTCAAATAAATTCTGACCTTCTGATGCGTCTTATAAACAAACCGGTTTAAAAAGAGCGAGGAAAGATTGGCATAACGAATTAAGGTGCATGAATATACCAACCATGTTTATTATTTTCTTTAGAAAGTATGATTTGGTATTTGGAAACCTATTTACTGAGTTCTGCTTCGGAACTTTATTCCGATGGAATAATAATTCTTTGTTTGATTTTGTTGTTCGAAGGCTGCTGATATTTGCAATGAAACTGGCGACAAATCAGCTTGTTATCACCTCGCACGACACTTCGAAAGCCAGGTAGATTCCTATTATTTCAAGCATAAGACTATCCGGGTGCAGTCACACAAGAATGAGAACAATCGATTCCCCCTAACCTCTTCTGATTGGCCTTGTATTGACCAATCAATGTCGTCTAGCCCGTGATGTGATTAACTCTGTCAAGTGCCAAGATTTTTATTTTGATCTCATATTTACACATTCCTCTGCATTCATATGGGCTTTTATGCCTTCCTAAAATTAATTCAGATTTTGACATTTAGAATTAAACAGCAAGTGGAGAACGATTTAATATAGTATTTGTTTAGATGTTTGTTTGTAAGAAAGACATTTTTGAGACTTGAATGGCAAATATCGCTTATTGCTAGCGAATTTCCCACAGGGGCTTCATGAGGGTTCTTTAAATGCGTGAATTGAGAAGCCCTTCCTCAATTGTAAATATATCTTTATTGCAAAATCCACTTACATTTAATGTTGCAGAATATACCCAGAGGTCTTATAGTTTTTTATTTTTGTAAGTTAGTTCATATTTTCTTAGATTTGCTGAATTGATAAGTATTAAACCCTGCCTAACACTTTGAATTCTTTATAGGGTGACTTCAAAAGTGCCATACATTATTTCTCACGCGCTCAAGCCTACGCTAATGCAATCCGGCTTGCAAGGGTAATGCATTTCTTCATTTTCCGTATCTCTGTTGTTTCGTCCTGGAGTCAGTTTCACGGTTTATAATAGCCACATGGATACTTTTTAAAATAGAGGGGTTTCTACCGAATTTATCGGTCTTTGCCCCTTTCCGTAATGCTTCGAATGTCAGTAAGGCATCACTTCATCTTTGTAACCTTTTCGTCCACAAATTGCATTCTGTTGAAGGTGACACGCAGACTTTAAGCCGCTGAGCTTTTTGTGTCCATTTTCAAACTACTACTATTTTTCAAATGATCTGTTTATTAGGTATAGAAACTCGACCAACAATCCAACTCGACTCGACTTGACTCGACTCACAATCCAACTCGACTCGCAACATATCTCGACTCTCGCACTGTCTTATATAGCGAGCTTTTTTAGTTTTCAAGCAATGTACTGATCATGGTCGGGAAATTGAAATGTGAACGAGATCTGCAATTCTACAATAAACATTCTTCCCAATGAAGTTGTGAAGAGTTGGCAGTGATTTTCAAAGACATCGAGCAAATAACATAGAAAGTGATAGTAACATATAAATACTGAAAGGTTACAAGTAACCCTGGACTGCCACTTTAAAGCACCAAATACTCCTTTCTTACTACAAATAAATTTTCTGTTTGATATGTTTTAGTTGCGAATTTATACAAGGTCGATTGCAAAAGTATTGTCAAATGGTTAGAGAGAGCAGTAGATTCTTTTGAACCTTGATTATTGAGACAGTGTCTACTCTTTTTCATTCTAGGAGAATGAGATGGACAACGAGTTAATGAACTTAGCCTTGCTTAGCTCTCCAAACGAGATGCTCGAAGCTGCCAGGTATGTTTTCTCCTTTCACTGTCTCATTTGGTGTTATATTCATCATTTAAGAGTGATAGACCATCAACCATTGAACCTCCAAATAGACAGCAACTATTATAAAAATCAATTTTCCCTGCACGTTTGCCATCATAATCAAAACAATTATCACTAAATGTGTATTTTGATACGAACTCTGTTTACTGTATTGATACAATATGTCTGCATGTTTTGTTTCAGGTATTATGAGAATAATCCATCAATGCAAGACAAAGCTGTTATGTTATACCACAAGGTATCATCATTATGATCAATATTTCCATTATTTTGTGTCCATTGTAAATATACCAGACCCCGGAAGGCTTGCCTAGCTTTGTCTAATCTCAAAAGCGTTTATGTAAATTTTCGAAGATTTGGAAAGATTTTAAAGGGGATTTTGGAGATTTATGGTGATTTATGTCGAGGTTTGTCAAATAGTTATGGATGTACTGCCAATACTGTTGGGATTAGGATCAACATACATGCTTTTTGGCTTCCTTAGGTAATCTTGCTTTCCTAGTTGAAACTGGACCTTGTTTGGCTCAATATTTGATCGAGAGCTGAAGGGATACGCCTATGCCATTTTAAAATCAGTGGAAATGAGGAAAAGCAATTTCCAGCTGATAAGTTCTCAAAACTAAAGATAGCTTTTTGCTATCTCCTAAATATATTTGGGTATGCAAAGCATTTGTAACTATCATTTCTGGTGATTACAAGTGCTTGTAACTAACTGATATGCATAGATAGTGTATGGTACCAATTCTTGTCATTACCAAAGTAATTAAAAATTACCATCGTAGGTATTACGAAAACAAAATAAAAAGCTAAACATTTTTGAAAAACTTGGGATTCTTCACTGAAAATTGTTGAGAAAGATGACTTGCTTTTGATATCTTGTCGTTTTGATGTGATGCCTTTTCATAGTGCTAATAGAAAAATTTTGGGCGATTTTAAGACGACTTCGTATTTTCTTTCAGGCTGGCAGCATGTCAAAGGCGATTGAAATTGCTTTTAAGACTCAGCAATTTGGTGCCCTACAATTAATATCTGAAGACTTAGATGATAGAACAGATCCAGAGATGTTAAATAAATGTGCTGAATTTTTCATCGAGCACGGCCAGTTTGACCGGGCTGTCAACTTGCTTATAGTCGGCCACAGAGTACGTTGTTGTGTTTTTCTTTGGTGTTTTCTCTATGAAATGTTTTTCATTCAAACTTATTGTTTAATGTAGAGTGAATTATCAACAGGGAAAAACATTGCTATGATGTGTGTTGAATTGGTTGAGTAATTGAGGGACCTGGCGAGTAATTTTTCTAAAACTACTTGCTGTTCAAATCGATCGCAAGTAAAACGATTACAAGCAGCGGCAAAATATCAATGTTGTTTTTCACACACATTTCAGCCTACCACAATTTATTTTGTCACTTGCACCAACAGAAGGCATGAGAGAAAAACATAACTAACACTATTCAGAATTTGTGTAGATGTAATGATGTCATTTCGAAATAACACTTGATTGAAGTTAACGAGCAGACGTTTTCCAAAGGGGACCCTTTGGATCGAAGATGCAAAGTATTACCTCTCTTCATATCCATCTTAAGTTAGAATGAAAATAGATGCGAACTTATTTTTATAAGACGAATTTCTGCTCTTTGCCAAGGGGTTGTTTGTTATGTGATATCACATAGATAGAATATCTGTATTGCCCCAGCTAGGATGAGGGTTTTTTGACAATCAGTACAGTGTGTCAAAAAGACCGTTCTTTTGCACTGTTGCATTTTAGTTCCAGGAAGCTTTGGAGATGTGTATTGACAATCACGTGACGGTCACTGAGGAGTTGGCCGAGAAGATGACACTGCCTAAGGACCACGAAGATCAGGAATACCGGTTGAAGGTATTGGAGAAAATTGCAGAATGTGCATTTAGGCAAGGCTCTTATCATTTGGCCACAAAGAAGTTCACTCAAGCCGGAAATAAAATCAAGGTTTGACTAATTTATTTTTGTCTAAAATAGCTTAAGAAAATTTACGCTAGTTTGCTTTGCCTTTGCCACTCAAATAAGGCGCTATGGAAAAAAGCTATAATAACAGATCTGTTTTTAGTTTACAGGGCAAGCTGTAAAGCAGTGTTCAATATTGTCGCTTCTACCCTTTAATAGATGATTACAAACATGACTATTCATGCCACTTCTAATGTTGCTGCTTGGTCCCACTTCAACACTGAACTATACGTTTTAATATTTGCTCAAAGGATTTAAAGTATGTTTTTTGAGTTCCAAGAAAGAGAAATGAATAACATGCTGCATTTCGAAGTAGAGCTCTGGGCAACCGTCGATAGCTTTTGTGAAGATAGAGCCATAACAAGTGAACCTTGATTGATTTTTGACACAGGGAAAACAGAAATAGCAAAAACAAGGGCATGAGTGAAAGGTATCGGAAGGCATGAGTTGTCAAGTAAGGGAAAGGGGTAGAAAAAAAAACAGCAGAAAATTGCTTTTTCGTCTGTTTGTGAACACGGTTTAAAGTGTTAGACGTGAGACCTGGAATGAAAATTTTATTTTTTATATGACTTTTCTCTATATTGATTAAGGTTTTGTTTTTACAATCTGCTCTCTGGATCAAAATTCGTGTTTCAGTGTATGAATAGAAGAGTTGCTCGTGTTATTGTTCATAAATTTGCGTGCATTTCGATCACATTCTCTTTGTCTCAGTCAACTTCATTAACTTGTCCATCCCAAATCCTCCACAATAGAAGTGAACTCGAACGAATTGAATTATGAGTTTCAGTATCTTTAAATGGGTTTTTTCTTAACTCGGATAACCCGGATAAAAATCTGTGAATATTAGATTCGGCCGCACGTACACGACAATGTAGCTTGTTTAATTAAGAAAACAGGTGCATTTCGCCTAACGAGCATGGGCGATGTAATATGATATAACCAACCTTGCAATCATTTTTTGATGTTGTCAATTTATTTAACAGAATTTAGTGTAATAATTGCCCGCAGGACACAAGCTTTGTGATGAAATAATTTGGTTTAGTTTTAATTATTTCATTTTATTATAAAATTTAGCCAGCTCAGGTGGCAAGCTCAGGAGATACATACCATCTATGTGTTTTGTTTTGAATGTGTTTTGAAAAACCTTCGTCGTTATTGGTTGAAACAGCTTGCTGGGTTTGAGATAGGGGAGTCTTAATGCAATCCAGTCTTTGAAAGCAAAGATGTGGAATAATCTATGAATGGATATGTTTTTAACATTGATTTTTAAAAAGGTACTTTGCTAAAATAGGGCTTTTGTATTGAAATATTTTCGATGCCGTTCTATAGAAGATAACCTTGGCCAATCTTTTATAAAGTATCCCATGCTTTATAAACGGTTCCAAGTTGCATCTTCTTGTTTTGCTCTTAAAGCAACCATGTTTCCGTTGAATAACAACTCCTTTGAAGAATGAAAATGCAAAAAGTACTTGCTAATAAAAGAAATCGGTAATTATTTAAAGGTTAAATGTTAATTGTATCTTTCAGACATTGCTGTAGTAAAAAAATTTTAGCATATTAGACTTTGCTTGCATTTTTTACAAAGTTGTTTTTGGTTTCCTTTTTTATCAGGCAATGAAATCTCTGCTGAAATCTGGAGACACGGAGAAGATTGTTTTCTTCGCTGGAGTTTCAAGACAAAGAGAAATTTATGTCATGGCTGCAAATTACTTGCAGTCTTTGGATTGGCGAAAAGACCCAGAGATAATGAAGAATATCATTGGTTTTTACACAAAAGGCAGAGCGCTGGACTCGCTTTCGTCCTTCTACGAAGCATGCGCACAGGTAAACTATTAAGCAGCTACTTTGGTGATGAAAGCATGTGGAAGAAGTATGAAGTTAGTTTTTTCCAGACCCCTGATGAAATTTGTCTGGTTTGGAGAATAATCATTTGAAGATTCAAGTGAAGTTTGCTTCAAGAGACGAATTTTGACGTTATCAATTTTCAGCAATTTTGTCAAGGGATACCTTATGTCATTTAGATTTACCAAAACATTTCGAAAGTGGACGAGAGAATATGAGTAGAGGACAATTATCTTAAAATTTGCAACTTAAATTTGAAGATCTCTTTTTTCCTTTTATCGATATATCTTAATATACTTGTTATTTTTCTTTTTCCTTCATTGAAGCCTAAAAACGTCCTTGTAATTCAGGTTGAGATTGACGAATATCAAAATTATGAAAAAGCTTACGGTGCGTTGACGGAAGCATACAAGTGTATGTCGAAGGCGAAAATGAAAAACAAGGTGCAACAAGAAGAAAAAATGGCAAACCTCAAGCAGAGAGCCGGACTAATCAAAAAGTTTATTCAAGGCAAAAAGTATGTATTATGCCAGGGAATCAGACCAAACCTTTAAAGACTTAGTAACCTTGTGCTTTAAATCATCCTTTACTCTCCTTCAAATCTCTTCAGCACCTTCAACGAGATTTAGGCCTGTTTTCGACATTTCTCCTGCCCATTCAAAGCCTAGAACAAACCATCTTGCCGTCAAAGTGAGATCTAGCTTTCAAAATGCTCTGGCTATATGTTCACTTCAATTTTATTCTACTTTTCCACTATTAGCTTTTTCATGTTAAGCAGATATTTACTTTTTTTTGAATTTGTGACAACCCTATCTAGAACGGCAAACGTCCAAGCAGCTGCTACCAATTATGTACTCTTATTATAAGATTAGCTTTATGCTGGTTCAAATTTGGCTTCTTTTTGGAAAATAAGAGAGTTGCAGAAAATTCTTTGCATCGTTCACTCAGCACGGACTGGTAATGCTACGACGGTAATTATCAGCCAATGTGGTACCTTCCTCACGACCCTGCAACATGGTGGCAGTTATCATTTTCAGCTATTCTGATTTGATATGTTGCTGCACGGCTAGAAACATCCTTCCCCAACCTTTAGAGAATAAGCTACTCGATTTTCCTATCCTTTAACTTAGAACATACGAAGATGATCCACCGGAGGCAATGCGGCAGCTGAAATTGCTACTCGAAGACCCGGACGTCGAAGATGGAATTCGAGTTGGCGATGCTTATGGGTTTATGGTTGAGCATTACGCAAAAGCCCAGGATTATAACCAGGTAACTCGAAATCATCCCCTTTCTAAGTTTTTCACGCAGAGCATGTTTAGTAACGATAATGCGAAAACAGGGGTATAGTGAAGACAGAGTCGACTGGGTCATTAATTACTATAACTTAATTAAGGTAGCCGAAATGGTTTGATAGAAATATCAAATATTATCTGTTTCTATCCTTGAAGAAATGTTTCTTTAAGTAAGTAAAAATGATAATTGCTTGATGGAGATTATTGCTATGATTATGAAATTGAAAATAACTATTTTGATTCTGTCAACGTCTTTTCACGATTCCCTCCCGCTCTTTCCGACCTGTTCCATTTTTAGCTTTTTGTTCTTCTCGCATTAAAAATATATGTTATTAAAAATATAAGCTCAAATTCTTATTCTGCTTCATTTCTTCAGGCCTACGCTCTGATGAAGGAGCTTCGACAACGCGTGCCTTCCGTAAACATGGCATACTACGTACCGATCAAAACAATAGAAGCAGTGCACAAGGCATTAGAGATACCTCTCGGCAGAGGCATCGGGGCAGACACGCAGAAGAACGGCTACATTAACGGAAGCAACGAAGAGCCGGACGAAGAAGATGAAGATTTTGTGGAGGAAGAAGTTCCTGATGATATCGAAGATGATGATGATTATATATGAAAATATTAATGGTATGTACAGTTCTACCTTGCTACTGCTTAGTGAGGTTTTCACATACGATCGTTCGAGTTAGTGTTGGAGCTTCACTTGCAGCTGTAGCTATATTACTGTTTTTTTGTATTTCTGCCCACTTCCCCCCCCCCCCCCCTAATGGGTTTTTTGTTGCTAATAAAAAGGCCGTTGCTAGTTTTTTAAGGGCTGATTGGCAGTCTCCTGAAAAATTTTGCTGGTATAGAGTCATAATCTTGGTTTTGTGTACCGATTATTGTTGTTGCCTAGCTACACGGCTAAGGCAATCTTTGACTCAGAAAATATGATTGCATTTTCTTGACAGAGTCTGAGCAATGAATGATGTTGGTTTAACAATCAAACACGTTTTTGTGCTTCCATCCTTGATTTTATGTTGCTCATTGGCTACTGTGGCTTTCTGCGACAGGTAACTGTAGGTTCTACACGAATGAAAACCGAAGCTGGAATGTCTCTACTTTCCCAGACTGCAGTGAAATCCGCCAATAAACTGAAGATTATATGAAGATTATTGCCAGAGACAGTTCTGATCATAAACGCATCAATGGAATCCTTATGGTCGATTTGTTCGCTCAAGGATCCCAAATCATAAATGCTGCTTGCGGCTAAATTTTACTGATATCAATCTTCAAAGATCGTGATTTTGCAGCTACTTCGCTGTGTTTCGGCTGGTAGGAAATCTAAAACATGGCCTGGTCACTCTGAGAAAGAACGTTGCATTCTTCAGCTCGTTGAGTCACATGATTGTCCCTGTCAGATGATCGTCTCCGCTAAACCAAAAAAATAGTATAGGCATGAGATATTGATGTGTTCTTAAGATTGCAACATGAGACAAAACGATGTTTTCAATGCAAAATCCTCGAATAAGATTGCTGTACATTCTCATTACTATTGAAGAATATGCACCTTTTGATTTATTTTCCCAAAATGTAAAGATCCAATGACATCAGCAAAGTATTACTTATATTCCTTGAAGCATGCACTAAAAACCAGCAAACAGTTTTGATGAAACTTTTTTGAGAGTGCTGGTTTGCTGCATTTTTAGTCAAAAGGGGCGTGGAAATGCAATGGAAATTCCGAGAATCAAAAGCAAAGTTACATTTAGGTTGAGGTACATACTGGGGTCAATTATCAGCAAATTCCAATCCTTGGCCCTAACCCTGTGCTGGAGTTCAGTCATTAAAATTGTTTTGTGTTTTAGAGATAAAGTTTGAAAACTAAATGATACTGCCCGTTTCTAATATCTGATGATTATTGCCCCCTCCCCTTCCCCTTCTCGATCTAGAATGCAAATTGCAGCTCAATGCAACCTGCACACTGATGTCACAAATGATGACAGGCACACGTTATTGTTTATGGGACAAAAGGACTCAGATGTGCCTTAGTAAAGAAAAGTCTAAGATAGGCTGTATCAAAGTTTTTGTTCTTATGTATTAAACTCGGAAAAAGAACTGATTAATGAAGCTCTTCCTTGAGAAGATTTTGGCAGGAAGCAAGAGCATACATAACAAATCTGAGCCATTGATGACTAAGTGACGCGTCGTTACATCGTTAAGGCAAATTTTGTTGTTTATCTGTTCCTTGCTATCGAGCATTGATGTTGTTGTTGTGTTGCAAGTACAATATTGGGGATTACGCAGAGGAAAGACAAAACATTGTCAATATTGTTATTCAGCGCAACCGTCTACTGGGAGCGGATATAATGCGAAAATGTGTGGCGGTTTTTGTCATCAAGCATTTTCTTCGAAGGAACGAAATGATATGGCCTGTATACCATAATCCGGTTAAAGAGGATAAGAAATTTTTCAGAAGTTTCAATCCAAATATCTAATCTTCGCTTAAGTATCTTTTATGTCGAAAAGCCTGATTTGTGAGACTTGCGCTCTTATTTGATTAATATGCATTTATATTAGAAGCACTTTTTTCTGGACAAATCAATTTTTTTGTATATTTAACGACAAGAGCGAAAATACCGTGTCCAGATTAAATACTGTTTTTATACGCAGATCCGCTAACTTTTCCGGTGCGGATTCTCCGTTGTTCAAGCTCATGCATAAAGGATTTGCTCGGCCTTTCGCTTATGGTTCAGCACCTACTGTTTAAGGATTAAAAACACAGTTTTATACGCTTGGTAAATCTGGAAGGTTTTTGCTGACATTTATTAAAAGAACTCTTCGATAAGTGTTATACACCCAGATATATTGACACGTGTATTTGCAGAATCTCCGTCTATTAATCCTCGTTGTGTAAAGCAGTGTTTACAAAATCACCGTTGGTTTTCTCAAGGGTGTGAGGCCGTTAGATTGCTCTCCATACTTCATAATGACTACCTCTCCACTCATAGCCTTCTACGTAAGAAATACGCAGCTGTCATGCAATTTATATTTCCATGCTTTGTATTGCTAAGTGCCAAAACAAGATTTATCGCATACATGAAAGGAAAACTCCATACCATCACAGAACCTTAAAAAGATGGTATGGAGTGCGAATATCTGTAGCTTTGCTGCAGACTTTATAGCATGCCAGATGCTTTGCTGCTGACCTATGTCTTTCAAATTTCTCGAGCTCTTTCAGATACTCTCTTGCAGGCAGGAAAAACGACAGCCGATCCCAGTAGATATCTCAGAAGGAATTAAGCAGTTAGACGGGATCACGCTGGTCACCAGCTACATTTCTGCCACCGCCTCTCTACCCATGTAGTATTACCCAAGAGCCTCTGCACAATCGCTTTGAACATTCTAGCAATTTTCAAATCCTTAGGTACACTTTTTTGTTGGATAACTTTGTTTTAATTGCTATAACATGGACGAATTGCTTCATAATCTAATCGTCAATCCATGAACGATTTAATTTACTTTCTCTTCAGATCGCATCGGTTCTAACTTCAGGAAATCTCAGAGTTGTGCTGTCGATCTTCATGTTGGACAAGCATTGACTTACCGGTCGCAATAGCTAACAAGATTTGTTTATTGAAGTGAAAGACCGGGCGTGCCTGGCACAGCATGTTGGCATTGAGGCAGTTTGCAGGGTAAAGATCGCCCTGATCCCGACAATTCCTTTCATTTTTTGAAAAGAAACTGGGGTATTCACTGCAAAGAAGTAAATTGTATGATATGGCAGAAAGATTTCGTAGTTGTCTGTGATTCTTTAATTGGTGTTCAGTGATATTTGTTAATATGACGTTCAAAGTTGCACTTAATTATATTCTTCAAATTTGTAAATTTAGTCTACTTTAACAAATAGATGCAATTGTCTATGAGATCTGAATAGTATAAAAAAGAAGAAGGTTGTCTGCCTATTTCCTGAAGCTGTTTGTTTAACTTTTGCTGACGAGAAACAAACAAACCCCTTGTGAACACGCCAAACCAACCTCTTGTGATCACGCCAAACCAACCTTCTTGTGATCACGCCAAACAAACCTCTTGTGATCACGCCAGAGTCAAAACCCAACCACTGTAATTATTGCATTTAGAAAGTAAAGCTGAACATTTGCATGCCATTCTTACGTCAAGACATGTAGCACCTGTCAGTGGAAGTCAGTCATAAAAATCTTTTTTTTTCGCTTGGTATTTTCTACACTTTAATTACAAAAATGAGCAGCGAGCATATCATTTTATGCTTCCATCCTTTTTTCCGTCTGGGTTTATAAATCTCCCCCTGGTTTTTAATTTAATCATCTATAAGGTATGGCTAGAGCAACACAAAACGCATCGAGGGGTACCTGTCAATGGATTTAAAGATACCAAAAATATGATTCTGACGTACATGCTAGGGGCGTTGCTCAATATTTTGTGTTGGGGAGGAAAGGGTATTCATGGAACCAGCCAACGAAGGAATGTCGAATGTCTTTTCTCCAGCTCTAGAAGTTGATGCATGATTTGTCATTGAAAGTTGATCTTTAATCGGAATGTTTTTGGTTTGTGCAACATAAACAAGTTTTAAGCTTTGTTTTGGAAACACGATTCACTGTAAAATGCCCGTTGTTGGGATTTTAAGAGCCCTTGTCGCTTCATCCTTAATGAACATACCTAAAAGAGTGGATGCTCATGTCTTTGGACGAGGGCATACATCAAATATAGGTCATGGTCTTTCATATTAAGGGATATTTTTACAACACTAAAGGAGGGGGGAATGTGACAATCTATTTAGGTCAGTTTTTCTTCTCCAGATGGAGAGAAAGACGCTTTTTGCTGGGTCGCTTAATTCGGGCAGAACAGTCTTAAATACGTCGTAGACTGAAATTAATGCAAAGTTATTCTTCCTCGAATGTACGGAATGGTTTTGGCTAAATCCCTTGTATCTCCAACCTCAGTTTAAGATATTTAGCTCAAAAATAACACGCATCACCACAGTCAGAGAAGACTGATCGCCCTTTAATTAAACGTGAAAATACAAAAATCTCATATTTTCAGTCGTTTCAAAATTATTATGCGCCTTTCGGTATGACTATCTTGGAATTAGCGGTTTTTAAACCAAAGTTCTTTCCAGCACTCTGGTGTGAATATTTCTTGCTTTGCCACCTTGCGACAGGTGGCCATCTTGTGAAAAACTGAGCCGCTCGTTTCAACTCAATTTGGGTACATGTTTAACACAATGTGTTTCTACTCAGTCGATACGTGCATTATTGCTGACGAGCAAAATCCATCTTTACGCGCTCCTCTCTCCACCTGGGTAGTTTGAAGGTCACTTTCCATTGAAGTGCTCCATTTTTAACAAAATTCTCTTAGTGATTCTTTTTCTTTTTTATATTCAAATATAATTTTTTTTCTCCGTAATCGACAAACATCATTTCTTATTTATACCCCGAAAACCGAGCCATCTTATCAAAACACTTACCTTATGAAGTGTTTTAGCTTAAAATTTTAAATTTACCAGTCCATCATATCGACCTTCTTTACAGCTGGCTAGCTATCGTCATAGAAATATGGCGTTGTTTATAGCCATCACCTTGGCAACTTTGAAAGGGTACCTGGCACATTTAGAAAAATGTTTTTGACCTAGTTTTATGTGGCCGGTTTAGTTTTAAAATGGATGACACGACCCTATTCAAGAAGCGTCTGGATGCCCGAAATTGCGCTATTTTCCACCAGTCAAAACACACACCTTTTTATTGGTTTTAAATTTTCATTGTTCCTTGCTGCATTGTATGAATAGGTTTTTAAAACAAAGTTATTTGTCACAAGTTTCGAGGAGATTTATGCGTAATTGCAGTTTAGCATGAGGTCATTTAGTATTGATGAAATAATTGATAAGAAATGCAAGAATTTCATTATTTAGGTTTTTCCGTGTATCTTCGCAATATATTAATCTATCTATAGCTGGAAACGACACTAATTCTTCATTTTAATTTTGAAAACTTCTGCGTGGCTTATTGTGACCTGCGGGGTATCGCCTTCAGAGACATGACCCACTGTGAAAATGTTAGCGCGAAGCAAGTTGACATTTACAAACATTTAGAAATGAATAATAGAAAAGCACCTCAAAAGAGACATGTTGAACCTAGCTGTTGTTATGTGAAAAATGTCGATCTCAGAATGCAGCAAGCCTTTTAGGGAGCAAGGCAGACCACATCGATACAGCTCTGTTCTTCGCGGAAATGTTACAGCGTTAGTTTTCCGATCTCTTGATCCTCGATTGGTCTCACCGGGTACTCGTACAGATTCAAAATTAAACAGCGAGGCACCCAAAGATAACTCTAACGAAGATGGAAATAGCTGCTTGCCAAGTAAACTTTTACAGATATTTATCGATGCAAATAGGAATTCAATGAACAAGCAGCTTGTAGAAAGTCTTGAAGAAATGATGCTTGTTGGATGGATAGCCCCATACACTTTGTTGTTGTCTGGGCCTAGTGACGATGCAGAAGTTTTGAGAAATGCTTGGAGACAGAGAATATTGAGAAATCCAAAAGAATTTTTGCTTAAAGATGTTGGTAAGCACACATAAAGTTACACGAGTTTTTTCTTAACTTAATAATCGGGTTAAAGACATTAATTTCTAGTCCTACGTGTTTTGTCAAAGCCGTCGCTACTAAACGGATCTTGGTTTATAGCAGGACAACTAGTTACACTTTGGGTATTGAATCCTGTTAAAGACTTATAGTAATTCTGAAATATGAAGAAATAATTTGCAAAAAGATCTTTACTATCCCTTAATTCTACATTTAAATCGGGGCGTTGTTGAACCTAGCTGAAGAAAGTTCTTGTTCGGAATTATGATGAATACATAAATCAGATCAATGAGATATCGAAATGATATTTTAAAACAAAGAAGCATTATCTAATGGCTTAACTGCTTCTTTGCAAAATTTCAATTTGGTAATTTTTGCATCATAAAAATACGGACGCAAGCGCCATTAAAAACAAGCCCTTTATTTTATAAACATCATTCATTAAGACTGTTTGCTTGGTGAGAAAAATTGTCCTCTTTGCTACTCTACGTACTAGTCTGTTTATTTTTACAACACTATTGAAATATTTTGTGAGTATCATTAGACCGTCAACGCTCATTTTTCTAATTATTTTTCAATTCAAAAGGAACCTTTTAAAAAACTTCCACTATTTCTATGAGATTTGTATTGGCAGTAATAAAAACTGTCATAGCATCTTTTGTACTGAGAATTCCTGTCTTCCATTTCCATATCCCCTATTGAATGAGTGACACTCAATGAAGCATGTTTAGCCTTTAATAAAATGACAGTTATTGCTTTGGTACAAAGTTGCCAGAAGTAGGGGGATTGAGGAGACTGCAGCCAGCAATAATGGTTACACTGTGCTCTATTCCAGTTTGTTTCCCAAGATTTTTGGTAGTTCTTTTAATGTGGGAAATGCTCTCCAAGATTCAATGTAAAGCACCAAAAAGAATGCAAAAAGTCAATATTACTTCTTGCCAGACAATTTGTGTTTCAAATGATACACTGATTACATATTTTTCAAAACATCCATTGTGCACCACCATGCCCTGCATGAGCTCATAAATTATTCACAAAAACCCACGAAATTGCAAAAATATCAAGCCATAAAAAGGTTAAGAATTCATTTAAATGGAAGGGGATTAGCGAGATCTTATCATACTTAATCCATTTGTAGCTTTAATCAAAGGTTTCACTCTAATTTTACACACCATTCAAATTCTGGATATTTTCTTACAATCATTTTTCAACGATTTCAAACAGTCTTGAAGTCATGGTACAAGTAGTAGATATAGGATTTCTTGCTTGATTATTTTAAAAGTGGTAGCAAGAAATCTATTGAGAACTCAAAGCTTTTTAAAGGCACAGAATGTCTACCATTATGACCTGACATTTATGTCATCCTCAGGAATGCCCATCCAAATTTAAATATTAATTATGATTTTGATGTTAAATGATGTTTAACCCCACATTATTTGTTCCCATAGCACTAGAAGATAAAAAATCAACAAGTTGAGTTCAGGATGACTTTTTATAAAAAAAACTGCTCTTATGTTTAGAATGAGTTTTTCAAGAGGAAGATTTTTCCAGTTACTGATGAGCAGTGTCATTGAACATGTTCTCGGAGGTTGATTAGCCTTTGGCTACTACCAGATATTGTTCTAAAGATCGGTTTCCAGGTTCTTTTTGCCAACAAAGGGGGTGAACAATCCTTTATTTGCTGATATTTTTTGAAAATTTGCTAACTAAAGCATCCTCAAAAACTCCTTGTCCTTGATACAGAATTTTAACAGTAGATAAAATGTATACAACAGGCATTGGCTATGATATTAACTTGTGGAAAATAGCAGTATTTAAAGGGAGTGGTGCAAAAGAGAATTTCCGTAATATTAAATGATTATGGTCTCACAAATTTGCCAAAATCTATGCCCATTAGTCTGCTTTGGCTTTTCAAACAAAACAAAAATATATTTATTTTCATTTAATTATCAAAGCCAATTGGCAGCAGATCTTTTTTGACCTGCCTCTTATTGAAATTGCAAGTGATCTATTTGCTAAGAACGTAACACACCTTTCCTGTCGTTGCTTCTTTTTCAAACAGGTTGCTTTCTTTATCTTAACTTTACTTTCTACTTTTTACTGTTTACTTTTTGTGAAGTTTCTGTTCATAAATTTTTTAACAATGAGACATTGTAATTGTTTTAAAAATCCAATCAGTATTTTGTTGATAGCTACTTATTTGATTGAACTGCAGGTGAAATTGCTATAAGAAATAAACTTACTGAATGATGTTTCGGAATTCGGAAATCAAATTTAAATGTTCTTTGAAGCTTTGTTTGAAGCAAAATATTTACATTAAAAAATTGTCAGAGCACAACCAAGAAAGCCATATTTAAGAGAAGAAATTGCTGTCTATATAATCAGTTTTTTCACAATGAACAAGGTTTGATTTAGCAGCCGAATAGAATTAACTTGTGTATTTTTAATGCGCTCAAGGAAATTAAGCCATTATTGTTTTTTCCGCCAGGCTCCGTAAAAGAATTTGTCGTTGAATCTCTGCCTCATTCCCAGTTTATCTCGCTTTCAATAGCGCTTTATGACACCGTTGTTGAGCTTGATCGAAATGGGAGGTGTGCGTCACGTGATACAATTGTCAGGTACCTGAAAGATGTTTATCACAACGTTCGGATTCCTTCTGAAGAAATCATCCATACATGTTTAGGAAAGCTTATCGAGCAGAGAAAAATTTACCATGATGGAGTGGGCTATCGCGCACTGATTGATAACAGCCCAGTTCACAAAAGTCAGGTAGCTGATCAAGCACTTGAGGAGACACGCGAATTTCTTGCTAAGAGTTCTTTTAAGGATTCTGGGCGCGAGAAAAGCGATGGTGATAGTGCCTGTCGCAGTTCGACCTCTGCGAAAGACGCAAAGAGAAGATCAAGGAGAAGGCCAAACTTATCGGATGGTAGTAAAGAGGATACTGTTAGCAAGGCACACTCGGACGAAGATCGACACCGATTCAACATGTTGTTTTTAGATCATGTTTCACAAATTGGTACGCCAATGATGTCCAAAAAATCCTCGAGGCTAAACAAAGACGGTTCGAGGAAGAAAACCGCGCCGTCTTCGCTGGTGTGCGCAGGAAAGCCACTGTTATTGCCTAGCAATTATATGGACCACGCTGATTTTGATCAAGAAATTAAAATCATCGACATATCAGAGCGCATGTCTGTCTTGAGTCAAGGCTCTAAGTCACGGCCGAAGAGTTTTCAAAATGTTGTAAACCAAGCCGCTATGGGGCAAAATGGAGATTCGTTTCAGAGTCCTGGGCAGCCTTACGATAAACACAACCGCAGCCCGCAACCAAAACGACCTAAGCCACATCGCAGTCGAAGTTTTACAGAACCTTCAAAACATCGGCCTAAAGTTAGGTCTTCTAAGGCGGTGGACAAAGTTGATTTCCCGCTTAGACGGGTAATGGGAACGGAAGAGCTACGTGTTGCAAGCAAGCGGGATCGTGATACAAAATCTAAGAAGAAAAATGAAATGATTGTGGTAGAAAGTGCATCAAACGGTAAAAGTAAGGACCCAAAAGGAAAGGAGAGAGCATCAGGTCAATACGACACTGGTGCCCTAGAACATAAACTGAAAATCTCTTCTGAAGGAGTTCAAAATGAGACGATATTGGAACAATACGACATCGTTGTCCATGATAAAAGCAACGGACATCATTCGAAAAACTGGAAAATCAATTCTGACACGGTGTCGATCACCAATGCGTCGGAGGCTCCGTCCATAGCGTTTAGCTCGGACACCCAGTCATTTGCTTATACTTCGGACACTTCTTCACCTTTGCAAATCAAGAAACGAAAAGACATTTCTTGCAATCACACAAACAATAATAGTAATACAACGCATAGTAATGGCCTAACCTGCATGTGTTTGACAGGAAAAATTGAAAATAGTGTAAAAGCCAATGGTTCTGATAAAAACTCTGAGAAAGATGACACGAATGTTTTAACTAATGAGGATGACAGTATATTTGATTACGTAGACAGTGAGCACGATGCATTTGAATACAGATCGTGCGAGGAGGATTTCGAAATACATGCAGAGGATTGTTTAGAAATTAATCGTGCAATTTAAGTTACATTGTAAAGACTCAATTCGTCGCTGTCTTTTTCCATTCCGACATGCAGCTCGGTATCTAAACTTCGCCAAGAAAATATCAGTGAAACACCAGAATCAAAGAACTAAAATGGAAACTAGGCCTTACGGTGTTATTTTAGAATACAACAGCAGAATCCAATGCAATGAAATGATGGGGTTTAATTTCAATGAGATAAATTTTCTTTTAAATAGGTGATTTCTTATTTTGAAGATCATTAAGTAACGCTCCATGAGATCTTTCAGTGATGTTCTTGTATAAAACGGGAGATCTTTTATATATTTTTCAGCAGGGGGGAGGAGGGGTTGTTATTTGTTATATGTATATTCAAGCCAATCATTCCCTATTCGAAAGACATGTTATGTTCCAACTTCTATTGTTGGCATTTGGTTGCAACTCGTTTGGTAGTGATTCAGTAATTTAGACCAACAACTCTTTCTCTAGGGTTCTTCCGCTCCCAAGTGCAGAAACCAACTAGATTTTATCCAAGAATAGACACAATTTCTTCAAATAAAGATTCTTTCATTCATTAATTCATTTACAAATACACATCACCTTCTTTGATAGGGAGACGAAAAATAGAAAGTTTTTCAATTGAGCGAGGCAACCCCTCTTTTTGAGTCTAAGAGCATGTCCTTTGAACTAAATAATTATTACACTTGTTCTTTGATAACAAAGCGGGGGGTGGGGAGCTCCTTCATGCATTAGAAGACTCTCGCTCGTTCGTCTCCCCAACGAAAGTGTCAGTAATTGTCATTGCTTACTGCTAGCCATCACTGTATTTTCAGTATGCTACAAGTGTTGTTATTTTGACGTCATTTCCTTTCCATTCCCTATTCTGTATCACGGCCCATTCAAAGTAACTTTAATTCCCGCCCTCCTACGTTTTTTTAAACAGAATCGAATGTCAAGTTAAACAGACTTATTTATAAAGTTTTTATGGTATTTATTAGCTAAGTGGCTGCCTGCTAGCGGTATTTAATATTCATAAGTTTTGAAAAAAGCATATGACCATCTATTTTTGTTTCTTCTTGCTTTTCCTTGAGGAATATAAATGCCAAGTTCTAAGGCAAACCTCCTGACATCGAAGCACTGATACAGACTATTGCATTGAGGGCAAGAGAACAGTCGCCCACACACTAACCTTTACAGTTTGTTTTAGAACTGAATTCATATCTTCTGCAATCAATTATGACATTTAATCCAAACCTTTTCTGACTTGAGTCATCTTTTTAAAGAACTGTTGTAAGATTGGTTCTCAAGCTAAAATACGTCATAGTCACCATCGTTACCTTTTCGTAACAAGTGTAGAAGTTAGGCCCAGTTCCAATAGATTTGGAGGTCAAACTTAGTCATGCATTTAAAGACACTAATTCTTTTTTGATGAAGGAAATGTTTCACCTTTTTGGAATGTTTTGACTGAATAATGGTTTAGAGAACAAACAATTTCCAAGCTCTAACCACAGACTTCCTGAGTTTTATGAAGTATCTTCTTTAAAATGTAATGATAACACCTCGCGCTGCTATAAAGAAGCTGAACAGTGCTCGCGCTGCTGTATAAAAATAGATGTTGAGCTTTTGATTGACGTCTATTGAGATTTTTGGGTGGTTAGTAGCAAGAGTGCATCTTTTTCTATTTCTTACAGCGCCTCTGTGGTAAATTGTTTGCTTATATGTGAATGCTGCTTCGAGGCACTGTAAGTGAAATACACATCTGAGATCGAGGTTGTAGAGAAGTGGCAGTTATTATAAGACATCACACTTGGCTTTGACAGTTTGGGTCCTATTCGCCAAAGACAACTAACCTCATTTAGGTCTCAGAATCGTCCGAGCGATATTTATTTATAATTACATTAATATGCTTCTTGATAACACCCATACATGTTTCTTCGTTACTCAATATAGGCCAAGACGGACAAACGCGTAGTAGGATTTCCGTTTCTTTTTAACAGATATTGAAGATCCCTTCAATTTCCCTTAATTCTATGTAGCTCTCAGCAAACCACTTGCTTAGTGTAAGAGTTTAGTTTTATATATCTAAGACAACTCCATTTATCCTTACCTGTTTACCAGTGACGATAAATTTGCAAAGTTAAATGTTTTCAAAATCAAAGTCTCATTCAACTCGGTAAAAAGGAGAGTCCCTAAAACGTACCCTTGGGGGACACCAAGTTTAAACACTGACAAAGGGCTGAATAGGCTACTAATTTTGACTTGCTTCCTTTTATCTGAGAGAACTTTATGTATGCTTTTAATGTAGCAAGTAAAAGGCTACGATTGAGACAATAAAATGCTTCGGGGTTGGAGGTGCTGTAAGTCTGCTTTCTAAAAACTTCGGCTGGTCCGTTAAACTGCAGCGGTCAACTTTCTCTAAAACAACTCCGTGCAGCCAAATTGCAATACAGAATCTAAACATTTAGAAACATATCACATTGGAGATAGGCTTAGGTGCTCTGAAACAAAACCGTTACATAGGAAACAGAACAGCAAACCCACACTTATTAAGATCCCCCTTTTTGTTGGTTTATAGAGACAATACCAGACCTCTCTCATTAAAACATCCCTTTAAAGACTGGAGAGTATGTGTGAAATAAATGGAAAACTTAAATCAAAGAAGAATGAAAAGACCAAAGTAATATTGGAGCGTTAACGAAAGATGATTTTCGTTATTCTCCTTTGATTTCCTGCAAATTTCCTGAAAGTGAACCTTGTTGGTTCCGTATAGCTAAAATGCTTGATAAACACGATAATACAATCTGTCTGTATTTGAAGCAGTTACGTTCAACGATTTCGTCGAAAAAGAGGCTCGTCGTGGCAGCCTTAACTTTTTCCAGCAAGGTCCAGTAATACTTGATTGATTTGCGTTTACACTGTGCCTCACAAATTTTGTCCACTTTACCCTCCCGTTTACACTGTGCCGGATAACTGCAGTCACATGACCTATATCATGCACAGAACGCCCAAAGTGAGGTCTTGTCTGGGCAACAAAATAATAACAAAATTCCCGCCAACGTAAAAAGACTTCATTCTCTCTTTAGAATTATCTGCTTCTCTTTTAGACCAAATCCAAAGATATTGTCAATACAAATTAGGCCTAGTTTGTTTTAATAGGTTGTTCATGAAACAAAATGACACTGAACTAGCAACGAAAGTAGGGAAAGCTGACAAGGATGCCAATTTTACGTGGACTGGCAAGATACTGCACTTTTAACACGAGTATTTATCGATAACAAGGCAGCCAAGATGGCGAAAGGTCTTGGTTGGGAGACAGTGAAAACTAAATTGGATGAAATAGCCAATCGCTTTCGAGCAAGATACAATGTGGATAAAATTTATCCGGATAAAAGCGTTTGCACTGTACCAAATAGCTATCCGAACTAATTTAATCCACTTTCCTAGGTGAACTAATTTTGTTCGGATAGCCGCTCTCAAATTCGTGCGGATAGCGTGGGTCTAGTGTAAACGCAACGCCTATCTGAACTAATTTTGATGCGGATAAAATTTATCCGGCACAGTGTAAACGGGGTCTCACAGAACCGAGATTGCATGATGTAATCTCTATTCAGTGGAAAGATTTACCGCCGAAGACAAAGATAAAGATACTGTTTCAACTACCCAAGACGACCTTACCGACAAAGTAAGGATTACGTTGACTAACTTAAGATTTACTGACAAACTTATGAAGAATTTAGGGGTGTCACAACCCCTAAACCCCACCCCCGCTAGCTACGCCCCTGGTTAGATGTTTCAATATGTAATGAAATTTTGGCGGGAAACCTGAAAAATATGCTGATGCCATTTCAAGGTCTTGGACTCAAAACATTTTGTAAATAAAAAGCCTCCAGAGAAACGATGGAGTCTAAAGAGAAAATATCATTACAAAATCTTTGCAGTGGATTATCGTAAAGAATAATTGCAACTTTGGTGGGTTTGTCGCCATTCTATCGTGATACGAATTTGCAAAGATGTGGACGGCTAAAAGCAGTTGAAGCTCGGGAAATTCTCAAGCGCATTCTTCAAAATTTTTTGTCAGAAAATATGTAAAGAAATGTGGACGAACGCTGTTCAGTGCTTGGAAGCAGCCTACTGGAAGAACGTCGTATTCTCCGATGGGTGCCGGTTTGAGCTTAAAACCAACAGCAAATACTGCGAACTTGGCGTACAAGAAATAAACCCAACGACCTTACCCTTTTCCAGCTGTTATCTAAGGGCTCAAACTATTGGGTGCTTTGGATTCATTGGGCCTCGTAGCGTTGGTTACCTGGCCGTCTTGGAACAACGCAGAAACAGGACAGGATAAAGAGCCTACAGCCTGATGCAGTTACTCATGGGGCAATTTACTGGTGAAAATCATTCCAATTTATGTTTGTCCTTTATCATATCTTTCTGGTTATCATCAATGGCTTAGAACTTAACGACGATGAATTTTAGTCCGACGAGCGTTTTTCTTTTTGATGATTTTCGTTACACATTAACACCTTTGAAGCACTGCTCTTCTTTATAAATAAAATCATTAAGGAAAATATCATGTGAGAATTTTGATAATTTTTTTATTACTTTTATTTCTCATTGAATTTATTTTGTTCCAATATCCTTTTGAGATTATTTTTCTTTAACAAAATTATCAATGAATGTTGTTTCATGATAATTTTATTGTCATTTTTAATCATTGCCTTCTTACAGTTTGAAATTGAGAATAACTTGGAAATCCAAAGGCGTAAAGTGGCCGATGGCGTCTCTTTGTTATAAATGACGAAGAATTGAGGGACAGATTGTTCAGCACTGGAATCCAATTTGTAAAGTGACATGGGTAAGCTACGCCTATTAATTCTTCATCGCCTCCTCTCCGCATCGAGGTCGCTGTGCATGCACAGCTCATTACGTTCTGACTAGAGATGTATTCCTATTGGCTATTCCACGGAGAAATTACTTCCCGCTATCGGTGATGCGGGGTTAGGCGCCATTGGCATGCCTGCACTACACCCAGAGACCCAGGATCTTGAAAAGTGGAGAACTGATCTCTTGTTTGGTGGACTAAATGTATCTTTAATCAGTGTCATTAACGAAGCCATCTCACTCCTCATTTCCGAAACTGTTGACTGCAGATTATCGAACTGTGTTTGCGAAACAAACTTTCTTTTGGCCCTTAGGCCGTAAGCTGTGTCAGATTTTTATTTGGTCCCGCTGCCCCCATTCCGGCACTACGTTTAATAAGCATTTTCCTGTGTGTTTTTTCGTGCTGATTACGAATCCTCTTGTTGTCAACTGTAAAAACCTGCAATTCTCTTGAAATTCAGCTTCAAACTTCACCATTCCCGCGCTTAAGGTGTATAACGTGGAATGCCGAAAGCCGATATTGCTTAATTATTCTCGGCCCTATATCACAGTCCGGGTAATACCTAAGTACCAATTGCTTTAAAATAAACATGGCGGTCGGCTCAACAAATGGATCGTTGTTTGATACATTCTTGATATTATTGCCTTCCAGTAGCGACACCAATTGTTTTAGACATTCTTGCTTTCCAGTAGCGACACCAAGGGGTAGTATGGACGGTTATCCCCCCCTCCCCTCTTGCAAAACATTGTCCAGATATTCTCCTAAAATTGATGAAAAATGCACTGGGTAGGGGCAGGTCATATTTTTCAAGATTTGTCTATGAAAATGCACCTGGCATAAAAAACAATTAAAATGAGACAGTAAAGGCCTAGTCTCCTGGGTCACGCCCATTACCCTCCCACTCTGCTACAGCTGGCGCTACCACTGTTTTATTTTTAACGCGTTTACAAAGCTTAAATAGCTGAAATGTTTTTCATAAAATGATTGATTTCAACCTGATGTAAGAAAGTAAAGTACAAAAATCATAAAGGGATGACGTCATTAACTATTCAAAACCTGTATACGAGAACAGGGCCGCGGAGAGAACTAATGGGCCCCAGGTCAGGACAAAAATTAAATTATGAAGCATGCCTCTTCTAGGAGGTATGGGGAATGCTCCCCAGAAATTTTTGAAAATTATGGTTGCTTAAATTGCTAGGGTGGCTATTTTGGTTGCTAAAATTGTCATGGTGGCTAAACTGCGCCGGTGGCAATGGTGTAGATAGAGGGGGCCAGAGGGAGCAAAAACACTACTATACTACTATATTGTCGGAAAACCTCTGCTCTTTTCAAAAATCTAACATGATTCTATGTTTATCTAAATGCTACGTTTTGATGGAAAAAATTTGAATCTAAATAAACATAAGAATATTCAATATATGAAATGATCTTTTTTTCAGTTCTGATGTCGTTATGTTATGTTGAAATTTATGAGAAAGATATAGAAGCTTGTTGGATTTTTGTCGGAAAATCCATGGTTCTCACCCCTTCTGTGAATAAGAAAGAAAAAGAAAATAACAGTTACAAGATGATACGTTTAAATAACTGAGAATAAAAAACAAATGGGTTAGGCGCAAGACTTAGGGATATTTAATGGAAGAGATATAATTTATCACAAGTACATTTTTTACCTTAGGCAACTGTTTATTCTGTTTCCTTCCATATCGCACTGCTTCATTTAACCTTGCACTTCTTAAATACAATCGATATACAATGTATGCATCAAATATCATACTTACCATACCTGATAACTGATATCTGATACCTGATAATTTGAGCTTAACTGATGTCTTAGCACCATAATGCATGAAAAGGAAATTTTCTTAGAAATTCTTAAAGGCTAGAAAATGAAAAACGTTCCATTCATTAACTAAATTGGACCACAACCGACACACTGTTGCAAATAGATGCGAACGCCATAGTGTAAATCTGTATGACATACATATTGCCCTGTATATTACCCTGCAATCACATTTCGTAACATTCAGAAGCTTTTGAACTTCTTTAGCCCTAGCCAACAAAGATGAGAGATTCTTAACAAAAAAATTTTCACGACTTCATGGACCTTTGTCATTATTGTCTCTAATATTATGTTTTGTTAATGTTGATGGGGAGGCTGGATTATTACTTAGAAATTTTGTTCAATTGAGTTATTATTTATGGGCCCACTGACCCCCCACCCCCCCTCTCCTCAACACTTTACGAGAATAATCTGTACAGTATGAACAAGCCAACTGTAATTACTCGCATTTGCCAACTGTAAGCTCGTTCATGCTGCTAACTACGGTGTTAACTACAAAAACAGATGGTTTTGACCATAATACATGATGATGTTGTGATGACGTCATCAACCGTTAAAAGGCATCTTCTCAGACACGAAGCGTTTGACAACGCTCTAAGTTGCACGTTTGTATACTAACTTAAAGTGATCTAGCTGGTGAGGGCAGTTTCTGTGTCAAAAAATGTTTTTTAAATAATTTGACTGTATCGATGACGTCATAAAACCTAGAAATTATTGACCCCCGTATCTCACGAGATGCATGTTTGTCAAAGTGACAACAACTGATTCTATATTAAGTAACACATTATAAACAAGAAAAAACAGTCGTGAAGTTGTGCCCGGATGCGGGCAACGAAAATTGATTTTGGAGCACCTTTTTTGGTCACAGCTTACGGCCTTGCTCTTCTTGCGTTGCATCCATTTTAACGTCTAGTTGAATCTAATGCTGTAAATTAACGAGTTGAAACTGGCGCTCGGAAAAAAACTGATGGGAATAGGCGTGTGGGGGTTGATATACCCCTTTTTGATTTATAGCTGTCAAGAGCGAGTTGGGATAGCCAGTAGGAATACATCTCTAGTCAGAGCGTAATGAGCTGGTGCATCCCAAAATATATTTCCTCTTTTTGTTTAAACTCAGGGCATCAGTGGACTGGGTCCACTAGAACCCAGGCCTATTCAGCCCTTTGTCCAAGGCGTAACCAGTTGTAAAGGAATTTTTGGCACAGAGAAGCTATGTTTCCGCAATGACCGCGCCTCGTGATTCATACACATGGAATTACAGAGTGCTGGCGACTCTCCTGACTCTTAGTGGAAGTGATGGTCATGACCAGGACTCAAACGTCAAATCTTCGGATCTGCAGTCTGTGACTCTAACTACTGAGCTTTCTTGACTATTCGTCGTCGACGTGTTCTCAAAGGCTACGCACTGGGTCAACTAGATCAGGGAAGAGCTCAGCACGTCCTGCCATGTTGCGACGTGTTTCGTATTTTCCCAGATGAGTAACATGCTCTAAAGATAGTGAATTCGGTGACAACAGGTTTAAGATCCGTTTGAAATAATATACTTGCGTGTTAGTTGCAGTCTTAAACTTTGTTGCCATCAGAACATAACATGGAGGAAACAAAACACAGGGTCTGCGAGGCGACCTTTCTTCTTCAGTACTTTGTTCTTTGTATTATTCCAGAGGTCAAGGAAGACAACTCCCTTAGCTACTCTAGTTATGTGTTATTTGGGTCAGTCTAAGTCAAAGGAACTGAAATAACTTTCTTCAAATTTCAAATCTCTTCTTACGCCACTGCTTTTAAATTTCCTGGCTTAAATTTGCAACTACCTTGCTTCCGAAAGTAATTTTTTAGAACATCGCGATGCTATGCTTATCAATTAGTGCCATGGTCTTTCCCAGGGCCGTCGAGAGACGGGCCGGGCCCCAGGGCTTGGACTGTCATGGGGCCCCAAAGTCGAAGGCTGCAAAAACCTTTTTTGGATTACGCCCTTAGCAATGCAGTTAAATGGACTGTAAAGAGCATGAATTTTGAAATCAACGCCCCTGAAACACTTGAATTTGTATTTTAAGGTCTTTAACAGAACATGTAATTAGTGACTATATAAAACAAATCATTAAAACAAATCAGTTTAAAAATCAGAGTTAATTCAATGTTTAAAAAACTGCTTTTCTTGCTTTCCTCATGGCGAAATCCTTAATCTTTTCCCACAATCTTTTCCAGCTGTCGCTCGCTCCCCAACCATCAGGAGAAGCCAATTTTGATTTTGAACCATTATTAATAGTGTGCATGGCAAACAATAGAGTGCAGCCTTTGTAGGACTGAAAACAAGCCAGCTTTTTCTTACTACCTCCCAATTTTGCTGCTTCACGTTAAGGACAGTTGTTGGAAATTTGTGGCCGTCGCAATCTTTGGGAAACTCTGGAGGATGAGGCAAATGACCAGTTCTAACAACCTTTTCTAACTCCTTTATCGTTGGAAATCCGGTCAATGTGCCGACATCAAAACTAGATGATCCACTATGAACAGTATCTTGATTTAATGATGAATCAGTAGTGCTTTCTCTACTTTCTGTGGTGTCATGGTCTACCGAAGCAGCCAAGCCGTCTGTGTCTTCTTCTTTTTCAGCAGTGCTTTGAACAGAGCTTTCACCAGGTTTATTCAAAGTTGAATCACCTTCCTTGTCTCTTTTGTAAGCACCTACCTCAAACAATGTGCGAGAGGCTTTCTTTGCTTCTTTTTCTCGCATCTTTTTTCCTGCCTTTTCTGAGCACCAGACTTGTGCCTGTAAGATGACATCGCAGGGGTTGGTTGGATCGTGATCCCGCTTAGTGATTTTGATAAAGACTTTTATAGCGTTTGGGTTTGTCTTGGTTCTTCGCATGTGCTTTTTCTCTGGTGTACGCCGTGAATGGAAGATTTAGTTTTACGTTTATAGGAAGTCCACACAAGGAATAACTAAAACATTTGACCTAAAAGTAGATATATGTGAGTGCAATCGAATTTTTCGGGTTCCGGAGAAGTATATTGTGATCGTATCGTCAATGTTTTAATTATAAACCTTAACAAAAAAAGGCCCTCATCAAAGACCAGCTTGTTGATCCCTTGTTGAAAGAATAAATTTCGAATATCAATCGGGTCATGGGCCCGCCCTGCCAATGCTGCTAATTGAAAACTCATAGCCAAAAATACATACCTTATTTTATACGGGCCCCTCAAGGCCCCGGGCCCCCTGGTAACTACCCTGGCTACCCCCCCCTCTCGACGGTCCTGGTCTTTCCATCCGACGTGGCCACGTCTTGTAATTTCTACCGCCTGGAATTTCAGAGAGTTGGCGATTCTCCTTTCTCCACACTGAGTTAAAGTTTGGTTATAGGACGTTTATTGGGACGTTTTTAAATGTTGTCAAATGGGAATTCTGTCACGAATTTCAGTCAGTGCCGATTTTTGCATGGACTATTTGATAGTGGACGTGTTTTTATTACCGAGTTGCTGTGCTATCGATCAATTAATTATGAGTTTGGTGTGAAATAGAAGAGGATTTGAAGAGCCATAATTTTCTTTTATAAGCGAATATAAAACATCGATTTTTACAATGGTGCCCTGTGTGAGTAACCTACTGTTCTCGGATAAGCTGGAGAAACTCACAACCTTTAGTAATAGAGGGGCAAAAATTATCTATTTCGAAGAAAAGAAAACTTGCCATCGACATTGTCAGTGACGTAGTGGCTTTTATGACAGAAAGGCTGAGGTTGGCGGAGGTGAACCCCTTTGCCAATTGACTGGCATTTACAGTATAGAGGATGGTCGGTCCAAACGTGCTTGCTACTGCTACTTAGGGGTTGGCCTGGCGATTATCAGTACGCCAAAAAAGGATTCAGCAGGACGTACGTTCGTTTAGCAGGAAAATCACCTCCCAGTGGCCTATCGGAGAAAGGAAGGTACGGGTAACTGGTTGTCTATCTGAAGCCCTATGGAGCCACACACCCACACATATCTGACACAATGTTTTTTTTGAAGAAGAAGAAATTTTACTATGACAGATTTAAAATCTAACTTTCATTTGCATTAGTCTTGTGAATTCATCATCATCGTGAGGACAATTTAATCATTTCATTGGAATCCATTGTCATTTCGTGTCTAGAAAAATGTGCCATACTGAGGTTCAGGAGCGAAAATGTATCGTATTAATGCGTTAACGCAGACTCAGAAGTAACCCAATATATTTCCATTCCAGAAAGCGGAATAGTTTGGCTTTGCATAACTATACGGAGCGAATCCGACATGAAAAGTGATCCGGTACAAAATGAATCTGGTATCGGGGAACAGGGGCCTTGTTTACTTGCTTGCTTTTTTATTCTTTGTTTGCTTGTTTTTGTTTGTTTTTGTTTTGCTGGTTTGTCTGTTTTCTTGTTTGTTTCTATGTCACATCAAAACGTTAGCTTAGGGGGGGGGGGGGGGGTTGGGAGCTTTTCGAGTGATGTCCTGCTTATTCGACATGACTTGACCACACCTTTTGATTTCTAACTACAAAACTGATGTACCTTACAATTCTTATGGCGTTGAAAGTTGAAGGCATAGTCAAGTAAAAGATTCTAGGAACTATCGAATGTTTGAGACTAGAGGACCTTTTGTCTCAATCTCCAATAATAAATCGAGCAAGATGAGATTCAGACTAAACTTCATATCATTGTGCTGGGTCCTCTATATTAAACTGCATATTTATGCCAAATCCCATGCTTATTTGGTTATATGCCCAATTCAGTGGCCAAGGAACTATACTATTACTTTCATGCTTTTTATAGTTAATGCTTGGTCTTCTTTTGACCGAAAACAAAATATGATTGACATAATCTTATAGCAAATACTTTTTGTCAATAATTATTCCCTCAGTGGTCCTGCAAATTGAGCTCAATTTTACAGATGTAAGAAATTACTCCGTGATCGTCTAATCCAAAACCCACTCTTATTGCTTTTCCATGTTTTCTGCGTTAAGGACAGCTTTCAGCTGTGTTAGAAGCAGGAGTGCCGTCCTAAAAAGTTAGGAAGGGGTGTTGTGCTGTTGGCAAATTCAAGAAGCCACACCCATGGTCATACCCTTACCACACCAAATATACTTGCATTTCTGTTAAAAACTCTTCGCTGTGTATATGGAATCATTCAAACTATTAAATGACACAAACAGGCTGATAAGAAACTGCTCATTCTTGAGAAATCTATACTATAAAAATGGGTTGCCAACACAGAATTTGTCCAACCAAATAAGAGCTCACTTGTTCAGGGGGGGGGGAGGGGGCTGAGCTCCTCCAAAATTTCTCTGAATGTTAACAAAGGGACTAAGCCTCCTGAGCCCCCTGAGCCCCCTGAACCCCCCTCCACGGTACCACCGGTTAGAAAGTGACATAAATCCAGCTATTGATCACTGACAAAAGTTCCACTCAAACAGCACATGATCTGTACAGTGTTTTTCTTGCCTGCATCTTGGAATGTCAAATCTAGCAGCTGTGACATAGGAACCTTGGTGCTTCATACGACATCAAAAGTTATGTACTTATCACTCTCAGAAAAATTACTTAACGATTTTGGCTTGTCGCTTGTTGCTTCATAAAGTGAATCTGTTCAAACTCTATTTCTAAACATTATTGACCGAGCTTCGCCACATTTAATGTTAATTTACTAATTCTCACCGGGAACAAAAGGCAACCGAGCATAGCTCAGTCTAGAAAAATATTGCTAGAAGATGAAGTTTATATTTAGAAAATCTATGTTTATACATGGCCATTGTGGTATTGGTAAAAGTGTAATTCAGTTATTTTGGTTACCTTTGTTCACCAACTCCCACGCCTTTAGTTTGACCCCAACCATCTTTTACTGTTTTTCTTTGCTTTGATCCCTATGAACTGAAGAGCGAGAGAGAAAAAGATAATGCGACCATTTGCAAAGATAGGCGGTAAGGCTTTAACCTTCAACCACAAATGCAAAATGAAACACAGGTTATGAATGTCAAGCAGAATGCAACTACATCTACACAGTGGCAGAACTTATTGGGGTTTTGGGAGGGGCATCTGCTTTCAATACGGAAATGTTAAACCTTAGAAATATTAAGGAAGACGAGACGACAACTAAAATAGGCCTACATAGAATCTATTTGGTTTGCCCCATCACTAAGAAAGCTCAAATTTCACAAAGGCTCAAAACACTTTAATTTAGACTTGGGACCCTTGTGAAAATATTTATTGAGGAATGTAGGTTCACTTGAAGGATCTCGTGAAGGGGTAATATAGATGATTTGAAACAGCAGTACCCATTTGATTAGGATCTTTATGATGCTTGTTTCTTCCGAAATGTCGACATAATAGGGTATATGTAACATGACATTTTGTTAAAAATCTATTTCCAGGGAAGATAGAATATCTTTAAAGTTATGAAAATATGTCTTTAAGCAGTGGTGTTCCCAAGGGGGGAATAGGGGGGTCCGGACCCCCCTCCCCCACTTTTCTAAAATATGGTCCTGGAGATTTGTCCAAAAACGATGTAAAACTCATTGGGGGGGGGGGGTTGTATAGTATACTGTATGCTTGTGCCAATAACAATTGTAAAATACTTTGCTATTTGCTATTTACTTAAATACTTTGCAAAAAGGGCGTTTCCCCGCATTTGCGAGTGTTTGAAGGGCGTGGTCCAAAAAATTTCTGGTGACTGCGCCCCAGACCCCCCCCCCCACTACTCCGGCCCTGGGTACGCCACTGTCTTTAAGTGAAATACAGAGAGAGAATCCGTGGTTTTTTCAAAGTTTATGATAACTAAATTGCACTTTCATTAAAGATTAGCGAATGACTGATATAATGAAAAAGAACAGAAGTGGAAAAATGTCACAACATTGAAATATGGGTCCTAATGCTTTTTGGGAGAATTATAATCCTGTGTACTGTATATAGCCATTAGCATTTAAAATGATCTTTCAGTAAGAAAAATGAAGCAATTCGTACACTCCTGAAAAAGACTGCCCTTTCTCTGTTTTGAGTAGAAAGTTTAAGAAAAATTCCTGTACTAACAATTTCAACGAAAGAAGTTTTTTGCGTAAGTTCTTTGGACTTTGAGAAAGGCAAAAGACTTCGCTCTGGTTTCCGAGTTGTAATTCGGAAACAGAATGATACCAAAATGTTGCAGCTATTGTATCCACTGCATATAAGACAACTGAACCTCTACTCGGCTAACAATGATGTGAGTTATAGAAAGCAAAACTAGTTTAGAAGGAAGCGTTAGTGATATTTTATATGCACTGATTACTGATTTACACAACATAAGTTTAATATTTTTCAGCACGAAAAGAAAATCGCGTTAATATTCAAAACACATCCAGAGTCCAGATTTTCATAGAGGCTGTCTTAGTGACCAACATGTTGGGGGTATTTAATCCCTTTTGGACTAACACCCTGCGTTACGTCCCTGAGCACCTGCTTATTTCGATTTCAAGAGTTTATTTTTGCTAGCCTGTGTCCCAGACCCCTTTCAAGCTAGGGGTCTGGAACACAGGCTACCTTTTGCTAACAACTCTTTTATATCGCCATGCCCTTCAACATTTTCTAATTCTCTTATGTGTTGCCGAGTAAGTTTATCTGCCCATATAGTAAAGACATCAAAATTTGCTGACAAAGATATTGAAGTTTCTGTATCTATCTCCGATATTTTCTAATTGCAAACAGGGTTCCTCATTTATTGTAACAATTTGTAGTAACATTTTGGCCATTTTAGTTCGATTCCGTCGTTTCGCAGAAATTATCTGCCATCTGATTTTTACCAGTTTCTTACTGCTTTACTTTTTTTTGAGACAATGGTTGATAGGATATTTTACAAAAACAACAGAGAAAGCATTCGTGTTTACAAATGTGATTGCGATAATTACAAAATCTTCAAGTCTCTTTAGAAATTCTCTGTAGGCAGACCATATGAGGCAGACCAGCTTAAAACGCAGTAGGGAAACTGTCTTGTTTCGGTATTTCCTAAGATCATCAGTGTATCTAATTGATATGTTTCTAGATCAATCCCTTTGGAAACCGGTGATCTGCCGAATCAAGACGGGGAGCCCAATTCAGCGATTTTGCTGTCTCAAAAGGCAGACATCTTAACCAATTTTGTTTACTTTGCTGCGGCATCTGTTGTTTTTCGTTCACCAACTAAATACAGGGTTTGAGTTGGAGACACTTAACGCATAATATAACAAAGGGACATTCTTTTTTCGTATCTCCTTGTAGGCCTCTGGGTCAAATCTTGTTAGATTTGAGTAACGCAACTAGTAAGTCCAATTTTATCCCTGGGGAGCCTTTTGTTCACTCAAAGGACACTTATCCCATATTAAAATCCCTCTCGTTTGTCTTTGCATAAGGGCTTGCGACACACGTCATTTGCTTCCCAACTTCTCGTCTCCCTTTGAGACAAACGCGACCCTCCGCAGATTTCCCACAGAAGACTGTTATCGGAGATCTGTAAAAAAGGGTTAAGGAAATTTGAAAAAAGGTCGTTGAGTAATCACTTAATGCAATAGGAGCGTATAACCAAATGGCCGACGACCGTTAGGATCATGGTTACAATTTCTGGTTCTAATCGCATACAGAATTTCCTTAATGAGTCACCAGACCACATTTGTTCTGTTCGATCCGACGACATTGCGATTATAGTTCGTCAACAAGTCATTGATGCTACATCCAACACAGCCACATTCCTATTCTATTTCTTCTCCTCTTTGCTTCAGGCTCAATGTGAAACATGATCAATACTTTCTGATATGAGATGGCTACTGGTTAGGTTGTCTGTCTCGCCCTGCACATTATAAAGCTAAGTGCGCAGTGACCTCGATGCGTCGATGAGCTCCATAGAACCACGATAGGAGTTCACCGAGGCTCCTCCCGAGGGGTAATTCACTCTTGCAAATAGCGTACGAGATTTTCCCTAAAACAAAATGATTTCCAGGGATTTTCAGATAAAACAATAGGATTTTCACAAAAGGTGTACGAGATTTTCTTAGAGTGATTTGCCCCTCGGCTCCTCCAATTGTAATTCTTTGACAAAACATCCCTCCATTTTCCCTGTGAAGTGTCAACGCAGATGGAAATGGGATAGTCTGTTTCTTTGCTTCCCTAGACTTCACTTGCCAAGCATTTGAAAAGTATTCGCAGATTATTTAACATCTACACTTTACAAGCATTTATTTTTTCAGTACTGGCTAAGGCTCAGTACTGAGAATTTCTTTAGCGGTCAAATATGAGTTCATGAATTTCCTTTATTTTTTCGTTGAAGTAAAACTAGAACAAATTCAATATACGGTCAGAAGTCAAGTAAAAGTACACTCTTTTTTTATATTAACATTTATAAGAGCACAAGCCTCAGAATTGGTCAAATGTTAAGAACGAATAACGAACAAGCTGAGGCTGAGCTACTTTTAAATGTAATTTTGAACCATGTTCCATCTCAAAAACGAGGAGTTTTTGCAATATAGGGATACTGTTTCGGGAATTTTCAAGCTATCGGCAAATAAAGGATGTCTCACTCACTTTGTTGGCAAACTAGGCCTGAACATCTCCCTAGCTAGCCAATGCACTGCTCACATCCTAATAATTTAATTACAATTTAGGAACAATCCAGGTTTAGATTTTCTGAAAAATTAAGAATAGACAGCCTGGATGCCAGTATTCTAGTTCTTATAAAAATTAGCCTGTGTTCCAGACCCCTAACTTGAAAGTTACTTGAAAGAAAGTTGAAAGTTGAAAGAAACTCTAGTTTCAAGTTAGGGTCTGAAACTCAGGCTAATAAAAATGAATGTAGATAATTGGAAAAGGTTAACGATAAGTATTATTGCACTACTAGTACATGCAAAGGATCAACTTAGCGAACCTTTATCTTTCTAATCGAAATACTAAATGTATTGAGTAATAGTTTTCTATTAACTCGAATTTACTTTATCTGTTCTATATCTTTTGCTAAAATAAAACAAAATATATCCATTCAAAAATTCAATTGTTCATATTTATTAGCAGTCTCCCAACCAGTACAAGAAAATTCCCTAAGTTTTTGACTAGCCGGTACTACCTTCCTTGTAAAGTTCTTTCTCAAAAAAGATCCATATGTCTGTATGCCTTTAAACAAAATTGAATAAAGTACTAATTTTTTATCTTGCTGTAGTAAAAAGCAAAGATTTTGCAAAATACTTCGATATTTTTATAGACCGACCTATTCCTTGTATACGTTCAGGTTATAAATTTTCACGCTGTACTGCAAAGACCTTCCTTCGTTGTTAAAAATAAAAGTGGTTTTGTAACAACACTTACAACGACACGAGCAAGTGCAAATATGCAATAGATTTGGAGTGCTGGAAAAGCTAAACGTAAATTTTGCCTATCAATGTTGCGGATAATTTCCAGACAGAAAATTCGAAAACATTTTATTTGGCATTGGCTTCGAAACCATTTGAAACACGGTTACCCTTTTTCCAAAAGCTTTTGGGATCTTCAGAGATGCAATCTCAGTCCACGTGAATTGGGAAGGACAGCAGGGTCCTGGGTGCGGTTTAGGTGATGGTCCCCGATAAAATTTTTGAAATCTTTGTAATTCACATGACAATTAAAGCTGTTCTTTGCAACATTTTATTGCTTTGCCCTTGTAGACACTTAATTTTTCATGAATAATCCACATAGCTCAAATTTTTGAGTCAATATTCAAAAATTGTGACGTAACCTGCCCAAATGATTTTTATTCCTTTTTAAAAGAATTAGGTGAAATTATTTTGGCGAAAGTGGTGAGATTATTACACACCATACACCACTGGTGCCGCGTCACTGACCCAGCCCATTTACGTATTTGGAGGTTAATGACAATATGAGTGCTGGGCATTTAACAATTTTGCGTATAAAGACCCATTTTTAGAATATTTACTGCCCATTTTGACCACAATTTCTGGGAATCTACGTGTTTTAAAACCTAAACACGCTGTGAATTTTTGTCATTGCTGTAAAACGTATCAGGAATCGGTGCAGAGCTAACCTGTGACCCAGACCCCTAATCAGAGACTCTCTGTTATCAACTTAGAGGTTTTGAGCAAAGGCTATGCAGTGCTCGCCAAGTGCCTTTCCATTTTTAAGCAACTCATTTATCAGACTTAAAACTTCTAACTAAATACTAATCGGCAAAAATGAGATTTCTGGAGATTTTTAGAAATAAGAGGATTTTTGGATACTTAGTTGAGATTTGCAGGAAACGATTCGTCTTTATGTTTTCTGAATGAATCATTGATACCTGCGCGCGGACCTTGACTGGCTTTTCAGGAGACCTTAAGGTTTAGCTGGATGGCAATTTTAGATCTCTCTATTAGTGTGCAGACAGTTGATACCAAGGTGAACGAGTATCAAACAATTTCCGATTATCTAAAAGCAAATTGAGATAATATGAAAAGAAGAACAATTTCTAGGCCATTTCGGAGGGCAAAGGATTCATTACAAGTAGTAAAAAATGGCATAGTTTCCTATATCAAAACAATACTCGTTTTGAAAATAATACATTTATATAATTTTTTTATCTTCCATTCGACAATTTTCTTTATAAAATCAGCTCTTTAGATTCGTTGCATCTGTTTTTAGTGGCGAGTTGCTATATACCCAAACCACTCGAACTGGCTTTTTCAGAGTCTGTTTTCAAGAAAGGGGTGGGACAGCACAGCACTCTAACGTGGGACACATGGGTTCTCATTGATAGAGGGCCAGCTTGTCGATCAAAAGTTTGACACTGCAAAACAGAAGCCCCAATTCATGTGAATGTGGTGCACTTGAGTTTCTTCTGATGATTCACTTTGTCATTCAAGCTTGTCGCTGTAGCACAGATTCCATCTCATGAGTAGAGCTAAGCTGTATTTTATCGGAGTATCGTGTAAACATGATACGTGGGATGGCAAAATCTACCACCATCCTAAGTGGCTTTCCAAATCAATTAAAGATTAATGATAATGAATCCTGGGATCCTTTCAATTTACAAGAAGCATCCCACCATTGCCACGTGAGCCTGTCTGATAGCTGCTAAGTCCCAATTAATTCTCGTTTCTACGTCAAGGTTAGTCGTGTAAATGCAAGTAACAATAAAACGATTGCCCCTTGGAGATAAGTTTTGTTGGAGCAACTTTCGTGTCTAGCATGTGCAAATAGGCTCTACATGAAACCTGAATCAAACAAAACGTTTGCAAAGTGTCTAGAGTTAGTCGCTTGCCCTCAGGGTTTGGAACGTGAGATAGTTGCTCCAGAAAAGACACAATTTGGTTTGTGTGTGTATTAGGTACAAAAAGAGAGCAAAAATTTATTAACATCAAGATGTGTCTTGCAGATCGCGGATGCATGGTCAATATAGAACTTAAACATGTTTTCCATGTTTTAAAATTTATTAGCAAAGTAATCTATTTTTTATTTCTAATATCGTTATCAATATTATTTTCGCATATAAACAAATCAATTTTTTAACTGAAAGTAACTTTTAAGTTTGAATGTTCAATTTTTAACCAGAATTGAAACAACAACAACAACAACAATGACGTTGGCTAGTCTCTCTTTTCTTTGGAAACTAGAACTACAAGACTCTGAAGCAACAGCTGACAAGAGTTTCGGCGCGTATCCTCCCACCATTGTGGCTGCATTGGCAGTATCGTAGACTGCTGGCGAATGAAAACAACAACAATAATTATGTTTGTCGCAATACATTTACAGTATCAAGAAATAATGGAAAGTTATCCCAAAAAGATTGGGTGACAAATATGGTCCAAATCTTATTCAAAAAGAGAAAAAACCTGATGCTATGCCATGACTCCTTTTCGAAGATGATATTTCAAGGCAAGGACCAGCTGTCCTGCTAACCACGGACCATGGCTTGTGCCATGATTTGGGACTATCGTCGGCTGTTTGATGCCAGTTCTTCAATTTTTACGTAGCTATAGCATATTTGAGAAATTTTATTCAAGGAATGAGTATAAAGGAATAACTTTCCAATAGATAAAGTAAATTTATCATCTTGATTTTATCATCAACATAAGTGAAAGGTGGGTCTGGAATTCCAGCGCATCATATTATTCTCTGCAGGGACCGTGCACCAGTCTAAATGTGGGAGGGCTGAAAAGGGCGTGACCGAAATTTTTTGAGGCTAATCCTCTAGAACGCCGGAAAACGCCCCTTTTAGAAAATACTGGCTTATTTCTACTGGGTTTTATAAGCAATCTGGTTCAGGGAAGATATCAATAGTTATAGAAATAGATGAAATTAGATTTAGGATAATAAAACATCAAGAAAAACACCTAGAAAATAAACAAAAAGGGTTCCCAGTAAAGAAAAACTGCTACTTCTTAGGAGTATAATATTCAATGTTGCGTTAGACCATAGTTATAGTAAACTTTCAAAAACATTTTCTAACGTATTATTGCAAAAAAGTGAAGGGACTATAGCTCCTGCTAGCCCAATGGCTGCGCGGTGCCTGATCCTGTGCTTGTCCGCCACTGAATGTTAGGCACACTAAAACAATAATCATCATATGAAAGCGAAACAAAGCCATTTCTTTTTATGCTTTCTTTTATTATGTTATATTTGTAGCTTCTGAGCTTCTGTTGACATTATATTATGTAATTTCCGATTTGCAAACAACTTTTTGGCGGAACATAGTTTACAAAATGGCTTTGCAAAAATGAATTTTCAAAGCCATTTTTAATTTCCGATTTCTTAAAGTGTCACATGAATTCTCTCATCTGTTCCCGTTAAATTGATGAGATGCTTTTCTGGTGACTAGACGTAACAGCCATGACGAAAAAGCTCAACCAAGGTCAAATTAAGAACATTACATGATGAAAACAATCTCTTGCTGCATGTAAATATCAAGGGTGGAGAAAGTCACAGTCAAAACAAAAAAGGTGGATCGGATCAGATGGTCTTGGGAAAGAAAGACTAATGGCGGGAATTGAACTTTTTGAGTGGTGAGGCAGGCGCATAGGACTTTCTCTTCATTTTCATCTCATTTTAACTGCTACTGTTCCTTTCTTAAATGCTATTTTGCAATAATTTTTCGTTTTTTAGTCTTCTGAACTAATATTTTTTACTTCTGTTATCATACTGTTCTTCCAAACAACTGTTCCTCTATAGTTCAACAGGTAAAGTTTCTTTAGGCATACAACTTCCAAACCGGTAATTGCTGACATCGTTTTAAAGAGTGTCATCTTAGGTGTACCCTTCTGTTATTTCCACTGTATTAAGAAAAAACCAAGCGGAGTAGCGGATCTGTAATGTAGCGGATCGTTAAGGTTCTGTAATTGAAAGTTTGGTACAATTTTAGTACAATATTTCAACCGGTTTACTGCCGTCAGAAAGTTTGTACCTTTCACCCCCCCTAAAAAAATTTCCTTCAGATGGTGTCCCTGTCTATCACTAATGAATAAGGGGTAATCCGCACGTCTGACATGAATATTCGTGCAAATACACAGTGCAGTAATACACTGCACATTCAGTAAACATGGCCCACGTGGGGCCCAAGGCCAGAAAAAGTAGGAGGTCAAGGTTAAAACTACTTGCTTCGCAAAAAGTGGGGGCAGGGCTACACCGCCCCCCCCCCCGCCCCTGCTGGCGTAGGCCCTGGTGAAGTTGAGATGCAACTTTTTGTGTAGTAACTGCACCAATAAACCCGAGTAAAACCGTTCACAACTTAAGCAACAGCAATAACTTCGTGCTGGGTAGAAAGTCAATTCATGAGTTTTTTTGGGTGGGGTGTATGTGTATCATCCCTCGTTGCACCGCCGTTTGAACACAGAGTTATATTTCTTTGGAAAAGAAGCTATTTTCTGCAAGAAATAACTGTCTGAGATTAATAACAGGATGCATTTGTGCTTCAAATACCGTAATGCCTCGAATAAACGCCCAGGTACTTATTTTATTTTCGAGGCTCAAGGGTGGGCGCTTAATCGAGAGAGGTGCTTAATCGAAGGGGGCGCTTATTTAAAAATAGATTTGAAAGTAATTCAAGAAAAGTGAATGTTTTTTCGATTAAATCACTTTTTTCTTTCTTTCTTGATAACGATAATTAGAATTCGAATAAGCGCCCTTTCTGAAGGTTGAAAGCGCTTTTTCGAGGGGGCAATCACTTGAGGATGGCGCTTAATCAAGGCGTTTCTGTCCCTTGAATTTGAGATCCATAAATAGAGACGTAGAAGAAAAAAGTAATTAGTATTATAACACAAACTATCGTCAACAGCTATAATAAAGAAATTTCGATTCATATAACGTCAACACTGAACGTTAAGATTGTTTAATCTAATGAAAAGCATAAAGTGTTATGTGTCAGGAAACCTGACGGATAGCATTTGCTTACAGTCCTAGCAGGGGAAATGCAAACATTCAAAAGCCCTTTAGCAATAAGAACACCCTCGGTGATTGGAAACAGAAGCCCAAGAGACAAAGCTGGTGCTAAACAAGCAAAATGTCTTCACAAGTTTACATTCGTTAACGTTTATCGTTAATTGTAATCAGATCAGCGATTATTCATGAAGTGGTATTGAGAAATCAAAGAAATAGAAGGGTCATACAGCCACTTCCCACAAAATTTCTCCATTAGCTGAGAGTATTTAGAAAACAGTTTGACACCTCTGGAACATTCACAAATTCAAAAAAATCAAGCAAGAAAGTGGTCATGTGACGAAAATTTTCCTACCATTCTAATGGGGAACATGTCGTAGAAACTTTCAAACATTGATTATTCGGCTTAGTTTTACAAAGAGAATGTTTTTAAAGTAAAACCATCCACCGCAAAGAAGTTCATGAAATTAAATGTCTCAAATATTGAATAGGGCCCTGCTGGCAAATCATCCGCCTTCTCCTCCTACGGTTTTTTTCAAGAATTAGATCATTTTTTCAATCTAAAAGTTTCATTTATAAAAGTTAAGTATCTGGAAGTATAGTGATGCATTTTTCGAGGGACGAGAAGGCAAGCACCGTGCAGCCATTTGGGCTAGCAGGGGCTATAGCCCCCCCCCCCCTAACTTTTTTGCAATAATAGGTTAAACAATTTACAAAATTCACTCTAGCGCAAATTTGGAAGATTAACTCTAACACATCCTAGTTAGTAGCAGTTCTTCTTGACTGAGGATCCTTTTTGTTCATTTTCTCGTTGTTTTGTCTTGAATTTCTAACTTGGTTAGCTTGGTGTTTAATTATACTAATGTCTAATTATATATATTTTAAATATTTGATATCTTCTCTGAATCGAACTGTTTATAAATGATAAATGGAAAAAAGCAAGTGGTTTCTAAAAGGGATGTTTTCCGGCGTTCTTAAGGTCGTGGCCTCAAAAATTTCCGTTCACGCCCTTTTCAGCCCTTAATCTTTATATCGGTGCGCGGTGTCTGCGAGAAGGTAAAAAATGCAATTGGTGAGCATCCTGTTCCCTTTTTAGAGCAAATATTAGATGCAGTCGATAAAACTCATTTGTTCTTTCGCTGTATTCATTACTTGCAAATCCTTGCTGCACAATTTTGTTGAATTTCCTCTTATTTCAGGAGTAGGAAGAGGATCCTGTTGTTCATGAAGTCTCCAAACGTTTTCCTAAAAGCACTTGCCTTGAAAAAAATCAAAATGCTGGCATCAATTGAAATAGTATCAGCATTTAAAAGATGTAAAAGCTTTGACAAAACTGTTTAGAAAGAGAAGCGAAAGTCTTGGCCTTATCCGTAAAGGTTGTTTTGCCTCTGGGTTTGTTTTACGGATTTGGAAATTTTTAATACAAAAATTTCGAGGAAGTTGCTCATTTCCGGAGGAGACTGGGAACGAAGCAAGCCTTCATTCTCTTCAGTCAGCTCCTTGTAAGCATTCAGGGCTGTTGGGCCTAAAGAGCCGTATCTGTAAGCTGTAAACAGACGACACAGGACGGTTAATGATGTGTGAAAAAACGGAGTGTTGATGGACTGAAAGCCCGGATATCAAATTTTACTCAACCTGTAGCGAGAAGCTGCTCGTGCATTTTTAAAGAAGTGTACTAAAGTGGCCACACACCTTCCGATCGTCGTTAGAAAAGAAGTTAAGCAAATGGTCAGTCAGGCTTCCTCTGATGAAATGGATCTCTCGCGGATCAGGGAGTTTTTTGAGTGCCCGGTATGCTGTGAACAGTTGCGCGATCGCAGCAAAGTATTGCCGTGCCAGCACACCATCTGTAAAGAATGCCTCGAAAATTGGTTCGATAGTAAAGGTTATTTACAATGCCCGGAGTGCCGAACTGATTACCGTGGACTAACAGTTGATTGTCTCTCTCCTAATGTTTTCCTAGAGCGAATGATGAATGAGATTTCAAAAAAAGCAGAGAATAACAAACCAGTTCCTACATTGTGGAAGGTATTTTATTATTTATCCGTTTTTTGTTTTGTATAATAACATGATTTTCTCGTTGTTGGATGCCCTTGAAAGCGATTTAAATTACAACAGCTACCGTATGAACTCAGATGAACTGGTGGGGAAGTTAATTAGGAATTCATCGTGTTTTACTCACTCTTAAATATTACTCGCAGCTGTTTTTGTTATACACGGCTCTTGAAAGCAGACTCTGTCCTTGCCCTTTCCCTTTGAGGGCAAAATACCAAAAGTGTCTGACAATCGAATTCGCATGACTCTCATTTCGGCCCTACGTAATATTGGTTCCACAGTCAAAACAATATCTTTCTTAGCTGAAAATCTTTATTTCTTCAGGCCGATTATTCTATAGAACAAGGGGTCGTTGATCAAAACAAAAATTGAAAGCTTTGCTGAGAAAGTTGCGAAAATAGTTTCGTCATAGAATTATATGTGTCTTAGAAAAATGCGGAGCTATCTTTTTTTGCTTTTGTTTAGAGAATTTTCCTCGGGTCATCCTTTTCGTTGTGCCATATTGACCTTAGTCACAGTTAATGTTTTATTTGAATTGCCCGTGTACATAGAAAACAACAACACCTCTTTAGAATAAGTCCTTTATAGTTCGTTCGGATAATATTTACGAAATAAAAGCACAATTACAAGAGATCAGAGGCACGCCTTTGCCTGTGTAAAGCTGATGCCGAACTTTTCGTCAGTTTTGCTGTAAGTGGCTAGGGTCTATATCTTCTTAATGGAAAACAAACCCAATCGGAATTGCTACTATCTGACTGAAAGGATTATTAAACTTTTTTGTTAAAAAAGCATGAACTGAACCTGTCCAATCTGGATGTCATTTTCTGATTTCTTTAAGAAATACATTATTTTAGTTGAAATTCCCAAAATGTTTGTTTTCAGGTCAGATATTACACTCTTCTTTTTACAATTATATGACACATGTTATGTACATCTTTAGGTTATCAAGTTACTTTAAAATGTGTCAACAAAATTGTTGCCAACGAGATGAACTATTGCGCTCCAAAAGTATTTTCTTTTTTGCATTTTGCAGGAACATGCCTAAAGGGCCTCTACAGGGGTATTTTAAATAATCCTAAACTGACAGCGTAGAACAATGAGTTAAGTTTAGCCAATATCAACCCACTCTTGAAAGGGAATATTAAAACACTGTTGGGTCAGTTTTCATCCTGTAATATTTAGTGTGTTATATTTTTGGAAAGACAAATGTTGGGTGATCAGTAATTACTTTTAAAACCAAAACAGTTTGATTTTACACAAGCAATAAACCATTTTGGCACATAAATTCATTAATCTGCAAACTGACCTCCTTAACTAAACTGTAATTTGATCATGAATTATAAAAACGAGTTAACAAATTTTCTAAATTTCAGAGAATTTTATTTGTAAATTCTCTGATTGACTATCAAGAAATGCAAACAGTTGAGACAGACAAAGTTTGAATTTTGTTGATTTAGTGGAATTTGATCTCAGAAGGTAAAATATCAGGCAGCTCTAGATGAAAGGAAGAAACTTATGTTCATCCATATCCTCATCATTCATATTGGTGTTGCAATTTGATTATTCCATCAAGTTTTCTCTATGAATATCTAAGTTGCAATATGTGGTAGGTGGTGTTCCTGTGGATACCACAAAATCCATTAGTGTGTGGGATGTTAGGGACTGCTTTATATCAGTTGCCATAAACGCCTAGAGGAATGAAGAATGTCATTTACTTTGGAGGGTAATTTTCACTTGTCAATTTGGTTTATTTGATTGAAAGGGATTTAAAGCTTAAATTACCTGTTTAAAACTTTCAGATGAAGATTTAGCATTATATGCAATAGCTCACATTGACAGGAAAAGCTATTTTTTTCTTACAGCCTTGTTTCTTCTAACCAAGATATACAGGAAAATTCCTAAATTAAAGATAAATTACAAGATGAAGACACTTGTTTGCAAAATGCTCAATTGTTTGCAAAAATGTTGTTGGGAAGTATGCCCCCCTGCCCCCTTATGGTTAGGGGGCCAGGAATATCCCCAGCTCCTTTTTGTATCATATATGATCATAAACTCTTAACATTTTATATGAAAGTAGGATGTTGGGTTAAAGAGAAGCACACAATTTTGATAACTGAGTTAATATTAAGTAAACTGGTTAGAAGATATGATTTATTTTATTCTGCCCTAATATAATTAATCAAGGATGAAATAGTGTTTAACAAAGCCAATTTTTTTAATTTTTTTGCTGTTGTTATAGTGGCAAGGTGTTGGATCCAGCCAAAAGCAGCCATGTGCAAAGGCATTGTATAACTTCCAAGGGACTGAGGATGGGTAAGAGTTTTGCTGCTTTGTTCTCAAACAGCTTCTTAACCCTATGGTCTCATGGGGGTGAACAATGAGTAGTGTTATTCAATTGTCCCCTGGGGTATCATGGATCAAGTCATTTGGGAAGGGCAGACTTTATTATAAGTCTTGAAAAGAAGCATACCCCCATTTTGGCAACTTTGTTTTAGAAACACTTTGTTAAGAAAACAACAGATTTGGCATCTGCTTCCTAGCCTCCTGTAAATAAAAACTCTTTAAATATATTTATAGTACCATTTGTAAGGCATCTATTGAAGTGTAAACATTTATAAGGGGATGATCCAGAGGAGCCTCCATGATACCCCGGAGGGTCAAATATTTTGTCATTGTCTTTTATTTAAGGTTATTGTTGCACTTTTAAATATCACTTTATATTCTAGCTTTTCTATGTGGTGTTTGTTGGGCATCAAATATATCATTATTATTTAATTTTACCCAAAATTTGAGATTTTCATTTACAGGTTGTGATGCATGATTTTCTCTAATAGACAAAGACTTATATAATTTGGAAATTCTTTGTTGCTTTCTCAATTTTTGGGTCAATTATTATTGCAAAACTGATATCATGGTCAGCAAATCTGACCATAACAATTGCCCTCCAGATTTTGTCAAATCTGTTTTACTTTTACTGAAATCTGCCCTGCAGATGTTTATACTTTATAATGAGTTAAATCTTATGGTTATGGTCAATTTATTTTCTGATTAGCAATATGGTTTGCAAAATAAGAATGACTTGTTTGACCTTCTCAAGGTGCTCATAAGCTATCTCATTTATGGTTTTAGAATTGTATTTCTCAAAGCTCATCTGCCAAGCTTATAGGTCACACTCAATTGATTTGCATGCTTGGAAGAAATAGAAATCCCTTTGTTGTTATTCTCAAAATAAAAAAATTTGATTTCTTCATAGATATTTAACATGTGTTATTGTTAAAATATCCCAAGGTAACAAAAAACATAGCCTTGTTTCAACAGTTTGTTATTTTGTTATTAGAAGGATTAACCAGTTTTGTTTAGATAGACTTTCAAAATTGAGATTTATTCTCATAAATATTCCTGTTTGCATTTAATAATATAGAGGTGTCATATAACAGTAAAACTGGTTGGAAACTCTTTTGAGGTTTTCTCTTGATTTCTACTTAATTTTGTAAATATTTATTGACGCTTATATGCAGATGATCATAAATCATACCTCAACTTACTTTTTGTTCATGAAATCATCAAAGAGTGCACCTATTTACAAATCTAAATGAAATCATGCAACTAGTTACAGAAAATTATTGATGCAATTCAGTTAACTCTTCATATCTGCTATTCTATGTCAGCTATCTATGTTGCACCAGGGGGTGTTGTGCAGTCTTCCAGGGGTATCAAAAACATTTTTCTAAAACATCTTATTGTTAAGCTAAGTTTTCAGGAAACATCATCTGAACATCATGTAGATTTCTGTGTAAGAGGAGTTTTATTCCCAGTTCAACATATGTCAGTGGTGGAATGGGAATGAATACAAGGGTGGAATTGCACCTCAAATCCACAACCGTTGACTTGCATTCAGGGGCCATTCATTATATTTTAAAATTTATTGATTAAACCATGCAGATCTGTTTAATATCTGCAGCAGTATCCCTGGAAAAGTGATGTCTTTCTCCTCTTGTACAAGCTTCAACAGCCTTGCTTCCTAAATCTTCTCCTATAGCCTCTCCTATTTACTGCTATCCAAAGACTGAGGACCATTCTAAGAACCAAAAACTTACCATTAAAGCAATCATCAAACTACTCATAAGCTCCTGATAATAGGATCACTCTGCTAACATGTTGTTTTTCAGCTTTATTTAACCAGTTGGCAATTTTACTTTTTCTTAGTTTTACATACTACTGTATGTAATACCTAAGTGCCGATTAATTTCCACTATGATTAAATAGACATATGTCTATTCTGTAGTAATAAACATTTTATCTCCACAGTAAACTTTATTTGATTTTTAGCAACAGTATGCTATATTTTTTATTAATATTTTCATAGCTTCCCAGTAACACCCTTTTTGCACATTTATGTTTTAGGGACCTATCATTTGCAAAAGGAGATTTGATATTACTAAGTGACATTCTTGATAAAAATTGGTTTGAGGGTGTATTAGATGGAAAGAGTGGTGTTGTGCCAGCCAATTTTGTAAAGGTGAGGTCCTGAAATTATGCAGTAGGATATTGGCTAATGTGATGTGTCAAGGCCAGTCTTTCTGTCTATCTTATGTTATATCCTATGCGCAGTGTGTGGTATGAAATTATTTGCTGAATTAATTTCTGCTGGTTCCTTGTGGCTCAAAAAATAAAATCTTTTATTACAATTGCTTGACAGTTGGAATTAATTTTTGGCTGGTTAAGTCCTGCACATAGGGCTTTACGATTATTGCAAATACAATACGATTTCAGCATTAAATGAATTTGCAGTTTTATTTTCCTTTCTAAAGTCATGTAAAAGAACTTTTAGATAAAATACTGAAATCCCCATTCTTCATGCCCTTGAGATACGTAGGGATTTTCTATTTTACTTTTCTTTATAACTTTTTCACTCAATCTTTCTCTTCAACACTTTGTCTATTTCTGCCAATGTGCTCTTTCAATTTGTGAACCAGATTATCCTATTCTGGTTTTCCTTCCTCTCATGACGTAATCATGTCCCTTTTTTTCAACCTCATTCTTCATAAGTAAGATTCAACGACTTTTGTCGATCTTACTCATTGTTGATCTCTTGTGGCGGGTCGTTTTATTTTTGGAAGTAACAAGATAACAGAATAGCTTAGCATGTTTGTTTAGTATTTCACCCATCCGTAAAGAAAAAGTTTAGGTCAAGCGAGGCTATATGATGGAACTTTCCTCCAGTCATTATGCCCGCTATATTGGAGCACCCTTGTCAAGCTCTCTAGCCGTTTTATAAATAATAACCCCTTTCGATTTATCTTTCTCGTCGATTTGCTCTTTGTAGGTTCTGGTGCCATTCCCATCTTTCGACGATGTAAGCAAGCAAGAACCACTCGCCAGGGGTCTCTACGATTTCAATGAAGGCAGAGAGAACAGTCTTATTGAATTCAAAAAGGTCAGAGATGGCCATTTTTGTAGCATAATGCAAAAATTATCAATTTAGGGTATATATTGATTTTATGAAAATAGCATCCGGATTTGGGAGGATTATTTTCCAAAATTTATACGAAATTGGAGAAGAAGCAATTATTGTTTAAAGTTGATGCATTGAATTGATTTTGATGAACCCCGTTTAAACGTTACCTTTGAAGAACGAGGTCTCTGATAAAAAATATCCGAAGATGTAAACGAATTTGTGATAATTTCCAGATCGGCTACCTTCTTTGTTTTTTTTACTTATCTCTTGGTAAGTTTACTTGTTTTGCATTTATTTTCTTATTTTCCTCTTTATAACAGAAAAATTGTTATTTGTTTCGAAGGGTGATATAATTTCCGTCATCAAAAGAATAGATAGCAATTGGTGCGAAGGAGTATTTATGGAACAGCATGGAATTTTCCCCTTCAATTATGTGGAGGTAAGTTCATTGTTTCTAATCGCAAACTAAATTAGAAGGAGTGAGCTGGGGACTTTGAAGTAGAACTTAAAAAATGAGTTTAGAAAGAATAGGTTGCTAAAATTTGTGTGTATGTTTTTCGAATTCCCTATTAATTGAGAGTTTTTATAGTATTTTGTGCCTCCGAAGTATTTATCTGGAGGGATATTGTTCCTTGAGACGAATGCCTGCTAATATAATTTGTTTACTACTGGATGATTTATTATTTCAGTTTAATTGGTCCGAACAAACTTAATTCACAGTCATAGTAGTGTTTTGTTATATCGTGTGAGCTCAGCACCCTTTGTTACTCGTTATTCATTAGTAGAACATCTTACATCAACTTCAGGGCGGGGCAGAGTCCCACAACACTAGGCCTCAATATTCAAGAACCCTCCCCAGTATCAATATAGTTTCAGATAAACAAGCATTTTGTAGAAGACCTTCTTAATAACAGCTGCCTAGCAAATACAAGGTTTTCAAATATAAGATAAACAGAGCTCCTGTTGCAATGGCTACTACGTTCCATAATATTATTGTTTTTATTATTATTTCCTTTTTGCTGCGTAGTTAAACGCTGCGGCGGAGGTACTTGTTAGTACTTCAGAAAGTTCGGATGAAGAGGATGACAGTCCTTCGCAGCGTCGTGACAAGAGCCCTACGCCAAGCAAAGAACAGAATTTGCGGGCAAGGCCGGAGCCCCCAAAACGGCATTCAATCCACGTGGACAATCCAGAAGAACAGATGATGAATCGAACGCGGCAGCTTCTCGATTTTCCAGTAAGGGCTCCTCGAAATCGCGATCGTCGTGCATCAGAAACGTCTTTGCAGGTACGTGTAGGTTTTGTAAGGGCAACTTGGGGAATTTCTTTTATTTTGCAAGATGCAGATAGCCTGTCTAAAGGGCCAAAATAATGTTTTTGCAGTATTTTTGATATTTTCTTCTGTTTCAAAGCTAAATGGCTTAAGCATTTGGTACAGTGCACGCATACATGTGGCTCTAGAGATGCTCAATTCTTACTCTTGTAGAGAAACTAGCTTAACCATGCTTTACCGGTTTTTACCCCGTACCAAGAAGATTTGTAAACTTAACAGTCTTGCAATAATTAGATTTAGTTGTTATCGCTTTTGCATGACTGAATATAGGGTGTCGATACAAAAAGCTTTTTAACCTGTTCCTCAGTATTGCAATAAATGAAACCTATAGGGTGTGACCAACCAATAATGGATTAACAGGGCCGAGTCTTGGGGCTTGATTGTTCCTAGAGGTTTGATAAATACACGACCCCGAAAAACCGACTCGGTGAAATCTATTAGTCGAATCTTGATCACTTATTTCACATGGTGACGTCCCCAGGAGTGCTTATAGTGTAGCCTTACCAAGGCTTGCCCCAATCACATTTTGTTTACATACTGAATATGTGTGTTCCCTTATTATATGTCTGCTAGACAATTCCCTTCTTCTTTTTTCTTTTATATCTTTTAATAATTTGCATTTATCTCGTACTGAGCCAGATCTATGTCTTGGAATTGTCAGAAAAAACTTTATTTCAATAACCCTGTATCATAGCAGCTCCTTTTTTAAAGGATTGGAAAGAAGGCTTGAAAGTCATTTTATGCTTAGTGATAAGTTCATTTTTCAAGGATTTCTCTATACTGAGCTGGTAAATATCTTTTATCCTATTGAGTAACATTAGCATGATCCTGGAATTGCTACCGGCAGTGCCTGTTTTTGTAAACAGGTAAAGCTGCCTAATATTCGACAAAGCTTGATAGCAATTGTCCTATTTCAACTAAGTGATTCGAACTTCACTATGGATACCCATGACATCTGTTTTGCCCTTCAGCACGCATTTTGGGCTCTTAATATACGTCTTACGTTAATCAGACAGTTTTTAGAATAAACTTAAGCAGTTTTACGTTTGAAAGGCCTTCATAAACACAGAAACCCTGGTAATTGGTTCTTTTTAAATAGATCATGGACTTTGACTAATAGGATTTCGATTCATCATTCGAATCGCTAACTGACAATTTTGGACTTTACCATCCTAGCAATAGATACACAGCAGGATTATTTTGGCTGAAATCTATTTAATTACTCTATGTCCAAGGCCAACGATTTGTAGCTAGAAGGGAAAGGTTTTTCCTCGCTAGAAGGCTTTCAGCTAACCAAACTGATTGTGTCAAAAACACCACAAAGTACTGATCTTCCGATCAAATCTTTTGTGAAAGCCTACGCTAACCATCATGATTCATCAATTTTTGTAATGTCTTCAGGCTGCTACTAATCACAAAACCACCAAGAACAGAAAACCTTTTTGCTCATTATTGGGTCTAACTGCTTAGTCACTCAAGCAGTTACCCTAGGTCGACCATTTTTGGTGACCTCTTGGAGATCGCATTTTCAGTTTGTGATATAAACGATGCCCTCACAATTGTTTGGTTGCTAAAGTACAATTGCCGTGGATCTCTTTCCTTTCATCGTTTAGAACGTTGAAAGATTCGTGAAATCAAGGCAATCAAGTTGTTAGTTTTCAAATATATCGATTGATCTAGTGGGCTCTGATGGGCATAAGAAATACTGTAATAAGTTACTTATGTTAAAAGAGGCCTTCCCGTAGGTCACGTGCTATATATTCTGGACACAAACGCAATATAAAGCATCTTTGTGCAGAAACATGTATGCTGTGAAATTTTATCAGCCGGTATCCATTGATGCAAGTGTCTTCAGTCAATATAATAACTTTAAGTCATTTGTATAACTCTTTGAGTCACGGATCAGCCAAATAGATCCCTAAGAGATGCCAGAACAGTCTATGGAAGTCTTGTCTTGGCCGGAATGACAAGGCCTAAGCTTCATCTGTCCCAGGCCTGTTTAGTCTTCTTTAAGAGTATGGTGTGAAGTATGGATCAACTTCGGAGCATCTTAAAACCGCTTGATATTCATATACTCTTTATTAATCCCGTATAGCTGGTTCTCAATAGCCTCTTTAAAAAATCGACGAACAATTCCCTCTTAACTGTCAGTCGGTGATTTTAGAAGTCTCTTATAAAGAGAAATCATTGTTTTTTCATGCCTGGTATAAAACAGACATGTTTTGGCGGGAAATTCGCCGTGGCTTTAAATTTACAACTGGATAACAGTCCTAAATTTGTCGAGATGTACAAGCTGAATTTGTGGGTAGAGACCAAGGACGCCGAAAAAGACCTTGCCGCGATTAAATTCGATCATTTTAAGACATACAGTTGAACAAGTAAATGTTGAATTGAAAGAAAATACAGTTTGTTGATTTGAAAGTTATGTTTTTCTCCTCCAGTCAGATTCCTGGCATCATGGCGATTTCTGGTAGCCTATTTATGCTTTTGGGTCTAGATTAACGACAGAATGATGTCAAAAACTGGCAGTAGTAGTCTGTAGAAGAGTCGACTTATAACAGGGTTGAAAATACAGAGAGATTTCTGTCAGTAGATAATTTGTCAATTTTTAAGCTACTGATTATCGTTGATATAATATGTTTTCAGGACTTCACTTTTAATACCAATAACTGATAATTATTAATCAATGGGGGCAGCATTTAGAAACAGTCTTGGACGAGAAAGTGGTCCGAAGGTGCCACCTTAATAAAAACAAGGCTTTCCAGATAGACATATATATGCAATATTTTAATCTAAGCGAAGTTTCTATAAGAAACAACAGGGCTCCTTTTTTCAGGTGCATATTTTTGCAGTTTCTTGGAGGCCCGCTGAAATATTCCTCACGCTCTTATAAACATAACGCAGTTAAAAAAAACCCCCTGTCATACTCAGCTTTCTAGTGCTCAAGTTTGTAAACATATGAATGAGAGCGAAGATTTCGAATCAAAATTTTCCTTTTTTCAGGATTCGCTGAACGGATTTACCGCTGGGCGGTCTGTTACCAACGGTCACCCTGACAGAGCTGCGGAGGCTTCAAATTCGAACGTTAATGGCGCCAGTGCAAGGGAGTCTCATAGGGAAGCCCCTGCGAGAATAAACCACCCGGAAGCTGGTGGAACTTTGTAAGTAGTACAGGTCAAAATTTATGTTGAAACTGTAGCTTCTATCTGTACTGCTTATTACATCATTGGTACAACTTAACATAACTTGATAGAATTTAGAAATCTTGCCAGGAGTTCCTAGGAGATCAATTCTCTGACAGCTATAGGGGAGTGGTATTAAATTAAAAGATTTTTCTCTATGGAACACCATGCCTCATGAATGCAGCTTGCTCAAGACAAATAGAAGTAAATGATTTTCCAAGGATTTTTTGACCTCAAACAAAATCGTACAAGGCAAGTTACGGACCAATGCATTGATTTATATTTAAACATGATTTATCGATCGGCATCCTTAACCCAATCTTGCAATGCATAAAATGCTCATCAATTCTTTAAACCATATGTATAATAGCGATTGAAATACATTGGATCACCCCAAACAAGCTAAGTAATCCATCTAATATTGAAAAAAGTACCGGAAAAAGCAAATCTCTTCATCAAACCACTTTTTAAAGATTACATACACCCCTTTCGCTGGTTAGAATTTCCTATCAAGGCTGATTTGTTCAATATAGTTTGTCTTATTAAGGGTAGAGAGCATCTGAAGGAACATTTTTTCGCTAAATTTCAGGCAGTTTCTAATGAATGGAGCTAGTGCTTGAGTTTTGACGCGCGACAGCAAAAAAAGCGTTTCGCCGCATCTGGGTAAAAGTCCTATAAAACCGCATTATAAAATGTTGAAATATCTTTTAATTGCCAAGAAATCTACTTTAAGGGGCACAAGACGCTTTTTTTAACAAAGCAATGGACCGTTTCGAATACAGACATATTTCGTTTCCCTTAAGAAAAATCAAAGACACGTTGAAGTGGAATTGCAATCATCATTATGTATTCATCTCACGTTAATAATAATAATAATAATAAAAATAATACCATATTTATACATGTTAACTTTGGTCAGCAACAACGTGCTGTTATCAATAAAGGACCTGTCTAAAATATACATGGATTACCGAAATAAAAATTATATACATGATGAAAATGAAATCTTGTTGTATCTTTATATCGAGGAACTACCCTGAATCAGGCAGGATTGCATTGCGTGTAATATCAAAGCACAGGATCCAAATTAGTTGAAATTGTAAGAAATGAAAGGTTATCTGTCAGCTTTTGGCGAAGCAAAATGTTAGCACTAAAAGATACTTATTAAATTTCTGAATTGGTCATTGAGCTATCAAATAGATGTTTCAGTCTTCCTGGGAAAACGGGCTTGTAAGCCCATGGCGTTAATCTCAGTCTCCAAAAAGATCCCGTCATCTTTTTAAGGGATTTCATAGAGATTTGTCACCATCGATGTTTCGATGTTTGTTTTCTGTTGTCGAGGCCCAAAATGCCATGTTTGTGGTGTCTTTTAGTATCAATTTACACCGATGTTGTAAAAGGTCTTCCTGAAAGCCAATTATTTGCTTACATGTCCAGAAACTGTCTTTTGTCAAACAAAATTCATGCCTCTATTTGAAATGTGTTCGTTTGGTTATCAATCCATCATATTTTGTTTGTCGTTACATTGTTTGTTTTGCTGAGTCTAGTACGAATATTGAAACGAAACGGAATCACTACAGTTTGTAGACAGATCTTAAACCCTTGTTGAAAATGTTTAGTTTTATTAAAGTTTCACCTTTGAATTCTTTGTACAGTATTTGTGATTGTATCTGTTTTATAATTAGGCATTTATAGAGAGGTATTTACCATCCAAGAATACACTTCACTAGAGTAGCCTTTTTTGGAAAAAATTTGAAACTTTGAGATCCATTATCGAAACATTTTGATGCCAGTTCTTTAAACAAAACCCAGTCAGTGGGAAAAATAGGGGCAGAAAATTAACTTGGCTGATTTCAAGTTTTCATTCCTGGAATGAGCTTGCAATAAAGAGAAGTTTCAGATAGATTATGGGTAACCATGTTTTTCTTTTGGGTCTTGTTGATTTCCTTTCCTGGAAGTCATTTGCTTGACCAAGGGGGTTGTTGTCTGGATAATGGAATGAAATGGGAATCGAGTTTAAACATTTGGGGACGACCCTTTAAAAATGCGAAGCTAATGCAGCGCCGTTAGTCATTCGAGAATGGTTTTTTGGAGTGTTGTCTGAAAGTTTGTTTTGTTTAAAAAGGGGGGTAAAGGACAAGCATATTTGAATGTCAAAGAGATTTGCTCCATGAAAAACCGCTTTAAAGCAACGTGTTTGGCACTATATTGCAGCTAAATGGAGACGGCAGTCAAGATTTCAAACTGGTTTTGGCATCTACATCTTTGGCATCCGATTATTGAGGGTTTGTTCTTTTGGTTTTTAGGTATATTTGTATGTACGATTACAGAGCAAAGAAGGTCGACGAGCTTTCATTGGTTCGTGGGGAGGTGTACTGTGTCAAAGAGAAATACCGTGATGGCTGGTGCAAAGGTTACCGCGTAAGATCGACTACAAAGAGGACTGGAATGTTCCCTGGAAATTACTTGAAGCCTGCAAGGTAGTCTTTTGTCGCTTATTTAATTTGTCATTATAAGGATCATTTTGCTATATCTTTATCTGCATATTTAGACGCATTCCCATTCCTGACAAATATGATGCCGTCCAATCAATGGCTTCATCTGACGAAAAAGTTCTTAGCTGTTTATGATAAGAACGGATCTGCAGCTATTTATAAAATATTTTCGTCCACATGCTTATCTTGTCATGGCCGAGTATGCCATACGTCATAATGAGTTTTTCTTTTGCCCCTTTCTTCTGTTAGTATGAATTGAAGTTTTTGCTGTGGTAAAATTATTTCCGCATTATGAAACAATTTTAGTCTTACCTGAATGACACTTTTCGCACGTTTCTTTGTCACGAAAGGAAAATTGGGAGGATAATAACAATCAAATCTAAAAATAATGAAATTAGGGACGGAGGAAACCGCAGGGATTAGAGAATCTCTTTCTTATTTTCTTGAAGATTTCTTTGCTCCGTGTGAAAAGCTTACCTTATTTGAAGGTCACGCAAACATTTCCTTCATCACAATTTTTCGTAATTTGTCTAGCAATGCGAAATAAGTTGTCAGATTTCCTGACTTTTGTTTTTCATAATTCACGGATCAGGTAAAGAGTGAACTTATCTTAAATAAGAACAGTGTAATTGCAAGGTTTGCTGCGAGCAATTTATCAGGCCCTTCAGTGTAGTAAGAAATCTTTGCTTTGTGATTCAGTTCAAGAAAAAAGACCACAGTAAGGATATTTCTTTGGTTCTCATTGTTTCTAAAAATTTTCGCAAAAGAAGCGTTCGTCGCGTCAGCAAACAGCCTCTGTAAGCAAGCTGTATTGTGGAATTTTGGAAGTGCAGGATTTGTCTTTGCGAAGATCCTTGAAGTATGGGCTTTATGTATGAGGAATTTATTTATGTCCAAACGGTGCCCGGCCCCTTAAAACAGCACGTGCATTTGACTTGAAATATCAGGATCTATAGTCATACAACTGTAATCAAAATTGTCCTCCGGTTTTGAAAGAGTAAAACTTTGGTTTTCAAATGATAATACCGAATTTAACGAAAGGAGCATGTGGGATGTATAGACTGTCGCTTCAAGAATGTGCAGTCTTCCCACACTCCAAGGGTTCTTTCTTAACTCTTTTCTCTACCAGAAACTATCCATATCTATTTAATAGCTATGACTTTTGCTTTATGCTTTTGCGAGGGTATCTCACAGATTTCAAAATATTGTGGCACAGTTTGCTTTCCGAGATTGTTGTCAATCAAAACCTTGTTGTCCACCTTCAAAATGTTTGCATTATTTATGACGAAAATTGTCACATAAACATGATATCAAATCTATGACAATTTGTTTTCGCCGGATTGGGATTAGCGAGCCCATTATCCCACGAGCTAAGATATTCAAAAGCTTTCATTGAGAATGACAGACAAAACAGAGATGGCTGTTCTTTCATATAAATGCTGATTTTTTATTGAATGGTCGACCGGACACTGCCGTCTTTCCTGTGCCCTCTGTGTGCTACTGATTCTTTTTACATGTTGAAAGATGCATTCAAGAAACACGCCTTCCGTTTCTATTTGTTGTGTTTGTACTTTGTGTTATGTTTTGTACTTTGTTCCATTTTGATGTAGTCAAAAGCAGTTCTCCATTCATGGATAACGCAAAGGAAGAGCTTTGGACTTCAGACATTTCTCGCCAAATCGGATTGAATTTTTTCAAAATGACTGTGTTGAGCTTTGCTTAATTATACGCTGCTAATGCTGCCCATTGATCAGTCATCATCATCATCAGGAGGATCATATAGTTTCGATGCTCTTTGATTGTAAAATACTTATATCGACGCTGCCTGATTACGTAATGGCAGCTCAAGGATTTTGTAAACAACGCTAAAGGAGCTTTTTGTGCAATTCAACGTCTCTTGAATAAAAGCTACCCCAATCATGTACAAAGCTACATTAGAAAATTATGTCATTTACCAAAATAGTTTTGAAGGAAACGTAAAGGGTTTCTTAATAGCATACAACGCTGTGTCAGTTTTATTTGATTTAAATACCACTCTGTTTTTAGCAAAGTTTGAATTCAGTCTATTCAAGTTTAAGGCGAAATGGTCAGTGTCAAGAGAAATCCTCTTCTTTTTGAAATCCTGTGGCATTGTAATGCATATCCCTATTTGCCCTCCTTTTCTTGAAGGCTTGTACCGCTTCTGCAGCAAGCCCTTCTGTTTCGCTTCTATTGACCACACACAAGAAGCAAAATTTCTTTGTTTCCTTCGAAGTATAGGAGTTATTTAGTGCCATATTTGATATTTCCTAAGCAGGAAATTGGCATTTTCCCACTACCAGACTCGTTGAATTGCTAAATGAAATTGATATCAAATGTGTTTTATGCGTACCACCCACTACTTCTACTTTTGGTTTTCTTGATTATATTTTCTTTCTAATGTTCTATATATAGGGCTGACTCTATTATATCATTCATAATCATTTCTTAATAGTCTTAGACTTCTTTCATGTTAGAATAGTTTTTATTTATCGTTGTGGTGAAGAATGGTTGATATGCCTAACTGAATTTTAGTGCTATTAGAAAATTCATTGTAGTCAGATTTTTGTATTACAAGCCACAAGCGAAATTGTTTTATTTATATCAATTGTCAATCGAGAAATTTTCTGCTAGTAGGTATATGCTGCAGATTTCCTGTTGTTAAAAAGTTGGTAATTTCGTAAGAAAGCAGAAAACTTCTTTGAGTTGAAAAATTCTTCCAACAATTCTGGGCTTAGGGCGCGTATGATCCATCGTCCGTACATAACTCTACACCAAGCGCAAATATGAACATTCTTCTCCAGTTATGTCATATAGGGGCCCAAGGCTTTTCATAATTGCCAGTGTTTCGAGTGCCCCGAAGGGAGCCTTGTTATCCGACAAATGGGAGTTATCCGTGGCGGCAGATTTAATCGCGATTGACTTTAATCGAAGAAAGTCTTTAATCGACTGACTGTATGCTTCGCATAGTGCAAAGATTAGTTTTTCCTAGTTCTTCTCTTTCACTGAGTTGCTCCTCTAAATTCTCTTCAACGCCCATTTGTGTGCAGAATTTCGCATCATACTTGTGCCTACATAATTGTTGAGGAGACGAACAGGAGAAAATCTTCTGGACTACAAAGCAACCCTCCGTCCTAAAAGTCAAAAGACATGCGCCTGGAACGAAATCATTATTGCGCATGCACCTTAACGACAGGACTGAAGGTTGCCTCTCACATTTGAAGAGTTTCGCTTGTTTGTCTCCCTAAGTAATCTAGCTCAAGGTCATGTAATTTGGCCATGAGATTCATGTTTTGTACGGCCACAAAATGCATGTTTCGTACGGCCGCGAAATCTTGCTCTTTTTAACACCATGTCCTTAAAATGCGTAATTCGTATGGGCACGAAAAGGAGCATCGCAAACAACGAGGGAGATACTGCTTCTAATTTCTAGTCTAGGCTTCTTCATTTTAGAAACTTCTTAATGTCATGTTATTTATCTGTTCACAGCAACCACCGTATTCACTTGTCCAGATGTCTTAGTTATAATCCTGCAACACCATCACCCGCGAATTATTTACCGAACCGATTAAACGTCCCACAGCACAGTCACTCTACATCTGCTCCATCAGATCTCTTGGTGCTGCCAAGAAATGGTTCGTCCCAGACCAACTGGGCTCAGAGAACACAGGCACCCGGTGGTAGGACCAGAAGCGGATCTGAACCAACTGATCCATCACTGGCTGCAAGAACCACGGAAAGATCAAGGGTATCATCAGTTTCATTTTTTTACTTCACTGTGTGTTCCTCTACAAAATGGCATGCTCACAGTAGGCCAGGGTCCCTCTAAATCCAATTGATTCTGATTTCAATTTCCATATGGGCTCAAGGACCCCGATATCCTGCTTGGGCCCCCAAGATCTCATGTTCCGGTTGGAACTCACTTTTTGACTCACGTGTTTCTAGTTTCTCTTTGGGTTCCACCAGTGCATAGCTTGCACCGAGTTTTCATAGAACGAGCTACGACACTGGAATGAAAAATGCGACCCCAGCAAAGTTGGCAACATAGGCCTTACGCCAATGATCACTTAAGTCCACTTTCGGGGTCAACAAAATGCTTGGCAAGAATGTTAGAGTGGGGTTGATTTTTATGACAAAACAACTAGGCATAATAAACTCATTTTCGTTTCTGGCTATTCAATGAAATTATGTCCTAAATACCAAAGGTCATAACATAGCGAAAATGAAGACTTTGAAGTTCCATTTTGTACTTAAAATTGGGGACAAGGATAGGAAAAGTGCCATTGGAGACCAAGGGCCTCTAGTTTCATTTGACGCAGATTTCTATCAAAAAGGATATGTTGTGGCTTTTTATCTAAGTGTTCCTAATAACAGTTGAATCTTTGCCCATCGTTAGAGTAGCTTTACCACCCATCATCTCTGGTTTTCATATCATTTTCGATTGAGCAGATTTTTTATTCGAAATGCATGCTTTTGTTCTCACCACAATCTTGTCTTAATTATGGCTTATGATCTAAATTCAGTTTCAGTTTGAGTGTCCAAAATATCGCACATTAGTTAAGGCTGATTTGTTTTTAAATTTACTGTTAAATTTACTGTCCTGGTTCTTTTAAAGGCTCTTCGATGGTCACAAGTAAATAATAATCACATTTCATCACAGTCAGTTGTCCAATTATCAATTAGCATTAGAATTATATTGATTGTGATGGGCATTTGTGAGTATTTATATCCAAAGAGAGGGTTATGCAACTGTTCCTTTGGGTAGGATTGTAACATTGACGAAAGATATAAAATGATTTGATACAAAGATTCATAGAAACTGACAACACAATTTCATGTGGAGTTATTGTATCAAAAAAGGGAAAATAAGCAAAATATGGAAATTTTAAGCCAAGGAACAATCTGGAAAGACTGACGTAAAGTTTAGGTCTAACACATTGTTTACACGGTGTTGTTATGACGGGTACCTTGCAATATTGGCCTTTGAATTTTGCTTGTTTATATGGAGAGCAGGCTCCAAAGAACCCCCCCCCCCCTCTTTGAAGTGATAATCCAATGTGTGTTTTAATGATACTTTTTAGGTAAGGAGTTTTATTCGCAAGCTTAAGAAGAAACAAGCCGTGCCGGCACCAATTCCTTTGCCTTATTATTCAGAACCAAGGTATTCATTTTTCTGTCTTGTTCTCAGTTATTGTTACTGATTCTATTTGAAAAAGTATTGATACTCATTCTTTAACGCAGACACGTTCTTGAATATTTAGAATAATTAATTGTTACCCTTTGATTTAGCCAAACTAATTTTGAAAATAAACTGTCATGTTACTTGTCAATATCCGAAGCTGGACTTTCGAACCTCTTGTATTACCAACAGATTTAAATTTTATTAATTGCAAAAGTCTTGACAGTCAAGGTGTGCTATTGGTAACGTTTACGGTCAAAGTGAGGGAGTAGTAAACTCCACTAGGTATCAGAGGTACATGACTTCCTCCTTAATTTGTCAAACATGACGAAACTACCGAGTCTAAAAAGAATGAAATTTGCGACTAATAAATCAAAGAGGAACAGACGGTGTCCATGTGGGAAAACGGGTTGTCATCAATTGATTTTGTAAACCCCGGCTTGTATACCCCCTGTTTATATACAATGCCTGCCAAAAGTACTTGGAACACCCAGCAATTTGAGTTAAATTTCATATCTTTCATTCCTTTTCCGAAAACAAATTACTACTTCCGCCCCCTTCCCCTAGAACAATGTTGATGATTTAGAGAAATATCATAAAAGAAGCGCAAAAGAAAGTGCTTCCTAATATTCTAACCCGTTTCATAGTAAACCAACATTGTTCCGTGGGGGAGAGAAGGATGATTGATTTTGACCTTCGAAAATGACGTCAGTGTTCCAAGACTTTTGGCAGGCATTGTACCCCCTGTTGGTTTATCTTTGTTTATATGTCCCAGTTTGTTGACACCAGTTTATATACCCAAGTTTGTATGCCTCAATTCTGGTACCCCTGCTTATAAGCCCTAATTTATATTTTCCAATTGCTATTTGTGAACGAAATCAAAACATTTTCAACTTTATTATTTTTATCCCTTTAGCACCGAATTTCGTCCGCAAAGACCGATTCCTATTCTGCCGTCAGAACCGCCACCACCATATTCGCCGCCACCATATTCGCCACCTGCAACAACACACCTGCCGCCACCAAGATCGGTATGAAAGATGCTTTGATACCTAAGTCATATCGTCTTTTCTTGTTGATTTTTTCAAATTGCCATTTCATTTTAGAGCACTTTACTCAGGTTGTAGAATGCAGATATTTCTAAAATGACTTTTCAGCAAACGTTATAATTAACCAATACTTCAAAGGGACACCCCCAATGTTTATACTTCAAAGCATCACAATGCTCAGAGAGTAAGCTGTCTAGATATTTTTCTTGCCAAAAAAGTTATTTTTTCATCCATACAAATGGATTATATTGTTCTTGCATGTTAATACTTTATCTCCGAAATTTCAGTAGAATTTCAGTGTTCGCCTGAAAGTTCTTAAAGAAACAGCTTTTACGCCAGCAAATACTCAACTTTGATTCTCATCTTTATTAGCCAATCGCTGATGTCCCTCCAACTATATTGCAGAATTACGATCGGTAAGTAACATTGGAGATCTGTGTTATCAATTTTGTTTTGCTTCGTTTCCCATCACTATCTGGTTTGGGAAATCTGATTTGTCTTATCAAGTGTGGTCCGAAGTGTCTGCAAAGTAATTTTTCCCATAATCGTTTTTGCATTCAAAATTCCAACTTTCAATAAGTAGCCCTAAGGATCTTCTTGGGAAGGATTCTTCTGACGATTGTCTAAGTGTTTGTAGCTGTCCTGGCTGTTCGACTGACTTTTCGACTGAAATTGAAATTTTGAAGAATTGAGTCAAAATCTGCTTTCTCTCCTTTTCAGATACCGTGCAATCTTTGGGTTTCCTCCTCAGAGCGATTACGAGCTAGAACTGAAAGCTGGTGACATTGTTTATGTTATCAAGAAACGAGAAGATGGATGGTATCACGGGAAGTCTCAGCGAACAGGAAAAGTTGGCTTATTTCCAGCTAGTTTTGTAGGATCGTGCTAATTCTTGCTGAATCGTTCTTTAATGAAATTGCTGAATTGAAAATTGCTGCTAAATATAAAGGGGTAGGGGACATCGGTGTAGGGGGTTCCGAGGCTTTCATGGAAAATGAGGGAAAGGCCTTTTACGAAGGAATTATTAAAAGGCAGACCTCAGGGAAATAGTTTTAAAACGAAAGGCCATTGGTTGAAAACTTCAGGGAAGTGTAAACCATTTAGCCTTACAATGATAAAGTTTTATAAAGTGAAATATATCTTTTTTGAAGTCAATCAGAATCGCAGGAAACTGATTCAATCCAGTGAATAGTTACCTATCTTTCTAATCTGAAATGAACTCTTTGCGAAGGTCAACAGTGGTGTTGCCCATTGATATCTTAATCTCACAATAAATAATAAAAGATATCTTCTAGATCTATATTGCCCCTGGAGCTAAAAACACCTTACGGGCGTTGTTACTAAAGGAAATGAATGGCAGTGTCGAAATTTCCACGACATGACTATATTTAGTTTTGGTTCTTTATCCACTTTGCTTGTAAATGAGTGAACAGACTGTAGTGGTTTAGGCCTTGTCGGGTGTTTACTGTGAAGTCGTTTACTGCCAAAGCTTGTAACTCAAATCATCTTCGATCTGGTCTCAGATCTGATAGTTGTGAGTTTCCAACGTATTTTTAGAGAAGCGGCCTGCGAATGGCGTGCATTCATATTGTAGTTATCGCAAATGCAACAACATATATTTTAACGTCATTCAAGTATAATTTTTAAAACACCTCCAGCTGCCAGCTTGTTTTTGTGAATGGCTAAAATTGAAATTAATTGTAAATTTTCGTCGATAGTGGACATTTAGCATCAGACAGACGAATCAGTTCGTATTGAGCCTACATTAAATCGTAAGTTAACAGAAAAGCAGTTCAATACGAGATTTCGATACTGTGTTCACGTAAACGAGGCAAGCTGGATCGTTCCTCCTCTTTGTACACAGACCGGGTTACGCTGTCCCTTATTTTGAACACATAAATATGCAGCAAGCAAGGGTTTAAAAGAAGTGGGACCCCGTGACTTCTAAAGCAAACTGTTTTTTTTCAGTATCACCGGTTACGAATCGACGGGGGAAATGTGTTTATAATTAATACTGTAAAACGAATTTTTTTCACTCATGAGTAAAACTATCAGAATTTTTAGCCTAAAGTGTGACCAGAAGCTGCTTTAGCCAAAGCATGCATAAAGTCTGAAGTTGACGGATTAGCCGTTATTTAATGTTTTGTTTCTTTACGCTTTTATTTTGCTATATGAATTTGTAAAGTTCGTGTTAATGCTCTTAACTGAAATAAGCGCATTTTCTCGATTAATTTAATAACCATATTGGTTCTTTTCGTCGAATTTGGCTCTCTCTGTGTTACAACCTGCATTTTGCACACCCATTTCTTTTACACAATTGCGTCCCACTTCAGCATTGCACCAAATGTACATCTACAATCGCACCAGGAGCCTTGATCCAAACCACAAAGGGTAAGGGTACAATGTTTTTTGGTTCAACAGGTTTCTGGACCGCTTTCTAAATTAGAAGTTAATCTTTATATCATGGCTGTCAGAATTATAGGATTGATAGATTTTTCGTGATCAGTTTGGCCCATTCTAAAAGAAATAGTAAATATTCCTACAAAGAAATGTTGAATTTCACAAATTGCCTGACCATTGCCTGAAGATTAGATGTGCCAAATAAAAAAATCCCTGGTAGCTGGGTTAAAACAAAACTAAGTTTTTCTGTGTTATTGCAACAAACTTCAGCCACTAAGTCATGGTGTCAAGTGCAAGTTGAATTTTGCTGAAGGCCGTTATTTTTGTAAGCAGAGTGTTTTTTATCTTTTTAATGTTTTGCTTTTGAAAACAGAGTATGAAATAAAAAGAAAGCAAGCCATTACAGCGTCCATTCTTTCTCAACTTCTGTCACTAGAGATTAAGCATGACTTTTCCCCTCCACAATTTTGCCCAATAAACAATAATCAGTGTTCTTCTGAGAAATTACAAATTTTCTATCCTGAGTGATCTAGTATTTTATCAAATTTAGTCTAGGGGATGCTTTTTTAGCCTTTCTAGAAAGTATAATTTCAAAAATTTTCTTCCCCGTCGGACCCAACCATGAATCCTCCTACATCACTAAACTTGATTCTTAGCTCCCAAGGTTCAATTTCGTGGGGCCCTCTTTTCAAAAATGGTGTCCATCCAATCATAAAACAATTACAATCATGTTCAATATACTAAGGATTATCTGTAGACCAGAAAGTCTTAAGAAATCCAAAAATCTCGACTTTTGCTTTTTAAGTCATTTGCCCCCTGAACTGTTTCCATAACACATACACCTTAAATTGTTTGGTGGTGCCATGACCCACTGCATACTTTCTATTAATTCGCTCTGCTGACCTTCTCCCCCACTTCAGATTTACAGCCCTGATATCTTATTAATATAAGTTTGATATTTTTGGGTTTTATCAACACTTTTTAGCTAAAAATTATGGGTCTGCTAAATTTGTTTTTTATACTTTTAGGTGAATTTTGATAACTGAGGCTGGGTCTCCCCGTATGTAGAAAATTTGAGTCACTCCCCTTGGGGTGTAGCTCTCTAGATATGGAGCTGAAGAACATGATTTGGGACCATATTCATTCCTTTACATTTTCTTGAATTTATCTTGGTATTCTATATCAGACGGACGTTGGGCATCATTTTGGATGAGAGGGAAAAGTATTCGTTAAATTTTTGCGAACAAATGAGGTATTCTTAGTTTCACAACTTGAAAGCAGGGACCAGTGGGCCTGAACAACTGCCCCTCATATAGATAGGATAATAATCCTATTGCCCCTGCTTCCTGCGGAGGAGCTTTTACATGGAAGGGAGGCTGTTTTTTACTAGTGTTTGATTTTTGTCGATTGCGAAAATGTCTTCCTACTACCTGGAATTGCTGGAAAATCCGCTGAAATTCCCGCCAGTAACGGATGATAACAATGTGTTTTTTGATGAAGGGAACAAAGAAGTCTTTTCAGTATCGAGGGCAGATAACTTTAACCGCGTTCAAGTGAAAGGTGCAGGTGTAGCTTCGAACATCGAATTCAAGGTCCCCGAGAAGGGCCATGTAATATCTATAAAGTTTTCACCAGACCATAGAGTCCTGGCCATTCAAAGGTCTTTAAAAAGTGTAGATCTTATGAACTTTGAAAATGGTGAAATAACTGGAAGTGAATATAGCCAGTCCTGCAAGGGAAGATCAACACAAATTATTGGGTTTATTTGGACGAGCAGAAATGAACTCGTTATTGTCACTAACCAGGGCATTGAGTTTTATCAGATCATGTCGGATAAACCTTCTGTAAAGCTCATCAAGAGTTTCTCTGTAAATGTTAACTGGTTTGTTTTCCTTGCTGAGAACTCAGTTCTGCTTCTGTCCTCTGGCATCATGGGCAATGTCATTCACCCATACATCTTCAGGCCAGGATCAGTATCACGTCTTGCCAAGTTTGAAGTAGATAATCCGCCTTCAACTAGAACCCCACAGCCAGCTGGTCTTCATGTTAGAGATGTGACACTAGCAAATATATATGGACAGATTTATGTAGTTATTCTAAGAAATCAGCCTAGGATGTTCAACTCTACTGGAGCTGAAGTGGTATTATACCTGCTACAACAAGAGATGCCAGCTAAAAAGTCTGCAGTTTTAAGACTTGGGGCTGTAGGAAGATTTGCAGTGAATGTAGTTGACAACTTAATTGTAGTTCACCATCAAGCCTCAAAAACATCAATGATATTTGATCTAAAGTTAGGAGCAGAGTATGATGGACAAGTGTCTTACCATTACCCAGTTCTGTCTCCTCTGCCAATACAACCATGCAAGTTTGTCCAAAGCATCAACAGTAACAAAGGAACTCAGGTATCAGAAGTAACATGTGATCTTTATTCGCCAAACTGGATAGTTTTCCAGCCAAACATTGTTATAGATGCAAAATTAGGGTGTCTTTGGCAAGTCAGAGTAAAGCTTGAATCCTTAGTCAATATGATTGATGATAAGGGACAACTGGTTGACTTTTTGTCATTAAGAGAAGAAAGCTCATCTGTACTGTTATCAGTCTGTATACAGTTGCTCATGCCAGGCAGACAAGCTAGTCTTGGAGTAGTAGCTGTCGTCTTTGATAAACTGAACAGTGTTTATCACGAGTTTCTTCAAGTATGTGCAGAGAGAACAGGGGCTGGACCTGCTGACAATGCAAAAGATGCTTATGGATTTTACAAATGGTACAGAAGTCAATCTGTTATTGACCAGTCAAGCATGTTTGATAATGTTTTTACCAAAGTCTTAAATTCAAAGCATGCAAATGAAAAGTTTATGATGGCTGTGCTTGTAGAATACATTCGTTCTTTACATTTCCACCAGATACCTATCGAGTTTTATTTACAAGAACTTCTTCTCAATCAGTTTCTGGAAAGAAAACAATTCCATCAGATGCATCAATTTCTTCAATACAACGTCCTTAAAGATTCAAAAGAACTTGCTGCCTTGCTTATAAGTATTGAAAGCAAATATCCTCCAGCTTTTCAGCTTGCACTAGACATGATGAAAAGGATTCCAAATGCAAGAGAAGATGTTATCGAACTTTACCTTTCAAAGCAACAGGTATTGCAAGCTGTCAGGTATTTAGAAGGTACTGATGCACTAGATTCAGCATCTCCAAGGAAATTCCTTGAAGCAGCTTTTTCTACAACTGACAAAATGACATTTTATACAGTCTTCTTGATGTTTCAGAAGCGTAATATCAGGCTACGGAAGCAGCCTGGTTTTGCTCCAGGGGAACAATGTGATAAATATGAACAATATTTTGATAAAATTTTCAAAAAGGAAACATCTTCCAATGATGTTGATGGATTGGTAGAAATAGTTGAAGGCCTTCATTACTAGCTAATTTAACCAATAGAATCTTTAAATTGCTGGTTTAATGAGAAATTGTATGGCAAGATGCTATGCTTTTGGAATTCAAAATATATAGACAGGCATCTTCTGCCCTTTTGAGTTTTGTGTGCCTTTGCAAAAGCAAACAAAGGTAGCAGTTGCCATTAGCAGCCAGTAGTAGTGCTATTCAAAATTTTTTCTGAATCAACTTTGTTAAGCTTTGAGGAAGAAGCTGCCTGTCTGCCAAGTGCATACTCTTTTGCCAACCTATTTAATTATAGATTTAGATAAGTTATCTTTGAAAGCTTTAATGAAAGCAAGATTACACTCTAGAGTAAGAATAGCTTGAAGTACCTTGCCATTGTACACCTCAACTCCAATGACTTCCTTGTTTTAATAATTTAATGATTAACTCCTGAAGTTTTTTTCCAAATGGCTAAGAGGATTGCCAAAATTAGCGCAGTAATATAAGAATAAAAAAATTATTGGAAGAATCAAAATTCAACCCTAACTATGATGGCAGTAATGGTGGTGGTCACAAATCTGAAATTGAACTTGAGATAACATTATTTTGAAAGTCATTATAATGAGAGCACATCATGTTTAAAATCTAGAATGGGGTGGTATTTTCTTTTTGAGTGTTGGATAGAAATGACTTTCAATACAAAAATTCCAATTTTTGGACTATTTTACCTTTTAATTTGGCACTCTGGTAGTTTTGACATGAGACTGTCAAGATTTTTTAGAATAATAATTTGTTCTAAATGTTTACAACCAACTCAGACAATTTAAAAACTGGTTATCAAAATGGACAAGAAGGAAAATTTTTTTATAGTAGAAAAATAGCCTTTTGTTGTGTAGTAGTGCAATATGTCATGCAGGGACAGTATCCAATGGCAGTTTTAGGGACTGCGGGGCCTGGGGTAAAAAAAATATGCGGGGCCCTTTATCTTTACAATTTCCATCCTTTTTCTTAGGTGTGTGGCCCCTTTTGGCTACCATAAGCGCAGAGCCTGGGGCCATGGCCCTCCTGGACCCCCTTTAAAACTGACACTGACTGTACCTTGGATTTCAAAGTCAAAGAAACATAGAGTTTTGTATCTATCATCCAGACTTGAATCGTGTGTGGGCTTCAAAGTAAAGGCTTTGAAAGAGATAGTGGCAGAACACCTATTGGGCTTGTGGGGCCTACCTCCCCAGCCCAGAATTTAACTGGATGTTTATTCTGAGGCTAGATTTACTTTTGGTATTTTCAGTCAAAGGCATAGTACTTGATGGGGATTCATTGCAATCACATCGTGTGGCGTATACAGACAGACGCTCCAACCTTCAATTATTTAAAATCGTGAAATATTCGAGTTTTTTCATGCAACTAAGAGAGTTGTCTTTCCTATGTTTAGATGGGGCTTGCAACTTGCAGTTCTTTCTCCCTGTGTTCCTCTGCTGCTTTTGCTGTATCATGTTGCCATAGAAATACTTTGAGCTCCTTCATGGCTACACGGGGCTGCTGCGCATCTCTAGCACACACATCTCACTTCTCTGAAACTTGGCAACTACATAGACTATGTAATCCATAAAATGTGGGTAGGTTATAAACATGAAAAACGAAGTAAAACTTTATCCCCTACATCTTTAATAAATTAAGTATAAGATTTATTTTAGTTTCTTCTATTGAATTTGGTATTTCAAATTTCATATATTTTCAATAGGAATCAACTTTCTATGAAAATGTGAAAACATAAGGTAAAAAGTAGATTTTACGAAAATTTTACGAAAAAGACCAAATCATAATTTCGTGCCGTAAATTATTTGACAATATAGTGCAGTAGACTTCTTGTCACATATCTAGTTCAAAATGGAAATTCAGTCTTCTTTATGATTTCAGTCACCCCCCATCAACACAAGTAAATTTGGTAAACAAACAACAACAACCGTATTTTCATTTGCGGAAGAGCAGCGATGCGCTTGCGCAACATCCACATGGCCTAGGCACCTTAAGGATTAGATTTGTGGCGGTAAAATTTAGTTCTGCAACAACTTTTGGGTATAATCAAGCCCTGCTCTACTAACCTTAAAGGTGAACTCTAGGCAATTGCCGTTTACTAATTTTAATAAGATGGCTGAAAATAATACAGAGGATGTTACAAAAAAACTGGAAGAGGCGTCATTGACCTTGGAAGAGGTCTCCTTTGCAGGCCAAGGATTAAAGTTGGACAAAGCTGAAGATGGTAAATATTCTTGCATGATAAGTTTTTAGCAACTTTTATGGTATATTTCTAGGGATTAAAATTGACAAAAGAACCTAAAGAAACTTCCTTCCCACGAAATGTCTTAGAAACTAGAAAGTAGGCATTGAATCGCAAATACCTATAGCATTGTTTAGAGTAAATTGTTTTATTCTCTATGCCAACTCGATAGATGTAGGTTCTCGAAAACTGTATATATTACGTTTATGAGAAGATACTTTTCTGCAGAATCAAATGTGTACTGACTTACACATAGCTTCCAGCAAGCAGGATCTGTTTATCTACTGTTGATCAACTTGTCTGCAATTCTCTTGAATTCAAATGCGATTTAGATTTGAATAAAATTGTATGTAAATCTCTTCTGTACAGAACATTTGACAGAACTTTAAAAAAAAAACAGGCCAGAACTTGTGGCATGTTCTTCAAAGTTGGATATTTTCATCAATTAGCATTTTGGTAATGGGAATTAAGCTCCCATACCATTACAAAATTTGGGTGTTGCTGTATTTCTAAATTCCAACCCTGGGGCACTGGGCACATGTAGGATTGGGGATGTGAAAGGACATCAACAGAACCCAAAGTAGTATTGAAGAAGATTATTAATAGGCAAAGTTGAATTTTTATATACCATATACCTTTTATAACCCATACCCGAATCATTTTGCATATATAGATAAATGGGCTAAAATTTTGCTCAGATGTACAAAGTTGAGTTGAAGGAACCAAAATTGATTCAGAATGAAGCCTTCTTTAAAATGACTCTTGAGCATAGAAATTATAAATAATATTCGCAAACGTGTGGATTGATACTAGTTTATACCTCTTTTTTTAATATGGAGACTTTTTTCACCATATTATTGTCATTTTAACAATTTCTAAAGGCATTTTTTATTTCTTTTTTAGCTGATGCAATAGTAAAGGCTTTAAATGATGCAAAATTAGTACATGCCTTAAGACTAGATGGAAATACAATTGGAGCTGATGCAGCAAAAAGCATTGCAGTTGCATTACAAAAGCATCCTGAATTTCAGGTAGGTTTTTGAAAGTTCACTGGTATCATTTGAGGTTTCTCATATTTGTATATGTTGTTTATATCACTGATTATTAACCCATAGCTGTACTGCAAAGTCTGTTTTATAATGGCATCAATAAGCAAAGAACAATTCCAGTGCATTTTAAAGAATAATTCCGCACTCTTTTAAATTCCTATTTGTTTACTTGTACTGTTTGTGCCAGGTTGCAAACTTGCATAAAGTTGCAAAATAAAAACTATGGAAACTTTTTGAAATTTATTGAAACTGCAAAACCTAAGCCTAGCACACATAGTTTGTAAGAACTTACCTTCTGCTGTAACACAGGTTTTAGCTTATTTTTAAATCTATTTTGAATAGTATGGTTTCCTGAAATCTGATTTTTGTTCCTTTTTTAAGCGAGCTCTTTGGAGTGACATATTTACAGGCAGAGTCAGGAGTGAAATACCACCATCACTGGTATGTTTTTACTTGATTTTATTTACGTTAACATCTTCAAAGTATATTAGATATTTTTTAAATAAAGAAAATTTGCATTTATGTGCCCAGTTCTACATATTTCAAAGCATTCTGGAACGGACATGTTAAACCTCAGGTCTAGGAAATCAAATAAGAGCTACTCTTTTGCAAAGGGCAGGGCTTCCCTTGTTCTGTCTGCAATAGCTTCAGGCCTTGAATGGTGACCTTGTGATTCACCAGTGCTTTGAACAGAAATTTACTGGCAGCACAGGGTCTGCATAAGCCAACTGCTGACTAATTGCTATGATTGCAATGTCCTCTAATTGCTACTGAACACAACTCCTAGATTGGCCACAGTTTGCAACTTCCTGCACTCTTCAATAAATGCTTAACTGAGCTAGGATTTTAGCCGCAGGTCATGCTATGGGCATTAAGATGCTATGTTGTCAAAATTTATCTGTTACGCAGTACATTGGGTCTAAATGATACAATCTAGTCCATAAATTGTTTATAGTGTGATAAACACAAATTGTGTACTTTTGCCAATAGGCATTTTCTAATAATGTTTTTGTTTCTTTTTTGAGATGTCTTTAGGCGATGCTTTGATAGAATCTGGTGCTAAACTCAAAGAGCTTGATCTTTCTGACAATGCTTTTGGACCAGATGGAGTCAAAGCCATCAAAAAGCTTCTTATGAGCCCTGTTTGCTACTCTTTAGAAGTATTGAGGTTAAATAACAATGGACTTGGTATTGGAGGAGGCAGGGTATGTCTTTTCTAATTTGTCATTAATTGACGTCTTGTCAATTGTTATTTAAATCACTATCTTTATTTGTTTCTTCATTGTTATAATCATCATCATATTGACATTTTATGATAGTTGATACAAATTTCTATGAATATCACTTTGGTTTTGTTGATATGGTCTTGACAATGTCCTCAAGCAGACTGTGCCACACAAAGTTACTAAAAGAGATCAAAAACTTCAATTCTTCAACTTATTTGAACTTGGAGAAAATTTTGCATGTCAGAGAATTGCCATCAGCTGGCTTCAAATCAATCTGATTAGTGAACATATAAAGGATATATCTTTATTGAAATAATAATCAACACATTTTAAATCTATCCCATGATTTTAATCCAAGCTATTGCACTAGACCTTGATAATGATCACCCATAGCTCTTTTAGTTTTGAAAATCAACAAAAAATTTTTTCTTATTATGTGATCTTGTTCCAAGAGTTTCCATATTTTAATCTATGTTGCAATTTATCATGTGTTTGATTGCTGTCGTTAAAATGCTTAACAGTTTACAGGTTACATTTCTTTGGATCTAAGTTGACAGCAAAATTTCAGCATGAATATTTACATGTTTACATGATGTCTTATTTCAAGTATTTGATATTTTAATCATAGATTTTGTCTGAGGCTCTGCTGCAATGCCACAAATCAAGTGTTGATGCCGGGACCCCGCTGCAACTAAAAGTTTTTATATCAGGCAGAAATCGCTTAGAAAATGAAGGTGCAATTGCTATGTCTGAAGTTTTCAAGGTGAGAAATTGTTTGTAGCATTTCATTCATTGAATTTAAATTGTAAACCTTAGAACCCACTTTATTTATAATCTAATTGCTAAAAATCTATTCCATTTAAAATTCTTCACTTCAAAATTTTTTACTTGTTTCGCTTGTTGATTGTAATAAAAAATGAAAAAAATCATTTCAAAAGCCAGTCAAAACACCAGTTATATTATTTGAATTTGAATCTTGGTAAATGCCTAGAATGGATCTATAATGTGACTGAATATAAGATATGTTTGCTCCTAACAACAATACTGCCTTTTCGCTCAGACACTGAAAAGTTTGGAAGTAATCCAGATGCCACAAAATGGAATACATCATCCTGGTATTACTGCGCTGGTCGAATCTTTTTCACACAATCAAAACTTGAAGGTAATTTATAAGCTTCTGTAAAACTTCAACATTATTCTTTTGCAATGAATATTTCTGTTCCGTGAATTACTGGGCTTTGTGAATCGAATTTTATTATGCTTTTGCATCATTGTTTCAGTCTGGGTGAATGTCGACCAACTTTATCAGTGTATAATCTAACCTGCTTGTTATTTAGTCAAAACTTTTTACGACACCCAGGCTCGCCCCTATATTCTCTAACCTGCTTGTTATTTAGTCAAAACTCTTTACGACACCCAGATTCGCCCCTTTATTCTCTAACCTGCTTGTTATTTAGTCAAAACTCTTTACGACACCCAGATTCGCCCCTATATTCTCTAACCTGCTTGTTATTTAGTCAAAACTCTTTACGACACCCAGATTCGCCCCTTTATTCTCTAACCTGCTTGTTATTTAGTCAAAACTTTTTACGACACCCAGGCTCGCCCCTATATTCTCTAACCTGCTTGTTATTTAGTCAAAACTCTTTACGACACCCAGATTCGCCCCTTTATTCTCTAACCTGCTTGTTATTTAGTCAAAACTTTTTACGACACCCAGATTCGCCCCTATATTCTCTAACCTGCTTGTTATTTAGTCAAAACTCTTTACGACACCCAGATTCGCCCCTATATTCTCTAACCTGCTTGTTATTTAGTCAAAACTTTTTACGACACCCAGATTCGCCCCTTTATTCTCTAACCTGCTTGTTATTTAGTCAAAACTTTTTACGACACCCAGGCTCGCCCCTATATTCTCTAACCTGCTTGTTATTTAGTCAAAACTCTTTACGACACCCAGATTCGCCCCTATATTCTCTAACCTGCTTGTTATTTAGTCAAAACTCTTTACGACACCCAGATTCGCCCCTTTATTCTCTAACCTGCTTGTTATTTAGTCAAAACTCTTTACGACACCCAGATTCGCCCCTATATTCTCTAACCTGCTTGTTATTTAGTCAAAACTCTTTACGACACCCAGATTCGCCCCTATATTCTCTAACCTGCTTGTTATTTAGTCAAAACTCTTTACGACACCCAGATTCGCCCCTATATTCTCTAACCTGCTTGTTATTTAGTCAAAACTCTTTACGACACCCAGATTCGCCCCTTTATTCTCTAACCTGCTTGTTATTTAGTCAAAACTCTTTACGACACCCAGGCTCGCCCCTATATTCTCTAACCTGCTTGTTATTTAGTCAAAACTTTTTACGACACCCAGATTCGCCCCTTTATTCTCTAACCTGCTTGTTATTTAGTCAAAACTTTTTACGACACCCAGGCTCGCCCCTATATTCTCTAACCTGCTTGTTATTTAGTCAAAACTCTTTACGACACCCAGATTCGCCCCTTTATTCTCTAACCTGCTTGTTATTTAGTCAAAACTCTTTACGACACCCAGATTCGCCCCTATATTCTCTAACCTGCTTGTTATTTAGTCAAAACTCTTTACGACACCCAGATTCGCCCCTTTATTCTCTAACCTGCTTGTTATTTAGTCAAAACTCTTTACGACACCCAGATTCGCCCCTATATTCTCTAACCTGCTTGTTATTTAGTCAAAACTCTTTACGACACCCAGATTCGCCCCTATATTCTCTAACCTGCTTGTTATTTAGTCAAAACTTTTTACGACACCCAGATTCGCCCCTTTATTCTCTAACCTGCTTGTTATTTAGTCAAAACTCTTTACGACACCCAGATTCGCCCCTATATTCTCTAACCTGCTTGTTATTTAGTCAAAACTCTTTACGACACCCAGATTCGCCCCTATATTCTCTAACCTGCTTGTTATTTAGTCAAAACTTTTTACGACACCCAGATTCGCCCCTTTATTCTCTAACCTGCTTGTTATTTAGTCAAAACTCTTTACGACACCCAGATTCGCCCCTATATTCTCTAACCTGCTTGTTATTTAGTCAAAACTCTTTACGACACCCAGATTCGCCCCTATATTCTCTAACCTGCTTGTTATTTAGTCAAAACTCTTTACGACACCCAGATTCGCCCCTTTATTCTCTAACCTGCTTGTTATTTAGTCAAAACTCTTTACGACACCCAGATTCGCCCCTATATTCTCTAACCTGCTTGTTATTTAGTCAAAACTCTTTACGACACCCAGATTCGCCCCTATATTCTCTAACCTGCTTGTTATTTAGTCAAAACTTTTTACGACACCCAGATTCGCCCCTTTATTCTCTAACCTGCTTGTTATTTAGTCAAAACTCTTTACGACACCCAGATTCGCCCCTATATTCTCTAACCTGCTTGTTATTTAGTCAAAACTCTTTACGACACCCAGATTCGCCCCTTTATTCTCTAACCTGCTTGTTATTTAGTCAAAACTTTTTACGACACCCAGGCTCGCCCCTATATTCTCTAACCTGCTTGTTATTTAGTCAAAACTCTTTACGACACCCAGATTCGCCCCTATATTCTCTAACCTGCTTGTTATTTAGTCAAAACTCTTTACGACACCCAGATTCGCCCCTATATTCTCTAACCTGCTTGTTATTTAGTCAAAACTTTTTACGACACCCAGATTCGCCCCTTTATTCTCTAACCTGCTTGTTATTTAGTCAAAACTCTTTACGACACCCAGATTCGCCCCTATATTCTCTAACCTGCTTGTTATTTAGTCAAAACTCTTTACGACACCCAGATTCGCCCCTTTATTCTCTAACCTGCTTGTTATTTAGTCAAAACTCTTTACGACACCCAGATTCGCCCCTATATTCTCTAACCTGCTTGTTATTTAGTCAAAACTCTTTACGACACCCAGATTCGCCCCTATATTCTCTAACCTGCTTGTTATTTAGTCAAAACTTTTTACGACACCCAGATTCGCCCCTTTATTCTCTAACCTGCTTGTTATTTAGTCAAAACTCTTTACGACACCCAGATTCGCCCCTATATTCTCTAACCTGCTTGTTATTTAGTCAAAACTTTTTACGACACCCAGATTCGCCCCTTTATTCTCTAACCTGCTTGTTATTTAGTCAAAACTCTTTACGACACCCAGATTCGCCCCTATATTCTCTAACCTGCTTGTTATTTAGTCAAAACTCTTTACGACACCCAGATTCGCCCCTTTATTCTCTAACCTGCTTGTTATTTAGTCAAAACTTTTTACGACACCCAGGCTCGCCCCTATATTCTCTAACCTGCTTGTTATTTAGTCAAAACTCTTTACGACACCCAGATTCGCCCCTATATTCTCTAACCTGCTTGTTATTTAGTCAAAACTCTTTACGACACCCAGATTCGCCCCTATATTCTCTAACCTGCTTGTTATTTAGTCAAAACTTTTTACGACACCCAGATTCGCCCCTTTATTCTCTAACCTGCTTGTTATTTAGTCAAAACTTTTTACGACACCCAGGCTCGACCTTATAGGACATGTCAAGCTATTTCTTCTTAAGCTATATATATTTAGCCATCCTCACTGTTTGCTTAATATCTTTCAACAACTCAGGACATCAGGTGGATAAATCAGGGTCTCCTAGCCTCTCTTGTGTACACTTTTTCGCTTTGAACATTTCAGATTTATTTCAGATTAAAAAATTTCAAGTTCCAAGAAAAAATAAGTTTTTCAATCACCAGCACAAGATTTTATCACAGGTTTCACGATAAACTACCTGAAATGTTCAACATTTTATTACTATTTTTCGCTACAAAATACCAGAATTTTATGTAATCTGACTTCATAACACATGTATGTTGAACTAAATTTCTGAAATTCCATAAACTTAGAAATGGAGAGTCAGTGTTTGTTTTATTCGTATCTAGGTGGCGAATTTAAACGACAACACTTTTGGAACTCGGGGAGCTTTGAGTCTGGCTAAGGTAACCTTTTGCAGGCCTTTTTACGAATTGGGTTATAAGAACTACATTTGATGTTTAAGCGTGATATCTCATGTTCTTCTCGTTCTTTTCAAATCAATAATTACTCTTCAGATTTGGTTTTTAAAGGTTGGCACTATGTCATCTAATGTCACTGTTGTATATTACTTTAATGCCTCTAATAAGCTTTTGATCTTTTCTTTGGCACGCTCTTTTTCTATAAGTTGCGAAAACGCTATAAGCATGCAGGATAAAGCTTCTGCCACGTGCACAAATTACCTCACACAATCCCTATACAAATTTGTAATACAGTCTCTAATAAACAATTGAATCATAAATGTATAATTTTCGAAATTATTCAAAACAGTCCATTGGCATTTCGCGTTTGGTCAAGACCTAACGGTATCCAGATTTGGAGAAAATACTGTTTTGAAATGTATAGAGAAACCCTAACCTTGTCGAGATTGAGAGATAACTTTGCTCTTCCTTTCTAAGGTCCTTCCTGATATGAATACCTTGAAAGTATTGAATCTTGGCGATACCCTCGTTAGAAACAAAGGTGCCATGGCGATCGCAACTGCGTTTAAGAGAGGAGCAACAGCCTTGGAGGTATTTTTTCTGACATTTCGACATTTTATTACAACATTCCTTCCAGTCAAATTTTTCTGATGGCTTAATGATAACGCTAATGTTTGCAGGCTTCTCAATCTCTGACTCAGTTTCTCCAATTTCTGTGGATTCAGTGTTTTTGAATCGCGTCGTTTTTCTTTCCTATATACCATCAATAAACTTGCCTTCTCGAGCTCAATGTTTGGATTAATGAAAGTCGTATTTATGCTTAGGAAATAATTCTGTACGGGAATGAAATCAGATTAGACGGAGCAATGGCCGTAGTTGATGCAATTGGGCATCGAAACAATATCAAACTTTTAAACTTGGATGGTGAGTTTGACATTTAAATGACGTCGTAAATTTTAATAGTGCAGTGTTTTCTTGTGAATTATTTAACCTCACATTTACCCTTTTAAGCGTTCGCCCATATTTATTGGCAGTGTGAATCAAGCTACTGACAGACCAACGGCATAGGTAACCAGCTTCGATGGTGTATTCATTTACCATGCACATCTTCATTTGTTTTTAAAGCATATTGCCAGATTGTATAATTGATTATTAAGTGTCGTCGACGCGAAACTGGTTGGAAGGACAAAAAGAAAACTAAGGCATCTGTTGCTTCACACTCAGTTCTTTCTTGTAAAGGCAATAAAACATCGTTTGGCAATTATTTGGGGTGAGGGGGGCTGCAGCCCTCATTCGATGTCCCTGGATGACCTTGTTGCTGTTTTCCATTAGCCAGTTTCAACCAGATCATGTCATAGTTCAGCGTATCATTTTGTAAATCATGCTCGCGTTGTCAGGTTATAAAGACTTTTTGTGCCTACAAAAAGACTATGCGACAAGAAAATTTTACTTTGATCAAATCGTAATCTAGGGAATCAACTGGGTGACAGCGTTGATGACGTCATAGAGAAAATGGCGTCCTATGGGAAAAAAGATATACTTGCTCCGTTTGAAGAAAATGAAGAACCTGATTCAGAAGAAGAAGATGAGCCGGTAGATGATGAAGAAGAAGAAGGAGAGGAAGTGGTTGTCTCAAGAGACACGTGTGGTGACGACCTGGCATTGGAAATTAAAGGAATTGGGCTTTCACCCGATTCGAAGCAGCTCAAAGATGATGCGCAAATTGCCGTACGTTTATGGCGATACATTTTCACAGCCTTTTCATTTTTCACTTATATTGCCTTGTGTTGTAACACAATTCTTTTGATGTACTCCCTTTCCTTTTGCGCAATTCTTTACAAAGAGTACTTCATCTTAGATGCTCTTAGAAAGTATTGGCATTATACTTGTGGTTTTAAGCATTATACTTGTGGTTTTGTGGTTTGATGTGAGTCAGTTCATTATCTTGTTCTTGTTCTCAAGGTAGAAAAAGCAATGTTCGTTGCAATGTTCTCGGAGTATCATCAAATCAAATGGAACCTTAGCCACAGCTTAACGTTTTGAAACATAGTATTCGACGTATTTAACCAATAATCCCATTTCCGCAGACTGCTACACTCGACGACGCCAAGAATTTCCTGGGAAACCCTTCTCTAAAAACGCTTTCGAATATACCGCAGAATCAAAGGAGATCTCTCATTAAAGACGCTATGAAGGTTTGTGAAGTTCTTTCCTTTTTTTAGCCATTTCGTTTGTGCTTCTATCGCTGCTTGATAATGTATCTGAACTTTCTCATCATTTAATACATTGCTTCTAATCTTTCCTAGGAATATTCAGATAACACATGGAGAACTGCAAAACTATTTGTTAAGGTAATCAGTTGTCTTTTAAATGTCTTATATTTCGCAATTGGAAATCTAGTAGATTTATTATCTAAAGGTCTTTTATGTGTGAAATATCATCGAATTATGTTTTCAGATTTTTCATTTTGTAGTTAAGTGTTAGGTGCATTGTCTCTCTATCTATCCTAGTTTCGCCTGTATTTTCTAAATGTTTACTCTTAATTTCTTGTATTTATTCTTTATATTTATCCTTTAATGGTTAAATTGACTATTGAATTTTAGGCTTCAGTTGCTTTGAAAGATGACAAAGATGGCCTAGGCTTGGTCTCGGGTAAGCCATTTATAAATCTACTTAATACAGTAATTTTTACCCGTCTGCCATAAATGCTCGATACGGTTTGGGAAGAGGTGTACACGCTGTTGATGTATAGAACAAGATGGTTTTGCCTGATGCTCGCATTAGGCGCGAAACACGGAGTAGCAACTAGGAACCGTCCTGTTCTATACACCAAATTGCATATAAATATACAGACAGATAAGTGTTTAGCGTGTTGATATGTACAACACAAGGACCCTGTTCTACACCCCTTAAATGTGAATAAGTCTCTATACATTTATCTTGGTGCTTTGCAACTGCTGTAAACTGGATTGAAATATAGGCACTTTTTGAAAACGGTGTCAGCAAGATGTGACAGGATGGTCGTACAGCTCCCTTTTTTTAAAATACTTTGTAAAATTTCCATTTTTATAAAGAGAGTCAATGATAACTACCGAGTTCTATTTAGAGCCGGTGTAATATGCGTTTTGGTACCCTATGCAAAAGTGTAACATTGTAAAATGCAATGTGTTTCAAATCAAGTGATTTCATCGTAGTTCGATATTATGACACATTATAATTAACAAATAGAACACAATGCTTTTTGAGTTTAAAATTCCACAATTTTCAATCAAAAAAACTTTGGAGTCGCCATTAATGTTTTACTTTTTTGTATAAACTTAACAAGGGAAATCACAGCACTGCTTCTTGTTAGTACCCCTTGTTAGAAATAGTTTGATTGTTCTTTACGTTCTGAACAATATAAACAAGAACATTTGTGTTCCCAGACCGGTTCGCATGCTAAATTCCACCATTCGTTTCGGTTCCCTGATTTTTAAAAGCTTGGGTACGTTTTTGTATAAGAAAAATTGCCATGCGTTTGTGTACCCGGACCGTTTTGCATGCTAAATTCCACCATCCGTTTTGGTAACATATTGTTTAAGTGATTGGGTACGATTTTGCATAACCAAAATTGCCATGCGTTTGTGTACCTGAACCGTTTTGCATGCTAAATTCCACCATTCGTTTTGGTACCCTATTGTTTAAGTGATTGGGTACGATTTTGCATAACCAAAATTGCCATGCGTTTGAGTACCCGGACCGAAATGCATAAGGTTACCGAAACGCATATGACACCGGCTCCGAGGACTCGTAATGTTATCGATGGTGTTGAGATGATTTTACTATAAATCGTTTTATTAATTTATCAAATATCAAGGTTTTTATTTTCTTTATATTTTTAGCATACTTTTAGCTTTAATCTGCGTGGGTTTTTTCGTGACGATCTTTTTTTCTACTCTTCCAAAATGCCCAGCTTCAAAACAATAAGGCAATTTTAGGTCCCGATAATAAGAAACCAACCAAAAAAATTTTAATACTAAAAGCGCCAAAATTTGGATGCCAAATTAAGAAACTTTTAGTGCTTACTGCTGCTCCAAGTTTCTTACTGAAAGCGTGAATTAAACCTTATAGGTGCTTTGATCTGGTCATACGCAATGCAGCAAATGTAAATTTGCCAAAGAGCTTGCGTATAAACAAATATTGTAGTTTGAAATTTAATACCTATCTGAAAATAACATGATATCAAAAAGCTTTCCGTACTCCATTAAGATTTGACACTCTTAAAAGGCATTTTACAGTGCTTCAGCTTTTGTAGTCAGAAGTCAACGATGTCACACTTTCGCACATGTCACATGTCTAAAACGGCTTGAACGCAAAGTTGTATTGGAAACTTTCTTTGCTTTGTGAAAACTAGTTTAGTTGTTCTGGATATTATGTTAAGCTTTCGAATGTTAAATTTTGGAATGTTAAATCATGAAGAAGTTTAGAATACTTACAGCCAAATATGCAAATATGCAATAAAGTTTCTTGTGGTCTATAGAACTTCTAAACATTACCTTACTCAATCCCCTTCCTCCCCCCCCCCAATCTGATTCAAACCTATTCTACTGGTACCTATTGTTTTTCCTTGATGCCAGAAGCCAGGTATGCCCAGACTTTGAGATTTTCATTTAAGATGCTAACCTTAATTTTTGTAATCTATTTTGTCTTTCAGATGCGATCCTTGAAGAAGCATTTAAGAAAGACGATGCAAAGCAAAAAGCCTTGGTCAATTCATTACTTGTTTACATGGGACTCTTAAAGGTGAAGTCCGATGATTATCATTTTATTCCATTAAAAATGTTGTGAAGACTCAGATCGTTTGTCCCTTGTTTTAAATTCTGCAAACATAGTTTTCTTTAGCTATACAAGCAAGATTAACAATGCACCAGTCTTCAGGCTGCTAGTTTGCTGAGATTCCTTGCTTCATGTACTCAACTCATTGTTGGTCAAGTAATGCTTCGTATTCTAGTAGCCCATTGTTCATCTTTAGTTCTTTCCCAATTATTATTCAGTGATAAATCCAATTTTATTTAAATATATAAAAGTTAAGAAAAACTACCGGCTACTTACTGAAAGGTACTGAATAAAACACCTCCAAAAACAAGAAATTATGGATCTGCAGAAAATTTGTTTCTTCCAAAGTCCGTCATTCATATTCAGTTTTATTCTTATCCCCTGTTAATGCAAGCAAAAATTCATTTCAACTTGAAGCTGGTCAATTATCTTTTTTCATAATGACAAATCTCCTACTTATATTACAGCCTGCGAATCGTTTCCCTTCCGTTCTCCATCTGTTTCCACTCTTTTTAATCCTCCTTTCTTCCCTTTTTCTCCCCCTTTCTTTCTTTCCCCTTTCTTCCCCCTCTTTTTCCCCTCTCCTTACCCTCTCTTTCCCTTCTCTTTCCCCTCTCTTTCCCCTCTCTTTCCCCTCTTCCCTTTCTGTTTTTCTCTTACCCCCTTTCCCTCTTTTTCCTTGTTTCACTCCCTGTTTCCCTCTTTTCTTACCACTTTTTCTCGTTCCTTTTTTCCTACCTTCACAGTAAAACTAGGAATTAGGGCGACGTTCGAAAGGATCATTAGCTGATTTCAAAATGCAAGTTGCACAATACTTGATTAAATATAAAAGTAATGGCGGAAAGATGAACAGGTATTTGTCAAAGGTTTGGTCGAAAGTATCTTGAGCCGTCTTGCAAGGTGGTACCGGCCCCCAACACACACGCTTTTGCCCGTTGACATAAACTGCGATGTTCTTTGCAGAGTGAAGAGAAAGTTGAAGTCGCAGCCGACATCTCTGGACCATTAACTGCTTTGGAGCATGTAGCTCGACAGGATTACTTTCCAAAGCAGATGGCAAAATACTTTGTTGCTTTCATTTCAAGGTCAGTTATTTTCACTTGCCTTGAACATCTTTATCATGTAACTCCCAAGAAAGTAGATCGCTGGTTTCTTGTTAGGTCTGCCTTTCGTACACAGGTTATAAATCTATCCTTAGCTATCTCAAATTGATTCTGGCGATTTTTCACTACAGGGTGAAAGCTTGCCATATGGCTGTTATTGCCGTGCAGTTTTCACATCGCTTATTGTACATATCGCATTTAGACAGGTTCACAGATTTCAAGATCTTCCTTAGGACCATTCACCTCTGTGTTTCCAGTTTTTATCCCTTGCTATTTTGGCCAACCACACCAAGTTTTTGGGGTCATTAATTGAAGTATCTTGATAGCATAGCGACGTCAATACCCTATCAATGCTTTAGATTTGAAGGTAAAAATAAACATATAATCACTGTTATTGTATAAAAGAGAAGAAACGCAAGAAAAAATGTCCGCCAGAATCTTGCAATGAGTAATAATATGAGACAAAGTAATAATCAAGAACAATGAAAAACGACAACGAGAATCCAATGTTGTTAAATAGAATTTTGAAATAATTCAACGTGAAGCCCCCAATACCGGGCGAAATATTAGTATTTATAAATTTAGTTTATTCAAAATTCTATTTCACTGCATTGGATTTTTGTTGTCCTGTTGCTTTGTTTCTGACCATTATTTCTATCACTATTACTTCTTCTTTTAGGCCAAGCACCATATTAGATGCGTATTCTGACAAGAGACACAACTTACTTCAGACGTTGTATAAGTTTTAGTATTTCACTCTTAGCAAGAAGTACGCAGTCTTGTGATAATTATATCGACATTGCAGCCTGTTGCCAGGTGCCATCCATGTAAGTCGTGGTATTTAACTGCAATTAAAACATTATAAACAAAGGGTTTGTGCATTAGGTAATGTTAGATAATCGGTATTCTGTCAGTGTAGCCAGGCTGTAAGAGAGTTTCACAAGCCTCTATGTTTTTAAACGGGAAAACCATGAACCATGATCCTATTCTTTGTCCATTGCCGTCTTGAAGACCCTTCCATTTCTATAGAAGCTTCCCCTTAAATCAATCCCTACGAAACATTCTTTGAATTGAATTTTTCTAAGTATGCATATTCACAGACTGAATATACATGAAAATAATTAAACAACCAAAAGCTTGTTTAATAATAAATCACCATGCATCAATATACTAGTGATTATTACTGCTAGGTATCTGTTAGTTTAGTTTGATAGTAGTATAGCGATATCTCGTTGCACGTCAAACTCGAAGTTGAAACTAGAAACTATATCAATCTAAGAATTGCCAGTGTTCTAATAGTTCTGTTGTCAACACACGTTCATCACTCCCCTTCTTGAAATGCCCCTGTATTCAGGCAAACCCTACCTCTTCTTCTCAATTACAACAGAATCACAACATTGCAATAAATCTCTTTGCAATAATTCACATAAAATGCACAGTGAAATACAAATTCTTTTTCTTGATCAGTTACGTCACTACAAAATTCAGCTAGAAGTGGACGGGGGGTCATCCAGTTATTCGAGTAGTTGGTATGGAAGGGTCTTTGTACGAGTGTATTTTCTCGTCTATGCATAATGTAATAAAAACAGAATAAAAAAATCGTTGTTTTTCTTGGCAGCTACTTGCATAATTTTTTAAGCTGAATTGTAACTGAACACGACTGGCAATTTCAATAGCAGAATTGCAATTTAATGCAAAAACACATCGAAGGCTCATCAAGGAATTTTTGCGTTCAATCTGATGGTTTCCTAGATTTTACGTCATCGCCTTGAAAAACCTTTGCGAGTAATGTAAACTGTTGAACTATGGTAAACTATGGTAAACTGTTGCACGACTTTGGTAAACTGTTGTCATTGGCAATCATATCATAAAAGATGTACCTTTTCTCGGTCGAACCCTACTTCGGCATATGCTAAGCCTTGAAAAGTAAATAAACAACCGTTTAAGTGTAGGGAAACAATTTTTATCTGTATTTCAAATCATATGAAGACTTAATCTACCTCTCCATGAATCTCAAAAAACATGAAATTGAATATCAAGATATTCCCTAGAAGTACGAGGCCCAACCTTCAAAGCAGACCCTACCATTAAAAATGGGAGCCAATCTAAAGTGCAACACGATGCAAGAAATTTCATTTTAAAAAGCAAATCTCATCCCCAAAAACTCCATAAAAAGTAAACATTTGAAAGTAAACGTAAACAACCTTTAATTAGGGCCCCGGACGGAGGGGGGTCGAGGGGCCATGGCCTCCCACATTTTTGTAAAACAAAAGAGGTTTTTAAAAAATATGTTGCTATGATTGTTAAAAACCTTCCTTGGCCAGCCTGCGTCGGAGCCCATGTTAATACTAAATGGTGGAAATTTTTTTAGGTAATATTCAGGAAATGAAAGGTATAGCCGAATTAATTTTAGCAAGATAAAATAAAAGCAATGTTTGAACAGTTCTCTTCTTTTTTTCTTGATGCTACTCTTTCTTATGTGTCATGAATCAACATTTAAAGTTTTTCAAATCCCCTTGGTTGATTAAAAACATTAGTTGTTTCATATCCAGTTTTTACCTTTAAGATAAAGAAGATAAAAAGGTTAACAAAGCAACTTTTCTTAATCCGTTTGTTTCTATTGACATGACTGAATCGAAGCAAAATTTACAAAATACAAAAACAGTGGGTGGATTGATGTCGCACCCCCTACATCTCCTGGTAAATCCTTCCCTCACGAATAACAACCTCTCCAAGTCAAACCCTTTCGAGAAAAATCCTCCTTTCACTCCTTTCAGCTTTGTTATATACAGACAGGCCCAGCTGCCAAAAGTTGCATTGTCTAAACTAGTTGGGAAGCGGTAGGGGCAGGATGGATAAACTACTTTTCTTCATCCTTTTGTGGATGGGAAGGAGTGCTCGGGTGGTTGTTGTTCATGATGGTGTTGGGAACATGAAGTATATACTACTTCCCGCTTCTTCAACAACGTGGTTGGTTCTTTAAATTGGCCGCCATCCATATTTTGCCATACACTGTCAAGATTGTATTCAGAATAATAGCAGTGGTTGTAAGAATGGTTCACAAAATGCTGAAGTTTTACAAAAAGCCGGGTTTAAGCTCCATGCACCTAGAGAGGACAGTAGAAAAAGTTAAAAAATTAACTGCTGCAATCGATGTTAACATTGACACAGAAGCCTGTTTTTACATAGAGATCGATAACGATGTGGTTCAGGAACATGAAATGAACCGATTGAGATGGATAATAGCGGAAAGTTTCCATGAAAATTCCTTATCATCAGAACCATGGATTTCGTGCAGTGAAAATGACGCGACAGTATTTGTGTTCGAGATAGGCCCAAGATTGAACTTTTCGACTGCTTTCTCAACAAATGCTGTCTCTATTTGCCGGTCAGTCGGACTTAAGTCAGTTAAAAGAGTAGAATTCTCAATAAGATATTTGATGAAGCTAAAAGGAGACAGCGGGGAATTTTTGCCTGTTAATGAGACACTTAAGCAGAAACTTATCGACGGTCTTCACGATAAAATGACTGAATGTGAGTATCAACTTCCGCTGAAAAACTTTGACGTCGAAGTTCAGAAAGGAGAGTGTTACGAGATCGATGTTTTACAAGAAGGTTCACAGGCTTTGGAAAAAGCAAACTCAGCTCTGGGATTGTCTTTTGATTCCATGGATATTGGTCATTATACCAAACTTTTTGCTGAAATTTTGAAAAGGAACCCAACAAATGTAGAATGCTTTGATTTAGCACAGTCAAATAGTGAACACAGTAGACACTGGTTTTTCAAAGGAGAAATGATAATTGATTCTGTTTCCATGCCAGATACCCTAATGAATATGGTCATAAATACTCAAAAGAGCTCAAATGCAAATAATCTCATCAAGTTTTCAGACAACAGCAGGTAATCTGGATTTTATTCATAGGCCTACTTATTTTCTTTTAGGCTGCGTTTACACGATGCCAGATAACATTTGATTCGGATAGAAAGTTATTTGGATAGGCTTTCCATTCACGCAAGTACTGGGCTATCCATATCAGAAAATCAAAATTGCTTTGTTTAGCAGTACAACTTTGGATCCTATTAGCTAGATGATCGCCAGGGACTATCCAGCTGGCTCTTCAGAGCGGGGGGTGGGGGGGGGGCAATAATTGTCAAACTGTAGTATGTTTCCTTCAAAACATTGGAATGAATGAGAAAGAAAGCAATAGAGAGCCCCCCAAATATGAATTTCGTTCCGACAGCTCTGTCCAGGTGAATTTTGTTACGGATTCATAGCAAGGCGGTGATTTTGGCACAATTAGGCTTAGATTTTAGCGATAAGTTTTGCTATTCATAACAGAGCGCACATCACTCAGTGGCATATTATTTTCTGTTATTGATTAGAGCACTTCAAGGATCCAGCACATCAGAAAAATTCTTTAAAAAAGGATTTACGAAGAGAAGTGTGCGTAAATTTCAGCAAAGGTCTGGATAAAAAAGTTGGTGGGATAATTTTATCAATGATATTGTGCCAGAAGAAGGAATTGTGAATGTGAGGAATTTCATTGGTTTTGAAGGAGAGTTTCATAAATCTTTGTCTTGAACTGAAGCCATTTGTTTTGAAAATCTGCTGTATCCATACCCTTGTTTAACAGGAAGTCTATCCGTATCCAAAGTTGTACGGTACCGCGTAAAGGCGATCTATCGGTAAAACTTTTTATCCGCATCAAAAGTTATCTGGTGTTGTGTGAGCACTGCCTTATCCTTGAGATCCCTGCAGTTGCAGGCAAGTATGGGGGGTATGTCACTGTTGCACCAGAGACATTATATTCACCACCTTGCTAGTGCACTTGGGACAAGCAGATGTTTGTGGTTCCAATTAATGGTGCCTTTGGCCTGGTCACATGAAAATACATCAAGGCAAAGGTACACTTTGAGGGGAGCACATTACCTTTGAGAAAATTTTCAATGGGGCAGCAAAGATAGACAAGCATTTTGCAGAAGCAGTTTTCAAGGCTACAAATTTTTAAGTACTATAGAATTTTGTCCACCCTTAGGGTTGTTGGATGGACAGCATGACCTGTCATATGGGGTAAAGGGACAAACAGTGTAGGTTATTTGATAAAAAAATGTCATCCGCAGCTACAATTTTCTACATTTAGTTACATGTGCCTCAAGTGGCTTGCTAAGATTTGCCAATAAAGCAGATGAATAGAATAGCAGAGCAGAACCTAGAAAACTTTGTGGTCACATTGTCACAAATTGGATTGACAGCTTTCTCTGAAGACATAAATGTTAATGGCCATTTTCCAAGTCCTCACGCCATTAATGGTGTTGTCACACAGGGTTCTGTCATGTCTCCTGTTTTGCTCATCCTTCTCATAAGTGATTTATTACCTTTCACCATTACCAGTATTTGTGATTACAGTTATCTGATGTTTTCTTTCTCTTTTGATTCTCAACATTCTTTTGTTAACAAAACCCTCTTTGTGGAAATATTTGAAGCTTCACTACTCACTGATAGCAATTTTGTTTTTGGGAAGGGATTTGCCAAAAATCTGATTTATATTTTTAGAAAATTGTTTTTGTAATTAGTTTGTTGCTGGTTCTATATAAGAGGGGGGGCAGGGTCAATTCCCATTGATATTCACCCTATCATACATGGAAAGGGTAACTTTTTAGCTACCTGTGGAGCTCAAAGGCTCTCCTTGCAAGCAGACCTACCAAGTCAGACACATTTTAGGCAAATAACAGGTTAGCTCTATTGCAACTATTACACATTATGTACAGGAGGAGCATAATCTCTAACCTACATTCCTTCCTCTGCATTCCTGGTTCACAGTGCTGTGCGCTTTTGAAATCATTTGCACAAAGCAAGTGCATAAATCATTTAATGGTGAATTTTTTTTTCTTTTGCTTTTTTTCTCTACCCCATTGCTTTTTTTCAAATAGGTGTATTTGACCAGAAAAATTTTAATCAGGTGTGCATATTAATGGGTTATTGCAAAAAGATGATTGAATACTATGAGATGAGATCTCTACTTGGATTTTTTTACAGTGCAATTGAAGGTTATGAAGTGAGAGCACTTAGAGCAACTAACTCATCAGAAGCAAGTCCATTTGTTGTGGACACTAAAAGGAAAAGACACTTTACATTGACAGCTGAGACACACAATTTCCCAACAGGTATATTATATTAAAAGCACACAAACATTTTGATAAATCATTTCCATTGGCTTTGTTATCTTTTCATCAATCTCAAATAATAATGGTTTTGTGCATCTTAAAATGAAAACAAAGCTAGTTACTTTTTGTAAATCATAAATTTTTGGGTAAAACTTAAGTTTTAGAGAAAACCTGTAGCTGAAGTTGTTGTTTAGAATTTGATTTGGTAAGAAATGCCTACACAACAATACACTGGACCATTGAAAGAAATATCCCATTCACATGAAAAACATTGGCATAGTTTGTATCAATAAAGAAAACCGTAACCCTAGAAGAATTATTTGGAGAAGAATAGATGGGCTACTTTTAGTGTAACCTTAAACTCAAATTAACCTTAAACATAACATCAGTTAGTAAGTAAATAGGAGAAAAGGCTTACTTTGATTTATCTCCTCATCTTGATTTTTGCTTGCTAAAGATCTTTTTAGAAAATAACAAGCTTCTTTAAAGTTATCTTCAAAGTTTTTCATGGGCTTAACCTTTGTTTATAGGTGTTGCACCCTTTCCTGGTGCAACTACTGGAACAGGTGGTCGAATAAGAGACAATCATGCAACTGGAAGGGGAGCACATGTAGTTGCAGGCAGTGCGGGATACTGCTTCGGGAATCTTCATATACCAGGTGTGCTAATTCTTACATCACTGCTGTAACATGGTTTTCTTCAGATTAAGCGAACATTTTGCATGTCTGTGGATGGTATCTGATTGATGTGTAAAAAAATGTGCCAACATATTTCCTATTTGGCTTGCCAAAGTATAGGCTGATTGGGAGCTGTGAACAAGAGAGAGTGGATATCTGTTGCGTTTAAACCAATATGTCATAGTATTCATGAACCAATCTTAATACCTACCTGGTCAATAAGTCAAATTTTATTTTCAAAATTGCAAACCTCAGGTTTCAGTAAATGTTCATTATATTGACTTACGTAGACATAATGAGTTTTAAAGCAGACGCATGAAGATCACATAACGGGTGAAATAGCAAGTCAGAACCGTCCTGTTTTATGCACCAGAACGTTATTCGTCTTATTGATTGATTTCCATTAAAGGTGCAAGGTACAATTACTGACTTGTTTGTCATGACTGAAACCATATGCACTTATTACGAAGCATGCATCTCACAGAAATCCAAGCGCTCTTTCTCAACAAAGTTGCGTTCTAAGCTTTATCCTAGTTGTTTTTTCCTTTGCTATTAAATTTTGGCTATTTATGAATCCTTCATCACACTCATCTAGGGTATCATCTTCCCTGGGAGGACGCAGACTTCGAATACCCGGGGAACTTCGCGCCGCCACTTCAAATTGCTATCGAGGCAAGTAACGGAGCTTCAGACTATGGGAACAAATTTGGTGAGCCAGTTATTCTCGGTTTCGCTCGGTCGTTTGGTCTGAAGCTTCCAAACAACGAGAGACGAGAGTGGATTAAGCCGATCATGTTCAGTGGAGGAATCGGGAGCATTGAGGATGAGCATCTTAAGAAAGAAGAACCATCAAAAGGTAATTTTTTGGTCATTTCGAATTTTTATTTTTGAAATATATAAGCAGTTCTGTTATATTGACCATAGTTTGGTTTCACGCATACGCAAACGTACCTTACTCCTTGTTTTCACGAATGGTGTTTATTTGGATATTTCTACTTCTTTTCCAAAACTAGGCCTTCCCGTATCATCCAGCCTTAATTTGAAACCTCGTAGTTCTTCTATTGATAAACAATCGTCTGAAAAACTTGGGTTACTCTCGAAAGAATTTTTTTGTGGTACAGAATTTAGAAATGGTTTATATAAAAGCAAACATTTTGAAGGTGGATCGAAATAGGCCAAATAGAAACGCGAGCACATTACTGTTGAGGTTGCCCAATCAGTGCCGCTTGCTTATTGACAATGTTACCAACTAAGTTCCAAAGTGAAAACGAGCTCCTTTTGTCTACATAATAGTGGCTTTTTCATGTTTATGTAGATATGGCTCTGTCAATGTAGATTCAGCGAAACTGCTGAATGGAAAGACGATAGGGCTCTACCAAAAATCTGAAACATGTCGCCATTACAGTTTTTTGCACAATCTGGGTTTTCTTGTTAAGTGCTGCCCGATAGTAGAATCTCATGTTTTGATTTTTCCTTTCTTTCTTCCAAACCCCTGTCTTCTTCCCCTTGTTAAGGCTTCGCTATTGGCACCGCTGCCTTTTCCTAACATCACCAACTACAAAAACAAAAAGAATTTCAAATGCTACAGCAAAATCCCTTCTTCTCATACAACAGATGATGGGGAAGGGGATAGCCATTGTTCACGAGCTGACTGACCAGAAAGCAATATTTGTCGTAGGATAGTTTTTAATGAAGATTTTTTAACTATAATTTGTTGTGCCACCTCTGTACATTGTGATATTTTCTCTTTCATTTTGTTTTATTTTTGCCTCCTTACTGCCACACGACCAATTAGTTTTCGAACATAGCGCTATTTAAGTCGAGTAAACTACGAATAGAGTTCTAAAGTGTGACGTCAAAAAATCTTTTAAGAATTTTTGAATTTTAACCATGTAGCATAAAAGAACACCACAAAATACTTCTAATTATGCATGATCAGTTAAATATGTCTAAAATCTGGTGAGATTTGGCCAATGAAAGATTTGAAGTTGGCTAACGAATCACTGTTGTTTTCGCCCTGTTCATAAAGTTCTTTAGGTTTGAGATGAAATTATGGAGGTTTTATGGAGTAAGAGCCAGTGCACATGTACCATATCTCAGCCAATTCGAAACACATTTGACTGATTGTACACCTTTAGAGGTATTTCATGATGCCCTTTCAGAATCCGGGATCCAAATTCAAAAATTTTAAACATTTATTTTTGTGACGTCATCATTTTAGAACTCTGTCACTCATAAATGCTTTTTATTGAAATGCAGAAGCTGCCTCATCTTTTATTGACATGTTTTTCGTAGGAATGGAAGTTGTAAAAATTGGCGGACCTGTATATCGCATTGGAGTTGGCGGTGGAGCTGCATCTTCTGTTAAGGTGCAAGGCGACAACGCAGCGGAACTGGACTTTGGCGCTGTGCAAAGAGGTGATGCTGAGATGGAGCAGAAGTTGAATCGAGTCATTCGCGCCTGCGTGGAGATGGTAGATGGAAATCCTATTTGTAGCATTCATGATCAGGGTGCTGGTGGAAACGGTAATATTTTTAAGTGTAACCTTGAAGTGATGATAGACTATACTTTGCCTACACTGGGAACGCAATGTATATCAGTTATTCCCCTCGACGCATTTATATATTTAAGTATAATTTCGAAATTTCAAGAGGTTAATCCTTCCATCAAATTATAATCTAACATAAGAACTGCTTTTTCTCAGGGCGGGTACTACTCTTCCAATCTAGATCCGACTGAGAGACTTAAGAAAAGGAAAATCGTCCCTACATAGCAATTTCTTTACTTTTCAAGAATCTCTAGATAGCGCGTTTTTTCAGAGTACAACGGTCAGAGATAATAAAAAGAACCCGTTTAAACCATTTTTAGGAGAAGGAAAAAAAAATTTCAAATGCTAAATAAACAATTGAAAGATGATTTTGCTAGGGTTTTTGCTATTAAATTTAAAAGGTTGAATTTAGAGATGAAGAGGGAGGTAAGTATCTCTTAAGAACAGCAATGATGTATCTTCATCAGTGGTGTCTAACTCAATTTTTAGGTGGGCCATAGACAACATCTTTATTTTCGTAAGTCTAACTTTTTTTTATCTTACCTATTTTATTGACAGGAAACGTGCTCAAAGAAATCGCATACCCAGCCGGTGCTGTCATACGAAGCAAAGATTTCACTTTAGGAGACCCGACTATCTCTACATTGGAGCTCTGGGGTGCGGAGTACCAAGAGAGTGACGCCGTTCTTATAAAGAAACAAGATGTTCAGTTGTTAAAGAAAATTGCAGAAAGAGAGAAAGTTGGAGTCTCCTTCGTTGGGACTATCACAGGTAGGAAGAGACTACTTTCGTTATGAAGATGAGAAATGGAGCCACCATCTTTTCAATCAAGTTTTAGTTATATAAAGCTTGACTTAATAATCAAGAATATTACATGAGAACTTTCATTATTAGACTTTAAATTCTTGTGATTGTCTTTATGATCTTTCTTGTGCGAGACAAAGAGGCGTGGGGGGAGGGGGTAGTAGAGAAGGGTACTCAATAGAGTGGCTTTTTGGAGAGGGCACTCAATAGAGTGGAAGGCTTAGTTTGGATTTTACCATATTCACCTTTTCACTGTAGTGTGAGCTCAAGGATCGAAATAGGCAAAGTTAAGCTCATTCTTTATGTTATAGGGGATGGTCGAATCATATTGGATGATTCCAAACCTGCAGAACAGAATGGCTCTAAGTTTGGGGACGAGATCTCGAATGGTCATGAAGAGCCAGCCTCCAAGAGACTCAAACAGGGGTATCCAGTCGATCTTCCTTTAGACGTTTTGTTTGATTCATTTCCTCGAAAGGTAAGCATTTTCTAATGACGTTGCCCTTACATGATATTGTCTTGAATGACCGGGTGATCCGCAAAAGTGGATGCTTGTAGGGTATGCTCGTGCTAAAAGGACAGTAAACGCATCTAAATCGTTTTGTTATGTTATTCAAAATGTGATTGACTGCTTTTTACTTATCAAATGCCGCTATTAGGATATATCATTTTCCCGGATTTGCCTTTGGAACGATTGGCTTATTCTGAGAAGGATTTTTGTGTTTGAAAAGCAAGGTGTATGCTATTTGTTAAGCTCCTTAAATCAATCAAGGTGTTTCAAATCAAGTGAAAGTAAATTTTTTATGGTATTCACTGATATTCACTTTCATTCTTAACTACAGCGTGGATAATGACACTGATAACCAGCACTTCGTCAAAGAAAAACATCTTGTTTTAGTTCTGTTACCATATGATTCTTGTATTTTTTCAAGATCGGAAAAAAACTTAAACAAGATGATAATCTCTTGTCGCCGTGCTGGTTATCAGTTTCATTCTTAAGCTGCGCTTTCCAAAATCAGAGTAGATGATTTCTTATTGATTATAAATGCATTTAATTCCAGAAATTTCAATTGGCCAGAAGTGAATCCCCCTTGTCAAAGCTTCAACTTCCACAAAGCCTGACAGTCACTGAAGCTCTTGATAGAGTCCTCCGGCTCCCAAGCGTTGCAAGTAAGCGGTATCTGACCAACAAGGCTAGTATTTTGTGCATTCCTCTTTACCCTTCGTGAAAATATTTTGTCTTGAAATTCTTGAGTATCACTCTTTTTTTACTGAATGGTCAGAGGCCTGATTCTAGAATATTTTCCTTGGGATATCTCTGGAGAGAATCACGATTATGCTACTTCACTAATCTTTTATAAGATTCTTTGTTAAACTTTTTAGAGTTTTTGCTATATGCACAGTTTTGTGTATCACACCTTGATATTAATTTTCTGTTTACTTTCGGTCACTATCCGACGTTTATACCCTAAATAGTGTCAGACGAAAAAGTATTTAATATGCTTTGTTTCTTCTATTTCGTGCCATCTTCAACTTTTGAAGTACCAAAGATTTATTTGTTTATATATCAATAATTCTTGATAGATTTTATATGTGGTTTGAAATATTCCTTGGAGAATCGTAATTTAAAGTTTTCTTTATGGCTAAAATTCCTTTCAATTACGATTTTGCCAAAAAGCTCTCCCATTGACTTCTGATAATCTTACTGCTGCATTCAAGTTTGTGGCTTTATGTAGTCATGTTTGATTTGCATCTGTTTCAAACATGGTATTTCCTTGGTGCTCGTAAAGCTTGCTTTCCATGAAATTGTGTAATTACTGCTTTTTTGAATGAAAAATGATGTAAACAAGTCAGGTGTTCTTGCCTCCAAAAGGCAATAAACTTGTTTCATATGTTTCTTTTCTACCTGGTATCCATTTTTAACATTTGTCCCCAGTACCCGTTCTTTGCAGACTGTCACCAAAGCCTTGCGAATGATTTTCAGACAAAAACGGGAGATTCTCTGACTTCGGCGTGCAGTTTAGTAGCCTATATACAAAGTTTTTTGAAGCACATTAAATGTAGTATTAATTGCATGAACTGGTAGTCTCAACATATTTATCTGCTTGTTTTCATTAATATTCGTAAATTGAATTTACTTAATTTTTGAATGATGAAAAGTTTGTCCATCTTGTCCTAGAAATTTACCACACCAATATCGGTGTCAACTTTTAGAGCAGTTGAAGCGATATATCAAGCGAGGCTGTAAGGTGTTTCGATTCTATTAAGCGAAGGAATAATTTTCTCCCTCGTGATGTGTTGTTCTTGGTTCATTCTATTTATTTTTATTTCAGGTGGACCGTTGTGTTACCGGCCTAATTGCTCAACAGCAATGTGTTGGTCCGCTGCATACTCCCGTTGCCGACGTTGCGGTCACCGCTTTATCGATGTTTGATACCGTAGGTGCCGCCACTGCCATTGGCGAGCAACCAATCAAAGGCCTCATCGACCCAGGCTGTGGCGCTAGGATTACTATTGGCGAAGCTTTGACAAACCTCGTTTTCGCTCAAATTTCTGATATTAAGGTGAGTGTAATTTTAAGGTGATTCTGCTTTGCTGTCTTTGCTTAATCATTCTTTTGGCTCATTGTTTGGAATCATTGGGTTAAACTTAATGAACACCACCTTTAGTTCAGACCTTTGTTTTGGTAAATCACTGTTGTTCTTATGTGTGTCATATTTTTAAGGACATCAAATGCAGTGGCAATTGGATGTGGGCTGCAAAACTTCATGGTGAAGGAGCCAGGCTCTATGATACTTGCAAAGCGATGTGCGAAACAATGTCAGAACTTGGAATTGCTGTCGATGGCGGGAAGGACTCGTTGAGTATGGCTGCTAGAGTGGGAGATGAGGTTGTTAAATGCCCGGGGGAGCTTGTGCTGTCACTTTACGTGCCATGTCCTGATATAACAAAAACAGTTACACCGGATTTGAAGTCAGATGACGAGGAAAGTGTGCTAATACATGTAAAACTTAGCAAGGGTTCAAACCGCCTCGGTGGAAGTGCATTGGCACAGGTTTATGGACAGATTGGCAATGAGTCTCCTGACATGGACGATGTGGAGGTCAGTGCTTCAACTTCTGACTTTCAGTTTCTTTTATTCTTTTAGAATTTATGCGAAATGAGAACTGTAAACAAAATGCAAGGTATTAATTTAATTAATGTACAGTCTTTGATGGACAGAACGACCTCGTACATATTGAATGTTTACATTGTTCTATAATGACTTTTTTTATACACCAAAGCGTATTTTGTACATTGTACCATAAACCAAAGTACTTTGAAGAAAATGCTGTGTCCTCCAATTTCATAAAAATTTGCTCACCCTTTATGTTAGGTAAGCAAAACCTTGTCTCGCTGCTCGAAATTCGGATCTTAAAGCGTCAACATCTCAATGTTCATTTTACCGACAGTAACTTGAAGACTCATGTACCACATGGTCTCTCATAGCATCTTCTGCAGTCAATACGACCGGTCCAAGATTCTAAGCTACCATCTTGGCTTTTAACCCCTAATCTATGTCAAGGTTTCTTTGGATATATATTATTCAAGTGAACCAGATCCACATCACATCTTCTATGTCCCGGGATTTGTTCATTGATCGTTGGCGTTATATTTTTATTTGAGAAAAGAGAAGACTATCTTATATTACCATACTTACATATCCGTGACAATCTCAAAAGCAACATCATTAATTTTTTTACAATATTTAGATTGTCAAAACCAAATAGCTTCTTAATTTCATTTAGCTGTGGATGAACTTCTCAGCCCAGGGAACTTTAAAAACAATGAAACCGTTCTGCTGTATATTTGGTACTATAACATAATAAATATTTTCCTAAATCGATTTTTGAATTGAAAATCTACTTCAAGTTGCCTTCTGTTTTTACCAGAATCTATTCGTGTGTTCTAGATGTTCAAAAATGGTTTCTTGGTCACTCAGAGGCTGATTCAAGATGGTAAAATTCGTTCTGGACACGATATCAGCGATGGAGGTCTGATCACGTGTCTCTTAGAAATGGCGTTCAGTGGTAATCGAGGCATCAACATTGAGCTGGCTGTCGAAGATATTCCAGAAAAAGCACTGCAAGTACTTTTTGCCGAAGAATTAGGCATCGTTTTAGAGGTCTTAAAATCAAGCGCCTCCACAGTGATTAATTCGTTCAGCGAGCATGGTGTATTGGCTACGGTAGTTGGTCATCCCACTGGCAACGGGCCGTCGTCAATGGTCAAAGTTTCAGTCAATGGTGATGTTTTAGTGAATGAGAAAATGACGTCATTACGTGATGTTTGGGAGGCGACAAGTGTTCAGTTGGAGCGACTTCAAGCAAACGCGAGTTGTGTTGAAGAAGAAGAAACAGGTTTAGCAGCAAGGATAGCTCCACAATATCAGCTAAGTTTTGAACCAAGAGAAGCAATGATAATTGACGAAGAAAGAGTTGCCAAGAATGGGAAGCCTAAGGTTGCTGTTATACGGGAAGAAGGAAGTAATGGTGACAGAGAAATGGCATCGAGTTTATTAATGGCCGGATTTGAAGTCTGGGATGTCACTATGCATGATATCTGCGAAGGGAATGTCAAGCTAGATGACTTCCGTGGGGTTGTTTTTGTTGGTGGCTTTAGCTATGCTGATGCTTTAGGGTCTGCAAAGGGATGGGCAGCCGTCACACTCTTCAATGAGGTCGCCCGCAGGGAACTGGAGAACTTCAGAGCCAGGGATGACACGTTTAGTCTTGGTGTTTGCAATGGATGCCAATTAATGGCACTAATTGGATGGGTCGGTAGTGACCAGAAAGATGGCAGCAAAGAGCAAAATGTTTGTTTAACGCATAACGATTCTGGGCGCTTTGAGTGCCGATTTAGTACGGTCAGAATCGAGAAAAGCCCGTCTATAATGCTGAAGAACATGGAAGGGTCGACACTTGGAATATGGGTGGCTCACGGCGAAGGGAAAGTGGAATTCAGAACTGACGCAGCGAAGGCGAATGTGATCGGTGCAAGCCTCGTTCCGTTACGGTATGTTGATGACGAGGGGTCTTTTACCACAAGATATCCCTTCAACCCCAACGGCTCACCGGATGGCATTGCTGCGATTTGCTCGGCAGATGGCAGGCATTTGGCAATGATGCCGCATCCCGAGCGATGCTCAGTGCTATGGCAATGGCCTTGGATGCCGGAGACATGGCGAGGAAGGAAGACGTCCCCATGGCTACAAATGTTCCACAACGCATATGACTGGTGTATTGATGTCCAGGCCTCTGTTTCGTAATTAGTCTGATGTATTCAGGAATGTCTTGAATTGCAAGAGGGCCAAAACAGATCACCAACATTGACTTATCGAATTCAAATCTTTAATTTTTTCCTTCGGTAGAAAACAGAAACTTGAATTCATTTTCAAGCATTTAATTATATAAAATTTGTTTTCATCTATAGTTTTAAGTGCTATTTACAAATTATAGTTTTATATTGAGTATGCTAATTTTTTTTTTGGTCGAGACGTTTTTTTAAAAAATTGCCGGTGGCTGCTTGACCAAGGCGTTTGTTGGTATCTTCTCCTAAAGAACAATGTATAACATTACCAACTTGAATGGAACGATTCATAATTTATACGAATAATAGCTTTTCTGTGAAAATTACTTTCCATTTACAATGTTTTCCTATCCTTTCTACGACATACTTTGCAGAACAGCATATTTTCTTGATAAAAACTTGTTTCACCGCACCGATTGAATTCGAAAAGAAAACGAACCGAGTAAGTACAGTATCACTTCAATCATCGATTTATTTTATACCCACATGAAATTGATGGATCGTCTTCTTTTTACGTCAATAACGGTGTTCTTTTCGTGCTTGCTACTGCTGAGCTGAGCTCTGCCTGTTACAACTTTTGTCAACGTTTGCAAGAGCTAGGGGTACAGTTAAGGAACGAATGCTTTCCTAGATATCGCTGTCTGTCTCCACTTTTATAAGCTGTCCTTGCCATTGTTTGTCGTATTTTACGAGAACACAGAGTCGAAGAGAGACAAGTCCTTTAACGACGAATTCGTTTAACTGAGCCAAACTGACTATACACTCACCAAAAGAGAACAGCCACCTCGGTCTTGCAGATAAAACTACAATTAAAACATGCGATTCTGCTATCCGGCAGCATTTACTGGAAAACCCAAATTGTGCAAAAAACTATAATGGCGACATGTTTCGGATTATTGGTAAAACCTGCTCCTCGTTCCATCTAGCAGTTTTGGAATCTATCTACATGAACATGAAAACCGCTATTGTGTAGACAGAAGGAGTTCATTTTCACTTTAGGACTCCATTGGTAAAACTTTCAAAGCTGAGAATAAAATGTTTCTATCGATACACACTTTTTATAAGAGCACCAGGCTGAGATTTGCCCAAAAATAAGAATAACATAAGAAACAAGGCAGTCTGCAATTCAACAAAACTTAAGAAAATAAAATACTAGCAAAAATTGAAAAATAAAAGAATATGAACAGAACAACAGAAAGAGATAAGCAAAAAGACACTGAAACAACAGTTACATAACAAGTGCAGCTGCAGGTACAAATGCAACATCCCGGTCAGAGGCTTTAATTACGTTATCAATCAAGCACATGTTACGTCAAGACACTACTATGTAAATGAAGTTTCGATTATGAAATTAAAAAACAAGCTAAGAAACACGCGAGGCTGAAACCATACGAAGAAATAAGAAACGCCAAGCTGAAACTGAAGCGAAGTTTCTTATGAAAAGGTATTTAGGATAAAATTTTCAATTAGGATAAAGTTTCAAATTTTGATAGGCAGAACAGTACTATGCATGATTCAGCCTTTCGTCAATAAGAAGAAATTGTTTTGGATACAGGCTGAATTTCGTTGTTATTTACTTTTTAACCAGGTTTCTTGGTGACCAATGTTTCATTCTCTGTCTATCACAATGCATCATGGATGCTTCACATCTTTGCCACGTCGCGTCGAAGCCGAGCAGACTGGAAACTAGTCTCAGGGCAAATCGGCCTTTGGTGCTTATGCAAAAAGCAATGTATCTTCAAATGGAAAGGAACAGAAATTTCAGTACAATTTAGTCGCAGTTTGGACAGTAATGCATTTTTGACAGTGATATTGTGCTTTCGGTGAAACAATAGATACGATGTCTTACCCGTACGGCAATCCACAAGGTGGCTATCAATACTCAACTTCATCAGCTCCTGGTGGAGTCAGTAGGCCAGGCTTTTCGCAAGCCTCGGGTAAGCTAAATATTTTTTTATTCCGCAAGCAACATTGATCAGCGCAGAGGCCACAAACATCTGCTACATAAACTATTTTATTTGTCTTAGTGTTGTATGGCTCTAGAGAAATTGAAAGTGCAGTGCAAATGATAGCTATCTAATTTAATATATTTTTACTAATAATCCCTCTCTTGAAAAGCAACGAAATTTTTCTTGAATTGGTAAAACTTTTCACAATCTCGATGTTATAAATGATACCCATTGTAATATGATTTAATGACCACACAAGTTACCCCTGATGATTCTTTTGGAAAATAGTACCACCAGCTGATGATATATTACTAGTCGAAGTTTTGTTACAAAGAGATGCGATGAACATAAATTCCTACACATTAAGAAAACTATTTATAATGATGCAAATTGAAAAAGTAACAATTGTTTGATTTTGTCACTGGATATATTGAAATTACCGAATTCTTATCGTTTCCAGTAGTAAAAGTCCCATGTTTACAGTTGATAGATCAAAAGTGAATCTTTTTTTAAAACAATATTTTTTATATTGTGTGTTCCAGCACTATGCTATAGTAAAAGAGTGTTTATTGTCAGTTATTAGGTATTTGCAAAAGCTATCCATAGAGCCAAGAAAACTGGCACTGCATTCTTCATGTATGTTGTTTAGTTCACAAAAAGTGTTTATTTTCAAAGCTTTGTTTAGCTTACATAGCTTTTCCAAATACTGTTTTTGTGTCTGGGTATTTTGAAGTTCTGGAAGTTAAAAATGATTAGAAAAATAGGATTCCATATTTATCTGAGCATTCTCATAACACCAAACAAAGATATTTCAAAACATTTTGACACAACAATCTATGTCCTTAGGTCCTCCTCCAATGTCAAATGGGCCAGGTAATCCAGTTCATGGTATGCGACACCCAATTCAAAAGACTGTAGCACAAAATGGTCAGATCGGCCACATGTCAAGCCAGCCACAATCTGTCACCCCAGCTTTTACTGGCCCCTTAAGGCCATCACAGCCAGCACAACATCCAATATCACAGCCTCCAAGACCAAATCTCCTCAGTCAGCCATTGCATAGGCCACCAACAAGTCAGAATAGTGGCCAGGTTTATGACAGTGAATCAGGGGCCTGGGTGGCACAACAACCATCAAGCACTAGTTATCCTGGTACCTATGGAATTAGGCAGCCAGGTCCTCCAACATCATCAGGGACAGGCCAAGGTTTTCCACCGCCAGGACAAGCTTCTCTACCACCGCCAGGACAAGCTTCTCTACCACCGCCAGGACAAGCTTCTCTACCACCGCCAGGACAAGCTTCTCTACCACCGCCAGGACAAGCTTCTCTACCACCACCAGCCCAAGGTTTGGCACTTTTCCTAATTTTATGTAAGGCAAAAGGCATCTAGGTTTAGAGCTGATTTAATGTTACAGCATTTCAAAACTCAGCATTGCCGGTCTTAGGTCTGCAGGTCCATGCTGACCTTGCCTGTTCTGGATAAATGGGTTTAAGTTGTATTGCTTTATTATGAGAAAGGTAGCATTTGCTTGATGATTTGTTCAAATATAATAATGAAATTCACTAGTATTTTTTAGAATGTCAAGCTGTCTAAGTTTACATTTTTAAATTTTATCAATATTGTTTTAATCATCTTCATCAAAAGTTAATTCTGTATTTCTTTATCACACTTCACTTATTAGTGACTATTTTATTTATATCTGTGTACTTCACTAAGGCTGTCATAAAGATGGCTATCATCTATGTAAGTTTTAATTTCTTTCCATTTATGAACAATAATTGCCAAGATAAATACCCTTTTGTATTTGTTATACATTTAAAAAATAGGTTTCTAAGAGTTTCTGTTTCTTTGTATTTTTATGGATTAAGGTTATATTTACATTGATTTTAAATTAAAGTTTGTTGTATATTTTCTATTTGATTCGGTAATTTTTGAAGCAAAATTAAACCCAATGTAAAAACAATCATCCCAACTGACTCAGTCAGCCTTTTCACTATACTTTTTCATAAAACTCATCATTTTGAAAGTCAGGATGTAAATTGATCAATATCTTTGTTGTAGAAACTGTTGATCAACCTCAAGGTGATAACCATATTCATCCTGCTGCTGGTGGCCATAGAAGACATTATCCTAAGACGGTATTTACTTATCACTTTTCTTTATCTTTCTGTATCACAGCTACTATTCTAGAGTAAGGACATAAAAGGTATTTTGAGGGCCATCACAAAAAACATTTAGCATCTGGTATAAAGCAACACTACATCAATGGGTATACAGTGCTGCCTATCAGGCCTTGTGAAGAGCAAAAAAGCGGGTGCCTGAAAAACTGAGTACTTTTGACTATCTAGGCACTCAGTTGAGCATCTAGGAAAAATAAAATGACACAATTCAAAAGTTAACAATAAATGGAAAATGCAGGTTCTGTTAGCCAATATCTGCAATATAAGCATGCCCCATGAGGCTGTTCTTTAACTCAAATGCTTTATTTTCAAGATCTGATTATCATGCCAAAATATTTTGATTGCTTTTTTGTTTTAAGGATATAATCAGATGTTGAAATTTTTGATCAATAATTTTATATAAATGTTTTATTTTGTTGAATAGAATCATATAACTTAAACATTCATTTATAAAATTAATTTTGTTGTTATAGCATTGGTTGGATATAGGCAGAATTTAGTTCTTTGATGATACTTAAGCCTGTGGTGCTTTTAAGACTAGTATCAGTCTAAAGTTGTTTGAGACCCTTGTATTCTTATACATTATATACTTTTTCACCCTCTTCTTTAGAAATATATACATATATACACAACCCTTACATTTGTTCTCCTGTTCTCAGCCAAGAATTCTTGCTCCCTTGTTGTAAATTCTTGACTATTGTCAAAACTTTTCATTTCTCTGATATAATTTCATGTAATTAGTTCAGTCTATTAGATTTATGAAGAGCCCATTAACACAACTGAAACTGCTACCCACAGGCAACCCAAACAGGCCAACCACAGCAACCAATTCCTCCACCTGGACAGTCTTTATCTAGTGGGCCAATGCAGAATCAATACGGCATGCAATCACCATCCCTGCAAAGACAGCAGATGAACGTGGGTGCTCCTATAGCTGGCTCAATGGCCAATACCCCAAATCAGCAAATGACACAAGCACCTGGTGCAGCGGTATGTTCCCAAACTAATTTGCTTGAATTGTCAATAGTTGTCAAATGACAGGTTTCATTCAGCTGAATATAATCAATCAGCTTCAACTGAATGTAAATCGGAAAAGGAAAGTGATAGCAGAGGTGTTGATGAATTCTGTCCTAAAAGTTTTTGAATGATTGCCACGCTTTTGTCATTAAAAGATTCTGGTACAAAATGTCCCCTACTTTATCACATACTAAATCATGCCTTGCTTCCTCTTTGCACAAAACATTTGAGGAAAGTTCGACTAAGAATTTTGGAGCAATTCAGCAATTAAATGAAACTTTATTCAAAAAGTGTTTAATGATGCCACATATTTTCAATTACCTCTAATTTAACTGAATTTTTTTCTTCTTTTTCTCAAGCCTGGTATGCCACAGTTAGCCAATTCTTTCGGAAGACTGACAGTTGAGGTTTGTTATTTTTTGATTTACCTGATTCTTTTGTAGTCAACACCTGAAAGTTTTTTTGGGATATTCATAGTTGGTATCTCCTTGAGAAGTATATTTCTTCCTATTAATTCCTCATCTTGGTGGAATCTTCTTGATTTTGAGCAACCTGATAAAATAAATTGGAGCCAGTTGGCTGATTACCCATGTAACTACCCTGGCTCTCATTATAAGGGGCTAAATTTATGCACAAGAGTCGGACAGTTCTTATGAAAGCTTGGATGGTTTATGTAACCATTAAACTTGGGAGATCTGTGATGCACCAAATACATAAAGGAATGTATTTATAATTTTTAATTTATTTTGTTCTCTTCTAGCAATCTCAAATTCACCCAATCGACCTCATGGAAAGGAGGGTAATCGTACCACCTGTTCCCATTGAGCCTCCACAACCACTTCTCAGTGAGGTATGTCTTTGTGCCAGAGTGCTATTTTTATTCAAACAGTGTAAGGCGCTCAACATTTTGTTTATTGCATAGCAGTGGTCAGGCTCGCTATTTTGTAAATGCTAATTTTACTTTCATTCTTTTTTGCTGTTATTTAAGCATCAATCTCACTTTTTTGCTATGAAGAAAAGCTACTCTATGAAAAAATCAGAACATGAAATAAACATTGGAATTATATACTATTTTTCTATTAAAAACCTTTTTTTCCTATTAGAAATAATTTTTTCCTTTGAAAGAATACTGTTTTTCTGTTCAAAAATGCTATATTCTAATTGAAGAAATACTACTTTCCTACTAAGAAAATCTTTCTTTTCTATTGAAGAATATAATTTTCGTATAAAAGAATGCTATTTTGTAATGAAAACTAGCGTTTTCATATTTAAAAAATTTTGCTTTCTTAGTTGGAAACTTAGGTGAGCTTTTTTTACTTAGGTTTCGAATGCCAACAGTTAAAATTTAGCATTAGCAATGTTTTTAAGTAACAGTTAGAGAGATTTTCAGGTAAAAAATTGTATACATCTTTTTTTTACTCGAGATATGATATGAAAGAATTATGCTGTTTTGGGAATATGCACAACTTTTGCATTTATTTCATTGTAACTTGAGTTTGGTTGATAGAGTCCAAAAATTAATTGTTAGTTTAGAATTTCTTGCAGTTGCTCTCGTGTTTTAATAAATAAATAGATAGTTAATCATATTGTATTTTTTCTAGGATATGAAAAGAAAAGCGATTGATCCAAAGTAAGTTTGTTTTTGGTATCTGAGTCTTTCATGTTATCAAAACCTCCTCCCTTGATACATGTGCTGCAATTCTTTTTCAAAATTTAGTTCCTGATTGTTATATCATTGTTTCTCGGTCCGTTTTTCATGGCCGTTCCCTCTTTCTACAGCCTCTTAATTTAATGTAGATCGTTTCCTTTGAGTTGGTACAGTTTCGGCCTTGATGACGTCACTATTGCGTCTTTTCAAACAGGCGCCATGAATCGCAAACCACCCCTAATTTTTTATTGCTAGATTTTAATGTAGTTTGTATCTGCACAAAGATTATTTTCTGCCAGAAGAGATTTTTTTATCCCAACTATTTGTCTCTGTTAATTTAAATCGTTGATTCATTTTTTCGCAGTTTCCTTTCTCGAAGTATTGTCTTCTGGTTCCCAAACTAATGGTTGTTTTTATTTTCAAAGGGTGTTTCGCTCAACTATCAATGCTGTTCCTGAATCGTCTTCGCTCTTAAGCAAAAGCCGTTTACCTTTCGGACTTTATATCCAACCCTTCAGAGAAATTTCGGTAATTTTATTTATCATTCATATTAGAATATTCGTTTCCAAATTTATCTATGTAGAATTCAAGATAAATTTCAACAGTCGTCTGATGATCGCGTGAAACTCGGAGTAGCAACTTAGAACCGTCCTGTTCTATACACCAAATAGCGTTTACAACTCTGCCTATACGGTATCAACCGAACAACACTTTCTGACCGACCAGTAAAAAGTAGTTTTCATTAGAATTCATTATCTATGTACAGTTGAACTATCAAAGTAGCTCTTTATTAAAACCATCAAAACTAACAGTCTATGTTAATAAAAACAAACTGCAACAAAAATTAATGTGACCAAAAAATACGTATTTTGAACATACTCAGCTCACCCATTCAGCTTTTATTTTCATTTTAATTCAATAAAAGTAGGAAGCAGGTAGACTTCAACCTGGAATGGCATGTTTTATCCTTTACCGTTTGAAATGGGTTCTAATCCAATTTGAGAAAAGATGTCGTTGAAAAAGGACGCTTTTCACAGAAAACTAATTTGATTTATTTCATAAGATATCATTGTCACCTCAGAGAATTTTGACTTTCCTCCAGTAAATGAGCAAGAAAATATTAGAAAAAAGGGCGTCTACTTGTTGCCAAATCTTGAAATTTTTCAGCGACACCTTTCATGTTCATCGGCTCAGGGTAAAATTTCTAGTGATCGCCACTTTTCCAGATGTGTTTCCATCCTCATTGTAAATAAAGCATCTTTGAAAATTGAGGAAAACTTATTTCCTTTTTAATGTTGTCGTTCTCTATTGTGCAGAATATTCCAGTTATTACATCGTCGGTGATCACTCGCTGCAAGTCTTGCCGGACATACATTAACCCTTTTGTGTCAGTCATTGATCAAAGGAGATGGCAGTGTAATATTTGTTTCAGAATTAATGACAGTAAGTACTATTTAACCCTATCACGGTTATAACTCCCTAGTGAGGCCGAAGTTTCAGACACAGTAAAGCCTCTAATGATGTTTTTTTCAATAAATGATGCATTTTATACGTAGAATCGAAAATGTATTTTCCACGTAGATTTTTTTGGAATTTTAGAAATTTGTCCTTTATTTTTTTCAATTACTTTGTATCCTTATGTTTTCACTAACTCTTGACAACCTTCTACGCATATTTTCAATAGCAAGATCGTTTCTTAGCAAAGTTTTGGCTTGAAATTTCTATATCTTGTTAGCTATATTTATTCCTATGACATGTCTTCCCAAATTGTTCCCAAAATCACACACAACTCTTTGCATAAAGATGTACATAAAAACATATGAGTTTTGCCTTCTTAAGCCACATCAGCGCTTACGCACAAACAGCATAATAACGCTTTTAAAATTATTTGCAGTTCCATCGGATTTGTCATACGACCCAATAACAAAAGCATTCGTTGATCCACGAAAGCGCCCAGAACTCAATTACTCCTCTTACGAATTTATTGCTCCTTCGGAGTATATGGTATGTTTGATTGCAGTTTTCTTTGCACTTCAGTATTGGATTATGTAAATGCATGTGTTTACCCGCTAAAAACATTCGTTTTTTCTGCACATAACACCGAGAGAATTAAACTTTGATATACTGATCGATTTTCTGTTCATTTTTCTTTCAGTAGTTAGAATTCTATCCTTTCTTATTGAGAATCCTTCCCTTTGCCAACAAGGCCTTACACATTCTGCAAATAGGCCTTCCTCATGTAAAACAGCTATAATGAACAGAACACAAAGCATCTCCCTAGAACAAAATAAACCGTTTTTCGTACAATTTTATTACATTTTATTTCTCTTGAGTTGAATGATGATTATTTTATCAGTGAATGCAAATCGTTTTATTAAACTATATGCATAACATCAGTTAATATCCCTCCCTTTTCCTTCTTTGAAAGCATACATCTTACGTCAAACTTCTTTCCAACAGCTTCGTCCTCCACAGCCCGCCGTCTTCTTGTTTGTGTTGGATGTGTCCTTCAATGCAATCGGGACAGGTAAGAGCTTTGTTTAAAAACCTGTTATATTTTCAACAGCGACTTAGAAAATATTCTTATCGTAAAAAGATGTGGAATACATATTCATTTTAAATCTAAATGTAGACTTTTCATATGGAGAATTAATGGGCTACTTATTTTCACTTTTTAACTTGCAAAAAATGTTTTTTGCTAGAAGAAATAGCCATTCTTAGAGCTATCTTGTTCACATTTCTTTTTTTATGTTTTCATAGCTTTCCATGATTTGTTTTCGATGTTCAAAGGGAAAATGACCGAAGTCTACCGTGCACATTCAGGGTTCCCTGCAAAAACTTTGTCATGAATTTTCAAATTTTTTTTCACTTTCAACTCAATTTCTTCCTTAGATTTATTTCATTTACTGTACTTTTCCTCTCTGTGGCGATGTTTTTCTAATGCCTCCTTTCATATTTTTAGGATACCTTTCTCACGCTTGTCGAATACTCAAAGAGAATTTGGATAACATACCGGGTGACGCTAGAACGATGATTGGCTTCATAACGTTTAATAGTTCAATTCATTTTTATAGTTTAAAGGTAAACAGTCGGCTTTTTATTTCACTTTCAATTAACTAGTAATACGAACAGCTTTTTTCTGCTCAACTTGTCATAATTTGGTTTGAATTTTTTCGCTTTTAGTATGACTTTCTGTGGCTACTCTCGGGATATCATCTAACCCTAATCAACCTGTGGCCCTTCTTTCTCCTAAATTTTTAATGATTGTGGTTAACAGTCTAGAGTTTATGTTGCAATTTAATGTGCCAAGAACTAAGGTTTTCTGCTTGAGTTGATTGGTTGGTCAGGGGGATGGGGGGGGGGGGGGCGATCTCAACTTGGATAGCGTGTGATGAATATATGATGAAATATATGTACCTTTGCGGTATGAATATCTGTGTGAAAAGACCTCAATTGCACATAGCCATATTTTTAAATTTGCTTTTTAATTTAATTTAATCGTACATATCCATCTTTTTGTCACAGGCAGCACAAACGCAACCACAAATGTTTATAATGTCAGATGTTGATGGTCAGTATCGCTACCAGATGTCAATTTCATTTTTTATTGATGTAATCAATTAATTGCATGTTCTGAAAAGATTAAGTGAAATGTCATATTTGCTTTAAATGGATAAAAGGTATCAGTGATCTAGCTAAAATTCTGAATTCTTGAATCTAAGATTATTCCAAAATGACATTTCAGTGGTATCACTTCAGAATTTGCCGTCCCGCGTATATTCTGTCATTGTTTGTTTGTTTGAACCCCAAGGACTTGTTCAGCTCTTGACCTTTTTAAGCAGGGGGCCTTAATGAGAAAACATCTTCAGATATCCCCCTTGCAAATAAGAGTTCGAAGGAGAAACGTACTGGAACCATAACTTTTCCTCGCTAAGAACCGAAACTCGTTAACCTTTTTTTCGGGAAAACTGAAGTTGACGGTGAATTGATGTATCGTTATCACAGCGCAACACTGATTCTGATGCAAACGTTCAAGTGACGTGATTTTGTTTTGTTTGCAGATGTCTTCATTCCATCGCCTGAGGGCTTGTTAGTGAATCTCAAAGAAAACAAAGAGGTTAGTTAAATCTTTTTCATTTTTTTACTTACCTTTTTGCCTACCACCAAAATATACTGAAGTAAAAATTGTTTATTGACATTTATTTAGACACTTTTTGGTACTCTTGTTATCCTTTTCTGGCTATTTTTTATATGAACTTGGAAAGAGGCTCAGAAGTCAGAACTTACATTTGTTGAAGACACCTTGTTTCGTTGAATTGCTTTTTAGCTTTAAACAATTAGAAAATGTTCGAGTATGCACTTTGCAGCAAGCTCCATGATAAAGCCATCATCAAATCGGCTTGGTATCACTGTGAATACGTTTGATGACAACATTTCTGTCCAAAACTGGAATAAAAACCCAGGCACACTGTTTGTGTTTCCTAGGCCATGAATTCTTTAAACTCGTCTCTCTGCCAGATGTTGGTTGTAATAGCTTTGTTTTTTGTTGGTTTTAGATGGTGTTCCAATTCCTGGAATCGCTGCCACAGTCTTTCGCAGATACGGGTGATGTGCAAAGTGCAACTGGAGCTGCTATGCAAGTTGCGCACAAACTCATTGTGAGTGTTATCGTATTTTACTTGTCTAGGCTTGTTTTTGTTATTGCTTATCATTACCCCCCGTCCACAAACAGCGGCACACAAGAATCAAGCTCAATTGGCATTACACTGGGCTCTCTCTAAGCCCTCTTTACTTGTGTCGTTCATCGCTAGTTTGCTTTCGAAGTATTTTTAATGGTGACATTCAATGTCTGGTACTTGGAACTTTTGAGGATAATGCAAAAATTTGTTTGAATTATCGAGCTTGTGCTCAAATTGTCACTAACTCGGCTAAACAAGGGTTAATTATTAAGGGAGGGAATTTTCTATCAAATTTGGATAATTTTAAAGCATTGAAAATTTGAATGATCAGAAATGGACTGTAAGAAATGTGAACATACTTCGCTATGTTTAAAAGTTATTTGCCACATGATGTCAAAGCCATTTCATAAATGCCGGCTTTCAATTTCTTTTTAACTGTATTCTGTTTTCTTCACTGTAGTCTGCAACGGGTGGTCGAATCACTGTTTTCCAGACATGTTTACCCTCAATCGGACCGGGGAAGTTAGGAAGAAGAGAGCTGGCAAATATGTCAGGGAATGGCAAGGTTGGTTTTATTGCATACACATTCGATTGGGAACCAATTCAATGAGACTGTTTAGATTATTCAAGTATTTTGCTTTACGTCCTACTTCTCTAAGCTTTGTGTAATGTGTTTAAATTTTTTGTCTTGGCAATTCTCTAATCTGTTGATTCAAAGATGTCTGAAACTGTATTTACCCAAAAATAGGAACCCATATTCTTATGAATTCGAATGATTCAGATGTAACAGGCAAACCTCTTTCAGCAGCATGTTGGGAAATGGGGCAGTTTTCATCAGTCTCAGTGTTTGAAGTGTTCAACAGTGTTTGGAGATAAAGCTCCTATTCTTGATCTGAACTCTCCGGGCATGTGCTCGATTCCCCCTTTGCAAATACCCCCTCTTCACTGTGAAGCACCCTAAAAGTCTTTTTTCTTTATGTAGGACTCTCAAAAACTGAATCCCGCAACGGATTTCTACAAGAAACTTGCTTTAGACTGTGCTGGTGATCAAGTTGCCATTGATCTTTTTGTTCTTACTGGGCAATACGTCGACTTGGCCTCGTTATGTGAGTATCACAAGCCTCTTGAAGAGCTGAGCATTTATTGCCTTCAGCTTAAGGGCAAGAACGATCAGCATTCTGATACAAATGTTTTCATTTGCAATTTGATTCAGTTTTGTTTCTATGCTCCAGTTGTGCAAATATACTAGATACTGTAAGGAATGACAATCAAGAGGCTGGGTCATGTGTTGTCCCGCGGGACAATGTTGTTGTGTTTACGGTAGTAAATTTACTTGGAAATCAATTGATGTACATCGAACAGAGCGTTTTATTTTAAAGGGGATAAACCTATATTTATGAAAATTCTATTTCTTTCACTAAAGTCAAGCATTCGTTAAAACAGTCTTCATTAACACATACAAATGACATCTTCCTTGAAATTTAACTAAATTAATTTTAGCATGTGTCTCGAAATATTCAAGTGGCTGTGTTTATTATTTTCCTGATTTCCATGCAACAAAGAACCAAGCAGCGATGGAGAAATTTGAAAATGACTATAGGTTTGAAATCACTTATTTGGAATTTTAAATTTTCATGTCTATTTTGGAAAATATCCCAATCAGGCATCCTCGCCTCAAGTCATGTCTAAATATCTGTGGCTCCAAAAAGCGATACATATGCATATAAATTGATCCTGAAGCTCAGTCGTCCTATTTCTGTGAAGTGTTGCTATCAAAAAATTGTTTCTAGCTGTTATGGTGTGCTACAAAGATTTAGCGCCCTAAAGAAAAAAAAACCAATGCATTCTAAAATTGCAAAAGAACTGACAGATGCAGTAAAAGCATATGTACTACAGGCTGTTAAGTTACTTCCTATGTCAAGTTTCTCTCAGCTCTTCATTCTAAAGTTCCTTTTCTCAATCATTTGTTTTTTCTTAGTCACTTGCAAATGTTGCTCTATTATGAAATGGGGGTGGCGTTGAATAAACCAATGATTATTGAGCAATCGATGAATCAGTTGCTACTGGCCATTTAAATGTCATTTTGTTATTATTATTATTGCATATAAATATGATGAATGCTCCCTTTTCAGGCATTACTTGACTCGTCCAATTGGGTTTGAGGCTGTGATGCGCACAAGATGTGCTAAAGGTTGGTAGTACTTTGTGATTAAACCCGACGAGAGATAATCGCGCCATGATAAAGATGTTTGCCACTCAGTTCATTCGAAACATTTCTTGCTACTTTTTTGAAAATTTTATGGTGCAGCAACAGTTAATGAGTTCTCTTGTACCTTTTGAAGTTAAGCCTTCAGATAAGTTGCTCGTGTGGGAAATCTTTGGAAAAAGTTCAGCAGGCAGCATGGAAAACATATATAAGAATTTTACAGCAAATTTAGGGAAAGTTCTGAATCTAGGCTTAGCGTGTCAAATGTTCCGTATAAGCAGGACAGGACATATGAGTTTTTGTGTATACTTTTCGAAAGAGCCATGGAAAGGGCTTACTAAGGAAGCTAGCTGGAGAGCTTTGAAAAAATGCGATTCAAGAGTTAAAGAAGAGGGATATTTAATAGCAAAACTTCCCAAGCAAGGACCATTCTACTGATTTCATAGAACACACACACTGTTAAGCCTGCTTCATTATATCCATTACGTAGAAAAGCAAGATGTCGTACGCCTCTGCTCTTTTGAAAACCACATCATTTACAGAACGCCAACCTCTTGACCTCCCACTTGCACGAGATGAGCTCGGGCTTATCTGCAAGCAAATATTAATTTACCTGCAATGGATCTTATTTTCGTTGATTTCTCGTATGTCTTCTTACTGTATAGGTTTGAATATTCACACGTTCCATGGCAACTTCTTCGTCCGATCGACTGACCTGCTCTCACTTCCCAATGTCAACCCAGACCACAGTTTCTCGATGCAAATTGAAATCGAGGACAACTTAGCGGATCATAAATACGCTTGTTTCCAGGCCGCTCTTTTGTACACGACGTCCAGAGGTGGGTTTATATCATCTACTTCTCTTGAGAATGTTCTTGATGACACAGTTGTAGCTTTATGTGTAGACGACCCCCGTTTATAGGCAATTTTATAGATGCTGTCACTTCGAGTAAGCATTTGCTATTTCTCTGCTATCTCTCTCTCAGAAATTACAACGCTAACGGGGGCTGTGAAGCTCTAGATGTAATGGTTCCAAAAATCACGAATTCCTTTTTGTTTTGCAGGAGAACGAAGAATTCGAGTTCACACGTTGGCAATACCAGTAACGAATAAATTAAGCGACCTATATGCGTATGCAGACCAGCAAGCTATTGCGTCTTTGTTGGGCAAAATGGGTATGCTATTTGATGACTGCTATTTGGCTTCTGTTATTTGCCTGCTATCATTAACCCTCGTTGTGAAATGTTCTGGTAGTCCATTTTGGGTTTGGTACAAGTAAAAGTTGTTGTCATTTTGCATTTTGAATAATGAAATATGCGGTTAGACAAGAATATTAAGTCAACACTCAAACGTCGTTCGCTAGCCCTCATTGAAATTGGAAAAACAGTCTCCAGTACTTCTAAATGTGATGAGTCTGTGAAATTTTTATTAAAGTTTATCAAATACTGTTTCAAGCAAATACCAATGTTGGCCTCATTCATTAATGTAAATCTATTTCGGAAAATGGCTTAAGCTTTTATTTTTTCCTCAGCTGTAGACAGGTGCCTTTCTTCGTCTCTTGGAGATGCCAGAGAGGTATGTGTTTTTATATCCACTGCTTTAACTCAGATTGCTTAATTATGTGCTTGATAAAAATTAATCCTTTTTTGTTTTTCCTCTAATATAATGAGGAAACATATGTTAATGTAATTGTTTTCAATGATAAATAGATAAATCAGTAAATTATAATTGATAATCTCTCGAAATCGCTCCGTTGTTCTATTTTCTGTGTCATGTCAGTCCAGGCCCAAATTTGTGGGACATTATTGATTTTGTGTCGCACACTGTAGAGGCAAACAGTTTTAGATAAAATCTTGCTTCGTTCTGCATTTGTATTTAAGGAAGTGTTTTTCTTAAGTTTTTGACGATTTTCTTAGGTGGTCACAAGCGGTATGATGGAAAAAATTATTTTGAATTTTGATACAAAATGCCCTTTTAAGAGGGTTTTAAACATCGGAAAATTAACTACTGCCCTCAGGGGGCATTATTGAAGGTCTATCCTGGGTAAAGTTTGAGAGAAAGAACTCATTGAATGCTCTAAAAAACATCATTAGGTACTGCAACATTATTTGCCCTAATTAGCTTTGAAAAAGTAGCGTGTTTACTGTTCAATTCACTGCTGAAACCTCAATACTTTGTTTAATAATTAGGATTTTTAGATATATTTTTCCTAGATATTAGCAATTCATGCCGTTTATTTTTGTCAGGCCATTATGAATGCATGTCAAGACTGCCTCAGAGTTTATCGCTCGGAGATATCAGGACAGCGTGGAACAACCAATCTTCTAGCCCCTTCGAGTTTGAGGTTGCTGCCCATGTACTGCTTGGCTTTACTCAAATATGTAAGTCAAACTACAAATACATAATCAATGCAGCGTTGTTTGTCGAAAAGAACCCTGTATTACTATTGTGTTGATTTTCATTTTGTTATTTTGAATGCCTCATTGCTTGCTTTCAAAATGCGATTTATTGTGCCGAATGTTCTTGAGATTTGATCCCGAGATAAACAACTTGTGTTTGTATTTGTTCTCTTTTTGTATTTGTTTCTACATGTCATCCGAAGTTAATTTTTAGGACACTGAGAAGCTGTGCTTATCGAGCAGTGTTCTGGATTTTCCTCTCGATAATATCACACCTCGTGCGTGATTCCTATGCCTGGAACGACAGATAGCAACTCTCCTCGCCCTTAAGTTTATTTTTGGTCAAGCCAGGACCTCGAACCCTAGGCCATTGGATTTATAGTCCGCAACCCTAACCACTTAGCCTCCCTTTTTCATATATTGTGCTAGAGTACCATATCTTGTAGACATCAATGGCTTTTCTATGTTTTAATTACTGTAGTTTAGTACTAAAATAAGTCATGTTGTGTATGGTTAATACTTATCGATCTGATTTTGCAGGAGGGCCTAAGGCTTGGAAGTGGAGTGACACTGGATGCGCGACTGAATTCGTTCCTACTGCTTAAGACTTTGCCTCTTGATGACCTGATCATTTCTGTATACCCTAGGATGTTTTCATTAACCGATTTATTCCTCGATGTAAGTATTTATATCCGTTAAAGTAGCGTTGATAAATGTCACATCATGCTTTGCCGAGTATTGCCGAATGGAACCAGTTTGCTATTCCGCAACTGACAGTCATAGCAGCGATCACCAGGCAACAACTAGTAGAAATTGCAACATATTACTGCTTGGGCAAAGTGAAACGCGCCTATAACTACATAAAAAGTTTGTGTTATATAGATTTGTATAGCTTTTTAAATTCATGTAGCTTTGTGTCAGGTAGATAATGCATCATTCACAGCTATAGACCAAGAAAAAATAACCCTAAAAACACTCCATCTAAAACATCCTCTTTGCCAGTTTTCTTTATGTAGAGAATGAACATCAAAGTTACCAGCAAGGCATTAAAATGCTAACCAAGATAAATTATTCAGTAATTTTCATCTGGTCATCGAAGGATTTCACTGAATGATAAATATTCTTTGTAAAAGGACGGTGCTAAAGATGGAACCAACTGTTTAACACAAAATAATTAGGAGTTTATTTTACAATCATTTTCTGATACATAATTTTGTTGTAACAATGTTGCCAATGAAAAGGTTTATTTTGTCTTAACCTTTCCTTTAATCATATTTCAGTCTGATAGCTCATCCAATAATCCAGCTATAATTAACTGTTCTGGAGCGAGATTAAGCAGACAAGGAATATTCCTGATGGATTGTGGAAAAGTACGTAAAACTTCAACTTCCAATTTAAGCCACTACAAGCGATCTTAGTATTTATCACCTTCTTCGTTGATGATTTTACAGACACCATAAATACACTATAAACTCTATATACTGCGATTGTTATTACTGGTTTCTCCAAGCCACTGCCCACGTCGTTTGGGCCGGGCGGGTACTCTCAAAAATCGGCTGTGTTATTCGTTCACTAATATATACATTTTATTTTAGCAATTCACTTTTTCTATTTTGAATGTGTTCAGTTTTTCATTCATTCATTTTGAAGTAGTTTTGTATATTACAATGAGATCCAAAGTTTATATTCTTATAAATGATTTTGAGATCCATACATTGATCTACTGGTTTCTCATTTCATTACCCTTACCATAATTTCGAAACCAAACTAAGCAAATATCGTTTAGATGAATAAGACCTAACCTAGTGATCACAGTCCTTGGTCAATTCCTTCAACTATAAAGTTATCTTCATTTTCTTCCATAGGCAATTTACATATTCGTAGGAAAAAATGCGCAAGTAGAACTTATTCAGAATATTTTCAACTACAACAGTTTTCAGGATCTTCCAGAGACAATGGTTTGTATTGAGCGTAGCTCTCGTTATGTTTTAGTAATTGTTGTTTCGATTTGTCTAAGTTGTAAAAGCACTGCATATTCTACACAATACCTTTAATAGATTTTTTAGAATTTAATGTCTCTTTCTATCAGAAGATTTCGAATGATCATTAGACAGATAAATATGTGATTATAGTGTTTTGTATAGTTTCTCGTTCAGAACATGTTTTTCGTGCCATTTCTAGCTTTTTTCGTGTCATCGCATCTGAAGACCTGTTTTCCTTTCATTTAGGGCAAGGTTCCTGAGCTTGACAACCTTATGTCAATCGAAACTCGAAAATTTGTCCAGAAAATTAAACAAGATAGATGCTATTATCCCACTACTATGATTTTCAGGTAATTCTCATTTCACATTCAGTACAGTTTCAGTTAGCATGATTCTTTTATGGATCATCATGCAAGGAGTTTCCTTGTGACAGTTAGGCTGGTTTTTGCTAGGGATCTTGGTTCATGATTACTAAGATTTCATATATGAATGTTATATGTATGATGTCAATCTCTTGATAGACTGTCAGTCAACTTTAAATCCCAACAACTTGAAAGAGAGAAGATTTAAAAAATGTATTGTGTTTTTGTAGTCCTTTTTCTATCGTGAACGATTTGACGAACTGGTTTCTATATAATGTGTTTAGGATTCCTTGCCGTGCCTTTTCTACTGTTGCTTTCTGCGATTTTGTTTTTTTGTTCATTGTCTTTTAAACAATTGCTGTGGAGAAGAAGGCCCGCCCTTTTTGCTGTTTTTCCCCATTTGTAAATGCTGCTGGAAACCTGTCCACAAACAGTGAAGAAACTAAAGAAAACAATAAATAAGCTGATTGATAACCTCTGAAACATAATTTTACAGAAATTATGACAGTTCATTCTTTTATAATGATTCAAATATTCATTCAAAAGGCTAAAACGTATTGTTTAAAATTGCCTTCGGTTTATGAATGCTTGACATTCTAAAGCATTATCCCTTATCCTTGGGTCCCTTCAGAAATAATTTGCTTGTTTTACAGAGCTTTCATGTTCTTTAAGACAGATAACTGTTCTTTCTTCTTAATTTTCCTGTCAATAAACATATATATTATGTCATAAATCTTGCCATCTACAGTGCTCAAAATTGATGAAAATCAATTTATATCCTTAAGCAATTGTGGCATTGGTATTACAATGTTTCCTGAACTCAGTAATTATTGCATTATTTGAAATAATTATTTTATCAAAGTAAGGCGTTGATTGATGAAATAATTCATCTTTCCAGGGAGGATAGTCGGTCACGAATGCTTTTTATAAACAATTTAATCGACGATCGCTCTGAGTCAACGATGTCGTACCAAGAATTCCTTCTTCATGTGCAGAGACAAATCAACAACTGAGTTCACCCACCCAGCCAACGTGACCAGTGGTTGGGAAGCAGCAGGTCGTTGCAAAGCTATGCTTTTATGAATTAGGAATGAGCTTGTCCTGTGCTGAAGCATCGTTTAAAAAGAGTATTCTGATTTGAGACTCTAAAATCAATGCCTGCATCATGTGGTGGCGCGAATTGAACAATCTGATATACAATTACTGAAAAAATACAATTTTCGATAAGTTCTTAACCTGTAGCAAGAGAGGCCGGGTTGAAAGAATTTTCAAGTTCGACGAAATTGTCAGTTCAATTGTTTTGTCTGTTCAACATTTAGCACCAAGCTACCTTTTCCCATAAAGGCAACAAGGTAAAAATTGAAGTTTTAAATGGTGAGCCATTCAAACGTACTTGGTGGCAAAATTACCCCAGTATTCCAAAGTTTCCCTTTTTAGGCCGGAATTTATTTGTTTTAAAGAGATTTACTGATCATCTCGAGAGGAAGAGGTTATTCAAGGAGAATTGTCTTGATTATGAGGAGCATCTATGTTGCTTTTTGTTTACGGGTGACGTTTAGACAGCATATTTGTCATTTAATTTATTAGATTTAAGTTGTGGATCTAATAATTCGCAGAATAATTAGCCTTGTTAGTTTTCTTTCGATTTTAATCTTTAAAGTGGCGTTTTGTCGGCCTCTCATCGTTTTATACACTAAACAGGAATTGTAGTGTTGATAAATTCAAATCTGCTACTTCGCGCGTATCTCTGCTATAAAATTCCTTTTTTAGATTCGATGAATAGTTAGTTGATCTATCAAGTAGACTTGAATCGTAACCATAAGATCTGGAGGGCAAGGGAGGGAACTTTAGAGTTGAAATTATCTTTGTCTCTACCCCAGCTCTTATCAGTCTCCCCCCGTCTAGTCGTTGTATTTTGAAACTTCTGATGTGTTTGCCCCATACCTTTAATTCGTTCTTAGTTTTTTGGCCTCTGAATGAAGAAAATTGAGTTAACAACATCAATTCGCTGTAATCCTGGAATGCCATAGAAAGATTTTAACTGATTGTCGATTGTTAACAGCGTCTCTATTCCCGAACTTCAGTAGCCCTACAACTGGAATTTACCCTGCTGTTTCTTCCTCAGAATACCCAATGCCCAAGGATGTGTTGCTTTGAAAAGCACATGGGGGCCCTCGCCAGAAGTATCTCAAAAAAAACAATCGCAAAAAGTAGAAATGGGCTACTTTTACCATACCCAATGGGGGTTGGGCCCCCTTTGCCCCCAGCACTACAACTCCGCCACTGCCTGTAAGTCATATCTATGTAAGGCACAGCTTGAGGGACCAAGAGGAATGACTTCAAGTCTTTTGCTTACATCAGGTCAGCTTGTGTCTTCATCTTAACAATAAATATTCCTCGATTTTATTCAAGAAATTCATCTATTTTGATATGAATACTGTACTTCGAAACGCAGTCAGTAGTTAAAGACTAATAAATAATATCCACGAATTTTGTTAAAATAATATCAACGAAATTTTATGGGCTAAGCAGCAGTCATCGTCTCTACATCAGTTTTTTGTTATTATGTAACTCAAAATCAATACATTCGATAGAGAGAAAGAACCTTTTTATGTCATCACATCCCTTGTATAACCAATCAAGATTTCCCTTGTTAATTAAAAAATGTTTCTGTTCTGTCCGTAAAACAATAAGATGAAAGGAAAACCTAAAAGATGAATTTATGCGTCTCATGCGTTTCACAATACCCTGGAGTTCTCCTGGGAATTTTTGGTCTGCTGCGGTTGAAATCTAGAGCGTTCGCTCGATGCGTTTGGTAAGGAAACTTTATTTGGTTCTCAGCAAGATTTATGAGAAAGCGATGCAAAGTGATGTTGATTGGATATATGTTTCATGGTTATTAACAATACAGAGTCCATTGCAGAACACTTTTAATTCAACAAAGAGATAAAAATGGTCTATATTTTGGTACACAGCTTTCTATTGAAGGGTCGACAAACAATGACATGAAATATTTTGGCATTACGGACATAGAGAGAGGTTTGTATGTAAACAAACTTGATATATTTTATGATATTAAACAGTATTCTACTGTTTTGAGAAGGCATTACGCTGGTGGCATGAGCCTATATTGCGCTTTGGTGACTGAATTGCTAAGAACTGAGCAACGAAGGGGACCGGAGTACAGAAAAGGGTATCAAGGATACCTTGTTATTTGGGAATTGTTTACGTTTGTAGGGTTTTATGTTAAAACAGAGAAACTGTGTACCAATCTAATTCAGGCTTATACTCAGAGTTAAGTCTTGTGCACTGTGTGCCAAATAATATTTACGTACATTACTGTATTATACAACATACATTTTAATTAGCCACTTCAAAACTATTGGCACGTTATGATATCATACTGTCATACATTTCCTCGACACATATTGTAATATTACAATTTATACACGTGAGCCTTAACATCGTATGGTGATGTCGAGATCGTCGCAGAAATTGAAATGGCATCTTGACTTCAAAGCTTCATTGTTCACAATTTACGGTCACGGTTAGTGAGACCCAGTGGTGGCGCCAGAAATTTCTCCGACAGAGGGGTTGCAGCTTCTAACAGGGGGGCTAAAATGACTAAAATAAGCAGTTTTCGTACGTTATTTTGTCAAATTTGCTCCGACAATAACCTAAAATTTCCTCCGATGGGGGGCTAGATGCTTCCGACGGGGGGCTAGATGCTTCCGACGGAGGGGCTGTAGCCCCCTAGCCCTCTCCTGGCGCCTCCACTGGCTGAGACCGACTTACTTCAATTCACGAATTTAAGCGAACATAAGCATATTTAAAGCAACGTTTTAGGAAAACTTTAAGCTTGTTAATCGCCATCATCTCGTTGTGGATGTCATTTTCCTGTGTTGCATTTGTCAAGCATAATTGGGGGGGGGGGGGTATAGGCCCAAAGGATCTTCGACCGTTCAGTACACAAAAACTGCTGAAGGACTTGCCGACTCTGAAGCTGTTTGGTTAAATTTGCTGTGGGAACATGTTCCTACATTGTTTAAAGATTGCAGGCATATTCAATATTTGTCGACACTTGCTCATAATCCAACTCCCCCCTCCCCCTCCCCCTCCCCCTCCCCCAAACGTTCTGTTTTTCATCGATAGTTGCCACCAATACCTGAAGTATGCTATTCACAGCAAGGAAGTGTTGACCTAGTCACTTTCTCTACAGTAAAGGTATTGCCATTTAATGGCTTAAGCACAATAGCACCAAGCAGAGGCTACCTACACGATTTTCGATAACACATCAAAACATTTAAAAAACTAATTTTATCTTTACATCATAACAAAGATATCTTGGTCTCTGGGAGGAAATTTTACAAAGCGATTTATTTAAAGTCAGCGAGTTAAAAATCTGTCGTGGAACAAGAGCAAAACTTTCAAAATATAAAATTAATCATAAAATTAAAATAAAATATTGATGAAAGTGAAATGGAAAAGAAATGAAAAAGGGAAGGGCTAACTGATTCTCAAATTAAACGTATAATCCTAAGACTAATGGTTAGCGCGTAGTTCCATAACTAAATGTCTAGCCCTACGTCTTTGAGTAGCAAGTGATTTGCTCATAGTTCTAGACTGACAAAAGGATCTTCCTTTAGACAATGCTCTCTTAACCTTTCCCTAAACGGCAGCTGCGAAGTCTTCTAAAGTTTGCTGCTCGTTACACGATTGTCAGCTGTAACATATTACGCCACTTTCCCCGACTTATTCTCGCAATAGACTTCTTAGGATGAATTCTACGGATGTTTCTTTGAGTAGGAGTGCGAAAAATGCTTCTCTAATCTCCTCTTTGTTGATCTTGTTGATGCTTTCCAAGGCATAGACAATCTTCTCTCGCAGGCTGATGTCCCTCTCATTATACGCAGAATCTGCCAACGCCGCTTCTAATGCAATTTGGGCTCCTTTCCTTGTTTCGTAGATTGTTTCAACTTCTATCAATCCGGGCACGCCTGCAAGAGGATTCTGTGTCAATTGAATTAATCCAACAGAAGCAAAGGCAAAGGAAGATATAAGACAATATCAAAATCATATATGACCCATAGGTAACAGTGCCTAAAAATACATGTTTCCCATCTGCTACCGACAAGAAAATGTAAATCCTCATAAAATAAAAATTAGTGATATGGGTCTTCCTCAGCAATTATGTACATGGAGTCTAAAATCTAAGTAGACTTCAAACTGTATCATTACATTACTGAAAAACATATTTTTTCTTAAATTGTAGTATTTATTTTCTCAATGTCATTAAATAGGATCTTAGTCTGACGATTTTTATAAAAATACTTTGCTGAAATTTAGTGTGATCAGTTTTACAGCTCGCTTTAGCGTTGGGAAAGGAAGAGCCCGGCTCATATATTAGCTTCAGAGATTAAAAGTGTCAGGGATTGAAAAAAGGAGATTGACCTTGATCAAAAAGCGTTACAATCTTCATATATTCATGAATTTCTTTGGAAACTCTTCCAAGCATTCCACCATTCATTATTACTCCTTTTATCTTCAAGAATGTCTGCCACCGCAGCGAAGGAGAGCTGGCAGACCGTGATCTACTCAACTCCGTTCCAGCCATCGTAAGCAAGGTGCATACAGGGAACATATGTGAACACTGCAAAAGTCCCAAGGCGAAAAGTAGGTACCACTTTTCTACCAGCAGGCGAATTTTATCTTCTTCACAGAGGCGGCTGAAGCAGGTAAGGCCTTTGACCCAGTCAACACTTGCAAACAGCATCCTGGTTGATAGCTCGTATAGATACCCGGGTTCAGTAACTGCAATGCTTGGGGGGTCAACAGCAAAGGGGAAAACCCCTGCAAGAATACTATCAGCCACGTATCCTCTATTGTATGCCTCAAAAGCATGTGTCACCTGGGGACGAATTGGGCCTGCTTCGTGGTTCTTTTGCGAATCATCATTTTCGCTGGTACCATTTTCTGTACCACGACTGTGCCCTATCGCTTCTTTGACAGAATCCGGAGTAAGTTTCCTTTCCTCTGACTGAGAAGTGCTTTCTGAGACAGAACCTTCATCCCCGCTGTCGCCATTGCTGTATTCATCTCGCTTAAAATCTCCGTTGGCGTCTCGTTTAAAATCTCCGTTGGTTAATACAAGCGGCTTTCTCTCACACTGAACAGCTAAAGGGAAAGTCGAATAAATAGGCGATGAGGAAAGCGATTACGTAATGAGAATTTCTGATAACATAAGGAGGGTGATTTCTTGAACAAGTAGGGATACAGTGTCAATTACACACGTAAAAACTGACACAAGAGTGTAAACTGATAACCTTTTTGTTGTGGCACATAAATTAACTCAAAAGTTTCCTGAAAGATTAGCGTAAGACATAAACATGTTTCCAAATGTGGCTCCTTTGTAATTATCTCAAGCAGCGACTATTATCCGGAAGGATGATTTCATTATAACGATTAAGTTTAAGATTCTACAAACAAGTGTATGTAATGCAATATGAGTAATTTATATTCAAGAGGTTAAATTAAACCCATATGTTTATAGGATCACACCTATGGGGATCTCACGTGACATTGTTAGAACCCAGTCTTAGGAGTCCAACCCGCGTTTCAGCCACTTCGGATGGCTGATTTTCATTCTTCCTCATCCTGAGGTTTGCAACGCCAGTAAAAACAGCCTTCTTGATCGGAGATTATGATTATTAAATAGAGTTGGTTTTGTATGCCTAATTTACAACTGATCTGACCGCAGAGAGGCTCTTTGTTAATCGACTCTGAATTACTCTCAAATTGCATGGACCATGAGTTTCTCTGGCCCTATACGACTTAAAAAGGTCATGCTAAAATTGTCGTGGGTAATTTTTGTCATTTAGTTAAGAAACGGAGCTTCGGTCAAGCCAAATTTGGCCTAAAAGGTTTTATTTTGTGTATCTACTCGTATTAATAACAAATACGAGTCCTGATAAGTTTGCTGGTATCATGGCCAAAAAACATGAAGGGAATACTTTTCAATTTAATTTCTAAACGCAATTAGCACCTTCTTTTTTAACTCTTTGACATGGGCGTAGCGGATGCAAAACATTTAAAGGCCGATTTCCATTTGACATTTTTTGTGCGCGCGGGCGTAGCGCCCGAATCTGATCATGCGTAGCTAAGTGCTGCTGTCAAGTGGCCGAGCGTACAAAAAAGTTGAGACCCTATCAACTTTCTGGCGCTCACAGCGACGCAAAATCGAGACCACTTGATTTTAACTACGCATGCTCAGATTTGGGTGCTACGCCCGCGTGCACAAAAAATGTCAAATGGAAATCGGCTTTATATGGGCTAAGCATGGATCTTGCCTGAATGTTATTGCTTCATTAAGATAGAGCTGCCTGAGTGGGGCCTGAAATACAATAAATGTTGCTTGAAAAGGGAGAGCTCTAGTCCCCCAGCCCCTTTGTATCATACACCTATAGTCGTTCATACTACATTACCGAGAATTTTTTGCGTATCCTTCCGTCAATAGAGAAAAATAATCCATGGTGTTTAAAAAACACTGAACATTTTAGATTAACGTAATTTTAAAGTATGTATGAATATTTAACTCTCAAGCTTTATTCGCAATTATAACATTTCAAGATGTAATAAACAAGAGTTGATTCGAGGCAGCAAGTATTATAAAAAATTTTATTTGCAGTCAAAGGTTTACATTCTCATGAAACTAATATATATTTCAGCGTGCCAATATTTCAGACCTACTCTCCAAAACAGAATTCGCCCGTCACAAAATGAATTTATAAATTTTGCCATTTTTAAAAAATCAAAATGTAATTTTTTGCCTGCAATGTTCTAGATTTCGGCCTTTCACATAAAAACGCCACTTTCTAAAAGTAACAAGTGCCTCTTGCATTCGTCAAAATGCATGCATTCAAATATATTTGTTCTACAGAAACAAAGGTTAGAATCATTTATCTAGAGCCTCTTTAAGGAGACTGGAACCAAGCTTCTCATCGTGACGTAAGGATGAGAAATCTAACTCGTCTTTTTTTTCATAGTTGGCACAACAATATCTTTGCATACGAATGGCTTAAAACAATTAAAAGACTCAACGTAATAAAGAACAGAGCAACAAACTGTTATGATGTAAAAAATAAATTAGGTTTGAACTGGAAAATAACCACAAACGTCATAAGATATAGAATAGAATTTTGTGGGCAACATTCAACAAAAATTTCCTACATAAATCGCAAAAGCCATTGGGTAATTTCGAGGTCTTAATCTTCTTTTCAGTTCCCCTAAATTCTTTGAATTATTCTAAATATGACTATACTGAGATTTTAACATAAAGATTTAGTTGAAGCTCCTATTATTTAGTATTTAGGAAAGCGTTTTCTCAGCACAAGAAGCACATTTGGAAGAATTTTTCAATTTGAGAAATTTTCATGGTTTGAAAGTTGCATCTCGTCATTACTTAACCCCTCGTTGCTCATGATAAAGCTGTTTTCCTGTTGCTCTATCTCAAAGCTTTAGTAGAAAAGTTACGTGAAAATATATGAGTAGATTTTTCGGTTAGGTTTTTGAATAGTAAACTTTTGCAAGTTGCCTTGAATATGAATCTGATGTCCTTGGTTCTTCATAAAATTTAGTTATAACGGCTCAAATTTGTTTGTGCAAATTTTACGCAAGGACTAGTAATTAATTTCGTAATGTCCAAAATGTAAAGATAATTATATTTGGTGTTCAAAACCAACAATCAGTGGTTTTAGAATCTTTGTTCCTGACTCGTTCTGGGGTGCCGTCTTGAAATACATCCACTTAAGGAAAGATGGCAGGAATTTTTCTAGATCTAAGAAGCTATCTACTAGAAAAAAACATGTCTTTTCCTTGTTAAAACTCTGTTAAAATTATAAAAACTTGTTTATCCCTTAACTTACAAAAATTTCGGTATGACTTGCAGCCAAGCAGACTGTCTTTAGATTCAACTATTTGATCCAGAATCTTATGAGATTTCTAGGAGGTTGGAATAGGTATGCAAATTGCTTAATCCTTCCTTTGCTGCTAAACACTTCGAGTTGGCTGGAACTGGCGCCCTAATGGCCTAAACGCAGGTTCTTAACGCTATTTGATTAGAGATTTTCATTCAACAAAAGTTGACAGTCACTGCCTCACTCTTATTTGCTGCTTCCAAAATATTTAAAAACTTCCAATAACATTCCCTTCAGTGAAGATTAAAATATTAGAAGGAAAAGATCTAACAAAATCAGATAAATACATTCGAAGCGAACTCTTTGGGGAACATTCAACGTGTTGGAGTGGAAAGAAATTTTGACTGCAAAATCTACTGATCGAAAACATTGTCCGGGAGAGAAAATTCGGGACACGTGTAAGACCAATCCCACTAAAATAATGCATTTTTAAAATAAGTTCATGATTTTATATGGGCGAGTAATGTCGTTTCTTAAAGTTCTGTTTATGTTTTCTGCAATTAACGTAAAATTAAAGACTTTTAACCTTTTGAAATTTTGTCCCTGTCTCAAAGATCATTATTTATAAGGTGATTTTTAGTGTCAGAGGGTACTTTCCTTGTGAAAGGAAACAGAAAGAGCAAGTAAACAATAAAACGATTCAGTCAATCAGCCTGTGTTGTAACTATCTAAACTGTCTTAAAACTACCATTAAAAACGAAAAAGACATCTAGAAATTGGCAAATGAAAAATACATGAAAAAGTTGCAGAAGAATTACCATCGATGGAAATTGTTTTGATAAAAATAATGAGCAAATTAGTGTCGTATCTAGACCCCTCTATTTACGACAATATTTTTAACACATTTCCCTTTAAGATTGAACTATTTCATCATCTCAGGCTTAAAAATGATGCAAGAAACTACAATTGAACTGATATTTATATATTCCTTTCTAGTCAAGCATTGAAGCTAACCAATTATTTGCCATTCATGCAAGTTTTGTTTGTGAACATGAAGGGTTCGATTTGTTTTAAGCAAGTTTTCGCAAAACAGCTCAACTAAAAAACGTAAGAAACATATTTGAATTTATTCTATACAGCAGAGAGTTAAAAATAAAACCTGCTTCATTGTTATGAAAATTTCAAACAGACAAAGATATAAATTGCATAACATTTGGAGATCCGTAACTTTGGCCTCTTAAATAATCTGCCTTGTGTTATGACCCGCACGATCTAACCACAAAAAATTTACTGCAACATAAATGCGGTGCGAAAAACTGTTAAAACTTACAAACCTTCTCTTTTCATGCCAACTTTAATGCATTTCTTCATTCGACAAGCTCTGCATCGCGTCCTTTGGTTTTTATCAACATCGCATTGACCATATGCCGGACATTTGTACTTGCAACCCCTTCGAACAGTTCGCCGGAAAAAGTTCTTGCAACCTTCGCAAGAAAATACTTTGTAGTGTCTGCCCGTCGATTTGTCCCCGCATATTTCACACATAGGAAGGGCGCTAGGCTCTGGTGTAGATTCAGATGGCTTTTTTAAAACTTTTTGGTCTGCTGTTGGCCTTAAACCTAAGTCGGCAGCGAACCGATTACTGTTTGAGACCAGAATCTGTACAGCTTCCTCCATCCCGACCTCCACGCCTAGGCCAAAGATAAAAGAATTGTTGAAAAATAACATTTGGTTAGACGGTTATTCTTAACGTCCCATTTTCAGAAAATTTCAATCGTACTTATATTTTATTTAATATCTGGAGATACTTACAATTACACTTCGATAAATAGATGAAAAACAATATGAAGGCTTCAAAAGTTACTGTTGCAGTCGAGTCAAAAGCATGTAAAAGCCACGCGCTTCTGGTACTGGAAATCGAACAAAAGATCGTACGCGCTGGACTTTGTTTTTCGCTAAAATACTGTTTAAAATATAAGAAGATGTTTAAATAATACTAAATAAGTTTGAAAAAACTTACAGAGACTTCCCCTTGGATTGCTTGCTTCGCGATCGTAATTATTAGGCCTCCAGTGATTCTAAAACATACAATTAAAAACGAAACTGTTATGGTCTAGCTTCGATGAAAACATAAAAAGCAACTTGTTAGTCTATCAAATATTTCTGCTTGGTCGTACGTAGTAACTTGTTGCAAAGCTCTCATGTTTACCGCCTAACTATTTGGTAATATTGTACTCTAACCTTGGGCCGGGTGAATAAGTCAGCGGTGAGCCTCCATTTTAACAAGTGTCCTTCGAGAAAATAGTTGAATTTCTGACAGGATGAGTGAAACAAAAATCGTATGCAAATAGGGCATTGTTCATAGAACCTTAGCTTGAATAAGGGTCACCATCATGCCTGACCTGCCCATCCATATATGGACGACCAACTGAACTGTGGTACCGTGTCTTCTACCTGACTCTATGAACAGACCACAAACTGTGTATCCAACTTAAATGAAAAATAATTTTAGCAACCTACCAAAGGTGAGAGCAACCTACGAAAGGCACTTTTTAATGTTCGAAGAAACTAAACTGACAATGTTTTGAAAGTTATTGATCACGCAAGCACGCAATCGAATGTGGCAATCACGGAATGGGATTGTTGAATTTGGCAGCAGGTTGCACGCAGCAGCGCTTACTTTCACGGGGTACATCGATTAGAAGCATTTATATGCCTGATATACTAACCATTGTTATATAATTCATTTAGCAGTAAAGGGAAAACCCCTAACAGTTTTCTGCCGTAGAGATGCTCGTAAGAAAGGTCAAAGGAGGGAGGCAGTGAAGTAAGAGCTTTTCAGCTTTGAAATGACATCATTGATTAGAAGCATCCAACATGAGCAAAAAATTTTGGCTGAAAACGAAAACTTTTGATGGCATTATTTATAAATTGTTTCCTCTTTGATAATTCCGAAGGCTTCCCTGATTAACCACTATGCCACCCCTTCGTTTGACCACACTGCTCGCAAACAAATACGATCGAGAGTCTTCTTCCCTTTATCTACCACAATATGACAGCATTGTTTAAGTTATCCTATTTTCTCTTTTGTAGGGGACAAGGGAAGATATTGTTACTACATAAGGGGTGGTTGCACACGGCCAAACAAGCAAAGGTGACGCTGTCATGGGCGTAGCGGAGGCTAAACGTTTAGGGGGGGGGGGGGACTTGGTATGGATTTTCCCCGATTGCAATTGCTTCAATGAGATAAATTGTCCGAATGGGCTTAAAATTCGATCAATTTTGCTTGATTAAGGGGAGGACAGCCCCACAGCCCCGATGTCTCCTATACCCATGGATACTGTGAAAATCATGCAAAATGCACAGGGTCTATGCAGCCAGTGCGAGCATTAAATTTTTGAAGCAACTAGATTCAACGAGAGAAACATTGGCAACAATTGTAAAGGCAAATTGAATCATTCTTCTTGCTGCCATAAGAGGGTTCGATGCTTTAAAAACCGTCTTGAAATTTCAAACTTGCTAGTTCTAAAAATTCTTTGGTTATATAAACATTTTCTTTAACAAAAAGAGAGTGCTACTCTTTTAAATCTTTCATCTTTCCCAAGTAAAGTTTCTTTCGAGTTTAAATTAAGGTATTTATAACATGCCAGGGCGAATTTTCTTGGGAGTAGCCACGAAATCCCCACAGGTTGTAGTATAATCGTCTAAAGTGATGGCAACCCCATAGGTGTAGGAGACCTTTTCCCTGGAGGCTACAGAGAAACCCCCCCCCCCCTCCCCCCTATTCAGGCAAGGTTTTCGATTCACAGGCCCACTCTGGCAATTATGGCTCAATAAAGCAACAATATTTGGGCAAGACCAGTACTAAGGCCCCCCCTCCTCCTAAACGTTTAGCCCCCGCTACGCCCATGGGCATCCTCATTCTCACTTGAAGGAAAGTGCTACACCAGTTTGTTGAAAAACGTGATTCGAAGAGTTGTTGCTTGAATTTATGTAAGAAGAAAATGAAGTTTGACCTCTCCTATGTGCAGGGGTCACAAAACATTGTTTGTTGCGTAATGCCACGGAAGAGTCACGCGATAACATACAAGCAAAACCCTTGAAACTAGTTGAACAGGTTCCACACAGCTTTAGATAAAGCAAGAGATCCCGCCAATCATCTTGCTCAGATCATAACAACATCTGTTAAGATATTTAAATTAATATCTAGGCAGCAGCATGTTACGTCATATAATTTAAATAAGCATATTCGGATTCTGGGGGCCGCAATGAACGGTGCCCCTCCCCAAGTATTTCTAAGACTTGTTCATACCAGTCATTTGGCTAACGTTTTCCAGGATCTACTATGCCTAGAAAACCGTCTCTCCCACAATTCATTAATCACAAATAAACATCAATAATTTTAATGAACATGGAATCAGGTGACGGGGCACCTCGTCCAAACTGGCAATGCAATTGCAGTGGAAAATCCTATGAGCGGGTTAAGGGGGTTTGTGTGGTGGCGGTCACCCCAAGTGGTCAACTAGGTTGCCTGATGCAATCTTCTGTTAAAAAACCGGGAGACTTTTCCCACGACTCGGTGTTCCCACTTATAAGATATTTTGAGGCTTTGAGTTATTTTAATGTTGTTCTTATTCCCTCTTTAATCTTTCTACATTTACATCTAATAAATTGTTCATAAGACAAGTGGATAACAATTTTGCATGAAATTTTTAGCAGCACAGTTGATCAGCTGATAAAATCTTCTCTGTTTTGTTAACGCGTGAGAGAATTTACAAGAACACATTTTTTTCTTCTTTTAATTTTTCATTTGAAGCTGTGTGTGTTCTTACGTTGTTTTTATTTTTTGGCAAATCAAGTCTCAGTATTCTAGTAAAGTGTGTTTTTGTAAAAATCAGTGTATGATGTGATGAGAGCAGCTGCCTGATGCAGATATCATTGTCGTTAGTGAATCAAAAATGTGGAGTCCATCAAATATTTGAACCCAAGAAGCACATAAATTTTTCATATCAGAATTATGCATTGTATTAACATGCCAGGCAAAAAGGATTTTTACTACCCTCTAAATAGGTGAAAGTAAAATTTCGAAAGATGGTTAAATTAAAGAGGAGAACTGTTAAATGAAAAATTGGAAGCTCTGTTGTAAGCAATAAATTTTGGCTCGGAATCTAAAGGGTTATAAATTAGTAACATTTTACCGTTAAGATGGTTTTGGTTGCTATTTGGCTTGATTGCCATAATTTAAGTAAACTACCTGCGCCAGTACAAGATACATTTCCTTTCAGAAAAACCTATTGATAAAAGAAAGGACGTCGCTAAGGGAATTGAAGTTCGTAGCCCCTTAAAATGTTCCTGTCCCTTCTTTTCGCTCCTTTTTTACATCGCTCATGTAAGCCATGGGTATAGCACTGTCTGAAAAATCACCAACTCTTATTTGATTGTTAGTTTGTAAATCAGCCAGTTGCAGGCTAGATAGTGTGAGATGAAAGCACTAGGTGTTGCCATTTTACTTCCAATGAACAAAATTTTATACAATGGCATCTGGGTTGAAAATGGGGTTGACGGAGAAAGACCTTTTGCTTTCCATCCCATGACAAGGTAGTAAGAGAACAAATGATATTTCTTAGAAAGATGGTCATGCGAAATAATGCGGCTTATCCTATCATTGTCTAATTGTCTAACCCCACCCCCCCTCCCCGTAACCAGCCATTTTGCTGCCCATCTTTAAGCACATTGCCTCAATGTTTTTCGAGTTATGAACCTTAAACGCTATGCGATACCAGAGACGCATCTCAGGCTACTGTTCTTGAACACAAAGCTTCATCTGGCTTTGCTTGAGTTATAATTGTAAGGCAACAAGCTGACAATTACGGCACAATGGAGGGGGGGGCTGCTACAGAGGGAAGGCATGTCCCCACCAGTTTCTAGCAGGATTAATCTTCTATTTCGTCTAGATTTGATGAAAAATGTTGGAGGAGGGGTAATAATTTTCAGCAACGTGCTCTTCATGAAGTAACTCTATGATTTTATTTTAGAGCTGATTTTATTCAACCAAAGTTAGCCATGTTCATTTCCTTGTGGAAATTCTTTTCCCTGTTGCAATGCGTTTTCTGACAGCAAAAAGAACGTGGTATAAAATTTTTAGGAATGTATTCTCAGACTTTCTTACAAACAAAGATTTTTCGGGATATAACTTCTGACTCGTCAATAAATAGAAAATATTTTCGGCAAGATAATGCCATTTGTACCGAACTGTCAACCTCAACTCCCTTGCTTGCTGCCTCTTTTTTAGCATGAATAAAAAGTTCAAATGGGACAAGTCACCAGAGGCCAACAACACGTCAGTCCATAAGTCACCAGTTCCCTCGTTCTCGTATATTTCAAGCAGCCTCTTTTCAAGTAGCGAATTTCATTGGCCTGTTTCAAAATCAATACAAGCAGGTGATCCATATTATTTGTAAAGCAATATGATTATACTTCTCTTAACGGTTACTGGTCATCGTCTCAAGTGAAAACAAAACAAGATCTTAAGGATTAATAACTGTTCGATTCACCTGCTCAAAGGGCTGTAAGGGAAGCCTGCCTTGAAGGGCTACATTTAAGAATTAGCCAAGCGCAACCAGGGGCGTAACTTGGCCAGTAGGTTTGGGGGGGGGGTGAAAAGGGTTTCTGCCTTGCAAAACTGAGTGGTGCCCTGCAGACCTCGTAGCAAAGGTTTGTCTATACTCTATAGGTTACTAGGGAAAGTTTCACCAGTGTACACTGGTCTTTACCAAGGAAAAACTTCCAAGCAGTAAAAACAAACTTGAAACTTCATTGCCTATGAAATATCTATTTCTCTACGTGAGCGTAAATTATATGTCAAATTTGGTTTTCCTTGATAATAAAGCTTCTATCTCGTAGCATATGATTTTTTGGTGCATTATATGGGCGGAGCAACGAAATTGAGCCCGGTGGGGGACTAAGAATCACGGTTAGTGATATAGGAGGACCCACCATGTTTGGGTCCGACGTGAAGAAAATTTTTGAAATTATAACTTGTAATAGGGCTAGAAAGCATCTTTCAGACTGAAATTCAACAAAATACTATTGTGCTAAAAAACTGATTATTGTTTATTGGGAAAAATAGGGAGGGGCATGTCATGCTAAAACTCTAGTGATAGACGTTGTGGAAAGAAAGAAACGGTAACCTTTCCTTTCAGACTGGACATAGTTGTGAATGACAGAGGAAGATGTTGTTTTGATTGGGGGATTTTTTTTCCGGAACAGAAATGTGCAGTTTCTTGTATCGAGAAGGCCATCCAAAATTAAAACATTGCAATGATACAGAAAGTGATTTACTAATGCAAATAAAAGAAAAAAAAAGAACAAAATATGTGAAAAAGTTAGTAATTAGATAAAAAAATCGGCATCTTAACGGTTTACTCTCTTTTTATTTCATGCACTGTTAAAAATTAATAGAAAAAATGATAAAAAAGTTCTTATCCTGACCAAAGTGAGGGCTTTCGGCCCCCTATTCCCCTCAGTGACGCCGTGCCTGTCATGAAAATAATTTACAACTTAAATCAATTTGTGTGGACTCAACCTTGCCCTCATAAACTTATGCATCAATCATTGCATCCATTGGCTATGACTTTCGGTAAGGAATGCTTTCGCTCTACTAATAACGGAGCTCTTCCTGACATACCTGTTCCGTTCTCTAAAATGCAATGTCAGGAAGGTAGGTTCATAACAAATATGATATTTCCATTTCAAAATTCCTAAACGGCCCTTTACGAACTTCAGAGGTGACATTTCTGCGTGGCAACAAAGCTCTTCTTGGCGCCCTGCGAAATCTTCGATTGCCCTGCGAAATCGACTATTTTTTAGATTGGAGGGGTGTCACACCCCCCCCCCCCCACACCCCCCCCGGTATTTTTGCCCCTGAGCGCAACAGTCATACACAGCTGTCGCTCAGATCTGCCAGGGCAATACTCATTGTTTTATTAGAAAAACAGGTCGTCATCGAGTACTCCATTCAGTGGCTGTTCTTGAGAATGCGGGGCCCGATGCCAAAATATCTGCGGGGTCTTATTCCATACAATTTTATCCCTATTTTTCTAGATGCGTGGCCCCCTTTTGGCTACCATAAGCCAGGGGTATAGAGCTGTGGCCCCCTGAACCCCCATAAAGTCGCCACTGACTCTCACTGAAGTTCATATTTTTCCGGAATGGCCACCGCTGGTTTCTTATTGCGAGTTTCTTATGAAAAAGTTGGTTGTCATTTTTTAGCCATGTGATTAGAATAGGCCACCATCTATACCAAGATTGTCGCTAGACATTCATTTAACTGCAGCTTACTTTCATTGAATTTTCGATGTTTGCAACTCTCTAGTGGAAGGAAAATCTTATGTATCTTTTTAGATACTTCAAACAGGGAGAAAACAGTAATTTTTTAGATGCAACTTCACCTGTTCGTTTCAGGAAGCACAAAATGTAAAAAATACAAAAACTTCTCTTCCATCTCAATATCTAGCATACTGCAAAATAAACAAGGCCATGGCTGCAAAATATCGTAAACTAACACCTCATATCTCGACTGTCTGCTATTTTGAACGCTTCTAGGTTTCCTCATGTTTGATGTAAGGGTTTATATAGAATAGACGGTTTATGTTAACTCGAACATTCGCTCGCTGTTCCGAGCCATTTCCTTTCTCTCTTGGAGAGAAATGCCAGTTACCTCGAACTAAACAAATTTTCTGCTGAATTGTATAAAGAAACTAGCCAAAAATATAGCTGTGAGTATTAGATAAAGATTTAATTTCGTCGATTACACCAAAAACGTGTAAATTGTTGCACAACCCCAGGGGCGTCGCGACCGGGGGGTGTGGGGGTGTCACACCCCCCAATAGTATCCCGATAGGAAATTCCAGGTAAAATCCGCCCAGTGGAAGAAACGCTTTAGATATTTCAGCGACCTTCATGTATTAACATCAATAAAGGATCAAGCAAAAATAGTTGCTTCTTTGGCTAAATATGATACTTCTTGATATGAAGGAAGATAAAAACTAATGACTTGAAGATTTGAAGATTTCTTGTTGGCACAAACACTAAAAATCCAGGCCCTCTTTAGGTAAAATTGTGTCTTGTGTCCATTTCCCCTAAAAAGGCATGCTAAGATGGAAAGAGGGATCTAAATTGGCAACCAGTGCTGCTTGTTACATAGCTTTAGAAGTAACTGACAACATGGAATTTTTCAAGACCACGGCGAAATTGTACCAGTTGTTTCTATCTGCTGTTCAATTTGTTTGCAAAAAAAAGAATTTTCGGTAGGATTAGGAGGATTGCTTTAGTAAAATTTGCTTAAAAGAGTGCATTTTCCAGGGAACTGGAAGCATCAAAATTCGAAAATTTTCTGTTCCTTCGGCGGCAACCATGGTGCCGCCTCGGGTAGTTGCCCGTCCCGGTATACAGATTTTGCAAAACCATTAGGAAAGTCCGTTATTATAATTTTAAAATGAATGTTGTGAATTATATGCCATACAGTTAGATTGGCAAAATGTATTGCAGAGGTTTGTGACAGCAACTTAAGAATTTCAGGTAATTTTTTTTTAATCGGGTAAATTTGTAGTCCACACCCCCCCCCCCGAAAAGGTTTGCCTCGCGACGGCCCTGCACAACCTCTTCCAAAAATTCTCACTTGCTGAACTTGGGGTTAATAAAATGGCAGCAGGCAGCCAAAAAAATTATGGCATTGGATATGAAGATCCTTTCACGCGGACAGCAGTAGATAATTCAAAAATACTAACTAGGGGAACAATTGCCCCTCCAGCCCCAGTGATTTTTCATTGTTTTGAACAGTAGGCCATTGTTCTCTCCTTTACATAGGCTCCTGCGCGCAGCTAATCTTCCATTAGAAAAGGTCACCTGAGGAGGATGTTTCCCAGAACTGCCTGTTAATTGAGCACTGAAATATGGTTCATTTGCATTACCGTTATCTCAACGATATTGTGTTATTCTGATCTTCAGTGCCTGATTCATATGTCATACTATTTAGCATTTTATTGATTTCGTAGTATTCGTTCTTATACCAGGTATTGCCATTCTTTCAATTGCCTTAAATGGGGCGCCCCATATTTATGCTTGATTCGTTATTGGCCATAAATTCGTGCGTGAAGTCGCGAAATCTCGATTTTTCCTTGAAATATGAGTTTTCCTGGCGTTACGTCCTGAAAAGGCTTTAACTATTCGTGAATTCCTGAATGAAATTTTGAATGATAATTTAAAAATTGCCTCAATTTAGTGCGTAATAAACCAACAATAGTTAAATCTAAAATTCGTATATTTGAGGTTGAAGATAGTGTTGTAGTCCTTCAAACAGGGCTCTGATGAGCAATAGCTGATATTACATTTATTGTTTGCATGAGCGTGAAAATCCATTTTTGCAGTGCGTGAATGCGTGAAAAGTAAAGAAAATCGTGCGTGAATGGGTGAATCAAAACCATTATGTGGAGGCCCCTTAAATAACAGGTTTACTTGTTTGTCTGTTGTCGTGCTAATTCAACTGTAAAGAGCAATGGACTCAGAATCGAGGCTTGCGACTTATATAAACTAATATCATTAAAATTTTAATCTAAAAAATGACATCAAGTTTAAAGTATTTCTCTGTTCATTCTGTTTCGTGATTTCGTTCAAAAAAAGATTTGCTTTCTTATCAATTCTAAATCACCAGATAAAACAAATATTTAAGAAAGATTGTAATATTAAAGGTGAAATTGTATTCCATTCGTTCGTCATTTTTTTAAGTTTCGAAATCCTTTGGTTTTTAAGTTTGGTTAAGCCCTCAGTCTCCAAAAGTTTAGGCCTTAAACTGCCAACGTAATTAGTGGCACAATGCCTACTTTTTGCTATAGTGCTTGTAACTGCTACCAAACATGCCTTGAGTTTGTGTAACCAACCACTAAATAATTATAATCGTTGTTTTCGAAGTAAGTAAATAAGTTGCACATGCAATTTCATTTCTCGCACTGCGTGATGTAACTCGATTCGCGTCACGAAAAGGTTCAAAGTAACCTCTGACCCTCAATATAGAAAAACACACGCTCATAGCATTAAAACAATTAATGGACAGGTTCGCACATGGCCTTTGCAAAGACAGGTAAATTTGAAGAGCTGAAATCTCTCTGTGTGAGCTTGAATTAGTTCTTTTGTCAACTTAAAAAATGGGCTTTAAGTTTTAAAAAATGTGCCACTTTGAACAGAGAGGGTTAAGTAAAGGGTTAAAAAAGCATGCGTCTTTCTAAACCCTTATCCACCCTCTTAGTGTCGCCCTGATTTAGTCATTTGAAAATAACTTTGAAATTTCGAATTGGGGGATATTCTGGCGGAAACTTCACTTTTCTAGTGTTTTTAATTGCACACTTACAGTGAAATGATTATGATAAGATTCAAAACGTTAGAGAATCTTTATATGTATTACACGGGATAAGAATATATCTAAAGCTTATCGCGCATTAGTTAAGAAATTTACGGATTGCTTTGTAGAAGAAAGACGCATGCTTGTTCGCGTACCCCGTTCATCAATTACTGTCAAGTTGTTTTCTCAAAATTAGTAATGTCATAGCTAAACTGTTTTTTTCGTTGCCCTTAAGCTTTTACTGTTTTAATACCCTTTTAGCCCTCCATCTTTGAGGAAAACCTGGTGGAATGGTCACAACTGCAGGAAAGCCGATAGCTGTTATGACGCCAAGTGCAGATACTATACAGAAACACGAAGCATCTCAAAACCTTTTTATAAACAAAATGAAAACCGGGGCTCCTGATAATGAATAATGTCAAATTTTCTTTAAAAATTGTCTTTCAAGGTAAGAGAATTCAGTTAAAAAGTATTTGAAGCGAACGCTTACTTTCAGAAGAACTTGACAATTTCCCCGCTGAACTACAATCCCGGACAAAAATTGCTTTCTCTTTCCTTTAAAAAGTAACCTCCCTTCATTCAATGTTGAATGCATGTTTTTGAAGCACAAAAGATAAAACTACTAATCCAATATTGATTCGGGTGTGGGAAGGGGGGAATCAAACTTACAGGTGCAACGTGAAGTAGAAAATTGCATTTTGTCTCAACAATTCTGTCCGGGATTGTAGTTCATCCTTCGACTGCCTTTCAAAATCGGGCGGCTACTTCTTCCCGCGAATGGCGAACTGGTCCGCTGAAACAGAACACTGCCGCCTAGTACAAGTATAACTAGGGCATTTGTTACTAGGCTACGCATCTTAACACATCTTATGCTATCCCATGGCAATTAGAACAGTGCTAGCAGTGCACCTCACGTTAGTTTGCAATGGGGGTAATATCTTTCGCTTTGGCTGGTTTTTAAAACTGTGATATACTGCTGTTTTGAACGGAACACCAAAAAGGATAATCCTAAATTGAGTTCACCAAGAATAGAATTAGGCCTGTAGTTATATATAATTAAATAAAATGGTTTTACATGACTAGGGCACTTTGTATGCTCTAGAGACCAGAACAGCCTTAGCAGACAGGCCGCGTTTGTCTTCACAAGATCTCCTTTTCGTTTTCTTTTTTCAGCCACACGGGCATGCTAATTACTGAGCAAAAATTAAAAAAAGTGAATAACGACTTTGTGCATTTGAAATAAATATAATTTTCTTTTTACCTGATAAAGAGTTATGCTCGAAACGTCGAAATTATATTTCTTTCGAGTGAACAAAGTCGTTATTTAATTTTAGTAATTTTGTTCATTATTCATCATCGATGTACAACACGCTGAACCGATTAATAATCATGAATATTACTGAGATACAATAGAATCAACTCCATAACTTGACCTGGCTACAGACGATTTCTTTCAATCACTGGCCTTTGTCCTCGACATGAAGAGTCAAGGACCTGCAGGCCTAAAACACATAGTAGCATGTTTATATTAAAAGCTATTTCTTACCCTTGTGTGACACAGCTGAGACAGAAATGTATTAGCAGCTACATCAACCATCATTATTCTTTTTGTAGATAGAAAAGATCTGAATCGAAGATAAGAAAGATTTTTTTAAGAACATGCCTTTACAAATACGAATATTCTAAAAGTATTAAGAAAATGTCTTAAGCGATGTAAATGATCAAACAAGAAGCTAGCCAGAAAAATTGATTCAGGATTGAAAAGCTATTAACTAATGAAATAAGTTGTTAACTTCTAGGCTAAAAAACTTCGCATGTGTGCTATGACACCACTAAGTCATGAACTATAATGCTTAACAAATATTGAAATTAGAACTTACCAAGTAGTTAAGTTTACTTACCAAGTAATTTATTCAGAAACAGTGTTCCTCAAGATGAAATGTTGACGAATGCTGCCAGAAATCAACTTTCTGCCGAAAATCAAAGAAGTAAAGGTCAACGGTCGGTGCTAGTGACCAGTGAAACCAACATCGTGTTTATTGACCGTGTCATAGCTAGAACACGTTTGACCTTTGGTGATCAAGTCGCTTTTTCACTAAAGGGGTCGCTCGGTAACTGGCAGAAAACAATATTTACTCGTAGGCATTGATCAAGGCATTGATCAAGACGAATTCAGGTATCAAATAAAAACTGCAAGAGAGGAATTCATTTTAAGGTTTCGTGTAGCGATCGGGGGTGTCGGTGAAAAGCAATACATTACCGCCATATCGCATGCTGCACGTAAATCTACCTGAGAACGCTGCCTAAGCTCTATTCCTTGTGTTTTGCTTAGCTGCGCACGAAAATTGATTTTCCATTTGTTGATGCTAGATGGATGTTTATCTTTTGAAAAGGTAACTAAAAGGTGTCGCCTTTGATTGTTTTAAAAGAGGTCATAGGACGTCAGAAGGTCAAAAATTGCGCGCCACGCGATGACTGAGCGCCAATGGCTTTCTTTCGAAGGAAGTGCTTGGATTTTATTTCATCCCTAACCAAAAGACTCTTGCTTTTTGAAGCTGCTTCGGTGATCGAGCCAAATTAGTGCAGATGCATAGAAGAATTTTTAGATGAAATCACACGCAGACAATTTGCTAGGCCCAGATCGAAGTTCGTGTAACACTGACTGAGACAGCAACCGTTTTAAAGAAGACGAATTCATTCCCGAATGGAATTGACCAAATTCCAAGACAGCTGCCTGTGTGGTTCACATTGTTTGGTTGAAATTCTTCCTTGGGAAATCTAAAACTGTCTGCGAGTTACGTTATCAGAATGTATTGTTGACAGAAAGATAAAGCAGACGACAATAATAAAAACTTATTTGACCTGGAAATAAGGAAACTGGGTATTACAAAAAGTGCATACGTTAGTGTTTTTTTCAACTTGGCAAAAAGTGTCCATTCGAAAAATCTGAAAATCAGTTTTTTTGTCCTAAAAAGATCAATTTTGACTTTAACGGACTATATCTCCGGAAAAAGGCGGGTTTTGGTGGCACTTTAGAATATTACGTCATTGGGAGGAGCCTATTTAGATTCTATATTCCAAAATACCTTTGTTTACAAAATTTCAATTTTGGACCCCTCAAAATTGTTTTGATATTTTTTACCTTTGAAATACTATCTAAGATAGCTGAATTTTTAAAATCTGTTCCGAGGAGCACAAAAGGATGAACGATTCCGTTGGAAACCACAATGAAAGACAAAGAAATTTTGGTCAGTCGGTTATCATTGAATATAACCTTAATTATCTAAAAAGATAATTATATTTCTGTAATACCGTGAAAAGTCCAAAAAGCATATATTGAAAGCAATTGGAGCATGTAAGGATGCAAATTCCATAAAATAAAAAACTTATTTCTGCAGACATTTTGCTGATTTTTATTATAAATAGCTAAAGAACTTTTTAAGAGAACTATGTTGCAAATATAAGATGATAAAAGGTTTCTAGCAAATATAGTCATGAATACGTCATATAAAGCTAGAGGACCTTTAACGATGCAATTTCATTTTTTGTCATTGATCTGATTTCAAATTCGACGAAAAAGGCAACAATTTCTAACTTTTAGAATTCATTGATTTCAACGGAATATTTATTTCTTTTGAGCTCCTTTTTAGCAAAATTTTGATTTTACGAGCAAGTTATAGCCTTCTACATTAGTTTAGTAATGTCAAATGATTAAAGCCTTGCATGATTTAAAATTCCTAATTTCATGTTAATGTTTTAAAAGAAAAACTGGAATAACGCATCCTCTAAGGCTCCAGAAGAGCTAATTCTTTTGGCAATTTGTTCCCGATTCATGTTATTATTGTTTTGAATTCTTTCAAAAGCTCATTTTGGTATTCGAACGAATATGAAAACGACAAATTGCAATATAGCGCAACATAGTTACGATTTTAGATGAAAACGGCGAATCATACGATCCAGGGCATTTTTTTAGAATTTTCCACTGGTGGGACATTTGAGAAAAGGGCATATAGATAAAGGCAGAATTTACAGATAAACAGGCTTTCAAAAGTAGACTTTGTGAATTAGAAGGGGAATCACATATAGAAGCAGCAGTTCCGGGGAAAAATGAATTGAGATTTGAAACCTGTTCAATGAAGATTTCATCCACAAATATCTCAAATAAAGTAAGAAGTAAAAAGTCACCGAATCATAAGGGCACTTAAGTGGTGGGGCAAATATGCTCCACTGGTGGGGCAATGAAAGGGGCTGGTGGGGAGTTTCCCCATCACTTTATATGTCAAAAAATGCCCTGATACCATCGTTTCTTATGTGTTATTTTTGATTGGAATTACAGCATCCTTGATGGCTCTAAAGGGAATAAATCAATATTTTTCTGCTCTGATACGTCTTACTAAAACAAAATTCCCCACTCTTGTGATTTCCAATACCGATGAATCTCATGGGCTGGGTGCTTTTGGTACAGTTAAATATAACGCGTTAAGTGGAATAAGTCTTCCTTATGTGCTCCAATCCAATAATTATTTGCGTCAAGATGTAGGCAACTACTTCCGTCACAAGTGTACAAAATTTCATGAAAAGAAGACCACAGGATGAAAAGTTATATCATATGGAATATTTCAATCATATCACTAGTGGAAAGCTACATAGCCTACGACAGAAGCGGACTGGCCCACCGGGACACCGGGAAATTTCCCGGTGCGCCCTTTGCCCCTAAGTTATTTTTTCAAAAACTTGAAAACCTTCAAAAGGCAACTAACCTTCCGATAAAACTATAACTGATTACAATCATAAATTGACCTCCTGTCTAAAGAACGTTTCCATGAAAAGTTTAGAAAATTCATTGAAGACGATGTTTTCATCGGCAGTTTCTGCAAGATTTTTGAAAACCTTGAGAAAAACATATTTTGTTTTGAAAATGGCTTTGAAAAAAGCAAAAAATATTAAACATATTAAGTCTTTTTTGTCTGAAACTTTTCAGAGCATATAACGTTAGAATGAAGGTCCAAAGGACAAGATGGAGAATTCGATCCACAAATGGGTATTTATTCTCCATCTTGTTCTTTCCGACCCTTATTCTTACGTTTTTAACTCTAAAGAGATTCAGATGAAAAAGCTTTTAGTATGTTTAAAATCTTTGCTTTTTTCAAAGCCATTTTCAAATTTAGTCGCGCCAAAAAATTGTTCATACTTTTATTATTGACAGCAGTTAATTTGGTAGCAGCCAGAAAGCCTACTCTCACTTCCAACCCTCATTAGCTTTTTATTTTTTCAAGCAAGTGCGCAATACTTGAATTAATTCGATATCTGTTGAGGGGGTAGTAGGGGTTTTCACTAGCTAACTCGCGCACTGTTTGTGAAACCCATGACTTTTGACTAACCATATTATTTTTTTGACTTATGACTAATGCAAATTATTTCGAGTATCTGATATCGAATAACTGAGAAGGCTCGCACATTGGAAAAATTAATTGAGCACTACCCTGTGCTCTTTCAAATCAATCAAAATAGTTATAACTGGATAAAATTATCGGTGTGTTGGCCATTGAGTATGGTAACGTTCCCATATTACATAATCAAAGATGGGTTGGGGAGGGGGTTTTTCACAAACGGTAACAGTCATTATGGCTATTTCTTAAAGCTTGTTAAAATAATAATTTAGGGAGAAGGGGATTTTTTAAATAATACCGTTTTTCGATGACGTAATATGTGCATATTCCTTGTCTTGTCTCTCTTGAATAATAGTCCTTTTTCTTTGGGCCATAAACTATCCCTTAATAGTGAGAACTGCTCTATGTATGATGAAGGATAATACTTTCTCAACGTCCTGTTGTTGGCAAGCTATTTTACTTTGCGATTCAACTAAAACGATTTCAACTAAAATCTCCTATGCATCAAGCTTTTTGTACGTTACAACCAGGAGTTTTGTACCCTAAAAAAACTATGACTAATTGAAGTAAAAAATCTTGACAACTTTTTAAAAACTCTATACAGAATTTATTGAGGATTGATGCCCTCATGTAAGAACCTTCTGTAAACTTAATGAAAAGTTAAACCGGCTGTTTTGATAAAACTGGTTTCAAATTTTATTATTAAAGTATTCCGGAATAGAGACGTCTTTTCTTAAGAAATTCTTTATCCATTTTACCATGTCTACGCACAGTTTGTCATACCGAAGGAGCCATCAATCTGCAAACTCATCAATTTGCGCAAAACGGATCGCAGCAAGATCTCTTAAAATCCATTTGTCCAAGATATATTATCAGATATCTTTCGGACAAGTCTACGGTTTTAAGCACATGTTCAATACCTGATCATAAATCATATCTTTTGTAAATGATTTGCAACTGTAGCGTGGAGACAGGAGCAACACAGCATTAGGCTAGCAGGAGTTGAGGCACCTCTTTACTTTTTTTCAAAGATATGCTGCAAAACTTTTGAATATTTATGAAAATGAAGTCATGTATTTCGTCAAATTTTTAAAGATTTCGAGATCGAGTTCAATCGAAAAAATCTCGTCTCCTAGGCCAGAGAAGTTGTTTTCTTTGTAAAATCTTGGAAAAAGGTGTCTCGCTAGCTGAAAAATGGCTTTGGGCTTTGGTCCAACTTTCAAAATCTATCATTTGATAACATCATTTCATACATGAAATTGAGGACAATACGTCACTTGATATCTACAAATTTGACCAGCCAATTTGACAATGAGTCTTCTTCATGCCAATGCCAATTGTGAATAAAAAACTTTGATTTTCGACATGGGGCATGCTCTGACATTCTAAATAGGGTGATTTAAAAAACTTTTCGAGGGCCAGCCCCTGACCCCCCGTTTCATTTCTTATGACAGTGTTTGCAACAAACTGATTCTCAGGTAAAGCAAAGTTTTTCCGAGCCAGTTTTACAAGACCCAAAGTTATGCAACTTTAGCACCTATTGGCACCCCTTTGGCTACTTTTCCCGGTTGGTCAAACGTTTGCCAGTCCACCACTGGCCTACGATCAGAAACTGCTTTTGGAATCGGGAAAAAAAGCATGGAATATTAAATCTTTCGATGATGGAGCTTGGGTTTTATATGGCAAGTACTTGCTTTGCCACTCGAATCGTGTCTATAAATTTGTTGAATAAAAAGACACTTTTTGCCAAGTTAAAAAATCACTTAAATACCTATTCAAATAAAAAACATTTCTGCGCGTTATGCTCTCGTCTTACATGGCAAGGATAAATTTATAAAACGTAAGCAAAACGAATTCTGACAAACCTATTTAAGCATCAAGACAAATTTTTTAAAAGGGAATGATTCGAAATCGCTCCTGTGCAGCGATAGAACTTCTTTCACTTTGTTTTCATTGCGGTGAGAACGCAGTCTTTTGAAATGTATCTGTGAAGACGAGGCTTTCGTAGCCTACACGTCACGATCGCTTTATTGAACTCATCAAAGATTACTGTTTAAAAGCAAATTAAACAGCTTTTTTAAACATTTTCTATGGTGACATTATCGTGTGCCTGTTCACTTAAAAAAGATTATTAGGGAATAGTAATCGATACATAGAACCCACTAAATTCCATTTTGATAAGAGCACACTTTATAAAGAATATCGTGAAAGCATGCCAAACCTCAGGTTTAGAAGAAATTAGAAGAAAAAACAAAATGTTTTTGAAAATTTTATCTTATGTTAACATCACAGAATATATTTCATCAGCAAATGAACTGTGCAGCTAATTATGTATTGCAAAACTGAAAATTTAGTGATTCCGTAAACAACTGATAGTATATAGCTGTAGAAAATTCAATGTTGAGAAGGAAAAGTAAAAAGAAAACCCGGACCACAAATTTCCAGAAAGTAAAAACATCCTGCTTAGCCAAGAATTATCGGCATCTAACAAAAGAGTGTAAAAAATAACTCATAGTTCTTTGTCACTCAGTAAAATATACAGAAAAAAACCCACGTGTAAGAACCTACTTTTCAGAGTTTGATAAAACAGGTTCTTGTATTATGGGGTACTATTGACAGTTTAGGCTAAATAGGTTCTTAGTTAGGTTCTTAATTTTTACAGAGCATATATTTTTTTGATTATCAGAAAATAGCATTAAATCTGGTCTGCTCTTTATTCGAAATATCTGATAGTGTACCAATGTTGCTAAAAATCCACCAAAAATTGATCAATGATACAATTTCATAATAACAGACTAACAGTTCAATCTAGCATACATTGTGCATTTTGAGTTTTATTTTGACAATACAATTTTCTGTCACCTTTTTGGCTTTTTGGTACATAAAGTATATAAATTGAATGGTTAAACCCCACATACAAGAGCCTGTTGTAAACTGTTTTGCTAAACAGATTCTTGTATTTTGGAGTATTAAAAAACAAATTTTTATCAGAAGGTTCCTAAATCCCCAGATTCTTACACGCGGGTTTTACTGTAATTCAACATGTGAACCACTTGAAGCAGCTGAAAAATTAAACATCTGATTTCTTATGATAGCTTAGACGACATTGCAAGTTTTTGCATCTTGTAAGGTGAACAGATTGTTGGTAAAACCTGATCTATTTCGCCCAGTTTTGATAAATTTTTCAAAAATTTCTTCCCAATCTCTCAAAATCAAAGAAACTAATGTCTAATTATTGAAACTTGTGATTCTTTGCTTGAGAAGTATTTTCGATTTAGGGGTGCTTCATCGGCAAATTTTCAGATATGTCAGCAAATAAAGGATGGCTCACCCACTTTATCGGCAAATGGTATCAGGGCACACACCCCTCCCATCCCCTGTTGCACGGGCGCTAGCGACAGCTCTGTTGGAGAAGGTCTTGTCAGAGAAGGTGCTGCCGGAGAACAACAACAAGTTTGTTCATTAGACATAGAATTTCGCATAATCATCTAGCAACCTACCCACGAATATTAAAATCATAAGAGTGAACGCTAATGTTCATTTTCAGCCTTGGTAACATTATGGTAAATGAACGGTATAATTTTTGAAATCTTTGTTGCAATTGTCATTTGACATCAAATACTGGTCAGGAGTTTTCGAATTGTTTTGTCTGGTTAGCTTTATGTTCTTTTGGGTGTACGCTGGGAGCTGCCTGTTTTGCAAGCAACCTAAGGATCGTTCGCACTCCGTGGATCCAATAAGACGAGGATAATCTCCACTAAGGATGGTGGTATCAGTAAGCTAGCACTGGATAAGCCCTGCTTAGTTGACTTATCAGAGTAAGTCTCATAAGCAAACTAGTATTTGCAGAAACTAGCCATCAAATGAATAAGAGGCTACGATAGAAAGTCACTCTAAGATGAGGCTGCATGACCCAGTAACTTAAGAATCGTTGCCACAGGTTCGAGTTTAATGTTGTAGAAGCTCAAGTAAGCATCTTGAAAGTGATAAAAAAGTATCATCATAAAACTGATGACCTTTGCGCTTGTAGTCTAGAAGATATAAATGTGTCGTCTCCATAAGAGTCCTCTTACAAGTCTCTCTGAGACATTCCTCTCTGTGACAGCGAAACTTACCGAAAAAGCAAAAATGGACCTAAAAATAGCAAATTCACAGGAAAGAACAATTTTCTTCTCTAGTTTTAAATAACCAAAAAAGTGAAGCTTCATGCGATTTGTTTGCAAATGTTTTACCTAGTAACATAAAGGATTTGCAAACGGCAATAGATTTGTAAGTGAGAAGTAAAGCTTAGTGTAGTCGGGAATTCGCGTTTTCTTAGATTTTTAAAAAAAATCACTTCAGCACATTCTATGTGATCTATTTTAATGAATGGAGGGACCAAATTCTGTGAATAATAGCTTAAAAGTACTAGCCATCCAAACTTTGTAATCGTCAGGTACCATCTTCTATCAGAAGGTTAGTTGTCATGGTCATAGATAAAACTTTGTAGAAACCACTAATATAGATTAACTGATAAAATAAATATTAAAACCATACCAACTTTACGCCTAAAGAGATAGATGCGTCTTTTTGGATAAATTAGCCTGTAATTCTCTTAACGTAGAGAAGAAAATTTCTTGTTTTTTTCGCAGTTCAGAAAGGCATGCAGAAATTAATTGTTATTTAAAACTTAGGTGCGACACAGATATAGGTCATAATGCAAGTATAAGCTAAATAGGTATAAAACTTTAAGATGCGTCTACCAGATCATTCATTGTCAAAGATAGTGTTCTGTCAGCTAAAGTAGAAAATGGCATTAGGCCTCAGATTAATTTCATATTAGTATTTGCTGTTGTCCATCTATGAGAGATGCTTTTAAAGTGGTCTCTTTTTCATGCCTGTTTACCAAGGAGAGGCAGAAAACAACTTTTCAAAAAATGCCTCGAATAAGGTTGAGGTCTTGGCAACCTCAACCTTAGAATTGCAAAATGGCGCTTTCGAATTTGTCTGGAGATACAATTTCTTTCCTTTTAGATGCGACATCTCTCTGTATTTCATTGCATTATATCCCATAACAGGACAGCCACCTTTACCGCAGGTTTTTCCGCAGCGACCGTCTTGTAAGGCTTCAAAACTCTCGCACGGATACGCAGTAAAGTTACACGAAGTAGCAGAAAGCGACTCAATGAAGTACTGAACAGCACGAATGTGGTGGCACCCAACAGTTTGAAAAAATTTCTCCCTTGAGCGAATATTCCCAATTTCTAAAAAAAACCAGATCAACTTTTTTACTTTAGTTTTTTAAGGCAAGTTTTGAATGTCTTGGAGGCAAAAAGATTTTAAGGATTCCACAGTTCACAATGTAAAGATGAGTTGTGGGACAGAGTTCGTGAATTTTGCAAAGCACACTTTGAGATAGCCTGCGTCACAGGCCAAAAACTTTCGTGAAATTTGAGTTGAAACACATCAACAAATACTTGAGCATTCGTTGCTTGATACAAAAGGAAAAACTAAGAATGCTGTCCTGTCAAAATAGCTAGTGACGCAAATGATTGAGCCAGCCAAAAGACAATGGCAAGTTCGAAATAAGAAAGAATGATTTAAAAATTACCGTTGAAAAAATTGACAACACCACAACCAGGCTGCGTTGCTCCTCCGTTGGGAAAGAAATCCAAGTGTCCAATCGGTGCATCTATTCCCAGGCCTTTGATATCAGTGTGTATAACATCAACGAAATCAGCATCCGTTCGGTCGAGCCGCACAAACGGATGTGCTCCTTCGTATATTCTAGTGCCATAAGGCAGGTCACCAGGGTCAAGACCTGCCAGAAAGATGATCAAGAAAGCAATTTAGAAATCTGGCAACCCCCGACTTGGAGTCGAATATCTTATAATGATTAAATAAGACTTAATCAGAATTATTTTCAAGAGTGGCACTCGTTCTTTGATTGATTCGCCCTAAGTTAATATTTGTTTGTTTTTCGTTATGGTCTCTTTTGACGTGCCTTTTTACATTTTACTTGCACCTATTCTACAAGAATCACGCAATGCTATTGAGTCTTTTGTCCGACTGGGGTTTTTTGGTTTAGAATACGATGGTTAGTTGTGAGGCTTCATATCCTTTCTATTCCCTTGGTTGAACTTAGGATTTTTTGGCTCGACATAGCGTAGGTCTCACTTTACTTGATGAAGCCTAATTACAAGGGTGCTGTTCGCCGCTTCCCATCACATCCGTTTTCATTTTGCTTCCTTTTACGAACATTTGCTTTTCTGGTATAACCCTAACAGGCTCTTTTCAAGCATCATGAAAATCTTTCTTGTCTTCATGCATCTTTTATGTATTGACATTTTGATGCTTTTAGTTAGGACTAATGCATAGACCTGTAGTGGGGAAACTGTACTTTTCTTGTCCATCCCCTCCCCAACATTATTTGTGTTTTGGGTTTTTGTGTAGCTTCCTTTAGTAACCGCTGTGCGCCGATGCACCAATGCCCAACTCGCTCTCGATGATGTGGGAAAAGTAGCCTCGCAACTGACTTCCTGTTGTCTATGACATTTTTGAGGCATTTTTGCCCTACAACTTGTATTGTAACTGCTGTCCTGAGAAAATCGACCATGCACATTTTCTTTGAGTCCAAGACGGTGGGGCTCCCAAGCTCATTGAGAAACTGGTTGTTCGTCTCCCCAGCAAGTACTGCAAAGATTCCCATGTGGTCATTTGCTTGCAATTAGCCTTATTCTACTTATGGTCTTGCAAGTTGGTAAAATGTCTGGTTATTCATTATAGAATATACGATTCACTACAATGAATGGAGATGATACAGCCCATTCGCGGGAGAGGCCTGATCAGCAATTAGGTGTGATAAGGGCTAGTAGTAGGTCGAACAGGCTGGTTAAGTAGGAGGAGCTTAGCAAGAGTGTATTTAAGCTGGCTCAGATTCAATACGATATTTTTATTAAGCTACTGTCTTTATTTGCTTTATAATCACAGCACATAGATTATTTGTCATCCAAACTGTACATACGACCTTTTAAAAGCCATCTTCCTTTCCTAAGGGCAGGATACGAAAAGTGTTCTTAGTTGTGTTCTAAACTTAGATTCTTGAACGATTTATTTGCTTATGGTTTGATTTGGGGATTTGGCTCAATAGCTCGCTGGTGTTTTTTCGAAGCCTCTTTTTTCTTTACATTACTAAACTGATACTTTTGTATATTGTAATTAAGCTTGGAGCATAAATGAATTGGATTATTGCTTGGCACAGAAGGGTTCAAGATACTCAAGAGCTATAGTAAGGGCATTCAAAGGTCCTTTCCATCGTTCATAAGAAATGGATGATAAACACCTTCAGAAGCTTGGAAATATTCTTGGCTTTCGGTGTACCCTTTATCTTGGCACTAATAAGGGGTACACGGCTAGTACCTCATTCCATTTGGCTGACAATACTTATGTAGCGTTCATTTCTAAATGACCTCTCTATCATTCTAGAAATACAATTACTGCAGTATTCATATGCTTTTCTCACCGAACGACTACCTTCTCTAAACTACATTCCAATGCACTGAGCTCACCTGTGATTCTTCCCAGTTTATAACCATCAGTCTTCACCCTCGTTCCTGCATAACCAGCTACGTGTGCTCCGAGGCTAAAACCAATTATATGAACATATCTATCCTGGAGTTTTCTTCCTTTAAGGATGTACTTTAGTAAGTAAGCCAACTGGGCCCCAACAAGACGGGCATTACCCGGTGCTTTGAGCCCGGTGGCACCTTCTCCATAATCCATCACTATGACGTCAGAATTTCCTTTGCCCAATAGCCCTTTTGTCATGTCACGAACCCATGTTTTATCTGAAGACTCTGCAAGAAATAAGGGCAATCCTTGCAGGCTTATTATTATAAACGGGTAAAGAGAAATTGGCAAATTTATGTTTTTGATTAATTCAATTGACATTTTTAAACCATATGCTTAAATAAAGGCTGTTTATACTTTTCTTACATAATGCTGCATAAAGACGTTACGGTGTTGCTTTGACAGGAGGAGTAAAATTTTTTTTTAAAATCCTTGGAAATATCTAATAAAAAAGGCAGCCACACAAGTAATGATTTTCAGAGACGCAACTGTCACTGTTTTTCGGGGGCTTCAACCGCCAAGAAATTATAAAAGTTATTTCATCCCAATGCACAACCCAAGTCACAAAATGATAGATCAGAAACTCGTACCTAAAGCTCCATGAACAATCACCTTCAAGTTTTTGTTTCTCAGAAGCCTTGAAACTGCTCTCAACGTGTGATTACTGAAGTCTTTGAAATGGCGCCTTCGATGTAGGCTGTGGAAGGTGAATGTTGTTCCAACAGCTCGGGGGTGTTTCGGATTTGACATGAGGTAATGATGAAAAGGGGCTTCGTCAGAAAAGCACCCAAACGGTTCATGACAAATGTATTCGCCTGAAATATGTGGAGGAGCATGCGTCAGGTGCAGTTACTGCAATGATGTAATCTATATAACTATATACTGCCAAATAAGGTAATTTCCCATAATTAAAGTCTATTTCTCAATTCCGATAAATATCACTTCATTGTTACCCTTCTAGTTGACATTCTGTTACCTCGGTACATAATACCAAGAAGGTATCTTAGATCAACAATAAAAGCCTGTTGTAGCAAAAAATAAAGACGCCACGCCCCTTTTTAACATTTTAACTAGGGGTGTAACTGCCTATCGCTATAGGTTATTGTCATTCTCCTTATAAACAATTGCCCCCGCAGCTAATTTCCCTTGGAATAAGCTATGTAAGACGCAACGCCACCTTACCTGGAAACAGCACCTTACCCTCAACAACAAGCCTTCTCTCTTTCCCTCGTGATCAAATATAGGTGGGCGTTTTATTTGTCCACTTTGCTATTGAGGAGCACAATGCCCAATATTTTTGGAAAAAGGAAATGTTGTTTGGTACAATTTTTGCTAGCCAAGAGTTATAATTATTGGTATTTCTAGACATTATCGTTAGTTGTGTTGGTCTATAACAAAGTCACCGCACCTTTTGAAGCAAATGGTCTAATAATCCTTTGTGGGGCACTTATCACCTAAACAAATATTTACCTCGGGGGAGAATCTACAGTTTATTGTTAGGGGAGTGCATATCCCAAGAAATGCCGAAAAATTGCATTCCTCAGGGATGATTGTTGGCAGTACAAGGTCACCAGACTGCTCTCAGTGTAATCTTGAGCACTTTGGTGGCATACACAAATAGGTTTTAGACAGTGATCGCTATTCCATACTTTTCCAAACAAACGTTAGTAGAGTTTGGCACACACCCCCTCCCCACTCTTGCCACGCCTTTTGTTCTCCGGTGTTATCTCCACAACATCGAAAAATTGTTGTTCAAAAGTAGAGCGTGTCTCACATTGCATTGATTTCATCACCATGTTACTCTAAATACAAACAACTTTATCAATAAAGGTGCGTCAGAAATACAACACTGAACTTTTTGGGTTGCACCCTTCATGATTAGTGGGACTGGCATTACAATATTAAAAACCACACCAATATTAAGCACGAGTATGTGGACTATCTTACTTGTTCTTGCTGACTTTGTTAACCTGTTTCACAGGGCCGTTGCCAATATTGCTCTTACCCCCCTCCAAAAAGCTTTTTGTTTTCAATGAAGAACCCCTTTTATCCTATTGTTCTCAACAAACGAGCCCCCCCCCCCCCCCCTATAATTCAATCCATCCACAGTACTGTATTATAAATAGAACCACTTGGCTATATCATCTTTTTTGGCTTATTTTGGGCTTTTTTTCTTTATTTCTTTAATATGGAGTCGCGCACCCCCTGAACCTCAAGCTGCTTTTGGATTTATTATGATGATATTTACGTACTTCGGTGATGATTTCTTGCGTCATGGGATGTAATTTAAAACTCAGCTAAAAATCACTATATCTTTCATATCGGAAGGAAATACTAACCTTTACATATGAATTATCAAAGAAATAGATCAAACAATCTATGGTGACCTGGACAAGTTGTGAATTGAGAAACGTTTTCGATGGTGGATACAGATAAACCGAAATGAGCAAAGGTCAATGGGCCTGCCTGCCTGACAAGGTGATCCAGTTTCATTCTAGAGTCAGATGACTCTAAAATTAATTCTAGATTTGCCTTTCCAAATGTTTATGCTTCTAAAGATTCTTAGATACGTTAGCTGAAATTGCGAATACCATGTTCTATGAAAAACATCAGGTAAAGTAAAAAAACTTACCGGCTGTTAAACTTAAACCAGCGACAACAAAAAGAAACAACACGACCATTTTACCCGCAACTAGCAACACTACTTGGATACGAAGTGGATGTTGTATTTGTCTCGCAGGCAACTGATAAGGTATAAACCACAAAAAGACCAGAATGATAATAAAATGAATAATCCTTATGTAGGACGAGGCAATTAATTTGACAGGTGTTCGTATGTTACTTTCAGCTTATATTTGAATGGCGGAAGATATACATAAACTTCCGACAAGTTGATAGGAAATGCCATTGATACGGGTATCAAGCACTGATCAGTGGTATCAAACTACAACCTCGAAGGAAATGCTGGATGTGAAAGAGGGACCAGTAATTATCGAGATGAGGCTGCTTAGCACCATAGTCATACTATGTTAGCACACAACATTTTATGATGATTCCGGGCCTAACACGGCCTAAAATCGGACAAACTGGTATATGGTTTTAGGGCATATAATCAAGAGAATGTTTTCAAAATTCAATGAACAATGCCCATCGAAAATCAAAAGACAACATTTTAGGCTACCCAAAGTTCTAGACGTTCCAACCTTAGAATGTTTAAAATTGGGAGTTTTTAACAAATTCCAGTGAAGTATTCGAATATGGTCCATCCCAAATAATGAAATTATTGCAAATCCCCACAGAAAGAGCAGATCGCAATGCCGTGAAGCTAAGCAATTTGTGAACGGTGACCTCTGATTGGCTGAATGGCCAACATGTAAAAAAACATCTGATTGGGAAAGCAAAATTTACCCTTGCTCGTCTGTATCAAAGAACAGTCTGCATTCCCTGCCTGCTATGGTTTAAACGTCAGAAAGATAGATACGGTGACAAACTCTATATACACTCATATAGGTCTTCTTTATTTGCTCAAAATGTTTTCAAAATGGTATTTATGAAAAAAGTTCCTAAAAGCGGAAGGTTGGGTTGGGTCTGAAATCGGGAGAATGAACATTGCAAACTGCACTGTCTTTTTGTTTGGTTTTAAACAAACAGTACACACCGAAAAAAGTTGGCTAGATACACATGCTAACAATTCTAGATATATACCGTTTCAAAATTGGCAAAGATAACTTTCCGTCTCAAAATCCACATGGCATAAGTAACGCGTTGCTATGTTTATCCAAGACAAGGTTGTGATCCATCATAGAGCCAATAATTTTGTCACGTGACAGGTGGGAGGAATCTATTTACCTGCGTGCAGATTCTACTTGCAAAATCTTTATCACCCTTTCAATCCTTTTTTAGTGGCAAAGGCTAGTAAAATATGGACTGAACGCTTATTAGAGAGGGTGTCTGGGGGTCCAGAAACCTCAGAACCGTTCAAAATTATTATTATAGAAGCGTAAAACCGCGTGAAAGTAGTTTGTATCACCTTCAGTGTTCATCAATACCACGTTGCTTTTGCTGTTTTTGCTTGCTGCCCTTCTTATACAAAATGGCATTAATTCACTTTTTAAGCATAATGAATCTTAAAGGACAGATTAACGGTAACAAACTGACACAAACCCAAAAACCGACCCAGGTACAGTCGGAGACCGAAACCGAAAAACCGAGCGATCTGTGGCAGAACCGAAATAACGAGCCAAAATGTGAGCAAAACCGCGTAACGGTAAAAGCCAAACACTCCTTCTTATTAATTTTGTCGGCTTTTGTTCTGCCAGTTTCTAGTAGCCTGTGCTCCAGACCCCTAACTTTCAAGTTAGGGGGGTCTGGAACACAGGCTAGTTTCTAGAGGTTATGAGGAACTGCTGTTTATCTACTTATGGAGTCTCTTGAATCAAGCATTTTTCAAGTAGAAGCTAAAACTGTACGCACCTTAGTAATTCGTTTTTCTGCTACTTTTGGAATTGCAACTTAGGAAGGCCGGAGATGGGGCGTGGGGGTCAACCAACCCTGCTGCCTTTTGATAGGAAGGGCAAGGGGGGCAAAGTTCCCTTTTCATAGAAGTGTCATTGGTTTGTAATTATCAAAATATTCATATGAAATTCTGACTGTACTGCCTTATTCATCGTGACATGTCTCAAATCTTGTCAAGAAACTTTTTATGCCAGAAGTTAGCTAAATGACGGATGACAGTTACCAAAGAAATGTTGGTAGCTTGGAATTATTTTTTAAAAGGCCTTTTACTCAAGCCTGCCCCCTTGCCCCTTGGTCGTTCCGCCGTCCCTGTTGCAACCTATTTTCGTTCACAGACATCCCCGATACCTTTGCGAGACCCTCTGTTTGTATAGCCTGCGTGCAGACTCAGAAATTGAAGTCTGCGCCGCAGGCTAGTAAAAAACCTGCAATGATTTTAGGGCAAAGCACTCTGGGATCGCGGGTTTTATGTAATTTTACTGAAAGTCCACTGGGATTGAAGCAATCTGATTGGCTGGTTGACCGGAGAAGGCAAGGAAGTGAAAAACGTTCGATGACCGGCAGTCACTGCAGCTGGCGAACTCGAAGAGGTCGAAAAAGTTACAGACGTTTAATCGCTACAATTTCGATGGTAAATGTCAACCGCCATGCCATGTACAAACTCGACTGTCGTTCATATGATTGCTGGAGGGTAAGATTTGTTACCCTATTTGTTGAAATGTGATAAATTTCCCTCGTTTAAAATCCACATAAGGGTTAGGCCTGAATTATTTTCCGATATTTGCTACTATTCCGCCTGTCACAAGAATCGGTTTGTTTTTAATTTTGATTGTATGAATTCTTTTCTTTTATAAAAATATAACAGTGATGAAATTCGTTATAATCCCAATACATAGTTCGAACTTCAATTTCATTTTCTATTTTGATTGTGAATTGAAAAGATTTCGGTTTATTTTGATTTCCCTTTCATCAATCTATTTGATTAGCCGTGTCAATTACTTCTTTCTCGGGTATTTTCACGAACTTTAACGTGTTTTTCGTCTGCCAGTATTCGTTTCTATGTCATTTATGCAAGCTTTATCTTTTGTTTGGAATCATATCATATATTGCCCATATTGGTTCGCACATTCACCAAAAATACTGATTATATCTACGTCCCTTTCACTTTTAAAGATAAATTTTATATACATCCCTATCACTAAAGATAAACTATTTATATGTTTCTTCCTTATCTATTCTAAGTCACGACATTTTGGTCTGGCGACGTGAAACTATGGTGAATCTGAATGCAATTGTCAATCAGATTGACTCCTGCTGTCTCAGCATGTTTTTGGACATTTTGGGCTTCTTTAACATCTTGCTTTCAATTCAAACCGGCATATTTCCAAACCATCTCCTAACTAACAACAACCAGAGATTACACAGCGATCGCAACAGTCTTCTAGCCTGCAATTTAAATATGTTATGTTGTTATGTTGTGGTACGTATATATTGTGTACCAGCAAATATCGCCGACAAAAAGGATTCGCAGCGCTAGCCTTATGAAATGATGAACCCTAGTTTCTTGCAGCAGTTTTCGTATTATGCAAAATTAAAAACAATATTTCGTTATTTATTTTACAGGATTGGTGGTACCTCCGGTGCAATAATTACATGTCCATTAGATGTTTTGAAAACAAGACAACAGTCATCGATAGCCGCGTATGACTTGCAAAGAATTCCAGCCGAGAGAACTCTCATACAAAACAGTGCACTCCGTTTTTCATATTCACACGCAGCTGTTCACAGTGAAGCAACTGCCTTGATCCAAGTGAAACCTGGAATGCTCTACTGTTTAAGGTAAACTTAATTGAAAATCAAACATAGTTTAAATGTCTCAAGCTTAAAGTTTAAATTTTTTTTCAAACATTCAATTCATAAATGCTTACAACCCCATTCCCTCATTGTTTTGCTCAACAACTAAATTTTGTCCTAGGAATGTGTTATGTAAAATAAACCTAAATGCTTGCAGTATCATCTCGCTATGTGTTATTATTAGTCATATGTCTTAAGGTTTAACAGACCTTTTACGTTATTTGTAGGATACAGCTTTATTTTCTTTCCCTATTAAATTTTAAAATTATTTCATCGTAGAAAAATTGTCCAAGAAGAAGGGGTGAGAGCACTATTTAAAGGTCTTGCTCCTCACCTTGTTGGTGTCACTCCATCAAGGTAAGGTTTTAAACCCTTATTTGAAGAAATTTCACCAACATTTAATAACATATATATATTTTACTGCATTTTTCTTCTCTCAAGTATTACATGCCTTTGCAAATCCAGAACTTGTGTCACTCCTTGGATTTCGTTATGGAGGGACCATGTAATTAGACTCAGTTTGGTTACCAACTATTAACAATTGAACACAAGAAAAAATGCCAACGCTATGCCCTGGGTGCTCCATAGGCAAAGCCTCTAAAAGACTTTTAATGTAATTAATATGTGCTTCTACTGATTTGTACTTTAACTTCTATTGATTTGTACAATACATCTCAGTTGGTAACATCAGGTTTAATTTTTCTGGGATATTGTTGGTAAACTCTAGAAAGGTTATAAATTTGAATAGATAATGCAACTATTTTTACTATGCTTTGGTTCCCTAAAGTGATCGTGTCAGGCAATTATTATCCATTTGTTTAAAAATTCTGTTTGTTTGGTTATAGGGCAATATATTTCTCAGTTTATGCAAAAACAAAGCGAAATATGAGGTCCCTTGGAGTTGTAAATAAAGACAGTTTGCTTATCCCTCTGACCGCTGGTGCAGCTGCTGGTAAGTGTTCTATATAGTTTTCCTGATTTGTTTTTTTGTCAGATAATTTGTAAAGGGATGTGAAAACTTCTGCACATCTGCACTTGAGAAAAGATTCTTACCTTGAGGCCTAGTTTTGCCATCAGCTCTTCAATTGTTCCAAGTTGGTAGGCAGAACCAAAATGACGTAGAACTAGTTTCTGTAGAGCAGCATGTGTATAATGAATCATAAAGAAATTAAGTACATATATACAGATCAATTTATAACATTCAAGAAGGTTAGAAAGATCTTTGTTGATTCAAGATGGGCTGCTACTTAAAAGCGAGATGTTATTAGTGATAAATAAGAAAAGTTGTAAAGAATGAAAAAATGTTTAATAATCAAAGTTTAGCAGCCCTGGCTAAAATTATGCAAAATGCTTTGGTTGTTGATGTATGTCAGGAAGTAGGCAAAGTTTCAAGAAATTAATGGGAAGTTATCTAAACCACAACATTACCTAACATGTATAAACTGTCTCCAGGATTTTAGGCACCTAAATATTGCAACTTTCATAAGAAAGAATCATTTGTTTAATAGAGCAGCATGAAGATGGGTATGAACTATTGCCTGCCTATTGCCAGGCCCAATTAGGTCATCACTAAACTAGATTCTCTTGACTTTAGTGCATTGAAGTTTTCACATCTCTGTCTTGAACATGTCTCAATAAATTATAGCACTTTTGGAAAAGTCTTCCTTCTAGATGAACTTTTTACAAACTTTTTGGTGATTAAAAGCCAAGATACATAAAGAATAGTTATTCCTGTCAATTTTCCGTAAAAAAGTCAAATTATAAAAGCAAGGATGCTGAATCTTTACTTTTTCATTATACAAATATATATCTAAACTTTTGTTGGAAAAAAACAGATTTTGTTAAGTTTGGTTTAAAAAATCTAATTTGGTCTTTCATTCCTTGCTTTTAGTAGTCTTTGTAATTATGTCTTTATAGCAAGCAACTTTTAAGAACCCAAGCTGCATTGCTTATGCAGAAGGCAATTCCTTTGCATCGCTAGACATTGATTTGTTTTTGAATTTCTAAAATTTGTCAATACAAGGATTAAAATTTCTTCTTTCCACTATTGAAATTGAATCTATTTAGGCCTCTGTTTAACATTCTTAACCATTGGTGGATTACCTGCATCATTGGTGGATTACCTGCATTTGTTTTGTCAGATATAAGAAAAATTTTGATGCACAGAATGTTTTCAGATGAAAGCAAACAGAAACTTTTGTTTTCATGCCTCTTTCTGAAAACTAAACGTAATGAGTAGGCCACAAATTCTTAAGATGGTCTACTCAACACTAAATGGGTGAGGCATCATTTTTAAGATTTATCTGCTTCATGTTGTTATTGAATCTAATTTTGTTTTTGAATTCTCCCTACCAGTCCATTGAACCATGTCAAGTTTACATTAAACCTCAACCTTAGTAACAGAACAGCTGCACTCATGATCCCAAATAGAGCTGCCCATGTTTGGAATTTTTAAGACCTGAGAATTCTAGCATGCTAACAACAGCTAGCTGGTTTCTTGTTAGCTACAATGCCAAAACATTCAGGCAGTCAACAGCCTGCAGTTTTCTTTTATGAATGCTACTGGTAATTAACCTCCAAATAAAGTGAGGAACAATCAAACATTTCAATTTCTTTTCGGGTCAGGAGAGATGTATCTAATCTCTTCAAAAACTTGTGAAAAAGGACTTTTCTATAAGGAACTTACAAATAATTGTGTTGGGGCTTGGTAGCAGTAGCACTTTTCTCTTGTGAACCCCCTGTCACATAGCAACATATAAACCAATTTCATGCAGGAGAATGCAAGAATCAAAAGCATATTTTAGCTGTATTAAAAACTTTCTTGTGTTTGATTGTTAATTTCCAAAGCCAAGTTATTCCTGTAGCAACCCAAACTAGGATCCCCTAAACTTTTGTCTAATTTTTGAAATATTACTTTGATGTGTTCTCTCTAATATACCCATTTTCTAAAATTGTCCCATCCTCTAAGTATATTCAACCTTAAAATCATCAAAAGTACTTTGTGTATTCCATACTTTTTCAACATTTCCCCGACCTTGTTGCTGTTAGTAACAAATATTCTTTGCAAGAAACTCAGAACTAAAAAATCATTCCTTCTTTTCAACACCATTTAAAAATACTCTGAATATTAGAGAGAACACAAATTGATAAAAAATATTTTTGAATAAATACACCATGTCATACTTTGAATTTCTTGTAGTGTGCCCCCAGGGTACCTAGCTACAATAGCTACACAGGGTACCTAGCTATCGCGGATGGCTAGTTCTCACAAGGATGCTTGGGTGCCTTGTTTAAGGCATGTCAAAGAAAGAAACAAAATGCGGTAGTGTAAGAATCATCATTTGGCCACCCTATACCTCCTGTGCTCTATGTTACACTTTTATTGCAAAAATATATCATTGTCATCTATGTCGAGATCACATCCTTCTTATTTGTACTGTAAGTTGGTTTTTGTAGCCAATTGAAGAGGTGAGGAACAGATAATTCTGGTAAAGTTAGGAGGGCAGGAGGTATCGGAGAAGCCATATTTATGTGGATTTCTTTATATGTAATCTGCATAATATTAGGGATAAGGTCATGATCCAAGCTGAGTTTTGTTATCCACTCATTCTTATCCTCTAAACGCATAGGAATGATTTTTAAGCAGCTCATAAGCAACTTGGTAAACAAGGCTAGGTGATCAACCATGCAGCATTCTCCGTGACGTATTCCTTTCTCTGCTTATTTCACTGCAGCCAGAGAGCTGGGGAAGAAATAAGCATCTTTGGGCATTGGAAATTTTTGTCGAGGGACCACTTGTAGTTGTTTGTATAGGCAGCCTCCTAATCCTGTATTTTAAAGAATGCGCAAAGTAGCATCCACTTTGTTGGGCTCTGTACCTTCCACTCCCCTTCCACTCCCCTCCCACTCCCTTCCCACTCCATCTTTTTAATCAGTTCACTCATTCCCCAGCCCCTTCTTTTTCCTTTGCCACCTGAGTGAACGCTGTTTAGGTGGCAGTTTGATTCAAGTGAGTTTGAATGTTGTTTGTGAAAATCTTATCGCTATCGTCTCTAATGTGCATTGATGATGTTCAATTGGTAGCAAGGTCGTTGTTTTTAAGTTAAAAGTTTGAAAGTGACGATACACATGAATGCCAAGAGGCATATCGTCTTGTTTTCCGAAACTATTATTGTCAAGACATGCTTTGTGGGTACGATCTGCATTGAACCGCATTTTAAGCCTTTTGGTGCTTGTTGCGCAATGGTTCAAGGTCCAAGCTGCCCTGATTTTCTCAAGCTGTCGTGGTTTTCTATGCAAAAGGCTGAAAAGTTGAAAAACTCGGAAGATATTTTGGTGAAGTTTTCGTTAGTGATGATATGAAAGATTTTTTCGGTTGATTTAAAACATTTTTGGGTTGATGTTTTATTTAATTGAAACAATACTTTTATGCTGCCATTGTTTCCCGTTTAAAATTTGTCATTTTGACAGAAACAAATGTGGCTAACCTCAGCCTTGAGAAAATTTTGTTTGTGTCCAGTCAAATACTGAAGGTTTTTCTACCCATGCCAGTGCCGCTTGTCCTGCAGAGTGCTGCAGAGTGTGATGCTACGCGTCCCCCGGCTGTTTGCCCCCATTCTAACCCTTTTTTCCAAGAGGCGCCAGCTGACTTGAAGGATACCGGCACGGGAGACTGCTGCATGGATAGGCAACTTAGACTACAAATGGACTAAGCTACCGTAAGGCTCCCAAACTGTGCAGCTATAGGTCTTCCCAAATCAACCTTTGAGAAACAGTTACCACTTGTTTAAATCGGCTCATTTTTTCGATTTAAGTTTATTGACTTGACTGTTCATAACTTTGGGCTTGTACAAACCCCTTCCAACTTCCGGCCGATGTCCTAAATTGCAACTCTGATTGGTATTAACAGTACAATGTTTCACCATTAAGGAGGCCTTTCAGAGACAACAATTAAATGTTTTTCGTGATGATAAATCGTGTTGCATTGTATCGGGGGACTCCCCGCGATATCGTGAACATCCTCAAGCATCTGTCATTGCCACATGAATTAAAGCCATCCTGATAATTCTTTTTTTTGTTTGGTCTGTCCGAATCCTTCACAAATTGATTCCTGGTTCACAATATACACCAGTTTTTGAGTTGCAATTTTTGGCATTACCCTTACAGTTTCATCTAGTTTGACAATCGAGTAATTTAAATTAAGTTTAACCTTCATTCCTTGATTTATTAAGCAATTGGGCGGACTAATGTTATTGTTCATAGAGACTGTTCTCATAGACCCGCTTCATCGTCATTTTGCAGAGTAAACCAAATTTTTTTAACTTTTCCAGTCATATGGAAAAATGAAACATTCCCAAAACGTAGTAATCACACTACATATGCGTCGATACGCGTCCAACAAATGACAAAAGCAGCGGGAACAATGTGACCAGTCTCTATTGCCATTCAGAAGATCTCGATGAAGAATGTTCTTTCTGATTTCTTTTCAGGATTTTGTTCCACCACTGCAACTTGCCCAATTTGGGTACTAAAAACAAGACTTCAACTAGATAAAAGGTATTTTCAGATCAAATTTCGTTTTACATTATGAATGTTCCGCTTTAAGGACCTGTGATATGACGTGAAACCAGTGGTCAAATATTGTGCAATACAATAACCTTTTTGTGAAATGTAGAAAAGTCTTCATAAACACTTTTTAAAATATTGATGTGCCTTTTGCAGAAGAGTAGTTCTGCTAATGGCATTTTTTGAATCCAACATGTAACATTAGCATATGGTTTTAATCACGTTTCTTTGTTCATCTTTCCAAAGGCGCCGAGGAGCCACTTTACGAGATTGCATAGCCAGGACATATCAGACAGAAGGTATTCGCGGATTCTATCGTGGACTGTTGATATCGTATGTTGGCATTGCAGAAACCAGTATACACTTTCTTCTATACGAACAAATGAAAGCATACCTGCGGCCATGCGGCACTGACGCTGATGAGAACGGTAAATGTTTGGGCGACTTTGCGCAATTCATGGTAGCTGCAAGTCTTTCAAAAATCATATCTTGTACATCAATGTACCCACATGAAGTGGTGAGGACTCGCTTGAGACAGCCTGTTGTAGATGGAGTGAAAAAATACCGCTCAATGTTACAGACTTTGCGTTTGGTTGCCGTCGAAGAGGGTATTCGTGGTTTGTACGGGGGACTTACAACCCAAGTTATCCGTCAGATTCCAAATACAGCAGCAATGTTTGTTACTTATGAGCTTGTTGTTAGCTTTTTCTGTAATTAAGATGTATATTGTAATCTATAATTGTACATACTTCTTTTATGATGAATATTTAACGTAGGGAAAGCTTTTCAAAATCAGCAAGGTCTCCAGCAGTTTAAGCAATGATTCTCTGAACTTTAAGTGTCTTTAGAGTTGAGATTGACAAATGTAGGGAAAACTATTCCTATTAGAAGAATTTCAGAAAATATTCCTTAATTGTCGCTTTATTGATCTTCCGTTATGGACATGACAACGTTTATTTCATGTTCTGTTTGTGTTTTGTCAAAGTTAGTGTTTGTTCGAGTTTTTAATGTAGTCTGTTTTATTTCCAATTCCTGTCTCACATCATCAAAAGATCATTTTCCGACCCTTTTGTCTTTTTTAAAAACCTACCCATTACTCGAAATTATAATTATCAAATATTTTTAGACTGATGAAACTTCAAAACTGAGCTTTTTCTGAAAATGCCCTGATATTTTCATACATTCTTGAAAAGGGGTGAGGTACAGTGTTGATCATACGTGATCATATGTTTTTAAAGTACAGTGTTGATCATACGTGGTGTGCATGTAATTTATCAATAGAATCGCGTTGTCTTGAACGACAGCACCTTTAGGTTTGCAAATTTCTCAGTGGAATTTTATTGTTCTGTACTAAATAAGCATCAAATTAAAGCGTCTTAATTTTTTGTACGTTATTGTTGCAAGATTGATTTAATGGCTACTGAAGTCATGGATTTTTTTAACAGCATCTACCCTGAAGATGCGTACTTCTTCTAGCGGCGGCTACGTATCCGAAAAGTGAAGGGTGCTTTGTCGCAATCACTTGCGCTCGTTATAAAGCTTTTTGCTCGGCCTAAGTAGTTGAGGTTTGGATTTTACTGAGGAAACAAGTGAATCGCGAATGGTTCGAAACTCAGCTTTAACCTAAAATGATTGTCTTAAATCAATTTTCGTAATTCCCTCATACTTATTTTTATCTTCTCATAACTGATGTCCACTTGCTGGTCTCTCCATTAATTCAAATCGCTGCACTCTATTCCCTGCACTCTATTTCCAATAAAAGTTTCTTTTTAGTTGTAAATCCTTTACATCAATGTATAATGCTTCCAGAACTCTTAACATTTCCACATGTTCTACTTTATGAAATGCCTTGCTGTAATCAACGAAGCATTGATATCAGTTTTTCGCACTTTCAGCCAGCATTCTTCAAACATAAATTGCCTCCCTACTCCCCTATTCTTCGATGTATGCATTTTGTACTTGTGGTATCTCTTGCCTAATCTTGAATTTCATTCTGTTAAGTAAACTTTCAGGATTAATTTTGTTATATGGCATCATTGAACAAATGGTCCTGTGGGGTTCACGTAATCCAGGTTTTTTAGAGAGAGCTAAAAATACTGATTTGCTTAAGTTGGAAGACAACCGTGTGTGGTATATCGTGTTTCTCATTTCAGTTACTTTTTGAACTCAAAAACCTTCTAATTCTTTTACCAGCTCGAAAACGATATTATCTGGTTCTGTTGCCTTTCTTTTTTTCAGCGTACTGAACTTCTTTTTCATTATACTTTGTCCCTCAAATTCTTTTCTGATTATGGGTTTTTCTCCTCTGTCAACTCCAAGATATAGTAATGAAACTCCAAATATATTAATTCTTAATAAAACATTCTAAAGTAATTGAAAATGTTTGAAAAAGTTTCAATTTTTGTCATTTTTTTGTACTTGGTAAAATGACAAATTTTCGAGTCTAATTCTTTTATATAAAATACATAATAGCAAAGCCTAATGTTTATTTTAATTCTTGAAAACCATTTAAAATTATCAAAAGATCTGCAAGTGTCTTTAGAAGCTTCCATTTTTCTCATTTTTGTACCAAATCCAAAGACCATATAGCCTTGGTGAAATGACAGACTCTTGATAAGACAATATAGCAATGCTTAATGTACATTCAAATGTTTTAAAACATCTATTTCAACATTCTTAAAGGATCTGCAAATGTTTTTAAAAGTTTCAGTTTTTGTACCAAAGCCGTTGGTAGAATGACAAATTTTCGATGATTAATTTTTTTTATAAAAACCTTTATAGCAAAGAATAATGTAAATTTTCAATAGCAAATTTTTCCATAAAAATCATTATAACAACGCCTAATATGTATTTTAATGTTTTAAAACATCTTTTTAAACATTCTCAACGGATCTGCAAATGTTTTCAAAAGTGTCCATTTTTGTACCAAATCCAAAGACTATTGCCTTGGCAAATAAAAAATTTTCAATAGCAAATTTTTCCATAAAAATCATTATAACAATGCCTAATATGTATTTAAATGTTTTAAAACATATTTCTAAACATTCTCAAAGGATCTGCAAATGTTTTCAAAAGTGTCAATTTTTGTACCAAATCCAAAGACTATTGCCTTGGTAAATGAAAAATTTTCAATAGCAAATTTTTCCATAAAAATCATTATAACAATGCCTAATATGTATTTAAATGTTTTAAAACATCTTTTTAAACATTCTCAACGGATCTGCAAATGTTTTCAAAAGTGTCCATTTTTGTACCAAATCCAAAGACTATTGCCTTGGCAAATAAAAAATTTTCAATAGCAAAATTTTCCATAAAAATCATTATAACAACGCCTAATATGTATTTAAATGTTTTAAAACATCTTTTCAAACATTCTCAAAGGATCTGCAAATGTTTTCAAAAGTGTCCATTTTTTTCATTTTTTGTACCAAATCCAAAGAGTATTGCCTTGGTAAATAAAAAATTTTCAATAGCAAAATTTTCCATAAAAATCATTATAACAATGCCTAATATGTATTTAAATGTTTTAAAACATATTTCTAAACATTCTCAAAGGATCTGCAAATGTTTTCAAAAGTGTCCATTTTTGTCATTTTTTGTACCAAATCCAAAGAGTATTGCCTTGGTAAATAAAAAATTTTCAATAGCAAAATTTTCCATAAAAATCATTATAACAACGCCTAATATGTATTTAAATGTTTTAAAACATCTTTCAGAAACATTCTTATAGGATCTGCCAGTGTTTTTAAAAGCTTCAGTTTTCGTCATTTTTGTACCAAACCTTGGTTAAATGACAAATTTGGAAAGAAAGAATTTTGCCTCAAATGGCTAAATTCATATGGCAAAGCGTGGTATTTAAAATGTCTAATGATTCTCCCAACCTTTGAAAAGAGCCTCCTTATGCAGTGGCGGCGCCAAGGGGTGGTATGGGGGGTTAATTACCCCCCCCCCACTTTTCTGAAAATTTGGTCTACTTTTTTCTTCTAAAAATGGATTATAAAACGCTGGGTAGGGGTAGATCAAATTTCCTAAGGAAAATTAACTTCGTACAAATCACTGAAACGAGGCAAAAGGGGCGTGGTCCCACTGGCCACGCCCGTTACCCTCCCACTCTGTAAAAGCTGGCGCCGCCACTGTCCTTATATTATGAGAAGTTTTATTTCTTGTTAGATAAAGGCCAAAATCACTGTTAAAGCAATTGTACAATGAACAGTTTCTGTAAGAAAACGTTTAGCCATATGAATAATTCTAGTTAAGAAAAAGTTGAAATCAAATGCATAGACCACTGATGGGGCATGTAAATAAGTCTGAGAATTTAAGAGTCTGTAAGAGTCTAAAAGTAGAATTAAATTGTAAAAAAAACCTTTTATAAGGAATTTTCCTCCCAATCGAAAAATGTCAGTTTTTTTGCAAAATTAAAGACCACGATCCTGGTTGTGTAACCTAAAGATGGATTTTGCTAGTAGATAGATAGATTAGTGCGATCGAACGTTTAATGAAATAATTCTAACCATTCTTTTTGATCCACTAAAATATTGCTCCATAACTTTTAGAAGCTGACTTAGGAGACAATATTCGTCAAAAAAGGCTTTAGAAGAGTTTGTAAATTGTTTGTTATGAAAATTATTTTTTACATTTCGTTATTTTCAATAACTTTGAAACAGAAGTTCTGTTTATTTATATCCGTGCAAGGCATTGGTATGAAATAAGGCAGTGTATAGAATTTTGATTGTTAGTTTTTAATGCAAGAAAATGTTTTCAAAGTTCTATATTCGAAAAATCTATTTGAGTATTTTGTTTAGCCAGTGCTCAGGCACAGTGTTTGAGATTTTGTGTTTCTGGGGAGATTTTTGAACGCAGTTCTATTGAAAGGACTTAATTTCATTACCTTTCCTTCCGTATAAGGTAAATAGTAAATAGGTTTAAAGAGGTGGGGTCTTTATTTATAGTCTGTTGGTTTCAAAAGCACTCTCGTTGTCATCCAATAGTTGATAAAGTATCTGTTTTCTAGTTCCAACTTGGGTGGCTCACAAAAGGATAAAAAACTTGATTATTGAGTAATGCAATTTGCGTCTGTTGCCAGAAGCTACGCGCATATACTTCGATTCACCGAAAAGATAAAGGGCAGATGGACAACTATCCGCGGTATTTTTGTTGTTTTCTCGACGTGAGGAGAACATTTGTCGCTTGGTCAGCCTCGTTTCAAGGAAGAGGCGATAACCTATACAGACGATTAGATCATTCCTTTTCAAAATTTTGTGGAGCGAACAGCAATTGGTTAGATGTAATCTGTAATGAAAGGCATCCTTCGCTATTATCACACCAAAATTTGCCTTGGTTGATCTTCTTAGCGATGACAAATTGTTTAGCCTCGAATACATTCGCACATGTCAAGATTTCGATATATGTTCTGACGTTTTAAACTCTGAAGAGTGTCAGACGAAAAGCTTTAGCTTACTCAAATGTTTGCTTTTTCAAAGCCATTTTCAAGTTTTATACCACCAAAAGAATGTTTGCATAAACTTAAAAACAAGCCAACCAAATACAGGAAAATAGGCAAACTTACCGAACTAAAATGTGCCAGGGCCAAAGAAGAAATGACTAATAAACAATGTGAGGAATTGGAAGATCTTTAACAGAGGGACCAACAACTTATGTATAGCAGGATTAAGCAAATGACAAACCAAAGAGAAAGAGCGAAAATACTGCTATCAAAGATAATAAAAATGGAAAAGTATTTTTGAGAAAGAACAAGTTTTAAATAAATGGGTAGAATACATTGGCGAATTATTAAATGATGATAGACCTGAGAATACACCAGAAATATCATCGGCTGAACGGACAGGTAAAAACATACTAAAATCAGAAATTGAAATAGCCATGAAATCTATGAAAAACGGCAAAGCTACTGGAAACGACCAGATATCTAAAGAAATGATTGAGGCGTATGAGGGCTTTGGAACAGACAGAATATAAGGGCTTGCCAGCCAAATCTATAATACTCTAAAAATCCCGAGACAAATAAAGGAATCAGTGTTTATAACAATACTTAAGAAAGGCGATCCTTCAATCTGCAGTAACTACAGACTACAGAAAAGGACAAACTAATAAATATAATGAGTCATATAACAAAGGTTGGGCTGCGTGTTGTTATGAACAGAATTCGAGAGAAAATTCACACTGAAGTATCATACGACACAACTTGGTTTTAGAAAGCATAAAGGAACAAGAAACGCTATTTTTGTTATGAGAACACTGGCAGAAAGAACAATTCAATTAATTCAAGTGCAGAAAAACATGTATGTAGTGTTTATAGATTAGGAGTAAAGCATTCGATAGAGTGAAGCATGAGAAAATAATGAAAGATCTGAAACAACTGGATATTGATGAAAAAGACAGAAGACTTTTAAACAGCATGTATTGGGAACAGATTGCAGCCATCTCATTGGATGGCGAGTTAAATAGCTGCACAAAAATCAGGCGAGGCATTCGGCAAGAGTGTTTATTTCGGGACTTGTTTTTTTTTATATGCAGAATTCATCATGAAAAGAATGATTATAGAAGGAAAATTCAAAGTAAATGGTCAAGGTATTTCCGATGAAAGATATACTGACAACACAGTCCTCGTCTCACATGACATGCAAAATCACCAAGAAATGTTAACATCTTCAATGATAGAAAGCGAAGCTAGAGGCCTAAATATTAATAAAAAACAAAAGTTATGGTTTTTAGCAAGAGTAAAACGAATCCAAAATGTGACATATATTTAGACAGTGGAAGAATTGAACAGATTCAAGAGTTTGACTATTTAGGAAGCATTCTGACAAGTGATGGTAGATGCGAGAAGGAGATTAGGAGAAGACTAGCTCCCCTACGAAGCCCACTACGCGAGCTTGCCAGTGGCCCTACGGTAGAGTATGCAGATTAGCCTCGGAAAAGACAAGAGGTGTATTTATTACCTCGATTTGAAAACAAATTGGCTCCGCACAGGTCACGTGATAAAAAATTACTCGCGCTCCTGTGACTATCGCTAGTCAGGGGGTCGCCTGAGATAATTGAACAGGTTCAAGAGTTTGACTATTTGGGAAGCATTCCGACAAGTGATGGTAGCTGCGAGAAGGAGATTAGGAGAAGAATTGCGATTGCGAAGAAAAAGTTTATGGAGAAAAGAGCAGTCTTTGTTAATAACAAGTTGTCAATTGAAACGCAGAAACGCTTTACGAAATGCTACATCTGGTCAATTTAATTGTATTGAAGTGAGGCTTGGACCATCAATAGGAAATAAAGAATAGGCTGGAAGCAACGGTGATGTGGTTTTATCGTAGGCTGTGCAGAATACCTTGGACATATATGGTCTCAAATGAAAAGGTTTTGGATAAGGTGAAGGAAAAGAGAATGCTTTTGACGACAGTTTTCCAAAGACAGCTGAGGTTTGCGGGACATGTCGTCAGAGAGGATGGTCTTGAAAAATTGGTACTGGAGGGTAAAATTGAAGATGTTAACGCGAGAGGGCGGCAGAGAAAGGTACTTTCTGATGATTTGGCGTTGAAGGCAGGAAACCTTAAGAAAGGGGAGCTTTTATATCTTGCTCAGGATAGCAAGCGGGTCAGACGAGTAGTCGCCAACGTCAGTGTCTGACATGGTACTGCAAGAAGAAGAAGAAAAAGAATTTGAAAATTTTGTACCATGACACAAATTTCCTTTTAAAAGAGCTTTTTCAACATTTTAACAATTAGCATAAGGACATTTTTTTCGATAAAGAGAGTGTAATGTCTTGGTTTGAAAGGAAAGCTCCAAGTCTAAACTCTTGTACTTGAAAGAGGTTGCCGGTCGTTCTAGATCCTATCATTGACCATACATACATTTTAACATACATTTTATCATATATTTTATCATATATTTTATCATAAGAAAGAGTCGTCTCAATTTGAGCAGAGGGACACAGTTTTGTGAATGAAATTACAATTAAAATCTTATGAAAGAATCATGGACAATTATTGTACTTTTCAACGATATGCAAGAAGTACCTTGCAAAAATTCAAGTTAAATTCATGGATTGAAGAAATTTTATATATAGCAGGGATGAAGCTAGCCAGAAGCTCATAAGGGTATTTATAATCTTACCAAAAACTATCTTTTCTAAGTTTGATCCTAATGCACAAGTTCTTACTTCTGCTCAATAAGTAATCACGAGCCTAAAAGAAAAATTATTAAAGTCCCCTGATTTAAAGTGATCTGTTTGCGATTAATAAATCTGCTCTGAACATTTGCAATAGTTTTTACCTATATAGAGAAGAAACCATTATATCTATATAAAGAAACCATTTCTGCGGTGACACAACCGAGTTTTTTTTGTAATGTATACCATAAAATATTGCATTTCAAACGCAAAACCTCTGTTCACATAGATAGATACAATCAATTCACAATATTTCAGCGCTGTTAATATACCGATAGGCTGCTGGTTTACAAAACGAGAGGTGAACGAGAAGAACAAAGAAAGGTCTAAAAATAGTGTAGGGTGAAGTTTTAACTAAAGATACTAGATAAATTGTTTCTAGTGTCAATATCACCCATTTCACGAATAGGGGCCACATGTTGATGGGACCTAGAGCCTCTAATGCAAATTACTGCAGATCTACGTAAACAAAACTCAGCTTCCCTTTGATCCAGGGGGACGTTTCACAAAAACTTAGGTGATGTTTTTCTGCAATCAGTTCCAACACATGTGCAAAAAATTCCTCGTGTCAATACTCATACCACCATTGAATGAAAAAATCAAAGGGGTTAAGTTCAATTTTCTTCATTTTTAACAACCTCGTTGTATTTTCGCTTTTTCGCCAGCTCAATGGATCTGAAGGGCTTTTATATTTTAGCTTTGGCCTCATGATTACTTATTGCACAGAAGTAAGAGATTATGAATTAGGATCAAACTTAGGATAGATAAGATTATAGGAAAGGATGTTTTAGTAGGATTATAAACACCCGTATAAAATTCTGGTTAGCCTCATCCCAATTATGTCTAAAAACCTCTGTTTACAGATTCCCTTTCACATATGTCAAACCCCTTCTAGAATTCGATTTATTCATCGTACACAGCACGCCACTGCAGCTACTATCAATAGAAGGTGGAAAGGCAAGGCAGGAAATAAAATATATATTGTGTAACTATCACCCAATGAGAGCAATTGCTGTTCAGGTGGGAAAAAGCCCTGGAGAGATTGTAGTCGGGCTTGTAGCAAGCAGTTGTTGCATGACTGATTAGAAGCGGTTCGAAGCTATGATAGTCCCCAATGGGCAATTTGAAGCCTTGCTACTGTCTTGCAATGATTACATACTCTCTTGTGACGTCAGATTAAAAATGTCATTGAGCAACTGCAAGAAAGCGTAACGTGCAGAACGTTTATACTTTACATTCTCCAAAAGGAATTAGCTGTGACAAAAAGAAATTGATGGGTAGAATTCTATTATTCATGCTATCAACATGAAATGTGGAAGGCAGAAGTACTCTTTCAACTGCTAAACGCTGTAAGTACACTAATAGATGTAACATAAACACTTTTAAAGCAAGCCGGTTATTTAGGAAAACAATAACACACTAGAAGCATTTTGCCATTAGAGGCTAATAGAGATAATCATTTTTGCAAAGAAGCCCTCCCCCCTCGAATAAGCCCCTGTGGGGGTTTCGGTGTCCCTGGTGCAAAAATAAGAGATTAAGGCCCCCTGCGAGCGGAGCGACCAGAAAATTTTTGCGATCACGCCCTTTCTATCGGCCTAAAATACATTTCAGAGTATTTCTTATAGTCATTTCTTGCATCGTTCAAAACGTTTCAATATTTTGAAGCATTCTTTTGCTCCGTCTGATTAATTTCATTCTTAAAATAGAATTCACTATTTTCTGAGGCCCCATTGATTTTGAGGACTGGAGCAATTTGCCCCCTTGCCCTCCCTCTCGGCAGCTCTGGTTGCAGAGAATCTGTTTAGCAACTAATGATGAGTTTACGCTAAGTCTCGACACAAGACAGCTTTGCTACTAGTTGTCTATGCAAACATAATGGCCACGGCGACGGAAGAAACATGCCACTGAGCGTCTTGATAATAACATTTCGGTCCATTTTTAGGCTCGTAGATGAAAGAGCGATAATGGCCAACAAAAAGAGCAAAAGGAACATCTTCCTGATGGTATTGACTTTTCTGTCAGGGCTGTTGCCAATCGTTACATTCTCAGCATGTTACGTAGCAGCAATGAAGCTAGGGCACCTGGACAAGAGTACTAGAATACCATGGCTAACCGAGCTCGGAGCCTATCCACAAGAAGGAATTTTACTCTCAACAGGTTTCGCGATGACGTCACTTGTCAAAATAACAGTTATTTTTGCGAAATACGCACAAATTTTTTCGCTTGTAAGTCGTCCCTGTCATTTACCGAACACAGTATCTTGCTATTTTGGATGGTTGATGATCTTGGCAGAATTCCTCCTTTCGTCTATAAGACATAAAGACGCTGCATGGGCGCATTACTTCGCCAAAGCACTGTACATGTCGACATGCTGTTTATACCTCACTCTACAGTTATACATAAGCATGCAGCACAGAAACTATTATCGGAGATACCTTCCATACTCTAGGCTGACTCTGACTATCCTTATAATTACGTGTCCTTTCCTGCTTATCGCGGGATTAGTATTTCAGGAGCTACATGAACTGGATGTTCCTCAATGCGCTGAACTGGCTTTTTTTCTTTTGACATCCATTTATTGGATGTCATTATCAGCTGATTTCTACGACAGACCAATGATGGTTTTCAAGCGTTACGAGAGTGCCAAGGATAACACCAAAGACTGTTTACGATGCAGGAAACGTGATAATAGCAAAGCAATTGTATTTCTGAGCGATATCGTGTCAACAGAAATCCCAGAATACTTGGCCTAAATGCGGCAAAAGATGCCAAATTAGCGTTTAAATGTGACTCTTTTTGTTATTGAACTTTAAATTTGTGATGAAGTATACACCCTTTTTTGTAGGGCGTATATATTGAGCGATGATAACAATATTACTGAGTTCATTTTATTCCGAGAGTTCCACAGGTCGAGATCTTGACTTTGATTTCGAATAAATAAATGATAGCAATGCTGCCCTATTCCACTCAAAAATGTCGTCAAGAAAATCGCTATGATTGCATTGTTATCACATTTATCCAAACTATTAACAATGTTTTGGAGGAAATGGATATTGGAAGTAGAAGCATTTGTGAAAGGAAATGAAAATATAATAGTAAGAAAGCTAGGTGTTTTAATTCAATTTCTTGTTACAACCATTGTGAAGAAAACTCTGCCTTTTTTAGAAACGACCATAAATTAACGCACCAAAATTAATCACAAATGAAACATACACGGAAGGATGATTTGTCTTAAAAATTTTAGTCAATGATATTTTCTTAAAAAGGTAGGCGATTTCATGCTTCCCAAACCAGGCAGGGCAGTTTTTCAGAATTTAGATCGACGAGTCGAAAATATAAAAATCTACTTCATCTCGGTTTGTTATGGCTGTTTCTCTGTTTCGATCTTTTAACAACTTCCCATCCATCGTTGTCGCCGCCATCCATTTGAGGAGCATCATCTATCAAAGATAACCAGCTTTCATTCCAGCCCCATAAGAAAAACCCTAATTAGCCCCATAAGGAAAACCCCAATTAGCCCCATAAGAAAAACCCCAACTAGCTCCATAACAAAAACCCCAATTAGCCCCATAAGAAAAGCAAAAAGCGCACGGATAGTCGGTTCCTTCTTTGCTTTCACAACAGATTCTATGAACTTGGAACTCACCTCAACCAAAAACCATTAGCTTTCGAAAATAAACATCTTATAAAAATGAATTCATACCATGTAACACAGATCACTGCTGCTATTAAAAATTGAACAGAAAAGTGTTGCCACTGTAGCACGAAGGCAAACATAAAAACTTTGTTTCGGGAAGGATGATAGTGGATCTCGATTGGGATAATTTCTAAACAAGAATAGAAAAAGTTTTCATTGCCAGCAAGAATAAAAATTATTTCGCTAGAAAGAATCAGAACTGAAATTATTCCATCACAATGTCATGCCGGTCAGACTGCTTCAAACCTTCAATATGCCCCTCTGGACGTAAGCAAACATGCTTTTAACAAAAAAGGGGGCATATCATATCGCATACCAATTGGTACCAAAACATCAACAACTTTTTTTACTGAGTACTTGCTACAAAAAAGATCTGTTGACTTACCAACATCCATGCTTTCCGTGTTCTCTTGATTCTCAGTACAATTGTTGTCGGTTCCCGTTTCTGTTGCCTTTTCATCTTCCTTGAAATAAAGATTCTGACAAAATAATTGAGCTGCAATGATATCTTTAATCTAAACAAAATATTGCAAAATTGATGAAAGATAGAGCCTGATAACTTCTTTATCCTGGAAATTTGAAAAGCTTACCTGAACATCATCATCTGAGGCATCATGACTGGCAGCTGCTACTGAGACACTTGGAAAGGTGGGCGGTGGCACACGTAACTGATCCAGTACTTTTGAAAACTGACCACTTTCACAAAGCTGACTGAAATTGCATATTTTCTCCACAACCTAAAACAATATCTCTTAAAAAACAGCAATGACAGCAGAAGAACACTTTAGAGTTTAGATGTAAGAATTATTGCAGTGAGCAAACTGACTTGGAGACCAGGCCCTGCAAAGCTGAATTACTTATTTACAGCCTATTTTTGATGATGATGTTAATGATGGTTATTATGATACTTACAATGTTTGATGGTTATGGAAACAACAATTATGATAGTAATAATGGTTATGAAAAAGGTAAAATGTTAATTTATCCAGATGTCAAACTACATCTCAAGCAGCACAGACTTATTGGATTGATAAATAGATATTGGACGTGCCTTCTCACAGTTAACCTGCACTGGTTTAATAGACCAACCATCTCAGAGCTTTCACTGCAATGATGAAATTGTTTTGTTCTATAGCTAGTTCCAGTCCCTCAAGTGGGGCAAACCAGAGAAAGTTGATAGTGAATGGAGGCAGTTCTTGAGTTTTTTCAGTCATTAAATTTCTTAAGAATAAAAACAAAAATTCTATGAATTAAAATCTAAATTCTGTTAATTAACAATAGGCCTTGTTCCAGCTACAGAGGAATTTACAAATCTTGATGATATAGGCCACCACTGGATTTATCACCATTTTTGCCAAATATGTGTAATGGCATTGCAAACTTTGAGATGGTCTATTGCTCAGTTGATGTAGGATAAATACCTTGGGACATGTTCCATCATCAACTATGATGTCAAACTCATTGAACATACATTCTGATAGATATTCTTCCAATTCATCTGGATAAACATGCCCTGCAAAAAAATATTTTATTAAAATGAGATTATGATAAAAAAGGTTGTTCATTCTCTGACATTATATACAGAGAGTAGTCATTAACTCTTCTAGCCAACTTGTGTCACTTTTCATTAACTCTCCTATCTTGTGTCAAGCATTATCAAAATGCCATATTGCTTGGTACCTTAAAAAATATCACTTTTCATCTTTAAGCTGATTTCTTTGACTACATAATTCTGGGCCTGGTGGGAGTTGAATTTGTTTATTGTTCAGGGGGCTAAAAGCAATATTTTTCTAAAAATTGTGACAAAAAAGCAAAATTGCTGAAATTCTCTGTCAAATTTTGTAGGGGGGATGCAGTGATCTTCAGGAGTTGGAGACAGGCTATGAAAAAAGAGATGTGAAGGTCTAATTGTAAAAATTAAGGGATTATAACAGGTGAAAATGGTGGAGACCTATATTGACTAGTATCCTTGTGGAGTAGGTAGTAAGGGTGTTGGAGTTGATTCTGTCCTCTGCATAGAGTGCAAGAAGTGGTGCCAAATGAACTAAGGCAAAGAGAGATATCACAGGTTTGCCAAGTGTGGATATAAGAAGGTCCAGCAACATCAACAAGCACCTAAAATACCAAAACAACCAAGGGTACTCGTAAGACAAGCAACAAGACTTTTTTGTTGCAACTTTTTTATAAAAAACACTGTGAAAGTTTACAACACATTAGCATGGCAAGCTCTTTGTGCCTGCATCCCTGGATGAAGTATATTGCATGTGCCTTTGGGCAATGCCTGACAGCTAATGGGATGATTCCTTGGAAAATGGCGTGGCCAAAAAATCTTGATAAACCAGTACCAAGGGAATACAATAGTCCTATTCTCAGAAAGAGAAGACAGGTTTTCATTTAATGTTGTTTTTTGTAAGATAACAATGAATAATACCAGTTAGGATAGAACTGTGGCTTTTCTGTCAGACTCATTAATGTTTAGCCTCTAATTAAACATCTTTTCAACTAATGAAGACATTTACCTGGAAAGAATTACCATTCCCTCCCCACCCCCTAGAAGTAAACTCTTGGCTTATCCCTGGGTTTCTTTCATATTCTTATCTAGATTGCCAAAACTGTGTTGTGTTTAATCTGCCTTAAAACAATACACACAGAAAGTGATAAGTGCCTATTATAAAAGAATAGCAAAATATTTAAATGCAGGGCTGTAGAAGAATGAAACTCAGAGGGGCTGAGCCCCCCTTCTGCTTTTTGAAGGGGGGCTGAGCCCCCTCCTCTTTTTTCTGGGTAGTTCTAAACTATCATGACCAATTTCTGCCAGGATCAAATCTTTGATTGAACCGATATTACCTTCTACTTGGCATTCATTTGTGACATCAATAGCCCTCTTTAGCTGAAAGCTAAAGCTATGAAAGCTTACAACGTCAAATTCTTTATTGCTAAGATTTTTCTATTCAAGAAACAGGTAGACATTGGAAGATGATTTAGCCCTAGAAAAATGGAAAGAAATTGATATTGGGGACTCAGGAGCGTCATGCCCCCAATAGTATCCCAATAGGAAGTTTCAGGCAAAACCCGCTTGGTTGAAGAAAGGTTTTAGGTAGTTCAGAGACATTCATGTCTTAAAATCAATAAAGAATCAAGCAAAGGCAGTTGCCCTGTTGGTTAAGTATGATATTCCTTGATATGGATGAAGGTAAACAAACTAAGCATTAATGATTTGAAGATTTCTTGTTGGCACTAAATCCAAAAATCCAGACCCTGTTAAGGTAAAACTGCACCTAGTGTCCATTTCTCCTAAAATTTCTCAGTGGAAGCAGTAACTGCAATTCACTATGAGCTCCAGATTTTTACCAGTCATTTTTTTATCTGCTGTTAAATTTGTTTGCAAAAAAAAAGACTTTTCAATAGGATTAGGAATTTCGTAAATTTGATTAAAAGAGTGCAATTTCCAGGGAACTAGAACCATCAAAATTAAAAAATTTGCTGCTCTTTCAGCGCCAACCGTAGTGCCGCCTTGGGTAGCAACTATATCATTTGCCTGTCCTGATATACAGCTTTGACAAAACTATAAGAAAAGTCTGTTATTAACATATAAAAAGAAAGTTGTGAATCAAATGACACACAGTTAGATTGACAAAATGTAATGCAGAGGTTTGTGCCAGCAACTGAAGAATTTCAGGTAATTATTTTTTTTCAGGTAAGTTTGTAGTCCACAACTCCCAACGCACCAACAAGACTTGCCTTGCCAAGGCCCTGTCGAGGAGGCATGCAGGGGGAAACGATTAAAAAGTTCATTTTATATGCAACATAGAGAAAGTGCTATGCCCCCCCTCTTCACATTTTTTTGCTCTACACTACTGCGTAAATGTGATATAAAAATAAATTCATCGAAAAATTTCTTTATACATACGGTTTCCTAAGAACAAAAATGTTATCGAAAAGAAATAGTAGCTATTATGACAGACTGGCAAATCAATTAAAAGTGCCTGATATTACCCATGATTACCCTATACTTGAGAATTCTAAATATTCATACTATCAAAAATACTCTGCTATTTTCAGAGAAATTGTGTTACTCAGGGAAGGTTTTTTAGTAAGAGCAACGATTAAGCAAGACAGAAATAACTCATGATAGGCCTACCTAAATTGTCAATAATAATGTTAAGTAGAGTTTCTAAATCGCACTGGCGAATGTGGATCAATGGTAAGTAAATTAATTAAAAAAGTAAAATAGCGTACAGGATTCATTTCACGCGGCAAACTTGCTGTTAGATAGAATTAAAATCCTTTAACAATATAAAAATAAAAAATAGAAAGAATTGAAATTATGCCATACCATTGTCTTTAAATATTTGAACAATGACATCTAAAAGCCAGTCGATCTTTTCTCTGAAATTGTTCCCACCGAAACCTTGTTGTTGGGCGATATGGAGAGCGGGCCAGCCATCTAGGCTGTGCTTGACTGCCGCATGGAATACACTCCATCTATCCGCCATATTCACACTGGAACAGCAACAACAACAAGTATTAAGAAAATTATCAAATCCCTTTGTCTTGGATTTGGTGGCGTAGATTGAGAGGGGGGCAGAGGAGTGAAAAACATCTCTGTAACGCTAAACTGCTATTTTGTGGGAAAGATTCTAAACTTTTCGGAAATTTAATAGAGTTATCTATATCTATTTTTTTATGTTAGGGTTACATTTTGAGAGGAAAGATTTTAAGATTTTAAAGAATATGAATACGTAGGGGGCAGACATTTTCTTTTGGGGGGCTCCGGGGCTCAGCCCCCCTGGGAAATAGCGAAGTTGGCCATCAATTTCTTAGACTAATCTTTCATATTCTTGGTTTAAAACATAAAAATCATCTCAAGAGATTTAATCATGATCAAATAATAACGATGGTGAAAAATGTAAATAAAAATCACCTCCAGCTAGACCTCATTCTACCCTCTGCCATCGGCAGCCTCCATTAGCAATTGCAGTTAATTTTTGAGTCCCACCGCCTGGAAAAAGTATAAGATTGCGCCTATGTATGAATAAACATGAAAAAGCATTTATAAGATTATGAATAAGCATAAGATTATCTAAATATATCAAAAGATTTCTTCATTTCAGTTCTAAAAAATATGAATGCTTGTTGGATTTTATTTCTGAAAGCAAAGTTTCTCGTCCTTCCTATGAATTTTCCGATCTACGCCACTAGGGGTAGCAGGGTTTTGAAAGTAACCCCGGTTCATAAAGGTTCCGCACAACTGATTCCCAACTGGAGGGGCCAGCAATTTAAAGGAAACTTCTTTTTCCCCCTTTAGCTCCAATTGTGGCAATCATTTTGCTGACGTTGGTTTACTTTTTGGGCTGGCTTTGGTTCAATGTATTCGTTGTAACTGAATGGTTTATCTGTATTACACTCTTTTTTTATAAGAACAATTTCATAAGAACACGAGCCTCAAAACTGGTCAAAAGTTAAGAACAAATTAAGAACAAGCTGAGGCTGAGCTTCTGCAAAATGCAATTTTGAACAACGTTTTTTCTCAAAATCGAGGATTTTTAGCGATGTGTAGGTCCTTTTTCGGTTTATATTCAAATTTGTCAGCAAATTAAGGCTATTTCACTCACTTTGTTGACAAATGAGGCCTGAACACCTCCTTAGAGCGAAAAAAGTACCAATAGCACTGCTAACACCCTCTTAATTTAAGAACAAATTAAGAACAATCCAGCCTCAGATTTTCGAAAAAATTAAGAACAGTCAGCCTGAACTTAAATTTACTTGTTCTTATAAAAAAAAGAGTGTAATACATTTTAGCTGATTTCAGTCTTTTATTTAGCGAAAAATTGGGGAGGCCATGGCCCCCTGGCCCCCCTGTGGCGTGGGCCTTGCAATGCTGGCTATATTAAAACTAATTTAAACCAACTATATATATAGTGCAGTATATAAACAAATTACGAATTTAATAACCGCAACAGAAAAAATGAATTACTAAATACATAAATATACAGTAGGTTCCCTGTTATTTTATAAAGCCCACTTTTCCTATAAATGGTTTGCAAAGGCGGCATGAGCAATAAATCGCTGACACAGTTCTATGCTTTAAAGGTGTTTAGGTGTTAGGAATTGAGAAGTGAGTTCTTTGTGGCCTGAGTTCAATACTTCTTGACATCTATAGGATACAGTGTCTGATCCGTATGCTAAGTGTTTGGTTTATTTCTAGTGAAAGTGAGCCCCCGGAGGTTAAAAGGTGATTCAGTTATGCTAAAAATATCTTCCATGAAACTTGGGTTTTCGTGATGAATAGTTTTGTAAATTTCTGCTGCAAAGTGCCTTAAATTCCTTGTATGGGTGGTAACTGTGTTGTCTTTGAGAGGTAGTTGTTCAAAACTAGATGAAAAGTTTAGATGAAATCTTCTTGAGTCATATCACATCATCCTGAAAACGTAACGAGTATTCGGAAAGGTCGACTTCACCTCTCTGACTGAGTACCAAAAAAGGCTCTCTCGTGACCCGTGCACATTAAATCTTAGTCTTCGGATCCGTCGAGACTGAAAGAAAGAAGTATTGAACGGCCAATGCATAAAGTGACAATCTCCGTTAAAAATTTTTCGCTACTATAATCGAGTACTTGTGTGTGTGTGTGTGTGTGTGTGTGTGTGTGTGTGTTGGGGGGGGGGGGGGTGGTACAAAATAAAATATTGGCAATTATAAATGGGCTGGTTGTAAAACTTTGATTGTCCTTTTTGTTCAATACTTCATCGTTGCAGAATCATTGAGAATACAAAAGGAAAATATTAATCACAAGAAACAAAGGCAAATAAAATAATTGTTTACTTAAACGTGTTTCTTATAATTATGTATAAAATAAGCGTAAAATCCTCGTTCTGACAATGGGCAATCGTCTTCTGAAAAAGAATTTTCCTTTTCAAAGACCGCTGGCAAGAAAAAGATTATTCTATTTCTTTATTTCTAATGGAAATTAACACAATGAGACTGGCTAAACCATAGAGATATGAATATAAAAATTCCTGGCTCTATGGGCTAAACTAGTCATCAAATATCTACAAGATTCTATAATCTTTTCTTATGAGTTGATTTTTTAGGAGTGCTTGCCCTCTCTTTCCCTCCTGGAAGAGGGCAGGAGGGGTGATAACCCTGCACCCCCTCCAGGGTAGGCGCCGCTGGCAACGCCCCATAACAGCTTTTTAATTCGATAAAATTTGATAACGGTAAACATGAACGATAAACAAAATACAGAGCATTGTTGAATGGTCTCCCAAGAATGCAGAATATTTATTGAATACAAAAAGAGATGGTAGTGTCGCAAAGTGTTTTCGATTTTCCTGCATATCAAACCTTGAAACTATACGAATTTCTATTTCAGTTCTGAGAGAATGACAGCCGGCAACACGTTGCAAACAGTAATGTTTCCGCTCTACGCTTCCTCGGGAAACAATTCAATGCATGCAATTTCGTTTATCTCCAAGTGAACTGCAAGCCACGCATAGCCGGCAAAAATGCTTTACATTCCAATCTAAGACTCAAGCCTAGTATGGCCAAAACGCAAACACGGTGCATTCATGAAAGGAATGATAACTGCCTCCTATGGATGGCAGGTGAAACAAAACAATAACATATCAAAGCATTTTCGTTGTTTGTGTGAGTGATAATGGATCTCTTTCAATACGTCGCATGGCCTTTTCATTGCAGACCGTTGTCGCTATGCATTTCAAATGACGGGGGTATCGTTTGTGAGGTCACACGAAAAGACATAGAGGCGATATTGCAATAAAAGGGTATTTTACACTTTGCTTACGAGACATTTAAAACAATAAAATATTTTTAGAAACTTTGGGGGAATTTTTCTTGAAAAATGAGAAACGATATATCCCACGACAGCAATGTTTTTTATGAAACGAAACAACGTACTCAATTTCCAGAAAATCGTTTTGATCATTCAGAAGGAACGAAAATTATGCTAAAATTGTTAATTTAATATGGTGCAGGCTATGCATTCGGTCTTTTACGTTCAAACTGAGTTTCTTTTAACTGTCTCGCCTTGAACCACTCACAAAGAAAGGGCTGTTAAAATTTAGTAACAATTTAATAAAGAATTTTGAGGTCTAGTTTGGGACATATCCCTCTTTTATAGGCAGACATGTTCTACCTCCACTTATGTCACTTTTTGCACGAAAAAAAGTTTATATGCAATGCAAATTTGATCTCGCAAAAGGCTTTTTCAGTTTACATTTCTGACTACCATTTTCATCTGACAGGAATTCGGGGCAGAAATTCTTCATTTCATCAAAAATTCGTGAAACTTGTTAAACTTTTCTCTCCATTAGTAAAATGTGAAATTTTAAAGAAAACCAAGATGGTACTTGCAGGGCTGAATCTTAATTTTTTCTTCAATTGTGTCCCTGTTTGGGAATTTGTACTTAACCTGCAAATAATGGCATGCCCTTGCAGGTCCACCCAGGCAATAAAAGAACAGGAACAACAGATCTCATTTCACAATGGAGAATTCTGTAGCAAATGTTGAAAATCCGGGGGTCTTTTGGGGGTTTCAAACTTTTTTTTCAATTATGATAAATTCAAGCTTTTCATTACAGGCTACATGATTAAATATACTTATAACTGATAAAGCTTAGGGCAAATAAAAAGAACTCAGATGAGCTATCGAGTTATTTGCCCTATTATACTGCATGCATAAAATTACATTGAATTAGAAAAAAAACTTCAACATTAAGACAAAATTTTTTGGATAAAGGTTAAGGTTGACAAATACAAATTAATGAAGAGAAAACTCTTGTTACCCAGACAGTTTTGGGTCAATTTTGTTAAGTTTTCAACTCGTGGTAGGAAATACTTTTGCTGAAAATACCATGGCATTTTGAAAAATGAAGAAAAAGAAACATAAACTCTATTGTCTAATTTTTATATTTCTATTTGATTTTCAATGCAATTTAGTCTGCGTTGATATATTTGACATGACATTGACTTGTTTACAAATTTTTGAAAACATAAAAAAATAACTCTGCCACAAGAAATGGGAATAGATTTATAAACTCCTGCTGGCCTCAAATTGATCAAAAAAAATCAACAGAGCTTAGAAATTTTCAGCAAAGAGGCTATTAGTTTATTTTAAAAAGCAAGTGTACGGATAGATTTAAATGAATTTTTACAATAACCTCGATGTCATAGTCCTATTTGTTCATTCACTACTGTAACTGCTTAACTACGCCAATTTTTTGATAAGTGGAACATGCTTTCCTTTCCCTCCTTAGGACATAAATGGTTACAGGGTTGCTAGATTGGATTTACAAAAAAGTCCAGACGGGTGAGCAACTTAGGCCAATTTGCACATAAAAATGCCAAATCAAAAAAAATTCTCAAAAATCATTGCAAAGGCGCTGTTCATTTTTCTACGCATGCACTTTTTAAATAATTTCTTTACTCAAACAATCTTACTTCTTCTTCAACAACTATTTGCTAATAGTTAGGTTAGATGATTATATTTGACACTTGGGTAAAACACTATAGTAAACTTCTAATTACTCCATTAATATAGTAATTTCTCTTTCAATTCAGAACTTCTGCTGAAAAAGGCCAAAAAAGGCTATATTTAAGTAGTAGGCCAAAAACAAAATTTCCAGGCAATTTAATTATGAAAAAGGCCAAAATTTGAAAATTTGGCCTGAAAAAGGCCAATCTGGACACCCTTAGTTAGGATAAACTGACGTTGACTGTACATTTTGACATCTCAAGCGCTACCCCCTGGAAAATTTTAATGGCAGTTTGTTCGAGCGTCTACTCTGAAGTGAAAACAAACACGAGACACCCCAGACAATAGATATGCACGTGACTTGTTGATGTCACTTCCGTAAGAACAGCCAATCAGACAGAAGCCATGAAATGCCATGACATTGACGGATTCCTGAGCAGTCGTGTGTGGATGTAGTGTTGTATAGAGAAAACTTTGATGCAGCGAGCTCGGTTCTTTCAAAAAGCAAGAAGACACATTTCGTTTGTAAAGTTTATTGTAATATTTGACGATCTCACGCAGTCATGGACTCAGAGAATGCGCTGAAAATGGACCACGTCTCTCAACGATTGGAGTCACCGCTCGATGTGCTGTCGAGGGCAGCCTCCATGATCCAAAAAGAATCAACCATGGTTAACGAAACAAATAAAGTTAAAGAAGGTAGGTAAAGGCATTTGAATAAGGGGTTTTAATGTTATTTTCAAGTGAAAGGTCGCTTTCAAGCTGAAACCTGTACAGGGGATCCCTTGCCGGTTGAACTGTGTACTTTTCTCGCATCTTTTCTCAAACTTCTAATTCGTTAAGTGCCTGTCGTGCCAAATAGACATCTTAAACCTCCAAAGAATTCAAGAAACTTTTATAACGTAAATAGCTTCATAAGCTCTCGTTGTGTATAGTTCAAAGCGAATCATGGTGATTGGATTGCTATCAATCGCATTCATCTGCTAGCCACCATGTGCTCGATTGAAGCAGGCATCTATAAACCAACATGTGGATGATTTTAAACTTGTTTCGGTAGTTCGACAGGTGTTGAGTACAAGACGCGGCTTGTACGTAAACAGAATTTATGTTCCTTAACAGCTTATTACAGAAAACGGCTGCTGATTTAATTGTATTCGTCGCCATCTTTGTCTTGTTGAACTATTCCACTTTATGTTCTCAGTTACAAAGCTGAGAACAGCCAAGAAGGGTCTCAAATTTCTTCATCCGTTACCAAAATTAGACACACAGTTAGGTTTCCCCATCTAAACATCCCTTACCGTTGTGCGTTTATATTGGTCAGCATGTTTTTATTTCTTTATATAAACGGTCGTGAGAAGAAATATATTTAACTGCGAAGTTTTTGCTTGTTATTGCAAAGACGCTAGAATCAATTCCCATGGTATAATTCGATGTTTATGAATAAACTCGCTGAAAAAAGATATGTTTACAAAATGTGGTTAGATAGTTATCAATGCTGGATAGTTTCACGAAGGAAAGGCATGTGTGGTTAAATGTTGTTGGGAAAATTTTCAAAAGTTAAGATTTCAGAACCGAATGAGTTCGTTTTTGAAGTAAAAGGCACAGTGGAACAAAATTGGCAATGTTCCAAGTAATCTTATACTTTTGAACTACGTACTGTTTGGTATATTTGAAAATGATACCAATAACACAAGATGTTCAATTAACATTCAAATTGCGTTTTCAAAGCAGTAACTATATAGAAAAACAAGATAAATTCATATGAAAACAATCTTGCTTCAATTTTGAAAGCTACGGCGCCCCACTGGTTTTGTTTTCCCAGTGATTAAATTAATTGATAAATTATTGTTCTGTGTGAATGCCTCTCTCCCATTGCCAAAAAGTATGACAAAATGCTGTATAGTAATAATAATATCAACGGTTCAATTGAATTTATTGTCACTGGTCAAATCGCTTTTGTTTCCTGTGTACCTGGAGCAAAAAACCGCAGTCAACAGAATCTAACATTTACTTTGCTTGAGAACATGCCCGCCAAAGTTTTGTACCTCTAAAAACACATTGTGAAGTACCTTCTTGTACATTAATATTATAGTTTTTTATGTTGTCTTTTAAATGGGCAGTTAAACATTGATAATGCAGTCATTTGTGCGACATTGCCTGGCATTTTGGTTACTTTAGCTCATAACGTATATCTAATAGGGCAAGTTTATAACTTAAAAACTGTATTTACCTAAATTAGCAGCATTATGAGAAATAAATGTGTGTTTCCGTGAAGACCCTAATAATTAGTTAATGTTTTAGTAGCGCTAGAATTGGGCCAGATGTTCCATGGACTTGCATTAGTTAATTTAGTACTGTTTATAATGTAAAATGTTATTTGTACTGTCGCAAAGAAAAGACCTGCCCCGTTGCCCTCTCTTGTGGATTAACGCTGACAAACACCTATTTAAACCCCGTGTTGATAACATTGTTCAAGAAAAGCCCGTTTCGAAGAAGTGGTTTTCCCATCACAATGCAACAGTTCTAAAGGGCTTTCAAGTGACTGAAAGCATTACTCACACTCCAGCCCTAATGTGTGCACCTTGTTTTGATCAGCCCATGATAGAACAATGGACTGTACGTCCGACAAAACAATCGACTGTATCGGTGTCAAGCTTCCGAGAAGACAACTGTTTATTGTTTTACAACAATAAGGTTTAATGAGTCATAGCCACAATTTGTCATGTTTTAACGTATCTGGATATGTTGTTTTGAAGTAAGTGTTAGGTTAAGTCTGTTACACAAGCTTGTAAAGGAATCTCCACCTTCCTAGCTTTATCATTTCATTTTCAATTTGAAATGAGTGTGACTGGAAGCAAAACTGATTTCAGGGAAAGTCTCCAAGCAAATTAATACTTGCTAACATAAATTAACAAAAGCAAATTGTACACTGTAAAACATGTCAGGAATGTGGCTAGATTGTGGTATGTTAGAATTATGGTGTTTCAGAACTTTAATGGTGCTCAGAATTTATCAAAAAGTGAAATGATGGGAATGTGATGTTCTAAAAGTAAGGCTTTTGAACAATTATCATTCATAAAAATCTATTCATAAAAATTGATTGACTTTGTAACTATTTTTGCATTCATGCAGTTGGCAATCCAATTTTATGATTTCTTAATTGTTTTTTGTAGGTAAAGAACGAGAAAGCTGTTCAGACAGTGGATTTGAAGATGGGCCAAGCTCACCAACAAAAGTAAATCTTGACAAAGCAAGTCCACCAACTAAAATTACAGTTTCAAAAGAAAGAAGAGAAAGAAGAATGCAGGAAAGGAGAAACATAGGAGTGACATCAAAAAATGATTTAGCAGATCTAAGGCGAGAGCAAAGAGAAGGAGAAGATCTGTATAGGTATTACTGAAATTTACTGCAATTAAAGTTTCCAGTATTTCTCAGGCGGAAATAAACTTTATTTGAAAAAGATGTTACTGTACTCATTATATTACAGTTTTATGAGACAGAGAATAATTTAATTATGAAGTATAAATCTCTTTTTGTGTTAGGTTTAACAACAAGTAGTTAGGAGATTTTGGGTTCTGACTATTGTTTTAAAGCACACTTATTTCGCATGGCATTTTTGTCATGATTTCAGCTGTTATTTTTTTTATTTTTTACGAGCGTACTTACACTGATTTTTGTGACATTTGCAGGGCGCCAGAGACAAAGCCAGTTAAAAAGTGCGGCAAAGACTGCACAGAATGCAATGTGCAAGCATATGCAACATCTCCAAAGGGTTTGATTTATGAACAAGCATACATCCCTGTTTACCCTGAAATTGTAAAAAGAGAAAAATCTGATAAACAAGATGACACTCACTATAGAGCTGAGGATGAACGAGACCACAGAGGCCATAAATATTCAATAATTCCTCCACCACCACTGATGTCACTTCGACCAACTGCATTTACTTGGCTTCCTCCGCCTTTTCCTTCACCTTTGTCGCTGATAAGAAGACAATCGGTTATTACATCCGCCTGTTGTCCCCAGCAGTATGCTGGCACAGAAAACATTTCGATCTGTCCCTGTGCCAACCCAAAATGCAACATTCAGGCCATATCATTTGGAAGTCATGTTGGTGGACATTCAGCTGTCAAAAGGGAGGTATTCAGTACTGTGCCTCCTGGATTTGAACTGCCCACTGTTGAAGAGCACTTTCGTAAAAGTTTAGGAAGTGACTATGAAGAGGTGACACCAGGTGAACCTCTAAACAGTGTAGATGAACATTTTGCAAAAGCATTAGGAAATACTTGGTACAGCCTTAAGTATAAAAAAGCTATAGAGAGTCAGTTTAGGACCAGGGAAAGGGTTTTGACAAGTTGTAACTTATAGATGTGTTGATAAAAGTGTGGTAGTTTTGTAAAGCTGTAAATATTATGTAGTTTGACTATTTTACGTCCTTTAAAATGTTACAAGATGTGGCATTATCCATGTTAAAAGAGCTGATGTACTTTTCTTCCTAGATCAGATACACTTTCAAGAACTGAGCCATCCCTCCAGTTTTATGGAGTAGCATTTCAGGATAAATATTTTGGTTTTTGTGCTGGTTGCTTTTTTAGTTTGTCTTGAGGTTTTTGTTACCCATTGAAGTGGTCATTTCTCAATAATTGTGTACGTGCATGTCACAAAGCTAAATAGGAATGTCAAAAACAACTCCTTTGTTTGTGTTTTGATGTACCGAAAATTGTTAAACTTTTCAAGTTATTGTTAAAGAATGTCAAGTTTTGATGTTGATAGTGTATTTTGTTAGGCCAGCTACTGTCTGGTCTGGCAACGTATAATAACTTTGGTTCCTTTTGTCTTTTGTTGGGCAAGTTTTCTTCAAGTCCTTTTTCTAAATTCAACTTTGTTATCATGTTCAGCTTTTGTATGATGTAAAAGTGCAGATTTTGTTTAAATATTGTAAGTTTATATTTCCACATCAGAATAGTCTTAATATTGTTAGTTTTGTCGCATAAAAGTGATTAATTCATATTTCTATTTAATATAACTTTCGATTTTGCGATCGTTATTTAAATACTTTAGAGTGGGTTGTATAGAGATCTTAGATGGGAAATGACAGTTCTAATTTATGGAGAATTTGGTTTCTTTTGGAATTTCCTTCGCCTGCGATGACCGATGAAGTCGTAGGATGAAATTAAGACAAATCGAAAAACGCTACTTTCAAGTACTAGAATAGAGAGAGAGAATTGAAGCAAGTCCACCTTTCAAGTGGCGCGAAAGGGTTGCCACAAAGTTTTTATGTAAGCAAACACACAAAGCCGAGGTTTATTTCTAATTACAAATCTTTGTTCAATTAGCAGCCATGTCATAAGAAATTTCATTGACATATTAATACGAAATTAGGGGGAATTTTTTAAGAAAACCTTTGAGACATCAAGAGGTAAGTGGCTAAATTTAATTAGCAGTGCAATCATAAGCGAAAAGAAATCAAATTCTACATTTAGTGAAATTTTAAGAGATTTTTGGAGAAAGTGCGGTTAGGTTTCATTCGAAGCCAGATGTGTAGTAGCCCCTCCCCAAATTCGAATATTTCATAAAAAAGTCCTTAAATGTTGGCGGACTCATCAGATTCTATTGTCTTTATACTGGGCAAAAATTTTACGTAGCAAAACTTTCATCAACTTTAAATTATAAATTGAAATAAAATTATTAATTCTAACATTGAGTCATAAGTAGAGAGATTTAGGACATTAAATTTGGACATTATATGCAGGCAAAATCATTCCATACCCGTTGGTAAATTTTCTCAGGGACTGAAAAGAGAAAGAGTTAGGGCTTGAAATTTTTCAGATTGTCATAAAAAATCAACTTGATAGGTTTATTGTCAATTCATTCTGGAAATTTATCAGTTTCAGCCTTAGCATTATACTGAAATGTTCTTAATGTAAAGTTTTGTTTATAGAGCTAAATTGTTATGCAGGGGTATACATTAAAAATGAAAATTTGCCCTTGAAATGTTGCAAGAAACGTGCAATACACTGTTTTCTTTTCCCAAAATATTGTTTGTAAAAATATTCAGGCCCACAATCATCCAATTTTTACGATTTTCGTGAGAATGTTATCTTTAGGTAACTTTTTACCTTTATTAAGTTTAAAAACCATAATTAAAATAACACACACATGATCAAAATACATTGGCTAACAGTTGATATTTTAGAAATTGGCTAACTTTTGGCATAAGAAATTTCTTTACAAGTTTTGAAAAATGTCGTCATAAATAAGGCACTACAGTCAGGATTTCATATGAATTTCTTTCATTGCCTACAAAAGGCCAGCGTTAAGAGCACTTCTATGAAAAGGGCACTTTAGCCCCCCTTGCCCTCCTATAAAAAGGCAACAGGGGCGGTTGACCCCCCTCTCCGGCGTCCCTGTATGTTGATGAGTTCAGTGATCGAGAATCAGTAAACATCTGAAGACTGACGTCATAGATAGGCACATGTTTGCAAGGTCAAGCTATCAACGGTCTTATGGTTTAACAGTTGATTGCCAGGAAGATCTTCTAAAAGCCATAGGAAAGGAACTTGAAGAAATGGCCATAGAAAAATTTGGGAACGGGCTGTTGCCAAGCCAAGTCTGAGATACACTCTTTTGTTTCTTCAGCAGTTGCTTGTTTTGCAATGTTCATAACATAGATTCGCCATGACTCGAGAGCGGGCGATGTTTTCCAGAAACCATATCAGATTTGATAAAATAGGAATGCCTCAGAAGATTTCTAAAAAATATGGAGGCCGAAAAAATTTACAGTATTCCAATATAAAGATTAGTGTAGGTTGTTCATATAAGAGACCGGTAGTGAACTTTCAAAAGGAGTTGTCCAAGATTGTGGTTCTCGTTTTTTTAATCATATTATATTTCCAGCTCTACATATTATTATAAATCTGGATAATGCAAGCGATACAATGGGCGGCTTCCAAATATCGGGCTTCAAAAGACAATTTGAAACCCTTTGAAACGTGTGTCAACAGTGTATTGGTTTTACTGAAGGCAGCATTAGAGAAAATTGGAATGAAAAAGTAAGTTTTGTTGCATTCGGGTAGAAACGGTGTGAGATACAATTACTGTTAATTTGGTGAATAAACGAATTTCGTGCCGTTTTTTACGTATAAGTCAAGGTCCTTTATGATAGTTAGTCTTGTTATGAAAATTTTAATCCGAGTAAACGTAATTCAATAGAATGAAGTGAAAAGTTGGTTAGGGTGAGATACTTTTCTTGTTATTGATAGAATGTAATAATTCGTATCTTATATTCAAATTTATTTATACGTTACTTGCTTATAAGAAAGAAGTGGATGCGAGAAAAGCATACCATGCACTATTTATGGTAAAGTTAGAAGTGGTTTTTCCTATTTGGTTGTTCGCCAAATTTATTTGGAGGATGTTGTTAGAAATTTTGCTTATTTATGTTTCATTTTAATTAAAAAACTCATTTTGTCTCCTTCGAATCTGCAAGGTGTACGTAATATTTTTAAAAGGATACAAATCTCTAACAGTGGCGGATTTAAGGGGTGGGGGGGGCAACTAAGGGCATTTGCCCTTCCCTCATCAAGTTGAATCAGGTCTGGCACCCTATTTTGGATATGGTTTGGCACAATTATTATGAAAACTTGTTTAGAACGTGAATAGAGAGCCTTCTGTCAGTAGTTAGGGTCTGAAATTGTTGTATACAGCGTACTCTCGCCACCAATTTCTGAACATTTTTCAACGCTCCCACTACCAACTGCCCCTCCTTTCGATTTATGGTTCTATTGTGACACGAGTGTCGCCATCAGAGAAGAGGGCCCCAGAATGAAAAGGCCTTCACTCTCACTATAATAAGGTTTCATTTGCTTTGTCCTATTTCATGCCCAAGACTGACATACAGAGCTTTGCGGCTTTCGCCTATCCTAAACATTCAAGCATCGGTTTTGTAAAATGGCTTCTTACTTTTGAAATTAAACGGGCTTCAAATTGAACGGGCGTCCAGTTCTTTTTATAGATCAATGGTATAAGACCTAACATTCAACATTGAAAGAATAAACAAGACAGCAGATACTCTAACACGTTTGATATTTATTGTCTTCTTTCAAAACACACATCGTAAAAACCAATTATAACGTGATTTTCCCAAATATTTAATTGATTTAGCAGAGAAGGATAGGGGGTGTTACAATCCTTCTTCTCTCGCACCCTTCCATTCCACGTGTAAAACCTGAACGAGGTAATTAATACAGACGCATAAATTAATTGAATTTAACCCGCAGAGAACTCTTCCGTCCTTTGTGAAAGAAGATACTTTAATTGTGTGGTTTAACTATTTGCTAAAAGTCATCATTTTTTGGCAGACTTGTATTGTAACTAATCGTCTGATAAACAAAGAGGGAAGCGATGTACGAATAGAATAAAAGATCAAGAAGGCTGAACTATCACGAATATGGAGATCGGATCTGAAAAAAACTCAAAAAAACGTAGCTCCACCCCTGAAATTTCGTTATCTTTCTTATTTGATCCATTCAAAAAGGTCTCGATTTAAAAAATTGCCACGTTTTACCAATTTTATCTTGGTAGTAGCCATACATTACTGATCCATAGCAGATACAAAACTTAAGCCACAGAAAACTAATGTAAGAGGGTCGTACAAACCTAGTTCATCCCACATTTGCCTCAGCTCAGGGCTTGATCTAAAATATGGAGTAAATAGTAGAGATTCTAAAACAAAGTGACAAAGTTGGCTCTTTCTGGCAGTTACTGATGATGCCTAAGACTTCGTAAACCGTCTAGATATCAACACGCGCAGCAAAAAAATCAGAACCACACTCGGTTGAGTCCCCCCCCCCCCCCCCCCCCGCCATGTTTAGGTGTCCTCAAACTTGGCCTCTTAAGGCATGTAACTCGACAGGGTTTCGGTCATTACCGCTCCCCCCCCCCGCCATTTTTAGGTGTCCTCAAACTTGGCCTCTTAAGGCATGTAACTCGACAGGGTTTCGGTCATTACCGCTCCCCCCCCCCCCGCCATTTTAAGGTGTCCTCAAACTTGGCCTCTTAAGGCATGTAACTCGACAGGGTTTCGGTCATTACCGCTCCCCCCCGCCATTTTTAGGTGTCCTCAAACTTGGCCTTTTAAGGCATGTAACTCGACAGGGTTTCGGTCATTAATGCTCAGCTACAGGTCTGAAACAAGAAGTTCATATGTAGTTTAAAGACTTACCAGGGTGGAAGCACCAGCTACATACTATTCTATTGGAATCCTCGCAAAGTATCTGTCCCCTGACTGCATACGACTGCAACCGCACGGCCTAGGTGAAAGATGAATTCCTGGAGATGAATCTCCAAGAAACAGTCTCGAGATGCTCCTCATTAGCCACGAGGAGAGAATTTCTGGCATTCCTTTCGCATTTACAAAATTATCCAGGAAAGGACATCCAACACTTGTTACAGCCACTAGAGGCCGAGATCATTTCACGAATTGTCATCACAAAGAGCTGGGAGTAAATGGTGTCGAAAACAGAAAAAACCACTCCACTTCTGGAGACCCTCTTGGGATATAAGGGTAATGACCCCGGGAAAATGCAGAACCCCTGAAAATCAATGCAGCCAATGCGCTGACTCTAATCTATCCAACGTGAACGCACGGAGACTAATTCAATGTGGTTCGGATAAAGCCTTGTTTACACGAGCCCGCGTTTGCTGCTACCCGCCTTCTCTTCAACCGTTTACATGATAACAGCAGCCAACTCGGGTCTACGGGGAGATGCCGGGTAAACCATCTCAACGGTAGGGCAGACAAAGTTTTCTCATGTGACAACGGGTCAGCTAAACCATGGGTCCCGCAAACACATATAGGGTCATTTTTACACTTGAGCTAACAAGTTAAGCTGACCCGGGTGAGGTCAACCCTCTAAACGAACCAGCTGATCCGGGCTTGCATAAACGTAAACTGCAGCGTGTTGACCCGACCCGATGCGGGATCTAGCCCGGGCTCGTGTAAGCGAGGCCTAAGTAAGGGTACTCAAAATAAATAAGGGTATTATTTACTCTCAAAAATGTAGTTCGAAACTATTTTTTTACCACCGCAGCCGTCTACAATACTTTTTATCCGGGTTCACGAGTCTCTGGTGTACAGGTTGAAGTAAGGGCCTCTTTCAGAAGATACTTTTAAACATAATGCCCATAGTAAAGTAACTTTTTCCATTGGCAATTACGCATACAACAGAATCACAGCTATGCTTTATTATAATGCGGCGCCCTGATTAGTATACGCTGATAAAGTGCTCAATTCTGGCTGAATTAAAGGGACGACACTCTTGGACCGCATAAAGCGGTGGACTGAGTACATTGACCCGTACCGTATCGGTTCGACAACAGCACGACGTATAAAACGGCACTAAACTACGCTGAGGTTCAAAAATAACTCTGTACTACAATATGAATAAAACATAAAAGAGGGTGATTTACCTAGTCACCTAACGAGGCTAAAATCCATCTCTAATTTTCCAAAACGTATAGGGCATGATTGCGTCATAACCTCCCACTTGCAGCCCGCTTAAATTATGAAACTGAGAAAGTATGTCCCCTAACGCCGTATTCCTTTTTGGTTTTAAAGTTGAAATCTGGCGTTGTTTCCTTAGATATTGGACTTTAAGAGTTACTGGAAACTTTACTTCCGACAGGGAAATGACTTCTAAGAAATGGATCCTGTTAAAATTATATCCAGATCCGCATCGTTTGCTTTGTTCTATTGGATAGATGACGGCGAAAGTTGATGGAAAAGATGATGCACCCACGTAAGTTCATGATTAAAAAATAATCAAAAATAACGCTAGTTTCATGAAAGACTGTCATAACAAGATAAGCTTCCGAGCGTTTATACGAATCAGTTAATCGCTATGGAGAGCTGTTGAGGATTGTAACGGAATCCTTGTATATAAGCCAGTTATTAAAACGCGATTGAAGTTATGGCGCGATGATAACGTACACAAGGGCCACAAGGGATAAACATCACAAGGCAATGCCTCTTAGTTCGAATAAGCACATGCTCATCTCCGTCTAACGCCGCGGACACGATAGGTAAAGTAAATCTGAGATTAACAGAACAAAAGCTAACTGTGTTGATCGCAATGTGCAACGTTGAAAAGGCGTAAAACCCGCAGAAGAATATGGATTTGGTGAAGTTGATCTAAGGATTCAACTTGTTATTGTTGGATGCAGATGCGAAGAGAAAAGGGTCTATTCAATATCACTAATCCAAACCCATAGAAAGTAGGTTTTATCCGGGTAGGATAATTTGTAAATTGTCGTGAGATACGACAAGTAAGAGGGCCTAGTCAGTGAACTATTAGCGGCGAGGCATTTATCAAGAGAACCATTAGCCTGCGTCAGTGGCGTATGTAAGGGGGTGTCGGAACCCCCATTTTTTAATAGCATGTCCCGTGAGATTAACTCGAAAATGCAAAGAGATAAGTAGTGGTTGGGATGGAAAGATCCATTGTCATTGAACGGTGTCTGATTGCAATTAAAGCAAAAAGATGCTTCATTTCAGCACAATTAGATATTCGACTGTCACACAGGCTTTAGAACCTTATAAAATGACGTCAGTCATTTACTACTTTGCCAGCTCCTTATGGCTCTAGAGAATATCCCACATGCAGAAAATCAACAAAAAGTGCACTGTGTCGGTAGAAAGCACCGACTAGACAGGTGCCTAGATAATTCCATGACCACGAGGAAGACAGCAACAAGGTAAGTATTAGAAGGTGACAGAAACTCGAAAATCCTTTAATGATATGCTTTCAAAAGATAGCTAATACAATTTCACTATCAAAAAGTACGCAAACCAGGAACAGTAGAAAGAAATCTATAGGGAGTAAATCAACCTCAAGAGGCACCGCTGCCCACGTTGGCTAATGAATTTTATGCATCATGACATCGCAATGGGAAGAGCACAAGGCCCAGTGGCTTCTGATCTTATTTGCCTTATTTGGTAAAAGACAGTTGGGCGAAAAGTAGACATTTACGATAATTTCATTTAACGTTGGGCCTTTATATAAAAAAGGGATTTATTCTATGATCATTTTTCAGTTCGGTATCGAAGTTGCCTCTGTACAAGGACCCATTTCACTTCAAGGGTAAATTGCAAGTAGCAAGGGGATAGTTTCTTGAAAGTTCAGTGACACTCTTTGAAGGTATCTTTGGTTAAAAGTCGAGAAGCTTTGTGTTTTTTGTAATGTTACCTTTACTAGTGACTGTCGATTACAGAAAAACAAAGTTCTTATTGTCCAAAGGGTTTCATTCAAAACATCATATTGGCAATTTACTGCAATTCAATAATAATTTGCACCTAAAATGATTATTCAGCTATGAATTTGATTGTCCAACAAACAGTGTCTTGCCACTGTATTGCCTCAGATCTTCGTCTCTTTTTAACTCTGCAAACAAAACAGGAAATTATGCGAAATGACGCTTATGGCCTAACTGGCCTAGAATCAAAGCAACAGATCTACTTTGGGAAGGGGAAGGACTTCAGACGTTTTCTAAATTAAAAACATTGATATTTCTTTGAAAAAATGCTGGAGCTCTTTTTTCTAACAACAGTTTATAGAGAATAATCACTGACGATCAATATGTTAAGTCAAAAGCTGTTATGACCCAGTGTTCAAAGTAAGCTCTGTACTATGGTTAACCTTGAAGGATTAGATGATCTGTTAAATCAGCCATGGATGTTTTACAATTGACCAATCAAAATGACGAATGGCATTTCTAAGCTGGTTCCTTCTAAAAAATTTAACTAGCCTTGCCCCCATACAAGACCGATTGCCTTATCATTGAGTACATTATAATAATTGATGTTGAGAGCAACAAGCTGGGATCAAATGTAAAAGGGAGATCTTCAGGCTCAAATAAAACTAAGGGCCTTCAACAGCCTGCTGAGATTTTGGGGAAAAGTTTTAACTGACAGGAAATTAAAAAGAAATATAGAGGAATATATGGTCGTATCAAACATACCTGGACTAAGAGAGGGGCTGGTAGATACCGCTAAGCACATGCCTTGTAGACCATAAATAACTGCAGCCTGAATCAAAGCCGAAATGACATTTACAAAAATGTTAGGCATCCAACATAAAATATCTTCATTGCATTGTGAGAGACAATCTAGCATTCAAGCATTGAATATATGAGCGATATCAACCTTATACATTAGCTATTTGAATGTAGAGAAAAGGGGATATTAAGATGGAAATGCAAAGTTTTCCTCTTTGTTTGCCTTGCAATCTAATTATCACAAACTGGCGAGAGATTTTGCAAGTCTAGAACATGGTCGATCAGTGTGTGTTAGAGTGGCCAAATTCGCAAGAATATCCCTGATGCAAAACGCCATCATCTAATTAACAGACACATCTTGCAGGGTATCAGAACTTACAGACATTGTCACCAAACCATGAAAAATGTTTACCTTAAAGCTAAAAAGCATGCCTGCTCCAATGTAAACAAACTCAAAAAGATGATGGTTATATCCTAAAAAAACAGAGCCAGATCTTGATCCTATAAAAAGTATCTTACTCAGGCCGTGCCATGCCCGCTGCCCCCTCCTTTGGCCTGGCCCCGCTTAAATGGTCATTCCCTATCGAAATACAAGATGACGCTCAACAGACAGTTTACGAGTCTTCCAAACCCCTGCATACCTGCTGTTTCAGCCCTTCGACTGTAAGGGGGAAATCACCACGTGGATTCTCCAACAAAACCGTTGCCCTGGTTCCCGCTGCACCCATACGAGGCAACATCTTCTTCAGTTCTAAATTCACAAAACTGCAAAATGGTGTACTACTGTTAGCCCTTGTTCCAGTTTCCTGATAAATACCGCGATATATCCAAAGCCTTAATTGTGCACCTTTGACCTGCAGAAGAACAAATATAGAAGCTTTGAAAATAATTGTACCCATAAGTACTGATAAAATCAGCTCAGCTACCTTCGCAATACCAGCAAAATAATCAACAAAACCAAAACAGCAGTCATTACGCAAATCATCATCAGCATTTCGCATGCTAATGGAGCGCTTTGCTCCCGAAATAACTGATAAAAACCCACAATACAGTATTACGGAGGCATGTGATACTAAAGATAATAGTCATCATCACAATCATAACCGTCATCCTTGTCATCATTACTGAAAACATCATTGTGGATATGCTTTGGTTCATAGAATATGACGGTTCTAAGCTGCCACTGTAAAAAATGAATCAATCAGGAACAGTTGCCTGACGATCGCATTAAACTTGAAACACGGAGCTGCAAAATTCCAGTTTAAACACTAAATAGAGGGAGTGTCTATTAAGTCCAAGAAATCTTGCTGCCTTTAAGTGCTTATAAAATAATCATTTCTTTCTCTCGCTTTGTTTGTTCAAACGAAAGGACGGCTTTTCTTTTTTAATAATCATAATCTTGGCACTTCCCTTCCCAGATGTTGGTGTTCACAGCCCTTACAACTTGACGTCATCCTTTAGGAACGACCATTACTCAATCGAGCTGACTTACACCTCTGTCTAGGCAGGATTTTGAAAAATAAGCACGGTTACACAGCAAAGTGATCAGTGGAAAGCCATACCAAACAGGATTCGCGAGATGATTGGTTGGAATCCTGACAATCAGTGGCGAATCTTTTTGAGCCTAATAAACCGAGTATACAGGATTCGTATATCACGTTGTCTTATGAGCCAAAACCAGACCAATTGTGACGTCAGTCAAGGTTTATGCAGATGAGATAAGTTAGGATATTCTTTATAAATATGCTGTGTTACGATAAGAGCCGCAAAACCATCAAAATCAGTATGATCAAGGGCAACGTGACCCAGAGTTCAAGCCATGAATAACTGAATAGGCTTATAACAAGGTGAATAGGCCGAGGGGTTGTGCCTTGCAAATGGAACCGAACGATTAAAATGGGGATATATAAATGTAATAATAATAATCTTACCCCAGTGTCTTCGTGAATGACTTCTGGCAGTCCATTCGGGTCAAGGTTATTGTAAAACTTTTGCTTGATGCTATCATAAATGTAACTTGAATGCGATTCGATGATAGAAGAGAGCAAACTGCTGGCTTCTTGCTCTGGTTTGGAAGAGCCAAGTTGACAAACCTCATAACTAATTGTGATGTCATCAGTGGGTGAAAGTTTAGCCTAAGATGTGAATGGATTACTTTCGTTGTTGAAACAACATTTCAAGGAATCATAGAGTTCAGTGATTCAAATTTTTATGTCAAAAACCCACTAATCTTTCACATGATAGAAACAAATTATTGAAAACCCAAAAAGCTGGGGTGTTATTCTATACCGGTTGTAACGGGATTCTATTTTACGACATAAAACGCTATAAAAATATATTCACAAATCGTGCAGGGAGTCAGGAAGCAAATTTTCGGACGGGATACTGTTACAGGGCAGGTTACAGGCTTAATTATATCATATATAAGATCACAGTCAGGTGATTCATCATTCGTCATATTCCAGATTATACTTCAGCCTGCAACCTGCTACCATTCAACCCTATTGGCTGTATGTTTGGAACCTTGAATCATTTTTACTCTTGATATGGTCAAGGTTTCTTTGCCTTTGCCTGGAAAAACAGTGACTTTCAAAACTGGTGCCTTATCGACTTAATTAGCCCAGCATTGTTTCCTTTAAATTTCGCATAAAAGACCAAATAAACAACATCTTTACCTTTTTACGAAGCCTTTGAATTCTGTTGACAACCTCTCTGGCAATCCCTTCATTGACCATAGTCTGGTCAGGTGTTATGTCTAGCAGGATAAGCACCTTTGGAACAAGTAAAAATAAAATAACAACAACTTCCCATCAATTTACGTCAGGTTACAAGTTTTTCAACTAGTATTTGTGGATAAAATTTTTTTGGACATATGAAAGACTGTACCAAGAACGAAGAATATTAAATCGTGGAATTTGACAAAAACGTGAAAGTCCTAATGACCAAATACTGATTTTCCTTCAAAGCAACCCTTGCTATGCTCACTCGAATTGATTATATAATTTCTCCAAACCACTATGGCTTGTACAAAATACCTTCTACCTTCTCGTATTTAAACCCAAAACGTGGCGTATGTGCCTAGCGGTATTCAAGAGGGTCAAAAGCTATAGTGAGTGAAAAAAAATTCAACAAGCGCAAACATACCTCGCCATCAGAATGAGGCTCATACTTTTGTGACAACTCGGTATGATCTCCAAATGTGTAGTTGAGCTAGGGTATAAGCAAAGTTAAAAGCTCAGCTACTTTTACGATGTAGTTAGAGAGCAAATGGACGGGAAGGGGGTTTAAGAAAATCTGTTGCATAGAAACACTGACAACAAAAATTGGTATATCGGACGAATATTTCGTTACAGTTTCTTTGGAAGGTCCGATTTCAGATGCCATTAACAATGCATCTAGCCTTTTAGCATCACCCGTTGACGCTACAAGAAACAGTTCTTGAAATTTTAAGGCTTTTGCATACAATTTAATTTTGAATATTCCTTAAAGCAGCAACAATAAAATTTCATCACCGTAGCTAATTATTACTACTTGTATAATGCAATTTAAATATTATAATAGCGCAACAATATGCAGGCCGTATGGGTCAGATTACAAATACTTAAATAGATTCCCTTTAGTGCATTCTTGCTTAAGCCCAATCATGGAGGAAACTAGATGACACGCCCGTCCCATGTCAGAATTTTAACAAGAGCCAATACGCTTCAGTACAGTTGTATGGATATGACCGCAGCATGTACCTTGAGGTCTTCACCAGACAGCTCCTGACCAGCTACAACTATCTTTCCATCTTTCTGATATTTTTGTAGTTCATCTTGGTTTATGTCTGCAATGGAAAAGGAAACGACGATAGAATTACTTCAGCATTAACAGACACAATGACAGGATTTAGCATTGATCCCATTCTTTTTTATGTAGTGCTTGAGTGCCCGGACAATGCATGGTGGTGAATTTTATCTGAGCATCTTTGCATAAGGACTGTAGCTTTTGTGCCTGAAAATACATCTAAGTAAATGAAAAATACCCGTTTAAAAGTTAGCAGCAACAATAAATTTATGGAATTATACCAGTTTCAGGAAATTCTGAAATGATTTCGGGAGTCGGACGTGACATGGCAGCATGATCCCTGCCAACACCCCCCAAATTTCCTTTAAAATCCGCAGTGCTGCAGTTATTGAAGGGATGGGTGCACTTAATAGTGCTGGGTTTTTCTACGTTCGAACTTAGCAAGAAGTAAAACAAACCTTTTTTTACATAAACTTTAGGTTTAAAGCTTTTACAGACATTTTAGATTTTGTAGATCTAAACAATCCAAGTGACACCTATCTTTAAGAACTCTACTTGGATGAAAAACAAAAAGAAACATGCCGTCATTTTGCATCGCACCAAAAAAACCGGGTCACTGCTGGTTATTAAAGACAAACCTTTCAAGGCTTCGAGAACTTTTTTGAAATCTCCTTTGAGTCTTTTCCCGAGAATTTGGAAATCCGCCGAAGCTTTTAGCTTCAAACCGTACTTGTCTTTGTCCGATGACGTTGTCACTTTCCGCAGATTAAGCTCCTGGTTTAGTGAAGCAACAAGGCATGAATTATCAATTCATAAATCAACGAAGTAAGATTGATTAGGTTTTCTGATTAAAATTATCCATAATAGAAAGCGTGATAGGAAAGTATCGACATGAAGGTAATCTAATTCATAAGGTGATCTATCAAGACAAGATTATAGAGTTGTTTCAAATGCCAAGGTTACAAAATAGATCTGTATTATGCTTTTCACCTCTCAGTTAGCGAAAAATTACATTAGCGTTATGGGATAAACATGTAAGAAATAGAATATGTCTGGCAGAAAGCTAACGAAATACTCTTTTGGGTGGCGCTTTGAGTTAACCACTTAGTTTAACAAGGTACAAGAGACCGCATATGTTCTTGTTTAGAATAGGAACAATTTCAAAGGCATAAAATACTGCCCAAACCCCCGTCTATTCACACAAATAGCAAAGGACACAAGACACTTTAAGTTATCTCACATACTGTTTGGCGGTAAAGACGGGGGATGGCGCAAGTTGAAGCAAATGAGTTCCAGCGGCTGAGGCAATTTGTACAACATAGATAACTGTGTGTTTACTTTGTGATGCTTTTAGGGTATGATTTAAAATCCTGCATTTTTATCGAATATACATATAAAATCCTTGGAAAAAGATTTTTCTGTCTTGGCCGAATATCTCTAATCTACCTTACTGAAAGGATTACAATTTGAGACAGCAAACTCCAACCTACAGTGAAATATTCTGTCATTGAAATTCTCTAAATGCCTACTTATAATTTATAATGACATTGAAATAGATGTGTTGAGTCACCAGTCAAAAGTGATTTAGAAGCAGACATTGAATTTGAATTACCTCAGATACGTAACTCGATAGGGAGGAGACGTCTGCTAAATATGTTGGGTCTTTGTGAATTACAATCACTTCTGGTAATGGGTACTATGATGAAGTAGAAAAAATAAAATATGACACCTTTAAAAAGTTCAATTTCAATAAAATGCTGCGTAATAAGTCAGGGTAAGAAAATTGCGGACGGAAATAAGAAAGAAAAATTGCAAAACAAGTTTTGTGATAGAGGGCAGTTTAAATTGACTCTTGGAATGTTTAACGGGCATGCATTTACCATCACTTATAATGTTTTAGACACTTTGAAGAAGCTAGAAATAAGCAAACGTCCACAAAGTCCCTTATCTACTTGTCCCTGGTCGCACTTTTTCAATTTTAATTACAGTTTGGTAAGGATATGCAGAACGTGGCAAAAGTGTTTGACAAAAAACAAAAATGATGAAGATGCAGATAATGGCTTGATTGCAATGATTGATTGTAATGTTTGATTGATTGTGATGAAGTGAAATGACTGACCTATTGTAGTGATTGACTGATTGATTGGAGTGATTGACTGATTGATTGGAGCGATGATTGACTAATGATGATGATGAACATGATGAGGTCGATGATGGTGTAAGAGCATATATATATGTATGTATATAACTGAAACAGATAGCGCAAACTGGTGCCAGGTGAGGTTATATACCTTTAATGGCAATGTTTTCCTGTCTCTAGCAACTCGACCGAGTTCTATAACAGTCTGCATTCGGGAAACAGATCTTTCAACTTCTTCGTGGATAAATTCCATTCTGTCAACAAAGAAATATAATTGCAAAAAGTAGAAAATTAAAAATATTATGATTCAAAGTTACTTCCATGATTTCAGGCAAGTGTTGAAACTCCGAGATGAAACTTCGAGTCATAATTTTCTATACATCAGGGCATATTTATATAAATCGATCTGCAGTTTTTAGAACCTCAGAGCTTCACGGCACTAAACAGATTTCTTGAAAAAACATGTTACGGAGCATTGGCAGCTTAATGGCAAAATATGGTCAAACGACTGTAAGAGAAAATAATTTCTATGGCTAGCTTCAAATGCGGCGGAAACCAATGCAATGCAGCAGAAACCAATGCAATGCAGCAATCTCAAGGAGAAGCAGTTAAACAGACTAGAATAAGATAGTTTGGAGTCATGTAGAAGGTGAGAAAGTCTTGACTTAGAAATACCTTGGTGCAGGAAGCATGAGGTAGTGGACGCTAGCTGTTTCTTCAACTGGCACACCATCGTCAACTATGAAGTGCTTCAGATTCTGATAGATGTGCTCCGTTAAAAATGGAGTAAATGGAGCCATCACTTTCACCAAAGTTAACACAACTGCAAACAGAGTGTGCAATGCAATGTCGCAATCCTCTGGACCTGACTCGCCCTGGTGATAAAAGGAAAAGTTAGAGAAACTTGCTACTTGCCAAAAATGGACACTATCTAATTAAAGATCTTTTCATGATACAATGTTACTTAAAAAGTATCAAACTTATCGATAACTACCAATCAAAGTAAAATCTATTAAGCCTCTGGGCATTCGATTTATTATTGTCAATGCTGTTCTGAATTATCAACGTTGAACCGACCTGAAGAGCTGATGGGAAGGTTTAACATTACCACCATCTTAGAGTTAGGACATTTAGTATTGATAAATAGTTCACCCTTATTAAAATTTCAGCATATTCTCCAAACGGTTAAATAAAATGACGGCAAAATTGAAATTGTCACGGCAGAGGTGGAAAAAGTATCGGAACCTGGGAATATAGTTCCCAGAAATTTTTCTGGATGGAAATATTAGCAGAAAGTTTCACAGAAAAGTTTTGAAGTGTTAAAGTAAATTTAAAAATCTGGTGACAAGAGTTAAGTCAAATCAGCATTTAATATTATTTCAACTTGCCTGTAAGCAGCTAAATATGAGCTGCCAATGGACTGTTGGGTATAGTATCTTTCCATTGGAAAGAAATTCTTTGTGCACATTCACCATCTCACAGAAATCTCAACCACTCACCATCAAAATTTTTTTTGGCAGCTGAGCTTTTTAGACAAACCATTGTTTAGACTGAGATTAATATAGGGACTGGAATCTACTTTCACGGAAATTATTTCTTGTACTATGGTGTGAGGAGCATTGATCATAAGTTAATATGCTTGGTTAAAGTAATTTGGTGCATATTAGGACTCCATTCACCATATATTTCTTCACACTTGTCAAATAATAGGCTGTGTTAAGCTTTCTCCGTAAAATGCACCATACAATTCAAATGATTTTGCCCCTGATTCTTCTGAAACTATGTTTAGAAATTATTGCCTTCTGATTTTGGGTTTTCCATCACAATGATTGACGAAATGAACCAATTTCTGGTTACAGTTGATTTCCCTTTACTATACATTTATGCATTAAGTAAAGTCATATCTAATATGTTGAGTTAGGCCTACTCAGAGTCAGTTTCATATAAACGTCTTGAATTTCTTCAGCTAAATACAGTATTGTAGGTACGAACAGAAAGTTTGTTTGTCTACCCCTTGAAATCTTGCAGAAAGTTTTTAGCCAGATACTTAGGTTCCCAGAAAGAAAAAAGTTTTTTCCACCTCTGTGTCACGGTTCGATAACTATGATAGCTTCAAAAATAAAGGAATCTTTCCTGATCTCAAAGCAGAAATCATAAGGTGTCATAACCCTGTAAAAATTAATTCGAAAGGATCCCTATCTCAGAACTGAACATTTTCAAGGTTTCGTTGAGAAAAGGTTCCAGATATAACAGAATAAGCTCTCTTAAGATGCACCAGCAAATACAATTTGGAAAATTCAAGAAAAAAGCCCAAACGATATTCACCAAAATCGACGACAAAGCAAGCATTAATTGGAAAAAAGAGATGAAAAAAGGGATGTAAAAGGGAGAATGAACTTTCTTCCGCCTCCTCCAGTTCCGCTTTTTTGCTCTTTCTACCGTTCAATGCCATTATTGTTGCGGCCCTTGTACCAAGAGTAACATATCGGTTAGGGAGGTAATCCCAAAGCACCGAGAGTACAAAGGAGCAAGACTTGGAAAATGTTTTGGAAGAAGCCCCAGGGAAAGTTATCACACGAGGACAAAGAACTATATTCTCCATACATCCTTGACAGCATCAAACTATACTGTACTTAGCAACAATTTAGCCTGTACTGAGTTATATTACATGGTATTAACATGTTCGCACCTTCAGCCTCTTCCTGTTCGACCTGACATACCAGTTTGTCAGGTTATCAATGAACTTCACCAATCGAGGCACAACGGTATAAAGTCGGTAAGCTGTGAAAAAACATATTAACGTTATTAACTTCTCGAGCCTCGAAAATCCGTTGTTATGGTAATCTTAAAGATCGGTTAAGCGTGATTTACATTTGGGCTGGGACACTTTTTTACGCATGTTAGGATATTCGAGAGATTAATATCTGACTGAAATATTTCATTCTAAAAACCTCTTACGTATTTGGATGGGCAAGTGAATGCAAGGATTTCTAAAGCATGCTACTGCGTCTTGACTTTCAAGAAATTAAGTACCAATATGGGCATATTCTCGGAAACCGTAAATAGTTAATAGGAAAGGGGGAGATGAGCGCCCCCAAAGAACCCTTGGAGAGAAATCGAAAGGATGATTCATAAATACATACCATTCATTTCTTCTTTGACAAACAGAAGTAAACTCTGTGTGAATGACAGTATCCATCTATCCATGTAATTGTTTGACTCATGAAGCTTTGTTTCATCGTACGAAAATTCTAACTTGTGGTCCTGTTAAAAAGAATAAAATACTATAAGATAAGCAAATTAAGTTGCATGGAACAGTGTAAAACAGTGTAAAATGTCTGTGACCTTAAAGAAATTCTTCTGAAGTTCATTACTTTCATATAAAACTAGCAATATTGTGCCATAAAATATTAATATGTCGTGTAAAAATGACCCTCAAATGTATGGAACATCAATGGAATATGGAATATCAAATGGAAAGATAGAATGGAAATAAATCATTATTTTTGTTATTTGATAAGCTGATGCTTTATGCTCAAGAACCTGCTGGGTCGGATGCGGCTGTTAAGTCTTAACGATTAACTCAGGCCAGCTTCTTATACCTTGCTATAAGGGCTGTGCACCGTTTTCTAAAGCATTGGGAACTTTTAAGTGTTTTCTGCAGTAGCAAACCTTTTACAGAAACAATAAAAACACATACGAATAGACCCTACAAGTTAAGTTATATAGACTTAACGGGAAATCAAGATATTCAACGGTTGCCATATGTCCTTCTACAGGCTCGCAGTAGCCTAAAATATGACTCTCGAGGGGAGGTGGAATGACAATTATTGTTTCGTTCTGTCACAAAGTTCTCGATGCTGTATAGACAGAGCTGTACACGCTGTTTGGTGTATAGAACAGGACGGTGCTTGGATGAATGCTGATCGCATTACGCGTGTGAAACTCGGAGTAGCAAGTTAGAACCGTCCTGTTCTATACACCAAATAGTTGTGTATCTGCTGTGGTGGCTTGTCGAAAAAAAAACACTGGTCAAAGAAAACTTAAAAGGTTAGGTTAAAATTTTTTCTGTGATTTAATGTGGCTAAAGTGGAATAACATAAGATACCTTTTTGTAAAGTTCGATGCACTGAACCAGAAACCTGTAAGCATTGTACCATGGCAGGAACACGTCCTTGATGACATCTTTCACGCCACTTTCTTGAAAACGAAGTGAATCAGCCCTCACGACTGGGGAGTTTATCAAATACAATCTGTAAAATAAAAGGGGGAAACATAAAAACATAACCAGAGCTTTTATACCATGATTTTACCCCTCTTTTTCTATTTTCTTCTGCCTTGAAAAGCTAAAGAACAATAAACGTAACATGACCGTAAAAAGTAGGCCTAAAGTGGTAAATGAGAGCTCTTTTATTGCTAACCCTGAAAGCTACTTCTCGCAATCGTCCTTTAATTGGACCTGATTCTTCAAACACAACTGTTTAGGATAAATTTATAAAAATCCGACAAGAATTGAAGGAATATTGTGAAGCAAGGCAAGTGATTGTCCAAGCCTGGCAAAGAACGAATTTTGTCCCTAACGTTAATGTTAATGTGTCTATGTCCTGAAAAACAACACAAAATGCATCCAAGTCATTTTTAGTTATGTTTTTCTGCAGCAGGGTGTAAAAAGAGAACAAAATGTATTGGAACTAGCCTATTTCCTATTAACAGTCCCGATTGAAAAGCAATTGGCCTAAGAAAACGATGAATTATTTTAAATGAGTAATAGCTCAGAAGCGAACAAGCGAATAAATATGTAGGATGCAATCGCAAAAAAATCTACAGCATTTAATGATTATAACTGATGGAAAAAACATAATTTTCCCTATTCTAACAATAGCAATTCATTCCATTTTCCGAACATATTTATTTCCCCCCATTTCACATGTCACTTTTCCTGGGCAGTGTCATACAAAATGCTCCAATGATATAATGGATTACGGCTATTCATTTAATTCACTATCAAACGTTTTTGACATTTACTTGATTTTTTCAATTTATAAAGTAGTTTATAGCTTGACTGACTAGTTTTTAGCTGTAAGGGGCTGGCACCAATGGCCAACGAGCCAGCTTCAATGACAAGCTCACTCCAAAACAGTCCACTTTATCGCAAGAGGCGTGATATACTTCTGGCTAAGATTCATCTGAAGATTGATGAACCCCCAAGTTAAGTTATTTCGGATGACTGACCATAGGCGGTACTTCTTACCAAAGTTTAATAGCATTATCAGTTGCCCCGCCATTTATTACGCGTTTTCAAATGAAAACCACAATGTGATTAAGCGCAGTACTTTAAATCCTGTTTATTAATTCATTAAACACCCGTGATGTTAAACATTTTGCGGCTATTGTTCTTGTGATCAAAGTTTTGTAGTTTTTATAAACCAAAATCACACAGATATTACTGGAAAATACTTAACTTGTTAGGTTACAAGAGCTTATAGAAAATTACTTTGCTCAAGGAAAAACACGTATTAACAAAAAAAGATGAAACGAGGGTTTTTCCAGGGAACCCACCTTAGCGCATCTGAGCCGTACTTGTTTACGACTGAAAGCGGATCTGGATAGTTTTTCTTCCTCTTGCTCATTTTGGTGCCATCACTGAAAGTGTAAGAAGATTTTAGAGTGCACTTAAAATACACGATGTTTCAAGTCGTTTAATCTTAATGATCAAAAAACAATAAAGAAACAATTGTGAAACAATTCTTAAATTTAAATGCTGAGAACGGCATTTTTCTATCATCCTTGCTCTTCACACCCTAAATTGGTTTACAATTACATTATTGCTTGATGATAAATAATAGAGGCCACATTACTGTTGCATAACAGTACGATCTATATTACTTTCTTAAAATCCTTTGGCCTAAACTTGTGGTTGCTGCTTTTTAAAATACTTGTTTGTGCAAATCGACGTAGCCATAGACAACTCAGGGGGTAACGCTGGCTGCATTTGCGATCTCCACTAAGGTCAACTTGAGAGAAAAAGTTTGTGAAAGGGAAACAATAGAGAAAAAAAGCTCGAGATCCTTTGCACTGGTCCCGTATCTTAGCAACAACTCGTCGTTGTACAAAAAAGGACAGCCATCTAGTTTCAACTGTAAGGCAATTCATTATTGCATGATAACCGTATTGCAATTTGATTAAAACAAAAAGGACAAGTGGTTTAACCAACACCTGAAAAACATGAAATCCGCCCATGTAACACATCTGAAGTGAGAGGGAGAGAGAAAAGGAAAGAAAAGAGGGAGGAAACCGTCGGGAGGACAATCGTAAACACTTTCATGAATGGAATAAACAACTTTGGCGATAATAAGTGGACACGTAGCAAGAAGGGACAGAAACATGAAGATAAGAAGGGACAAAGAAGGATGAAAAAGAAAAGGATGGAGTGTCAAACGGAAGGGAGAGAAAGTTGCACGAAGAAAGTGGCAAGAAGGATGGGAGAAAGACAGGGGAAGATACTAAAAAGAGTGATTTATAGAACAAGTTGCTTCATTAGTATAACATTGATAAAGTTGACGCATCTAATAAAACTCTCCCAGTCAGAACAAGTAACTTAATTTACAGAATAACTTAATTGAGAGAAAGTTGGTCTTATGCGTTTGTCAATCTTTCGTCTTAACAATAATCAACTATCTCATTGAGAGCTTATCAAACATACATTTAAATGTTTATTCCAAATTCAATTACTCAATAACAGGATCTGGCGGTTTTTAATGCAAATTTTTCGAACAAACTAACACAATAAGGACCGCCACTTAAAACGTTGACTACATAAACTTTGCTTAATTCATTGAATTAAATCCCTTTAACAAGATAAATTTGATACATAAGAATATAAAAAGTAATTGAATTTTTTTGTCCTAAATCGAAAATTTACATAGCAGTAAATTAGAGAAATAAACGAATAGCTTGTTAGAGAAATTAACTTAAGCATTAACTTACGAAGCGAGGACTAGGCCATTGACAATCAGGTTCTTGTAAGGGGGCTTGTCGAACAGCGCTGTTGATAACACAAGCAATGTGTAAAACCTGAAAAAGCAAGTGCGAACATCCAGTAAAAAATACTCCATTCCAAGGCATAATAAGATGCAAGATTTTTGGCAAAAATTAAACCAAATTTAAGGCAAGGATTGTAAAAGAAAACCTTTTTGAGACAAAACAGAGTTGAATAAGTAAAAGAGAGAGGCAACTAAAAATTTTCTGTTCAAGAGTCAAAACTTCCTTTAAATCTGTTTTATGAGATATAAAAGATTTGGTCGCAGTTCTCCTTTACCCTTTACCATCACTACTTATGTTTCTACTCATAAGACATCATTTCGTGATTATGGGATTGCTAGAAAAAAATATACTAAAAATTCTTTAAAAGCAAGGAAAAATTACAAGGAAAAAGTTTCTTTTGGAAGACATCAACAACGAGATATGAAACTTTTAACAGGAGAAGAAGGGTTGCACTTTTGTTCGTTAAGCAAGGCAACGAGACGTTCAGCTCTCGGAGAGAGAATTTCACTATGCAGATGGCAGATAGAGGTAGCCATTGTGGAGGCTCGAGGTGGGATGGTCTTTAACAAAAATCAGCTTTGCCAAGATACAATTAGATTTTACAGACAGGACGGATAGAATATAGAGTTTTTGATTTCCTCACCAGCCGCGGGTTTGATCAATCCCTTCTGCAATGAAATCGGCGGGAAATGATTTCTCAAACGTCTCTTTGTTCTCGAACGGATAATGAGACTGTGCATAAGGCATGCTGGAAGAAAATAATCAACAAGGTTTTATAGAACATTGTAATAAGTAGCGATTTATTATTCCTGCAACTGCAACTATTATACAGGGTTAATCATGTATGCAATATGTCTGGTGGAATCAAGTCAGTCTTAGGTGCAACTTGTCAACGTGGGGAAGTCATTTCTTGTATTCTCACTCAAACTATAATAGAATATCACATTAGCTGACAAAGAATAATGTTTTGGATAAAAAAGCTTCACATACTTTCCATAACTTTATAATGCAGATACAGGCGGACTTTAATGAGAATAATATTAACATCCAGTTTAAGGTTTGCATGTTTGATACTCCCTTCTTCCAATTCCCAAAACTCTCTCACTTAAGCGCCTATCACCATTCTATTAAACATAGCATAAATTCATATTAACCACTGTTCGTAACCAATCAATCAACAAAACACGTTCTTTTCCTCTCACGTTACTTTCGATCCAAAATTGTTGGCTTACTTTTGGTCACTTTCCGAGGTTTAAAATCTGAAGAGAGTTGGACGAAAAGTACTTAAGTTTGCTATGTTTACGCTAATTCGTGCCATCTTCAAATTTTGCAGTACCAAAAACTTATTTACTTATCGTTAGCAAATACAGCAATCTAAGCAAATACCAATCAAAGAATCAAAAGCAAAAACTTGCTCAAAACCTTACATCGACTTTTATCATTTGATGAAACGCTAGATTTCACAGACTTAAAAAGTAGCTATACATATGAAACACAACGTTGTATCTTTTGATTTAGAATTCGCAAAATAGTTTATGTTTGAAGTAGGACACCGGACTGAAAATCTAAGTTGTAACAATTATTCATATCAATAGCTGATGAACAATTTCAATGGCTTAGTAGTTAATTACTAAATAGAAGGATAGCTGGTCAGCCCAAGAGAAAGTGAGCAATTTATTGAAGGAAGGGTCGGTTACCTGCCACTTTCGAACCAACAATCAAACACCTCTGAAACACGTCGAAGAACTCCCTTTCCTTGTTTTGAGGGGATTGTGATGCCATCAACACTGCAACAACAAAACATCTATTATTTCAAGAAAACTCAAACATTCAGAATTTCTACGAAAACAAGAAAATTCAACTGCCGAGCATTTAAACCTATTTGCTTCCTTTTTAAACAAGAAATTTACACAAAAATTATGTTGAAATTTTTTTATGTTCCGGTGATTAATCTCAATCATCAACAATTTCTATATGTTAAGAAGCATCTTGATTCAGCAAATGAAGTAAAACAATGTACAACTAAAACCGTACAAGAGATTTCTTGATAAGAAATATGAGATAAAACTCCTATATGAATTGTCGACATTACATACATTCATTCATTTCCCTAAAGAAGCATTCTTTGAAGACGACAAATACTATAGTTTTCGATGACTGACCGCAAAAACTTCCAATAGCTTTGCAGGATATCCTCTAAAGATTTTTTGCAAATTAACGAAATATCGAGATGCAGACACTCTATTAAGACTTTTAATCGCATCCCATTTTTAAATAAAAGCAATTCATAATAGTAAAAGGACAACAGCATATTTGATTTGTTTCTGGAATTAGGCCAGTTTCTGTAATCGCACTTATCAAAACCACGTTGCCAAGAGCGGGAGCTAGAGTTTGGATTCCCTGGGTTCTAGATAGTCTATAGATGGTTACGTAAAAAGAGATTTAATAAAAGATGCGGAGGAGAAAACCAGTCCTTTTCTCCTCTTCAAGTTTTACAGAACTCTGCAGATCTGCTTTACCTTTCGCGATGAAGGTCAGACACCTTGACTCCAGATAATTCTTCTAGTTCCTTAATTGAGCCAACGCACACGACCTTGAAGAAAACAAGTAGGAATAAATAAGCGGGAATTTTTAGCAAACAGTACGTGAATAAATCAACATCATTTGTGCAGAAAGCATTGAAACACGAAATTTAACTCTAATGTCAATTGACGGTTTAAATTCCCCAGTCGATTGAATCCATAATGGATTGCAACTAAGCCCTCTTCATTGTTCTAGCGACAACCAAAAAATTTATCACAACTAATATTAAAATTCTTTCGCTCAGAGAGATAACATTCTGTGACGTCAGAAGATGGTCACACATACTACAAAAATCTAAAATATTTCTTTGTGAAAAATTGGAGGAACTACGCATAATGAAAAGAATGAAAAGCCACAATGACCAATAAGTATTTGTACAGATATCCTTTTATTTGTGAAACGATAAGTATGCACCATCTTAATTTCTAAATTTAAATTTTTAATACGGAAAATAAAGGTAGATTAAGACCAAACTAGCTTAAAGCCAAAAGTGCCTAAAAGCCATTTAAGGATTACAAAAGATCAAACCATTGGAAAACCAACATTTTCAACTGGAAGGTATTTCAAACAAACAAAATGCTACACTCATGTCCCTAATGAACAAAATTGTGTTCCACAAGATTTGTTAACAGATAAGAGATAGCTTCTTCATAATATATGTATCTACTTAGGGCCTGTTTACATGAGCAAATTCATCCCACCCCTCAGCCCAGAATCTTGCAGGTGAGATGTAAGCATCGAATGTTTACATACATATTCTTTCCCACCATTCAGCTGTACATGGCAAGAATTATCACACCTTCCAGCCTTTGTTCTGACAAGTGGAATGAAATTGGATCGTGTGCACATTAAAATTCCATCCCGCCTTCCAGCTTCATCCCACATTCCAGCGTTTATATTGAAAAAATTAATCCTACCCCGGTAAGACAGATCCCACCTCTCAAACAGCGGGATCTCACAAAACCGAGCTGGCTCATTTTCCATACAAACGCAGGACAAGAAATACAAAGGAATCTTTTGGAGGGTGGGGTCTCACCTCTCAGCTCACAGGCTGGAAGGTGGGATGATTTTCTCCATTTAAGGCCCTTAGAACCGAACCTTTAAATTACGTTTTTTGCAAGTCACGGGAATATCGTGGGTAAGGAAAATGTATACCCGCCGAAAGAAGAGAGTTTTCAGTGCAATTTAACCTATTTCTAAATCCCTTATAATTTGAAAAATTCTAAAGTCACCTTGACATTTTGCTACATATGCTTCAAAATACATTTGCAACTCAACAAACAATCAAATATCCACACAGATAAGCATTTGCATCCGATGTATACCCAAGGATCCTAACGACAGAATAAATTATGTGATAGGGTCCCCGAATCGTACAATATTATCGCCTTTAAATGTGTGACAAATTGCAAATCTCACTCATTTAGAAAGCCAATCAAAACACGATACTACATGCCCATGCTCAGAGACAAATTTTCTAAGGTACTTGAAATTCTAAAAGAACATACCTCTTCAATTCAACGAGCCTTTTTAGGAACTGTTTAGACTTTTTGGAAAGCTAGTAAAAGTGCTACACTTTTTCAACACAGCCTACCTCACAGCCTACAATTTCAACACAGCCTACCTCCTTGAAGTCTTCGCTGACCCACAAAGGTATTGGTGTTCCCCAGTACCTGTTCCTTGAAATGTTCCAATCACGTGCATTTTCCAGCCAATTGTGAAATCGCTTTTCTTTTACAAATTCAGGAACCCTATGTAAAAAATTTAACAGCCATTAAAATTTTAAACTGCAAAAGCAGAAAACTTTTAACCTCTAACAAATAAGTAGGGTCTACATCCTCAAATGATTGGCAATTTTTATACACCTTTTACGTTCAAGCGTATTCATATTTACCCTATAATAAAATTTATTGTCTAAAGGCTTAAACAGTCTTTTTAGGCCTGTCAGTTTGAAAGTCTCACAAAGTTGCGCATAGAGACAAGAAGTCCTAAGTGTCCCATACAATCATTCTGGGAAAGGAAAATACATCACGTTCTGCTCAACCGTACCCATCACCCCTACCATACGTATCCCACGCGTTCAATGTATGGACTATTGAACAGAAAGGTAAGAGAGGGAGTTGCTCTGTCAGCTTGAAGAGCTCTTGGAGAGGATCAGTGTCTAACGGTATGCGTTTCAATCAATAGCAAACAACAAGACTTTGCGAGATCATGAGGTGCAGATGCGAATCTCTACTTCACATCTCTAGGTAAAAATGCGATTATTAACTGTATACACACCAGTAGCACTGTTTGTTGTTTGCAAGAAGTTTTTGAACGATGCCTTCAACAGCGACGAACCAGCCAGGAACAGCTTTGTAGATCAGAGGGGTATCTGACCTGCAAACGATTCATATGGGTGTTAGCAAATATAACATTGATGTCAATTTTTACAAACCCTTTGATTCGATATCACTTTGCTTATTCCATGAGAAGTTTTCCTATGAAATATCGTAATATTGTACCCCATCCTCAGACAGTTCCTTTGCTAGTTAAACAATGGAAACAAACCTACATTATTCTTTGATAAAACAATAGATTCATCCAATGAAGATACAGTCATAAGCTGTAACGTACAAAATTTGTTATAAGCTTAAACGACACGACAAACCTCCAACAAAATGGATAGCTGTGCTTAACATTGCCTTGATGCACAAGTTTTCCGTTTTGCTTCAACATTTTCACAATGTGTTTATCCGCATCCTGTAAACACAAAAATTATATATATACAAATGCATCACTCAAAACTTTGTTTATCAGCCTCATTTCATGTTTGGTTATCCTCATTTCACGTCAACGAAAGTTTTAGAAATTTTTTACCATATAAGACAGACAATGGAAATTTATCAAAACATAAAAAATTTCTGAACTCTTTAGCATTGATATTGCAATTGAAAATTATACCTTGCAACAAATTTCTGGCTACGTTTTCAAAACAAACGATTCGTTAAATAATCGTAAGAATTTTCCTTTTATAGTGAAAAAGCGAGCGATCTCACTTGGCAAACTACATATGTGTGTTGTTTATTCGTAAACATATGAGCGGGTCTATCAGTCAAAGGTTTTTACACCCCTTGAAAGGCAGGGACATCTTGCTTCCATAGGTTTATACAATACCCCCCCACCCCCCCCCCCCCCCCCCCATTACGTTATTCTTCGACCAGCCAATATCAAGATGTCCTTTATTAGCTTCTAAACTTAATGCTTCTAGTACTTCTAGCACGCGCAGTTTCCCACGCCAAAAAAACAGTAAACGCATAATTCGCAAACAAAAGTGCAATGCACAAGCCCATACATACCTTTACGTACTGATTTTTGAAATCCGAAACCGGATCAGTAAAGACTCCACTAGCATCAACCGGACACGGCAGTTCTCCGCCCTTCGCTATCACTCCATTCGCCATACAAACTCTGTAATCGTCCTTTGTTAAGGAGAAATAGAATTCAAAATCAAGTTGCTCAAAAAGAACAAATTAAGCAGAAACAAAAGCTCTTTACTTAAAAAACAAAGAAATTGAGGCATGCTGCAAAATGTTGCTAAGTTGCAAATTTCAAAGTCTTGATATCAATTTTGGTACGCGTTGCTTAAGGCCAAATTCATTTTGGCATATTGATTCCATTCTGATTTCCATCTTTTTACGAGAAGTAATTAGCCGTTATCACAAAGTACACATTTATCTTGTTTTTATGGATGCTTTGTGTCATAATTACCAAAGCATTTTGCAATATATTGCAATACTTTTTCGCCTAGCACTACACAGGGTATAAAACAGCTTTAAAAAAATTTCAAAATGAACAGAAAAATTATATACACAAATTGATACAAAATATAATGCTTTATAAATCGTGGCAGTCTTATGATCTTCAATCTGACAAATAGTCGAATACTTTTCATACAATTATGTACAAAGAGTATTTGTTTTTGGTTTGCTGTGTTTCCCTAATAGGCAGCTTAGCTTAAGAAATTGCTGATTTCTCTCAGTTTATATGAAATCCAAATAATGACTTGAAGAGAAGAAATATGACGTGAGCCCTTTGGCTTAATTATTTTCATTCCTCGAGGTACGGAATTTCACGACAATGATTAGTAATAATCACAAATAAATTGTTTAACTAAAAACCATAAAACCTTGTTATCCCCCTTTCGAAATTAGTGCACAGTGATTTTTGCTTAAGACCTATCAAATATGCGGTTTTAGTGGCAAAGAATACACAATTAATTGATATGACAAGGAAATTGGGAATAATTTCCGTCGAGACTGCTCCAGTCCAAGTCTTGACCATAATTTCCGATTTTAGTGCTGGATGAAAAACTAAACTGATATTGGTAAAATAGGACGCTTTGACTCTATTTAGTGGCAAAGATCGATTGGATTAGAACATTTTTTCATTACTGCTTATAAAGACGTAATAAAGGACAAAAAAACATTTAGTAAACATATCAAACACGATATTCGAATTCTGGCAAACATTTATCGCAATGCAAACAAATATCGGCAATGACAGAGTAATCGTAAAAGATTATAATATGAAGATAAATTCCAGCTAGATTCCTAGACATTTTTAGCCCAAAACTTTTTATGAAAACTTCATCTCCTCCTTCTTCCATGCCCCTAGTTAGTCCATTGAAATATTTTACTTGCCATCAATGTTCCGCAATTAGTCAAAAAATCAAAAACAAAAATCGAAAACAAGCGATCCATCAAAGTTTATCAAAAATCTTTAAAATAGCGACAATGTCAATTCAGGCTAATTGTTTCCATCTTTAGCAGCCATGTTTAAATATTAGCGCCATTTTCTCGTCAATTTGAGCAAATCTAAGCATTTCATTTGGATCTAGGTTTTCACTTTGTTAATGAGGAAAATATATGATGGAAGAACTGCAGTATTTAGAACACAAAGCGCTTAGTCAGGATCGTTTCATGTAATCGGTTAGAAAATCATGGAAAAAGATGACAAGGTTATTTCACGGAGAGACGGAAGGATTACAGGAGACTGACCTGTCTGGAGCATCAGATATGCGGATGACAAGGCAGTGATTACGTAGCATGGTTCTAGTTCATATGGGAGAATATGTAGAAAGGACTATTGATCACTGTGCAGAGGCAAACGAAGGGAAAGAGAGGGGGGGAGGGTAAGCCAAAATGCTTCAACTGAATGGGCAAAGTAAGGAGCTTGTGGGATGGGAAAGAACGAGAAAATTTCGAAGAGCAGCCATGACTAGAAACGCCTGAGGTTATGCACAAGGGCAAGGTGCTGATTGTTTTAAAATCTATATTGTATAGGCTTTTCTTATGGGTTTTTAAAAGAAAGGGATTTTGGAGACAAAATTATAATAAAAGATAGTTTATGGAATTCACTCTGACCTTAAGAGAGGAAAGGAACTTTTATAGGCTATGTTATCGGCTATGTTATCGGCTATGTTATCGGCTATGTTATGGGCTATGTTATAGGCTATATTTACAGGCTATCATCGTGGATTAAGTTCAATCGACAGATACTAGACTGGCTTAGGCCATTTTTCAATCAAAATTGGCCAATCAATAGGGGTAAAACCATTAACGCGTTTAATGATTGGACAATAGCTAATTGAAAGAAAGCTCAAGCCACTTAAGTATCTGTTGATTGCCTTCACAGAAAAGCCGAATTGTTCAAGGGGGCATTGTACACAGAAAGGCTATTTTCACCAAAAAGCTATGTTCCATTTTATCCGTATGAGAATAATGAAATAAATCAGTTATGCTGGTCCATTTATGAGTTGTTAGAATGAAAATTAAAAAGGCTGTTTGAAAAGGAAAATTTGGCATTAGAAAATCATTAAACTTTAACAAACTTATATCATTTAGTATAAAATAAAATGTTTTTCAAACGCCTTCTTATATCATGTTTGCTACATTTTAAAAACTCGTGTCCCACAGCAGCCTTTCTCTTGAAAAGACGAATGAATTTTTTGGCGAAAGAAGGGCATTGGTTAAGCAAGTCTGTCTTCAGATGAAAATAGATTCTTGAACTATGTTAATAATTTAGCTGTCAAACAAAGAGATCCAAAATGAAATCCCTTCACAGCCAGAACTAAGCACCGAAACGAACTTAAGATCACTTACCTCACCAAAGGCAGGAGCCGAATGCACAACTCCCGTGCCGCTATCATCTGTGACGTAATCATCAGCAAAAATTTGAAAAGCACCTTTTTTCTTCATCTGTAACAAAGGAATTGGATATCAATACTGAAGGGATATTCACAAATAATGAAGATCACTGTTTCGCGAGGTCTATTTTACGGTGTTCGATGCCATATAGATAGACCTCTACCCCGAGCTCTACAAGCTTCGATGTATAGAACAGAACGGTCCTAAGCACCAACTCGAAGTTTCTTGCTCAATACGATCATGGAGCAACTTAACGAAATATTTTCATGTGAACGTTTTACAGTTCTAAAAAGATGGTATTGAAGAGGTTTTTAGCAGAGCTACATCAATTTTACTAGCAATAAGGATAACTTTTAAGGTAATTAAGCTGGAGTATTCGGGAAACGTTTAAGTCTTTATATACCCGTATATGCCATCGATATGCCATCGATATGCCATCGATATGCCATATTACATATATACCAACTGGGCCACGAAATACAATATTTGTCAGTATCGCTGCCTTACAGCTTGTTTGAATAACGGTTATAAGTAACATTAGTACACCTCCAAGACTTTGTAAACCTTAATATAGCTTGCACACCTCTAACACATTGAGCGCCACAATAGACTTTGCCCACCTTAATAAGCCTTCGGTACCTTAATACGGCCTATCTTTTATTCAATTTACTTTTAAACATCATCGAAAATCTTTTGATTATTCAAAGAGCAAACTGGAGAGACAGACTTTATAGATACTTCAACAAACTAAAGCATAAAAACTTTCAAAGGTAATCAATATCAATGTTATAGGGAATTCAACAACAAAAAGAAAACAAATGTCGGATATGCATTTAGAAAAATTTTTGAATAAACGATATACTTACATGGTGAAAATAGTTAAACGGAGGATTGTATCTCTTCCCTTTCAGGGCATTACCAGGGAATCTAAAAATAAGAATAACAATCCACTTAACGAAATAAACATTGATGATTGGAAAGCATTGAGTAAAAGCCACTTTTTAAATTGTTTCAACGTTGTTTATTGACACTGTTGTATCCAAGCTCGCTCAATGCTGTTTTTATTGTAGAACAGGTATTTCATAGACCAAAAAACAGTCACACGAAGAAATAAATTCTTATAAAGCAGTGTCTCTGGAATCTTTCATGATAAAAACTCGAATAAAAGGCATGAACCAAATATTTTTAAAGTATCAAAAAGTCCTGTGCTGCTTGGAATTTGGATTAGCTACTAATATTATTATCATAATAACACTATTTACAATTGGTTAAAACAAAGACAGTTTTAGTTTGAGCTAATTAAGTCCAACTAATAAAGTCCAACTAATTACACAAACAAAAACTAATAACTAGATAAATAAAAACCTTTAATTTTGGAGAAAATTCCACGGACTCTATCTCCAAATTACGCATGTACAATTATCACCTTTCCACTTTTAAATTGATCCCCTAAGCTAACATTGATTGCCAGGTTTTTTATCGAAGACTTTTTGTGGAATTTACAACCAGACATGGGAATTACAAAACTTTATGCAGATTCGTAGATCTAGATCACTAAGGATATCGCCTGACATCGCAGGATTTGCAAAGTGAAAGTAGAACAATATAATTCAAACTTGCATTCACCTTTCCAATATTGTATACTCTGACTCGTTTTTGAACAACGCACTCAGCCTAGCTTCCATCATAATGTATGTTCGTTCTGTTGAATTGTCTAAAACACAGAAATCGTTTATTGCCGAAAAGCCTATTACGTAACGGTTTTACTAAACTATGGAATCACCCAAAACGAGCCAAAACGAGCCAAAATGACCCATAACCAGCCAAAACCAGCCATAACGACCCAAAATTACAACAGAACGACCCAAAACGATCCGAAACGTCGCAAATAGCATCGAGCAGAACGACTGTTTTTCGCGCCTTTTTTGACCTGTGCACGTTGGCTGAGAGTGGCAAACCAAGAAAATGGAGGCGACGCTGTCCGCTCTTTTAGATGCAGAGCAGGTAATTTCATATGTTTTCCTTTACATTTCTTTTCTCTTCTTTTTATTCCCAGTTTTACCTATTCTTTGCCTGCTTCTTTTTGCTTCTTTTCTTTTTGGGTCTTTTTGGCTCGTTTTGGCTCGTTTTGGGTGATTCCATAGTTTAGTAAAACCGATTACGTAACCCTCTCGTTTGGAGAAATTACTATCCCAATACCCAAATCTTTGTCATAAAAGCACATCCCTACCAATTTATCCCCCAACCCACCTATGCTTCCTCAATTTACGCTTTAGTCCCAATCTAAAATCCTGCTTCCTTTATAAGGATAGAAGTCGTCATCACTATTCATGCCCCGTATTTTAAATCGCTTCGTCAAATACAACACATACAAATACGAGAAAATACGCAAAAAGGACCACGTTTATCAGGTTAGCATTTCTGTGAAAACCTTGTCAAAAAATGGTCAAAGAGAATTATTTTCCTTAAATTGAAAATAGAAATGATATCAATCAAAGTATTGCTTAAAATTTTTTTCGAAATACAAGAAATAAGTGCAGACGAAGAATCATGAGGTTTTTATGTAATTGCCTGGCTAATTTTTTGCCAGCACGAAAATCAAGCAACAACGATAACGCGTGAAAAGGATGCATGAAGAAAATAAAAAGCGAATAAGGTTCAGTATAACAGATTTATACACTACCCTGCTTAATATCACTCAGAATTAGCTGAAGGTACAGGATAAATTACAAAAAAGTAGATGTACACATTTGCCATGGCCTACCTTTTACTTTGACGTATTGAAGGTTTGGGTTGACAACCAACGCCATATTACTTGGCAATGTCCAGGGGGTCGTTGTCCATGCGATCATGCTGACGTTGGGTTCGCTTTCCAGGGGGAAGCTGACAATTACTGTAAAATGACAAAACGTAACATCATTACTTTGATTTTCTCAAATATATTCATATGTATATATAGTGAATTTAACATTTAAAGTATATCACAAAAGTGTGTGCTCAAAATGTAACACAGACAAAATAAATTAAGATGCTTGTGAAGACGTTTCAAGGACAACACAAATTATACGATTCGAGTCCAACGTTAAGACTTACTTGAAATTCTAGTTCTATGTTGAACAAAATTTCAATTTTCAAAAAAAAATTCAGAGTTTGGTTACCAAACAATTCAAACCCATATCTTTCAGATGATTTCTCCCGCGACTCTATTATGAATAAAAAATCTAGACCGTAAATTGGCCTGATTCTCAAAACGAAATAACATTAGGCCAAAACAAGTAACTAGGTATTACCAGCAGGATCATTAACTTCCTTGTAGTTTTGGTTGGATTCAAAATTGGATAACGGGGTGTTGCATTTGGTGGAGTAAGGCATCACCTAAAACAGCATTATATATCAAGATTAGCGTAATAACTATACCGAAAAATTCCTTATTGTGTCAAATTTAGTTCACTACTGGAACTCATTAACATACAGGACAGAAACTTCAATTAAAAGTTCCAATCTTCCTATTGGATTTGCGGATTTTTTTCGTAATTATATGGAGTTAATTACCATCTAAAAACTGAAAAGTTGTTTCACAGGGTTAAAAAGGAGGTACACTTATCTTCTACATCGATGCCCTCTATAAATAGGGAGTTTTCCAAAAATGTAAAAGAATTCTAGCAAGTCAGCATATTAAAACCAACATCAGGACAAAGCAATAGCAAGAGCATATCTAAAAAAGCTCATATCTACTTATTTTCATTTGTTTATCATAAGATGCAAAGATGGTTATGGCTCAGTGGTGAGAGTTGCAGACTACAGGCCGAAGGGTCAGGGTTTCGAGTACCTGACATAACCAAACTTTTACTTGCAGTGAAGGGAGTCAACAACTCTCTGCAATTCCAGGCGTAGGAGTCATAAGGTGTGGTCAGATCGACAAAAAGGACCAGGACACTGCTTGATAAGCATCGCTCTGGTTGTTCTAAAAACTACCTTTGGATGCTAGGTAGAAACAAATACAAATGAAAGTCAAATGTGGCTGTCCAATCAGAAACCTGAAATCAAAAATCTTTATTACTCTTCCGAACAAGGCTAGACTTTTCTGCAGACAAAAGTTACGCTGTTGAGAATCGAGAAGCAGAGAAATACAAACCCTAAATCCACGATAAACCATGTTCTTCTCAAAAAGCTGTTTGAAAACCCACCTACAAACAGAGAAGTTAAAAAAACTCAGTTTGCAACATAGAATATGGAGACACGAATGAATTTTCAAACAACCTTGATATCAGTCTGACTAATTTTATGAAACTTAAATTGCCTCTGCAGGCAAAGGTGTGGATAAAATCTTTAAATGGAAGGGAGGATAAGAATTATAATTATAATTTTCACTTTATTGAGTCTCACAATGACAAAAGGGATTTATAAAGCAAGGACTTACCAGACTGACTCCATAAACCATGGATAGAGGGTCTTGTAATCATTTTCAAAATCGATCCATCTCCCCAATCGTTTCACTGTAAACTGTAAATCAAAAGATTTAACATTCAATTAATTTGGTTTATTAATGATATATTTATATATAAATAAGCAAAACTCCATTCCAGAAAGCAACTTTGTGAGCTATGATATATTTTTGGATTAAATTCAGTTAGTGATTAACTCAAAATAAATGATAGAAATAAAGCCAACTTACAAAAAATGTATACTAAAATGATCAAATCCAGTCCATCAACATTAAGAACTAAAAATTGGTACTAACTTGCCTATATATTGTATCCCTCCATGTTACACAAAAACATGCAGAAAAACATAAATGGGAACAATGACAAAATAGAATCAGTTAACATTAAGTAGACGATTAGCAATAAAAAAGGGATACCTCCCATTCTTCAGAGTATCTCATTACAATTTTACGACATTCAGCATTGTAGTTTTCAATGCCCATTTTCATTACATCTTCTGGTCCCTGAAAAAAGAATCTTTTTATCAACATTCCCCCTCTGAAAGTTAGCAGACTGATTTATTAGACATGAATATTACCCTTTTAAAAAAATTGTAAATTGTCTTACCATTTTTTTGAAAATTTGAATTAAAAATAAGACATGTTACATTGTCTACATTAATGTCTACATTAATGTATAATGTCTACATTAATGTATAATGTCTACATTAAATCTAGAGGGTAATTCACAGGGAAGATTTTATTAAGGCATAGTACAAACTGGAGTGGAGATTAGGTGATGCCAACCAGTAGCAATAAAATCCCTGACAATGTCTGCAGCAACATAACATGAGTGACCTAGCCAACATAAAACTACCTTGACAGGTTTGGTTGGCTACCATTACCTCTATTCAAATCTTCAGCTTGAAATTCTGCATTGAAGATGTCATATTCAAAGGTTTAGCTAGCAATTATATTTGGTAGTCAAAGAAAATCAAAACTGATCTACCTTGATTCCAAGTTTCTGATCAATTTCAAATTCCTAAAATAGGAAGAATACTATAGATGAATTTTCATTGAAAGAGAACAAAAAAACCATAACCACAAGAAATGGAATCTAAATATCTAATGAAAAACGAATAAGAATAAGCTTCTTGATCATCCCAACTACAACCCCACAACCCTACAACTACATGTAAAAGACATTACTCAAAAAACTGTTCGAGAAAAGGAATCATTTTCACATAAATCAGCAAATAGATGTTTAGGATATTTGGGTACATGAGAATTACCTCAACTTCACAACGCTTATACATAACCATATCTTTTAAGAAAATGAAATAAAATACAAGGTATGATTTTTTTTTATTTTCAACTTTATAGAAAAGTTACAAGAAGAATGCAGGGGAGAGGGACCAGGCCTAGAGCAGGCTTGTTGATGAAATAAAATGTATGAATGAGGTGGAGTCTTACAACTGGAAGGCCATGACAATCCCAGCCAAATCTTCTCTCAACATGAAAACCTGATTGATGGGCATATCTTGTGACAATATCCTGAAAGAAAAATTGATAAATAATAGTTCTTGAAAATCTAAGTGTTTTTCAGCACTTAAGCCTACAACTAAAGCATACAAAGTTGATTTTCTATTTTCTATAAGATTTTTGAGCAACTGTTTAAATATTTCTACAACATTTTTGGAACATTTGAGCAAAAGTTTTTCAATGGATGTGGAAATATGTCTTCAAGGCCCCTATTGAGAGTCAAAAAATGATTGAAAAAGATACCTTATTCTGTAATAGAACCTGATACAAAACTACCAAAATAAATAATACCTTTATTGTGCCAGCAAGAATATGTCCATAATGAGGTAGTCCAGTGGCAAATGGGGGACCATCATAAAATGAAAACCTAAAATAATACATATCATACATAAAGACAAATACAAAACAGACATAGGATACAATACCCTGGATACAAAGGATCAAGGAGCAGTCTTTACGTGCATTATTGAAACTTTGAAGTTACAAAGCAAGAACATTTTAGGGATTTAAATTTACTGTAAAAACAAAGCTAACTTTATGTGGGAAATTCGTGTACAAACATTTTAAAATGTAAAAAAAGAGGACAAGTGTTAACTTGAAGTGAATAGTCTGCATACTCTTTGATCCTTTCTTTGCATGGGTAATAGAATGTTCAGTTTTCTGAAAAGTTAAGCAGTTTATTCCCTTTAAAAAACATGGTTTGACATTTGAAGTCCATTTAGAAAACTGAGAATACAGGATACTGCTTAATACTATGGCTGTGATTTTCAGTGAGATAGAGCATCTTGTTGGGGGGGTTGGCTTAGTTCCGTAAAGAAGACACCTCTGTATTTCCAAATATGGCTCTTGCATTTGCACTTCCAAAAACAATGGATACAACTGGCCAGGGATGGAAAATCAAAAAAGATGAATTCAACTTTCATAACTTTCTGATACAACTACATGAAAGAGCTTCTGCTTCTAATCCTTTTCTGTGAAACGTTTTACATTACTATCACTACAAATTTCTGAATGTGCATGATTTCAGGCGCACAGTTGCAGATTTTCAAACTGTACTTGTCCAGCACAAGAAGCAGAGTTTCCAGTCTGGGTTGTGTAGGGGATTTCCTTAGAGTAGAGAGGAGGCCTAATTTAAATTTTTGCCTCAAGTGAAGCTTAATTTCGGTATGAGAAAGAAGGTTAAATTTGAGTGTAAGCTCAGTAACCTTGGCTTTCCTTCTGATTGCTTAAGTGACGTTTTGAAAGCATCGAGCTTCTTCCATAACTCCAGAATTTCTTCTTCTTCCTTGGGGAAGTTGTGAGTGTCTCCAACTGACTTTGCCATGTCTGGGGTCAAAAGACCTCTTGCAGCTACAGTTGAATGTGGCAGGAAATATCTCCGTTTTCTACAAAAAATTGATCGACCAACTTGCCTAAAATCTAAAACACAATTCCCCAAATTAGAATGCTTTAGCCAACGACAAAACATCTACTCAAGAGCTACCATTTTAATCACGAGAGCTTGCATCACTTCCAATGCTTGAATCAGCCATCACTCATTCTCGTTCTCGCGAAGAGGCTCTGATTGTATCAATCAAGGACGGAGCAAGATGGCGGGTCCAATCAAGAGGGTGAGTAACATTATTTAAACTACCAATTTCCATGCGCATTTTAAAGTCTCGCTGCAGATCTTTCCACGGAAGATTTTTGCTAGTAACAAAGTTTTTAGTAATTTGTGAAATCGGTTTCTCTACATGGCATGGGAATATATTTAAATTAAACTGAAAGAGTTATTTATAATATTATCAACAAATTCTGCCAGATCCAGTTAATAGTATCGAGCCATTAACGAATGAACCCCCTAGCCCTCTCGTGGGAAAAATTCATTCGTAAATGCCTGCATTTACTAGAAGAATACTTTATGTTGCAAAAATTTGCAAACAGCTGCTAACTGGCCTCGCTGTTTTCTATTTTTTGTGTAGGGCAAAGTCAGCCTCTTTTAAGATACGTATAACGTTAGGTTCTGAATTCGGAATACTGCGACACTGCAATAATTTTTTCCTTTCATTCCGCCTGCACAACTGCCCATTTACCGTAGAGTCTCCACATAATACTTGTTTATCTGGTCGTGTATATTCCACCATTAAGAGCGATGTTGGGCTGGAGCCATCGCTCTTGTGCAAATGAATTGTATTTTTGGAGACTGAAGACTGAATCATGATGAACCATTCACAGGGGTTATGTGAATTATGAAGCTGCCGCGAATGTTTGATAACTTCATGGGCACAGAAAGCTTTTGCATTGGTTATCATTAACTTTACATACACTTTTCTTTCTTCTTGGAGCAAAGAGGTGCAAGAAGATTTCTATATATTGTATTATGTGAAAACTGAGGACACAAGAAGCTTCTGTTGTATCAACCAAGCTTTGATATATGCCATATGCATTGTGTTATACATTTTGTGTGTGTAAGATAAGTAAGGATACTCTGAAAGGCTTAAACCTGTATGGAATTTCCCACATGCTTATAACTTTGGAACTATGAAGCAGTATTTACTCTTATATATCAACCTGCAACCAGAGCTTTGTGTCTTTATCCATTCATCATTAAAACTAAATTGAATTATAGTTTAATGATCTTTTTCTAGTCCACATTTATTGTTGGTCTTGCTGTGGCAAAAAACCCTCACCAGGTAAATCATGTTTGTTTGCATTTGATGTTTAAGTTTCCAGTAAAGCAGCAAATTAATGCTCAATCCTGGCATTTCTAGATTACTTTGCAGCCTTCCATGTTTTATTTTATATCGTAAATATACATCTCCATTTCACTTGACCTAAGCTTCGTGTAGACATGTAAATGCCTTTTAATTTGAAGTAATTTTGCTTTTAAAATTTAATGAGTTGCAAAGGTATGATTTTAGTCATAGCTTATTTGAAATTTGCTCCTGCAAGTTCAATAACTAATAGAAGCACAAACATGTGTTCAATAAGATGAAATCATCATTTCCTGTTTTTGTCTCAAGTGATTAATCAATATTTCTTGTTTAAAAGACCCTTGTAGGACTCTACAATCAAACACTGTCAGTATTACACCGTCTCCCAGAAAAGTTTGCATATCGTGATCAAACAGAACAACTCACAAAGCACAGATTACATTTAGTAGAGCAGGTAAGCCTATTGACAAAATACAAACTCTTTGGGTATCATCTGGTGAAAAAAGCTACCAGAGGTTCTATAATTCTAAACCTTGTTGGCAGTTAGGCTAAGTTTGCTTATTATGTTGGCTAGGATGTTGACTGGAATTTCTGAAGCCAATTAATTCATTTGAAACCTTATTAGGCACAACCGTTATCAGGCTAAAGAACTTGATGGGTTTACAGATAATGTTAAAGTGAGTTCCCTATGAAGGCCCATTATAAGTTTGCTGCTTCACGCCTCAGACTACTTTGTGTGGCCAATTGATGTGGTTTGCATCTTCAGTGGAAATTACCTTAATTGACTAATAGATTGCAGCATTTGGCTGATTTTTACAAGGTTTTACAGCTTTTGGATCCCCTATAATAAGCCCCCCCCCTCCAATAGCAAGTACTTGAGATGATATATTGATGGAGTAGCACTCTTAAGCAAATTGACTTTTAACCAGTGTTCTATTAGTTTTTTCAAGGTTTGTTTATTTCTAAGATTGAAAAAATATACAACATCATGAAAATTTACTATTTATGGTTCAATTTTAACTTTTGCTTGTTACTTAAAGGAGAAGAATGTTGCAGACCTTGAGAAAAAGATAAATGATGGTCAAATTGAGGAGGTTATTCAACAAGTGAGTTTATAGAATAATAAAGAGGGCAAATTTTCTTGTTTGATTAAACTGACTGGTAGGAAGTAAATTGGCTATAATGACATTACCAGCATGCATCAACTTTTTAAGTAACTCCACACTTGACTTTGGATGTATGCTTGGTTTGGATATATCAAGAGATGACACAAATTGAGCCATGTCATATCCCGATATATTATTTTATTGCTTCAGTTTTAGTGACATTTGATATTGTTTATACATTTATTTACCAAGGGATGAATTCGTTTTTGTAGGCAAAAAGTGAGCTCTCCTTAGCAGGAAAGATGGAGGAATGGAAACCTTGGGAACAGTTACAGACAGAAGCACCTGCAGGCCAATGGCAGTGGCCTTAGTTTATTTGACTGAAATTTTATGTGAATATAACCACTGTGATTTGCATGGAATGTTCCTGTGAGTTTCTATATTGTTGTTTGTGTAAATTGCAAGAAATGCATAATTCTGACTTAGATTTTACCGCTGTTTTCTTTAATTAACCATCATCTGATATATTTTATTTTGTTAAATAAGAATATTGGATAAGTGGAAACCTTGAAAGTTGTCCCCTTTCCTGAGAGTCTATGGACTGTAAATGATTTTTCAGGGAACTGGACCCCAGATCAAGAGCAGGAAAGGAGAATAATTTTGCAAAAGAAAGAATCCAAGGCATGAAAATTTTGGAAACACACATAATAAAAAATGTGCCCTAGGCCTTGTGAAAATGGGATACAATGTATCTGTGCCAGTAGTGGCATCTGGACATACCTGTTGAAAGGAAAACATCATGAAATAATTAAAAGATCAAGAATCCGCTTTCTGCAGTGTTACTGTTCTGTAAGCTTCTTCTGACAAAGATGCTTCTCTGCATAAGCATTCTCAATCAATGGGGATCAAAACTAATAGAAGCACAAACATGTTATAACAACAAGAATTATTTTTCTGATATTCAGAATTATGTCAAAACTCTATATCAAAGTGAATTACAAAAATAAACATATCAATTGGTAGCTTAACTGCTGGCTACTATATGAAAAACTGTTGGGTGAATAAGTCAATACAATCCCATGGGGCTGCCATGGAAGAACAAGACTTCATGAGACACTTTCAGATATATTTTACTCAGGCCCATCAGAAACTGGGGGCTAGGGGGGGGGTTGGAGCCCCCCAATAACTGTAGTATATTTTCTTTATAACAGTATATCAAGTTGAGAGGAATACGATAGGCATCCCCCTAATATGAATTTTGTACTGTCGGCACTGTTAATGATTTAAGAAAAACAAAATACTTTTCAAAAACAGTGGAAATAAAGCACAATTCAATTTTGTGAATGTTATTATAATCCATAATAGAAGTTAGCAAATAAGCTCCCCATTGATAAGGAACAATCAAAGTTTGCTTTGACAAATGAGCTGCTAGGAACTGTTTGAGGATACTTGTCACATGTCAATCAAAGAATAATCACAACCTAGGGGTTGATGTAGATTCATACACAACCCTGCCTTGGCTGTTAACAAACTGGAAAACCATTTTGAAATCATTCACTGTAACAGCTGCAAACCCTCCATTGTCGGCATAGAAAAATTTTGAAGAGCCATCTGGCACACTTGACTCATGAGTTGTTCTCGGGTCCAGAAAGTTGGCATTGCCAATCACATGATACAAAACCTCAGAGTCACTTTCCTTGATTGACTATATGGAATGAAAGAACATTTATTTAGAGCAAGCTATAAAGAGATAAATTTATTGTAAAGCTTATAAATCTACAAATACAAGATGTAAAGGCTACTTGTGTTTAAGCAAAGAGAGCTTTTCAACTTCATGCCAGCATTTTCCATTGCCTCCTGTTTTTGTCACATCTTGTACATTATAAGTTTATACGGATTCTTATAACATCACTGTATGTCCAGTATTGTGGCTTCATCCCCTCCCCCTCCATTCATCCCCTCCCTCGTATACCCCCTTTGACTCTTGCTATTGCAAAGGAAATAATAAGAGTTTTTAAAATAATTTACCTGCAAGTTATGGTCATGTCCACAGATGTAGGCATTGACCTTGTACTTCTCCAGCATTGGTTTCAGCTGCTCTACGAGCTGTGAAGTTGGACCATGGTGTCCAATTGACCAAACTGGATAATGTCCTCCAACCAGGATATAATCAGATTTTGATGAAGCCAATGTTTTCTCAATCCAATCAAGCTGCTCAGATGCTATATTTGGCTCATCAGGCCCTTGAAAGACAAGGAAATAATTTTAAACACCCATTGAAAAATGAATTATTTTAAAAATTCAAAATCTATAACCTATAAATATTAAAAGTTTAAACAGCCTGCAGTGGATAAACAAAAGAGGTCCAATGACAAATTTCAGGACTTCTACGCAGAGTTTTCAGCATTGATATAATTTTGCTTTAAACATCCATTTTACTGTTGTGACCAGAATCCCATCCAGCTCTGCAGTAAACATTTCTCTGGAAAAAACGCCTATGTTGAATGGTGAAAATTTACGTAATTTTCACATACATTTGGAATGAGAAGTGCAGATTCTTTTTGTTCGAATAAACAAAACAAAATTTGTGGTTTTTCTACTTTATTTTATTTGTCACAAGTTTCATAAGTAAGAAACTTTTTACCATATTTTTGCTATGTGCGTCACTTCTAGAAAATTTGATGAAATTGGTTTGCAGTTAGTTTTGAATGTAAAGTAGAAGTGTGATTCTCCTTCCTTTCCAAATTTGGCTTTTTTGAAAACAAGCTCTTTTGATAAATGCCGTGTGAAATTAATGCCCATCTGGGAAATCAGATGATTCAGCAAGGGCCCGGGGCGTTTATTACAGGGAATTCGGTGTTTTCCTGTTAAAAGTTAATTAGGCAGTTTCAATCCCTAAAATAGTCAAGCTTTGTTGCCTTAGCTGTAAAAAGCACTTTAATGATTAAATGTAAGTTACAGTAAATTCTGGTCTGCAAGAAGCTAAGCCCTTGGTTACCTGTATTTCCGTATGAGTAAGAGATCGTTGAATGATAACGTGGGACATACAGACCATTTATGATAGAGACAATTTCCTGTCAGATCTTATAACCATAGAATGGGAAAGAGCTATGTCAGCCTGCTAGGATGACCCTTATAAGATGGGCAGTGATTTTTATGATCTTTTTTCCTAAGAATTAGTATAAGTATCCTCAGATTTTCATGCCCCCATAAAGAGAAGAAAAAGAATTGAAAAAAGAGAATTGAAAAAAGAAGAAATAGATAGAGTTGAAAAACAGGCAGAAAAAGATCATTCACCACCAGGCCCTCCAACTTCCCCCACCCTTAACGACCAAAATCCTCCTTTTACTCCACCTTTCAAAAATTCAGGGAAAATGCCCCTTTGCAGCTTACCAAGTCCCCCATTTTTGCCAACTCCATAACCAAAAATTGCCCTTTAAATACTTAGGTGTTATAGCAAATGAGCAAAGAGAGAGAAGGTGACCTTTTGGGACCATGATCTGAAATGTTTCCATGCGCTCTGCTTTTAGAAACACCAAAACTACAAAATCACAACTAGGGCCATCAAAAAGTGGGGGCTAGGGCCTTGAGGATTAGGAAGCCCTTGAGGTCTCCAGTTTAAAAAAGCAATGACATGAATTGTGGTCTCTTTGGAAAAGGAAAAGTCAGTCAAATTTTGAAGCAGTGCTGATGGCATCGCTGACAAACAGCAAGTCGACTCCAAATTCAAAACCGCAAGGTTTGTTTAAGCAGAAGAAGTAAGTGTAAAGACAGTGTATCTTGGTATCGCAAGCAGTAAGCTTCGTAATGCAGTTGGTCTTTTAGACACCGGTACAGTGTATGGATGATCTGCGTAATGATACAGAAAAGTAGGTTCATGTGGCAACAGATTGAGAGGCTGCAAATACCGGTAAAAAGTAAAGACTGTGGAAGCTAATCAAAAACTACATTGGCAGGGACATTTTGACTGTATGGTGTGTTTGCCACAGGTCTGACTTGGCACTGGCATCCGTACAGTCTCAAGTCCATAAGCTCGTCCTCTGGATGACAAATGTCCTGGCTGTTACACCTTTTTTCCGTTCGTCTTCTCGAATAACAACGCTGCTTATTAGAGAGAATAAAAAGTGCCTCCCGTTCCCCAGGTACTTTGAAGTCCAATTTGTAGAGCATACCCTGAATGTCCTAAAAGCTGTTCTTCACAACCTTGCAGCAGGAAGAAGCGCCTGGACAAAGATGTGCGATGGAGCAATTCCAACAAAGAAGACAGAAAAAAATTGGCAAAAGGGTTTCTTAGAAAATGGGGAAAAGGTTCACAGCAGATTTGGCTTACTGCTGTTATGTATGATCTTTGCACCATCTTTGCACAAATTTGATACTCCCTGACATAATCAGTGGAAAAGATGGTGCTGTTGAAAATTCAAAAGAATAGGAGATGTTTCTGTTCCTTGAGGAAAAGAAGAGGAATACCAAGAAAAATGCAGAGCTGCCTCAAATGGTGATCAGGTTAATGTTCGCCAAACTGCAAGCGCCAATTAATTTGTGACACCCAGAAGTCGTGACAAAGGTGCAATAAGAGGAGAAATAGTGCAGTCTGCAACAATTTTCTTGAACAGCGGATTAGTGTAGAAGAAGATGATACGATCAGTAGTTTGATTGCAATTTCAAAAGCAAACTCTCCCAAAGAGTTCATCGAACCAAGTAAGGACCTTGCTTCTCAAATCTTAGGAGAAAATCAAATTAGCCGATTTACTATTAGCCGATAATCAATTTAAAGCAGATCAGCCACATTGCTGTCAGTGATACTGGAACAAGCTATGCCCTCAAGCTCAGGAAGATGACACAGGCAAGTTATGGCCCCCTGAAAGTGTTTCCCCACAATTTGGCAACACAGAGTGCAGTGTCTCACTACAACAACATAAAAACGTCGCAGAGTGCTAGTTTGAAATAACAGACAATAACTAATACAATGCATATTTCCCTTTTTAAGAACTTTTTAAAGAGACTTCTTAAAGAGAATAGTATTTTGAGAAAAATCTTGAAACCTAAGACTCGGTATCAAAACAGCATAAGTAAGTGTTTTTTTCAACTTGGCAAAAAGTGTCTTTTTATTCAACAAATTTAAAGACACGATTCGAGTGGCAAAGCAAGTACTTGCCATATAAAATCCAAGTTCCATCATATTAACAAAGGATTTAATATTCCTTTTTTCCCGACTCCAAAAGCAGTTTCTGATCGTCAGCTATGTAGGTTTGAAATTAGGAGCCGCAAAGGATGGACATATTCCACTAGTGGTATGATTGAAATATCCCATATGATATAACTTTTCATCCTGTGGTGTTCTTTTCATGAAATTTTGTACACTTGTGACGGAAGTAGTTGCCTACATCTTGACACAAAATATTTTTGGATTGGAGCACATAAGGAAGACTTATTCCACTTAACGCGTTATATTTAACTGTACCAAAAGCACCCAGCCCACGAGATTCATCGGTATTGAAAATCACAAGAGTGGGGAATTTTGTTTTAGTAAGACGTATCAGAGCAGAAAAATATTGATTTATTTCCTTTAGAGCCATCAAGGATGCTGTAATTCCAATCAAAAATAACACATAAAAAACGATCGTATGATTCGCCGTTTTCATCTAAAATCGTATTCCTTCGTTTGAATACCAAAATGAGCTTTTCAAAGAATTCAGTATAATAATAACATGAACTTGGAACAAATTGCCAAAAGAATTAGCTCTTCTGGAGCCTTAGATGATGCGTTATTCCAGTTTTTCTTTAAAAACATTGACATGAAACTAGGAATTTTAAATCATACAAGGCTGGGGTTTTAATCATTTGACATTACTAAACTAATGTAGAAGGCTGTAACGTGGTCGAAAAATCAAATTTTGTTTAAAAGGGAGCTCAAAAGAAATAAATATTCCGTTGAACTCAATTAATTCTAAAAGTTAGAAATTGTTGCCTTTTTCATCGAATTTGAAATCAGATCAATGACAAAAAATGAAATTGTATTGTTAAAGGTCCTCTCGCTTTATATGACGTATTCATGACTACATTTGCTAAAAACTTTTTATCATCTTATATTTGCAACATAGCTCTCTTAAAAAGTTCTTTAGCTATTTATGATAAAAATCAGCAAAATGTCTGCAGAAATAAGTTTTTTATTTTATGGAATTTGCATCCTTACATGCTCCAATAGCTTTAAATATATGTTTTCTTGACTTTTCACGGTATTACAGAAATATATTATCTTTTTAAATAATTAAGGTTATATTCTAATGATAACCGACTAACCAAATTTCCTGGTCTTTCATTGTGGTTTCCAACGGAATCGTTCATCCTATTGTGCTCCTCGGACCAGATTTTGAAAATTCAAATATCTTAGATAGTATTTCAAAGATAAAAAATTATCAAAACAATTTTGAGAGTTCCAAAATTGAAATTTTGTAACCTATTATTTTATATTATATTATTTTGTAAACTGGTATTTTGGAACATAGAATCTAAATACGCTCCTCCCAATGACGTAATATTCTAAAGTGCCACTAAAACCCGTCTTTTTCCGGCGATATAGGCCCCGTTCACACGGGAACGCAATCGTTCCGTTCCATTTTTGTTCCAGTTTCTGGAACGGAAAAGTATACTGTTCACACGGTAACGGAACGATTGCGTATCGATTTTTGTTTATGTTCAGACGGGAACGCAATCGTTCCGTTCTGCAATTTGCGCGCCAAAATAAGCAAATGATTTTTAATGCGCATGTCTATAATGGAGATAGATTTCATCATTTCGATTTATCTCTGAGCTATCTCTGAATTTTTTAAGCAATTTGAATAAATTGAGAATACAAAAGCGCCCGAAAATAAGCAAGCTCGTGGGAAAATTAAAGCCAACCCTAAAAGGAATTTCAATGTTTGCAGAATGGTGTTGAATCTTTTAAATGGACTAACGGCGAGATTCAACCAATGGTGTTTTTGAAATCCTCCATTTTCTTCGCTGAGTTTATTATTGTCACCTTTTCCTTCCCTCAACAACAACACAGACGCATGCGCCCAGGGCAAAACTCTTATCGTTCCATTTTCTGGACCAGTTCTGCGCGTTCACACGGGAACGGAACGGAACGATTGCGTACCGTTCCACTTTTCGTATCACTTATTTTATCGTTCCACTTTTTGGAACGGAACGATGTCGTTTGAAGCGTTCCCGTGAGAACACAACTCCTAAGCGTTCCGCTTTTCGGAACGGAGAAGAACGGAACGGAACGATATCGTTCCCGTGTGAACGGGGCCATAGTCCGTTAAAGTCAAAATTGATCTTTTTAGGACAAAAAAACTGATTTTCAGATTTTTCGAATGGACACTTTTTGCCAAGTTGAAAAAAACACTGACATAATCATTATTTCATGAACATTTTCCTAAATGTGAGTGCACCAAGATCAGAATTCCTCATTCCAAGCTATATTGTTAACTTCCCTAGCTAATGTCCTTGGTAAAAACAAACCTTAACCAAATAGATGTCTTCAAGAAATATGTGTGAAATATCCTGTCGCAACAATCCCTGGTTTTCTGGGAGAAAACGAAAGCATATTACAATTTGAAGCACCGTAAAATTTCTTGTCATGAGCGTGGCCCCTTTGAGAAATGCCCCACTACTGAAAAATCCTTAAAAATGGCTTGGGCAACAGTAATGGCCGTAGTTTTGGCTAGAAACAATTTCAGTGTTGTATTCCACAGAGTTTGTGCCTTGGTCCCTTTCTTTTCATATTGTATATGAAAGACTTTGAGTAAAGCCTTGAAAAATGTACCCCTGATATGTATGCAGATAATACCATTGTAACCTGTTCCGCAGAGGATATTGAAGAGCTGATTTGCAAAATGAACTAACAAAGACTTCAGAATGGATGCGCCCGCACAAAATGAGTTTAAATAGCAAAAAGTCTGAATAATTATAGGCCACAAACGGCAACCTAATCAAGTACAAAATAGAGTGCATTTGGAAGTCGAAGGAAAGGAAATTAATAGGACGAAATATATTGGAGTTACTGTGAATGAAAACCTGTTATGGACTGCACAGGACAAACAGACAGAAAGCAAGATAAAATGTGAGCTTTCTGCAATCAGTAAACTAAAAAATATACTACCGTTGACTAAACTAGAAAAAGTTTGTTGAGCGCTTTTCGAAAGTCACTTGCGCTACTTTAATGACGTATGCGACAGTTAGTCAAAAACCAAACTTGTGATCAAGTTGTCTGCAGAAAAGGGGCCCAGATGCTTATTGAAAATTCCAAGTTGCGGGATGGTTGGATCTGCACCTGGTTGTCTGGTTTGAACTTAATGAAATATGATAGAGCAATCATGATCTACAAAATAACCAATGACATCTGCCCAGATTTAATTTTTTATCTGAGGTTCAAAGGACATTTACGCCTCTCGTTTAACCTCAAAGACTCATTGCTAACAATGACCCATTGCGCTACGCAAGCATCCCATAGTGCATTTTTAGACTGAAATCAATTTTGGTTAATCCGTAGAAGTTAACTGCCATTGTTTGGATCGCCGCCACGCTCGCAAAGGCCCATTGTTAGCAATGAGTCTTTAATCATGCAAGGTAAAAGTTTATCTCCTTTTCCTACTTTACGACATAGGTCCTAGTTATCCCCTCGTTTTCGTGTCACCCCTTTTTCGTGTAGTAATGGAAGCGGCAATCCTTACTCTCAAGGGATTTCTGCAGTTCATTTAAGAAGTCGCAATGGGGTAAGTGATAGAGACCTAGCTGAGTTATTAAAAGCAGCGAGAAAAGGGCTTGAAGACGTCTCCCTATCTCTCTCCAACCGAATAGGATAAATACTGTTGAAGCTCCTACTTCTATGGCCTTAGTCATAGATCAGCCTGTAACACAATATAAAGCATCTATCTACAAAGCAAACTTCGTTTTTAAAGGACTACCTGCAGAAAAAAGAGTTGTATCAGATTAATGAAATAGATCTAAATCATTTTTGAGTAAATTCATACCTGAAGGCAAGTAAATTCTTACCTGAAGGCAAGTAAATTCATACCTGAAGGCAAGTAAATTCTTACCTGAAGGTATTCTGGGATCAAAATCATGCCCACTATTTCCACAGAGAAGGACAGTGTCAATAAGGATAATCTGGAGAGTTTTCTTGGAGCCAGGTATATTGAAGATATGGCTATGATAGAAGTTGGGAAAGTTCCATCTCTTTGACAACCTTGTATAGTCGATCTGCCCGCTGACGTTTCTGTGGTGGTCGTGATTGCCAGCAATGACATACCATGGGATCTGCAGTGATTTCGCTGCGTATGCCTTTTCGAATGTCTCTTCAAACCTAATGCTGCTATCGTCTTCAACTCCATCAAAATAAAAGTTGTCACCTTGAAAAGAATACGGAACGATGTAGGGGAGTGTGAAGAATTTTTCAAGAAAAGAAACACAGTTATAGAGTTTCATAAATGATGTATGTATTTGATTGCTACTGGTATTGTAAAGATTTAGATTTCGATTTAACTTCTCCTGATGTAATCATTAATTCCCACTTTGTCTTGTGTCTTGTCTAAATCCTGAAATATATAAATATGTCTTGTGTTTTGTCTAAAATATAAAGAAGCTAATTAAGGCCAACTATCTATAAATAATTAGTATTAAAGAAATATATGATACAATATTAAAAATGTTCATGCAACGACTGATATGGTATAGCGCTAAAATGTTTAAACTGTGAACGGAGGTTTTAAACTGAAAACCAGAGGTTTTATTCGTTAGAAACATATAAATCGATTTGACAGAGGGATTGTCAGCAGATTTATAACAAGTGGGACTTTTTATTAAATTGCTAAGATCCATTGATATCCATGAAATTGCTAATTTCATCATTTTTCTCTTCCGAATTTAAATCTCCAACAATGACGAAGTTTTTGTATCGAGGAGTAAGTTTGTCAGGCACTTTGCCCATCTCTGCGAAGAAAAATTTTTCACATTGAGAATGGGGGCGGTAGGTACTGATCAATGCCCATTTTTCTTGCCCACATTAATTTCAGTTAATACACATTCAATTGAATTGGCGATGTTCACCTGTTTAATTTCATTCGCTGGAACTTTTTCTCTGATATTTACCAGAATCCCACCACCGTTTGTATTTCTATCATAACGGAAGGGTTTTTTGAAACCATCAATTAAAAACTGACTAGTAGGAAAGGATTCGTCTAATTTGGTTTCAGAAACTGCGAGGATATCAACATTTTTTGCAATCAGGGTTTTGAGATCCTCTATTTTGTTTCGGATTGAGTTTCTATTTAGATGTGCCACAATTAGGCCTTTCTTGTTCTTGTTCCTAATAGTTGATAGTTTGGCAAGTGGGTTAATATCTTCGGTATCAGAAATAGCAATTTCATGGGTATTAAGAGAGGGTGGTCCCTCTCGGTTTTTTAACCGATTACCGAGATTGCTGGTCGGGAATCGGTTCAAAAACCGATTTTCTAATTTCTCGAAATCCGTTGAAAAGCCATGGGGGGGAGGGGAGGTGGGCTGATCAGATCGATTTCGATTTTTGCACTTGCCAAAAAAGCCACTGTTACGAAAAAGCTGCTTGAGAAAGCTGCTTGCCAAAAGATTTCGAAAAAGATAAAAAAATACTAAAAAAGGCTTTTCCAAGAGTCTGAAGGGCGTGGCCGAGAAAATTTGTTTTCATCCACCCCAGTTTTTTCGAGCTGGCGACGCCACTGCTTCCCAGATCTTTATGCAAAGCTAAAATTAACAAGCTTGATCTTTCCTTCCTCTTTTCCTAACCCCTCCAACTTTTATCTTGTCATTGGCTAGGCTATGTATAGGCCCCCGTTCCTTTTAATTGCATCACCAAATAAGGCTCTGTTTATATGGAGAAAATAGCCTCGGATACCCGATGCTATTTTTTGGTAAGGCTATTTTCAGGTTCTGTTTATATGAAAGAAAAATAGCCTCGGCTTACCGGGGCTATTTCAATTTGGCGCCAAATTTGACGCCTGATAACAGCTTCTGAAAATGACTGACGTGTTTCTTTAACTTTCTGTTGTATCCTAGTGTACCCAATTCTTGTCATCATCATCATCATCATCAATTAAATTAACTAAAGTACAATTTAATACTTAAATAAGCTCTTTACATCTAAATGATAGATTAGAGCTTTTCACGGAAAAAGAAAATCAATTAATTAACAGCAACAACAAGTAACAGTACGAACATGATTGAGCGACAACTATTAAATTTTATGTAAATTCAGCCAAAACAAACAACAACTACAACAAATAGGAAAGAGAAGCAACAACTACAACAAAGAACTTAGTCTGCTTTACAGGAGGTGACCTGCATTTGTTTTTGGTACCTAAAAATTTCCCTTATAAGTCTTGCAATATTGGCCCAGAGTCTTTTATTGCTGTCTGTTTTGTCATCAATATTTGATCTTTTAGTATAGACGGGTCTTTAAAAAAATAGCTAGGAATGTAATCAATTCTGATATACGAAAAAGTACGGCATTTCAAGAGTGTGTGGAACTCTTCTCCGATTTCGTTGGATGAACACATATTAGATATTCTTTGATCATAGCTTATTTTGCCCCATCTGCCTGTTTCTACTGCCAATTTATGGTTTGCTGTTCTAAACCAAATTAGGTATTGTAATAAATTTGAAAGAGGAAGGTCAAGATATTTTTCCTTTCCAAAATTTTTCTTTATACACAAATACATTTTTCCTTTATTCGACTCCTGCATTTCGGTATTCCATTTATGTAGGAATTGGTCCTTTAAATTAGTTTCAACTATTTATATTAGTTTCTTACTGTTATTTACAAAATGATGGTTCCATACAATCGAAATGCCAGTATTATCAAACAAACTCTTGATTGATTTGATCTAAGGTATTTTTTCCCAATCTCGTATTAAGACAGAATAAAGAGTATAGGAAAGCTTTTCTTGTTTACCATTTAACACCTTGCCCCAAAAATTAACCATTCTGGATTTTATTTTAATTGATACAGGGACACGACCTCGTTCACCATATACCATATAAATTTGTGTCATCATTAATTTGTAAAACTGTAGCTCTAATTGATCAATTTAGTCTAACTTTTCAAATCCCTATACCTCTGCTCCATAGGTTAGGATCGGTAATACTAATGAATTGAACATTTTTAGTTGTAGGTCTATTGGTCATTTTTAGTTCATATAGTCAACAAATGCACGTTTCCCCTTACATAGAAAATAATTCACGATTAAATTCAAGTTGAGAATATGGTCAGTTGTGGAGTAACCATTGCGAAACCCGGCTTGGTTTTCTTTTAGCAAGTTTTTCTTTTCCAGGTGAAAAGAAAGCCTTTTATTAAGGAGACCGGTAAAAACTTTACCTAAGCAGCTTACAAGTCTAATACCTCTGCAATTGTTGGGGTCAGATTTTGATCCTTTATTTCTATAGATAGGTTTTGTCTTGTTAGGTCATGTTCTTCTTTGCTTTGTTTTATGTAAGCTGCTTTTTCATCAGCAGTTATTTCAATAACAGGCTTGAAAGGAGCTGTCTCTTCCGGGAGCCCAAAGAATCCAGAATGTATTTTCGCCATTTCTTTGTGAATATGTGTATTTTCGAATACGTGTATTTTCGCCATCGAAATCAGTGTTTTGTATGCAAATTTGTTTTTATAAACCAGCAAAATGTCAAGGAGTTCCTTTATCACTTCGGTGCTCCATCGAAAAGGCTTTTTTTCGATTGTCCTGGAGCCTGATTTTGCTTCTTCTTCCGCCCATCTGGTTTGGGCCATGCACGAGAATAATGATTTGCGCTTGTTCAGTATCTGCAATTTTGTGTCGTTGAAGTGAGGCTATTTTGTTTGCGTTATATAAGAAAAAATAGCCTCACCAAGCCGATATATCGGCTCGCTCAGGTGAGATATCAGAAGTCAAAAATAACCTCACCACCTGGTTGATACTATTTGCGATACTCATATACACTCTTTTTTTATAAGAACACGAGCCTCAAAACTGGTCAAAAATTAAGAACAAATTAAGAACAAGCTGAGGCTGAGCTTCTGCAAAATGCAATTTTGAACAACGTTTTTTCTCAAAATCAAGGATTTTTAGCGATGTATGGGTGCTTTTTCGGTGAATATTCAAATTTGTCAGCAAATTAAGGCTGTCTCACTCACTTTGTTGGCAAATGAGGCCTGAACACCTCCTTAGAGCGAAAAAGCTAGCAATAGCACTGCTTACACCCTCTTAATTTAAGAACAAATTAAGAACAATCCAGCCTCAGATTTTCGAAAAAATTAAGAACAGTCAGCCTGAACTTAAATCTACTGGTATTTATAAAAAGAAGAGTGTAAACGTAAACTGAGCATTACATTTTTTGTATAGGATGCCGATATCTCAGCTTGGAAAATAACCACAGGTAGCCGAGGCTATTTTCTCCATATAAACAGAGCCTGAAATAAAATTTTACATACCCACAGCGGAAGTAATGTGTCTATCCCCACGGTGAAACGCAAACACTGCAGCGCCAGAATAACTGTTTATTGTTTCCGATCAACAATAGTAGTTGGTTACCTACATGGCTAGTTGGCTGAGACGAATTACCATGTTGAAGCGAGTTTCCGGGTGGAAACTAATTTGGGAAAACCTCGATGAAAGCATGTAACAATCTTTCATATTTTCTGACAAAAAAACAAGGGACATCTAGATCCATTTTGTTATATATCATTCATTGCATGCATGCGTAAAAACTAAATTCCAGCCAACTTAACAGCAGGCATAACATGCACATCGACAAAAAAAAAAAATACCTAAAGCAACGACAAATTGCGAATTGCGCTCTGAAGAAACTTCAGCCATCATATCTGCCACACTAACTTCTATCGGCGTTCGGTAAGGTGGAGATGGGGAGCCTCCCCAATCTCCCAAAACCAGAAAATTCAACTCGTTGTCTTTATTCCAAGGGTACCCATGGCGTCGTGCCTCGAGAAGTTTCGCTGCAGAGAAGATACTAAACGCAAACACCAAGCAAGTCCTCCACCTTACAAACATGTCTTCGCAGTTCTTGTCCTTATGACAGACGAATAGCATTTTTCGAACCTCACACCTTGCTTTCAAACTCGTTTTCCGGGAGGTCACTCACATGACAATAGTGTTGTCTTTGTGGTTTGGGGATGCCAAAATTATTGGTCTATTGTTCACCATTCAATGAGGCATAGATCGTATTGTTCAAAGCACTTCTAAGAATAATAGCATCGGATTCCTTGGTTTTTCTCATAGATATAATTTTACTCCACTACATTATGTGTTGCAACTTGATATCTGATGTGCATTTCTAATCAGGGGCGGATCCAGAGAAAATTTGAAGGAGGGGCAGTCGGTAGTGGGAGCGCTGTAAAATTTTCAAATATTTGTGACGAGAGTACGCTGTATACAACAATTTCAGATCTATTTTCAGAATAAACAACAAAACTTTGAGGTAATCCTTGAAGCAAATTATTTATGAAATTTGGGTTGAAAAGGTATTTGCACTTTTCAACCCAAATTTTCAACTCTACAGGAAGCACTAATTCGAGGCCAACTTTTCCTGCTGGAGATGGTTTTATGCTTTCCGAATCTTACACTTATATTCACACTAACACTTTTAATTATACTCTGTTTATAAACTTTATACCATATAGAAAAAAAGAAGATACTCTTTGAGTGCTAAAATCATCTCCTTTGATTTGCCTTCGCATAATCTGTGAAAAAATATACCGCTTTTATTTCGATTTTCCGGAAACGTTGTTCTGTGTTATGAAGCTGCCTGGGGGGATACCGTATGTCCTCTGTAAAGCCACTGCGTTTACGAGGGTTTTACAGGCTTGTGTTCGCAGATTCGGCAGTAAAAGAAAGTACAAAATTCAATAAGCGTGTTCTGATTTCTTGGCTCGACGGTTCCTATAGTTTCATCTAATTCAACAACGACTAAACGGCTCACTTCGGCAAAACTGGTATGCTTCAAACTTCTCGAAATAACAACGGCTATCGGAACATCTGAAATCACGTCTAAACTCTAGCGACTAAATTCAACGACTGAACTACTCAAAAGTCAAAAAAGCCAACAAATACTTTACTCAACAGCAATTAAGATAATTAGGACAGTTATACAAAACAGAACAAAGGAGCTGATCACAAGACAGGATGTTACATGGAAATTGGCCAAGGTGCGAACTGCGAACGAAAGTCAAGCACGCAAATGAAATTCAAACAGCAAACAAGCAAAAGTTTCCTTGACGAAATTCCAGGGGCGGATTTAGACATTCGCACCGTTCGCACATGCGACAGTCAAACTTTTAAAATTATACTAAGAATCTGTCTCGAGAGAGGTTTTTGCTGAACAACAACTTTTTCGCTTATTGGCAAATTTCTCATTTGTGTTTTGATTCTATTTACTCGGGAATTATGCTTCAGTTATATTTGACAACTGAACACTGTGCAGGAGCAGGAAGATCCAAGGTCTGAATCATGCATGATTTAAATCTGGCCATAAACAGAAGCAAAATCTTAAACACAATCTCTAATTCTATCTCGATCTTGATTCAATCTGATTCAAATCTCAAAGCATCCTGACTAAAAAACAACAGGGTACCAATGTAGTTAGATTAGGGTATTTCGGTGCACAGTATGATTAGTAGCACGTTCGCACCGATTCGCACAGCTTTTGTTTCAAAATATTTAGCCAATCAAATTGCTAGATAGTGCGAACTTCGGTGCACAGTATGTTTTTTAGTAAGGTCGCACCACTGGGCTAAGATTAATCCGCCCTCATTGCGTGTATTGTGCAGTTTTGAGCTTATTTATGCCTGGCATGGGCAAGTTTTTCACTGGAGAAAAGGAATTTTGTGTTATGGACGCGACTGGCTACATGTATAATGAGTAGTTAAACCTGGTAATTTGGAAGACAAGGTCGCTAGATTTTCAGAGTAACATTCGACACGGGATGTTTTCAAGTTTCGATGTTCATTACCTCCTCCATGGATCGAGGGCCTACTAATGTCAATAAATGCACTGGACTGGGGTGATAATCAGTGGGCGATACCTGCGATTTGGCTCTGGCGAAGAAATAATGTTCAGGACGTTGGCAGAGAAAAATTTTCACTTAGACAAAACTTTCAAAGTGAATCTTTTCAATGTGGATTTTCAGTTCTTTATCAGCTTTCAGATATTTCCGGGTAATGTTTACTTGTTTGGGTATTCCCCTGAATTCGAAGGGGTTTCTTGGGAGTAAAATACATGCTTACACGCTGATTTGGTTTAGCTATTAAATAATATTAGTTATTAATGCAGGTTTTATGAATATTTGTGTAAATTTGTTCTATTTGGTTAGTTCTGAAAATTCATTGCAATGATGTTTTTTATTTTTTCGCGTGGCCTGGTTTGTCATCGTATACTATAAACAAATCGAAAAAGACGACTCGAATTTTTGCCTGACTATGAAAGGAAAACCGTCAATACGCTTTCTTGCTTTACGCTTGGCTAAGAAACAACACAAATGATTCTGTAGTATCAATTGAAAACTCAGATAAGGAATAAACAACAGTTTGGCCACGTTCTAAATAAAAGCCAATTTAATGTGCGTGTCGACTGCTCAAATGAGAAGGGGGCGAATATCCTTAAAAACCAAGGGGTGTGGTCACGAATGATATTTCCGACCACACCCTTGTGTGCGACAGTCAGAATATTTTCTAGATCCGCCCCTGCGAAATTCTGTCCTTTTACACCTCTAAAGATGACAAGAAAAGTGCGACGAAAAAAGATAAGAACATACAGAACATACTTCAAACAATGTTTCCTTTTTCCAAAAAATGAAGACTATGTGAAAAATTTTTTAAAGTTCACAAGATGTGTTCACGTTATAGAAATGTCAAGGAATGTCAATATCCCTGTCTCTGTCAGAGTCTTCATCTCTATGACATAACAACTTTCATAGCTTCCGAGTAGTAAGCGTATAAACTGCTCGTTACTCCTAGCTTGGTGTGTTTTCTAATGAACGCCGCATTTCAGGGCGGCGTTTAGCAGAGGGCGGCGTTCATTAGAGGAAATACGGTTACCGTAAAAGCTCTATTAAGCCCCCGGGGGCTTAATACTTAAAAACTTAAACTCAACTTAAAAATTTGGAAATTTTTCACATAATCTTTTTTTTCTTGCACTCTTTCTTGATTTTGTGGATCTTTTTGTCTGGGGTTTTAGTACCTTTCTGTATACATTCTGCTTTTCAATTTTTCTCATCCTGGGATCCAAAATATTTTCTGAGGCCATTTGTCCCGTGTTCCAATACTTTTTCATTCCTGTCACTGCGTATAAAAAATTTCCTTTCAAAAAGAGTTCCGAAAAAATAAGAACCACAAGAAAGCAAAAATTCAAAAGTTTGGGATTTTCCATGAATGTGAAAGAGTGACTATTACGAACAAAACCTTTCAATAGACGCAAACAATAAAAATTTATCAAAAGTCTTAGAAGTCAAAAGTCTTCCATAATGAAATAAAGTACTAATAAAGTACTAAATAAAACCTCTTCCTAGCATAAAAAGTAACACATAGGATTCTATATGGGGCAAATTGATGCCATTGAAATGAAGGGGCTGATATTTTCAGCAGCAGATATTCTTTGAGTACTCAATGTCAATCTTTGTGTTTATAGTAAGAATGAGGTCAGAAGACATTATATCTATCAATCTTTCTTTAATAACCAACAAATTTAATGACATATTTCATATTTCGACTGATGAGCAAAAACTGACGAAAAAACTGATCGTGTATTTCAGCCTTTAGAAAAGCAGATCATAAACTCGCTGTCGAAATAGGGTGCTGGCTTAAGATTGATTATGAACTATAAGAATGTGATTCGGTTACAAACATCGATTAGGGGAATGTCTGATTGATTGATCGAAATAGATACTTTACCATAACTAACGCCCCGCCTAAGATAAGCAGCCCCCCCAAGAAGTCCTCAGTACAGAAACTGGTTTTTACAAGAAGATGGGAAGGTTCTAGAATTAGCCTTGAAGGCTTTTTCTAGGATTTACGTTATTAATATGAAAAGATAAACATTAATGACATTTTCTAAGAAATACTTTGATTTGCATAGGGAATTCTCTGGGAACTTCGGTTCATTTAGGATTTTGCAGCTACTCTCCTTACGAAACATCTCAGAAAACACCTTTTTCGACTTATCTTTCCTTCTTTTCCAATTTTGAAAATTTGATAACCACGTTCTAAGGCAGAATCAGCGACTGGAAAAAAACTAATAAAATTGATGAGTCTGTCGATTGTTAAATCATACATAACGAAACTTGCTCGATAAAGATTCCTTAACGAACAGAACAATTAACATGATTTATATCACCATGAAAAGGCTGACAGAAAGATTACCAGTAATTATATTTTCTTCAACAAGTCAAATCAATTGATATTGTTGGGGATACGAGCGAGAAGTCTTCTAATGGTTGGGGCAACCTGGCGTAAAAGAGCATGCGTAGTGATGTTTAAGTTCTATGCGCATGCCTGGAGTCCAAAACGGGGGATCTTAACTCGCTCAAAATTCTCTCTAGTTCGCTTCCCTAACAAGTCAAAAGAAACGCTTGAAGCCACCTTATACGTATAGGAGACCATCGTGCATCCTCTTTCGTTATTTACAGTCTCTCACTACCAAAAAAGAATTTTTCTGCAACGTAATATTTACAAACAATAATTGAAATAAGTTCAACAAAGTATTTACAAACACAAACTAGACATAATCATTCAAAAGCTAATTTGCAAAATTTTCGTGGTACAGAAGTTAAAAATGGCTTGATTGGCCTATTTCGATCCACAACTGGGTATACATACGTAGAATTTTCGATCTTTGTTCTGACGCTTTTAATCTGAAGAGTGCAGACCAAAAGCTTTAGTAACATGTTTGAAAATTTTTGCTTTTTTCAAAGCCATTTCGAAAGGTTATTGTGACCTTAAAAACAAAGCTAGGGCACAAAGAGTTCGATGCTACTTTCCAAGAAAGAAATTATCGTTAAATAATACTTGCATGTTGCCATTGTTGCATGTTACCACAGAATAATAATTATACTGTGATGATACTTGCAGACACGTTGGTTAAAGAGGTCATATCTGCAAAAGATCGTCATTAACATCCGCATTAAAAAAAAGAACAATATAATTTATTGTAAACACATTGCTGGTAGACTTAGTCATATTTATAGAACTTTGACTGTACGGCATCGGTAGGCAATGGTTCCGGACTTTGGTCTAGCGAGATAGGCCATCTTGCCTCTTGTTGAAAAGGGTAGTATCGCGTCATTTTTATTCAGTGCTTTTATTTGGATTTGGGTAAAGGGGTTCTAGTGGGGGTTACGAGCTGCCATAGGGCCTTAGCCCCCTAAACAATCTGCAGGTGAATTGTTAGGTATCAACTTAGTGAGGAAATAAATTGATGGCACACTATAGTCCTGAAATGAGCACATCCCGTTTGTCGATGAATAAAAGTCTGCTGGACTAAAATTTGCTATTGTACCGATTTCAAAGGTACGATGAAATGGAACTTCGGGCGCTGATATGTTGGGAGTGTAGCAATAGGCAACACAGTTGCAGCTAACAAAATCATTAGTCTATTTCAAGTTCACACATTTATTCTCTAGAAAATTATACTTCCCTCTTTATATGTCTAGCTTTCACAATCCCTGTGAAGCCGATTCAATAAAATTTAAAACATCGATAGCTAGATTTATCTAATCGTGCATAGACTTGATCCTGCTTGGAATTTCCAAAAAATGACGTAAACTAAAGCTGACCCCAAATCAACAGTGTAATTAAAAAAAATTCTTACATAAATGCTCATTTCAAATTTTTAACCAAATTTATCCATATACAGCCGCAATTTATTTCTAAATGAATGTAATATAAATAAAATTTAAACAATCGGGGTTTTGGTATTAGAAAATATACCACAAGTCGACGTTGATTTAGGCAACAAAAAGATTAGAAGACAGAGCTAGTATTTCCCAAAGAAATCATTTGAGTTCCACTTCAAACGCTCCTGGGAAGAATTCGAGCCTGCCGTCAAATTAAGGTTTATCAAATGACATGCCGTCTTATCTCTTAAGCCGTCTAACCCTTGGAGCCGTCTTATCTCTTCAAGGGCCTCTCCAGCTAAAAAAATTTTTTTTATTGACTAAAAAGTTAGCATCTGGTGCATGCATTATGGCAAAGTCGTTGTTTTTGCAAAATTCCAATTAGTTTAGAAGTTATAAGGCTTTAAAGTTGCACCTTTCCGAGAAAAAAACGACAAAAGCCGAATCAGTTTCGTGACATTCTGACGTCACAATGTGCGGCTCTCGTTCGCCATGAATTTCGTATATCTTCCACCGAAATGTGAAGGATTCATGATCACGCGTTGATAACTGCATCTAAATATACAGCAGGAGCTTTTTAGGATCGAAAAATATTAAATGTTTACAATCATTTTAAGTCTGCGGGTCGGAATGCGTCCATGCTGTGTCACGACTTTGTTTTGATCACTGTGTAGGCCCACAAAGCTATGGCTTCCTGTTCCAGCTCTTCCCTCACGTATAATTAATCGAAATTGACACTTCAGTTGTTCTCCAGAAACGATGAACAACTAAAGGCTTCAGAATTGGTGTCTGAAATGCCAACTGGTTACAGTTGGAGAGTACCATCTCTTGCAGTGTTCAATTTGCGAATCGCCGTCGTTCGATTCGGTTTGAGGCGAGACTAACGAAATGCACAGTAACGTCAAAATTGCGTCACAGTGTCACCAAACCGAAAAACTTTTGTCGGTTAATTCAATTCAATTACCGAAATGCAAGAGCTTATATCTTGGAAAAACTTTAAAAAATATCGAAAAACAAATAAAGAATTCGTGATCAGCAGGTTCAACTCCTTTAGATTAGCCAATAAAATGAAAGTGCAAAATTTGGCTGAAGAGGCCCTTTAAAGTAAATGCAATAGGTGTTTTGGACAAAAAGGCCTTGGACAACTTAAAAAGCGTCCCATTTAGGCCCCGTTTTGCGCAGGCCCCTTGAACATAACGCATAACGATACTGGGGATGCATTAGTGTGAATTTTCGCCAAGTTGTTTATCACGATACGCTAATGCGCGGCATTTATATGACAGTTTCTTGCAAATCATCCTCTTTATGAAACTAACAGGCTTTGGAAAATATCTACATTTATGGGTGGTTGCTCCCAGCCAAGATCCCTGGAAAACCTCACAAAATGCACTTCTTGTAACTGATTAGCTGTTTAGTTACTCTGGCTCCAAATTTAGTCCTCGATGCGTGTCACGATCCTTGCCAAACGTATTTTTAGAGGCTGATCCAAAATCCTTGATTCCAGACCTACATAAATGACATCCAATCATGACTCCGAGGGTTGCTGTTACAAATGAATGACGCTTGACAATCGGGCGAGGTTAATTGACTAATGTATTAAAAAATAAACCCATCAGTGAGCCAGTAAGAGTTAAAAAATCCATAAACGGCCTCTCTGTCCACCTCTCTTGATTCGGGAGAATGACACTGTGCCTTTCAGGAACATTACCCAACCTAAAATAATAAAATCTTCATTTTCATAAGCCGTTCAAGGCACATCCTTAGCTAACAGTTTAGGTATATTTGTTTGGCAAAATATTTACAACGCTGCCAACCATGGCCTGCTCTTTATTATTGCCCTGCTCTGGCTGAATAATCTAAATTTGAAATTTCTTAGATATTTGCTCGAAAATGTTGGTTTCCTCTTAAAAGCTTCTACAAAATCCTTTTAAAACAATCAAGCAAAATTTTGGAGACTCTGGCTCCTTTACACGCCAGCAACTTACGCACCTGGATTGATCTCGCTTCAATGTGCCTTCAACAAACACGTGCAATAAACCATGCTGTTTGGGTTCGGCTTTGACCCATTCCAAAATTAATATTACGACAATGGAAGAGGCGATAAACCATTCCCCGGCGATTACGATACCCTGATACGACACGACACTCTGGTGCGACACGATACCCTGATACGACAATGGAAGTGGGATTTAAATGTTCCCGTTTTCGTTGCAACCATAGTCGGAAAACCATTCTCCGGATATTACGCATTGTTATTTAGGGGTATGAAAAAACTTCACGTAGATCTAAGTGCCCTTATGAAGTAGTAGGTTTCTTTGATCAGTTCTGATCACGGAGTGCGCGTCTTTATCTTCTCTTCCTTCTGCTCTCTGTTGTCACCCAGTTATCTTCTGAGTTTTTACTCCATTTCTTATCAGTGTTCTCCAAACTGATCTGTCAAACGAAGATCTTTGCCATAAGTTTGTGTCGATATGGGATTCCTTCATATCATGCTTTACCTGGTCTGTGTATCTTAGCTTTGGGCGACCCAAATTCCTCTTCCCCATTCCTTATTCACTATATAGTAACTGTTTTGGTATGCCTTGCTTATTCATTCTTTAACGTTACCTAGCCATTTCCACCTCTTCATTCCTATGATGGTTTCTATGCAATTCTAATTTGACTTTGTAAAATCTCTAGATTGGTAAACTGACCTTGCCTTTTGATACCTAGGACTTTTCTACGTAAGCGTGTAAGAAAACTTTGCAATCTCTTCAGCCTCATACAAGAGAGTTGTCGAAGCTCTATATAGAATATAGGCATTATAAACGGCCATTTTCTCCAAAACATGGTCCATATGTTTCTTCTAGAACTTGATTAAAAAGCGCTAGGTAGGGGTAGATTATATTTTTGCTTTGGAAAATTCACCTGGTACAAAGCACTGGAACGAGGAAAATGGGGCATGGTTTCACTGGCCACGCCCATTACCCCTCTGCAGTAGCTAGCACCACCTCTGTATATGTCGCAGCTGCTTTATAGATTCTATATGATATTTCTTTTCTTAGATCTAATCTAAGACCAGACTAAGAATGAAATTGAAGAAGAATATCAAACAAGAATATGTTTGGAGACAGAATTTGACATTTGGCAGTGAATCCTGAGAACAGGATTCATATGTTTGTGATTTTGCATACTGGACCAAATGATCTAGAAAAGGTTGGTTATTTGCTGACAGCAAAATTCACGTACCTGCAATTACAAATAGCCACGTAATCCAAGGAAAAGCTGACAGAACATCAATACAGCAATCAGCGTGCTAAAAACAACATCAAGACTCGGGAAGTAATTTTATGACGTAAAATGAAAACATCTACATCAGCTTTATAATGGCCAAAAGGACAAAATTACGACAGTAACCTGCAAAATGTTTATAGCCAGGAAAAAAAGCAGCTTATGGAATCCCTGGCCGAAAAAGTAAACACAGAACACAAAACATTCACACATTATGGAAAAATTCACTGTATTTGTTTAAGTTTATTTTAAATATTTCATTAAACGGAGTTGCAAGCATTGAACTGCATATGGTCTTGATTACTATTTTGAAACTTAAAAAAATTATAATAGTTTTAGGTTTCAGGAGGTGATTGACTGTTCTGCAAAGCTTACGAAATATACTAGACATTGTATTCTCAATGTGTTATATAGAAACTGTAAATAATAAACAAGTCTCTATGTTTTGGGTTATTATGAATCTATATAAGACAGACACAGTGGCGGACACTTGGGGGGGGGCGAGGGGGGTGAACGCCCCCCAATACTTTAGAGGACAATGGTCTTTTGTTCTAAAACAATGGGAAATGTGACGTCATCTTATTAAAACAATAGGCTTGCCCCCCCAATATTTGACCAAGTGTCTGCCCCTGTACAGACATGAAACCAGAACTGCTTAAAATAGGGATGCCTACCTTTATCAAAAAGGCCCATTTGATGAGAGAAAGACCAAAGCCAGCAGTTGAGCCGTACTTGGCAGCATACGTGTTGCCAAGGCAGTAACCAACCAAAAATCCAATCCAATTCAATATAAAAGAAACTGAAAATGAGACAAAAATAGAAATTTCGACAAAAAGGTTTAACTCGAATGCCCCCATCTATTACTCCCCCCTTTTTGGTACTTGTCAATTTTCTCTAAGGAAATTCAACACAGATGAATCATCTGTATGCCTACTATGATAAACCAATACATGGCAAACTTGAATTTGAAGACATGATGGATTCAGATGGATGAGACCATCAAAGCAACCAAAATTGGTGAGGCGTTCTTTTTGCACCACTAGAGTCTCAAAAAATGTTTGTACTAATACCATTGACAATGCTAACATAAGTAAAATTACAAAACGCAGCCAATCATTAACAGGTGCATTGCTATACTTTCAAACTCTGAGATAGACAATCAATTATAAGCCTGTTGTTATGTGATCCAGATCATCCCCGCAAAATGAACAGAACTTTTCAAGAGAACATGTCATTGGATTGCCTGTGCTGAAGAGGAACCCAAAGTTTAAAGGAAAATCAAATGTACGGTGATTGCAATTCAAACAAACTTTGTATTGTACTCACAAAAATACTTTTTACTGAATTTGAAGAATTTTAAATTACAAGCTGACAATTAGGCCTTGTACATATCGGTGCATTTACAAATCTACAGATTTCATCAAATTGTGCCCCCCCCCAATACAGGGTAATGAGTGCATCTTAAAATGACTTCTGTTTGAAAACTGTTTGCCAATGGCACTATACTGTAAAATATCCGCTCTAATTTCTTAGTTTTCAAATGCCTTCATTTTCAATTTTCTTGTTCTCACATTAAACAAATGAAGACATTTTAGGTGAGTCAGTGCGAGGTTTCTCTCTGTATCTTCCCTTAAGCATGTTCAGTCTCTGTCATACAAGAATTACATGTTAAGTCATAAACTAATCAACTAGGTAGGTTACTTACGAAAGAAGAATCCAACAAATGCGTAATCAGACCCAACACTTAAGCTTGTAATTTGCTCTTCTACCGGTAAAGTGTACGAAACTAGAAAAAAGGTAAACATTTGTGATTTTTCAAACAACATAATATTTCATTTTCTATAATCCTAGTTTACAAAATTATTCAAGATCTAAAAATGATGGACAAATTTATAAGGATATTCTCTTATTAGCGTTAGATTTTCCCTTAACAGTTGCTGAAGGTGTACTAGGGAATTCAATCATTTGACATGCATATTTGCATTAAATAAACCATTCAAAATCTAAGGGTTAACGTACTTGAGCGATCTTGAAGTTCCAACTCGTCATCTGAGATTCCAAATATCTAAAACAAAAAGTAAATGCTTAAGAAATAATTCCAACTGAAAACAGAAAAAATTAAGCAAACATATGAGCATGATCTAGAAAGATGAAGGTTGAAGCCTCCTTGACAACATCAGAACAGCCACAGTTCCAAGAAATCTTTGCTATTTCATTTAAAAGAATTAGATGTCACTTTTCAATGTTACTGAAATGTCCCAGACTGAAAGTTTAGGAAAAAGCACCCGAGACAGAAAATTTTGTTAATCAATCACTTGAATTATGGACCATTTCAATGTTTAAAAATCTGAAAAACTTTTTGATAAGCTCAAACAGAGCTTTGCATCAAGGAGAAATTTTTTCAAAACAACCTGCAATTTGACAACAGGTAATAATGTGCATATGTCAACTTTGTACCAGAAAAAACATAATTTGAATCTTCAGGGTATTTGATTATCTTAGTATGGAAACCCGGGCATAAGCTTTTAAATTTGGTGAATTCTACGATGTTAACATATGCACATAATTACAGGTAAAGGTTAGTTCCATACTCGGTATCAAACTTTTGGGGAATATGCTGTTAGGGGGGCATCATCCTGAGCCACAGTATTGTGTGGTAGGGTGACCATTCCTTTCAATGCCTTTTAAACTCCCTAGAATGTTTCAAACCATAGTCAAACTGCAGGTTGTTTTAAGAAATTTTTCTCTTATACTTTAAAATTACAAAAATTTGTTCTGCATTGTCAAAGTAAAGATAAATTTTTTGAAGAATTTAAGAATGTTTAACAGGTACAGTACTTTAAAATATTAATCAAGTTTGAGAAATTGTGCTACTTGTTGTACTGCTAAGAAAAAATCAATATTCCAAACAGTGTGGCAGACACTGTTGCCCCCTCCCCTCAATATTTTGGAGGGCAATGGTCTTTTGCTATAAAAAATGGGAAAATGTGATGTCATTTTATCAAAACAATAGGCTCGCCCCCCAACATTTGACCAAGTGTCTGCCCATGGTTCCAGAGGTCCTGCTTGTACAGAACAAAAGGGATCAAGCACCCCCTCGACTGTAAGAAGGGGTAAGAAAGGGCTTTTTCTTTAACAATCATGTTCTTCTTGACATCAAACTTATTTAAAATGAAACTGTTCCCTGCTCTTCACATCCCTCAAACACGTCCCTCAAATTCTTTAATGATTTCAATGCTTCTATATCATTGACTGCTATTACAAACCTGTTGAAGTGCTGAATGCCTATGCATAGCTTCAACTTCATCATAACTTGGTGGCTTGACGATGTCATTATAAGATGGTGGTGTATCTGAAACAAATATAAACTTTCTCAATAAAACAAAAAAGGATTTGGTTTTGAAAGATAAACACTTTTTGATAGAACGATCAAACTCTTCCTAGAAAACCTCAAAACTGTCAAAGATGTTGCAAAATAGCATCTTGAATTGTTGGTCAAGAAAATTAAGTAAAATGTCATTCAAGCGCAACTACAAAATGAAGCCTCAAGCAAAGAACAAGGAGCATTTAGGCAATTTTATCTTTAACATGGCCAGGAAGAAACATTGTGCATGACAAAGCTCTGTTTATATTTTTCATGCCAGATTCTGATATGAAGATTTTTTTCTAAAACAAATTCAAGTGTTTCCATATTTGATTTCATGGTGCAATTACTACTCTATTTTATAGGCAAATACTACTCTATCAGTATTGGTAAACTTCAAGTTGCTGTACACTGTGATGAATAAGATATGCAAAATCAATTGTTTTTTTACAGTTAATTAAAAGAAAACCAAGGGTTGAGTTCAAAAATTTAGAAATTAAAATATTTAGGCATTTGAAGCATTGATGTAAGTAAAAGCCTATCTAAATTGAAGTGCACAGTAGACTACCCTAAGTGGAAACTTAGTATTTCATTTTGAAACCACACTGTCTATCTACCCAACCTACGCCCTTTTGAATATTAAGATAAATTTGATAAAATATTAATTGCTAGCAACAAAATAAAAGGTGTTATAAAATTGAAAACCAGGAAAAGCCAAACCTGCTATATTTTCACCTTGAATACCATGGTATGGAGGAGGTGAAGCATCTGGTGAGATACCACTGTCTGGATTTTGTGTAGGCTCATCTACGTCTTCCTCTATTGTGGACTGAAAATTAAGAAAGATTTTTGATTTTATCTCTAGGTTCCAAGCATGTCCGATTACAGGGTTCAGGGAACTGAGCCACATTTGTAATGTCTGAATAGGCATGTCCCCTTCCCAAACATCCAAACAGCATTGAAGAGATTCATTTTAAAGATATAAGAAAAAAACTTAAAATTGCAAGTAAAGTTTTTCTTAATTAATAGAGAGTGCCGGAAAATAACCGACCCGAGCGAGGCTCGAACTCACGAAAATAGAATGGTTAGCTTTCAAAACTGGCAAATAGGCCAGTATACTCTAAGTGCCATTGAAACTATAAGTAAAAATCAGTTACTATAGAGAGACAACTTTATTACAAATTATATTTTCATTACAATTTAGCTGGTAGATTCCCCATCTTGTTGCAATATCAATAAAACTATTATAACAATGACAATGTTAGCAGACTGGAAACTTTGTTTCTTGCCCAGGCAAGTTCAAGTGCCTGTCTGAGCGCCTGAAATCACACACTTTTAAAAAAAATTCTATAGTTAATTATATGAAATGTATTCAAATAGGGACTTTGCGTGGCCAAAATGCAAAAGTGAACAGATGGAAAATTTGAGTGCGTGGGCAATATATTGTGGGTATGTGACAAAGTTTCCTGTCTGGCAATGTTACTGTCATTTGCATGCATGGGCAATCAAGGGTCCTTTAATGTTCATATATACATATCACAAATATATCATTCTAACTATTTTTCAAACTGATTTTTTCCTGCTCCCCTTTTACCTACCTCCCTACCCCTTGCCAAATACAAATCCACAATACATAAATTAGGTCTAAACCTAAAAAACTCTAAAAACCCAAATTTTTCCTATGAAAAAGATCCTATGAAAAGGTATATAGGAATTATTTTCAAAACAAGCCCTGTTAGAATGATCTGGTTGACACAAACAAGATTTTCATCTTAGAGATTTATAATTCGCATTTTCATCACATTTTTCGACAGGATATAGGTAACTATTTTTTCATTCAAACTCCCTGAGCTTCTTATCTTCTGCCTTTTTGAAAATATGTTGATAAACCCTTTCAAAACATTTCACCGTTCTGTCGATAATCTGCCATATCATTCAATACGATAAAACAAACAACGCCCTTGAGAGATAATACATCTCACGTTTCTGTAGCCTTTCTAAGTAGAAGAAAGTCTAGGCCGGTTGCCATCCTTTTCATCTTGACAAAGAGACCAAAGCAGATCAAAAGAGGCCAAACAACAACGTATTTATTCAAAAATATACTTACGTAAGGAGGAGGGTTTGCCATCCTTAAATACCTTTGTTTGTTGTCAATCAAATAATCTTTACTGAAATCTAATGACTGCAAATATTTTGACTTCTTTCCGTTGCCGTTTTCACATCCTGAAACCCATTTGTTTGATCAAAGATAACAGTTCTTTACCAGTCCCCATCTACAGTTGTTACGTCATTAAACAAAACGATACTCAAACAGGAAGAAAATATGGCATTATCTGCACTAAGCAAAATGGAAAATTTTCACCTAATCAAATCCCCACATTGCGAAAAGAGATATGGTTGACGATGATAAAGAGGGTGAAAACCCCCACCCAGGTATGACCCCATACATAGCCAGGGTCCTAAAACATATTCAAATGAAGCCAGAAACTCGTAACTGTGCCTAAAAACTGTTTCTGTCCTAATGAAAGGCGCAAGCTTCTGCTCGTTTAGTTAGTCTGGTCAATTTTTTTCTCCATCCCATCCTGAAACAGCTCGTTTGGGTTTGGTAGTCCCGAAGTATTTCAAAGTTGTTGGAAGGGCACAGATAAGAATAGGCACTAAGGGACTATATGCCTCTTTTTCCAAAAGCTCTAAAAAGGGCACTTCTAGGAAAAGGGACATATCTAGAGAAACACTCCCAGCGTTCCCCGATGCCAGCATCCCTGTAGCTACTCCGATACTATGACACCAGTCCACCTATTACCATGTCTTTTAAAATCTTTGTCGAAATACTTGGAATTTGAAGAAAGTACCTTTACTAAGAAGTTCCTTATCAGGGCCTCCAACGGCTGGGCCATGCCCTCCACTCTTTTGCAAAACAATAAAGCTTTTCCAAATTCTTATGCAATGGGTATTAAATTTTCCCTTGACTCCCCCCCCCCCCCCCCCCTTCCACTTTCCAATCTGCATCGGAGCCAATGCTTTTAAAAAAAGAAATGGAGCCCTTGCTGCAGGGTTGCTAAAGAGAATTTTAGAGTTTTGGTGGACGTAGATGAGTTTGCAAACTTCTGAGGTAAATTGCCACCATCACTTTTGATGTACCAAACTATATTTCAGCAAAAAGTAGGGACAGTGACGTCGTGGCCGGGGGCCGTGGCCCCCTCTGTTTTCAAAACTTGAGATATTTCCGGAAAAATCACAGTTATGTCGTGGACGAAAGTCACATGGACTAAAGTACTTTCCGTATTGTCAAGGGGGAATTCACTTTTGTAAAGAAAATACTAGATTTCCACAAAAGTAAAATGATTTCTCTGGATTTACCAATTTCTGCCATAGAGTGATTTGCTGCTTGGATCTTGTCAGTCAAAATCCGAATATTGGTTATGGAAATTGGTCAATATTGGTCATAGATTGACATTGGTCATATCAATATTGGTCATATCTTTACTTGGTCTCATAGGTGGCGCTGGAAATCTTCCGACGGGGGGCTAAAATAACTAAAATAAGCAGTTTTGTACGTAATCTGGCAAATTTGCTCCGACAATAACCTAAAATTTCTTCCGATAGGGGGGCTAGATGCTTCCGACGGAGGAGATGTTGCCCCCCTAGCCCTCCCCTGGCGCCACCACTGCTTGGTCTTGAAGACCAGGACAGTACAAGTTTTGTGCCAATCACCAGATATAAAAATTTTGTTCGTGATTTGAAAATTTATGCAGTTATGTTGCATTAGGTAAAACATTTGTAAACGAGAACAAGGAAGTCGATCAATATCATCGCTTTCCGCGAACTTGAAGCATTAAGATTAAAAAAATTCCCCTTCGGCGGAAACCATAGTGCCGCCTCGGGTAGTAATTTTTCTACCCTTCTACTGATCTATAGGGTTGTGAGGTGTCATGAACGTTCATAGTGGGTATGAAGAAACAGAGACAAGATAAAAAGTTCCTAAATATCTTTCCAGCTAAGGCAAAAGTTACCAGCTTTTCTGCATCCCCCTCCCCCATCTACACTTCGTCGGAAAATTGTTCTTTCTGGCCCTCCCTAGAATTTATCGGCCATGACGCCCCTGAGTAGGGAGCAACATCACTCTAGCCCCCCAGCTTCTCTTATGGATCAAAATTAATTTATGTTCTTTCGGGGAATCGTCAAAAGCATTGGCGCTGTAGACTGTAAATTTTGAGGGGATATGGAGGATGGTGTAGTTTTACCTAATAAGAAGCAAATACTCAAAAAAGCAGTAGATATCGGCCCGAATAAGAGGGCACAGCCCCCTAGGTTCTATGCACATGAGTGGTAGAAAATTGAGACCTATTAAAAACATAAAACCCTGTTAGACAAATAAACATACAGCCTGGGCACCCTTTGTAAAGTCCACAATAGAATATGCTTAAATCTGGACGTTAAGCCTAGCGCACGCTAGCGATTTTTGTCGCCAGCGACGGCGATTTTTGTCGCTGGCGACTAAATGTTTTCCCCCACGCACACTTAAGATCTTTTCTGCCTTGGCCAATGACTTTTGGTCTCCACCTTGTAATGAGCCTCGATAAAAATGACCAGAAATTAACAATCAAACTTTTTATAACCCATGCATGTGCCTGGACATCCTCAAAAATTACGGGATGGGAGAATTTAGACAAAAACAATGAAAAATATTGCCAGCTTTGATTTAACCAGGCCACATTTAATGGCAAAAAATTAGGCCCAAAATTGTAGATTTAGCTTGGCCTAAATTAAGCTACTTATTTAATTTTCTTCTCTTTTGTACTGTAGAGAACCCAACACATGGGTTTTATGCACAATTTGTTTGTTATCTGTTTTACTGTTAGTTGCTAGAAGATAGTAAAACCTACATCGTACGAGATTTTTCGCTTTATAGGCAACCCATACTGCTAAAAGGATATATTAATAGAAGTGCAGTTTTTAGTGCAATGAGAGAGAAATCTTGTTCGTGTTTATCCAAATACGTTTACAAATAATTGAGAGCAGTAGTACCCGCTCATGGCACTAAGAGCACCAACAAGCTCAGCCACGGCTGCAGCTTTTGCCGTCCTATCGTCGTATTGTCGAAAGGATATGGCGTACAAGCAGGGTTTCCCGCGCCACAAATCGACTAACAAATCCTCTTAATGCGTTGTCCAAGAGAACGAGCATGTTCCTGTGACCTCCATCTTGTCAATATTTTTAAAAATCAACACACTTTCCACGTGCCTTGAAAACACTTTATGATTGGCTGATCAACAAAAATTTGTTTTTGCGCCACGCACACTTGCGATTTTCAGTTTTTAGTCGCTGGCGACAAAAATCCTGTGATGTTTTTCCCCGCAGACTAGCGATTTTAGTCGCCAGCGACAAAAATCGCCGTCGCTGGCAACAAAAATCGCTAGCGTGGCTAAGCTTTACGTAACTGGTATTACTGCATCAAGATGTGTTCAATTCTACGAATGCCGCAATGAAAAATATGAAACTGGCATATTTGGTTATGTCTATCAACATCAATAAATATGTATATCCGTATGTTATGCAAGCATTGGCTAGGATGCTAGATGCAGAAAGGTCCTCCACGTTCTATATACATAAAATAATAACTAAAATGCTAAAGTCGTTAATTATTTTAAAAAATTTTCCTGGTAAAATTTACTTACATTGATCGTTATTTAAAATGCTAAAGCTCTTCAATCCTTAAAAAACCTGGATTCTGAAATGCTTGTCGGAGATTTTGCAAATTATGCTCCAAGGTGAACAGGCTTAGTTTGAAACTTTTGAATACTGTTTATTTTTTTTGGCTACTTTGGAAAATCAGTTTTACACGTAAATCATTTTCTACTCGCCTCGCCTTACACAATTCAGAATATAAGCGTAAGAGGAGTTGTACCTTGGGTGCCAGAGCCTCATTTCTATCCTTTGACTCTCTCTGGCACCAAGGTTAGGGGATTTGTGAAAGAAACAGACAGTTGTAGGGGTCAGTCACAAAAAGCTACATATGACTGTTTGATTAGCCAACCATTGTCACGTAAAAAAAAGCCATAGCTTTTCCAAACGCATTTACAAAACAGGGTGTTTTCCCAAAGTCTCAAGGTTGTGGTCAGCAAAAATTTTCTCCTCTTTGCCCATCCAACCTTCCAACTCTGGCTACGCCACTTCTTTTTATCTACTTTATTATAAAGGTAAAAATCGAATTTTAAAAATGGGCGAATCTTTCATTTACCAGTGACCTGAAGGGTGTGACACAGAAGTCCAATTAGTGTCTAACGCCCAATCATTGTTGCTTAAATCCGTCCCTGCTGACTGTTTACTATAATTCTTCTGTTGTGTTAAATTTTTGCATATATTTGAAATTCTTATAGTTTTACCAAACGATTTCTTATATTTTGCGAACAAATTTCCAATCAAATTTACAACACCACAAAACGGTAACAAAACCACGTTAGAATAACCCCTGAGTCTTCCAGTCGCATTCTCGAAGTCGTTCTTTTAATTTCATATCTGAAATCTGACATTTCGTCGATAAGTTTCGCTTAGTTAGCTTTCAAGAGTCTATAGACGCGCTGAAGGAACATGTACTCGTCTTAATTAACGCGATGGTTACCATAATGGAATATTACAATGATCTGGATATTATATTACCAAAACCAATTTCAGAGGACTTGCTTACCTGTTTTTTATTACCAAGAAATATGAAGTCGCACTTTTCCTCATTTAGATTTATGCCAGTTCATGATGCTCCTTTACTCCTTCGTCAAGTCAAAGTTGGAGAGGGTCTTTCCCACTAAAGAAATGCTGGTGTCATCAACATATATGTTAAAGCAGAATGTTGACAGGGCCTCTTCGAAGTTAATTTTGCATACAAGATAAAAAAAGAGAGGCCCTGGACATGATCCTTGTAGAATCCCACTGGTGACTTTCAGTTTTTGTGAGTTCTATCCGCCGAATGGAAACCATACGAGTTCAGTTTAAACCATATATAATGTTTTCTTGGCGTATGCAGCAACAGACTTAATTGAATCTGTATATTTTTTTGTATTTGTTTCTACCGAAGGTAGTTTTTAAGACACTGAGAAGCTTATGCTTATCGAGCAGTGTCCTGGTCCTTCCTCTCGATGTGACCACACCTCATGATTCCTATGCCTGGACTTACAGAGAGCTGGCGACTCTCCTCACTCTGGGTGAGAGTTTGGTCATGCCAGGGGCTCGAACCACGGACCCTTGGGTCTGTAGTCAGCGCCTCTAACAACTGAGCCATCCTCGAATCAAGCCGGTGGTAAGCAAATTCATTCCTGGAAAACAGATTGTTCAAAAAATTCTTGTCTAAAAACCGCCAGCACTTTCTCTAGAGAAGCGTGCATAGGAGGTTACATAATCGAAAATATCATTTCAACCCCGGTATCCAAAGAACAAAAGTGACTTGCTCCAAAGAAAATCAGGTTCTAAGCCCGAAAAAGCTATTGTGGAAACTTGGTGGTAAAAACGTAGAGGAATGTGAACAATGCACACATCTTGGTGTTGGTGTCACACTGAAATCAAATCGTTCTTTTGCAGTGCACTTTGAAAATGTTCAGTATAAGTATTCTTGCCGTGGCAAGCGAAGGAGTGGCCTGGTTTTCAACCAAAACTCTATTTCTACTTTTTTGACCATATAATAATGCTTATTCTCGATTATGCATCAGATGTCTGGGGAACAAACGAGCAGTTAAAGCTTGAGAAGGTTCATCTAGCAGCATGTAAATATGCTTTAAGTGTCAAGTCATCAACTAGGTACCACTGATGCAGTCTTTTCTGAATTAGGTAGGGTTTCGGTATCATCTTGGAGACATATTAATATTTTGGAATTGTTCTCCTGGCTACGAAATTTAGACAATAAACCTTACCCCTACAAACCATTTCAAATGTTAACTAATGACGCTGATTCTGGACTGGATGTATTAATAATGGGCCCCGGTGCAAATTTCAGAGTGGAGGGGGGGGGCAAGCGAAAATTTAACAACCATAACAAAATATGGCACAGCCAGTTAACAAAGCTCTAAAGCAAAATATGTTGAACAATTCTCGAGGTGGGCCATGGCCCCTCGGCCTCCCTTCATCGGAGACCCTGATAATTGTATCTCAACAGCACTATCTCTATCGTTGTTTTAAAAAATAAACTCCAAAACCGATCTATCATTATTTTTCAACATTATTTTACAATTGTTGATCATAAACTTCTCAACATTGGGTCTTGCTGGCTTTTTGATCACCTGGCCTCATACGCTGTGATGGCCGAGTGGTTAAGGCGTTGGACTCGAAATCCAATGGGATATTCCCTCGCAGGTTCGAATCCTGCTCGCAGCGTAAATTTTTACATAAATTTTTTACTTTAAGTTTGCACTTGGTTCATCATCACTGGTAAGGTATCATGTAATAATAACTCCAAGGTAAGGTATCATAATGACTCCATAGCAAACCAAGCCAACTCGGCGATAGAAAATTCTCATAGTACTTCCTGCGAAATTCATCAAAGGCTTTTTGCAACCGGATGCTTTCCCATTATAATTCCAAAACCGGCCTAATATCGTACTGCAGGAAAATGCAAAACACAGTCAATTTCTTAAGCATGCTCGTTACGCAAGAGCCTTTAAAATTATCATTTCATTGCGACTCTGATATTGCAAATTTAAGTACGAACTGATTTGTTTTTAAGGAAAAAACTTGAAGAGGCACTGTATTTACTCATATATTTTCCCCTTAAAATTATGTATCCAAGGGATTTGAAAAATTCCCACTCAACCCGAAAGTTGCAACAAACCAGCCAGAAAGCCTTCTAAAAAATATCTTACTAAGCAGAGCCCCTGAAAGTTCAAGGAACGCAGTTTTGATAATAACAGCATACAATAATAAGTTTCATGTATTACTACATGAACGGAAGTTTTTTTAATATTGAGGTTTCTTAGACTAAATCAAATACTGAATCCGACATCCTCTATAAACTAGTTTCCTGGTTTCTGGTTTAAAGATTTTGAAGCTTGCTCAGGTATCAAGTAAAGTTGAAATGTCACGCGAAAACCAGTCACTTTGAGAAGAGAAAAAATTTCAGCTAATTAAGGAATGTTAAGTGCCTCAAAATAGATGGTAAAACTCGTAGACCTAGAAAAACTTTATATTAATTAGTCTTTGTGCACTGCTATGTGGCAGCTTACACATTTTGAATATCCTCTATTCAAATTCTAGGGTCATATTTTCAAAACTTAAGAAGCTTTGGAGCAATTCCTATTCTGGGTCAAACAAATCAAATTAGTAAAAAATTGATAAAATCAGGTTTTCTTGTTAAGAAACTTGCTAAAAACGTAAAGTATTAAAGGTAGAGTTTATTAGAAAACCATCAAAATACTAATGCCTGCTTCAAAATCTAGCCAAAAGAACTATGACCAATCAACTATTGATGATGACAATTGAAAATGATGAAAAATGTGACAATTATGATGATGGTATAAATAAATATAAGCATCCAATCAAAAAGTAATCTTATTAGTAAGAACCAGCAAATTTAAGTTCAGACTGACTGTTCTTAATTTTTTGGAGAAATCTGAGGCTGAATTGTTCTTAATTTATTCTTAAATTAAGAGGGTGTAAGCAGAGCAATGGTTAGCTTTTTGCTCTAGGGGTTCAGGTTTTATTTGCGAATAAAGTGAGTGAGACAACCTTCATTTGACAACAACTTTGAAATTTCACTGAAAATTCACTTGTTTTTGAGATGACACATTGGGGATATTCCATGTCAAGTGTACCCAGCTTGTAAAGTAACCCTCATAGATTTTGCTGATAATTTGCGTAGGTGTAGAGCTCTATAAGAAAAGCTAACACCCAAAATTTGAGGGTTCTATGTCAACCCGTTTCCGAGTTATGACAGGTCAAAAATTGCAAAATTCCTAAAATTGGGGGCATCCGGACCACACCCAGATGCCCATCGTTTCTGTTCTGTAGCACCTACAACAAAGATTTTGGTATCAAATAAAAGCTCTTGTAATTCTGAATCTGACTAAAACAACACAAAAATTCTGTCTCTCCAGTATACTCACATAAACAGTGCACCAAAATTTCAAATGTTGACCACGCCCAGGGGGCAATTTTGATTCTGATGAATTTTTTTTCAAATATTCCTTGGTTACCAGAAAATTGATACAGAAAGTTTCAGAGTGGGGTAAGATTGGGATTTTACACAATGACTCATCTAAAGCAGGCAGGTATGTGTAAAAATGCCATTTTCAAAGGTTATCTATACTGAAGCTTGTCAGGCCACGAAATGCTACCAGCTCATGAAAGCTTGATATAATGTAACAAAGGTATGTACAAAACAACTGCAAAAATGATTGCTATATCAAGATTTGACTGTAAACAAATATTGAGTTCAGTTTTGATTTAATTGAGCTGACCTTGGTTGACCTAGAACCTTGAAATTTTAGGTGTAAGATTTTCTTATAGAGCACTACACCTACAAAAATTATCAGCAAAATCTATGAGGGTCACTGTGCAAATGAGGTTTTTTGGGTACACTTGATATGGAATGTTCCATTGTTCAAAATTACATTTTACAGTATCTCAGCTTCAGCTTGCTTTCAATTTGTTTTTAACTATATTGACCAATTTTGAGGCTTGTGTTCTTACAAAATTGTTCTAAATAGGTGTAGAGAACAACTGAGGAAACTTCCAATTAACAGGCAAGACTTTATGACTCCTTTGCCATTTAAACAATATAAGTTCTGAAAGTAATTTAAAAAAAGAGATTCACTTCAGTTATAAATTTTCTAACCAAATTGGAATACTACAAAGAAAACATTGCTTTTCCAGAGAACTGAGACTCGTGAAATTTATCTCACAAACATGAACTCTAAATTACTGAATTTAAAATAAAGAAAACATTAAATATCAAATGATTTATTCATCACTGGGCTAATATAAGTTACAAGCTTGTGAAAGAAGTTCCTGCCAAAAAGCTAAGATCATCTGCATTCAGTTTTGCATGATATAATAGTTTCCATGGGCAAACGAATTTCACAATCCTTCCCCTTGATAAAAACTCCTGTAACCTGTAACCCAAATTGTAGTACAAAGTTTTGAATACCACAATTGCAACAGAGACCCACAATTTTAACTTCTCATGCAACTTTGACAGGAGCTTCTTACAAAGCATTGACCTATTAAAAAGGAATTGTTTATAATACTGAAAATCAGAGGTATTTTTCACTCACATGTCATATTTTTTGAAAATCATGTTCAAATAAGATTGTGTTGTTAAATCTTCTGTTCAGAAGGCACTGTCTCAGTTCTTTCTTTTGATTTTCAGTTCTTTATCAAGCTCATTATCCCATTAAATACTATTCTGTCCATAAGATACTGTTTTCATGGTCTTGTGGTCAACATGAGGGCAACAATGAGACCGTAGAGACCCAACACTTCAGCAAAAATAAGGATGAGAATCATACCAACAAACAGCCTTGGCTGCTGAGCAGTGCCACGAACACCGGCATCTCCGACAATGCCAATAGCAAAGCCTGCAGCAAGACCACTCAAGCCAACACTTAATCCAGCACCAAGATCAACAAAGCTCCTATAAAAAACAATTGTATTCATTCAATATAAAAAGTAATATCAACTTATATACAGTATTCACAAGAGAATGTGCTTTGAAATTTCATAGAAGATCATAGACAAAAATTATTTTGATCAAGTTTACTACAAAGACGGTAGCTTAAGGGCATATTTTGGTGGTAGTAAAACAAAAAAAGATATATATAATTGTAACACAGCATTAAAGTCATAGATAGAATATCTTTACTATATATATGTCTTATACACATATGAAAATAGTCACAATTTTAAGACAAATAAAAAAGGACTTCATCAGTCTATAAAAGTATTTGTTCCTTAACACATATAGATATCATTTTCTTCTTGGGACAATCAATTTTATCTACCATAATATGTTATATATATTATATATATTTCATACAACCAAAGAAGACAAAAATAACTTACTTGAACAATTTGTAAGACTTTGAATTTACTGAAACAAAAAAGACAACATTTTACTAAACAATATGGTTATGAATGATAACTTTAACAAAAAAGTTATTCATTGCATGATGCATTTTAACTAAAAATTATCTATGAGGGCTGTAAGATGGCTTTCAAGAAGTTTACATCTTTTTAGGGGAAAACAAAAATTGTCTTTAATCAGATAAATTTGGCAAACAAAAATGATAGTGTGATCAATACAGGTACTGATCAACATCTACTTAAATCATCATTATAACAACAATTAGTCATGTAAAGAAGAAAGTAAAAATATAGATTAAAATTGTAACCACAGTTTTGGGAGTGTTAGCTTAGTGCCTGGCCAATTTGCAACAAATTGAAAACATGATGAAAATGTTCATAATTCAAACAGATTTGTTTTAACCAGATACAGAAAAACAAAGAAACTTAATACATATATAGAGGTTTTATTTCTCTATAAAATAAGTAGGGTTGTGGGGGTTTATAACAATGGTTAACTTATATGGTCTCAGAAGCACAATCAAATAGCCTGTTATGTGTGTTATTGAGAAAGAAACATGTGTCTGGTCAATGACCTAGGCATTGTAAGTGGGGGGTGCTTCCTCTAGGAAAGTTTACTTGAATAAAGAAAATGACCTATCATTCACAGCCATAAACATAGATAGCTAGAATAAATGAAATGTAATGAAAGCTATGAGGATAATGAAAAACTAAAACGAATCGATAAACCAACAGGTTGGTATTTTGATAAAATATTTTTCAGGGATGACTTGCTTCACTGATAGGGCAATCTAAACTTGTTGACTAATAATTCATATAATTATTATAAATATACAGTGCAAATATACATACATCCGTTAGCAATAAGGACGGCTACGACCAAGCCATAAATAGCAATAATACCAGCCATAACGACTGGAATAATAGATTTCATGATCAATTCCGGTCGCATCACACTCATGGCTGCAATGCCAGTACCACTCTTCGCTGTTCCATAAGCAGCTCCGAGAGCTAAACAGAAAAGCAATAAATTAAATAAAATTAAAAACAAGAACAGTCAAGGGTGATGGCTCTGGTCAAGAATCACTTTATACGAGTGAAAACAAATTCATTTACAAATTCATTCACCCAGTTCATATGTACAATGCCTGCCAAAAGTACTTGGAACACCCACCAATTTACGCTGCATTTGATATCTTTCATTCCTTTCATGAAAAAAATTTGCTACTTCCGCCCCCTTCCCCCTCAAACAATGTTGATGATTTAGAGAAATATCATAAAAGAAGCGCAAAAGAAAGTGCTTCCTAAAATCCTAGTCCGTTTGATAGTAAACCAACATTGTTCCGTGGGGGAGAGGGGGATGATTGGTTTTGACCTTGGAAATTGATGTCAGTGTTCCAAGACTTTTGGCAGGCATTGTCTGAAAATTTTCTCGAAAACAGCAATCTGCGATATCAAAACATTGTGCTACCCTAGGGTTTTCGATGGTGCTGATCTCAAAGCTACTAATGAAAATTCGAAATTTTCACTCTTTACCCAGTTAAAAGGGGGGGAGGGGGTTTGGACTCTGAACGATTGATATAGTAGATATCCGAGTATTGTTATTTGTTACAAAAAACATTCTACTGATTTTTTCCGTCAATATCATCTAAATCATTATTGAATACAAGTATTTTGTGCAGAATTCGATCATCGGTTTAAGAAAACTATCAATTTTCAAAGGAAAAACAGTATAGTTTAGTGCTTTTGAAAAAGTGTTTTTTTTTGCTTAAAAGTCCCCTTATTTATGGTTTAATTGTTGATGAAAAAACAAAAAAATTCATGAGAATGTCTACAAACTATGCATGATATAAATAATTGCGAACAACATGCTGGTGAGAAACTGTTCAAATGGCTCAATTTTATCCACCATAACCCTCCCAAAACCATCTACGAATTTAATAAATTTGCTTAGGCTATGCTCCTTCGCATTCACATGTGGCAACATGGTAGCGCTCATAGACACCCCATTCCCTATTATTTTCTATCTTCCCTTGTCCCAGTAATTGGAAAATGGTTTGTGCCAATTATAATTGTTCGTTTTCCATTGTTAAAGTATGCTAGGAATTGAAAGAACGCTCCTTTCCTAATGGGCACGTGATGTAGTATGAAAATGCCTATTGCCAATGGTTACCAACGGTCTACAGCCACGGTCTACACATTTAAAATGTTCATAAAAATCGTATTTTTCAAAGAAAGTAGACGAAACCTCGTCAGTAGGTGTGCATGGCTGGTATAAAAAATATTGTAGGTTTTCAGATCGATACAAGTTGTAAAACTGAAGAAATTCAGGAAAGTGTCAACGGTCTACACTTTCTGAGAATTGAATTTGAAGTACTCTAGATCTTATTCTCCTTTTGAGTGTAGACCGTGGGATTTTCGTCATATTTTGCCGTTTTCTTCATGGAATTCATACAAAGGTTAATTTTATCTTTGAGGGGTATTATTATACACCTTTTGGGTGAATTTGGGGGCAAACATCCCCCTGACAAGTCAGAAAATTGCGAAGAAACAGCCACGGTCTACACAACGGTCTACAAGCGTTCATTTCCGAGGGTGAGAGTTGCCTTGCGGGGCCTTGTCCTTCACATCGACGCGCGCTACATTCGATGAAATAATATATTTTGTTGTGGCAAATGTCACGCAAACAAATACAGCAATCAATTAACGATGAAATAATCTGCCTTGCGCTTTATGAAGACAAAAGTAGCAGGTAGAGTCTAACTTAAAGGCCATTTTGGCAATGCAGTAACAGTAGGGAAGAGGGCTTTCTTTGTAGTGCTTCTGGACCAAGCATTTAGGAGCGCAGGAAGGCGAGTGGATGTCAGTTTTATTTCAGTTCCCTTACCAACCAACATGGAATAGTAGATCAATCAGTTGGGAACTCTGATGTGGGAAACACGGGGTTCCTTTCTACAATTTAGGTAAACACTCTGAAATTTGTCATTTGGGCACTGAATTGCACAACAAGGGCCTATATGAATGACAACTTGTAAATCCGTGATAAAAGGAGAGCCACTACCCGACATAATTCTCAAATACGACCTTATCTATAATTAGAAACATGAAACAGAGGAATCGATGTCACTTTTATAAAATTGCATCCTTTCCATTTTTAGATTATTTTCTAGCTGCCACTCATATTTGTCTCCTTCATCTATCCCATTATTTCTTAGACAGCCATCTGTCTACGAGCCTTTGAAAAGATTCAAAATACAATCTTGATCTTATTTATTGGAAATCGATTTTGATTTTAGCAATTTTCACCTTAATTGAAATATGGCATTTAGTTTTATGGGGGTAGCTTACTCCCACCCCCGAAAAGAGACAATACCCCCATATCTCCTTATCGGTGACACGTACGATGTTGAAAATGGCAGAAATGGAATCAGCACCATCAAAAACCTATAGGAGGATATTGGTTTTGGTGGAATATCTAATAAGCTTCAAAATGAAATTCAGACAATGCCTGCCAAAAGTACTTGGAACACCCACCAATTTACGCTGCATTTGATATCTTTCATTCCTTTCATGAAAAAAATTTGCTACTTCCGCCCCCTTCCCCCTCAAACAATGTTGATGATTTAGAGAAATATCATAAAAGAAGCGCAAAAGAAAGTGCTTCCTAAAATCCTAGTCCGTTTGATAGTAAACCAACATTGTTCCGTGGGGGAGAGGGGGATGATTGGTTTTGACCTTGGAAATTGATGTCAGTGTTCCAAGACTTTTGGCAGGCATTGTAGGTATGTATGTTTGTTTTATGGTTGACGAACAAAAACGCACAAGAAATTGACTCTTCGAACATTTTAAAAACAAAGTAAGATATGTTGCAATTACACTTATTGAAAAATTTTAATTAGCGTAGAATGAAATGAGTAAATGGATTTCCGACATCCAACATGCATGGCATCCATGGAAAATTCAGCGTTGCATTTATAATTATAGCACCTCATCTTTGCAATCATTAAACCATCAATTAATTGAAGAAATTGAAAGAGAAAGTATTACAAGATACATCGAAGTAACCAAAAAGGAATTCATAAAGGTCAGGAATCAATGATGCCAACTGGTCAAGCGACCATCCAGCTGTTTAGGCCCTCCCAGAAGGATGGAAAGAACTCGTCTACTTACCACTAAAAACCATAGCCGAAGTTGCTCCCATGACACCGAAAAATGCTACGTATGTTGGTTCATCTGAAGACATATTGATTTGCTGATTTCTACACTGTAGATGGCGATAAAATTGATATTAATCAAGACAGAACTACACCAACACTCACAAGCTCAGGCGATACCAAGACAGGAATATTTTAGCATCCGCTGACCTGGAATGATGGTCACAAGACTGGGGAGAATTTTACCATCATGCATTGCGCGAAAGTATACAACGCCCCAAAACCCAAATTTTTCCATTGAAAAAAGACCCAAAGAGATCCATCGTGCTCATGTGACCCAGATAATTATGTAATGTACTGTATGAATGATGTAAGTAAGAAATTCGGGGGGTAAGAAGGAATTTCAAAAAGGGGCAGGAAGGGGGCAGTGTAAAATGGATTTTTAAATCCAGAGATATACTGCGAAGACTGAAACTTTAGAGAATGACAAATGTGCGAGCGGCTAAACTTTTCTTCCGTTTTCCATCATGTAACATTCCAAGGCTAAACTTTAATCAAACTGCTAACATAATCAACGACGGTTCTCCGCGAACTCTAATACTTATAACAATATCCAAAAATATACAAAAACTAACGAGCGCAGTCTTTCTCAAGCACAGGCACGTAAATACTGGGGGGTGTGGGGGTGTGACACCCCCTAATCTTTCATCCAGTCGGAAAATTTGAGGACAGTCGGAAAATTTAAAGCTGTTGGTAGAAAGATAGGTTAATCGGAGAAAACTTGAATCATTTGTGAAAATTGAAGTTTTCACTCAAATTACCTTGTGAACTGTAGCTCAAATAAAAGCATAAGAAAGGTATAAATTCAGAAGAAAATATTTGTTTGGTAAAAGGCAGTTCTTAAAAGAATGAGAAGCGATGCAATACAGGAAAAACGAAGTTTTGTATGAAAATGCAAATATTTTCAACTACATTCGTCGTAATGGGGATAGTGTGATAATCATTCAATCAAATTGCTTCTAAAAACGGGATACGAAATATAATTTCTCAGCAATGCCTAAGGAAGCGCAGTACATTTCCCATGATTTGTCAAGAACTTTCTCCTTTTTCCATGACGAGTGCCCCATAAAATAATAGGCATAAAATATCGTGAAGCATTTTAGTGCGTTTTTCAAAAGATGGTTCTTTAGTCTAATAATTCTATCAATTCGAGTCCCCCACTTTGAATTTCTTGGCACCGCCCCTGTGAAAGACTAAACGACCTTATGGTTCTTACTTGCGAGAAAGACATTTTGGACAACGTAAATTTAGATAAGATAGTGGAGCAATGGGCAAGTCGTAGAAGGAGAAAAATTAACACCTGATTTTTGGACTATGTATGTTTTGATGCACTAATTAAACTTCAAACTAACAGTCTTTATGCTCGATTTTCCAAATCTACGAAATCTATAAACTTTATCATACAGCTGAATAATTATTTACGAGAAAATTTATAAGGTTTTTTTGGTAAAAAACTATTAAAGTTTAGGCCCTTATACAAAATTAGAATTGACCTTTGTCAGTCGGAAATTTTGAGCCCTTCACCCCCCCAAAAAAATATCTGCCAATTTAGTCCTGAATACAAACTGGGCCGCAAAAGCTTTTACGAGGCTCTTGGGCGATACGGTTAGCTTCATTCTAATGTTTAGCCTTTCATGTCTGTACCCTCTGAATCTCTCTCCGAATCTCTCTAAATCTAACCATAGTCTATGAACTATAATCTAACTATATACGTCTATTTATATGCACAAGGAAATTACCAGAAGAGCATAACTAAGCATGAAATGTTGCCTAAAAGAAACTAATGACTACACAACATGATGTAATCCTAATGAGGGGGTATGCTGTACACCAAATCGAACGATGTTAGTTTATGAACTTTGACATTTTGAACTCGAACCATTGTAGGCTATAATTTTAATATTTGACAAACACTTTATTTCCGGATAACTTTGCTGTTAATTATCGATGTTTCTTTTGGTTTTAGGTCTTACGTGTTTTTAGCTGATTGGTTGTAATTAATACTTGTAAAATGCTTGCATCTATGAATACACTGTAGTAGTTTTAAGAGGGAGGCTTTTTGGGAGAAGCATCTTGATGTTTGTTCAAAGTGCTGACGAAAGAAGTCGTTTTCTCTCTGTTCCTCTCTGCCACATATCGAGTTGAAAAGGGCCGTGAGTTATTTTCTGTATACTTAGTTGCACTGTAGTTAAAGTGTAGTATAACATAATCCTACAACAATAGAATGGAATGCAGCACAATGGGAATTTCCTAAGAATTTACATAATATACAAAATAGCTACGTAAACAAAACAAAGTGTTACTGGTAAATAAATTTTATTTTAGCTCTATTACAGCAGGAACTGTTTTTTCTGTGGCAGTTCAGACTTTTCTCTCATTGGGGTCAAGGGGTGATGTTCCGGTAGCCTGGGTTCTAAATGGTGGGTGCTCGGGCCCCTTTTGCCGAGAATATACGTTCGAAAAATTTGATATTATTATAAGCAATATGAAATAAGCAATACTGGCCTCCCCCTCCCCAAACAAAAAGTTGTATCTTGGTCTTTCTTATGGAGGGCTAGTATAAATGGAAGTCGTAAATTTTGGGCAAAGATTCCTGAATTTCAATGCCTTGCCGAATCCTTGCAAGTAAAAAGAGTAGATAGATGAAGCAAAACAGGTAGGGTAAATTTGTTGCAAATTCTCTCACAAAACTTTTTCATCTTGCTTTGTTGTCACTTATTTTTTTAAGACTGGCTCTATCAGATTTGAGTCCCTAAAATGGGATGGATTGTAAAAACAATTACGGGCCACAGGCCTTGCAGCTGTAATTCATAGCACGAAAGGGGCAGCTAGCTGGATAGCATGTATGACTGCATATATACGTAATACGTGTATGATTGTATGACTGCTAGCTGGATAGCGTGTATGACTGCATATATACGTAGTACGTGTATGATTGTATGACTGCTAGCTGGATAGCGTGTATGACTGCATATATACGTAATACGTGTATGATTGTATGACTGCTAGCTGGATAGCGTGCATCTTGAACCTACATAGCACATATCTTACAATCTATCGCTGTAATCAGCATTGTGCACAATGCATAAATCAACAAAAGAGAGAACACATGAATATACGATCTTGGTAGCCCAGTGTTTTAAAGTCAAAACAATTACTAAAGGGAAAAGACCTTGAAATTGCAGAAAAAACCTAAAGAAAGAGATGGCAACAAGTAAATCCCGTTTTGTTACTGAGCATATTTCACAACTTACATTGTTTATGTTTAAGATCAGTTTGTTTTAAATTCTTAAAAGTATTTAGAATTGTTACTCGTTGTAATTGTGTATTTGTTAGATTTAATTTTAATGTTACATGAGATTGATGACCATCTTGGCATAAAGATCTATTTAAAAAAATTTCATAAAGATCTATAACATTTACTTATGAAATGTTTTTACACCACACATTTTATTTCAATTGTCTGATGTCAGAACTAAAGGGTCTTAATTGCTCTGAATCAGGCAGCATCAGATAGATCAATCCTACTCAAGTACTCATCAATTGTTCAATTTTTCATTGCCTTATTATCATAGTAGAAACTGGAGAATTCACTCGAATAAGCTTATCAAAAAGGATGCCCTTTGCTTTTTTAAGTTATACAACCAATCAAATGCCTAAATCTAAAAGAGAGCCTGACTGAGAGGCAAAGAAAGGCCAAAAAGATTCATCAAATGCTTTTGAACGTTCTGGGTTGCAGAGATGCTCAAGCCGAGGGGCAATTCACTCTTGCAAATAGCGTACGGGATTTTCCTTTAAACAAAATGATTTCCGAGAATTTTGAGATAAAACAATAGAATTTCCACCAAAGGTGTACGAGATTTTCTTGGAGTGATTTGCCCCTCGGCTCAAGCCATATTCCATCAATCTGAAAACCTTTTAAAGTAAATTTTGATTAAGTAAATCCTAGAAAATGACAAACAAGGTAAGAAGGTCAAGAAAAAAGAACGCTTTTCTACACGATGTTTAAATGAAAATATATATAAAGCAACTGTTTGTTAGGTTGAACTGATAATTGCGGCTGCCTAACATGCGTACAACATTATCCAATAATACACTTCTGTTTGGTTATTTAAAAATGCATCATATAACGGAGGGGGTCACGTTTGGATTGGGTCTGAAAAAGGGCTATTTTACACCTTCTTCTCGCCCCCCCCTTCCGATTCAACATTAGTTTACTTATGAATCAACCCCTTCTCTAATCTTTTTTCCAAAATTATTTTCAATTTAGCCTTCAATTCAAGTGCATTTTCGCTATCTTTTTTTCCTGTTTATGCCTTGTTCCTTTACCAGAAGAAGTAAGAATTTTACGCCCGCTTCATTTACAAGATTTAAAAAAACTCAAAAAAACTTTTTTTAAAACAATTCTTTATTACGGTGATTGTTCTACCCTTTTGGCAAATTATTTTCTTCTGTCCAGCCGCATTCAGCCATCGGCGTCTTTGTAGAAGGGTCTTGGAACTACTAAGGCCTAAGTAAGTATCGTTTTTATCAATAAATTATAAACGGCAATAACGTTAGCAGTAACATTTTTTAATGAAAAATTGCTTAAATCCTCCCACAAGGATTCATTTGGGTATTAAGACCAAACGCTGAAATTCTGGAAGAATTCAATCCCCCTCAGGGGTCGGTCTGTAAACTGCTCAACTTGAAAAAAAATGTTGCTGACCTCAGGTAAATACATAGCCTAGGTTCCGGGGCTTTATAGCCTTGCATCAGCTTATAAAGCTCTTGAGAGAATTCTGTAGCTCTGATAGCCCGATAATTCTGAAGTAAAAAGAGGAAACTTGATTGGTATTATATTCTTAGAAGTACTGAAAGGTGATTTCAGAGAAATTTTCAGTTTAAATTGCTAAAAGGTAGATCAGTATCAAGTCTAATAGTATTCCTGCAGCATCGCAGAAAATTAGAAAGATACTTGATTGAACAAGCTACAGCGTCCATATCCTGCCAACATTGACCATATCGTTAATAAAACGGCCAGCAACTGAGATTTTTTCAATTACAAAGTAGTTTAAGCTGTAAGATCGAATGCTTCTTGATTTTGGTATATTCAAGGCAAACAATTTTATGAAATTACTAGCAATTTATACGGTCGATACGAGTATATAGAATCAGAATTGTATTAATGTAGATTGTATTGTCGGAAACAAGAAACATGTCGATGCATCGTAGCCAGCTATGCGTCATTGTAACACGATGCCGAGAAAACATCATGGTATCATTCGGCAAATCTTGAGACATGCTGTACCATTGACTTTTAGGAAGTGTCATAAACAGTCCACCCCATTGCCTTAAGATCTCTCCGGATCTTCTGCGCGGAAGCATGAGCAACACTGCTTACGAAACGTAGGCATATGTGCAAAACTAAAGCTCCATGGCTCTAGCTCTTGGAGATCCAAGGAAAACAGCAATAAATGTGATAAAGCCCGTGGCTACAAACATCCATAAACACAAACGGTTCAAGATTGTGGACACAATGCGCCACTCTTCACGCTTTGCTGATTCTTCTTCTTTCTTAAAGATACTGTTCATTACGACAGTCAATGCATTTTTAGATCTTCTTTGCTTTGAGTGTGCCACTGTAAAAGAATAAACTTGCATTATTGAAGGTATGATAGTCGTTTGAGTATCACAGAAAAAGTGCTCCTCATAGAAGAACCAGCACAACATATGGACATTTAAAGTTAATGTGCCTTGTTAAATGTACTTTTAGTAAATGACTAGGCCAGGATTTTTCCTTGTAACGGTAAATTGACAGTATCAATGTACGCACAGGTAGGCTTCGTTTCATCTAAGCAATACCTCAGAACCAGCCCCTCAAAACAGTATTGTTCAAATCCCTGAGTACCATTTTCCTTTGTGCATATTTTTGAGCACAAAAGGGCAGTATCTGTAACTCTTTGAAATACTGTAAGCATTGTGTCAGCAATGGCATCATTTACGCATACATGTGACGTAAGTTATATTGTTGGTGTATTTCGAGTGAAAGTGGTAATACACCTGTGATATTATTTTTCACAAAAAAGGAAGACTAGATGGTGAGATCAAAAAAATGCTGTGCAAGAGAAAGAGAAAGCAAGTCTAAGAAGATTAAGAGAAAGTTGAGTAGACGAAGAAACCAAAAAGGAAGAACAAGGTATTAAATATACTGCTGTTTTGCAGACGGCGCAATCAATACTCACGCTCTTCCCAGCTGTGGAGAATTAACTCCTGCCTCACTTGATCAGTTGAGTTCTTAAGTAAGACAAGTCTTGCCAGCCAATTTAAAACAACAACCTTCAAAAGAAAATGTATAAAGGTTTAGAAATGTTTGAAACTTGAGTATAAATTAAAGGCCATGCCAACAGGTGCAATTATTAAATATTTGGCTAAGACTTTGCTTAATGACAGTTTTGTGAAGAAATTTTATGAGAGTGAAAGTGGTAGGTGAAAAGAAATACTTTGATTATGAAAATCACACCAAAAACTAGATCAATTTTCATATGTCAAATTTCTATTTTGTTAAATTGGGCACTTTGTTTGGATTGCAGGTAGAACAGCAGGTTTGAATTGCTGAAAAAGCTTAGTTTTTGTTAAAACTCTCACCTTTACCCATCTTGGAAGTTCATCTGTTGGGGGGTCGTGATGATAGAAACGCAAAACCCAGACACAGAGTGCCAAGGCGATAGAGACTTGAAAAGTGGTGCAAGCATAGTAAACCGCAATAAGAGGGTATTGTGATGAGGTTACAGGTAGCTTTTCCTACAAAAAGAAAGAAAATAATACTAATTTATAAGGTATCAGACACCTAGGGATATTATGGTTATTTAACATATTTTTATCGATTGACAGCGGGTATCTTTTGATATGTTTGCAGTTTAAATGCAGTGTAATGATCGAACGATATCAGGCGACATCAACGACCGCGGAGCATATTACAGAGTGAGGGGGCTAAAACATTTCACGAGGGAGCAATAAACATGCTCAAAAAGAGAGCTGGGCAATTTTTTGTATGGTTTTAAGCACATTTTGGAAATTATTGGGTGGGGGGTGGGGGTTGCTAAGGCCCTCTCAGCCCCCCCCCCCCTTGCGATTTCTGGGCAACACTCTGACTTCGCGTTGGCTGCTAGAGAACTTTAGTATAAAACCCATTCAATCATTATATAAGCATTGCCTCATCTAACCAAAAAATAATAATATACTCACGTATAACATTATAAGTAATATCGTAAACGATAAGATAACTGTTATTCCATAAGAGATTCTTTCGCCTGATTCAGGTGGCAGCAGGAAGACCAGAACAGTGAGCACAGCAATAAGGACGCAAGGAAGAATAAAATTCATGACGTAATAGAGAACTCGTCTCCGCACTTTGATTGAGTAGGTGATCACAGCATAGCTGCCTTTGTCCGCCATTTCGACAGAGTCTCGTACCTGCGTCTCTAGAATCTTCCATTCTCCGCTTTCTATGTACCTGGATAAGGAAATGAACAAAAATTTTTTTCACTAGACTCAAAATTCTATCATAATTATTTGTTGTCCATACCTACATTGTTTTAGTGTTTAGACTCGTTTGAGGCAGATAGGTCATAATTGTTTGGGATGTAGCATCATCCCCACCTCAATCGTGAAGATGCATGAAAATAAAGAGCACTTGCTTGTAACCATTCGTAATTGTTCGGGAGATGAATCATGCCCGTCTTTCAGACATGCACTAGCCCCCGTTTCGCGGTCATTGCACATGCGCATTATCACTTGAAGCCCTGGCAGGAAGTTTAAGAATTGTGTGGTTGCAGACAGAACAGTTGTGCGAATACTGTTGTTAATGCGCATGTGCTATGACCCCGCAACGCTGATTGGTTTAAGACGGTATTGTTTCGAAACAAAGGACTGATAGTTTCGTCTCCCGAACAAGTAAACCTTCCTTTTCGTCAGAGAAGTGCAAACTTGTGTTTAGTCAGAAAGAAATTAAAAAAATTGGGCATTAACTTAAACCAGAATTTGTTCGAAAGCCCGCTGGCTTTCAAAATTTGGCATGATAATTCATATGCACATGCGCCGTTACAATCGATGATGTCATTTTCACATTGCAATATCTATTCGGAGATATTGCAATGTAATAATGAGAACATTCGTGGTTCTTATTATTCTTTATATTTGCAATCTTTTAATTACAAAACTTTGCTCTGTAATTAAGCCTCATGAGACCTTGCTGTCAGCTTGCCAATTTTACCAATTGGGATGGAATTTTCCTATGTGGACACAAAACTGTCTGGGATGAGGGTGGGATAAAATTCTTATCTATGCACATGCGTACACATTGCAAAGTGGAAAATTACATATAGCGTAGAGGTGGGATTAAAAGGAAGGAAGCCATAAGCTCGAAGCTGGAATAGAATTTGCATGTAAACATGAGATGATTTCATCCCACCTGTCCGCTCATGGGCGTCGCAACTTATCAAAAAAGGTCCAAGTGGGGGAGAGGCGTAAATGTGAAATGTGACGTCATATTATACCTGGGGGCCGGAAGCTGGGAACACCGTGTCGACAGTGAGGAAGGGGGATTAAAAATCCTCATATTCGAGGTGACGTCATTAATATAAGGCCCCTTTAAGAACATGTGATGGCTTTTTGAAAGGCTATGAAGATGTCAAAAATTCTTATAAATGGATTGGTTCAAAAGACAAATCTATCCTATTCAAAGGCACATTTTCACAGGAAAATAAAGAGTTCTAGCCTACCTCTTAATATCAACATGGTCACTGGCTGGTTTGATTTTGCTCGATGAGATGTTATACGTCATCGATCCAAACTGCAGCGTGCATGTTTGATCATCGAACGGGAAGTACTTTATGTCCATTTCACAGGAGCTTTTGAAGATGGCAGGATTCGCCCAAATTACTTCACCATCCGAACGGACTATTACTTTAGCCAAGGCTCCTTGCACTTCAAAACTACCGACGGCACTGAAAGAAGAAGCAATAAATTATCTACTGGTCGATTCAACTGCAAAATTGTGAAATTACAGTTGAAAAAACTATATGTGGATCAACAGCATTGAAGAAACACGCTTTTATACTTTACAAGGGTTAACAAATCAAATATAATATAGACACGATGTATACCCCGAGATCCTAACTTTGTGACCTGCAGATATCCAATGGACTACAGTGAACTCCGTATAGCGTTGGGTAGGGAGTTGTCCCTTCAATTGAGGCTTCTACAGACTTTGAACGTGAAACAGAAATTTTGGGAAAAGCTATGGGTCCATGAAAGTGTTGTTGCACCCAGGGGTCTTAACATCAAACAATAGAGAGTAAAGGATTACTAATGCAAAAATGCAAAAAGTGCGTTATTTTGAAGTTTCAATTAGGCCATTAACGAGAGAAAAACACTGCACTAAGTAAAGTTCATGCGTATGGTACTCAATATTTTAAAGGGCCAGGGCAATTATCACTAAGTTAGTCTACGATAAGATTCTCACGTACGAATGTTTTCTGCCATTATCTAATGGAATTTGCTTATGTAAAATCATAAATATCACACATTCATGACACAAATATCACACAGTTTACTTCCTCAAACCCTTCTAAGGTGTTCGCTATGAAAGTATACCGACTTACTTGTTAATCAAAAATATATCTGGAACCCAAAGTCGATCCGGATTCACCCGCAACTCTTTTATCGATCCGTACTCGGATGAATTCCACACAAGGTTTTTGTGTCGCCATGACATACGAAGCCAAACACTGGTTGTAAATATTGCATTTTTTTCATCCTGTGAATTCAAAACCAATTACTTTAGATAAAGGCAAAGTAAGTGCAATGTTTATGATAAAGTTACACTTGTTTTGCGATGTTTGCATGAATTCAGAGAGTGTAAAGGAAAGGCGGAGAACCAAATAAGAATTGTCACCACCTTGATGGGCACTCAAAAAATATTATGTGTGCGAGTATTGCCTGAAAGGTTTCTATATTTGTTGTGTGGACCTTTCATACTTCCACAACAAAGTTCAAGCCCATTGGCGCAGCGAATGCAAAACGTTTAGGGGGCGGGGCAGAGAAAGAAGTTAAAGAAACGAGATGGTGGCGGAGGAGTTTTTGCGACGCTCTTGCCCCAGGGGCTATAGCTTTTGTACATGGTTTAGGTGTACACGAAATATATCCATAAGCCTGTAATATCTTTTATTTTAAAAAACGAATCCATGTTGTAAGTAAAAAAAATATTCGATGCAGCTAGATTCTGATAACCCAAACAAATCACATTCGCATTTTGCTGGCAAAGTAGATCCAGATTGGTTTGAGTAAGATCCGGTTCGGTTTCATTTATTGTTGATCTTGATATCAATCTTAAATTCTAAATCATGTAAAAGCTATTTCAAAAAAGGATAGGCTAGATAGATGCAAATGAAGCTAGGACCATTTTTACAATAGGCCTAGATAAGAATGGATCCGATCAAGTCCAAAACCATACAAAGGATCGGAACCCAGTGAGTCACCGCACGAATGTGCACTTTAAAAATTCTCGCACAAAAGAAGTTGTTAAAAAACCCCGAGATTGCAAGGTTAAAGGCTCCGATCAGGACCAGATCCAAAAGTTTACACGTGATCCGGAGCAGATCCAAAAGTATACGCGCGATCCGGGGCAGATCCAAAAGTTTACGCGCGATCCCGGGCAGATCCAGCCGTTTAAACGCGATCCAATGAAGGGCGATCCAAAAAGTCGAACAGAGGGTCCAAAAATATAGGGATACATCATCTCCCGAATAAATGCATATAAACCGGGTGACATCTCTTGTAAACCGGGTCTAAAAATAAGGGAAAACTTCAGGATAAAGACAACATAGGCAACATTGTGTGACCAAATCTTCCTTTAAATAAAATCTTTTTTAATAGAACAATTATATAAGAACACCAGCCTCAAAGTTGGCCAGAAGTTAAGAAAAAATTTAGAACAAGCTGAGGCTGAGCTTCTGCAAAATGCAATTTTGAGGAACGTTCTTCTCAAAATCGAGGATTTTTAGCAATGTGTGGGTGCTTTTCCGGTGAATATTAAAATTTGTCGGTCAATTAAGGTTGTCTCACTCATTTTGTTGGCAAGTGAGGCCTGAACACCTCCCTAGAGAGAAAAAGCTAGCAATCGCACTGCTTACACCCTATTAATTTAGGAACAAATTAAGAGCAATCCAGCCTTAGATTTTCGAAAAAATTAAGAACAACCAGCCTGAACTCAAATTTACTGGTTCTTATAAAAAGAATGTAATTAATAATATATAGCAGTTATTGATAGGAAGATGAATTGAGAGAAGGAACAAGGGCAAAGCATAAAATAAAAGATGAATAGGTAACGTTGTATACTGATGTTAACACCTCGTGGATGAATGCAATAAATATTTTATGTGTATTTTCTGGCTAATTTTTGAAAATGAACTTCACAGGTGCAGAAATCTCGACAAGAAATGCTGTGGACATATAAATAATTTTGAATAAAACAATGATGATTTTCATTGCATTCGTCACCAAAATATCAAAGTATTGAAATGAATGAATTGTTTTGAAAAATTACACCATTAATAATAAAAACTGTGTGCAATCTGTCTTCAAAGGTTCCAGAGAGCGTAAAAAGTGTTCAAGGGGAGGTTATACATGTTCAGGCCTCATTTTCTAACAAGTGAGTGAGACATGCTTTCTTTGGCAAAAGGTTTGAAAATTCACCAAAAAAGCACCCCTAGATGGCCAACAATTCTTCGTTTAGATGCACTTTTTGAGGGGGTTTCATAACATTGTTCAAAATTGCATTTCGTAGTAGCTCATCCTAGCTTGTTATTTTCTTCTTAACTTTTGATAAATTTGGGGCTTGTGATCTGATAAGATTTTCTCATAAAAAATAGTGTACCAAAACTGCAGCAACCTCGAGGGCCTCACTTAGCTAGATGAAACCAATAAATATGTTTATACTTACTACTTGAAGTATCCGTAGAAGATTAAGGCCAATGGTTATCGTTAGTGGAGATCCAGCATTGACCATTGGCGTTTCCTTAATTCCTCCAGGCACTGAGAAAATTCCGAGCTTTTTCCGCAAAGCTGTTTCATGATGCAATCTGTTGCCAGATGTCAGCGAGAAAATCCCTGAAGGTTTGCACAACAATTTAAAGGAAAAGTCAACTTTAGCACGGAGCTATGATATTAATTTTGTAGGAGTTTTATTAACAAGAACACAAACCGGCAGTTCGTGATTGATGAAAAATATCCAGATTAAAAGTTTTAGCTTAAGTATGCCTACCCATGCCAGTATATCCTTAACTGGTTTTAAGTTTGCCCAAGAAGATTCTACAAAATTTTGTACGCACTCTAGTTAAAACGGTTAGAGCTAGCGATATTAAACTCTAGCTAAAAACCGTTGAAGCTAGAGAAACTACACTCTACTTAGCACGGTTGGCGCTAGAGATGTGAAATAGGATCTTGGTATTTCTTTGAAATGCAGCCCAGGGATGCAGCTATGAGATTTTAGTAATTAGAATTAAGAACATCTCAGTAGAAAAGTAGCAGAATTAGCAACTGGTCAACTGTGCTACTTCAAGAAAATATTCTAAAATCCGGCAAAATAGGGCAAGGAAAATGGGATTACAGGCTTGTCCCTTTACCAAACAAGTGTCTCCCTGAACTTTCAACAGTTAACTTTCTGATATCGGTTGAGAGAAACAAGTAAAATATTGCCATCTCAAATGATTTTGATGTTTTCAAACGTTTATTAACCATTCTGATTGTTTTGGAAAATTTACCAGCAAGGATGAAGTTTCTGCTTGGCTAACAATTTAATGCTGCAACGAGACTTACGGTACACAGTTTGGTTACCTGGATATTGTCAAGCATCAAGTCAATATCCAGTTGTTTTCAAAGTTGTATATTCTAATGTTTCACAAACTTTTGGCTAATACACTAATAACATGCAATATAACCAATTCTTTGAAATGGATTGATACTTAGTTTAAACATATACTAGTTTTATTTACAAAGAAATCTAAGATTTGAATCTTTGTGAAAGATTCTTGAAAGAAATATCAAATCTGGAAATGATTATTGTCTTATATTCTATCTGATCACATCAAACTGAAAACGCTCTCAGAGTATTGCTAAAACGCCTTTCATACAAATTGTTCCATATTTCATAAACAGCTTTTGTTTCAGACTTGTATGTTCTTAGGCCTGTATTCATGTTACATCAGAGAGAGTTACAAACTTTGCTTATATGAAATCTCATGCTTACATTATGACGACATCCACCGGCTAATAAACGGAACTTGAGTATAACATGTTACTAGTACAAAAGCCGTTGAAAAAACGTTTTTAAACTGTTAATAAAGACACACAACCCTCACCAATAATCAGTAGGCCTACAGAATGCATCTTGGGCTCCATCTTGGCTCCATAGCAGTGCACTTAAGCTCGATATTAATGAAGGCTCATGGTCAAAGACATTCTAAACTGCCATGTTTTGCATGTTGATCGTGGAGAAATCTCTATGCAAGTCCATTTATTATTGATCACGAGAAATACAATACTGCAGGTGCTTTTTTATAAAATCTCAATGCACCATTGTAAATATTATATATTATAATGATTTTCAATTAAATCTAACGTTATTCGTTTCCATAGCTAGGAAGCAAAATAAAGGAAACAGAACCGCAGACGAATTGGGGTCGTAGGAGTGAACTGGGTTGCGTGGTCAGGTTCTGTTTCCTCTTTAGCACCCGGGGGAGATAAAATCTGTGACGTCAGTCAAGAACCTGACCAGTTGCATTCTGTAAAACGCTATATGTCCTTCTCCCCTGGCAAAGCAAGATATACCACGTAACATTAAGTATCAGTAAGCACTTGACGTGCAGTCTGAGCTTTGTCAGTTCTTCAGCGACTTCATGAACTTGCCCAATAATCTAAATCTACCACAAGCTCAAAATATTCAACCCTGAAAAAAGCACTGTTGCAGCCAGTTTCTAATTTTGGATATAAAAATCTTTGTGTTTTAGTGATTATAGCCAATGACACGAGGAAGAAATGACCTAAAACTGATGCGCATAGAATGGTTAATCGACATTTAATATTTGCTCCAGGTTACCAAATAAAAGCCGTTAGCAAATAAGAGTAATATAGTCCTCAGAATATTTTACCATTGTCAATCACAAGACTGAAGGCGGCGTTCTCTCATTATTTAGACCGTTTCATCCTTGAGCTGTCGGTGCGCCAATCGCAAAGACGGCCATAAATAAAATCCCAACCGCTTTTGAGGGGGTTGGGAAGAAGAACAATGGCCTTCTTTAGCAACAACTAGCAACATCTTGTTTATGCAAAAAGTCGCAAGCCATACGGCCATTAACTGATGCACGAAGAAAGGAAATAGAAAGTTAACATGCAAGTAAAAAACCCTGAAAATATATAGACATGGGTTTGGGTGGGCAGGGTCGCAAAGGAAAAACCTTCTCTACCTCCTCTCTACAGTCCAACTTCAGGTTGTCTTGTAGCGTGTGAGAATGAAACAATGCCAACATAAAGTTTATATACCCAAGGCCAATGCACACTTGCACGCTTGTTGCTTTAGCCATATAAAAGACACAATGTAATGCTTACTCGAGCACTGCTACAATAAACATAATCGTGCAATGTGTGTCCAAAAAGCAAAAGCCAAAGGGGTTCCTTTCTTGTCGTATCCTGTCACATATCAAACGTGGTCAAATTTCATTTAATCAAGCTCTAAACGCCTTCAAATTAACTAAAATATAAAATGATTACATGTGTTTATGTTTTCCTTTCAAGGGCTAAAAGAACTAAGCTGGAGCCAGTTCTTTTCGAACAAATGGTTCATTTTCTCTTGCAAAGGTTAAAAGAACTTATATGAAGCAAGCTCTTTTCGATAAAACTACTAAAGCAAGTTCTTTTTGAAGAATAGGATCAGCACTGTCTTTGCAAGGGCTAGAAGAATACTACTAAAGCAAGTTCTTCTCGAGAAGTGTCTCTCTTTTTCTTTTCAAGGGCTAGAAGACCGTATCAAATGCAAATTCTTTCGAAAAATTTTTCTTTTTTAGGGGCTAAAAGTACCTTTCTAAAGCAAGTTCGTTTCTGAAGAATTGGATCAGCACTGACTTTGCAAGGGCTAGAAGAACTCAACTTGAGCTAGTTATTTTCCAACTAACGTTCATTTTGTGCTTTGGAATGACCAGAGCCGGATAGATTTGAGTGCAGAGACTGAATATTGCGGCAGAGACCGTAGTTGAGGTATATTTACCTAGAACAAAAGTTAAGTAAAACTGAAATGAAAGGAAATAGGTTTGACGTTATAATAGCTCAAAAATTCATAGACTATTCAGAATACAGTTTTGTTACTATTAGACTTGTTTAAGTGGCCTGACAATAAACGGAATGGGGCTACCAGTTTTTCTACCACAAATCGGTTCTTTGATTATTGTTCCAAAAAGTGTTACTTCCATAGAGTGAATAAGCGAATAAATAAATGAATTAATGAATGGATGAATAACGAATAAAGGAAAAAATGAATGAATGAAAGGTAATATAATTGCAGAGGAATCTGAAGAAAATAAAGGAAATAGGGAAAGAAAATCAAAAGACTTGTGCTAAAAGAAGGAAAAATAATTTAGGGTGAACGGGAGCAATGAAGAAAAGCATGAAAATCGATTGAACGTTAAATATAGAAAAAGGATAATACAATAAAGGAAAGAAAAACAAGCAAAGAGGAGATTGAACACAGAAATAAATGATGTAAGTTGGTGGAAGAAGAATGGCTTACGACAGATGCACACGAAAGAGGCTAAGGAAGTTCCTGAGAACAAAAACACTTTCTAAGTATGGTCAGAATTTAAAACACTGCAGATTTTCTTGAAGATTGATAAAAGTTTCGCTAACTGACAAAATCATACCGAGAACTGAAAATTTCAACTGAAAATAAAGAAAAAAAAGATAAATAGCGCACATATTGGGAATAATTAATAAGCAATTGGTGGCTGCATGAGACATCGTATTATTACTGTTGGTGATTTTGGTCTGATGATCATGTAGAAAGCAGTGCCGTCTGAGGGAAGTTCATATTGGGGGGCTGCCCATTGTAATGCTTCCCATTCAGTAAAGTGTTATAAGGACATACCATAGTTTTACAATTATTTGGGATGGAGGCTAAAACCTGGAAAGTCCAAAACTGACATGTACTCTCCAGATCAACTTGTAATTCATATCTCTACTGCAGCCCATCTGTATCTAACTGTTGCTAAAAATTGCCTTCCACTGATGAAATTTATTCTAATTAAACTTCGATTTTATCTATCTAATCGATAGTGGTAGGGGATCTACTTAATTTCTGGATAGCAATAATCTTGGACTTCCATAAAGTATTTTGAAAGGATTTCCAAAACGAAACAATGCCTTGCTATTCTTGAAAAGAGACCAGTGTGAGGAATTTGGCGTTCTCCTGCGCATTTGTAGCCCGGATGACGTTAAAAGTTTAGCAAAACAAGTAAGCTTGGGGAGACGTTTAGCAGCAAAGTGAGAACTTACGTCCTTTCGCAGATGCAGTTTGTTAGTAAAACTAGAATTGCTTATCATTCACACAATAAATTAGGTATAGAAACCTAGCAGCCAATCACAGTTCACACAAATAGCCACCTGTACAACATCCTCTGATTTCTGCTGCAGCTTCTGACGGGGGTAAGATGCAACAAAACAATTGTGGGAACCCGTCAGCCCTTATCAACGGATGATGTGAATATCCTGATCGCTAACATTGGGGGCCAATGTAAACCAAATGTTGCTCGTTGAACGAGAAGACATGATTACCATCCTCTGCAAGCAATGATATTTTCAAGTTATCATTAAGATAAAAACCAAATAATCTTAAGATACTAATTTACAGCAAACAAAGTCACTGTAATCCCTTCCATTAAAAAACTTTTCTTTTTCAAACCTCACTTTTTGCCAAAACTGATTCTATAATTGGTTTAACGGAGATAGAAAGATAATGTAGTCAAAAAAATGTACCGTGAGTAGAAATTCCTTGATGTTGTCAAACAACATTGGCCTTGCAAAAAAATTGGTTTTATACAGGCCACCCGTTAAAATACAATTTGTGAAAATTTTTCGTATATACAATTTGCGAAAAGCTCACAATAAAGATTTCCTTTATATTCGCAAAGTGACTATTTTTCACCATCCTTTTATGTTGATTCACCATCGCAAATTAGGCAAATTTTTAAAGTGATAGAAACAGGCCTAATTGCCACTTGTTGCTAGGTAACATCTTTCCAATTTGATCGACCCCCTGGTTAGCTTCTTGAGTAACATTCGGCATCGCCGACTGCCAAGAAAAGACGCTTTGCTCTTATGATCGGTGATGCTGGAGCACCGATTACTATTTCCACGAAGAGTCTTAAAGTCAAGTTAGCCATCTCTTGTTCAAGAAGAATTTATGAGTTTCTGGCAGTTGAGATTCTGGGCTAATAATGGGTGGCAAAGAATTTGTCACGCTCTTCATTGCAGTTTGCGCTAGCTTCCTAGCATTATACGAAACAAAATCTATTGGAAACAAGCGAAAGGCAATGCAGCCAACAAAAAGAGGGGACGAGGAACTGAAACATCACAATTATGAAGAAATGACTAACTATATGAAAGACTGGGCCCAAAAATGTTCAAAGATTAGTCATTTAAGTAGTATTGGAAAATCTGTAGAAGGCAGAGAGCTCTGGGTTTACGAGTTAAGTGATAACCCAGGGAAACATGAAGCAGGAGAACCCGAAGTTAAATACATAGCAAACATGCACGGGAATGAAGTGGTCGGGCGAGAGATGTTGTTAAAGATTATTTCTGATTTTTGTAATGAATACGATCATAATCAGAGAATACAGTTTCTTGTTGACAACACGCGGATACTTCTTATGCCCAGTATGAATCCGGACGGATATGAGTTGGCAGTGAAAGAAGGAAAAGGAGACTGGCTGGTCGGTCGGACAAATGCGAACAGCGTTGACCTGAACCGCAATTTCCCGGATCAGTTTATGAACACCCAGAATGCTGCGACACAGCCAGAGACGCGAGCAATTGAAGACTGGATAAAGAAGAGCAATATAGTCCTAGCAGCTAATCTACATGGAGGATCGTTGGTAGCCAATTATCCATTCGATGACAGTGCGACAGGAGACAGTTCTTATTCCCGAAGCCCTGATGACGATGTTTTCCGATTTTTAGCGACAACATATGCTCAGACACATCCGACAATGCATTTGGATGACGCCCCTTGGGAATGCACGGATATACCGGCGGATCATTTCAAAGGGGGGATAACCAACGGTGCGAATTGGTACAATGTGGCAGGGGGCATGCAAGATTATGACTACCTAAATTCGAACTGCATGGAAATCACATTGGAGCTAGGGTGCAAGAAATTTCCCGATGCCAAAGAACTTCCTCGTTACTGGAACGAGAACAAGGAGCCTCTGATAAAGTTCATGGAACAGGTAAGGTTAAGAATTCATATCCAGTGTAAAATTTGCAACACGGGGTCTCCATTGCGATAGGCTTTATTTATGCTTTGAATATCCGAGTGAAAAGGAGGCTTGGATGGCAAAGTTTCGGCGCGGTTCTTTGCTGGTTTTGACATCCTTTCAAATAAAATTATAATTTCATTAAAACAACTAGAAAGGTAGCTATACGTTGCTACTTCAACCTTAGTGTTCTATGCAATTATCAAGCCACTCCGGTGTTTCTAATTCTGTTCAAAGAATTAGGTTGAATTTCAATACCAGAATTTTTTAATGTTAACATTTTATCGATATCTGAAGAAATATCTCAACACTCTTGCAGTAATATAAAATAAAATGTCGCCTAGCTATATGCTCAAGTGACAATTGCATGTTGTAAAGTATAGGCAAATGATAACACAGCAACAAAACTTGAAAAGGTTCTGTGATCAAAATATTGCCGAAACGCTGGAGACGTAATTGAAGGATATAATATATGAAGAAGTAAGTCTAGAAAAATATATATTGGCTACCCAAAAATGACCGGGCAAAAGCACTGATCGGGGAAAGTAATGACCGGATGAAAGCAATGTCCGGGTAAAAGAAATGACCGGGAGTAGGAAATGTTTTTCTTGTAGGTGCCATTCATTTTATATATTTACTTCTAATAGCTTCTTAACACCAACATCTCGATGTTGTCATAATTTATCACTGCCTAAATGCAAATTCAAACAATTTTTTTGGTACAAAACTTAGAAATGGTTTTGAAAAAAGGCAAATATTTTAAGTCATACTAAACTGTGACGCCCTTATTCTCTTGTCAACAATAATATACATTTTCCTTATATTTTTTATCAAAGCATCCTGAGCCTATTCGTTTCCATAATAAATGCAAAATTGTAGTTACTACATTTCTGCTATGGACAGAAAGTTGTAGCGAAAGTGAGAAGGAAAATTTTGATGGGAGAATTTATTAAAACGAGTAGCTGAATAACTAACGGGAAAGGACAATTAATTTCACTTCATTTGAAAGTGATTAATCTGAATTTACATGCATATGCATGAAACTATTCCGGTTCAAAGTACAGTCTGGTCCCTCTGAAAAAAACAGACGGAAATATTAGGACAAACGATAAGAAGAAGCATCTGATAAGGTTAAATAAGGGAAGTTTAATAACGTAAAATGAAATTTAGTCAAGTTAAACATGTGACAGGGCATGCGCTTTTATTGTCGCCGTATTTTCATCAGAGCATCATAATTTGGAAAGGTACATGGTTAATTATACGCGTTCTTTGTAACGGTGGCTCTGTGAATCAGTTCGGGGTTTCATCGTGCGCGATTAGCTATTGAATCGCGCTCACAAGAGATGTCTTTTCTGGGCCTGTTTACATTCACCACATGGTTCCATACCTATTTTGTACTTGGTTGTGACTTCTAGTATTACCCCCAATCTTTCAGCTTAATGTTGGTACATGAAAAGTGAATTTATATTCATGAATTCTAAAAGGTCTTGTCAAATATTAGTTAAAACACCTGGTGTGTTGCTCGGCTGAAATTTTTCTCTTAAACCCTTAGAAATTGGGTACGATTGGCTTCATGGTCAATCTCTGGTCTCGCTAATTTGCGTCTGCTTTTTGATAAAGGGCTGATGATTAGAGAAACTGAAAAAGAATTCATAACTATTCTCGTAGGGCCTAACTTCTTCCAACATTTACAAACTACGAGCGAAATATAACAACACACTATTATTACACTAAATAATCTATAAATTTATAAATACTTCTTACATTGTTAATTGAATAAAATAGTTAAAAGAAAACAAAAGAAGCTCCAACAAAGATATTATCCAGTTTTCGATTGATTCCTAAGCTCGTAGGTACCTTCATTTCTATACCTGATTGGCAGCACAATTCAGCATCGCGCAAAAGAAATTACTTCGGGCTGTAGCTTTTAGTACTGAGAGGTATCCCTCGACTGGTTAGCAGTTATGTGAAGCCGGGGTGCATCTCAGGCCTATCGGTTACGTTGGACAGGGTTGGAAATAGAATGGAAATGTACAAAGGTCAAAAGGCCTATTTTCAGCTGGTTTTGGTATACTCATATAAAAACGCCACTCCAGAATGTATAAACTTTCTTGACGTTAAAATGAACACTGTAACATATCTTTCGAGTAACTGGCTTACTTTGGTGAACATTCTTGCTAAAAAACCAAAATATGCCATGGAAACTCTTGTTTTGTTTGTGGACCGTCGAAAAACAGCTTCGCTTCGCTTGAATGAATGCGAAAAACATCCAAATGACCAGTAGCCAATAAGATTCTGCGAGTGGCTTGATCTTTGCGGCTTCCTTCCAATCTTGGCGGTTTTTCCGTGCCACCTGTTACAGCGATGCAGCGTGGTTTCCGGGGGATATGCTGATCTTACGCCGTGATTGGAGCTGACGTTATGGCGCGGAAGCGTCCTTGACAGCCAATAGTTTTAACAGTATACAAGCCGTAACAATAAGTAGGCATTGAAACTCACCAGCCGGTTCATACATTCTACAGTGCGATCCTGAGGTCGCAGTTCGGGCCTAATATGTCTAAACTACTAATACTTTTTATACTGGCGGTTTCGCTCTGTAGGACCCATGCAACACCACTGCGGGAGAAACGGAACGATGCAGCAAACGCTGTACTGAAGCATCACAACTATGAACAGCTGACGAGCTTTCTACATGATTGGCACAAAAGGTTTCCTCGCATTACGCGACTTTACAGTGTAGGCCAATCAATCGAAAGGCGAGAACTTTGGGTTTTAGAAGTAACTGACAATCCTGGCAAACATGAACCCGGAGAGCCGGAGTTTAAATATGTAGCAAATATGCATGGAAACGAGGTTGTAGGCCGCGAATTGTTGTTAGAACTAATCAAAGAGTTCTGTTTAGGATATGGAAAGAACAAGCGGTATACGTCTTTAGTTGATAATACCCGCATGCATTTCATGCCGAGTATGAACCCGGATGGATATGAAAATGCCACCAAAAACAGGGGTGACTGGTTGCAGGGTAGGAGTAATGCCCATCACGTCGACTTGAATCGCAATTTTCCGGACCAGTTTCTACCGGATGAGATCGGACCAATGCAGCCTGAGACAAAAGCAGTTGCAAGCTGGATCCGGAAAAATAATTTCGTCCTCTCGGCAAATTTGCATGGAGGTTCCCTCGTAGCAAACTACCCCTACGACGATAACCCTCAAAGTAAAACCGTTTACACAAAAAGTCCTGATGATGACGTCTTCAAGTTCCTGGCTCTAACATACTCTGATGCACACTCTACAATGCATTTGGATAGGCCACCATGGGATTGCGATGGAGTACCCCCGGATCATTTCAATCATGGAATTACAAATGGAGCTAAATGGTACAATGTAGCAGGGGGTATGCAAGACTACAACTATGTCCATTCGAACTGTTTCGAAATAACACTAGAGTTAGGGTGTGATAAATTTCCCGCAGAGGAAAAACTACCAAGGTACTGGAATGAGAACAAAGAAGCATTGGTGAAGTTCATAGAACAGGTAACAAATACGATTGCCTTAAAAATGGGAGCAAAATCGGGGGAGAGGGGGCTTCTTGTTTGAAATACCCATCAACTGATGTAATTATTACTTCTTGAGGGTAGACGTAAAATGTTCTTTTAGAAATTCAGTGTCTTCTTCAGTCGTCAATGTAGGGATACAAAAGTAGGGCTACAACAGAAATAGAGCTTGTATTCTTCAGTTTACCAAGAAATTATACATGTAACCAAAAAAGTAAAATCGTAAATTTACATCCATAACAGCTTCACACCTAATTTAATGCTAAATTTGATCAAATAAGCAATATCTTTAAAAAATGTTGAGAGACCAAAAATGTTTAGAGCCTACAAAACCATTTCATAGGCTTAAAAATTATCATTAACCAGAAAATGTTCAATATACATAGCATATAATTTAGGGAACTTTTTAACAATTGAAAAAGTAAGCTCTATTGGTGACCATATCTAATAACTTAAAAAAATATCTTTAGAAATACAGTTTGGTCATAATTATTTTGCTTAAGATAATACCCCGGAGTTCAGATTGGATAATCATATCTCCAAAGAGTATCTAATTCACCTGACAATTATTGTGGAAATTTTATACGAAAATGAAATAGCTTCTTGGCAGCTTATTACATGTTCTTATTGGTCGCAAAGACCCGTGAAAATATAAGCGCGCCAAGCATTTTAAATTCAATATCAGTGTAAATCAAAAATCATAATAAACTCTTTACTTTATAAAAACGAAGAACAGTTTTCTAAAGAACAAAAGTAAAAGGACGTGCTACGGGGGCTAGTCTCGCAACACAATCAAAGTTGTCCTTTGAGTATTTCAGAAAAATAGCTTTGTATTTCAGTTTTGGTGCTTCCATGAAGGCATCTTGAAGATCGTCCATGCAGTTTAGCAAAGTTTTCGTATCTGCATTGCACTTCATGACTAAGGTGTCAGAAGCTATCGGCAAGGCCATGGTATGGGAAGACAGCAATATTGCTGATGCAGCAATCACGTGTGGAAGGTACCTCAAGAATTTGCTGGAATCTTGCAGGGTTAGTTCACACAAAAACATGGCTAGATGGCCTAGTGCCTTGTATTTGCCGGAAGATTGAGTTTGCTCATCCACGATGCACCCTGCCGCTGCTAAAAATGGATCTAAAAAGTCTAGTATAATGGGCGCTGAAACATCACAGTCGAGAGCTTTAACAATGAGCTGTTCCATCCGAAATAATTGCTCTTGGGTGTATGTATCATCTGTTATGAAAACAAAATCTGACGCTTCAGGAGGATAGATTTCTTCGTATTTTGCCGCGATGAACAGGCAGGCGGTTCCCACCAGTTGTAGCTTGTCCCTTTGAACCGACATTACCGATAAAAACCGGTCAATGTGGGTGACGGCTATGTATAATGTTCTGTTATCAAGACCAAATTCATCACTCACCTCTGCTAACCAATCAATAAGAATTGTCCGCATGTTGTAGTTAATGTCCGGCTGTTTGTTCATGTAAGTAGAACGTGGTGCAGTGCTTACCGCGCGCTTGCTCAGGTATCGGACGATATCATCTTCATACTCGGACCATTCATCGTTTCGAGGCTTCTTGCCAGTAAGTCGGGTTTCTATCTCGTTGTCATTGGCTTGGACAGGAGAAATCTTCATCGGCGACTCGGCTACATCATCGCTTGCATCACTGGTGTGAAGTCTCAAAATGTCGCTTTGTAGTCCGATATCATCTGTGTGTTGTGGCTCCACGAAGATGCTAAATCCTTCAGGCTGCGTTGGTGCTCTGCTTTGAAAAGTAGCGTGGATATTGATATTAGCTTGGGTCTTACAAGCTCTGTCAAGTGTTGGTCTTTGGACGTTATTTATGGCCTTTAGAGCAACTCGATTAGATTTTGGGTTACAAAAGGCTGAGGTTTTCGCCTGATGCCCCATCTCTCCAGCATTTTCGTCTCCATAGAGCCTTGTATTCTCCCTCGCGTTGGTAGCTAGCATATTTGCAATCTTAGGACGCAAAATGCGTTTACACAACCAGTTGAAAAGTGGCCGTGTGACCCACTACAACTGCCAAGTAATAAGTTGTGGCGACGGTTTTATATCGTTCCAGTCCCCGAAACGATAAGGTAAAACCCGTGCAAAACGGGCACATTTCAATGTGTATCTGAAAATCTCCAGTGAAAAGTACAATAGCAGTAACTGAAATGCTTGTGTAGATATAGTTTGAAGGGATGTTTTGATCTCGTCTATTGGGAAATGCACCAGCAACCCTAGTAGTCTCAAAGGCATTTCAAGTCTTTCTTAGGCAACCAACTTTCCTTGTTTTGAGCATGCAAAAAGTACCCATTTTGTTAACACCAAGGAATGTTTAATGTTTTTAAATGAATGGTTGATAAATGAACTGTTTCTGATGATGAAGGAGTGAAGATTAATCTGTCCTACAGAAAGCAACTCTGTTTGGTAATGGAAAAGTTAATATCGACGTTTAGCAGTATTAGAAAACATTTCAGGGGCAATACCTCCTCGAAATAAAAGTAGCTTTGCGATAATTCATTATGTAGGAAACTAGCTTTGCGGTATTACTGCGCATGCCCAGTGTAATTATCACTCTTACAGTGGTTCACTTTAGAGTAATTCTCTGTAAAAATGAGAACACAATGAGAACGGTCTTCCTTGACGTTATCTGCACCTCTTATAGGACTGAAGATAAATCATAATGCCTTCACACCCCGTCACATGGATACAATTACAAAATGAACAAAACTGTTTACAAATTCTAGTAATGGATAATTTGCTTTACAGGTGCACCGTGGTGTGAAGGGCTTTGTGTTCGATCAAAGTGGAGCTCCTCTTTCCAAATCGAAGATAACTGTGAGCGACCGATCGCACGCTGTTCGAACTGGAGGTGATGGCGATTATTGGAGGCTTCTTCTCCCAGGAGAATACGAAGTACGTGCCTACATGAAAGGATACGAGCCAATGACACACAAGGTCAAGGTCGTCGAAGGACCTCCAACCGTATTGAATTTTACACTCAAGAGAAGTGAGGTAGAGGAAGCCAGCGGACGGGGGATGGAGCAGCAAGGAACACTGCTAAATCAGAAGCCAGCCTCGAATCCAACTGAAACCAACAACAACGAGCTGTTGCAACCAAAACTGCAAAATCTTCTTCAATCAAGCAGCGAGCCATCTATCCCATTACTTTCGCAGTTTAACAGCGACGAAACAAGCAATGCAATGATCGCACCTAACGAAGATGAATGGGGGGCTCCCGGCCAAATGTCAAACACTTTTAACAGTATAACCGAGCCGTTGGATTACGGAGTGTCGGACACTGATGCAAAACAACTTGAACATCACCTCAATCCAGAGAAGAATATCCTGGACAATTTTGCCATGGATTCACCATTTGAGCAACTGCTGTCAAACCACAAGTCAGCATTTTATGATGACACGGAGAAGATGTTTGATGAGGACAATGTAGAAAGAAACAATTTCTTTGAAAAGAAGTTTGATTATGACAGTGACGAGGCTCACTAGATCACTTTGGAGACGAAAAAGGCCACCCTCAAATAGACTGAAAAGTTTCAGAATAGTTTTGTAATTCGAAATATAAAAAATGCATGTATTTATTTATCATAATGAATATTACCATAACTAGGTGGAATTTGGGGACTGGATTTAATGACTAATTAAAGATAGAAAGTAAAAGTAAATATCAAACCACGTAACAAACAAAAAATGAAAAGACTGGCAGGTCTGGTCGACACTTGTCTTTATGTAGATAATGCAATCTTTTAACAATAAGCTTCATCAGAGAGCAATTGTTAAAATTGTGAATGATCGCGGCAGTATCTTTGTACCAGATGTCAAAATATATATAGAGAGAATGTATTTATTTTAAGAATAAAAGAATGCAAATGAAAATAAAAAAAAAATGCTTAGTAAATGAGTTCTTTGAAATCTATATACTGGCTAGATTTGCTTAGGTACAACTTCTTTTATCAACCGTATTTCCAGCGGTCAAACTGACCAAGGCAACACAGCTATATCATATTCTTAATTACACCTTTCCTCTATCATTGAAACAAAACAAAAACAACCAATAAAGATTTTTACCGAGTTAACACAGTGGATTCATACATAATCGAAGAAGAACCTGTTTGAAATTTCTGATAAGGTTTTCCCTTTCCTTCAGCTACCACCTTTAAAGAGATTATGGAAGCTAAACGTTTAGGGGGGCTTTATATGAACCCTGCCACAATACTGAGCCTGAAATGCGAAACATTTTGTATGATTAAGTGGATGTAGCCCCCAGCCCTTGTGTTTCCCACAATAATGAAAGAGATACGATACCGTCAGTTATTCGCACCTCTTTCTATTCGCACCTCTTTCTATTCGAACCGCTTTCCTGTCCTCCTTGTATTTTCATAGAGGTTGGAATCAGATTCATTTCTATGATTCTGCGGTTCCCAATTGCAGCTTGAAAGTAATGATAACCAGGGGACATTTTAAAGGCAAAAGCTTCAAGAGAATCAACGGACATATATCTCAGTGTTTTAAAAATAATTTCAAATTCAATTTGAATTGTATCCAAGGTCATAATGGTATGAAATTTCTGGTGACAGAAGGAAAATCGATCGTGATTGACTGCCAATTAATAGATGTTTAGGTCAGCCAGTTTTATTTCCGTTCAATTTTCTAAACATTTCGAACAATTAAGAGAATAAGAAGTCATCGATATAGAATATAATGTGTGAAGTAAAGAAAACCACTCACACTTCAAAAAGCCGGCTGTGCACCAGTTTCGCCCAATATCAGGGCTCATCAATACAGCTAGACTGTCTCTATGAGCTAGGCTGCACGAGGACCTAAAGCTGACCTAGAGCCAACAATTAGGCCGTCAGTGGCAATGCATCTGGGAGGTAGTGTAGAAAGGAATTGAAGTACGCATGTGTCTTAAAAACTCGACAGTCTCTGTAAGCAATATCACCGAGAACCGTACCGCAAAGCAGTGCTGAGGTTTTGGGGACTGTAAGCCCTGTAAGCCCATAATATAATGCGTTGGCCAGAGAAGCTTCGGAAGCTTTGTCTTGTCAGGAGCATTTAGAACTCTAATCGAGGCACATCCTGGTTCCGCGTGAAAACTTAGGCAAGCTTAACCCAGATCAATTTCCAGTCAAAAATTGAATAAATTATACAGCTATAAGACTAAGGCAGATACACTACCTCGAATCGCATACGGCATGCAGAGATCTAAAACTTACAGAAATCCATGCTACATAATTCTAATCCATTTTACTGCATGTTATTAGGAAGAAACTACGCTGTTGAATCGCCATTCAAAATGAAGATCCACTTACAAAAGCAAGTCACACAAAACAATTGTCAAAGCAAACGAAATTTCTTCAAAAAAATATGGAACAAAATACTATTAAAACAAAAAGAAGATACAATAAAAGAAGGCATAAAAGTCTCGAACAATAGCAAGAATTCGGGCATTGAAACAAAATTGTTATTGATAATTTACTCTTTATTGCCCATTTATTCGTTATTCCATGATTTTATTTAGCAAAGTATCACGTGTTTGCTCATCTTCACTAATAACGAGGCTACTGCGAAAACCCGAATCAAATTATAACTGCGTATGGAACATTGGGTTAAACTTAAACGAAATAAGGCCTTAAAGATTACATAAATAATAAATGAGCATGACCAAGCATAAATAGAATTTAAGAAATAGTGTTTACGCAGCTAAATTGTCGATAGCAATAAATATTGTTATGTTTTCACTGATTATATTTGTTAAGCAACTTGGAGTAGAGTTACACTTAGGCGAGAGCAGCAGATAACAATCCAACAACCAAAGTAACTCTCATCAAAGATTGGATTGCAGTGGAATTCATCAAATCCATCATACGTTGCATTGCATCATTGTTGTAACCGACAGAACAGCCATGCACACAACATTTAGAGAAATCGTTTAACAAAGAAAGGAAAGTGTTTGAGAATACGCACAGGCTCCACTCTCTGGCTTTATCTTGCATTTTGAATCAAACCTTCTTGGTCATCGATTACGAAATTGAGCTGCGAATAACATAAGCGGAAATTGGTCAATAGGTCATGAAGGAATATGGTTGAGCATAAAAAGTATCATTGATAGGACTTTACACCCTTTGACAGTTGCGATGGGTAGGCGCATATGATATTTCATTTTATATTGTACCAAATAAAAAACAGCAAATAAAGACAAAATTACCACGTTTATAGAAATGCCACTGGTCTTAAAGGAACAGCAAAATAAATGTATACGGGATGATCTACAATGCCTGCCAAAAGTACTTGGAACACCCAGCAATTTACGCTGCATTTGATATCTTTCATCCCTTTCATGAAAAAAAATTACTACTTCCGCCCCCTTTCCTCTAAAACAATGTTGATGATTTAGAGAAATATCATAAAAAAAGCGCAAAAGAAAGTGCTTCCTAAACTCCTAACCGATTTGATAGTAAACCAACATTGTTCTGGAGGGGAGAGGGGGATGATTGATTTTGACCTTGGAAATTGACGTCAGTGTTCCAAGACTTTTGGCAGGCATTGTATCCCTGAATTTATAACAAGAAACCCCTTTTGATTCAAAACTATTTGAAAGAGGTCTCAACAGCTCATCTTAGCCACAACATAAAATTCACATATTGCTTTATAAAACAACATTCCGTTCATAAAACACTGCTTTTTCTACCAGTGAAATTCTATCGTCTTTGACAATTCTGCCGTAGACGTCACATTCTCAGAATACATGCCAAGAGAATGAATGGTTACCAGATCATGCAGAAGCCAAGCGAATTTCTGAACAAACCGGTAGGATTAGAATACACGTCTGAATCTTTCATTAACAAACACTTTTCTTTAGCATACATCTTCTAAACAACGAACAAACAGTTTCGTACCAAAATTTTTTAGCTATGACCAAAGCCTATAGAATTAACTTACGAACAATGGTTACCTCTACCGATAGGCAGTATCTTGAGTATAACAGGTATTCGTTATATGGACTTTCTACTGTAAAAAATTAGTATACGATGATTAAAGCCCTGGTCAAACGAATTAAACATCGGCATAAACCATCATCCAACATTGTCGGATAACATTGTTTCATTCGTTTGGCCACCATGTTCTACGGTATCTTACGATGTTTTATTATGCTTTACGAAATTTGATTTCCATTAAACATTTCATAAAACATGTACCTATGTTTGATCAACAATGTTTCGTTTGGCCAGCCTTTAAAACATTTGTTTTACTCATGCAAACGCAGTATGTTGAGATTCGGTAAAAACGCAGTAACTGTAGGAAACTGTGAGGCAGCGCTTGACCATCACAGTTGTTTTGAAATCTCTTTGGTTCCTTTAACCTAGTCATAAAACATCGTCCAACAATGTTGTTACAACAATGTTGGGTAATGTTTTACAAATGTCTGAGTCGTTTGTCCAGACCTTAAGTACCAGAATACGTATAAAAACAATGGATTCATGCTTATATATTTTATATCTTAATCTGTTTCGATACCATCTCATTATTAACTTAAATAACTATCCTCCACATATACATTAGAAATTATATCTTTGCAGTTTATCAAAGGATTAAAAACAAAACATTACACCCAATCTTATTAGTGATGAAGTTGAAAGCATTGAATTGATTGCTGGTAATTGAATCTAGGCCTCGAAATGCATCCCAGCAACAAATCCAGTACTTTACTTGCTGAAAATCTTGAGATGCCCGTAGTGAACTGGGACCATTGTGAAAAAATTACAGGCTGTTACTTCAAACAAACCTTTGTTAAATTTCCTCGCAACCAAAAATATTAGTTCGATAAACAACAACACAGGTATAATCTGAATAGAGCGGAGGAAAATCTTGAAAATCAAGGAGCGATTACTTTTTCTTTAATAGACAAATTCATCCTTCAATGGATTTTTTGACGTACTTACTTTCGGGGTTCCTATAGAAGTTAGCAATTACTTTTGATTCTTCCTTGAAAAAACAATATTTCAGGCTTCAGGAATATCACTGTTTACACAAACCAATTACAGTTCCAACTGCACAATGTCCAAACCAAACCCTCTCTGCTGTCACCATTACGCAGATATCATTAAGATAAAAATTCTTGAATGAAAATATAAAACACACTCAAGTTTTTTTATTGAATAGCAATTTACTTTCTGACTTCTGACGTCACTGTTTATCCAGTATTCTTAAGTTTAAGAACAAATGATAGGTTATTCAATTTTGCGGGTGGGAAAAGAAGGTTTTATTGGTTATGTGTTACATCGATGAATCTTTAACAAATTCTAAACTGATTACTTTTGGGATTTTCCTGTAAAAATGGATATTCATGGAAGATCGTTCAGCTACGGTACATATTAAAACGGTTTATCACTTTTTTGCTCTTGATGAAAAAATAAAACGTCAGCAAATCCTGATTGGTTAACAAAAGTAATCTGTAAACATAGAAAAACCAAAAAGGAAGCATTGGAGGAGAGTCCAACAAGATACTAAAGCTAAAAAATAAAAGCTGGAAAAGCAAAAATTTATAACTAAATATGCATTATGCTTTTTGATCGTCAGTTTTAAGGGCTTATTTCTTCCAGAAAGAAGTAGAAATGAATAACAAATACACAAATAAAAAAATCAAAAAAAAATTTAACAAATAAAAAGGACAAAAAGCATTATTTCAGACAAGCCCCTGTAGCCCAATATCCTTAGAAAGAAGCTCACCACCTCTATTTAAAAAGCCCCTTAGAGCCTTAGCATTTTTTGTGGAGAAGCGCTGCTTGTTAATTTCTAGAACTTCAATTTGATGATACATATATCAAACGTCTGAGCATCCTAGCTGCTGTGGACAAATGATGGATTGCATCATCTATATCTGACAAACTGACTATGATACTGGTGATGATAATACATTGATATTAAATGTTTTTACCATGATTAGAGAGGGACATTAGAGGCAACAATACATGACAATCCTGTTACATTCCTTTCGGAAATGTTGAAAAAGTATACGTTTCATGGTTGGTTTTTAAGCGTGGCAGATGGGTAGGCAGATGACTTTTTGTGACAATTTCTAACAATTACAACACGCCGTATCCATCCTGTCTCAGTTTATATATTTTTGAATAGAGAGTTTAAGGATTCCTTCGCTGGTTGGTTCAAGGTAAAAAGGTATTAATAATTTAGCACTCGTCACACTCACACAACACACTGCTTACCGGAATTACTGATGGGCAGGGTGTGCAACCGCCAACGAATAAGGCCTAAATAGAGAGACAATGGGGCCACGAACTGTTAAAAGTAAGTTGCTAGCTAGAAGCTTCATTGAAGAAAAATTCAAGTGATGCAAAGACCAATCACGAAAGTGGTGATTATACAAAACAAAAAGAGCTGTGATGAAAAATGATAATCAAGGAAAATGACAACAGTTGATTGCAATTGTTGAAGGTGATGATGGGTTGGCAAATTATCAACGATTATGACACAATTGTTAATCGATGACTGATGGCTGTCGTTATGGTGATGATTGATTTGATGATTGATTTGATGATTGTTGATGATGACGACTGAAGATGACTGATTACGAGTGATTATGATTTAATATCTTTGATAATGGTGACGACTCATGATGATGGATGACAATTGATTATGATTGATTATGATTGATAATGGTGATGTCTCATGATGATTGATGAAGATTGATTATAACTGATGATGATTGATCAAGAGTAATTATGATTTATTATGATTTATTTGATTATGATATGATCTAATTACAGACAAGAAAAGAAGTAACTTTTCCAGAAATTTCGCTGTTTCTATTAATCCATAGTCCATAATCATATAAAAATCATTATCTACAATGATACGTTCAGTAACAAATAATGTACAGAACTAATTAAATTTCACTATGAATCAGCAAAATGTATTCATATATTCCATATAAAAGGCTATAAAACATTATAAATTTTCAAATCTTAAAAAAACTACGATAATTTTTTAATACTCTGATTAACAATTAGATGAGTTACAAAACTCTACCTTAAAGGGGTTATTGCCCACCCAAAAAGTACCAAAAGACAGTATTTTATCCCGGTCAAGGCTTCTATGAAAATAACATCGATAGAAATTTTGGCAAATCTTCGACTGAAATTTTTTTATTCTATTCGATGTGAATCAGTCGTGAGGGATATCTGCCACATAATATGACAATGAACGCACAATGCTTCCAAGCAATAGCTTTCCTGCAGCTAACGCTATTAATGATTTCAAAATTTTCAAACATAACTTCGTACGTCCAATTTCGGGAAGCAACATTATCAGAACGGAGGTTGGAATTGAAAAGAAAACATATAAAAGCTGTTTAGAGAGAATCGAATACTTAAAAGTATCACTTTAAACTATATAGAATTTAAATGTTTGTTTTTCTGAAAAGAATAATACTGAACGTAAAGTGTATTTTTAGTAAGGCTAACAACGTCGTACGAATAGACGATTGAATCGAAAAGTTGCTTCGACTTCTCAAGAAAGTAGGGGGCTTATCTCACTGCTTTTGCCTAGGGCCTGCAAATAAACGATCAGTTTTTAGAGCGGTTTCAACTTTTTCTGTTAAAGGTTAGTCGATTATTCAGGCACAATGAAATTAATGTTTATTAATGGCAATTGGTTATGGTTATGGGTTATGGTTATAAGGAGACGTATCCAACACAGCATGTTTCAACATAGGTGCTTCATTTTTGTATGAATGGAAAAATTTATTCGTCCCAAGGAAATGGTTCGTAAGAATGACAAATGTAGATGCTGATATTGATATGATTAGAGTTTGATATCATTGCAGTTTGATTAAATTGAAATAATGCAATTACGACGACAAAGTATACGAATCTTCTAGCCAAGTTGTTGAATGAAATCGTAACCATGATTATAAACAGAGCAATCTCGATCGTCATCGATCAATATCAGTGTTCAATCATGATAACCAAACAACCATCGCTACAATCATGACTATCATGATCGCGACTGTGATAAATCACTGATTAAGGAATGAATAAGAAAATTTACAAGGAGCAAAAAAGGATCCCTACCGATTTTCGCTTTCTCTCTGCGCAGGCACCGACAACAACAGCAGACAAAATGAGGACCCCTCCAAGAGCAATTAATCCATACTGCAGATATTCACCGAGGGAAACCGCGAAATAAACCTGGTTTTTGAATTTCTTGGCATCTGCGTCACCAACAAGACCATGCTTGAAAAGATAGTATCAAGTTAGTGGTGACAAAAACGATGGGGGTAACAACCGTATGTTTGAACAAAAAAACTTTGAAAACAGGCTGCTCAACAACCTACCCTAAAAAGGCTAACTATCAGAAGCCATAAACTAGGCCAAACGACTTCTTGAAGGATAAAAATTTGCAATCTTAATCAAGTCGAACAATTTATAAAAGGATACCGATACCGATCAAACGTCATTTTTTTATAAATCAAAACATAAAAATCGAAACATCCTAAATCTGATAAACAAAAGGTCCGATTTCTTTAGAGTCAAATTTGTTTCTTTATGATTGTATGTAGAAAAAGCTCAATTTATAAAGCCAATCTCCCTTATTCACGAAAATGATTCCTTTCCTTAACACTGCTCATATAAAAAACAGTCCTTACCTCTTCAATGTACATTATCGGGTAAAGAAAATCTCTCACTTTATGCATAATACTGCAAACAGGAAATTATAAGGTTAAAATAACTCTTAATTTCAAAAAAAGAAAAAGCTCTGTGTTGTTCAAGATTTAAAAAATCTATATGTGAACTAATGATGACAATCGCAGAAGTATTACAAGGGGCTTGGGGTAGCTAGGTGACCATTTCTATTTTCTCGCAGCCTTCAGGTTGCATGTTACTATCACTGCTTGCTGGGGGTAGGAATGGGGGGGGGGGATTGAAAGGGGAAAGCGTCCAAATCATGGGGCAGACTGGGTCTAATTGAAGCCTAGCCAAACTCACTTTGTACAGTATATATTCCCAATTTACCGATTCCGTAGGCTGTTTTTCGCTGTTTGATGTGAAATGCTTTGTTGCTAACCAAGAGTCTAGCAAGTAGGTTGAATGTTTGCAAGTAGGTTGAATCAGGTGGACCCTTAACAATTTCAACAATATTGTAATAATAATTAAACAATTTTGCGATGTGACACGAAACCCAACAAACAAATTGAAACGAAGGTGATATCTGGCTGAAAAATCAAAAGAAATATATAAGAGATAGAGATATATTAGTAAGAAATTCATATTTACACTTCATATCCAGGATCATTCTGAATCTCAATATTCACTTGCAATCTTTTGAATGCCTTCATTGTGATACCGGTATACTATAAAAAGAAAATATCAAATGAAAATATACTGTTAATCACAAAAAATAATATGTATAGCAATAACAACTAAAAACACAAATTTCTAATGTAGATGAAAATAAACTATACTTGGCTAAAATTATTACTTTCCAATACGAATTTAACTACATTGAAGTAAAAATACCATTATTATTGGTCTTGGAGTGAGAAGTATCAAATTTAGGATTATTTAGTATAAACTTTTTTAGTTTTTTGGCGGGAACCAAACAAAGTAGGGTCATCTGTCGAAGGGATACTTTCCTTTTATTTATGTTGAAAATAAAAACGGTCCCTGTTTGCCATTTTTCCACTCAACTATTTTTCTATTTACATCATACATGAATGTGTTTGCGATTTTATACCTTAAAATAAAGTTTCTCATACAGTTGCAGCAATTTTTGAATAATTCCGCAGTAATTCCATTGTAGTTACTTTGCTTAGGCCTGTTTACTTTATTGTTCCTTTTCATTTATTCCTTCACATTCTAACACCACAGCAAAGGCCTCCTCTACGCCATTCACAAATCATGCATCCCCTAACCTCTACTGTTTACTATTTAACTGCTGCGCTATTCATTTCACTCAACCCTCCGATCATTTGTTTTTCTCAACAAAATAACTGCATATAAGTAAGTAAAAAGGTATAGTCAGTTAAGCTCTACAATAAAATTCGCCGTTACACGACAAAACTCTCTCTGGCTCAGTGTTTTCTGCACATAAAATAAGTCATACGCAGGGAAGGGCAGGTAATAGAGATCTCTAGTGTGACGTCACAAAAAAACTATTTTTAGAATTTTCGAATTTTGACCACATAACATAAAAGAACATCGTAAAATCCACCCATTTATGCAAAATCAGTTAAATTTGTTAAAAATGGGTTGAGCTGTGGCCAATAGAATATTTGAAGTTTGCTAACGGATTACTGTTATTTTGGCTCAGTTCATAAAGTTATGAACTGAGACCAAATTAAAGAGGTTTCATGGGGCTAGCGCTTGTGCTCATCTGGTCATATCTCAGCCAATCCGTAATACCTTTAACTGATTGTGCAGATTTAGAGGTATTTCATGATGCTCTCTCGGGTTATGGGAAAAAATTTCAAAATTCTAAAAATATATTTTTGTGACCTCATCACTTGACAACTCTATAAGGAGAACAGTCGTTCCTAAACCATGATTTCGAGAAAAAGCTTTTTACTTTCTGGACGATGACAACTCTTCTTCTACCCCTCGCAGAGGAATCATTTCTGTTGACAAATAGACCGAGAGTGCTGTCCTCAATGCCTAACCCAAATTCCTTCATCTCTGCAACGCACTCATGCACAGTATTATCAAAACATGCTAACTCTAATTAAAAAAGCGCTGAAAGCTAAAAGTGCATCAACTTACAGGTTCAACGTAGAGAAAAGTCCCGTGTTTTTCAGGATTTGGTTTCAAACCATCGATCGCCTCGTAATACATAGGGTCTCCTTGGTAAAAATGGGGCCCAGACATCAGAATCGGAGGATCTGCAAATAAAAGGAATACAATTTTCTTGGCGATATTGTGATTAAGTTCAAATGCTAGAACACCACTAACGCAACATCCACTAACGCTACTTTTCTAGCTTTACTCCAGGTGTCACTCACTGGTCTCTCTACAAGATCGAATAAAGAAGACACCATGGGCCGTGGGATATCAAATCAAGTTAAACCACAATAGCTCTGCTAGTTCAATGTTACATGCATAGATTCCAAGATTCTGATTCAATCAAGATAATTTATCTGTTAAGTGTAGCCTAACAAATTCAGTTCAACAGAACAAGGAAGATATACGAAATTCCGCGAAGATCTGAGAAACAAATCTATTAATAACAACAAATCACTAGCTGAAACACCTGGGAGTGATCAAATCTTGAACTACTGCCACTCTAACTCAACCAAACTGAACCATTTCGTTAAGATAGCTGCATACCGGTCAGTGATATGGTGCTCGATGCCGAATAGGCAAATTTTGAATGCAACGCCGTATCAAGGAAGACCTTTCACCGTCTCAGATAAAGTGAAATGTTCTGTTTGAAGTTGTAATAAGATAACTCGGACTTCCTGCGAATTGGCGATCTATTTATTCTTTTCCTGAAATACAAACTTACTTTTTTGCAAGAAGGAGGCTTACTAGAAGGTAGGTTAACAAAGAGCAGTGTTGGTAAAGAAATTCGCTTGAGATAATGAAAACGTTTTCAACTTACTCATTGGTAGGCACTGCCCGATGTGTAAAACTCCGGTTCCGTAGCATTTTGGAACACAAAATGGTGCATTATCCTTGTTCACGGTTGCATTTTGAAACAGCTCATCTGTAGTTGAATACATCTGTAACTTTATGTCTTTTACATAACTGTCTTTTTTGTATTTGACATATAATGACCTGTTGATAATGACAAATGTCTTACAACCAAGAAACTGTCGGACCGGATACTTATATCTATAAAATATCTTTGACATAGAAACCAAACTTCAAATTCAAATTCAAGTTTTTGCAGAAGTCATACTTTTATTTCATCGGATACTCGAAAACAAAGGTCTTTAAAACGCCCATCAGATGTAGAATGGGAAATTGAGGTTATAAATTCCTCAGTTACCTACAACGATGAGCGCAAAGGGCTTCTTTGGATCAAAAGGATGTACATCCATCCTCTTTTCACAATTCGATCCTAGCTCTAGGCAAAGATTTTCAAGGCCAGAAACAAATTCTTTGGAAAGATTTACAATCCAACAAATATTTTAACTAATTCTAAAATCTAGCCCCCCATAGGGAAAGGGGGGTTAGATTTTAGAATTAGTACGAAAGTTTGCTGCCTCGCACGTGGTTAGGCGTTTGACTAGACAGCCATCGCTAGAATTGTATTTGACATTAACAGAGCAGCCATGAATGGAATTGTAGCTATGTGGCACGAATAACATAGCACATTTTGGTAACAATGAGTTTTCTCTAAAAGCATTTCACGGCTAGGAAATGTTAAGGGGAAAAAATTTGAAGGTCTTTGCTCTTTCTTCGGCCATTTTGCATGACTCAGATAAAAAACTGCTGAAAAACATGGACATAAAGCAACCTCTCTAGCAGAAAGTAAAATTAGCCATAATGATGTCCGATCATTTTCCAAACATTTTCTTATTCTGATACGGTAGAAAACCAGGGTATTACCTGCATACATCGGACACGAATATGTAGAGCCGTTCTGTTTTTGATGGATTCGGAGAGAAATGCGTTCCATCTGAAACAAAAACAAACAAAGGTTTACGGTGACCCCAGTACATCAGGCCCTGATGCTCAGCATCAGATGATTCAAATGATTAAGGTCGATAGGATGAACACTGATTGGTGAAAATACAGAAGAAATTATTCCATCAAAAATAAGCCTTAGTGACCAGTCAGGCCGAAACTTGGTGGGTAACTGCTCGAAGTCTATTTCAAGCTTGATCACTTAGTCAGAGGTCACTACACTTTCCTTGGCGTAATATAGAAAAATGTAATCATTTAGTTGACAGAACTGCAGTGTTGAACGACCAAAGTAGAAAGCACTAATCTATAATGCTTGTTTCTCGAAAATTCCCAATCAAAGGCATTGATGAATGTGTTAGAGAAACGATATGAAACAGCTACCTTTCTTTTCAAAGCGTTCTCGATGAAAATTCAAAAAAGAGATGAATAGCGCTTTTACCCACCTGTACCGTTAATCATATTTCCATATGTCGAATTCCAAAATGGCAACAACCTGCAACAAAAAAATCAAAACATAGTGGAGCAAGAGCATAAAATATTGGATTTTTCCAAGAAAATGGCTAATAATAATATATGCATGTTGGAGATGGTAATCCATGGAATGGTTGAGGTAAATGATTAGAAAACGTTTTGAAAAGAAGTTTACTAACTAAAAGCTAAAACTTAGAAGCATCTGACACAGGTGCGAGGATGGCTCAGTTCTTAGAGGCGCTGATTACAGACCCAAGGGTCCGTGATTCGAGTCCCTGGCATGACCAAACTTTCACCCAGAGTGGGGACAGTCGCCAGCTCTCTGTAATTCCAGGCGTAGGAATCACGAGGTGTGGTCACATCGAGAGGAAGGACCAGGAGACTGCTCGATAAGCATAGCTTCTCACTGTCCTAAAAACTACCTTCGGATGCTAGATAGCAACAAATACAAATAAAGGGTGACTAATGGTTATCAGGCCAATCATGCAAAAACATAGCGCAAGATGGGCAGTTTAAAATACTTTTCTATTTCTTGCATACCTTAAGCTCCCACTCCCCTTTTTGAGACAATTCTCATCACTTTGTCTTTGTTCACGTCATTGGAATATTTCTCATTTTTCTTTTCCCAATCCTCCTTCTAATATTGAAATTTCCTTCAACAGGATTGAAAACTTTCAACAGGATTGAAAATTTTCATAAATTTAAAAACTTACGAGTTTCCTTTCCATTTCGTTGTGAGCTGCAAATTTTTAATATCATTTTGTCCTGTCATTATCGTTGTGTTCCCTGCCTGTTTCATGCCAGCTGTTCCATTGTACTAAACGACAGAAAAATAAAATGCCAAAAAATCTTAATATATGCATAAAAATCAATTGAATGAAAAAGCACAATAAATATAGCACAGCTGAGCCCCAAAATCTAAACTTTTGTGAATTGTGAAAAAGTGTGCAATCTTTTTTAATTGGACTAGCTTTAAAGTTCATTCTTTGGCAAAAATTGACAATTTACAAGAAGATCTGGCTTAGTGCTTTATCCATAAAAATATCAACACATAAAAAATAAACAAACAGGCAAGATTGACAGTTCCTGTAATTAAGTAATGATGCCAATAGGAAATATCTTAAAATTATGGGAAGGATCAATCTATTAAAATTTTCTGCACGTAAAACAGAGTGTATACTTTCAGTCTTTCAGGGGAGTCTTTAAAAAGTCTTTCACGGTGATAAATAAATGATATAATTTGATGGAAAGAAATGTTTAATTGCCTTTCTGACAGAAAAACTTTATCATGTATCTATCTAGACCTTAATCATATGAATTATGTGAGCAGTTTGGCAGATGATGTGGTCGCTTGGTAAAAGTTAATTTCAAAACAATTGAACTGTCTATTTTTGTGTTGCAAGGGGGCTGTTTCCTCAAATAAAGGGTATGATTTAAGTCTTTTTTCAAACCAGCTCTGCTATATAAAACATATTAGCTTTGTGAATCTCACATGTGATGAGTAGAGCAGATATGAGGCCGCTTGGGTCACTGACCGGCTTGATATTGAGAGATAAAAACGGATAAATATATAAGAGAGTTGTTGGATGTTGTAAAGTTAGCAGAAGTGATGTGCACAGAAAGTTATGTTGAATCTGACAGGTATAAAAAGAAGAGATAACAAATCCTAAATAAGAAAGCCCAAGTCCTATAAAAGAATAGTAGAAGGTCTAGAGGTAAGTCAAGAAATAGTCCTTATAGTAAGGTTGTCCTGATTGAACAAACGGAAAAAAAGTCCTATTTGGAAAGGTTGTATTTGATAATTATAAGTTGAGAAGGCCTATCCCTAAAACCAATAAAAATGTCAAGTTCAGCATAGACAGCTTCAGGGTTGGGATAAAGCTACCTGGGATAGAGCATTTTTTTCACTACTGGGGAAACTTTGCCAAAAGAGCCCAAAGAGAAATAACCAAAAGGAGCACACATGTCTATGCTGCAGTGAGGCGTTTATTTGAAACCATAGAAAAAGACAAGCAGAGCTACAATGCCTGCCAAAAGTACTTCGAACACCCACCAATTTACGCTGCATTTGATATCTTTCATTCCTTTCATAAAAAAAATTGCTACTTCCGCCCCCTTCCAATATTTTGGTTGTACAAAATTTGAAAATGGCTTTGAAAAAAGCAAACATTTTGAGACATACTTAAGCTTTTTTCTGACATTCTTCAGAGTATAAAATGTCAAGACATGGATCGAAAACTATACGCTAGGAAATATATATACCCAGTTGTGGATCGAAATAGGAGTTTGTTTTCACCTTAGGATTCCATTGGTAACATTTTTAATAGGCAAGCGGCACTGATTGGGCAACCTCAACAGTCATGTGTTCGCTTTTTGGATTGGCCTTTTTGGATTGGCCTTTTTCGATCCACGACTGGGTATACATATTTCCTGTGCGAGATATGCTGTCACCTCTTTTTTTAGGACCGGACAAAAGAGCATGATACAATAGGTGATATAATATAAATCTAATTCATGAATTGCAAAAAAACATGAAAGTACAAAGTCAAGAAATACAGATAATGTCATTCAAAAGTTGATTTAAAAAAATAATAGAGGTCAGTTGAAATTGCCTCTTACTACTGGGTATGGCAATGGGCCTACAGGGGAATTTTTTCCTCTGTTAGAAAACTGTTAAAAAATGCCCTGTCTTGGGACAAAGCTAATCTCTAAGCTACCTTCTTTATTCTTCAAAGAACTTTTCAATAATATGGTGCCAGTTTCTGACATTCCAGTTAAGTTTCAGCCCACTTTAAGTGCATTGCTTATTAAAGGTTAAAACTCACGTACAAAAACTTAGGGCTTATATTGGTGCAATTAATAATATTTTCATCTTGCATATGATTGTAAAAATGATTTAGCACTAATCATCTAGAGTATCTCATGAAATGAAGGCCTTACCTGTAGTTGAAGGAATGGGTTTATGTTTGGTATCTTTGCATACAATGCTGGGTCATGTTTTTTCAGATAGTCCAAGAAACTCTTTACCATAGGGTTGTCTTCAACACTTTTCAAAAACTGTAGAAATGTATCATTGTAACCAAACACTATTTCTTTGACAGTTAGTTTGTGAAACATTGTCACTTTTTCAGCACTCATAATTCCTGCCAGCCCAACTTTCACAAAGGCATTTGACTTCATTGTGTCATTAATAAATGTCTAAGGATAAAGTTGCAGAAGAAGTTTAAAATTCTGAATGGATAGCTATGAAACAACAAGCTAGATTAGCCTCATTAGGAAATGCAACATAAGTTTTCTGTTTACATAAAACTAAGGTTTTATAACTGTACCTGGTGAAAAATTATAGAAAAAATATAGAAAAGTGTACATACTACGTATCACAAAAAAAGTTTGATGTCACAAAAAAACTATTTTTAGAATTTTTGAATTTTGACCACATAACAAGAAAGAACACCATAAAATACTCAAATAGACGCAAAATCAATTAAATTTGTCAAAAATTGGGTGAGCTATGGCCAATAGAATATTTGAAGTTTGCTAACGGATTACTGTTATTTTGGCTCAAATCATAAAGTCATGAACCGAGACCAAATTACAGTAGCCTGCGCGCAGATTCGACTGGTTTTCCCAGAGATTAATTTAGTTCGATGGAAAATTTAGAGTTTTAGAAAATTTAGGTAATAGAAACACTGAATTTTCCAATCAACTAAATTTTCAGTCAACTAGATTCATCTCTGAGAAAACCAGTCAAGTCTGCGTGCAGGCTAAATTACAGAGGTTTGATGGGGCCAGAGCTTGTGCTCACTTGGTCATATCTCAGCCAATTTGTAATACCTTTAACTGATTTTGCAGATTAAGAGCCATTTCATGATGCTCTCTCAGATTATGGGAAAAAATTTCAAAATTCTAAAAAAAAATTTTTTTGGCGTCATCACTTGACAACTCTACTGCCCACCGGTTTTGATATAGATTAATAATACGGTGAGACTGGAGCTCTAGGTTTGGAAAAGCAAAGCCTTGATGTAAGAAAGAATCCCTCCAACACTGCTTTTTTAAGGAAGAGTCAAGAAAATGCTTTCTATCAATTCTATCCTTTTTGCAGTGAGATGAACTATTTTGTAAATGAAGGCTCGCTAGCCATTGTGCTCAAGGGGGTGCTCCAATCCCAGTTGCCAAAAGTTAGTGAACCATCTTATATTTGCAAACTTATCTGAAAATTTGCTGATGAAGCATCCTTATATCATAAAAAGCTCCTCGTTTTTACAATGAAGGTTTTGGCAGCATAGGTGATTTACAACCATTTGGAACAATTGCATATTAATGGTTGGGTTGAATAGACATTCATAACATCAAGAGGTCTTACCAATGCAACAATATTTGGAGTTGTAATGTTATCATTTTCAGTACAGTTAGAACAGGACATCTCCTGATCAAATATATATGTTTTATTTTCCAAATATGTCAGCAAATTTCCTCCATCTTCCCATAATACAGGGATATTTTCCCTCATTTCTTTGTATGTGTATGGACCACGCTGTATAACTTTTGGTTTTTCTCCATTCAAAACATCTGCTTCATTTTGCAAATCAAAGACATAGTAACTCATATACAATGGTGATGTTGGCTTCAAGAATTCATCATATCCCTGTGAACCTTTCTTGATGACTATATTCTAAAAAAGGAAATCAGGGAAATACGAATAAACCAAAAATAAACAAATTTTTCTGTACCTTCTTTAAATTCATGTTTACTTAAATTCAGTGAAAAAAAATCATGATGGGGAATACTTATTTGGATATTATAAGAGGATTATAATTCTAAAATCTGGAATACAACCCCAGAATCAATAAAGACGACCAAAAAGACTAAGCAACTCAAAAATGTGCTCCAAACATTGTTCCTTAAAAATAAGTGCACATAAAGTTTTTTCTGCAGAAAATTATCTATCTTGTGTTTTATGTTCACTCTATAATTTATGTAAAATATGTATGTTCACTCTTATTATCTAACTTCAAATAATTCAAAAATGACTTTGGAAAAAGCGAACATTAATCAGAATAAACAGGAAACAATGAGAGGGTAAGCCCATGAAAATATTTAAATGAGGGCCACAAATAGACCAAGTCATACAAAATGTATTGAAGCAACTTTCAATCTTGCCTCAATATGCACACTAAATTGACATGCACACTTCAATGAACAGAAGACGATCCCCCAACAAAGCCTGTCTACACTGGCACCTGATGGTTATGCAATGGAATAGTAAAATTAGCCTTTGAAAAGCAAGAGGACTATTAACCTGGGGTAGAAAGAAGCTAGAGGCTCCCCCCTTCCTAGCGATAGTCATAGAAGTGGGAAATGGATTGGCACAGGAGTGCAAGCAGCTTTTTTATCAAGTGACCACTGCTCAATTTGAAATCTGCAGAGTATGGCAAATGCACACCCGAGATGTTCTTTCTAAAAAGCCCCTTCACCCCATTGTTAAGGTTGTTGCATTTTGAGATCTGGGTGTGTCTAATATCAATTTACTCATCTTTGTTGATGTTGTGCCCACTATCTACACAATTGAAGTGCAAACTTATACCAAAGTGCACACTTAAAATTTTGCTCTTGCACACCTGAGATCTCATTGGAAACTGCCATATTCTGAGGCCCAGCTATTGATTATGTGTATGATATTATACCTAGCTGTATTTGCCATTTTGTGTTTATTTCCAGTTGAGAAGCTTGAAATATGTGACCAATCGCATGAAATGCCATCAAAAACAAAAGAAAATTGTGCATGGCACAACCCCCCCCCCCCCATACTTTCCCCAAAAACAATAGCTATCTCTAAACATGCTGGATAGCTATCATTAAGGTCATACTTGCCTTCAGCTTTGTTTTCCTGCCTTCACTATTATTAAACAACATGTAACTCACTAACCTTTTTAATTTGACTCTGAATTAGTTTGGGAAACTCAGGTATGAGAACACATCCACCGACCAGTAGAACAATTCCAATGATCATCAATGTGGAAATTTTGACATTTGTAGTGCAGCATTTGCGTGAAGAAGTCATGTTTGTGTCCTTTTATATTTCTTGCATGTATTAGGCTTGGGATGTTACCAGTGGATCCTGAATGGTGAAGGATTAAGAAGAAGTCAATTAAAGGATTAAGAAAAAGTCTGATCGCTCAAAAACAAAATTTGGTGAACTAGCGCTGAAGTCAAAGTTCGGCCGACTTATGACAGCACTAACACAATAACTTGTATTTTGATGCCAAAAAAGGAAACGTCACCTATTGTCTCCGGTCATTAAAAGGTCACATGAGGCCAGGCTGTCCTCTACTAAGCCATGTGACTGACAATAGCGTCCAAGAAATCCAGTCAGTGCCTATCTGGTTTTCGGTTGCTAAAATTACAAGCATTTCTGCAATAGATTAAACTTATAATAAAAAACAACATGACCTCAAAAAATACGATCTTTGCTTTACCTGCGGCTTGTCGATTTGCATCACAAAGTTGTTGCTCTTTTGTTGAGACACTCAGGCATACACAGTCGAGGTGAAAGTGCAAGCATTACCTAGCCCATGCTGATTGAGTTGAATCGAAGGATGTTGTTGTTGCTTTTTCTATTCACCTCATTGGTCTCACCCGCTGGTCTCACCCAAAAAGATTCTATGGTCTCACCCTATGGTCTCACCATACTGATGTAGCAGGGCCCGCAACGATTCTAAAGTAGAGAGGGGGGCAAAAGGGGGTCACCTGTTTGATATTTAAAAGGGGGATCTAATACCTATAGTTAGCAAGAAAAGTGGGGGGCATGTCCCCAGGGCCCCCTGTGGTGCGGACCCTGTGTAGTGCTATCAAAATAACAAGGGGAGAGGATCTTGCACAAAATTTTGCGCAAAAATAGCAAAATTATTAACAAGGGGTCCAATTTTCGGTATGAACAAGGGGGCTACGCTCCTGGTCTCATCATAGTCTCACCATACCATAAATCCTCGAATTAGCCCTCCTGGGTGCTTATCAATTTTTGTTGTATGAATGTTATTGTTTTCTGTGAGCGTGAAGTGTCATTGTTTTTTGTGCGTATGTGCTGGCAAGTTTCGATGTGTTTTTTCTTGCGTTTGAGAATCGTTTTAAAAAATGTAACAACAATTTCGACACTTTCGCGTGGGCTAATTCTGGCGGCCTATTCAAAGGGGGATTCTAATATTATGTATAAGTAACCATACAAATATACCATTTTGGTAGCTTTTCACGATTTTTAACTTCAATTAATTTGCTGATTCGCTTTTCAAGTTCTCTAATATCACAACAAACTAGAGTAAATATCAAAGCATGGAGGGTTCTTCAACCCAAACTCAATATTTTTTCAGTAAAACAGAAATGGCTTACAAAGCACACTATGAAAATAATCGGGGGAGGGGGTAACTAAGCCTAGTTTTGGACAGGGACGTGCCATTGTAACGAACCACAATTAGTTGAACTTTAACAACCTGTGTTGTTAATAAAGTAACAGTCTCGAAGGACGAATTATTGAAGAGCGAAGTCGATAGTAAGAGACGTACGTCGTGTTATTATCTTATTTCGAACCAACTAACTATTTCTAAATAAACACAGCGGTATATACAAGCAGCGAAGCGTAGCATGAAAAACACAGCGGGAACAAAACAAAAGCTTAGATGTTATCACTACAGTACCTCCCCCCTAGAATGCAAGCTCGAGAAAAGCATTTGGGATAAAAGTTAATTAAACGTATATAAGAATATTCAGGCATGTCCATATCTGTCGGGAAAATGAACTTGTCTCCCTGAACGTGTCCGAAGAGTACCAGGTACTTGGTTCTCTACCGGCTTGGCCCTCGCTGAAGCATGGTTTGATGGGAATGGTGTGTTTTTGGCAGTTGAACGTTGGTTATCTGCATCGGTATAAGCAACTTTAAGACGATCTATGCTTATTGTTTTTTGTTTTCCATTGACATCTACGAGGAAATGTTTGTCAGAGCGCTTGAGAACCTTAAAAGGACCGTCATAGGGAGGTTGAAACGGCTTTCGAACAGCATCATGGCGAACAAAAACGTGCGTACAAGATGGAAGATTAGCTGGGATGTATGTGTAAGCTTCTTGAGAACGGGGAGGAGTTGGTTTTAGTTGTTGCATAAAACTTGTAGACGATCAACGAAAACAGAGGGATCAAGGGCTGTGACATCAAATGTCGGAGATATGAATTGACCTGGAAGACGAAGTGTGGAACCATAAACAAGTTGGGCAGGTGAACAACCGAGGTCAGTTTTAATCGTTGTCCGTAGTCCGAGGAGAATGAGTGGAAGAAGGTCGATCCATCTTGTGGAATCCGGTTGAGCTTTGATTGAAGCTTTAAGCTGTCGATGGAAACGCTCAACCATGCCATTGGCACAAGGGTGGTAAGAAGTAGTATGAATACGTTTGATTCCAAGTAAATCAGCGAGGGAACGGAAGAGAGCTGATTCAAACTGAGCTCCTCTATCAGTGGTTATCGTTGAAGGAACACCGAAAGCTGCAATCCAACGTGAAACAAAAGCTTGAGCGACGGTTTCTGCGGTAGCATCTGAAATTGGAATCGCCTCTGGCCAACGAGTGTAGCGGTCGATGCAAGTAAGAAGATATCTACAACCGTTTGATGGTGGTAGAGGGCCAACAAGGTTTATGTGTATGTGATCGAAACGTGTGTCAGTAGATGGAAAAGTTCCAATGGGGGAAAACGTGTGACGGGTGACTTTAGCCTGTTGGCATGGGATACAGGACCGAGTCCAATTGCGGATGTCTTTGTTGATACTAGGCCAGATGTAATGTTGTCTGATAAGTCGCTGTGTTGCACGAATACCGGGATGTGCAAGTGAGTGGAGGTGATTAAACACAAGGCGGCGATAACAGACAGGAACATATGGGCGAGGAGTGCCGGTTGATATGTCACAAATGATGGTTCCAGAATCTGCCGGTAAAGGAAACTCTTTCAGATTAAGAGAGGTGTTTGACTGTACCTGGTGGAATTCAGAATCTTGCTGTTGAGCTGCAGACAGTGTGACAAAGTCAAGGCTTGGAATATTGAGCAAGGAATTGAGCTCAATGCGAGAAAGAGCATCAGCAACCACATTCTGATGGCCTTTTACGTGTCGTATGTCAGAGGTGAATTGAGAGATAAAATCAAGATGGCGAATTTCCCGTGGCGAATATCGATCAGACGAAGAAGACAGTGCATGGAGCAATGGCTTGTGGTCTGTCATAACATGAAATGCGCGTCCTTCCAAAAAGTACCGAAAGTGCTTGATAGCTAAGTAGACGGAGAGTAGTTCTCGTCCAAATGTGCTGTACTTCGTTTCGGCTGGTTGCAGGCGCTTTGAAAAGAAAGAAATAGGTTGCCAGGCACCGTTGAGGAATTGTTGAAGCACTGCTCCTACAGCCACATTCGAAGCATCAACAACTACACTGCATGGTGCTACTGGTGATGGGTGAACAAGAAGAGTAGCCCGGGAAAGTGCTGTTTTGATCTCTGAGAATGCAGATAACGAATCCACAGTTAGTTGGAACGGTTCTTTGGTAGACTTGGCAGAGAGAAGGTCGGTGAGAGGCTGTATTAATTGAGCACAGCAAGGCACAAAACGACGGTAGAAGTTGATCAATCCCAGGAACTCGCGAAGCTTTTTGAGCGAAGTAGGAGGAGGAAAATCTTTGATTGCTTTAACTCTTGTGGAAAGCGGTGAGATTCCTTGTGGTGAAACATGATGTCCTAGGAAGTCAATATGAGATTGGCCAAAAATGCATTTGGTAGGATGAATGACAATACCATGATCGGAAAGACGAGAGAATAAAATTTCAAGATGCAACAAATGTTCTGCTTCGGAATTGCTTGCGATAAGTAAATCGTCAATGTAAGCAAAAACGAAATCCAAACCACGAAGTACTTGGTGCATGAAGCGCTGGAAGGTCTGTGCTGCATTACGCAATCCGAATGGCATGCGAACGAATTCAAATAGTCCAAAGGGAGTTGTTATAGCAGTCTTAGGAATGTCACTAGGTTCGACTGGAATCTGATGATAGGCACGCACGAGATCAATTTTTGAGAAAACGGTTTTTCCATGCAGAGACGAAGAGAAATCTTGGATGTGTGGGATGGGGTAGCGATCGGGAACTGTAGCATTGTTCAAGCCACGATAATCACCGCAAGGTCGCCAGTCGCCTTGAGTAGCCTTAGGAACCATATGCAACGGAGAAGACCAACTGCTTTTTGACGGTCGAATGATGCCAAGTTGTAACATGTGATCAAATTCAGCCTTGGCAATGGTCAAACGTTCAGAAGCAAGACGACGGGGACGAGCAAATACAGGAGGGCCTGAAGTTGTGATGTGATGGGTGACGGTATGCTTTACTTTTGATTCGTTGTATGAAGGACGGGCAATGTCAGGATACTTTTGAAGTAAGGCTTGGTATGGTGAAGTAGTATCAGGGGTTGCCAGCATAGGATGAGGTGAGCTGTCGGCGGACAAAATACCTTGAATGGTCAAATTTGTTGTAGTATCAATGAGTTTCCGATTTTTAACATCAACTTTAAGGCCAAAATGAGCAAGGAAATCAGCGCCAAGAATAGGGAACGGTATTTCAGCAATAATAAAAATCCACCTGTACGTGCGGCGAAGTCCGAGGTCTATCGTTAAAGACTTTTCTCCGAAAGTACGAATTGGCGACTTATTCACAGCCTGTAAAGAAATGTTTTGAGAAGTTTGTCTGTCAGTAGAAGAAGGAGGTAAAACGCTTACATCAGCACCTGTATCTACCAAGAAGCGTGTACCAGTGATACGGTCGGTAATATAAAAGAGGCGACTGGAAGGAGCAGGACCAGCAGAACTAGTCGCCCTTAGTTGCTGGTGGCGTCGTTTCCCTGGTTTGAGGTGAAGCTTGAAAAGTTGCATGGTGGAGTGCAATTGCGAGCAAGTCGACCATAACGTTGATGGTACCAGCAGTAGGTAGAGTTTGAGGGTGCTGGGCTGGTGCGGCGATTACGGCTGATAGAGCGGCTTCGGCTACGCCCTGGGAAATTATTGGTTGGCTGTGTGTGGCTTATGAGGGCTTGGACTTGAAAAGTCAGTTCCTCTACTTGAGATCTGAGAGCATGAACTTCAGATGCGATAGGCAGTGTAACAGGCGTGGGGGCCGGCGCTGACACGGTAGGTGTTAAAGAGGAGATGCCAAGAGGGGTCGCAACCTCTAAAATTTTGTCTGCTAATAAAGCAACCTGCTCAACGGGAAGGGAGTCAGCAGTGGAGGCTAAAATCAGCCTGACATTGGTTGGTAACCTTCCCAAAAACAACTGTCGTAAAATGTTGTTTTCTAGTGTATTGTCTCCAAGCAGTTGTCGCATATGGCGCAGTAATTGAGAGGGCTTCCGGTCACCCAGTTCTTCTGCAGTCAGCAGTTGGTGAAGCCGCTTTTGTTCAGATGCGGAAGTACGCTGTATGAGTTCGGCCTTGAGTATATCGTACTGCGTTGCTTGAGGGGGGTGGATCAAAATGTCGCGTACCTCCTGTGCGATTTCAGGCTGGAGAGCGGAGATTACATAAGCAAACTTTGTAGCCTGTGAAGTTATATTTCTTGTGAAAAACTGGGCCTCTACTTGAGCAAACCAAACAAGGGGATCGTTAGGCCAAAAAGGTGGAAGTTTGACACTTACCGAAGCAACTGGTGCTGGTTCTGAAGTCGTGGCGATGGCTGCAGTTGCAGTAGTGCTGGCTGACGGTGGCGTGTTTGCGTCTGTATTCATGTCGAATTGTAGACGTAGAAATAAACGAAGTGGTCACCAATTTAACAACCTGTGTTGTTAATAAAGTAACAGTCTCGAAGGACGAATTATTGAAGAGCGAAGTCGATAGTAAGAGACGTACGTCGTGTTATTATCTTATTTCGAACCAACTAACTATTTCTAAATAAACACAGCGGTATATACAAGCAGCGAAGCGTAGCATGAAAAACACAGCGGGAACAAAACAAAAGCTTAGATGTTATCACTACAGAACAAATCATGATATTGCATATTGAGCGTTTAACATCGCCAAAAAAATCATTCCCGATTTCAATTTTACTTTTAGTTACTGATTAAGGATGCAGAAAATGATGATTTTATAGTCATCGGGGTTTCTAATGACTGTGAGCCATCTCGACCGCGTTCCGAAGGATATAGGAACGAGTCGGTTTTGACATAATAGTGACAGCTCATTCGAGTGATGGCTGCACACTAGCTGACATCTGAAAAGTTAAAGGCTTCAATTCACAGACAAAGAACTAGCAGTTTAAATAGTGCAAGAAGCTATGGTTGTTACTAAAAGATCTTAACCATCCCATTCTCAAAGAACACAAACATTCTTATCCTCTTTCTGATCTTTGAACTTTTTAAGTCCAATAAACAGTTGAAACGGGCGGGACAGTAACGGGAAGTCAGTATTAAGTAGAATGATGCATGGGGACAAATGAAACCATAGTCTTTTGAAATACTATGCTGAAACCAAAGAAAATTAACTTTGTTAGACCTTTAAAATGCCGTTTACTGGTTTTGACTCGTAGTCGTCGAAGTTGATGCTAGTACTGACAAAATCAGGTTGGGTCAGACAAAACTTTTTATTTTCATCCCTCCGCTGCACTCTTATATTTGCCCCATAGCCACCCGACAGTCTACATGCAGGTACCCTGGGTACCAGACTCACTGTATATAAAATAAAATAATGTACACTCGCTCCTGATTGGTTAATATCAGCACACCGGAACGAGAATGGGGCGCACTAGACCAGACTCTCTATTTTATTTTATATATAGTGAGTCTGGTACCCAGGGTAGCATGCAGGCTGCCCAGGGCCAACTCGTTGCCAAAACATGCCAAAATGCGCGCGTGACGGCTTTTCAAACCTCGTTTCATGAATAAGACATAAGGAAATGATTCACAACATAGAATCGACTTTTCAAGGTGGATACATTGATGGAGGTAGGCAGTTTCATGGTAGGACAAAACAAAGATTTTGAATGCTTCAAATACGACTTCAGGTTTTTAAACAAATCTACAGTATTTTGGTTAGAGAGCCACAGCGAATTCTTGTATGATCTTAAAAGAAGACAATCCAACATCAAAAGCTCATATTTGCTAATACCATTTGAGCGTCCGTCAAGTGAGGCAGTAGCAACACAGAGGCTCATGGAGTAAGACTAGACGCCAGTTGGGGGGACACTTAGCTCATCGAATTTGGACAAAACACCAAATTGAATTATTTCTATCATTTGATAAAAGGAGGATTTTCATTGCATCTTTATTTCATTTTTCTTTTGTTTCAACGGAGTTAAATACATTCATTAAATTCTAATAAACCGACTTACAATTTGCCCTTCTTAAAAACATATATAGCCTAACTACATCGATCAAATAGACCTTAAGATTCTATATTAAAGGAAAAAAGATGGATAAAAAGAAAGAGACACAGAAAGAGGTGATCTTTTTTCCCGTTACCACTCCATAAGAGTGTTCACGAGTGAGAAAACAGTTGCTTTAAATATAAGCTGGATTAAACTGAAACAGCTGAGATACGATCATAGAGATATTTGAGCTACGATTGAAGCCAGGGATAGAGTTCTGATGTGATGACGTCACAAAAAAGCCTTTATAGAATATTTACTTTTGATCTCCTGACCTGAAAGGGCATCGTGAAATTCCTCTAAATATGCAAAATCAGTTAAATGTGTTACGAATTGGCAGAGATATGGGAAGATGAACACAGGCTATTTTGCTATCAAACCTGTTAATTGGTCTCTGTTCATAACTTTATTAGCAGAGCCAAAATAACTGTGATGAGTTACTAAACTTTCAATAATTCATTGGTCATATATTCACCCGAGTTTTATATTTTACTGTTACTATTTAGAAAAATTTAGAAAAAACATATTTTTATGACGTCACATCTAAGAACGCTATTGGTAGAATTTTAAAGTTAGAATGGCATTTTGTCCAAAACTTCTTAAGAGGGAACTTCTAAGGAAAGGACATTTTCTAGAGGTTAGGGAGCACATGCTCTTGAAGCCACCAGTACCGACGTCCCTTGTTGTAGTGGTAGGAGGCTAATGACTCACCATAACTGTCCTGAATCCATTACTATGCCTCTGAAATTCAAACCTGACAAAATCCAATACGAAAGTATCCTGGGCTTTGTAGAAGCTGGGAATTCATAGATTCTGGTGAAAGGGTTCCTAAAGTTCTGTGGAACAGTATTAAATTGTGAAAAGTAGCCAAGTGACTTGAATGCTGAAGGTTACGGCATAATCCAGGCATAATCTGGACGCTCGTCTCGTCTTCACTTAGCAGCAAATGGGTAGCCGGTGGAACACTGGGTAGGCCCTTATCATGTCGCTGGCCTTCGCGACGGGCATTCTCTAGTATGCACTTCCCTAATATACCCTTACCAAATTTCGATCACAATACACTGTAAGATAATTATTCTTTGCAACGAGATGTTCAATAAAAGCACTTCACAAACGAAGAAACTCTTGATTCAGGCAACTTTCACGACAACAGAAATAACTTTATGCATCGATGCTTATAGCAAAACATTTAAGCCAGAATTTAGTTGTTCTTATATGATTATTGGCCCAATTTCTGAGATGCCTGTAAAAGGGCTTATGTGATTTCTGTAGCTTTAGAATTAAATAGAAGTCGATGTGAATCGTCTAAACGTTTGTTTTGAAAAAGTTGTTCAATTTTCACTCAAAATAATAAACAGTCGAATAAACACGAATATTTTTTTCAAAGCAATTATATTTTTCCATCAATTAATTACACGCGTGGCGAACAATTTGACACATGTAACTGAAAAGCATAGACTACAGAAAGGAACTCTGAATCACTCTGCTTTTTAATTATTTGCAACTTAAGCATCAATCAATCAACCGAACATTAAACGCTATCTATCAAAATTAGCACAATATCAAAATGTGGTAAAATGAAAAGCAAAATTTCCAAAAAACTGGATTATTACAACTTCGCTTTAAATATCAATGAATAAAAGCAACAAAAAGTTTCACAAAGACTATCAAGTAGCAAATTAAGAGGCCGTTGTTATTAAAATCAGTTATTTTACAATTTAAATAACCTAAACAATTTCTTATCCGAATTGCTGCTTACGGGTGGCGTGAGAAAACATGAGTAAGAATCCTAGTTGTTAATGAAATTCATTGTGTTAAGAATTTGGCAAGAAAGCAATAAAACATGAAAACTGTTCATTAAAAAATTATTGTAACTGCAAAGTTTCCAATCGTTCAATTTTATAACAGGCAAAAAGTTTTCAACTGTTACACCGGGAGTTTGTTAAGATGTACCCTGGGTGCCAGAGCCTCAGAAAGTCAAAGGATGAAGAACGGGGAAAGGAGAGACCCTTTCCCCTTCCGTTCTCCTTCGCAGTTCCTTTCCCCGTTCTTCATCCTTTGACTCTCTGAGGCTCTGGCACCCAGGGTAGTTAAGATGAAACCCTACGGTTCTTATATAAGTTCAAAGATTTGTCAACGTGGTAGAATCTTCCACGAGACAAGGTCCAATTGAAACCAATTCAGAGTGATTGGATGGGATTTGAGATTATCAATCTATAGAAAAATATATGATGAAGTTTTATTCAATGCGAAAAGATTTAATTGCTGGTGAGAGAGGGAATAATACAAGGACATTCGACGGATTTTCCGAAGGGCGGGTCAAGATGGCTTTTTAAAAAGGAGGTTCATAAAAATTCAAATGTTAATGATACGATGTAATCTGAATAATTGACAAGCAAGCCCACTAAAGAGGCCCTTTTGATTAAGAGTCTTAACTACTCAAAGAACCTTTTAATTTGCTGCTTCTTAGAAGGAGAAAATACTTGTCGTTCGCCTAACAGGCAGGAGTGGCTCAACGCCTTATCAAAGTCCCAGGGGAGTTTGAGCCCCCCAATCCCCTACGTAATTGGTATCTATGAAAATAAGCCACGATGGTTCAACAAGCAACTCATTTCCCCACGATGAACCCTCCCCCTATATGTTGAAGACTTTTTCAATGACATTCACAAGCAGTAATACTGCAGATGTCATGATATTTCGTCTTATTTTAAAAGCAGCTTTTAGGCAGCTTTACTAAAGGAGACGGTTAAGTTTAAATTTCCTGACAAGCTATCCAGTTCCATTACCTATTCTGGATCAACTTTTCCTTGAGTTGAAAGGGAATTTTGTTAAACGGTCTTAAATGAAAACAGAGCGCTGCAACCTGTTTTTAAGCAAACACATCCCCGCTTTCAAAACAGCTCACCTGAAATGTTCAATGTGAACACTCGTTACTTGTCTGTTTAATAAATAAACAACCTAGTTTTACCAGACGCTTGAGGAGGAACTTTCTTCAAGCCGACATCTGAGTCTTTCTCTGAGCAGCTAAACAATTATTATAATACAAAGCATTGAGGTGAACAAGTTGAAAAAAAAATAAAAAAATGCACGATGTCTGTGGTTGAATTAAATCTTCAGATCGCGTTGAAAAAGTCGATTCAAGCTAATGATACACCACTTTGCCCTCAAAAATTTCGGGGTCCATTTCAAGCGTTTGTTTTGCAACGTTGGACATATTTTGGATAAGAATACAAACTTCATCAAGTTCTCGTATACCTTCTTCGATAACAAATACTTCTGATGCTTTATACTTAACTTCTTGATGAAGAAACTTGACAGTATCTTCCAAACGTCCTATTTTCTCCGCTTGTGAAGTTTCTTCTGGAAGCTCGTGGATTTCCCGTAGCTGGGCTGTGTTTGTTCTTAATTTCTGTCTACCACTGTCAATTTCGTTTGCTGCATTTTTTATACGTCTTTCTTTTAACTGGATACTGTCACGGATTCTGCTCTCCAAGTTTCGCATTTCTTTCCAAACTCTTGATAATTCATTTCTCAGCAACCGAATCGTTAGAGAGTTCAGATTGGTTGTGCTTGAATTCGGAGTCGATTCTTCTGAAATAAGGGAACGCTCCGAATTATTGAAGTTTCTATCTCCTCTTGTGACAACTTCTGTTCTATTACGTTTTCCCATTCTTTTCCGGGGTAAAGTGGCATAAGGGTTAACCTCTGCCGGTGGTATTTGCACATTCTGAAGTCCAGGCATGGATTTCTTTGCATCGTACCAACTTTGCCTTTTCCAGCCTGAAGCATCGGGTCTTGTTTGGGTCCCACGACTGATGCGTTTTTTCGTATGTTCACCCGATTCGAGTTCCCTCATTTTATCCACAAGTGCTCCGATGTATTTCTCGTGGTTCGTAATTTTCTCGTCTCGTTCTTCGATCATCTTTCTCATTGCACTTACTTGTGACTCTTTATCTTGTAATTTCTTCAACAAGAAATACAATGTTTCCTTCGTTGTCAACGGTTTGAAAGTAGGCCCGCGTTTTGCACAACTCTTCATCATCTTGTAATCAGCACAAAAAAGTCATTCAGCAAAATTTCTGCACACGGTTAGTTCATGCTATATCTGTTTAATCAACGAGCTTTCTTGCGACTATCCCGCTAATGTTTATGAATATCTAATTTATCCAAACAACTCGCTTCTTTGTTACAACAGTTGAGTTGTTTTTATCTCGAATGAGTAATCTCCAGCGATTTCCTAATCGGGCAGCAACTATCGCTACATAAATAAGCCCAAAGGAAGAAATAACACGTCTTTGGCACAATGCTGAAAATCGCAGACTGTATTTAACTAATCGCGCTAGGCAAAGCTCTTGCTTTCAGAAATTTGCATAATTTCATTGCAGCACCTGCCAAACGAACAGGTGGATAAGGTCAGTCTCTCAACCGCGACTTGTTTCCCGCGTGAAAAATCAAGCTTTGCACCATGAAAACATCGCTAATGTACTTTCTGTCTGACAATAATTATTACGTCACACAACTTTCTCTTTATCTGTGGTGTGATATGAAAAACGTGTTAAGAAAAGTGAGTCACCGAAGACACCAGAATGCAAGATATTATGACGATTGTTTAGACACGCGAACCGTTTGTTGTAACACCATTATAAATAGAAACCTATGTATCGCTACTCAACTATATTTTTCCACGTGGATTCGAAGCATCGAAGAATTTGCTAAATATTTCTCAATCTTCATTCACAATTCTTGAAAATCTATTCACAATTATTGAAGGCGTTGCAAATGTAATGTTTGATTGGGATTCGATTGTTCGTTTAAATCTGGCAAAATTCCAATAATTTTCCTGCCTAACTCGTCTACCGAAGAAAGGCTCAGATTTTTTTCGACTAAGATTTAACAGCACATATGTTATTTACTTTAGATTTCTATTCTCCGATTCAATTTTCAGATATTTTATAGCAAATGCTTCCAAATTTTTTTTTACTAGAGCTGGTACTGGAGAAGGAATTCCGGAAAATGCTCATGTAGAAAGCACTGAATTTACTCTTCTAGGGCAGAGGCAAATCATTGCAGTTTTATCTCCTCGAGGAATGAATCTTCACTACGCCCAAATTTAAGATACTTTACAAGTTTAGAGTAGGTTTTTTTATAAAAATGGGTGTGAAAAACTGAAAAAGACATATTATAAGATCACTGCATGTTAATGTACATTTTTCAATAAAAATAACAGTTACAAGAATATTTAATCTAAGTATTATCCAATTTTGAAGAATATTATAAGTATTATCCAATTTTGAAGAATATTATAAGAATGTTGCCCAGCTCGCGTAATCAAAACATTTGGTTACTGGTTTTACAACGTGATGATTAAAAGGAGCACTCATCCTGTTACAATTGCTTAAATTCTTCTTTCCTTCCATTTCCTTTTATAACATTAAATTTCTTATTTGCTATGTTTCCTTTAATCCATATTAGATTTAAAAAAAAATATTTAAAGAATATATTTAGGCTCAAAACGAAACATTTTTAAGAACATCAAGGCTGGAAAATTTTTCTGAAGCTTTGAAAAAACACCACAATCTCTAGGATAGCGTTTGGGGCACTTCATGCTAAAAAAATCTTTCTCGGTAAACTGGGATATCATGCACTACAAATGTCTTTGGCAGCTTCGTCTTTGCCCTGCCCTTTCGAGCGACTGCGTAGCTTGGCTTCTTACAAAGACTTTATGGAGCATTGAATTATGGGATTTTAACTCGGGACTGTATTTGGAAAACTGCCCAATATTTACTTCTTCAATTGCAGGATATTCGATCGCAATGTGGTTAGTGGATTTTGGATAGACGTGTTATTGTCTGTGCAATATAAAGAAATAAGTGCGTTGTAAACGATGGCAACAATATTGAAATCTGAACAAATTTCGCCATGAATACCCGCGTCTAACAATTAGAAAGTACGGCTAACACCAGGCAGCTGTAATTATTGCGACTGAATTGTTGATTTCATGGCATACAGGCGTCTCCCACTTACAATAGCATGCCTGCTTTGAGCAACTGTTTAAACAACAAACAAAATATTTGTAAGTTTCCCGGCATTACTATGACTGGTCGATAAACACGTCAATTAGTCATAATTATTAGCAATATATGAAATTGAACAACAGTAAACCTTGAACATGAAATAAGATAAGAAGTACCAGTTCTTGATTCAGTGTTGTTGGTGCTTTAAAAAGGACCCAGGTTCGCAGACGTCAGAAAGAAAAAACAAAATCTCAGAATATGGGGGCAACTTAAGAAAATTTCTGAAGAGAGTACATCTAGGAAGAGAGATGTTTCCCAAAAAAAGGTGGGAACACGCTTGTGCCCAGGTTTTAATCGAGGTGCAGAATTTTACCAACCACATTTTTTAATCAAAAGCATTTGCTTTTTGTGACAATTGGTCCACAATCCTCCATTATCACTCTCCCCCCCCCCCCGCAGGAATGGCAAACAACCCCTCTTAATCAAATTTGTGTCTCAGCGATAAAAAATATAGGTGAAGCATGAACATAACTGAGAGACAATGAAAAACTACCCTCACCGTAATTTAAAGTTTCAATCATTAAGACCCCATTTCTACCCTAAACCATTTACGTCACTGACAGCATTGAATACTTCAGACAAACTCACAAGTAGCCAGCTGACCATCCACATTCTATGAAAATAGCTGCAGCACACAGTTCGATCTCATAACTGTGACTCTAATTGTTATTTTAAAATGATACGCACAAAAGAAAATACTACATTTGAACAGCTTCACAGCTTTTATCAAACAAAAACAAAGCACTGTTCTTTAGAACTAAGACAGATTGATAAAAAGTAGCTCCCTTTGTTCTGCGCACGTGGCTACCGTATACCCACGGGCGCCGAGTTAATATGTACAAATTCGTAAAAACAATATCATTCAGATATGCCAAATACTCCCGCTTAATGTAGACTCAATAGCGGGGTGTCTATACATTTCTAGGCCCAGTGTCCACCTGGGTTGACGAAGAGGTTCCTGTTGTATATGTATATAATCTATATGTATATTTTCAATAAAATGGCAGCAATAAAAATTGCAAGCTTTCATGGAAACTTGACCGATTCCAACACTAGTCAATGACGTAAAATAAGAAAACACGTCATCAGAAGCCTTTTGAAATCATGGGGTCACTGATTACGAAAAAGGGCACCCTGGGTGAATAAAATATAGCTAGATAGGGTCACATAGGAAGTAAACCAGGAATCATTGACGGATATTTGTAGAATGCATTCGGTTACATTGGAAGAAATGGTCCATGTGGTTGGATTATCACGGAAAATCAATGAAGATGTAAAAACAGCGATGTAAGAAACTTGAAAACCCTTGCTTTAACTTACTGTAAATTGCATTTAGTTAACTGAAACGCGTTTCGAAAATAAAACTGGTGTTTGTCTTTTGGCTATCAAGTAAAAAATTGTAAAAAAAATACTGAATAGAGGTGATAAAAAATCCCTACAGAAACAGAGTTATCATAAGTTATGATTGCCTCAAATACTGTTGCTTCAATACATTACATCCTTGAGCAGGCCTTGCCCGGAAAGGCGCTCGATCGAGCGCGCGCGCCTAGAGCGCACCCAAAAAAAGCCTTGGAGAGCGATTTATAGAGCCCCTCAAAACGTAAAAACAATATTAACACGGAGCAAAATAAATTTTTGGAATTTGTTGAATCAACTTGATCAAGCATAAACAATCTTCCCAACAGACCGCAATATTATGATTTGCGTGAGATTACCCCTTAAGAAAAAATTCAGCAAATTCAACGTTGGGTTTTCAATATCATTTTTTTTCTAATAACCCTCTAATAACCATCAAGGACACAGGCCATCAAGCGTATTCTCCGGCAGATTTATTTGATTTTCGAGCAAGCGTTAATTTTCTATTGAAGTATATATTATTTTAAATTTTTTTAATAACTTAAAAGCGCCTGTGCAAATCAGCGATCACGTTTCCGTCCAAATTATCGCATTGCTTTTCATTTTTAATTTGCTTTTGCGAGTAGTAGATGTTCTAGCGTTTCTTATAGAATGGATAACATGAAAAAAGGAAACAAAGTTAAATGTTCGATATAAAGCCATGCGTTTTGATGAAGCAATATGTGAAGCTAAACATAACAGTAGTGATACTGACACTGATAAAAGCTCATCGAATGATGGCAACTTACATATCTAGAAAAATCTGAACAATTTTGCGACTTTGTTTTATTATATTTCTATATTTATATTAACATAGTGTTTGTTGCATGTTTTGTTATTTCATATTATGGTGCTTTCTGGTATCACCGTTGAATTTCATATTTAACATTCTTCCGAAGCTTTCAATATGAAGCTCTCGATCTCCTAAAGCTCTCGAAGGATGCTCTCAAGGAAATTTACTTAGAGGTGCGAAATAGAGCGCCTAGAGTTTCTAAGGGGCTCTTTTTATGGAGCACCTTCATTTTACTTAAAGCAAGGCCTGCTTGAGGGTTATTGTGGACTTTTAATGTTTAACTTATGGAGATATTTGAAAGAAATATGGAGAGTGTCAGGGCTTCATCTTCATGCCTTTGTCTTTTCATGAATATCTTATGTATTAATCTTATCATAGTAAACCTTGAAGGTTTAATCTTAGTGTATACTTTGAGGAAAGACTGTTGCAAAATTATTATGCCCGCTTCTCTGTGGCTATGGCTAACCTGGGCGCTGTAGAGGCTTAATGACTTTAATCGCTTTCGAATTCAACTTTTCTCAGAATTGGCAAAACGGTCTGCTGAAACAGCAAGCAACACAAATATGCTTCTTCAAGAACAAATTTTCACTTATCCTCAAATTCTCTCAATGAACACTGCTATTGGCCAGAAAATTAAAGACGTACTATCGCTTTGTTTTATGCGTGTGTTATGGACTGTAAATATATTTTTGTATTTGGCAAGAGTGATATTTTTAACTTGAAAACAAGGACATAATTCCTGACCGCCTGCCTCTAATCGAATACGAGTCTGGGTGTAAAACCGTTTGACCAACATACTTCAGCGTTCAGTGAATCTCTGTTCTGGAATTCTGCATTACGTTTCACTCCACTTTGTTTACATAAAAATTTTCAAGCACATCTCTTTGCACTGACCACTCTCATGAGTGGAATTCTTCAGGAGACTAGGGCCACAAAAACAATCCTTTTTGATTAGAAATTTGTTCTTTGCAGATCGTAATGAGTTTAGCAAGTTAAATACAAATTCAGTACACCAACTGTTTGACGGGGAGGTCTCGACCTCATTTACAGCGGTTGCTACAATAAAACGAGGCTCAATACAAAAGAAGTTCCTCTGTCCCTTGTGTTGCGATCGACAATTCAAAATTTACATACCGAAAAGAACAGCAACTTGAATAAAATGCCCTAAATACAGCCAATTTTACAGCATGCTCTATTTGTCTTTACTTGTAGGTTTTGAAGATCGACTGTCGCTGGGTTAAGGAAAAATACAATCGTGTTATCAAACAGGGCACTGGTTGAAAATTCAACTCTATTCCATCCACAATGCATCTTTACACTGGCGAACATGATCTCAACAACAACTACGGCAACATTTACCATTGTGGGAAAGGCTCTAAATAAATAAATAGAGCTTCAACCATGATTCTACGTTTATATTCACCACGGCACCCGAAAACCTTATGCGTAAAGGTACTGCAACATAACGATTATTGGATAAGGTATATCGGTTTAAACTGGCCTGCAAAATTCGGGTGGGACGTCGCACAAGCGTGGGTTAATCCCATGTGTTGGGCGAGCTCTGCACATTAAAGTACCTGTAGCCGTCACACCAACGATGTAGATTTATCTGTTGGTAACTGGTGCGGGTTATACAAGCAAAAAAAGAAACACTTGCTATCTTTTGTCTTTAAAAGCCAATTGACTCGTGTCAGTTTCGCTCGGGCCTGTTTGTTTGTATAATTATACTGTCTCTATAAAATCTAAAACAGGTCTATTACAAACATCCAGATCTCGAAAGGCAGATGTCACGAAGCATGAAAATTTGTGTCTGTAGCCCTTGCGTGCCAGCTCTTGATTTCAGTTTATAGTACTTGAATCCATCACTTGAATATGTACTCTTAAAATGAATCGGTTCATTAATGCCTAACTGGTTCGTCATGGGCACGCTGCGCTATATTCGTTTAGATGCGGCTTCCATGACGAAATGAAGCAACATTTTGCTTGAAAAACATACAAAAGCGTTAGGATGAAAAAGGATACTGTTTCCGCGATCGGGATTCGTCCTCCTTTCCATCTTTCTCTTTCGATGAATGTTTGCTCCTATCAGGCGACGATTTATCCTAAAATCAACAAAAAAGGAATCAAATCCTGCTTTCACAGAAGCCTTTCTATCAAATTTGACAACTTTTTGTGAAAACCAAACTACAATACAATATCTGATGCTTGCTATGAGCTATAATATAAAAAAACAAATAGTTATATATACAAAAAAAGTTATATTTCTAAGTTGCAGTTGGTGATATGGGATGACGAGATGATATCGGAACAGAAAAGCCGAAACTTGGGCAATATACTCAAGTTTGACACTGTCCAAAGCATTGTGTTGATAAGAATGGGTTGCGTTGATAAGGATGTTAATGGCACAGATGCCGTGGTAATAATGCTGCAATGATAAAATGATGAAGATGCGATTGACAACGATTAATAGTGATTGATGATCATGGCAATGATGAAGATGATTATGTTGGTGATTGACGGTGATCATTGACGATGATGTGATTGAAGAAAATATATAGTGATTGATGATGATGGTGATTATGAAGACGATTATGTTGGTGATTGACAACGACTGATGGTGGTTGATTATGGTGATGGTGGTGTTAATTGCTTACGATGATTTTAATAATGGAGGCAATTGAAGTTCTGCTATCTAATTATTATTCTTCTGACTGCAAAGCAATACAGAATATATCCCTGTCAGAGTCAATATTAGATGGGCCTAATTACCACAGAATCATTATATCAAAGCGTGCGAAATAAACACATATGACAGTCCTTGCATGTTTACATGAAAAGCGGTTTTTCATCCAAGATTAGAGAACAGAAACTGTTTTCCGTCATCCATTTCCATATATTGACAGAAAAAACGACTTTCAGTCGTCTCATAAAGAGAAGATGCGATGTTTTAACAACAGAATACAAATCAACACCCAGCTGAATTAAGAAAACTGCATCACGCGTTACAAAATATAATGGAATTGTGTGCGAAAAGGAAGCAAGAGTAAATAGTCTTAAAGATTAATAATTCACTGAATCAATTTAAGCAAGAAAGCAATGTACTGTAGGTATCGATCACTGATATGAGAAATCTTAACATGCTTTAGAGACCTGAAATTCTTGGTGCAGCAAATACTTTAAGGTGTCAATATTGAAAATATTATTTTTTGACTGGCTCAAAGCCGGCCATTAGTGGAGGGACTAGAGGTGGAGAGCCTAGGGGAGGGGATATAGGGATTGGGGTATAGGGGGTGGAAGGGCTAGGAGTGGAATGTCTGTGCGTAGCTGTGCAGGTTTGTAACTGTCAAATATGATGATCTATAAACCATTTAAAAAATTAACTACAGAAAAAGCAAAATGGAAACTGCATAATCGCTATAGATGCATGGCATTTGCTTTTAATTTTTGTCAATCGATAGTAGATTGGAACAAAAATACTCTGTTCCTTTCTGCATATAGGACCAAAGAACGTGATTCTAACTCCTAGGAGAGCTCCCGTGTTCCCTTATTTCAAACAAATGCTGCCACGAGGTAGCGTGCGAGCTGCAGCCCGCAGATGCCTGCCATACTCCCTTGCCTTACCACAGAGCTCTTCCCCGTGTTTGTTTCATAGAGAATTGCTTTGCCTTTTTTGCATTCTCACGTTGCTTTTGCTAAAGTTTTTGCTAATAGTTAACGACTTATAGGCTGCATTAAAGAGAAAGAGAGACGTTCTCGAACACATCTTGAGGTAAAATCGATTCCTTAATGTGGGAAATAAAGGAAAATTCTATCATCGAGATAACATCCAAACCAAAATGCTCAAAAAAGAGATGCAGCAGAAAGTAGGTAGGTCCTCTTGAGATTGCAGTTGAAAACGCTCAATAAACGTCGTTTAATATCCATAACAAATAGAAAGAGCAGATGTAAATTAAAACTTATTTCCAGTACTAGATAACAAGGCGCGATGATAAACCATGACCCAGTGAATTTTTGTTTTCATACGCTAATTCGGTTTACAACCATTAACTGCAAACCACCTAGATATTGTGGTTTGTTTTATCTCTTTAACAAGGAAATTTTATCGCAACATTCATGATTTTTACTTAATTCGGGATGAGAACTTGAATGTTGGCCGTGTTTTTTCTAAAAAGCTTGATAATTTGATTTGTGGAATGCCGCCTTCTGTATTCTGCGATCCGGATCACCATACAACGATCAGAACTCGCCATCTTCTAATAAAATATTCTGTTTGAGTTTTTGAAGACCCGTTCGGCAATATCTAAACCGATAACAGAGCGATATGAGGCTTAGCTTGTTTAAGTTCTTCTGGGAATGTCAAAAATAACAGGCCTAGTTAGTTTGTTTTTCAAAGCGATAGCAGTGAGACGAAAGACGACGAATAAACATCTTTTGTCTCGTATACAACAAACATCTAGAATTATAGGCAATAGAAAACAAACACCATTTGGTTTCCTTGTGGAACACTAAGAGGTTTTTGCGTTACATAAAGTCAATTTTAATAACTAAAGTTTAATTGTTTCGCATAGGCTTACTTGCATGTTTACATAAAACAGAGTACAAAGGTAGGACTTCCGAAAGTGATTTGAGATAGCACGGAAAGCGCAAACCCAACACACATAGTATGTTATGTTTCTGGCACCAAAAGCTTATCTAGCAGAGCTGCAAGGTAGATTAAGATTTACAATGAAATAACGCTGTTTTAATTCTCTTTTGCAGTTTATTGAGAAAAGGAAACTTAAACTGCGTATTTTACGAGATTGAGCATTGAGAATGTAACCTCTCTTCCTTGGAAAGCCAAAATTTGTGCTCTGTACTAACAACGACGCAACGATACATATTGGTGTATTTTTAGACCCAGGCAAAAAGGTGAACAGGATAATGTTACTCACAAATTTACTCAAGATACGGAACATTCAAGAAGGTAATATTAGAACGGAAGAGGAAACCCTCACCTTTTTACTAGGCTTGTCATGCTCTTTATCAGATGATCTGTCTTTTAGTTTCACTTTCCCGTCTTTTTCTCTATCTCTTTCCTTTTCTTTATCTTTTCTAGGGGGCTGAGATAGAAAAAAAATCAAGAAGTTCCAACGACAAATGAAATGGTTCTAATTGCAACTGAAACCCTCGTCCAGAACGTATGACATTAGAGTGTAAAAGAGAATACAGTCGTATGTATTAGAGGTTTTTTATCTTGGAATCCAACATCTAATAGGATACTAAATTGTAAGAGGCTTCAGCATCTGACAAGAATGTTTCGGGATCAAACAAAGTTGTATCCCATCAATTACAAAAATATATTTTTTTATTGTGCGTCCTATAAAATGAATCTTGGAAAACTCTATGTATCTACAAAAAATCTAGAAATGACGGGCAAATAAGCGAGAGCCCCTTTACATAAAGGCAGATCCAAAAACAGCAAAAACTCTAAGAAACTATTTCTTTATTTATACCACAGTAGCAACTGTACCAAATTACCCTCGAGCCAAAAGAACATTACAAAAGCGAATCCGGCTTTCGAAGTGCAAAATTTATGTATATACAAAACAAAAAAGTTTTTATCCGAACCTCTGCTTTTTTTGATGATCTTTCTGGGGTATCTGAAATTGTAACGAGAAATAAATGCTGTCAATGAAATATTGAATAAAAAATTATCACTTACATCACTGACTTCTGATCTGTTCCACTCCGAGCTCATTTTTTGGGCAAAGCGTTTTTTGAAAAGACTAGCGAGTATAAAACATGCTTTAAGTTGAATACTAATCGAATCCTCGGGAAAAGGTCCCGGATATGACACAATTTTAGAAAATGGCCTCAAAAATGCTAAACTAAACGAGATGTGGCATTTTATGGCAAAACACAGCCACGAGAGGTTCTCTAGCTAATAACCAGATATATCTTGATACACATCTGGGTATCAATGTACGAAAGACTTACAAAAGTGCATATATTAAGGAAACTGGTGAAACCGTAGAGGTATATGCATCAATATTTAATATCAACATCAATATCAATATACCAAGATTGATACTAACGTCAATATTAACGTCGTATATTACATAAACTGAACATGTGACAATATTTTGAGCATAAAGCCTAAATATATCTTGCCTCCTTCTTTGCGTCGTTTGGCATCTTTCGTTTCACCAGATATCTCTAATGATGTCTGTAAAAATAGATAAATGATTCTAGAAATGTCGATAACAAATATGCATTATCGATGCAAGGTGGAGAGAAATATTGAAAAAGATCTCTTCATACGAAGGTGTAGAAAGTATTGACTCGCGCAATCTTCTGCAATGGTTGGTTTACACCATCATAAACAGCAAACCAGCTAGTTTAAAAAATATCGTTATTAAATGTCGTGATTATTGATGCCGTGAAATTAAAGATTAACAAGCAATGTTTTCTTACTCTTTTTCTTTCGTTTTTCCTGTCTTTTTCTTTGTCCTTTTCTCTTTCCCTATCTTTGTCCTTTTTATCCTGCAATGCGATACAAAATTATTCTCATTACATTTCATGACGACACTTGGCGTCAGTTTCCCAATATTTAGTAACAAAACTAGCAGATAAAATCTTTAGGGATTTAAAATCATAGAGTTCGCCATGGAGGGGGGGGGGGGGGGGTGAGGTAGTGGTTGTTGACTCTCACAAAAGAACGGCTTGACGGCTCAAATTACAATATACAATTGGTTTCAAGTCCGATTTGCTATATTGTAGGCTGGAAAGATGACGTATAATGTACAGATCCAGTTAGACGTGTTCATTTACCCTTGGGTGAAATATTCTGACTCAAAATATGTTCAAAAAGCTTGACAATAAATTGTCGATAGAAACTTGATAACAAGATTTATTTAAAATGATATCCAGCCCACCCTCAACGTAGAATCAAGTTTTTTTCTATTGCAAGTTGGTTGAACTAAACCAAAACACAGACTTGTTCTTATTACAAAAACATATCAAAGATTTAATTGTTCTGCTGAAAGCAATAAATAAAAATAAAGCACCTCTGCTTTCAATAGGAATTGATGATTTTTATCCAGTAATATAATTTCTATCGGGTCAAATTTATATGGATAAAGTACCTTTGCATCATGATAGCATTTACAATTTTATCAAACCAACTATTTCTCTTGAGAAAAAATTCCTACATTTGAGATACAGAACAAAGGAACTTTGACCACATGGGATTCAAATACAGCAGAGTTTTGATCCCCGACGATTAGCGCATAAGTATGAGAAAAAAGGATTTTTCCAGATGTCTTAATAGTAATCCAACAAAACTGCGTATTAATAATTTAAAAAATCCAAGATTTGGAAAAGAAGCTGGCCTATAAGGCTAAGAGGATAATAAATAGTACCTGGATCCGAATCCCACTTAGGTCAAACACGGACAAGAAATGTTTGAGGCAATGTAATAGCCGGGCAACGAGAGTAGACCCTATCAATTTAGAATGGGGGGAGGGTTGAGAGAGATGGGGGAGGGCACAAGAGGTACTGGTAAATCCGTTAAGTGAGTGTTGATGGGATATGAGGGGGATTTGGGTGCAAGAAGAATTATGATGTCCAATTTTGCACCCGTTTCGCATTCTCCCTATAGACATTGTTCAAAAAAGGACCGCTTTATTCTTCCCTACGCTGTACCAAAAGTTTAAAGACAATGCACCCGTAATAGATTATTCCTCGATGCTTCTTAATTGTTATACAAAACGTTTGTGTTAGTGAGACAAGGCTTTTCGTCAATGATAAAAATTGACGAGAGGAGTCTTGGAATAATAATGTGTTAAAATTATAGAGAATATGGGGCCGTTGACAAAAACAAGACTCTGGAAAGGAAATACGACTTAAACAATGACCATGGAAATCTTACAGACACGCATATATGATAATAACATACAGAGTTTAAAGCTGGTAGCCTACGATAACAGGGGTAACCAGTCCTTTACAAAAGGACCAACTGTCAACAAAAAATTTAAGGAACATAACAATCTTAAAATAAATCTAGAATGTAAAAAATATAAAAATCTCAGTCACGTTAAAATGAAAAAAAACCCATGTTTTTTACTTATGATGTTCATAATTATTTTGATAGCGGTCTTCTGTACCCTTCTTGAATTGCAAATAAATTTCCAAGGTAATCAGTTAACGAGGTAACGAATTTCATAAACTTGTTGCCTTTGTAGTGAAAAGGTTAGCCTCTGACTTCGTAGTAATAGTCGTAGTCCCAGTATTGCAATGGGACTTCCCCGAATTTAACTATACCATACCGAGAACCTGTTACAGGATATTTCCACTATCTCCCCCCCCCTGCTTTTTAAGAACATCTTCGCAAGAGCCTAGAAATTTAGGCTTCAAACTGAACTCCTAAACCTTACTACCTGACCGGACAATATTTTATCTAGCTCTTCACTTGATCATTTTTCATCCTATGATGCCCTCTATGGGCAATTTGGAACCTTTAGAATATTCGTCACATAATCGTCAGTAACTATTCATTGTACAGGATAAGATTTATCTATGGAAGATTACCTTTTTTCCGTCATCAGATCGTGATCCTGGTGTTCCTTCCTAGAAAATAACAACAACAAAAGCTAGTAAAACAATTTATATTGCTTATCATATATAACACTGATAGGATACAAACTAACAAAAATACGAACCTTGGTCGATGGTGAAACGAATTTGGCGTCATCTATTTTTCTCTTTTTTGGATCTAGGAAAATATGTATAGCAAATGTGTAAACTGTGAATAGCAATTATCAGGCAAATAGAAAGTGCTACCTAAATCATGATACAAGAAGGACAAAAGGATTATTTTCGTTTTTCGAAGTACCTGAGTAATTATTTTGATATTTGAGGGGCAAAAGAATAGTGCATAAAATTTCAATTCTTTAAAAATTTCATTGCTAGAGAAAAATAGCTCCTCAACATTGATTTTCATCGATGGGAATTTATACTTGGAAGACGGAAAGAGCATCTGAATGAATACGACATGTCTTTCAAACAGAGGTAATAAATCTAAAATGAAAAGGTTCATCGAACTTCAATACAAAATTCTAAAGCACCAGATCACAATTCGCCAGATTGCCAGGGAATCATACAAAGCTGAAACAATCAACCAAAATGAAAAATTACCTTTATTGATGAACATATAAAGTTTTTTCATGCTTTTTAGGTGCAACCAATATATACCCTACCGATATAGCCTCGTCTACAGCAAAACAAAACGCAGGAGACTGCCTCAGCAATTCCATATTCCATTTGTATTGGCAAAATATGGAGTTATAAAGACTTAAGAAATGTTATATCAAACGTTTTCTTATAATAATACACGCCGAACTGAATTAATTTCCCAAGGAAGGAAGATGCAGGATTGTAAACTTCCCCACCCTATTATATATGGAACAAGACAACGGTATTTGTCTTAATCAAAATAAAATTCATTTACTTTATGGAAATCTTTTAGGGGTAATCATGAAACATCCCTGATTCTCTAATGCCCAAAAACAGTAACAAAACCTCATACCATCCTGCAAAGGCGAATGGGGCCTGATTTTCCGACTTGCTTTGGATGACTCCAAACTCGATCTATCTTTTTCTCGTGGTGTCTTTTCCCTCTCTTTATCTGGCTCTTTGTGTTTCTCTCTTTCTTTTTCTTTATCTTTTTCCTTTTCTTTTTCTTTTTCCTTCTCCCTTTCTTTTTCCTTTTCTCTTTCCCTATCTTTTTCTTTTTCGCGTTCTTTCTCTCGGCTCCTGCTTCGCGACTTTTCATGGTTTCTATCGACGAAAAAGAGATGAGAGAGCATAACAATAATACTGCCTTTTCCAATCGGCCTAAACTAACGATAAAAATCCCAAGTTTATCTAAAAATTAACAAATTTCAAATACGGAACATCATGGGTCTATGATTTTGTAGGCCTTTACGCATCACCAACACACTAACTTGACGCGACAGATTTAAGGGTAAAAAAGACCAAGAACCATGTTAGGGGTATTAAATTGTCACAAAACGTTACAACATCGACTCTCTTGCTCGCTTGCGTGCGTGTCTCTTTCAATTTTAAAGGAAAGCTGAAGGAGCTTTGAGACACTTTGAGGAACAGTTTGAGGAACAAGGGAAGATAAATATGTAGATTACATAATAAGAGAACTTTTTTGCTTTCTTTTGAAAGATCTGTAAACAACTCTAAGGACTAAAACGCCTTCCAGTGTATCATGTTAGTAATTCTCAGTGCACGACTGGTTTAGGACATAATGGCCTACAGGCAAATGTTATCTGTCAAGGGTTTTGAAAGCCGGGTCGTAGAAAAGTAACTCGAACCTTTCTTCCTGTGTTTTTGAAGATTTACCAGCTGCTGATCTTGATCGCTGGCTTCTAAAATCAACAAAGTAAATAAAGAGTCTAATGATTCCTCTGTGTGACAATTCGAGTTTTTCCTGATTTGCACAAAAAAATTTCCTCTATGTTTTCACGATGCTTTACCAATACAAATTTACATAATGTCTATGTTTTTCTTAATTTTATCATATAGACTTGTTCTATAAACCAAAGACTTGTCCTATAGTACAGCTTTGCTATACGGTATCGAGCACTTTATGACAGACCGGTAAACAGTAATTTTTCATTAATTTTATCCTATATCATTTCCTCCTTTTAAGAATTATCCTTGTTTTATATATAATGCTTCAATTACTTCTTCATCAGGCTAGCTTTTTTCAAAGAGAGCACAAGACAAGTTTTACCAGAGCACGAATTTAGGCCTAACCTGTCACTCTTTTCAGGCTCAGAGTCTCTCCCTTTCTCATGCCTTGACGGAGAGCTCGCTGTTTTCTTTACACTCTTGACATACTTCAACTCGTCTTCAGAACGAGATTTTGAAGATTCTCTTTCCTTTCCACTCGTCTCCTGCCTTGATGTCGATTTCTCTGACTTGATATTTGTTTCCTTGCTGCCGAAATCGAAAAAATTGTGATATGTTAAAGATTGTATTTGTAGAAGTGTATGTACGGGTTAAGGATGGGATAAGGGGGTTCCAAGATCTTGTTATCGATGGAATTGCACATCAACTGACTAAAGATTTTTAAAGGACCATCATGTGACTCTGCTAATGGAAATTCGCCACGGAGCCTTAGGATATGAGAGGTACTTGATTATGAGCGCCTATTCCACGGGTATGTAGAAAACAAATTAAGTCGAAGCCCTAAATAAGCACCAAGTAGATAGGCAGTCCCAAAATCCCACAAATCTAAGACGGTTTATGAACAGCCCAGTTTCCTCCAATTTAGTTTGGACGACACGTAATTATTCATATACATTAGACTGCGTTTGCTGTAACAATACTCGATATAAACAAGACTAATAAATGTCACAAATTGGCAAACACTTAATTTGATATATTTTGGCGATCGCAAAGCAACATTACAATATTTTTCAAAATACTGCATTTGTGATGTTTAACTAACTACAATTTATTCACAACCTACATTCTGATTTGGTAAACAAGTAACCATTCGCATAAACCGGTTTTATAGAATCTGAAACTCTAGATTCTTATGATACCAATGTAAACCCACAAGGTCCTTGTTTTCCACGAGATGTACCGGCAAACGAACTTACCCAAGAGATCTCCGATCGGACGAATGATCCACTTCTTTACCGGCAGCTGCAAGAAACAACAGAATTAAATATTAATTACCATAATATTCGGATACTCTACCTAAGCGTGACAAGTTCACACTGGATCCATTCAAAATAAAGATATCCTTAATCGGTTAATGATGTGAAATAAACAGTTGTCTTTTCCTATAGAGATGCATTTTAAACTGGTAAAGCAGCATACAATTATGGGAGCTACGAAGGAACTGCATTCTAAGAAAAACAGTTACAATATATAAAAATAATAGAAATAAATAAAATAAATGAACTAAAGATTAAAAAAGGTTAGAGAATAAATAAAAAGATGAGCACATAAAGTCCTTACTGCTAAAAGTAGTTCTACCCCGTGTTTTATGCTTCTCCTAACCAAAACATTCGTATGTCTGATTACTAACAGAAGCAATATACTCGGAGAAGTGTTGCAAGTATACTCTAGCTATACATGTCATGTTTCCTGTACTTCGGGCCATTCAAAAACACCTTTGTTACCGGGATAAAACTGACAGCCAGTAGTGGCCTAAACAAAATATCATACATCAGGCAGCATGTGTGGTTGTTCTAAAGCTCTTTCGATCTTAAGCCATGTTCGGATACCCTTTAATGTGGTTACAGAACTAAACAGATGATGATATGAAACGGCAATGAAATAATATCTAGTAAAACCTTTCACATACCAGGTTGCTTTGAGCTAGTTTCCTCTGACTGGTGATCCTTAGATGTTGCCTGCGCAGCGCGAGTTGCGCCTTGTGCTGGCTGCAAGCATAAACAAAGCTTATATTCATGACGTAATAACGATAAATTATAAAAAATTATAAAAAATTATATCGAGTATATGAAGATTTTCTGCACGAATGTCCCCAAATACCAGAAAATTTGAGGCAAGTGGACAGTCAACGCTCAATATCTCCAACTGTCCGGAAACAAACAACATTATAACTCTGATGCTCTTAGTCTACAGGCTGTAGATTGGTTGCATAAACTGCCGATCGACTCACCTGGCGGTCTGACTTTTCTTGCTGTCCTGCAGATTTTGCACGGTGCTCACTAGAAGGCTGTGAGATAGAAAGAAAATAACGTGAATAAATTTTTCATCAATTATTGCAACTACGTCAGAAAAAATCAAGAGGTTCCTTTACATAAAGATCTTCTGTCCTACTTGCCGAGCTCTGTGTATGTCCAGAATGCCTAAAGGTCTCACGATCTATGGCAACATTTTGCAGATAAGTTGTTCAACAAAAATTAATATTTTCGCTTCTCCTTTAAAAGTAATTTTCCCCTTCCCCGTTCAGTGTTGAATGCATGTTTTTGAAGCACAAGTGAGGGAAATGTAAAGTGGAAAAATTGCAAAAATTGCATTCAATTGCAAAAATTGAACACGAGCAGACAATTCAAAATGACATAATTCAAGATTTTAGGGAAATAACAGAATATGCTGACAATGTATCAGAATAGCCATCAGCATCAACAGGCACCAAGAATATTCAAATTGCATAAAAATTGACAATACCTTTACCTTCTCCTTTTCCTCTTTGATGTGAAACTTGTTTTCTGGCACCATGGAAGACTTCCGTAACTTGAGAAGCCCAAGATACCTAAAATGAAAGTTTTACGTCGAGGCCAAAGCGTATATCATCTGTTGTTTTACATATCAAAGCCTTTTTTGGCTACAAAATACTTTCAATATTCCTAAAAAAGATCGACGAAAAAGAACATTGCTTAACTCTTGATCAAATCTGCCTTCCATAACGACTTACCCAGTTGCTAACGTAAACAAATCTTGACGCTTCTCTTTTTCTTCTTCGATAATTTTCTCAATCCTTCTTTCCAATGCCTGCCCTAAATTCTGGACTTTCGGGTAATGTGGCAATATCTATGAAATAAGAATAATCAGAAATGGCAGGAAATTCTGAAAATAATCAACCGGTGCATATTGCATACAAAGAACTATCTAAAAACCTTTTAACAACAGGGTCGGTAACGGCAGCGTTTTTGTTAGGCATATACAGCTAACCAACTGACGGCATTTTATAATACCAAAAATTTTGGGATGCTCTTGAAAGAACGGATATGCCACTAGATTAACCATCACTTTTGACTACCATCCCAGCAATACAGACGCCTGAAGCATGTCAAGAAGCAGGAAGCAAAATCTGAGGCTTTACAAAATGACATAAAACTTCTTTTTTAAAACAACCATTTTCACCGACAAAAGAAGATTATCTTTCTTGCAGAATTGTTGCAACACTGAAAATTTTTGTCTGACACACTCGAAACCGTTCCCTTTTTTAAAATATGCACAAATCTTTGATAAATAAAACAAAACAGATCTAAGTTGCTTCTCCTAGCCTCACGTTTTATCTGGCAAGAAACCTTGTAAGATATATCTTAATTCGGTGAACCTTGAGAAGTAATGTTAACGAGTAGAAAACGGTATTTATAGAAATTAAAATAATGCTTACCTTGGTGAGAATCATAATTGTATTTCTGATCTGCATGTAATCTTTGGATTCCAAACAAACAACAACCGCCTACATTTAGATTAAATTGAATAAGGTTAGTACCGTGTAGCTAAATTTTCAAATTGCATCAAAATCCCCTTGAAACTTTGAAAATATTTGAATTCTTCAATAGCTATATTAATAAATGAACAATATTTAGAAGTACTACCTTAAAACCGTTGAACACAAAAATTCCCATTAAGGAGGAAGGAACCTTAAGGAGGAAGTAACAAAGTGAAGGTGCTTTTGAACACAATACTCCCCTATCACAAATTTCTTACAACAGTTCGATTCCCATGTCCAAAGAAGACATAGAAGGAATCATCTATTAGCATGTGCTTGCTAATTGGATTCCAAAACGGAAGACCGCAAAGTACCAAATAAGGTGTCTCCCACCTGCTGTTTAAGATGACCTCTACTCCAAACCGAGACAAGAAGAAGCCTTTTTCACATCGAATAAGAGAAAACATGTCGTCAGCCTTTCTTGCGCCATCACTGAAGCCGGCCTAGAAGGCGTGTTATCAAAAGCACTGCTCAAATGTTCTCCAGATATCAGAAAAGTGTCCGCTCTTTTGGCTGTCCGAAGTCATTAGACGAGGCCAATTTATCAAAACGGTATTTCACTTGTGTAGAATGAAAGCTTATCTGAGTTTCGACGTAACGAAGATCCGGCAATTTGTTGGTAGTTAAACCAAAATGAGAGCGAGCAGGCCAGTTGGGGGAGCCAGCATGAGAAAAAAGAGGGTAGCTGCGACGTCAGCCAGGCATGTCAACTGAATTACCACAAATCTGACGAATAAGACAGAAGCAAAGGAAATTCGCACCACATAAACGGTTCTGAAGCTCATTACCTTGGTTAATTTGTACTGCCATTTGTGACAGACATGCCTGAAGTTCTCGTAGTCCAAATAATCTGCTTTCTCGTTGTTGGTAGCTCGTAGGACCGTCAGGAAGCCTGGAAATTTGCTGCATTCCTGAAGTAAAGAAATTAAATTAAAGGAATACCTTTGGACTACAAGGATATCAAATCTGGACGTGGTTCTTTTTGCTTTTTTCAATTAATTCATAAATTTGGGAAGTACTTCAACAATGAGTAATATGGCGAAGAAGCTTGACTTTATTAAATGTGATCCTGAAAGAACTTAAACGAATGAGCATATAATTGCGTTAATCACAAAGTATTGAGCAAAACTAACTACACTTTGGCACTCGCTTCACACATCAGGTAGGGTGGGCAGCTAAGATGCAACTGATCTTGTGGAGAAGCAGTCTCGTTGCTAAACACTGGCCCTTACATTGGTGCTGAACAAAGAACACTGGCCACCTATAATAGCCCTTCCTAACTTCTCATTACATTCATATCGTTACATTCTGTTGGGTGACGGACATTTTTCTAGTGGTATGTTGAAGAGCCTTAAAGCACTCCAGATTCCTGTTCTTCGTATCACAGAGACAACGGAGCTAGCAGACAATGCTTAAATACAGATAAGTAAGAATCATCTAAAATAAAAAGAGACAGCCGAATTGAGAAGCTGCAAAACTGAAATCAAACCTGCTCGTAGAGTCTTTTGTCGTGATGCCATCTCATAACCATCTCAAGCATTGCACAGAGAAACCGACCTTAAAGAAATATGCCAATCAATAGCCAGAAGGCTAACTGTTGGTGTAGGGTAACAGAAGAGACATGATCATAATAAATTTTAGGGGTAAATGACGCCTGATTAGGTTATTATATAAATCCAAAACTTTCAATGTTTGTTCGAGCATATATCAAATAAAAAGAAAATTAAATTATTTTGGGTTTAAGAAACAGGTTGCTAAAATCACTTCTATACGAAAGGTTTCAATGTCTGGGATAGGAAACTTACCGTATCTGCTGGCTTCGTTTTCGGTCAAGCTGGCAACAATATATGATATGTCAGAAAACACCTAGGAAAAACATAGAAAAACAAATGAAAACAGACATTCGATGAGGATTGCTTTCCATATCCTTCAAGGAAATAACTGATCAATAACTGATCAATCAACGAAATCAATTTATGTTTTCGGTCACTGACTTTTCGGGCCAAGGATTTTAAGAGATCCCGTGTGTGAGTAAGTACCGAGTTACCTAAGTATAAGAAATCAATTTAATTTCATCAGTATTAGCCTTTTGCTACTGTGACTGTCCACCTTCTGCTAAAGATTAGAAACAGCAAATCAATCATAAGCTGAAATAGAACCAACCTTCTAAGTCAAAGAAAAGGCATTGCAAAAACCGTTCAGTTTCCACACCTGATCTGAATAAAATTGTCAATCTTACAAAGTAAAATAATGACAGTTTATAGACAACAAAATATATAGAGAAAGCAATTAGATACTTAAATAAAAAGTACTTACTCGATCAAAACAAATAAGCGTCGAGAAATTTGGCGTTTGCAGAGTATGTATAATGTGTATGAACTTGGCACAATAAACAGCGTCATTGGCAGTGAACACACATCGCGGAAAAATGCATATTTGTAGAAACTGAGTTATGGTTTCCCCTTTAGCAGTCTCTGCAAAATAACAAGAAGGGAGATTGATATCAGGAAATGAAGAGGGGCTTCAAAAGATACAGTTATATCTTGTGAACATGTCAAAAGTGACAATGGTCTTTGTTTAACGTAAAGGTTACCCCCCCTCTTTAAAAACAGGGCGCTGACAGCTTCCGTATATTAGTATCCTTGATACATGTTCGCAGGGAACTAAATTTTCCGTAGATACACTGTTTGCTTCGCAACCACAAAGGAAACTCGGGCAAGGATATTCAGGACAAACATGATACGAAACTGCAGTATGATCAAATTGATAATTCACATTTTGAGCAAAGATTAATACTATACATAGAGTTAATGGATGAATATTTCTAATTAGCTTGTGGCGATTTAAAGACACCTATCTCTCCGACGACAGCAAATAAGGGAAAATTTTTGAGCGTTAATTAAATGGTTAATTGATTTTTGTGAAACATTTTTTATGACATTCTATAGCATTAATTAAACTAAAGTATTTATTAAGCGTTATCAGTAAACAATGTATGCATCATTTTTACAAAGGCAGCACCCAGCTCCTGGACGGCCACAGGTTCTGAAACTCCGCGACCGTTGATTCCAGTGCTGCAACATGACAGCGTGTAATAGGCTACGTTTCTATATGAATAATCCAGCAACAACTCACTTGAAGGAAACCATCCTTCTTTCTTCGTTTCGAGCCATTTCTTCACGCAACGGTTGTGTTCCTGCTGCACGTGTTGCTCCTCTCTCAGCTTGTCGATCAACAGCTGACATCTTTCTTTCTCCTTCTTTTTCTTCGTCAAAGATGTCTAACAGGTAAGAAAAAGATACTTTAAAGGAAGATGTTCTATAAATGAAATAGGCACGAAAAAACCAAGGTTTCCCGATCTTTCCGTTTTGTGACACACAATATGTAAATACTTCAGTCAAGAGTTAAAGTTCACGCCAGTCGTTTGAATAAAAGCTTAATATTTGTTACAAGATATTCTCCCTTTGAGGGCAGGTTTATTTGGGGAATGAGGAGGGGGGGGGATTGATTCGTTTAGCTAAGCATAAATTGCTTCGTTTTCAAGAGGAAAAAGGAAATACGTATCACAAGTGGAAGATAAACTTGAACTGCAGGCAATACATTCGATGCAGCTTTTTCAAAAAATACCCCCGTGACTAAAGATGCCTACCAGTTCTTTGTTGTCATCTATACTGTCAATGGCCAATTTCAGCTTATGAATTTCAGCATCATATCTCTCCAGGGGGACATACAAATCATACATGGCCATGGACCAAAAAACTGTATAAAGCTGAGGGCTGAAAAAAGAAAACAACATGCAAATAAATCGGTATGAAGCGATTCTTAGGCAAATGACGGAAATAATAACATTCTGTTCAGTAGACAAGATCTAAATATCTAAACCAGAAATAACCAAATGGTTTATAAGCCAGAAAATCTTAATTTAGACTGAAGAACTTCCTTGCCAATAAACAATAGACATTTTTTAAACAGGCGAACTTTGTTACCAGTGGCAGACACCTGTGGGGGAGGCGGGGGCGATTGCCCCCTAATACTTTAGAGGACAATGGTCTTTTCCTCTAAAACAATAGGGAATGTGACGTCATCTTATTAAAACAATAAGCTCGCCCCCCAATATAGGACCAAGTTACCGCCCCTATTAGTTACATCTCGAGATAATGGAAAAAAACATTGGAAAGGCATAAAAACCACTCGGTAAACTGAAAGGCAAATTTAAGTATAAAAATATCTTCTTTAGAAGTTTACCTTAGATTATTCCAGATCTTCGCAGGATGCAGAGGAATTGCTGATTCAATGACCGGTCGATAAACATCATCAGAAACTTCACAGAAATTCTTCTCCAAAGCTTCTTGCTAAAACACATGAAAATTTTGCTACAAAGAGTTCCGATCTACTCTGTTTTAATTAGTTACAAGGATAAATTATAAATCATCTGCATACAAAATAAGAAATATGTTTGATATGCTAAATGTCAGAATGAATGCGTTATTAATTTGTCTAATGACAGAGATTGTTATTTAGTTAACAAATTCTGAAATTACATTTACTTACTCTTTGCTTTACAGTCTTAGATCTGTCTTGTCCTTCATTTTTCTTAAATGCATCGACTTGCAGCTGAAATATTGAAATACACAGCTTTTAAGACCCGCAAAACATTATTACAAAACATTACGAAACTATTGCAAAACATTGCTAGAATACGATCTCTGATTGATCTCTGAAGATTGGTCTCTGCAGGAAGTAGAAACAGGAAGTACGACAAATTTTGATAAAAAACTTTTATTTTCAGCAAGAGCATAACTCAATGACTTTTCCTGGCAAACAAGAAATGCAACATGTTTTCAGATTACTACATTTTCAGAGTAGAAGCCACATCAGAAGCCACGCCAGGCTAAGATTGGGGATCAAGAACGATTACAAAGCCTGCTAAAAGAGACTACGTAAAAAATAGACTTGCAAAAGAGTCGTATCAAAAGAGAGATTCATTCCTCTCACCTGAATTGCGTGGCGATACAATGGCCTTGATAGACAGAAAGCGGCGTCTGGCGTGATGTGATAAATACGGCGAAGTTCATCCAAGGAAGGCAGGTTAGCCTCGTAATCATCTGTATTCAGCTGCGTTGCTAAGAAACCACCAAACTGCACCAAGGTGTCTTGGCACTTGATAAACGGATTGACATGTTAAGGTTCAAGTGTGCAAAATAAAGATTCGTGGGGATAATGGGTTAAAAATGTTACTGAAACACTGCAGCAGTACCGAGTCTTTTACTTCACGTGAAATCATTGCATTTCAGGAGAAGCAGCTGAGATGCAAAAGAAACAGCCAGCACATACCCTGTTCACACACCCTCCCTTGAGGGGTACAAAGCTACTAACAAGAACATCATGAAATGAAATCCTAGTCCTGACAAATTAATACTGGGGAAACACGGACTGTTGTTTTTTAATAACATTCCCTTGGTCACAAGACAACAAACCAAACTGACTAGATGAAAAACAAAGATCCCTTCCAATAAACGGCTAAATTTCTGTCTTGTGTCTGTATATATTGTGTCCGTATATAACATGGTGGTTCCTTAAGAATAAGAGAACTCTCCGTTCCGAAATGAGAGTACTTCAAAGCTTACAAACTGAATGTGATTTACCTGATCGAATATTTTTCCTACTAGTTTCAGATGTCTTGTCGTATCTTCAACAAAAACGATACCGTTTCGCTGTTGCGCAATCAGTAGACAGAGCGGTATAGTGAGCTTTCCTTCGATAAGTGCATCTCGTAACCGTTGCGAGGACTTTTTCGTGTTTCGTACCTGACCAAAATATCCACCCTAATCGGAGAACAAAACAGTTATAGAACGATACAAAATTTTTAAGAACAACTAGAGTCTTCATTAAAACCTGATCGAGCAAAGTCACTCGACTGTTTAATCTTATTCATAATTTCAACCTTGCTACCTCGAATTCCATTGTTAAATATAAGGGTTGTGAATGATGACGTATATTTTTAGTCTGTTTTGAGACCAGCGATGATTATACAGAAATCATGGCTGTGAAAAACAAGACATTTGATATAGCATACAACAGTACGGCAGAAATACTGAGCTAGCCCTGCCGAATCAGGTAGCATGCAGAAATTAGTATTACGAACTTATGGTAATACAACCGTGCTCTGTGATATTTCTAGTACAAATTTCTAGTAAAAATTTCTAGTACAAATCAACTGCAAGGAAAGACTGTGCTGGCCGCATATTTTCCGTGGAAAATAAGTGAGATTATATCATTGAATTTTAACCAGCCGTTTGTAACATCTTAGACAGAGGTAAGTTTGAACACAGAAAGCACCCCACACATAAAGCAGTGGTTTTTAATCATGTTATAATCAATGCATACCTCTGCTTTGAGTAAGTCTCCTCCACATAATGCTTCTAGCTGAGTTTGTGTTACTTCTTCTGTTAGTTCAATTCCTGACATCTTCTGCACAACCTCTTTTAGAACCAGCAGATCGAGGCTTTAGAATAGCAAAAAAAGGCAACGTGAAACTAGACTGAATCTAACATGGTCTTACAGGCCACACCGTGAAATAAAACAAAAGACGTCTATAATGGTTATAAAATAACATTATAAAAGACCAATCTAGCGTCGTGGAAGTAATTATACGGTGAGGGCATAACAAGAGCATTCCAAGTAAAAAACTTTATGGATGAATCCTTTAATACAATACTGGTTATTTTCGTCTTGACCAGAAACAGTCAAACATCAAATACAGAATTTTGACTGCAAAACACAAGACGAATGTATTGCATACCTCAATTTGGCAGAAAAACACACAATTTTCTACCAGTCAGGTAGTATGCGCTACTTTTTACTTTAAATTTTAAAGTTATGTGTCATAAATAACATGTCATGCACACCAGGGTTTTAAAACGAGTGGTAAGTATGTGGTAAATGAGTCTGGAAAAACTGTGGAGAATGATTTCACAAAGCAACTAAGACTTGAACTTCTCAAAAACTTGAACTTCTCAGAACCCTATAAGTTGATACCTTGATAATGGGTATTAAAACATCCCATAGCTGGTGAACTTTGCCACTGAACATCCGTCTAGGGGTGCTGATAATGCACAATCTAACATTTCAAAGGGTGATTTCCCAGCACTTAAAATCTCATGTGACGGTGGATGATGAAAGCAACAATCCACCTGCATATTGCAAGCCACTTCTGTAAACAGTCTAAAAACATGCAAATGCATCTAAGCGAGATACCTCTTTCCTGCCTTCAATTGGTTTGCGACATACTGAAGTAGCCCTGTCAGCTCAATGGCGTATTTCTTGAAAACCGTTCCACAGAACAATGCAAGACCTTGAAGGGAAATAAACAATACAAAATAAAAATCAGGCAGAAAACTTTCCTGGCCAACATGTGAGCTGATATTTCTTAAATGCGAATTAGGTTATTGGTGAGAAAACTATAAACAATTAAAGGCAGTTCGATACTGTGAAGCCTTTTAATCAGCCTTCTGACTTAAATGACGTCATCAGGGATTACAAATGGGTATTATCTCAGTTTATCTCAGAGCCTTTGTAGCTAATGATTCCAGACCCTCGAGACTCATATAAAGAAGTCTTTGAAAAAGATCTTATTTAGAATTCCTAACTGTTCTTAGCCGTAAGAAATTAGCTTCAATTTGTTTACTTTTCTTCATTCAAGATCCTTACATTCATCAAGTGATAACTTTGGCACCGTAAGATGATTTAGAAATAAAAGTAAAAAGAAATTGTAAGAATAAACAGAAAATTACTTTGTAGCCAGTCTGAGATATTTGTATCCGACTGTTTCATCCTCTCTCGGTCGGGATTAGCTAAAGCTTCGATGACACAAACTGGTTACTGTTAAGGAGAATTCATTCAAAGCTACTAGAAACGCATGAAAACGTTATAAAGATTAGTCAGCTACTGATTTTGATACTCAGAATGGTCATGCACCAGATTTGTACAACTTAGATAAATTGAAATTTCCCGGAGATAAAATTCTCTCAATAATGGCGAACTCTTTCTTAAAAACAAACATATCAAAGCAGTTATTTTCATCTGCTAAACTTTGTTCTCTCTGTGTTGTTTGTGTAACTAACCAACTGCCTCTACACCGCGCTCTACACTACCCTATCCCCTTTGTTATAAACCCCTTTTCACTTATAAACAAAACCGACTCCGCTTCTTTTACAACTCCCAACTAATCATGTACTGAAGAGAATTGGCTACGTAGGTAATTCTAAAATACGAACTGATAAATAAAACGCGTGTTAGTGGATTGCTGTTTTGAATCGAGAGTCATATGACATATATGAAGGATACAAGACAGGACGTCGTATGCCAATGGCGTCAAGTATTTCAGAGCGTCTACCATTGGCCCAATAAAATTGTCATACCTCTGGATCTGGTTCAAGATCTATGGAACAGAATAAGTGACGATAACAGTAAAGAAAAACACTAAAATGCTGAAATTAAGGATGCTTAGTAAAAGATGCCATAGGGTTCGTGGGTATAAATCAAGCATAATGTCAGTGAAAAAATTACTTTAGAATAAGACTGAGAAAGGTTAGAAAAAAAACATTGTTTTTAAAGAACATGACAAAGACGTTGATGAGAAAAAAAAGTATTCTGTTGCACGCTGCCGAAGGCCAGAAAGCCTAGCTACAGGTGAATAAAATCAAAAGATGTGGCATGTGATTACAACTGAATGTTGTCTTTAGCAACGGCAGCTATGACTATGAAGAAATCCTAGCTATAAAACACAAGACAGCTGTTAACGCAAGACAACAAACAGTACGACAGAAATACGGAAAAAACTCGGAACCGAATCAGGTACTCTGCGTAAAGAGCGTAATCGTAAAGGAACGGTAAAATTTCGAGGGCAGAGAATGTTATGGCATTTCATTTATCATTAATACACTTTTTAGTAGTTATCAGTGAGGGTGGGTTTACAATCAATGTAGAGAAGATTGTTCAAAAGATCAATGACGTCACCGAATCACTTACATGCTCAAACAATATTCCAGGGTTACTGTGACTCGCTTTTCCAATCTGCCTGCCAAAAGGCTTGATGTTCTCTTTTGTAAGACGTCTAGTTATAACAAAACGAAGGAATATCACATCACCAGGCAGAAATGTTTAATGCTGCATCGGCCATTGTAGAAATTACAAGATTCCATCGTAGAAAAACTTCCTAATGGTTTACTTACTTCGTAATATACTTTGCTTTCTTCAAAGTCTTTGCCTTGGCCATGATAAGCAATGGGTGAGAATTATAGCTACTGTTCTTCCATTGCCCGTACAGGCGATACCTTGAACGAATAGCACATCGTTACAGATACGAAAAAAGGGGGTGGTGCCATGAGGCAAACCGATTCATCACTTGAGAATAAACATTCTAATCTCAATTATGGGAAGATGGCGAAAGAGATGGGAAATGAGGTTTGGGCGGGTAAATGCATAGCTAATCTAAAAGATGTTACAATGCACATAAAAAACAGAATTAAGACTGAAAGCAAGTATCAATACAAAATTTCTAAAGTAGACTAAAAATTTAAACAATGTTTTCTTGTTTAGCCATTGTTTGTATCGATTAGACACACACCAGCAAAGAGACATCCAAATTCGTTGCTTTTTGAAATCGTAAATAAAAGTATTCCGATAATTTTTTGGCGTCCTCTGATGAACTATTTGCACAGTTTTTCTAAATTTTTGCTTAGCTTTAAATAATGTTACCAAAGAAGAAGGGGATAAAAAATGGCGAGGTAACGACAACAAGGTTTCTTATTTTCATGGCTTCGAAACTCTTACAAAATTATGTCAGTAAAAGATATCATCCCTGTCTGTGTAATTAAAGATGCCGCCTTGTAGCTTTACGCATCATAAAATCTACTTTTCATTAAAACAATATAATCAATGATACTTCATTTGATCAAAAAGATGGCCTCAACAAGCGGAAATCAATACAAATCCTAATAGACATCTCACCTCACTTCGTAAGGGAAGTACTTAAGTAGCCCCCAAACTTCTTCTGCGACAGCGCAGTTGCATTCCATCAGAGACAACGATGGAAGGAGTACTTCGTCAAGGAGGGTCAGGATGCCGGACCAGACAGGCAGCTGAAAGCAAACGTGAAAAATATAGCATTGAGTCTTGTGAATTCAGTTGCGAGTTGAATCAGGGGAAAGATTTTGTCGTCTTGAAAAGCAGAGCTATGATCATGAAAAAATCGTAGCTGTAAACTCAAGACACTTTTTATAGCATGCAACAGTACGGAAGAAATATTGAGAAAATTCTGCCGAATCAGGTAGTATGCAAAAAACAACATAATGTACAATGTGACATGATTTCTTTGCAATATCCAGGCATTGAGGTTGCGGCGTTTGGCGGGGATCTATGGCTGGGAAGTGAGTTCAGTCAGATCTTGTGAAACTGCCAACCTTTAGAAATGGTAGACTGACATTTTCAGAATCTAGAACAATTTCTAAAATGATGCAATAAAATCACAGCAATAAAAACTGCTTGTCTAATTTCATGAGAGGTATCTTTAATGCGAAATTGAAGGGAACATATATGACAAGGAAAGAATTGTTGAATGACAAATGTTGTTGACAAAAATGAGACTTTGCAACAACTGCTCCATTACCAAATACTCATATAAAAACGAATAAGTGTATTAAAACATCAAAAGACTTGAAAGCAAATTAGGTTAACGTCAATACTTACATATTTTCCTTTTAAAATCTCCGAGACCTGGTTGAACTGAGAAACAACATTTGAGAATGAGAGATGTAATGATTTCAACTCTGGAATTCATAGTGCATCGGGAGCACTCTTGTGCATAGGAACTGAATGACCGAATCAATTGAATTTCAGATAGATCAGTCATTTTCATATCATACGAATTGGTTATTGGATTACTAACTACTGGTGTATGTTTATGTAGCTGATGGAACGAGCACATAACTCGATCTCTGAGTTCATGCCAGAAAATCAGCCAATAATTTTGGAAGAACATTTTGGCTCAAAGTCAACATGACAAATAAGCCTCAAAAGCAGATATTCTTCCGTAAAGCTTAGGTCTACTAGACGTTCAACTATGGCTATTATGTATTTCAAGAATTTTTCTTTCGTGTTTTCAGAATACATATATGTTAGAGTATAGCGTTTCTTTCTCAAAATACTTGTTTTGGGAAAAATATATGTCGCTTTTTCAATCGCATTTATCATCGTTGAAAGTTTGTTAACCCAATGCAAGTAGTTAACAAAAAGACAAATTCGACAAAAATGTTGGATGTCTAGATTCAAAGAAGTTTAGGCCCAATTGCAGGGTAAAAAACATTGAGAACTAAAAAAAGTTTGTCCTCACTGACAGAAACTTTCATCTTAGGGGAGTAAAGGTTTTCTCTAAAAACGTTATGCTAAATTAAGGTATGCATTTACAGGATATAATTTTCTACAGTATGCCATGTGAATAGAAACAAAAAATCGTCAAGCCTCACCTCTTTCATGAAAGCTTTGCAAATTCTAATAACTTTAATCATGAGAACCGGATCTGCATGCAGGTGAGCGCCTAAGTGGAAGAACATTGGAAAAATCGTCACCGGAAGATCAGTGAACTGAACACAGCGCTGGCATTCACCAATTTCTTGGTATATTTTGCCAAGTGCAGCTTTAGGGCTGTACCTAAAAAGCAAAAAAAAAAATTTTAAAAATCAGTATCATGTATATTGCTGCCACGTTAAAAACTCTTTGATTACAATTCGGGACAGAATTCTAATGAAAGACAAGAGACTTTTCAGTGTCTAGCCAAAATGACTTTTCAGTTTTCAACGACTACAGGAAATGGACTAAATAAATTAGGTACAAACATGTGGCTACCATCATGATTAAAATCAGAATGCTGTTGCATTTTAGCTCTTCTGACTCACTGGAAGATCTATTTTTCCTTCCAAATACCATGCTCTTTACACCTGGTCAACTCCTTTAAATAATAATTAAAGATTAATTTTCCGTTACTCAGGTTGATTTGATGAAGCTTTTAAATGCATCATCACTTTTCTAATAAGCTCTAAATTACTCATTAGGATTAAGAAGTTTGTTATTAAGGAGACTGAAATATTTGTAGAAATTAAGATGAACATATCATGACGGATCTGACATTTTTTAAAAAAGAAAAGAACTTCAAAAAATCTGTATGGGCTCCATTTTAAAAAATAATGGTAAAAAACTTTTAATGCCTGAGATTTTAAAGAGCATTTTGCAGATTGGTAAAAGTGGTTGGAAATAAAGAGTGGAAGGGTAAAAGGTGGCCCCTAACAAATCCATTGATATCAAACCATAGCATTCATCATTCATACCAGTGTGGATGAAGTGCCCCAATTTGCAATTGTTGGAAAAGTCTCCAGCTACCCCAATACCTTTAAGTTATCTTTCATCTCCCAAATAACTTTACGAACCAATTCAGCAAATAACTGTGTTGAGTTATCAGCTTCCTTATCAAAATGCGAATAAAACACAAACATGTAGCTACCTCCTATACAAAGGCTCAATAGTGCTATGGATGACGTAACACAATGACTTGACAATGTTTTGCTCATCGAGAAGAGAGAAATTCGGCAGCCTGTCCATAATCCCACTGGCTTGTTCCCAGGCACCGATCTCCAAGAGTGCAAGACACAACCCAGCTTTTTGGTTATCAATCTCCTGTAATGAAATTCGGTATAGACAATATCATACAAGAATGGGATCAGGGATAACAGAATCTTTGAAAGGCCATTTGAAAGTCATAGGGGCTGGGAGACATAGGGGCTGGGAGACACAGGGGCCGGGAGACATAGGGGCTGGGAGACACAAGGACTGGGAGACACAGGGGCTGGGAGACATAGGGGCTGGGAGTAATGGGGGCTGGGAGACATAGGGGCTGGGAGACATAGGGGCTGGAAGAAATGGGGGCTGGGAGACATAGGGGCTGGAAGAAAAAGGGGGCTGAGAGACACAGAGACTGCAAGACACAAAGGCTGCGAGACACAGGGGCTGGGAAACATAAAGGCTGGGAGACATAGGGGCTGCGAGACACAGGGGCTGGGAGAAATGGGGGCTGGGAGACATAGGGGCTGGGAGACATAGAGGCTGTAAGACACAGAGGCTACGCACATCTAAATCATTGTGATGTTTGAATTAGAAGTCAAGTTACTCTGTGTTAGGTTTTGCTATTTTGATTATAAACATAATATACCAGTTTAGACCTTGCTGTTATGCTCGAAGTACTTACAGTTTAGACCTTGTTGACCAACTGATTCTCGATTTTTGACGAATGATAACAATGTAAATTGTTTTACCTCGCATTGTTCTTGGCGAAGCACGGATACAGGTAATAACTTGAAGAGACCCCATGCCACCAGAATAATAAAAGCAAAAACGTTATAATATGTATAATTTACTCAGCATTTTCCCTACCATTTCCTCTCTCTGTTCTTTGCCATCTTTTTCTTCAGAGTTCTCATTTTCCTTAAATGGTGGAAAAATAAATCACAAAGGAACGAAATTCACGAACTAAATTGATGCCTTTAGTCGTTCTTTCTTTGAAAATTTTCAGGCTTGCAAAATACAATCAACTTTGTCTTTGGAGTAAGGCGACATTTGACTTACACGTTCTTTTTGCAGCATGCCTTTGACAGTTGAATTTAGATTTGAGATAGCTAGAATCCGACTTATAACTAAGATAGGACAAACTCTGGACAAAATATCACTTTGAAATTTTCAACTTCAATGACATTAACTCACATGTACGATTATGAAATTATTGTTTAAAGATAGGACAGTTTGAGAATGCCTTAATTGACAGAATGAATCAAAATGGTCCTGAGCTAACGTATTATTAAGTGCCTAGGTTGTTTACTAACAGCATCACACTTTGTTCCAAGGTCTAAAGAATTGGGATCGTTCAAATGTTGAAAGTTAAAGTACAAATGGAAGTTTAAGCAAACTTAAGAATAACATCTCATAGACGTACAGTGAGGAGGACAACATTCATTTTTTTCGCATCTTCTTTGGCAAGGAGAATCTTTCTTTTGTTCATTTCTGCGATCTCCGCATCTTTTGGCATGAGCTTAAAATAGAAAAAATATGTGGACGTAAGGGAAATAGAACCAAGTTGTTTATTGGCAACCATGCTTGATACATTCACAAGCAAAGTGATTCTCTAAAAATATGAAAGAGGATCCTACATGTTTCTTGACATGTTCAGAAATTGGTTATGTCTTGCCTGCTATTTTCTGTTGTTGATACATTAAAGAATCCTTGATAAGGTGTTTCAAGTCTAAAGATAACCCTAAATTGTTTCTGTGTGGACCAATTAAAACTTATGATGAAAAAATCTTTCAAGTAAAATTTATTCAAAATCAAATATGATGAAGATTGGCGTTAAGAAGCTTTAAATAATATACATTACTTTGTATGTGAAAGCTGCAAAGGTTTACAAATCCTTTTCATCATCATAAAAAACTTACAACATCCCATTCTATGATTTTAGTGGAAGCAAATCGTAGCCATTAGCTTGTTATCAGAAGAATTAGTTTGATAAAATGTAATTTAACAGCATTCTTATCCAGGTCATTTTTAACCAAATTTTCGTTCATAAATGTGATCCCCCTTCTTAAAAAAGATCAATATTTGAATAAGCCATCTTAACGAACAAGCATAGTTCTTTAGTATCTAGCTTTGAATAAGCCCCGTCCATGGCTTCGAATTATTATGGTATAAATATATACATTCGCAGAGGTGGTGTTAGACTACCCATATTGCAATAGGCTTTACCATTTATTGAAAGCACACAACATTTGGGTAAGGAGTACTTTTACTGATTTAAAACAGGAGAATCAAAGCAATTCAATGCACTTACATGTGGATATATATCATCTAAATGTAGAACTTCATTTTTCAAAAGCATAGCTGTAACTTTGTACAATTCAATCGGAGTTTTTGTATCAGGAGTATCCTAAAAAAATAAAAACAAACTAAGCATTTGAAACAAGAACTTCGAGATGAAGTTGGTACAAATAAGCATCTCTAGGTTGGATAGCAAACAAGGAAAGTTCAAAATTGGTTCTTCTGAGTCCATAAAGATTTCATTATCAGTCATTGGATACCCTTGATATATTCATGTTGACAGAACGAGAAAACCATTCAATTTGATGCATGATAAAACTATTGGACAATAAATGGAAAAGCAAAATTGAGAGCATACGTGGTAAAACTGGAACTTGAAACCAATAATGTCACAAAGACCAGTTATGTCACAATGTCCCAGGTATTGCGTAAGGAGGTCGATAAAAAATTTCGATTGTTCTAGTCTACATTCAAAAAGCTCAAGGATGACATCTAAAACTCTGTTTGGATCCAAGTTGAAAAACCCTGCAAGGAAAGAAAATGGATCACATTTGCTACAACGATAAGCTGTATGTTCATATTTGAATAAAAATAAATTGCTAGTAAAAATGAAAGGCCACTTTCATTTTGTTAGAATAGATTTAGAATGTTCGATTAATTTCTGATAGAAGGCAAAAAAATCAAATCAAAATAGAAGAAATCGGGCACTGAAAATGATAAGTCAAAGATTTATATTGTGATATATTCCAGATTACTTTTCACTAATGAACTAATTGCTTTTCATTAATAAACTTAAAAATTCATTGGTGAAAACAGGAAAATAATCCCAACCAACCTATAAGAGATTTGATACAATCTAACATCTGTCGTGGAGTGAATTGCGACGTAAATTCTTGGCCTAATTCCGTAATAAGCTTGGCATATCCTTCATTTTCTTCTCTTAATAAATTAAATTTCTGTTGTTTGTAACTAGAAAAAGATTAAACTGATAAGTGATATACATTAATAGCATATTTATGAATTATATCAGCAAAGATGGTAAAGACATTCAATTATTCATTTAGTCTGCCAAAGGAAAAGGGAGTAAATAAATAAAACTTTCCTTACAAGTAGTATCTTTAAAAAGTAGTATGATGTAAGCTCAAAAATACGTTCATGAGGAAGACACAGAAAAAGTTAGATAGAAGTATATTGAAAACGTGTTTTCTTAGAGGCAACATCACACAGAAGCCAGGGGATAGCTAGATTTTATACTCCTTGGAAGTCAAGGAGGAAATGTTAGGGTAAGGGGTACGATGGCATATAACTTGATCAACATCTTCACCATCTCATGTACAAGAACTATGACATCTTTTCTTTGTAATTCCACTCTAACTTTAATGCCTTATGTTATAAGCATGGGCATTGTTGCACAGAAAGGCTTGGTGTCATGAAAAAGAATAGGGACCTGAATATATCTCATGGGGGCTTGCCCTCTGTCCTTTCCCTTGTCACCAAATGATCCCACCTCTGGTTTCAAGTAACAAAAAATAACTTTTTATATTCAGATTTAATATTTAGAAGGAATTCGGTGTGAATTTGCAGAGCTTAAAGAAATGGAACATTGGAACAACATACTTCAGTTTTTGGGACAAAAAACTAGGTAAAGCACCTAAAGTGATGTAGCGGCCTGTAGTGGTAGTTTAGGCTAGATGCACAAATCTCTTTTCAAAAAAAATCTTTAGACATAACAGGAAAACTCACAAAAGCTTCGTTTTTGTTCTGATCAACTTTTGATTGAAATTTTTCTGGCTTTGAATAACTCCAGCTTGCTGCAAGGTCTCAGGCTCCAGTCTCTCTTTAAGCAAGGAGTCAGGCAAGATACTCTACAAGAAAGATAACTGGCTGAAAGTTTTATCAAAATGAATAATGATCTATTTCAAAAAGCAGGGGCAGACACTTAGTCAATTATTGGGGGGGACAAGCCTATTGTTTTAATAAGATGATGTCACATTTCCCATTGTTTTAGAACAAAAGACAATTGTCCTCTAAAGTATTGGGGGCAGTCGCCTCACTCACCCCCCCCCCCCCAAGTGTCCGCCACTGTTAAAAAGTATACATTCTCTATACATTTTCTTAGAAAAAGAAACAAACTATGAAAACTCCAAATATGTAAGACCTTACCTTACAAATCTTGCAACTCAAGAATCACAGTTGTTACTTTGTCAATACTTGAAAACACTTTGAATCAATACAATTTTATGACTAAGAACACATACTGTCATTAAGGTATGATGAAAGTTTTCTTGCAGTTGCCTGTATAGTTTTTACTCAGGCAATAGAAATACAATGCATTATTGATAAACTACTTTTTCTAAAATTAAAAAAAAATTGATTTGAAGCAAAATTGAAAAGGAAACATACTGCAAGAGATGAAAGAAGTGACAGAAATCTTTCTCTTCTGTCTTTATCTTCAAAGCTACTGGTCTCTGCATCTAAAGCAATAAAGATGATCAGCTTTGTATCAACAAGATCATTAAAAGAAAAGCAGCAAAATATGGTTGTCCAGTTGACTTTATTGTACAGAAACAACCCTATCTTAATATAAAAGTTTGCCTTCAGGAATTTTTTTCACAATTTTGCTAGTTTTGGGCAACTGCTCTTCAGAGAGTTGATGAATTTAAAACATCTTTGATATCAATGCATGATAAAATTTAAGCAATAACCAAGTTAGAATCATCTCTGGCAGTTTAAAAATTACACTTCACTTTAGTGTTGTGTAGACCAGGTCCAGTTAGCTATGATGCAATGTTAGAGGTTTTTATGATGCAACATTAAGAAAATTTTGATTAAATGCCTGCCAAGTTCAAAAATAAAATGTTCTTTGAAAAATAACTAACCAACGGCACAAAGTAAGTCACCAAGAACTGACAATCCTTCTGGTTTCTGTTCCTGAAGGTAATAAGAAACCAAAACAAAATTAATTCAAGGCATCTAATCTCTATGTCTTCACAAGAAATGGACTGTGGGTTGAAGCAAATGTGACTTTATTTACTCTGAGTTTTGTACTTTTGAACACAGTATTAAATATGCTTCTTAAGACAGTACATCAAGCAACTAATGACAAAAAAGTAAACAAGTAATTTTAATTCTAGGGTAGTGCATATTTCCATACATCTTGGAAGTAGTGCATATTACCATACATCTTGGAAGTAATCAAATAATTGTTTCAAGTTTGCTGCTGTCAACTACTTACCATAAAAATTCCTTCTAGCATAAAATTATCATTTATTTCCTAAAAAAACTTCAACAGTGCAATTGGTAGATCCAGCTTTGTAATTTAATTTTAAAAACCATAATAACATATGCAAGACTTACCAATGCATGACTCAGTGGAGAAAGAATTTCCTCTTCTTTAATTTTTCCATCAACAATAAGCCATATAGTGTTATAAAAAACAATCCTAAAATCTACAAAAAAATTAACCACCAATCAATGCTTTTGCTCTTCTCATGAACTAACATTGAAATACAATTACAGAACATTTTAGCAAAACCATGCATTTCCTGAAGTTGGATTGGTTTCCAAATTGCTTTGGTTAAATGTTGCAATACAAGTACCTGTTTGCTTTTTAAATATAATCTATAATGTCAATGTCAGGTTTTGTGTAATTGTCATAACTACAACATGGTATGCTGACTGAGATGCTGTCTAACTGAAGTACTATATTGAAATAAGTTTTATCTAATTTCACAAGTATATAAATAATAATAATAACAATCAATTTGTCAAGGAAGGCAAATCACATTTTTGCAAGGGCAGCCATTAGCCATGTCTAGGTGATTTTATGAGGAGACTGGCAAGGGAAAAGGTGATCTACCCTGTAAAATCAAAAGGCCTAAAAAATAATTAAACATATCAAACTGGCTATTCCAATAGACCAGAGCTACAGAACTAGAAAGTACACAATGTAGATCAACCCCTTGGAAAAAGTAACTTTTCTGGTGAAAGTAGGAGACATGCTCCCTTCATTTGGTTTTTAAGCTAAATGAATAAACTGGGCAATATTGAAATCATATTAAAATCATATTTAGCAGGAGAAGTTGGATGATACAGACAATTTGCAAATCCAGTGCTCTGTACCAAAGATTTTGACAGGCTATGTATGACTTTGCAACAAAGCAAAGTTTCATTTGTATGTAGCTTCCCCAGTGTTGAACAATGAACAGTATTGAACAATGATCAATGCTTTTCCATTGGCTCAAAATTATTGCTGTACTTATTGTTGTTGTCTTCTCTAATATATGTTGCATGTTTTGTATGTCAATGCTTTTTGCTACCATCTTTTTGTTTCATTAATTTGCTTACAGTTTAACAAGCATGGGGGATTTCTGTTTTCAAGCTATCAAAATAATGTGCTTGTATATGTTAACAGCTAATTCCTATCTGGCTCAATGCAATCATAGCATAAAAAATATAAATAGGGAAACATTAAAGATATTAGACAAACATTAGTTGTACCTTTCTCTTTCAGGCTAACATGATCAAACTTGTAATTTACCAACGATTCTTTGCACACTTTTAGTCTAGATGAGAAATTAGAAGCAAACATGTTTTTGTCAAACATCAAAATAAGAATTTTCTTGATTTTTGGTTATCTTTTGTACATTGTTAGTGTTTTTAATATACTATTAGCTCTCAAGGTTTAAAAAAAGCAAGTAAAGGCATGCCTAGCCATAAGATTATTAGTACTGGAGCAGTAAACAGCTCTAGTAATTTCCAGGTGAGCTATTTGTAGATAAATATAAATAGAAACAAAGGAAAAATTGATTTTTAGGAGAGCTTTTTCTTTTTAGAGCATTTAAGGAGATCAATATGTAGCTTCCCTCCAGCGTTTGAAAAGAGCTAGGAGGGGAGCAAGAGCTATGGCTATCCTCAAATGGCAAGGCCTAATGACGTCATCTAGGAGAAACAAACAACCAGGTCTGCTTGTAGCATATAAATGGATCATTTTAACTCATTGTAAGTTTACAAATCTGCAGATGTTGTTTAAACATTGTGCAAAACAAGTTATGGAAAAGGTGTGTTACAGTAAAATAATTTGAAAACATAATTCTAACTGCTTTGTTTACAGAGGTTCAAACTAGATAACAAAATGGACATTGTTGAAACACATGCTATGCAGTTTGAGTCTTTTAGGTGTATGTTGCCAATGGGATCAAAATAGATAGCAAGAAATTATTTTTCTTTTCAGCAGCAAAATTTCTAATTCTCTGCTCAGAGCAATTTTTTATCTTCAAATTTGCCAAAAATGGATCATAGAACTGGAATCTTCATGTTAAAATAAGTCTGTGTCAAAAATTTCATGTTGTTTGGCCTATCTGTCTGCAAATTAACCCATTTTCAAAATTTAGCTTATCCTATACATTTCAATGGAATTTTTTGCTGTAGTGAATTTTTGTCACTACAGTAGCAAATTCTGGTCAAATCTATAGAAATATCTAAATACTTAAACTGACGAAACTCCTGACTGAATGGTCCAAACAACATGAAGTTTTCAAAATAGATGACCTCAACCAGGCACGGAAAATAGGTGCAAGTAAAGGCAATTAAAGGTGCCTTATATCTTATATTAAATCAAATGTGAGTGACTTCAAGTTTTCCAATATGGGGAAGGTATGTCATATGTACGTTCCTAAGATTCTTTCGAAGAAGAAAAATTGAAGATCCTGGTAGATGATGCGTATTTTTAGCGAAAATAATAATGGGACTGGAAAAGGTTATCTTAAGGATCACCACTATGCACTGGAAACATTCATTCTATACTTATCGTCGGTCAGTTCAAACTATCTTTAGAAAACTTTGTTATTTGTTCCTACAGTTATATAATAATTACAAATCTTCAGGGGCCTTAGATAAAAACGATGAGGTGATGGCCTAAAAAAAGAACTTCACCGATGTAAATTCTGGAAAAACAGAGATGCGAATAAAGTAGAAAATTAAAAGGATTAAAAGCTGAAGAAAAAATTAATTTTGAATTGTTACATTTCGTCTTTGCTAGCCTTTTTGAAGCTCTCCCATACTCCACCAACGATCACCTCGTCCGCCATTACTTGAACTTCAAGAGCTGAGCGCCAGTCCAGGCAATGCACATGCCGATTTTAATTGGCCTGCCTCTTTCTCGATGAATAATTGGAGCGGCTTCTCAAGCACATGAGGCTGGTTTTTATGGTGACAGCGTCTGTTCAAATTGGTGCATAAAGCAAAGGGTTAAAAAAGGTTGATTTTTACCTCATTGGCATAAAGTTACTAGCAAATTTAACAAGAGACTGTTTTCTTGAAGGTACAAGTTTGTTCGGAGCTTTAAATTCCATTTTCAAGATGCAGCACATAGCTACAGTCAACAAATTTCTTCTAGTGGCACGGTTTCTGTTGGTATTGCTACCTCAGAATGGGTACATACACCCTGATGAATTCTTCCAGTCGCCCGAAGTTACAGCCAGTGATATTTTTGGAACCAGTGTTTCAAGAACTTGGGAATGGAATGCAAAGTCGCCAACAAGAACAATTATCTTCCCATATCTTTCATCTGGAATTCCATTTATGGTAGCTAAGCTCTGCAACTCTTTTTTGGGCATAGATGTTACAACTACAACTCTACTGATATTGCCCAGGATTTTCATGGCAGTAGGAACATATTTCATTGACAAAGCCATTCAATTTCTTGCTGGAAAAGTTTACAAAGTAGGACCTGGTGGCAAAGATTGTCAGGAGGGAGTTGAGACAGCTCTGTTTTTGTTCAGGTCCTCAGCTGTCACTTTGGTTTTCCTGACAAGAACCTTTTCAAATGTTTGTGAAACCGTTATTTTGTCACTGTTTTTATGGAAAGCAGTGTCCCAAATAAGCAAAAAAAACTTCAATGATGGCCTTGGCTCCACGACAATATTGCTCACGCTTATGGTTACATTTGGATTTTTTATCAGACCAACACTGATTTTCTTTGTTGCATTTGGGAGCATTGCTTATGTTTTTATTTGTTATAGAAATGGCAAGATAATTTCACAAGCTTTGCTGGCCGGGGTGACATTATTCATTGCTAGCTTGTCCATCATATGCTTAGATTCAATGTACTTTTCACAAGGTGAAAAATTCAAGTTTAGTATCACCCCATTGAATATGATCAAGTACAATCTAGATGAAGCCAATTTGCAAATGCATGGAGAACACCCAAGATACCTTCACTTTCTTGTCAATCTTCCACTGCTGTTTGGTCCACTAGTTTTAATGTTTTCATTTGCTTCATATATGCTTTTTAGGAAGCCTAGAAATTCTCCTGCTGGTAGTGATATGCCAATAAACAAAGGTGCAGCTTCACTTTTAGTTGCATCAGCATGGTCTGCTGTCTTGTCCTTGTCATACTTCAAACATCAAGAACCTAGGTTCATTATACCAATAATAACTCCAGTTTGTTTGATATCACCATGGTTTCTTGCAAGATATCCTGGTGCCTGGCGAAGATTCTTACATTTTTGGTGCATTTTTAATGCAGCTTTGGTTGCATGGTTCGGCTTTGTACATCAAGGAGGCATTGTTCCCTGTTTGTCTCATCTTAGAGAAGAAAGTAGAATGGACTTAAAAACTGAAGGAATCAAATGTGTTAAGTATGATGTGATATTTTGGTATACATACATGGCTCCAAAGCATCTGATTAATGTTGGAACAAATAGATCTTTGGCAGATATAGCAGTGCATAATTTAGGTGGGAAGACAGAGAAGGATGTTAAAAGTTTAATCAAAGAACTTTCAGACCAGTCAAAAAATTATCACTTGAAAAAATGCAAAAACTTGGTAAGTGATATTTGAGAGTTATTGTGAAGTACTTGTAATTCCCATACTGAAATTGTTTGAAATGTGATTCTTCTAAAAGTATCTGGCTTTGGAAAGAATTATTTGCAGTTTCTTTTAGAACAGTAATAGATGTGTCCAGAAAAGTGAAGAAAAAAGAAGTCCTTGAAAAATGAATTTGGTTTATATTGCTAAAAAGTATGCTTCAATAAGGCTGTTTGTTGAAGTCTAAGAATCTTGCAACAAAGACTGTAAATAAAATCAATGCTCTTGTACTCTATATTATATTTGGCTCAAAAATCATATTAATAATGGGACTCTAACCACTGCAATTGGTAGGGGCCCTATGACATGTTCACTTCTTTGCAGCCTCTACCATAATTTTCCCATTTGAGTTATGGATACAACACTTTTTCTCAATAGGCTATGGCTAAGACAATTTAGGCAGTGTATGACTGTTATTCCTAGTTGTTTATTGCTTTGATGGTGTGGCTATGGCTTCTAGGGAACTTTGAAGGGGTATTTTTAGCTTAAAATTACAGTGAACTTGGTCAGAAAAAGTTTCTGTGCAGACAATTTTAACAACTTGCTTTAAATGCTTAAAATGACTTTGGATATTGTAGCTTTTCTGCTAAATTTATGGAGGTTTTATTCCCCCTATAATAACCCCCAACATGAAACTGTATTGTTTAAAATTTTCTTGATCATTATTGCTTTACCTCTGTTTCTGAAAATGTAGTCATATGCTGTCTATGTCCCCTGGTTCCAACATCTATGGTACTAATTATGTTTTTAGCTAATTTTTATTACTTTTTTGCAGATTTATTTAGCAGTACCAGCAACAATAGACATTTCAGGCTTGAAGACCTTGGATCCACATTTGAAGCAAAAATTCTTTCCTCATATATCTGTAGAGGCATCTCCATGGGACTATGCTCTCCATCAAATAAACAATGTTATTGCATCAATGATGAATGATTTTGGCAGTGGGCTTCAAGATGGAAAGAAGTTTGCTATAGAAATGAAAAGTCTAATGTCACTTGACTTGTATACAATGACAATATAAAAGCCATAATTTGATCTTAAGAAAGACTTTGATATAAATGTAAATTTTTTGGCATTGTATTTGTTTTAAACAACAAATATTGCATCATATTTATTTCGCAACAAAAAAATAGCAAATAGTTCTATGAGCTACAGTCTTCCAAGTGGCTGGTTTTTTTATAATGTGTGATGATTGTGTTGAAGGACCAACTGTAAAGATGCCATGTGCTGCTTGTTTTATATTTGCAGCCCAAAAACAGTTGTAAGTAATGAAGAACAGAATAGTCAAATCATCACTTGTGTTAATGTGGCCAGTACATTTTAATCAATATATGTTTTCAAATTCTAGTGTTTCTCAGAGGTCCAATTACATACATTAATGAGGTATAAGGATGACACAGTGGTTAAGGTTGCAGACTAAAGATCAAAGGGCCTGGGGTTCAAATCCCTGACATGACCAAACTTTCACCCAGAGTGAGGGGAGTTACCAGCTCTTTGTAATTCAAGGCATAGAAATCAAAGGGGTGGTCACATAAAGAGGAAGGACCAGGACATTGCACAATAAGCATAACTTCTCAGTCTCCTAAAAAGAACATTTGAATGCTAGGTAGGTACAAATACAAATAAGCTCTAGGAAATTATATACTTAGCTGTGCAAAGTCCTCATACTATTTGGTTAGCTAATCAATTATGATGCTTAGTTTGAGTCTTAAACAACTGAAAATATTAAATGGAGAATGTCAACTTATCATATCATTTATGTAAAGGCAATTGATAAACCATGAAAAGTAGATTTCTATAAGAAGACAAGACTTCCAAATATAAAAAGATTAGATAAAAAAATTTAAACAACACTATTAATCTTGAAAAGAAAATTCACAACAAAGTGGTAGGTGATCAGAAGGGCATGAAAAGCTAGGAAACCTTGATTCAGGTACATCGTCCTCAACAGGGAGATCTAAGAAAGACACAACTTTTAGCTGCTCGTGTGAAAACCATATGTAATCTATTGTGTGCTTTGTTTCATTGTCCTGTCTAATTTTCCATGTAGTATAAGTTAATTCCTTTCCGTTTGCTTCTTTGTAAGCACTTTGAAGATATTTTCCACAATGATTTTCTAATATTTTATAAAACTTCTCAGATGGAGCCCCATTAAAATCTCCACATAAAATGACAGCAGAATCTGGGCTGGTCTTTTTTCTAAATTCTTCTATGAAATGCAGACATGATTTAGCTTGCACTGCCCGTAATTCCTCAAAACCTTTTTTTGCTTTAAAGTGGGTAGCTGCAAAACATACACATTTTTCACTCTGTTTGCTCTGCAACATGCAAATTAAAACTGGCTGGTTACTTTGTTGTTTCTCTGTGTTGTTAAGGTATCTTGAATCAATTTCAATTAATGAAAATCTGGATTTTCGATAAAAGATTGCAACTCCATCTGGCCCATTATTATCTGGGGCTCTCAAGCATGGTGAATCTTTTTTTGGAAAAAAGAATCCACTGAAATCCAACTCCTCAAATAATGGTTGAAAAACATCATGAAAATGATCAACTTCTTCCAAACAAACAACATCTGGATCCAGGTGAAGAATTTGCTCTATAATCCTATGTTTCCTGAAACTCCAAGGAAGACAGTCTTTTGGGACTTTTTCAAAGTTTCCAGCTCCTGTCCCAAGAGCTACAAAGAAAAGATATAGTAAAACTAGTAACGGTAACACAGGAAATGTTTAGATCTTATGTTCTACTTGTTATATTAGCCATTGTTAAAATGAGTACTTGACCTCATACCAGAATTCTGCTACATTATACAAAATAACTGGGCCAACCCTATACCTAGTAATTCCCTCGGCTCAGTTACTTGACAGCAAAGTCGTGCCCAACATCAACAACCTCGACGGGGCCCAAGGAGGCTTACATCTTTATCTAGAAGTAAAATCAGCGAAAAATGGTGCAAAACTTCAATAGTAGTATTGCTCAATTCTTACCATCTGCCAGTATATTGTACTGCATAACTTTGAAGCAATTATTCGTCCTTCCTTCATCGGCAGACTCCCCGTTACTTTTGTCAACATTTACAAACGACCGTGAAATGAGCTCAGGATAGCCTTTCAGCTCCCGTCTACACAAACGCAATTTTTCTTCGACTGTCGTTATGTTGTTTTTATTCTCTTCGACTGACTTGCCCTTATCTTCCATCATTTATGACTTGCCAAATTATACCCAGCAATTCTTTCAAGTCAAGATAGTAACACCGAATTTTGTGATAGTTGTCCTTGATAGACTTCGTTATACACCATTTCCGGTTGTTGCTGTCGATCCAATTCAATAAAGCTGGGTGAAAACTGACCGACCAGGGAGCACAGACCCGGGGGGGGGGTACTCCCATTATGGCCTGACAGGGGGTTCAGTCAGTGTCAAAGAGGGCCAACGCTAACATTTCAAAAAATTACCCTCTAATGGTAGTATTTTTTGGCAGTAACCGTCAAATGGTAGCATAAAAACCGAAATTGTGTCCTTGGTAGCATCCAATGTTTTGTGCTCCCCTGGTCCTTTTTTGACAAATTTCTTCACAGCTGACTGTTATTGTTTCCGGGGAAAAAGTCTTGTTTCTTATTCTTGTAACACTTGCCCGTGCCCCCTGCAGACTGAGATTTTCTGTCTCAAGCCTTAGCTTTGCCCCTAGTAGTAGTTACTCCTTGGTCAATCGTTTACTGTTATATCTTCACTAAAACTGCCAGATTGAGTAGAGGGATTTATTGCTCTTGCTGAACACTATGTAGATATGTAATTGCTCTCGTCATTATACAACACAGCCAGGTCAGATTATTGGTCATTATTTTAACAAGGTATGTCACAAGTTCACTCAAGACAACATCTGGCCGAAAATGTCACAAGTTTAGTCAGGGCCAAAAGTATCACAAGTTCATTCAAGGATCAGGTTTGCAGAAAATATATTTCTTACGAAATACGCAGTACGTTAGAATTATAAAGGAAGAGATGATAGAAGCAGTTACTTTTTGTTAAGAAGGTCATATGAAAGCTTGAGTACCGAAATTCTAGGATGCAAAGCAATTTGTGTACAGTGGTCATTTCAAACCTATTTGCAAGGAATACCCCGAAACAACACTAATCTTTTAAAATGAAACATGATGAAAGCTCTGAAAGATGGCAAAACCAGATTGTCTCCTAGCTAGCTACGGAGCAATGATTCACTTGTGCCAAAATATGTCAAGCTACAATAATTAAATCCTACAATAAGCACCTCAAACAAATAAAAACGACATAGTTGCTAGGCACAAACCATTTTTGTAGCAAATTATGAAAATTAAGAATAAAAATTGTAAACAGGTACGGAGTAACTGGCTTATTAAAACAAAAAAACGAAGGTAAATGGAACAAAAATTCAGATATTGCATCAGATATAAGCCAGTATTGCTGTTAAATAAACTGCAAATTTGTGAAACACAACTCTGGCGTTAGTGTACTGGTTCATTTCCAGGAAGATTCTTTCTGATTCCCGCAGCTTTATCGGCATGCAGTCATAAAATTACTAAAACTAAATATAAATTGAAATGTCTTGCTACATCGAGGGAGACCTAAGACTACTTTTGATTTAAAAAAACACAATTGTAGCAATATAGCTAAAATAAAATCGTGTTGAACGTTCATAATCAGTTGTTTTAATAGAATGATTAAACTGAATAGCATACCCCACATTAAGATTAGAAATGATGATGCTAAACATGAAGTACTACAATCCATTTTCACAAATGATGGGGGAAAGTCATTCAACTCAATGAGTGACTCGGGCATAATTCACTTCCTCCAGTACCTCAGGCATTCTCCTGAATTCAATGATCCAGGAGCAAACGTTAATCAATTATTCTGCGATGAATCTCAGCAAACAACTAAAAAGACTTTCCTCTTGTTCAAAGAATTTTTTGGTAGTACTCCTCGGGTAGGAATATTTGACACATTTTTTGAGTTCATAAGCTACCCGCAAACCAAACCACCAGAAATAAATAGCTGCTTGGAGGCATAACTCCTTCCTTGCTACAAAAGCTGACTACCTCCTTTTATTTCCATAAATTTTATTTTCAATAAGCTAAATAATTACCTTTTTGGCTTTATTTTAGTCTGAATAGCTCTTCGAAAAGGCCCAGAAAAAGATTAGAAAATGCCTTATCCTGGAACTTTCAAGCTAAAAAATACCCAGTTCTAACTCTTGAGAGTAAAAATAACGATTCAAAATCTTGCTTCACAAAATCAATGTTCACAAGAGAAATCTCTTTCTGAATGAGTTCAGCGTATGAGGAAATTTTGGTTCAAAGTAACTAATCTATTTATGTAATACAAAATTATTACAAATACCAATTCTACACATGCATATCATTTAAATAAACTATAGGGATGATAGGTGTCAAAATATTTAGGTTTAAATTTAATACTTTATACAAGTAATATATATGATAAAAAGAGCGATATCGTAAACAGCATGGTTCCTTTGAAAAACCCTCTACTGTGTTGGAAGCGAAGCGAGAGGTTCGCCTGGCGATACTTCATGTTTGCATCTTTTGAAGGATCGGAAGCAGTTGGTCAAAACGAGGCCGTTTAGCAGGGTCTGGGTTCCAAGCGATATTTATCAGTTTCGTTAGGTGATTTGACATTCCTGGTATGAGAGGTGGCCTAAGCCCTTCCAATGCGATCTGAAACAAAAAGAGGTAGATAACCAATAAAACAGCAGGGGTCAAACAGAAACGCTTTCAAAGCAGGGGTACTGTCTTGAAAGTAAGGAAATGCTGTATGCGCAAGTTATTAGTAACACGATATGAACAAAAAACCTACATGGCAACAATAGGATCACCTCATTAAGAAGCAGGTACTGACAGCAACGAGTCATATCAAAATTGATAGAAAGCCATAGAAGCTAAAACAATTCGACAGTAAAAGCAAAATAAATCTATGCTGCTCTTAGGAGGCATAATATGCTTCTATCCGGATAAAGTTGCTTCGGTTGACACTAAAAGATAAACACTTCACCAGTGTGCCTTTTGAAGCGGTTTTCTCCAATGGCGTTCCAGGAATTTAATCTCCTGGAACATCATTGGAACTTTAATTTGGACATTTCGCATAACAAAGATGGTTTTGAAGGACTGAAAATACAGAACTTTCAAAATTAGACCATAAAGGAAGAAGATGTTATAAACATCAAATAACATAAAAGATAGAAGTTAGCGCAAGTTTGAATAAGAAGACTCAAAATAACAAACCTTCATTCCCATCTCCATAGGAGATAATTCTGTAAAGGGGACCTCGCGAGTGGCGAGCTCCCACAAAATAATCGCAAAGCTCCACATGTCCGCAGCTCTTTGATCACATGTTTCTGGGGCGTTATTCAATACTGCAAAAGTTGATGTACTTAAATCAGTCAAAAGTATATATTTGGGTTTCTTTGTGCCCTAGTACATGCAAATTACAATAACGATGTGTTATCACATAAGGACCCTGGAACTCGGCAAGAATTAGGGTATGGTCATGATATTACCGAAAGGACAATGCCAGACTGACATGGAAGTGCGAAAATGAACCCAAACCCCCTGCCCAAGGGTGTAGCTAGCGGGGGGCCAGTAGGGGGTGTAACACCCCAAATACTTCAAGAATTTGTCGGTAAATCTTCAGTCTGTCTACAAAATTCTTAGTTTGTCGGTAAAATCATCTATCAGTAGGTGAAATAGCACCTAAATTCCTCTCCATCTTTGTCTTCGTCGGTAAATTTGACTATTGATGACCCTCCACAACCCCCTAGTCTGGAAGGTCAAGCGACGCCACTGCCCCTGCCATCTTGCCATCTAAGACCATGATTCACTTTATTTGAAAACGTTGGTTTGCGAGTTACTGGACAAGCCTTGAACCCAACTCTATTTAAATGGTGCATATAACAAAAGTACAAATATTTACTTTCAGGTGCCATCCAATTTGGTTTCTGGATTTTGGTGCTGTCTTGAAAGGAAAAACGAGCATCAGCCATGCATATCCTCGCTGTCAAGTCGTCGTCCATCTCAAAAAAAGAAACAACAATTTAAATACACACCAATTATATTTATGGCTATGTTTTGACAAACTTTTGAACGTCAAATTTCTTGGGAATGTGGACTAGAATATCATTCGACTTGCAAGGTTTCCGAATGCTGTTGTTCGTTATTTTGTTCTTGCGGGTGATTTTCGCGGTCAATCTGTTGTAAATTGTCAAAGTCTACATGTTCATAGATTTCACACTACAAGCAAAAAATTCTGAAAAAAATTACCCAGACTAGAAGAATGGTGCTAAACCTATATCTGAGCAAATTGAGCTGGCGTACCCAAATAAGGGAGTCACATTAAAAGTATTGTTGTGATTTTATCAGGTCATTGGCCTATCCTGTCCTCTAATATAACTTGATGTCAGCCATGTTTTCATGGCATGTCGTCAGCCTAAGCCTCATACACAAAACATTCTAGATCATCACTCAACATTAGCAAATACAAATAGTGTTAAAAGTCCAGTTACACTGTTTAGTTTGCGAAATTGAATTTTTTCACCTACCATGACATGATAGCTTGTTAAATATAGCCGTGGAATTAGAGGGTCCATACTGTGCAAGTAAACCATGCCTTTTGCGATGTCGATGGCGAATTTAACTGACTGCAAGTGATCGACGACGATACCTTCAAATTGATAAAGAAAGCCTCGTGAACCTGATTCCTTTAAAGTTTTACGGACAGAGTGGCGATAAAATTACAGTGTGGGGCAGCTTGTGCAACCTTATTTTACTTTTGAAGCATGTAAACTTGGAAAAGGTGGCATAGCTATATCGGATGGAAAATATAAACTGTCAAAAAAATTCGATGACATTTTATATAAGATATAAAAAATTCTATGAAAATTTAGATATAAAGAAAGATACCCCTGTCCGATACCCCTGACATGGTATGTGTGACTCTTCCCCAAATTACTGGGCCATCAAACTTAAGAAAATGTGACGCGAAATGCGTCAACACACGATCATGAATGATGACTTCCAGAAAACTTCTACAAGCCATCACCCTCGTTCAGCCCCCCCCCCCACCCTCATCCCTGAAATTACTTGGAATTTGCGGTATTGAGCAACAGTCGTAAGCCTTAACAAGGAAACGTAAACAAGGACTTGTTAACAAATATAAAAAATCCGGATGACACAAACCAGTTCCTTCATGAAGAATATCGAACAGTGAGCCATATGGCATGTATTGGGAAATCGTCATAAGATTCGGTGATTTGGTGACTGCACCGACGACTGGTAAAACGTTTGGGTGGGAAAATATCCTGTGAAGCAAAGAACCAAAACGGATTACAAATGAACTGAAATTGGATTAGTAATTGATGGAAGACGGATTGCAGATAGATTGGAAAAGGATTGAGGGCAGATTGGAAATGGGAGGGACATGGATTGCAAACAGAATAGAAACGGACTGCAAAGACTTATCTGTGAAAGAACCACTTATTTCCTCAAGTGTATAAATAAGAATTTAGTTTACCTAGTGAAATATTAAAATCAATAACAGTAACCGAAATATTCAGATTTACTCATGCTAGTTTTAGAGTATCTTTGCCTTTTGTTAAAATACTGTTACACAGTTCTTCGTGGTAGGATTGTGGTAAACACACGGTTGTCGGGTGGAATCGAGTCAAACCATTCTTTTCTGGATCATACTTATTCTACAATCTAATCTAAGCTAACGACCAATCCAATACCTTGGATAAATCGAAGGGGAATATTTAGAGCAATTGTAGACCCAAAAACATGATCGAAAATCGAAGATTAACCTAAAGTGGAATCCCCCCTAAACCAACATGTTTAAGCAAGTTAAGCTCTCACCTCAACCTAGGATATTCTTCGCAGAAATGAAGATTGAGCCTTTTCTGTAAACCTCGAATCTTCAGTTTTTTAGCAACGATTGGTATGTTGTTCCAAACTCCTTTGTGAAGCTAGATAAATTATTGAAATAAAAAGTTATAGGTTCTTTGGAAGATACACATACATGACATATCAATTACTAAGTAAATCTGTGCTAACAAGATGAAAAGCAAAAAAGCATTATAAATGACGCCCCTTTTCAAATACAATGCGTTAAAAAACAGATGAACACAAGTATTGATGCTTACAAGGAACTGATGAGGATGATTTGGAATCTAGATGAGATACTTCGATTTAATCTTTCCAGAAATGCTCCTGTCGCAATAATTGGCTTGTATTTAACGTAATGGTAACACAATTTTACAAAATCTGGCCCGCATCCTTTCTACGTCACTATATGTATACAGGCGCAGAGCAGGATTTGGGAGAGAAAACCGTGCCACGTGCCCACATTTTCTCTCAGTAATTATAAGTGCTATATGCATACTTTTTTGCTAAAAATTACCGTTGAGTGAAATCTCGGTGCTGATCAAGGCTAAGCAGAAGAGAAGAATGCCTAATTTATTTCCCTGTGTGTATCAAAGTTCAAAAATCTACGCTAGTTTCAAGTCTTATACTGGGTAGTTAACATTATCAAAATTGATTGTATGTATAGAAAGATAATTTTATTTTAGAATACAATACTAGAGAAGGTTTGCGAGGGAAGTAGGAAAAGATCACAAAAAGAATCAGCTACAGCAAATACCTCTCCAAGTAGTGTTTCGCTGATTTTTTCGACAAGATGGATTTCTTCTAAGTCAATTCCTGCATTTTTCGATTTAAGGGTCAAAAATTCCAAACCTGTGGGAAATGTGATAAAAGAAATAAAAAAAGTGTAGCTTAACTTTTATCTAAACACATAAATGCCTAAACTCCAAAATCAGGTAGACACAAAATATCCGGCTTTGCGTGCCATGCATTCGATAAAATATACTGCAAAAAAGTGACCCCTGTCTAGTCCCATGCAGGCCTGGCCATAAGACAGGAGAAAACAGCCCTTCTAGTAATTTCCAGGTGAGCTATTCAAAGATATATGAAAAATAGAAATAAAGGAAAAATTGATTTCAAGAAGGGCATCATAAACATAAACAGTTTATGAGGGCAATCTGCAGCTCCCCTTGAGCATTTGAGGGGAGCCTGGAGGGGAGCAAGAGCTATGGCTCTCCTCAAATGGCCATGCCTGTCCCCAGGTTCCCCCAGGTATACCCCGGCCGGGGGGTATCAAACTGAAAAGATTATTTGCAAATACAACTCGATGTTAACACGCTGGAAAGGGGGTTGCGACTGGAAAAGGTTGCCACAGTTAAAAGCGATTGACAGAAGCTGTACTAGTGCGGTGATTTTTCTGATGATCTGCATAAGTTCTTCAGTTTTACAGCACGGTGGGTATGGCTTTGGTCAAAAGATTATAAAAAGCCTACCGCAAAATATATGCACGACTTTGGTATTAGGCATAAAGCAGGATTATCCAAGCTGATCTCTGCACTCCATCAAAATGACTATTGACAAGGTAAATTCAGTTTAAGCGTGTAAGCCTGGGAAAAAGCTTCCAGAAGTCTTGCCCAAACACACCGAGTCGTACGAAAATTTGATTTTCAGAAGCCAGTGGTAAAAATTATTGAGGTTATGAGAGAACAGCCCCATAACAATTTAAAGGGAATATTTTCAAGTATCATAGACGCATTCTGCCGATGTAATTTCGTCGAATCGAATGTATATCATAAAATACTTCGTTGGTGATTGCATTGACCCAAACAAAGGAATATTATTTGACTTACTTGCTTTGAAGTTTCCTTCCTCTTGTTCTAAAATTGATCAGGGAAAACTTCAATTATTAATCAAATCACACTTCACTTTAACTCTCAGAAATACAATTAAATTATTGACTCGACAGCTGCAATTGAAAATAAGTACGAGGGCAAAGTCACTTTACTGCTAATTGTTTGAAATATTGCTCAGCAATTACTCAAACTATACATGCAAACTACTTCTAAACTTTTATGACAATATTTGAGGATTTCAACTTGACAATATGACAATATTCAACTTGCTGAACAGAGTAAACCATTGAATAAATAAGATGAATCTAGACCTAGGTTGCACCATGTTATGAAACTATTTTCCCATCTCATATAAAATTCTGTTACAAATATGCGGATTGAGGAATAGTGGAAGGACTTTGCCCGATGACCAAAGAGACGGAGGAGTGTACTACACTTCTAAAATCGAACTAGGCTTTTTAGAAAAATGGGATCTCTACGGATTTTGGGAGATTTTTCATAAAAACAAAAGGATGTATGTCAAAGGTTTACAGAATTTTTGTTGAATGATATGCCCCTTGTCTATTGTCTACTTCTCCACCTCTGCAAGTTTTTTATCATCTAAATGAATTGGAATGACAAACCCTTGCTTTAAAACTAAAACTCAGTTCTTTCAAGTTTGAGAAATGGAGAAAAATTGGTAAAACAAAGTCTTTAAAGAATATCAAGGACACCATTGACAACTATACATAAATCAAATGCTAAAGATAAACATTTGCAAACCAACCTTGAAATGGAATTCTTGCAAGATCTTGCCCTACTGATTTTGCTTTCTCTAGGAAAAGGATGCTGTCATTAAAATTGCAATAATTATTCACAAATGAATATCAATCACTATGGAAAGGTTGAAAGATACATTTACACTTTTAATGACAACAATATCTATATAAATGATACATTTGTCAAATAAATATGTGGGGAGAGATTTGGTCAACTGACTCTTTTTGCAAAAGAAGTGGCAAAAGAAGAAGTTGTCATTTGGTGGCATTTTTTCCAACACACCTTAAAAGGGTTTGAGAACTGATGTAAACCAACAAACACCTAATCAAACATCAATTTACATAATGCAGTTCAATATTTGTTCTCATAAAAATTTTGCCTTTTGCTGAAAGATACACAAAAGCTCACCTTTTATTATGTTTCCTAGCTGCGCTTTACTTCTTTCCATGGGTGTTTCATCATACTTATTGCACTGAGAAACATAAGCCCCTCTACCAACCAGTTCCTAAAAAAGAGCACTTATTCACAACCCAGTGAAACAACTCTTGACATAAGGTTTGGGAATTAACTACTGGCTTCTATGTTAAGAAGAGACCTAACTGAGCATTTCTTCACATAACGTTTGGGTATTAAAGACTAATATGGGCATTTTGTATGGGGTTATCCACGCCACAGTGAATTGAACGGCCTAAAAAAACTTCATTCTCAATAATCCTAGAAGACAAAGACTTCACCAATAATATTTTAACTCACCCAACAAAGCAAGAAAACTCTAATATACTTCATACTATTTGGAAATGTATGTTCTACTATAAGAAATATTAATTCTATTTCAAAACATTTTTTCAGAGGAAGAGGGTGCAGAGGTGTCTAGAATTTCACTTAGCACATGACCAGATAAATAGACAAATAGACCTTGCTGTATTGTTCCTAACACTGATTGGGCTAGTATTTGTGAAAAAGCTAGTGAATTTATATCCCTTTGTGTTGATATATGGATTAGTGATAATATCATTATAAAATGAATTGCATGTCACAAAAAATTCAAATAAATTGATTTATACAGTTATCAAGTGGAATTAAAATCATAACATGATATCTAATACACACCAAGGCAATGGCTTCATAATTCCAAAAACAAGCATAATGTAATGGCGTGTTTCCATGCTCATTCATAATGTTTACTGTTGCCTTGTGTTGTAATAACTGTAATTAAAAGGATTAAAACAATGATGATGAACATGATCAAATAAGCCACAAGAAGTGTCATGTAAATGTGTCTATGCTACCTATACAAGTTTAACATATTTTAAAGTTTACACTCTTTTTCTATACACCAAACAACATGTACAGTTCTGCCTATATGGCACCAAGCACTCAATAACTGTCAGAGGTAAACACTAATTTTCATCATTTGCAAGTTTACATTGCAAATATTTGTTTAACTTCATTGTAAACATATATTTTGCTAACACTTCTTGTTCTAACTTACTATTTGATTCATTATTCAATTTATCAGCATGACCAAAGATAAAATTCATAGTGTGTGAAGGACTTCTGTAGTATGTGTAGTGATAGATGTATATGATGTTGTTAGTGATCATAGCATGACATTGAATAAAAATTGGCTAAAAAATTAAATCAATGCAGATCAGGTGTTGCATTGTTTTATGGGATCTGTTCTTTTCTGCTTCCATTACATGTATCATAGACACCAATTAAATTTTAGGCCTTGTTTCAAGAAATGCTTTCTTGGCAAGTTCTCCTGATATTGATTTCATGGTGAAATAAAGTTTAAAATTTTGATTAAAAGTGAGGCTTTTGACCAGGCCTGGTCATAAGACTTTTAGCAGGGGAGCAACAAACAACTCTCTTAGTAATTTCCAGATTAGCTATTTGTAGATAAATAAGAATAGAAACAAAGCAAAAATTGACTCTACAGAGAGCAACTTGCTTTTTAGAGCAATAAAGGAGAGCAATCTGTAGCACCCCATCAGCCTTTGAGGAGAACCTTGAGGGAAGCAAGAGCTATCCTCATAGTCAGAATGATTTTGGGGTCAAATCCAACATAATCTTATTCAAATTTCACACTGTCACAAAATTTACAATAGAAACACAAACAAAAGCATGAAAAACTGCACCTTTGCTCAAAAGTATGGTCTGGCAAATTCTAATTTGAGCTCAAAAAGTTGTACTATGATGTTTAGAGAAATTAGTAATTTCCACAATAACACTGCATGTATGATATATTGAAATTAAGTATTGACATACCAATATCATTGTTGATAGAAATGACATAATATGACCTTATGACTTATACCTTTTGTACAATGTCTCTTCTTCCATGTGCTGATGCAAGGTGTAAAGGTGTATCCCCACCATGATTTTTTGCATTTAATCTCCCTCCTCTTGCAACAAGCATTTCAAATATGACCATCTGACCCTCTCTACAGGCCCAGTGAAGTGGTGTGAAGCCATGGTCATCTCTGGCAATCAAAACAAAACTCTGATTATATATACAAACTAATAAAGAGGACCCATGTGACAAGAAGCTTTGCTACAGTGATATTAAAAAGCAATATTAACATGACAATACATAATTTTAATTGGGAGGTTGATTACGTTTGAAAACTTATTTAGAAACCTTGGTGTGAATATAATTGCTTAGAGTAAGCTAAAGATTAAATTATTGAAGGCTTTTGGCATTTTAAAATATTTGGTAAAATTCTTATCAAAGTTCGTGAAAACATATTTTATGTTTTTGCCTATTGCACTTTCCTCCTTCTTGTCAGGTACAACTACTTGATTCCCCGCCAGTATGCAGAGCATGAAGAGGGTACATTTAAGATGCAGGTGTGGTAGAATTGATGAGGGTGCACCTTAGGCTATTGCTAGCTTTTGTACACAAGGGGGGTGCTCAGGTACTATTCGTGACAAAGTAGGAACCCATCCTGGCAAACAAGTTGAAACCTTGCTTACACCGCTGCCATAGATGGCAAAAAACTATTTGCTTTTGAAACAGAACTTTTTGCAAAGGGGTAGCATCCATAACTCTTAAACTGGATTCCATATACACCCTAAAACAATGTTGCTATTATTATTCACATCATGAAGAAATATTCTGAAAATCATTTTCAACACTAAAGAGAGTCAAGTGACTAGAAGGGGAACCTATAGCAATGAAGATGAGGCCATATCTTGTTAAAAAGAATTTTTAGGTCGCACTTCAAAAATATTAATAGTGATCCTTACCTGCCTTTTGAAACTCTTATTAAAAATAATTGTTTGAAGAAAATTAAAATGCCATATTTAAAACAACTTTAATGAAACCAGTTACTACATTAATTATACTCATAACATCATAATCATAAACTTGTGGAACACATAGGGCTTTGGTTTTATAAAGCATCGTGGTTTCTTATAAAGCATTGATTTGTGGTATTTTCCTTCGTTTACTTTATAAATTTTATTGGAAAGGAAATTCAGGAAATATTCGAAAAATGCTTTCATAAGCTTACAAACCAAATTATTAACAAAAGTTTCCCACTGTTAAAGACCTGGTTTCTGTGAGCAGGAACAACAAAACATTGCTTTGTCCTATAATTCTCCTTAGATAAAAGAAATGAGGAGATCAGAGCCAAAATTTTCCTAATATTTGTGGAAAGTCAGAGTTCCAGACGAGCATAATTCCATTGTTTTAAAACAACAGCCAGAGTACCAGACTGTATAATTTTTACATCGATAGCAAACAAAGATTACCAGAGAATCGTTCAAGGAAACAGCTTCGTGACAGCGCGTTCCTAATTAGGCTAGGCCGGCTACAACAATTTAGCAAACTTACCCCTGATTTAAATCATTTTCAACATTGTCGAGCCACTGCCGAACAAATCTCACGTTGCCGTCTCTAGCAGCAGAGTAAATGTCCTCCATTTTGAAGTCATTCAGAGGTATGAATCCAATTTAAACCCCGCGAACCGTGATACCTAATCTCGATAAGAATCGCATATTTATTTTGGGTTGGTCCTCAGCTTATTTCCGTTCCACGGGCCATCTCCCACTTCTCCTCCGCAGTGCATAGATTTTTTGTGTGAATAAAGCAGAGGTCATGTAGCAGGCTGCTCGACGGGCTCCAAGGAGTTCTTGCGGCGAAAAGTCGATAAAAATGTAGCAGATAAGAACACCTCAATACGCCGAGAATAAACAACAATAAAAACACGTAAATCAATGCTCTGATGGAGCCCCGTATGCCGGGGCGAAATATTAGCCTTCACTGATTTACGTGTATTTATTGTTGTTTATTCTCGGCGTATTGCGGTGTTTCTTATTTACTACATTTTTATAGATTATTACCCGCGTTCAAACAATAACGCAGCTCTGTCTTTTTTCGAGTTCATTTTGAACAGTCCATTGTCATCCTTGGTTTCTCTCTGTTGGCATTATTGGATGTTGTCTTCCAGGCCCGTCGGATCCGGGGGGCTGGAGCCCCCCCCCCCCCCCAATAATTGTCAAACTGTAGTATGTTTCCTTTATAACAGCGTACTGAATGAAAAGGAATACAATGGGCAGCCCCCCCCCCCCCCCGAAATGAATTTCGTTCCGACGGCACTGTCTTCTATGCATACAGATCTTCTTACAGCCCAGCGTATATTATCAGCTTCATTAGATGTGCCATGTCCTCAAAAAATTTTAAGAAGTACATGTTTTACAGAATCTTTAGCCATGAATTTCTTGTTTGCCTTTGGCCTTCCCTCTGATTTTCTGACTTGCATCGAAAACTGATAAATAGTTTAAGCTATTGTCGGAAGCATTTGATAAATTCACGATCAAGATTCACTTCCATCGACCAAGTTTTAGTTAAATCTACATTAGTGAAGTTCAAAAAATTCACACGAATGCCTAATGCTAGGGATCTAAGAATGTAACAAAAATTGAGCCCGATTCAAATGGAAAAAGAGAAGTACTATTAAATGATGAAAATCTGGATATTTTCTACAGCTTACAACTTAAACTATTTCTAGAGTGTGTGGCTAGAGACACACTCGTCCTTGTCGGGATTCTGGCTTTCGTCTGATATTTTACAAACGTTTAAAGCCCCCCGAAACCCTATTCAAAGATGTTTTCTTAGGAGACAAAATTTATGATATTATTAAATGAGCTATGTGAGAGAGCTCCCTTGTTAGGAATTTCTCAATATAAATTCCCTTAAGTTTCGAATGTTTAAATCTGTCATTTATTGTATTTTTGTTTTTTTGTGTAATAGAGTAAGTTAATGTAATGGGGGACGTTCTGTGGAATTTCCATGTAGAGGGCCTGAGCTGCTAATTAGGAGGACAGATGCTGTAGATATAATGGAATTCGAAACAGATGAATGAAATTTTTAACAGAACTCGTCGAGGAAATCAAACCATTCAATATACTTGAGTCACCTCTTGAATTTACAGGGCCGGCGAAACGTATTTGAAAGTGGAGGGGCCAAAATATCAAAGTCTTGAAAGGGCTTAGGAAAGGCCGCCACCATGGTTGGCGGCAAGAAAAATTCTAGAATTATGGTGTCTTAGGGATGGCCAGAAACTGTATTTAAAATTGATTTTGACTGAAGGTGTTGCATAGTCGCGTCTATTGTGATGTTGACTTGAAATAGAAAAGTTTTGTAAAGTTTTAGAAAAACCACTTTGTCTCGTAATGAAACCTTTTTTTAGATTTTAAAAGTACCCGAAATAGGATGGGGGCGGAAAATAAATGAAACACGGATTAATAAAAAACATTAACGTTGAAATATCAACAGAAGAACTATCAACTAGAAATGAAAAGTTAAGCAATTTTGTACAGTTAAGAAATAACTTTGTAACATCTGATCTTAAATTTTTCGGAAATTAACTGCTTTAACAAAAATCTGAAAGACCTTCAAACTGGGCTTGTCAAAATGAGTTTAAATATAATTAATTGTTGCGTCGATATTTCCTCTTTCTAAGTAGGAATGGATTATCCAAACGATCAAAATCTGAAGTTTTCTTGATGATACTTTTTAAGAACAAATCTGCCCATACTTTATTTCTCGTATCCTCAAAAAAGTTCTTTTCAGCTGTTTCTTTTCCTTCAACAGCTGATTTCTTTTTGTAATGTTTCTGAGGAAGTTTTCGTTAACAAATAGACCTTGTGTGCCAAGTTTAGGTAATGGAAAAACGTAACTCCGTCAATTTGTGCTGGCACCAAGTTATTCTGGACTAGATTTCTCGATCAATTTGCTAAGCCAAGCTGTTACTCGTTGTAACACTTAAACGATGACCGATTTTTTAGATCTAATTCCTATATTCAATTTTATGTATTTCTTCTATGGTAAAGACATAGCAACCAAGGTTAAGCTAAGGACACATTTGAGAGAATACTAGGCAAAGTTACTTACAAAGTTATACTACATTTATTTCCACTTTTGCCTAAAATTTTCTGTAGCTCTGCAGAAAAATGGGGGGCCATGGCCCCCCGGCCCCTCCGGTTACGCCGGCCCTGATTAAACTAAATATTTACTCCAAGCAAATTGAACTTTTGCCCCAAAATTGAAAAGAGGCTCTTCGAGTAAGAGGCCACTTGGTTTAGTTGTCTCCCGCGAAATTCATCAGACTGAAGGAATTAAAAAAGGCCTGTTGTTTGTGGAAGTGGAAACTTGGCCAAGTTTGCGTTAGATCTGTGGACCAAGACAGGTATATCCAGGTATGTATTATAGTCAAATTTCCCTAGCAATATTTACAGCAGCATTTATTTCATAATTTGTTGAGAATTAGGTGAACTAAGCTGTGATTTAAGTGCTTAAACTTTTCTCACAGGGTGTCGTCCTTGTTGTGTTTAATAACGGTCGAATCGCTAATTCTTCTTGGTTTTCTTGCACTGTATTTTATATAATTTTCAAAAAATTTTGAAAAATTTTCTATTTACAGCGCAAGTTTGGTAACGTTGTTGAATTGGTATGTAGGGTTTATGGGAAAAGAACAAGCTTTTTATTTACGAATGAACCGCTAGCGGCAGTAGATGCATTAGTTCTCAATGGCGACGTGTTTTATGGGTTGCGACGTCCAATTTTTGAAGATGCTCAGTTTCGAATTTATCTGAGATTTTATGAATCAAGCTATGTTTGTCACACATCGGAAAGACTAAAACTGATTCTGGTCGCTGAGGGCGTACAAGGTTTCACGAAGTGTGTGATGATTAAAAGACGTCCAACCACGCCATTGACAACTTGCGTGCAAATGGGCGACCATTACAGAAAAGAGTTCCGTCCTAGCGTTTTTTAGCAAATTGGGAATAGGACTTTGTATTAGAATAAGGTCTTATTGAAAAATCATGTAGAAGTGTTTTTTGTAAATGGTCGTTGGAAATTTAAGTTTCAGATCTTTGGCAGCAGGTTCTGAATCTAAGGTTAGACTAAAGTTCTAGCACAAACAAGAATTGTCCCTATTTTACACAATACAAAAGTGTTGCAAATTTGGACAGGTGCCAGCTTGAATTAACAAAATTTTGCACTCCAATATCTGCTTGTTGAATCTAGAGAGATAAGAATTAGATTTACTTGAACAATTTTTTCTGCAAATGACATTTTTTCAGTTTTGCAGTGCTCACACCATTGCCTCCTGAGGAATTTATTTGTAAACTAGGGTAGGGTGTGTGGTGTGTGGTGTTTTCATTCCCTTGGTTAATCTAGGGGCATTTAATGTTTTCGCATTGCATGAGTTTCACCTTAATTGGTGAAGCCTCAATACAAGCATGCTGTTCATTTTCCAAGCCCTCAAAATTGTTTCATTTTGATAAAGCACATTTTGTTTATAAATATTTGATAGTTCACTTTTTCCCTAGATAAGCATGTGTTTGTTGCGTAGAACAGCATAAAATGGTCAATTTGATAATGGCTGTTGAGCAAGATGGGATCATAAATGAGATTGCTGAAGATGGACCAAGGAAAACAAAGAAGAGTCTTAGGCTGAGCCATAAGAAACAATTGATTTTAAAGAGAAAACGAGAGGAAATTGAACAGAAAGAAAAGGAAGAGAAACAAAGAATTGAGAATGATAAAAAAGAAAGGGATGAAGGTTTGTGAACTCTTAAGAATCTGGACTTGCTTCTCTGGTTCTCTAATTAATCTGTTGCTACCTTAATATTTTCATGCTGAAATGCCACACTAAACCAACTTTTGTGGGTTTTGAGCTTGTTTATCTCAGTGCCTCCTTAAAAATACATTGTTAGCCGTTTGGTACAGGTTTTATGTTCCTTTAAAACCTTATGGGTTTTAGGTTTAGATAAACCATAGATTGACATATTAGAAAGAGCTAACTGCAATTCTCTGAACAGTTGAAGAATGTTTAGTAAACAATAATTAATCCTATCTGAACAGAAATGCTGAAATTAGGTTTTCCTCTTTAAATGAGAACCCCGCTAAAACAGTCAAAAAGCCATGTCATTCCTGTTTAAGGTAAATTTGTTCCTTCATTAAAAATTGGATTATAAGGAGAATGGTAATGATGATGGGGAAGAAACTGACATTTATATTGACCTTGAGCAGAAAACGAATGATTTGTTTTTAATAAAGCCACACAACTTTAAACCTTTCAAGCTGTAAGCTATGAAAGAATTCATCCAATAACACTAAATTTTTATATCTTATTCACATTAGATACAGGGCTAAGCATGAGACTTTTTACAGGGGAACAGTAAACAGCTTTCCTAATAGTTTCCAGATGATCTATGTAGATTAATTAGAACCGAAACATATTGATTTCAAGGTTGCTTTCTGGAGCAATTAAGGAAAGGAATCTATAGCTCCCTGCTGGCATTTGAGGAGAGCCTGGAGGGGAACAAGAACTATGGCTCAAATTGCTGGGCCTGTAGATATAGAAATTTTCTAGCTTTGATTTTGTTGCATGTTGCATGTTGCAAGTAATTCAAAGCCAATGAGCCCCCAGAAAATTGGTACCACCCACAAAAGTTCACCCTGCTCATGGCTCTGAATATGTTTTTTGGACTAGTGAAATCACTTAGAATCGTTGCTTTAAACAGAAGAACACTACAGTTTGAGGGCTCCTTTTCGTAAAGGGGAGTTTGCAAAATTACATCCATGCAGATACATTTGATTAATCCTCACTGCTTTGACCACTTGTATCAAGCTTTCTTTTCTCACATTTCTAGTTTGATCATGTTGATGCCCTTTTTGTTTGAATTTAAAAGAAATGCATTATATATGTGTTTATCTTTTAATTTACCAGTTTGGCAGTTCAGTGTTGAACTTAATGATTTATAATAACAACATCCATATTGAAAGCAAATAACATGTGTCATTAGATCTATCTAGTTATATTTATACAAGATATATCTTATTTGATCATCCAGGGTCTTGTAGTCAAGAATCCAACGTGTACTGTATTTTTATTGGGGTATTAAGAATATTGCAATCTTTTCCAAGCAAAGGCTCTGATTTTTAGCCTCAGCAAAGAACAGTTACTCAAGTTTTCAGTAACAGTCAACATTTTTTAGCTAACTAGAAAATCACCATACAGATAATTGAAGTGTCAAATGACATAGATACTTTCTTGTAGAAAGCAATGCGGTTGAAATTGACGAGTTTGACGCTGACACAAAAGGAAAACAAAAGCGCCACTGGGGCTCGTGGGCAAAAGCAGATAAAGACCTGTTTTTTGAAGCAATTTCTGAGTTTGGTAAGGACTTCGACAAGATTTGCTCTTACATGGATCGCAAATCGAAAACTAGAGGGAAGTCCGTGAAAGACTGCGAACCGCGTAACAAGGATCAGATTCGATATTTTTATTACCGTACGTGGAAACAGATATCCAAGGCCGTGAGCTTACAGCCTTGTGAAAGCAAACGATTACAACACGAACTATACTGTTTGATTTGTTATGGGGAGCTTAGGAAAAAGTGTCGTGGTTTCGGAAATAAAGATTTAAAACGGCTTGATGAACTAGTAACAACTGGGTCGACTACTGTTAGGCACAAAGGGAGAAAAATCCGCATAAAACCTCCAATCTGTAGGTTCCTTAAAAAGTTGATAGATGATGATGATAAATCTACAAGAGAGCTTGACAGCATACCGGAAATTATCGATGTCGAGCTTTACCCACATTCAAACAAAGCATGGACGATGGCACAATGTCTGGCGTACAACCCGCGTATTAGGCTGCATGCACTTCCAGTAACACTGAAAGTCAAATCTCTTATTAAATTACTTGAAATGCGATTTGGCTCGAAAGCAACTAGTCAAGAAGAGCTAGTTTTTCACTTGTTGCCGCCGAAAGAATTTGTTGATAGTAAAAACGGAGGAAATAAGTCCTCCACTCAGAACACATTTAATGCAAAGTCTCACATTGTTCTGCAATCGCAGCCTTTAGAAAAGTCTAATGACAAATCAGATACCAGTTTGCTAGCATCACCATCGGAAACTGACCAATCAGCTTGCACAAATCCTACTATTTCTACAATCAGTCAGTCACAGACTTTGCAAGCAGTTAGTTCAAGTAATGTTGCACCAACAGTGTCAGTTTTGCCAGAAACCAGTTCAAGTGCACTCTTAACCTTGCCCTTGCAAAAAGGATTGGCAGACAGTTGCAATCTAGTGGGAACCGCTGCAGACGTAACCACGGGCATTGTGACGCCGTTGCTAGGGGGGAACGTCATTGCTTCTTACATCAGCAAAAATGCCACACTTTCTCCTTCACAAGGTACAACTCCATCTGCTAACAATTTGATTCCAACAACAGTTGAATCAGAAGATGGGGAAATGTCGAAAGACCCAAGCAGTAAGAAGACCCCGCCTTTTTTTCCTTTAAAAGCAGAAAACTGCAACGAGAAGGACCTCCAGACCTGTTTTCTAGCGCTAAATCGTCCTGCAGTCATCCGCCTTGAGTACGACTTTGACGTGAAGGTTGCTAAATGCGCGGAATATTCAGACAGTTGTTTTGATAAGTTAGTTATGCTTGCACAAAGGGACCTTGTCAAGTCTGTGAAAGTTCCAACGCAAGTAACGAAGGTTACATCCAGTGCTTCTAGAGCAGCCCAGACTTTGAAGGCTACAGATTTAATCAGACCAGGCCAAGCAAACAGGTCTTATATCATTCCAGTTTCGGACCCGTTGTTTGCGGGACCCAAACCAATAGTTCCAAGCTCTATTTTAAAAACATCACTCCTTTGTAATTTACCATCTCTTACCAATGTAATTACGACACCAAATACAACTATTGTTCAGCGTAAAGTTGTGCCTAGGCCTAGGCCCATACAACCGGCTTCTAAAACGCTTGTGGCAAAAGCAGTTGCTGTGAACATTGTCCCACAGCCAGCCACGCTGGTCCCGTTCGCCCAAGTTCCACCTGTTTCCACCCAGCTTGTCAATAGTGGCTTACCCTCAACATCCTCTGCTGTCAGTACACCACATATTGAAACTTCAAACGGTGGGTACAAAATTTTTGGCTACTTAATCTAACCTCTTATGGCATGAATGCAATCTCTTGCTGCTTTTATGGATGTGGCCTTGATTCTGCATTCGTGCTTATCTGATATATGGCATAGAAGTAAATTAGTAGCTATGGGATAAAAGGGTCATTAAGTTATTGAAATGTATTGAAATTTGGTTGAAATTCGAAATTTTTGTGCATGAGTTTCAGTTCACTATGAATTCAAAATAGGATTTTATCACTTTTAATGAATCTACTTAAATATGATTGAGGTTGCCCGTCAAACAGGGAAAAATTGGTTGGACAATTTTACTTCCTGTAGAATCCTCCTTAAAACCACTCTTAGGCTCTGTTTGACTGTGTGAATTATAACAGCATCCTTAGCTCTTGTTTGGCTTTGTCATTTTCTCATTTTTCTCAGCGATTCAAGCTTTGCATCGTTAGTTTTTGCAGTCTTGAAATTTTTCTCTTGTCAGCAAAAGATACTTTTCATACTCCACCTGTAACCTTTACGGTTTGTATCCGAGAAACGCAAAAAAGTATCTTAGTGTTCAAGATATTTTCTCGATGTTACCAAATGGGCTGTCACTAAGAAGCAGTTTAATGTTTTTTAACTGGAGTTTAATCGTTGACTTTGGAAATTGGACGATTCGTTGATGGATGCCTGACATGATACATTGAACATGCAATAATGACTGATCTACTTCTAGTCGTTTTATGAAATTTTTTTTTTTTAGCACGCCCTGTCACTTCTACCATTTTCTCAGTGCCCAGCACCTCCTCCTTGTCCACCAAATTGACAATATGGAGCTCTCCAACTAGTGAGGTACCTGATTTAACAAACAAAGTACAAGTGGAGGTGATACAAGAAGGAAGTCGAACGAAAGCACCTGTTAAAAGGCTTCATCCGACATCTGTCACCACAACTGAAAAATCATCAAAGCTACCATGCCTAGATGAAACCGTTACAACAAAAAATCCGGCAAATATCAACGAATTTGATCTTTCAACGTTTTTAGCAACAACGGATGATTCCAGGTCAGAAAATGATTCTCAGACGGGTGGTGACTCTATCAACCTCTCCACCATATTGTCCGGACTTACAAAAAATTTATGTAAGAATGGTAAAAGCGAAGCCAATAATAAAACACCCGTTACTGACAATAAGGATGCGCAAAATTCTGCCCTAGTTGCTGTAACAGCCCCAATAAAAGGCTCTACATCGACTGAACAGTTTTCTGTGGTGGAAACCTTTCCAGCTGCCGTCAGTAAGGTGACGACCGTGGATGTGTCTTCAGTTCTCACTACACCAGTGAAATGCCCAACAAAGACGCCTTCTAAAAGTGAGGCTGAAGTATTCAGGATGCAGCCAGTCAATTTTGAGCACAATTGGTTTGGAAGCGATGTAAGTAGACATTAGCTTGCATAAAATGTGGGACGATTATTAAAAAGTCTTCAAACGACGATTGAGAAAAACTGTTTTTCCTTGTATTTCAACCCAACCAAGTTTTGTCAAACGCCTGTACATGCAGTGACCAATCGTATTTTATTAGCGGAGCTCTCAATTTTGAGGTTGCTGATTAACCTTTGTAAATGTGGAAGTCTGTCTTTTTACTTTCGTTGATCGAAACAAAAGATTCTCCGTCTTAAAATATAAACATACACCGACTAATCACAATGTTCCTAGTCAAACAAAAATCTTTACTATTTAGTTTAATTTTACCAATGAATTGTAATTATGCGTAATTATGAAACTGCAAAATTGCCGTTAAAATCACAGTCATTGCTAATCCAATTAATACAAAAACATACCAGCGTCAATTATTTGTCATTTTCTTGCAGGTGTCAGAACTGTCACTAAGCGGGATCCTTGGTAAGAATCTAACTCGCTTTTTAATTTATTTAGAATATGAGCGAAGGCTTTGTTACACGATTAGAGTTTTTCACAAATATTCTTTAGATGCTACTATTGTCAAAGGGTGAAGAAATTTTGCACGAAATTATGTTATATTCAACTATAGAATATTCATCAATTTTATTTTCTGGTGAATGTCTTATGAAAAATCTGACCGTTTGACGCGGCCTTTAAGGATATACCGGTAGGAGGAAATTCGAAAACATTCAAACAATGCTCTGACAAACCGATAAGAATATAGCTTTCTTTTATCTCAAAAAATAAACCGAAAATTCTCTATTTTCAAAAAATCGATTATATATAATTAATTCATGCTCAACTATGTATAAGTTTGATTCTTGATTTTGCTCTCAACTCTATCAGAATTTAGTTATTGTGCTGGAAGTATCCTTAACGGTGACACTATTTAAGCTAAATACGAAAGGAGCACTTTACGATAATCCTTCTTCTTGAAAAATCGCGCATATTTTGCATTTGACATAGATAGGGCGGTTTACCTTGTTATGTTGCCTTCTTTTTCATTGCAATCTAGACTCCTTTCTTATTGCAAATGGTCGTTGACTGGAACGTGCCTCTATCTTGATCCTACTTTAATGGTTGTTGACTTCATTTTGCTAATACAGACCCTTTCTCGTGTTAGACGTCAGCAATCTGAAAGACGCTACTGGAAAAAGTTCTGATTCTTCTCAGGTAGGCATGTAAAGTACCTTACAACCTCTTTTTGCCTTTATTCAGCAAATTGCGAGTCTGCAAGTTTGTGAGTCTGAACGTTTGCTCGGATAACATAAGAACGAATATAGGACTTTTAAAAACCCTCAATTTGCCTCTCTTTTTGTAATCTGTTTGTGTTCGTAATATGAGCAGATCATCATATTTTGTAAATCATTGTTTGAACAAAAAGTTATAAAATATACCATAATATACCATATCACGACTTTGCTTCAGTAAAGAGCCTGCAAAAACGCAAAAGCTGGCAAAAGAATAGCGAATGGAAACCATACTAAATCACGATAGAAATACAAGAGCAACGGCTTAATAGTCTCGTAAAGGCCTGCTCTTGCCAATGGCAGTCTTGTTTTATGATAGCAGAGCTTGCTCGACTGAGAAACGGAGGACGAAAGGGGTAGAAATCGATGATTTTTTATAAGATCATCTTTGTTTTTTATTCTTCCTTGCTTGTCTCATCATTGGCGTAAGAATGAGGGAGAACAATCTGGGGACCTCTCCATAGTATATATAATAATAATAATAATAATAATAATAATAATAATAATAATAATAATAATAATAATAATAATAATAAATAATTTGTTTAAAGTTGGCGTACTAAATGAACGGCTGATAGCTATAAAGAAGCTAATTAAGGCCAACTATCTATAAAGAGTTAGTATGAAATAAAAATATATGATACAATATTAAAAAGGTTTATGCAACGACTGATATGGTATATGGCTAAAATGTTTATGCAGCGTTACAATATTAAAAATGTTTATGGTATAATGTTCTAAATAAAACCTAACCCAGCAATACATTTTTTACACAATCTACAGTCGCATTCTATAGGGTGTGCTCTTAATTCTTTTTTAAATGTTGCCAATGATTGGGACTCTCTTATACTGTGAGGTAGTGTTTGCCACAGTTTTTGACCTAAATATCTCACAGTTTCTATACCATAAGAAGTTGTCCTGGCTTTTGGAATGCAAAGATTATTTTTAGTTCGCAAATCATAATGTACATTTCTTGTTTCAAAAATCTCACTCATGAAACTAGGGTTCAGGTTATGTTTGGTTTTGTATATTTCTATCATCAAGTACTGTAGATTGCGTTGGTGAATTGATACTGCATTATCCAAAGTCAGCAATGCTTCGTAGTCAGCATGACTGTCTTTATAAACAATTCTGAGTGCTCTTTCGTGGATTTTATTTATTTTAGCATTCAGACATCTGTCATGGAACATCCAAATTAGGGGGCAGTAGCTAAACTGAGCTTTTATGAAGCTGTTCATTAGAAGACGCAGTTTATCAGAACCCATAAATGGTGAAACTGTAGCAAGAGCATGCAGTTTTTGGCTGGCTCTTTTGCATAAATTTGAGACGTGACTTTTGAAATTAAGATTTTTATCTATAATCACCCCCAGCAGTTTTTCTTCTGAGCTTTCTTCAACAATGGCCTCACCGATTTTGATCTTAAAGTCATCTTGATTTGTTCCAAAAGTAAGAAGATGACATTTCCCTGCATTCAATTTCATAAAGTTTTCTGGAAACCATTTTGATAAAATAAGAGCATCAGTTTCTAGCCGTTCTAAAACGTTATCTAATTGAGAGTCAGCTGCGAAAATCGTAGTATCATCAGCAAAGTTACATACTGCAGTATCAGTTACCATTAAGAATAAATCATTAATATATAAATTAAATGGAAGAGGCCCAAGGACTGATCCTTGTGGTACACCTGTAAAGGTTTCTCGCCAAGTGCTGAATGAACCATTTAATTTTACCCTTTGTCTTCTACCGGTTAGGTAATTATAAATCTATAATTGAGCATCTTTACAAGAACCATAGGCATTTAATTTCGCAATTAATAGCTCATGGTCTATGCAATCAAACGCTTTTGAGAGATCCATTAGCAAGGCACCAACCACCCCTTTTTTATCTAGGGAATTCTTGCAAATATCCATTAATCCATACTTTTATTACAATAATGCTGACAATTGTTTATTGCTCCTATGAGATTTTGTTCCATAATCTACTCATCATTTGTTGGTTCAGTGGAATTCCTGTTTGCTGGTTACCATCTTTCCTTTAGAAAGCGCCCACTCTCGAAAAAGGGGCCTTTCTCGAGCAAGTACCTCCTCCTTCGAAAAAGCGCCCCCTTAACCCGCCCAGAGATCAAAAAGTGCCTGGGCGGTAGGCTGTTAATGCTTCTTATGTACGTGATGCTTTCGTTACTCAAAGGAACAATTACAAATCGCTTGGGTGGATGTAAGCTCTGAAAACGTTACTGATTCATTTACTAAGTTGGCAAAGCCCACACTTGAGAGAACGTTCCCGTATGGACTTTGCCAACACCATCACATTGACCCATTGCACCTAATAGTAAAAAAAAGTGTGTTCCCTTTTTGATTAATTTCCCACAGCCAATCTCTCAAAAAGATCTATAAGCAAATATACAATTTCCCACAACCTTTTTTTTCAATGTTTACTCTTAAGCTTTGATACAATGATGTATTTTCCAGTGATTCATTTTCTATGTAATGAATATTATGGAATTCAACGATATTCTATGCATGACCAGTATGAGTGGCAGCGTGATTTCCAAAACATCATACAAACAAACTTGCGTATTTGCAACTTCATTATAACAATTTTCAAGGAATTTTAATGACGCTAATTTTATTTTTTATTCCAATAAGAAATTCTTCTGCTGTAGACAGAACATATTGCAAAGACCTGAAATATATTCTGTTTATTTGCTTTTCTTTGTGGTTATATTGCTTTCAATATAGCCACAACTTTAGCATTTGGGATAATCTGAAATCGTTTAGAATGATTTAGTTTATTCACAGAGGAAATCAATGAATTATAGTTATTTTTCAAACAGTTCTAATTTGGCGAGAATTATAGAAACTAGACTTTAGGTTTTCGATCAAATTTTTGTGTTTATTTACTTTTAGGAATATTACTTTTCCTTTGGTATCTTACAAATGCTTATTGTCTTTCTATCACCAATATATTTTGGTTTATATTTCATTATGTTTTATTTGTTTTCATTCTTTTCAGGCCAGTGAAATTTCAATCAGCAAATTATTAGGTTAGTATTGTCTAAACTTCCCTTGTTTAAATTATTCTTATTTTGTGTTCCCTATCAGAAGGGACAAAATGCATTATTCATGTCACTGACAGTGTTTGCTCTGGATAGGGTTGCGCTTCTTTTGTCCCAATTTATTTTTGTTACATAAAAATCACTAAGTGTTTTTAGCTGTTCCTTTTTTTAGTACGTTTTGCTCGTACAATCTTAGATTAAAGTTTCAGCCTGCAAATGAATTTTGAAGCCAAATTTTCCCTTCTCTTCCATATCAGTCTAATAGAAATATTAACTTTAGGTGAAATTCGTAAGAAGAATGAAGTTGAGAATCTTATTGGAGGGCAGGTAAGCTGGCTTTTAAACAAATGTTACTTGCAAGGAGGAGACGTTTCCGGAGGGGGGCTGTACAAAGGGGTATGAAATTCGAAAATTTATGATGACCGATTGTTTAGGCCGTTATTTGGAAATTGATATTTTCCTATTCAACTGCATACAGTGCCAGATTCTGCATAGATAAATAGAAAATGAGAGAGCTGTTGTTAAATCAGGGTGAAATAGAGAATTAACTATTATGTAATATAATTACCTCTTTGAAGAAAAATAGATTATGAGAGCCTTTGCTGGGAAAAATTGCTATTAGACCAATAACGCTAATACCGCTCCCAGCCGCCCCTGTAAGTAAAATATTTATTCTCATTTTGATTGGAGTTTTATTGATTTGAATTTAGGGAACTGAATTATCACTTGGGACAATCCTTGGTAAGTTTTGCATATTGACTTCTACTTAACGCAGTTCTTTCTCAATATCTTCGGGCGACGCAAAGAAATGAAACTTCAAATCAGCCAAAGTTAGTCCATAGAAAGGAGGTATCCTCTAGGAAAGGATCAATGAACAATTTAGCGGACATTAGCGATTTGCAGTGGAAAACGATACAAACCCATTTGCTTATAAGTGAAAAAACTGCCGAACAATTTTAAGTCATATCTCATGTTTTCGGTCAGATCAATGCCCGTTTTTGTTGTGGCTATTAATCTTGATTTCTATACTAATATGTCGGATTAATTATGAATTGTTGTTATTTTGATGTCACAGTTTTGACATTTAAAAACTTACCCAACCTTATATTAATGCATTTCTGGAGCAACAAAGTAAGTGTCAGTTAACCTTGTGATTTTTAAACTAAGATGTTTTACCTTTTCTAGGTACTAGTGAAAGTAAGGCAGATGACAAAAAAGAGTCTTCTATTCAGGTTGATTTTCAAATACTTTATTTTGTTATATATTATATTATATTATATTATATTATATTATATTATATTATATTATATTATATTATATTATATTATATTATATTATATTATATTATATTATATTATATTATATTATATTATATTATATTATATTATATTATATTATATTATATTATATTATATTATTCTGTTCTGTTATATTATGTTTTATTTTTTTATATAATATTTTATTTTATTGTTTTATCTCATATCATTTTATACTATTTTATGTTATGTAACGTTATGTTATTTGATAAAATATTATATTTTGTCATCATGAGGTGAAGTTTTATCATATAACATTTTTCTACATTGCTTTTGTCATTAAACCTTCTCATTCATTTTCAGAATAATGAATTATCGATCGGAAAGCTGCTAGGTATGATTCATAAATTTATTTTCTGTATCTCATCATCTGCTTTCGATTTTTTCATATTCAAACGGCAGAGTTGTACTTGTTTGCACCGAATTTACATATAATTTGCATAAAGCGTTGGAATTTTTTATTTTAAGCCTTCGAACGAATGGAAATGTTTAGTTAAGAGATTCCAAATGCAGTATTTGACGGAAGCATTCCATGAAGAGACCGGAAATGCAAAGCAAAAGTCTGTTTTGAAAGTAAACCTTCTCAAAACTAGTAACTTTTTGTAAAAGGGGGTGCCTATGAGTACCAAAGGAAAGTCTTATTAGTCAAAAATAAGACATTCTTGGAATATCGACCCCTTTTTGCGCGAAACTAAAGGTTGTTTTCAAAATCCCCTTTCTAAATCCCCAATCTATTTTTGGCAAGGATTTTAGCTACGACATGGAAGCTCAAGGTACAAATTCTGAATTTATTTCTGTCCGATTTCTCGTAGATGTCGTACGAAAAGATGAAAAGCGAAAGGAGTCAGTCAACCCGGTAAGGTTTTGCGATGTTATGGTTTAGTAAAAATCCTCTTTGTGCCCGGTTCCTGAAAGCAAAGTCCGGACTTATTAATACTTTCATTTTTTTCACTTCATTTTAAAGCTAAATGAGTTTCAGAATAAAATCTGCTTTCCAAACTGACCTGTTTAAAATCTAAGATACAAAAAAGAAGAGTGTCCCATCCAAAACCGAGGCTTAGAGATGTTGTGGATTCAACATACTTGCTGTTCGTTACGATTCTGGCTACTCTGTTTGGTACTGAACACTTTACGTTGCATGATTCATTTTAAACAAAAATTCATGTAAAATTATAAAGTTAGCATTTCATATACAATTCAAGTTTTGTGGAAGTGTACCTTGTTGTATGACAAGTATGACGTCATTGTCGGTTTTTCCATCGTTTGGTCATAGGCCGGGAAAATGTTCACCTTTCCTCTTGACAATTGACTAACGCTTGTGAAACTTTTCATTAGAATTTCACAGGAATATGGTGGGGTTTGGGAGCTGCACTTTCATTTCGTTTGTGTTATTGCCTTTCCATGCGGCCTTGACAGTTTTATTGGCCTTCCTTCTCAAGCAGAAGCATTGTTATTGCCACCGACCGTATCCAAACTCTTCCATGATTAGTATCGTATCTTTTCATAGACTGAAACCGTTAAATCCTTCAGTACCGATTCCTTGCTCATGAAACCAGATGCAGACGTAAGTATAAATTTTTCTAGCTTTTACTAAATTCAATGGTGCTTTATGAATTTTTTAATCACTTTTTTAAAACCCTTTTACACTTCAAAATGGCCCAGTTTTGCAGTGCAGCTGTATAATGTTAAACATTATTTAGCATCTATTTCTCCTCATCTTTTCAAAGCAGACTTCGTTTTGCTGTTGCGAGAATTCTTTTCTACTTTTCTCCAGATCTGTGTAGAATAAACTTATGCCCAAGTAAGGCTCGTTAAAATGTTCTCGAACTTTTAAAACCCATGCAAAAAGTCTGCATTTGCTCGAACTTTTCTTCTCCCATGGTTGAAGTCGTGGTAGGGGTGTTGTCCCGAACAACTTACCTGCTGACCTTACCTGGTAACATGATGACTCTGGGGTTTCTTACAACAAAATATAAACTTATGTTAATGCCTATTTTGATTGTTTGTTTATTTTGATTTTTTTTTCTTTTTTTCAGCCTGTCGCTGTATTTGAATCTTTGATGCAAGAAAACAGTGTCGATTACATCAACAAATTTACAGCATTAACGGCTAGGCTGAAGGGCGATGAGCAATCAACCAATGGTCCTTCTGACGTAAAGGGTGCAGGCCTGCCACAAGGCGATACCCCGGTATCGACCGCCACTTCCGGGAACCCCAAAGACCCTAAGCTCCCCTTGTACCAATCTGAAGATTCAGTGGGACTTTTGGACGGCTTCTCTTTCGTTTTGCCGACCAGCGATAGCAACTCTAATGACTTCTCTTGAGGCTGTGTGTTGTTAATATCAAAAGCATGTAAATATTTTATGACATATATTAGCTATATAGAAAGAAGTAATTGAGATCAAGAAAAATTTGAAAACTTAAATGCTCTTGCTTTCACCTAGCAAATTTTCAAGTTGAGGCCCTTGAAAGTTTCTAAACTGCACTAAACATTTCTGCATGTTTACGTCTAAAGGTTATGTGTTTAAGAAAAACTGGTATTCTTGTTATATGAAGACCAAGCGATTCAATAAAAATAGAAAACAGAAGGGATAGTAAAATTGGTTCTCTTGAAGTAAAGTAGAGTTGCCAGCCTCTTATTCGATGCTCTAGTGTTTTATGTTGCTGTAAGTTGTGTTTTGTTGTTCCAAGCTGAATACAAGGTCCACAAAGTTGCTTTTCAGTTTTTATGATTTCTCCCAAAACGACTATATTGGGGGAGAAAATTAACTTTTTTTGAGCTTGTAACACAACAGCTTTGTTTATTTGCCGCTTTTTTGCAAAAAGGCTTTCTAGTTGAATGTTTTAATTTTTTTTATTTTTAACTAAGCAGCAATGTTCTTGTAATCTGCTTTCATGTATTTATTCACCAAAGCGTTATTTGAAAAGAAGAATGCATAGATTTATACCTGCGAACACATTGCCGTTGCGAGAACGTGTTAGAGTAGCACCATTATTTTCCACATGCAAAATTCAATCATTCAGTGGCAAGAATATTTCTTTCCAAAGCATGGTATGTTATTAAAATGCGGTTAGTCAGGATTCAAAATTATTCGATGTTTTTCTTTGTAACATTGTGGCTACCTTTGCTAGCCTTAAATTTCTTCGAAGCAAACTTTTCAGGTTTTGCATTAAATTTTTTGCCATTTTAAGGCATCGATAAAAATTTCATAAATATGTGTTAGAAGATTCATTGTTTTGCATAGCAGGATTTCCCTGCAAATCAACAAACAGTTAAAATGCTTGCATCGTCATCTAACAAAATTGATTGTTCCCTTTCTGAAACCAAGAAGAATAATTTTTTTGTTAAACATACAGTACCTCTTGTCTTACGTTTTCTTCTTCTACCTTTCGTAAACCAGCCTTATGATAGGCTCAAGAAAATTACCATTAAAGGTGGAGTTTTTTGGTTTTAATCATAGGAGCTACCCTTTCTCACCTACTTTCTCCGTATACCACCCCCTCTATATCCGCTACCGCTGTTCATTCTAGTTACATTCGTTTGATAACATCTTGCTTCGTTTTCAGTGGCATATGTATTTTCTTCAATTTATTATGTATGAATATTAAGTGTTCTGTTGGCACTGGTTCTTATGAGAAATTTGCTGAATAACTATATTTCAGTGTGTATATTTTCAATGATGTAAAAGCGATAATGAGAATCGGTGAATGCGTTTTTGTCAGTCTTACAGTTCTTGTAACAAATTGCCTTGTATAATAGAATTAATTATACGATTACAAAAAACAATTTTATCTTCTCTCTTTTCGACTTCTCTGAAACTTTCAAGACATGGCATGACTACCTTAAACCTACTAAGGCCCCTTATGTGACAACTACCATAGATTTCAGAATACGAGAATTATTATTGATTTCAAAGTTACGGTTCCCGGGGAACTTGGCATTTCTAACCCCTTGTCGGCGGTCCTGAACCTCGACATAAGCCTGTTTGCTGGAAATCACGAACGAATATTGGCGGAAATGAAAGAAATGCTAGCAAAAAGATATCCGTTAGGAGGCAACGCTCCTGCTTTGTTGTTCAATCTTGAATATACTTTTCAACTAATAGGCTGCTTTACTAATGGGTATCAAATTTTTTTGTAGGAACTTGCGTATTTGAACGAGGGTGAGGGTGATTCTTATTATTAACTTATTCTTATCAACTGAAAGATGAAATCTTTTGCCGGGCGATAAAATCACGTGGCGATAGGTAAAATAGGATCGAAATTGTGTTTATCTATTCCTTTGTCTGTAGAATTCACGGAATTATACTTACAAAAGTACTGGGTCACCACTAACCAGTGCATAATTTTCTGCACCATTGAGAATGATATATATAATTTGTGTTAAAATCACATCTAACATTACCAATTTATTCTAAAAAGAAGCCAGAGTTGACCACCAAGTGATTAGAAGGCACTTTTAACATGCTGTTTGCAATTCAAAGCTTTGCCTCTTCAATCATATTTTGCATCTAAAGTCTTTCAACATAAACATTTTATTTTGCAGAAAAAACATTGCTTTTTTTTAAATTACTGGTGTATACAAGAATACCTGACGTAACTTGGAAGTCACATGCAAAAAGCTCGTGAAACCTGAAATTCTCATCTCCCAGCATATTTTGATAAAATGACAATGAAGCCACAGAATGCAATGGCACCAGCGATCATAATCAGCAAGCTCAACCGTAAATTGCGCAGACACCATGGATTTTGCTTGACAGCGCCTACTCGTTGGTTCATGCCTGGTATTACAGTTTGCATTGGCCTGGTCACGACTGAAACATTTGATTGGTTCCCGTGATTTGGAACAAGTACTTGAGGTACTGAAGTAACGTTTTGTTGGTTTGTTGGTTGGACTGGTGGGGCTGATGGAAAGACTGACCTTCGGGGTAGGGCATCTGGGCTCAAATATTGCGAGTATGGGTGTAAATCTGTCCCGTGCGGTGCTTGTAGCTCCTGTGGTAGCTGCAATGGTTGCTGATTGTGTGTTGTAGTTGAATATACCTGCACTGTTAAGGGCCCAGCAGTGTTCGTTGGCTGATATTGTTGATTCCCAAGCACCCTTGGCTGTGCTATTGATGGAAGTGCACCACCAAGACCAGGCCGTCTCCAAAGTTGTTGTAGTCCTTGAATTCCTCCCCGTAAGTTAGGGATGCTGCTTCCAAAACCAGCAGTGTTGCCAAATTGCTCTGCACGATCGTAAACGTTCTCAGCCGGCCCAAACGATAGTGGCGCAATTCCTTGACCAGCTTCACAGAAATTAAAGGCTTCATTGCAGACATTTCCTATGTCAAGAACACCTACTAAATCATTGAAGATATCCATATTTCTGCTAGTTTCAAGAGCCTTGCCTTGCACCAAGAAAAATTCCTTCAGGAATAACTGCTTTTCTTCCTGCTTTCAAGCACTAATGTTATGTTGCGTGGGGGCTAAATTGATTGAATTAAGGAAGTAGCAATATGCGCGTATTTTATTCATTAAGGAATTCAATTTGAAGCTTTTTGTAAGCAGAAATTATCGAAAAAGTGTCAGAGGGACTCACCGACTCAAAACAACGTTGCTACAAGTTGTAACAAGCAAACCATGTCAAGCTAGAAAAATAGTCATACTTTAGAACCAGTTGAGAAATTGTATACAAGCAGCGTTGTTGTCTCGCAGCAAGGACCGCGAAGCATATTACAGATTGAGGGGGCTAACACGTTTTTTGGGGGGGTTGAACATGCTAAAAACCAAGAACAAGGCGACTTTTTGTATGGGTTTAAGTAAAGTTTGGGGATTTTGGGGGGTTTAGCCCTCTCAGCCCCCCCCCCCGCTTCCGCGGTCCCTGTTGCAAAGTACGAATAAGTGTATATAATGGTTCTCTTGCTTTGAAATCATATAGAATTGAATTTACAGAACAAATGCATTGTAGCATTATAAATTAGAGGCTAGATGCAAGAATTCTCTAACTAGCGTTTGCTTTTTTTCTTGTTGCATCAGATGACTTAAATTATTATCCTGTGTAACCCAGTCTAGTCTACTCAGTCTTCATAAATAACAAATTGACATGAATTACCTAGTTAAATACTCTTATTATCATAATAACATATTAAAAAAGGGAAACATTACCTTCTTGGAAAATTTAAGTTTTAATTACCTGTAGTTATATTTGAGCTAGCCTAATAACAGTTACGAAAAATTGAGCCTCAAGAGGACTAACAGGCTTCTTGGAAATAATGAATGAATGAATGATGATGATGATGATGATGAAAGTTAGGGGTCTGGGACACAGGCTACGATGATAATGATGATGATGAGGGTAGGAAGAAGCAATATGGAACACAAGGAAATGTTCCTGGTGACCTGTTTGAAATTTGAGTGTCCCCTTTTTTTTGTTTTTCAGGCAGGTAAAAGCCAATCGTTGTGATAGATCTATCGAGCCATATCTAATTTTTTTGCGAGGGGGGGGGGGGGGGCGGGCAACTGCTTTGTTAGATTTGGAGCGGACAAGCCACTATACAACGCAAAGCGAGATGATAAAAAACAGTATCTGAGAAGGTAGCGCATGTGATACAATCATTACTCATAAAAAACGGGTAAGAATGAAAGCGGGTTAGCATTTGTTGGATTTGCATATTAAGAAAAATGCGCCAAAAACAATTTTAATTGACAAAATTGCTGTAATTTCCTCAACTTGTTGAAATATTAGCCCCTGATGGAATACACACATTCCAATTCAAAAATGGTAACATTTGAATATGTCTTTAGTAGATTTATCAATGTTTGTCGGTTTCCTCTGTCCTGTAGTTAACTTCTTCATGTGATGTCGACAAGGTATGCAAGGAGTTATATTCCCCACGACTACAGTCATGTATGATGTAAATATGTGCGTGTCATCTTCTATTGATTCCGATAATTCAATACAAAATGCCTCTGAATAATTGAAATAAGAGATGCTCTTTCATCTCGAACAATTTTTCACCAGTATATATACGCATTTAAAAGAGATATTCATGAATAACTGCACAGTATAATAGTTTATATAACTACTTAAATAGGAATAATTAATAGGTTTTGATGCTTAAATAGGAATAATTAATAGGGTTTGATCAATGTTGTGTTTCTTAAATTGACATAAATTGCATTTGTTTTTCACTCCTTCTGATTGTCGTCTGATGGCTTTAAAATATGTATGTTTTGAACAGACTTGATTTTATTTGGATGACCATTCCATATCTGCGGCCCCAAGGTTGTCGGTGCTCCAAAATTCGTATAACTTTGCCTATGATGTAACAAATCATGTTGATTTCTCTAAAAGCGACTCAGGTTGACAGCTGAGTTAAAGATAACAGGGACGCCGGAGCACATTTGGTGAGGGGGTTCTAAACAAATTGGCATAGTTTTATGGTAGTTTTCCATGATTATCTTTGATGCCACAACATAAATAGAGTTCCCAAGTGTGACGTCACAAAACAATATTTTTAGAATTTTCGAATTTTGACCACATAACATGAAAGAACGCCAAAAATAGTCCCATGCATGCAAAATCAGTTAAATGCGTCAAAAATCGGTGAGCTATAGCCAATAGAAGATTTTAAGTTTGCTAACGGATTACTGTTATTTTGGCTCAGTTCATAAAGTCATGAACTGAGACCAAATTACAGAGGTTTGATGGGGCCAGAGCTTATGCTCATCTGGTCATATCTCAGCCAATTCGTAATACCTTTAACTGATTGTGCAGATTTAGAGGTATTCCTTGATGCTCTTTCAGGTTATAGAAAAAAATTTCAAAAATTCTAAAAATAGATCTTTGTGACGTCATCACTTGACAACTCTATATCACTCTCCAGCAAAGAAGTGAGGGCTACAGCTCCGCCAGCCATTCTTCTAAAGCGTACCTGTATAATATGCTTAGCATAAAGACAGAATTTAGTAACCTGTGCTCCAGACCCCAAACTTGAAACTTGAAAGTAGAGGTCTTCAAAGTACTTTCAAAATAGGGGTCTGCAACAAAGGATAGAACTTAGCTGTTTCTTTGTTTTGTAGCTTTCAACCTAGAGAGCTCTTGACCAAAAACATACAAATAGTTTTTGCCTGATTTTGTAAGTGAATCTCCAAAATGGACTGTTGTTAGCACTGAACAGAAATTTTAATGGTCTCTCTAGTATGCGTTCGATTGTTTACAATGATTTCACAGATGAAAAAATCCACAATAAAGAGCATTAATTAAAGTTAGATTTGATAAAACTTTGAAAAAGTATTTTCCTTTTCCTTGCTTTATAACTTTTCTTCATTTCCCTATGTTGGACACCGCAAAATAGCTACTGCGAAGGAGCGTGTGCTAGAAAAACTTCATGTATGATGTTATCAAACATCTTGGATGTTCCTGGAACCAGAAAATGGATCGGTTTGTATGGGCTTCTTCAAATAAATTAGAAGATGTGGAAAGAGTTTTAGCCCATATTACTGGTGTACGAATTTATGACGGTGAAAACAAGGCACGTCTCTGTTTTACCACTTTGCATTATTTTTATTCATACTTCGTTCTTCCTTATTGATAAGTTACACCCACTCCCCCAGCGGACCCCCACTAGAAAGTTTAGGCCCAATACACCCGAAGCTGATTCGATACAATGCTGATTTGGTACATTCATATGTTTTCATACTTTTAAATATTTAGGGCAGCATCAAGCTTTTATGGTTGTGAAAGTCTGGGGTTCTATGAGTAAAGTTAATTAACAGGTAGATTTTGTACATGTGTATGGTGTCTAAAGCCACACAGAGCCCAGATATTTTTCGATTACTTTCTATTGTTTTCCCGTCTCTTCTGCTTTCTTGGTATTGAAATGCACGATTTATTAAGCCACTACAAATCATTTTTAGATAGAGCTAATACCTTTCTGTTCAGACTTCTTGAAGAAGTCCTAAGATTTTTTTTTCAATTGAATTTATGTTTCATGTAAAAAAACACAAATCCAGAACAAGAATTAAACAAAATTTGTATTGCTACAATACAAGACAGTCTTCATGTGTCGAATTTTCTCCTTCCAACATTATCACCAATCTTTAAAGAAACTTCCTTACATTTGACCTATCTAACATAAATCCAACCTTGATTGGAAAGCTTTAGTTCTTCTTTCACTCACAATTCTAATCCTATTCACTAGATAAAAATACCTGTATATATTTTAAGCCCTTTCTTGCTTATTACCATTCTTCTATTTTATTTCTATTTTTTTTTGAAAATATATTTCTCTTACTCTTACATTTAGGAAATCATATTCTAGCTCATGCTGATTCTTGTTGTTTATGTTTAAACCAAACAAATATTGCCAACTAGATGTACATATATTTTTTATAACAACACTTGGCTCCAGTTTCAGCCTTATTTCTTATTTTTTGCATCTTGTCAGCATCATATGTTTCTTATATTGTTTCTTATTTTAAACTGATATTGATGATGTTGAACTGATTTTATTTAAATAAGTTTGTTTAACTGATGTTTCAATGCTATTTTGCTTATCACTTTGTATTGTTCTGTTGCTATTACTTTATTTTTCAATTTTGTGCTGGTGTTTTATTACTTTAGTTTTGTTGAATCTCAGCCTGCTTTTTGTGTATGTTTTTCGTATTTTTTGGGCAAATCTCAGCCTGATGCTACTCGTAAGAGTTATTCAATAATAAAAATCAAATTGTGCTGAAACTTGTGGCATGGTTTTGATAGTCCTGTCAGATGTATTTTAATATGTCCATAAGCTGATGCTTCCATATGTTTATCATTGATTTTTTCTCAAACTTTCTTGCAACTTTTGTAATAAAAAATCATACTATATAAACAAAAAAGTGTGTTTGACAATTAACTTGATGCTGAAATTTTTGTATGGTTGAATACTGTATTTTTTATTAAACTTTTTTATATTTTAGACTCATTTTGATAATGGCAGTTTAATGCTGACAAACTTTAGACTAATTTGGGATGACACCAATCAACAGGTAATTCAAGTGTGTTTCTTGGCTAATATTAAAAAATGGTGATTCCTTTAAGTATCTTGGCCGTTTCTCTGATTTTGAAATGAGTAACCAAGATCATAAATCTAAACTTGTTTCTCTTTTCTCTACTCTTTTGAAGGATATTGACGACTTAGCTCTCCATCCTGAAAAACAATTGCTATTATACCATTGTTATTTTTCATGGCATTTTACTGTTGCAGATCTACCAAAGACCTGGGTTGTCCAAAACCTAGACAATCTTGTTTCCAATTACATTCGCCAGTGGCTTGATCTTCTTGTTTCTGCTACCTTGAGTAGAATTATTTTCTCAAAAAATCAGTTTGGCCTAAATCTACAGCTGCCTTCTGTCAAATTTGATCAATGCCAAACTGTCTGTTGCAATGCCCTAAAATCTTCTTCTAGCATTGACATTCAAACCCTATGGAAAAACACCAGTCATGGCACGAACCTACAGTAAGACATCTATCGTAATACTAAGGTATTAAAGGCTGTAAAATCAGACAACAAAGAACGTCTCTCTCAAAACTTACCATCTCAGGGAGCTACACAATTACCTTCCTACTGAAACATTCACTGGAAAAGCTGAACGGTATTTAGTCAAGTACACAAAGCAATTTGCCTAGTAACATCTTTAACTTTACCATCAAGTATCTTAACAACACTCTTCCAACTCGTAAAAATCTGGTGAAATAGAACCTTAGCCAAACATCTGACTGTGAATTCTGTCTTCTTCCAGAAACACTTCTACATGTTGTGGCTGGATGCAAAGTGTACCTTGACCAAGGCCGCTATACTTGGCGTCATAATTCTGCATTAAGCTTTCTAGCCACTTCCTTCCAAGCAATAAATGGGTCTTCTCTCTACGCAGATTTACCAGGCTTTCTTTCCCCTTCTATCATAACTGGAGATCAACTTTGCCCTGACTTACTTCTCAAAACTAAGGAAAACTGTCTGTACGTTTTAGAGCTAACCATAGGCTTTGAAACAAATCTCAACTGCAATGCTGTCAGAAAGTCAGAGAAATATGCCAACCTGATATCTGACTTAAAACATCGGTTTAAGTCTGTTTCATTTGTCAATCTTTCCATCAGTTCACTTGGTATTTTTGGCAACTCCTGCAGCTCATTCATCAACATGTGTGACTCTTTGTCCATCGATCATCAACAGAAACGCTATCTCATCTCCGAATTTTCAAGCATCACCATTCGCACCACATACTATATATTCTGCTGTAGAAACAAAACTTGGACTAATCCAGAGCTACTCCCCTTTTAACATTTTTTGTTTGTTTTCTTATTACTACGATTGTAATAGTTTTATTTTGTAAAAACAGGCTAGCCAATTGCAAATTACCTTATAATAGTGAGATTTTTTAATTGTAGTTGAAGTTTGATTGAAAATGAAATGTTTCCATTATTATTATTATCTTCATCATCAGCATATTTTGCCAAAGACAGTAATGATTTCTTCCAAGATAAAGTGATAAGGGAACACCGAAATAAAATATATAGAAAGAACAGATGAACAATTTATGAAAAGTTTGCTATATCAAGGGTTTTACTGATAAAGGGACCTGAAATTTTGTTTGCAAGAACAAAAGTTGGTTATATCCAGGGGGGTTTGTTATACTAAGAGAATTTGTAAGGAGTTCGCTAGGCAGAATCTACAGTACAAGACCTTTAGTTTGTTATACTGGGAAGTTCGTTACATCCTAGGTTCATCATATTGAGATTCCACTGTACTAATTATTTTATAGAAAAATAGGGGGTTTAATTTTATTGTATATACTCATTGAATGGTGTATTACAGAAAGTTGCACCTTGTCACCTAAAAGCTTAGTAGGAAGAAACATGTTGGAGCTGAATAAGAATAAGATTTGATACTTAAGATATTTTCATTCACAAAGTGATTTATTTTTGGAATAGTGTAGCTTAAAGTGTGGTAACCTCTCAATGGCAAGTGTATTCAGAAGCAGAGAAGATTATCTGCTGTCAATGATTAAATACTTTCCAAAATGATTTAAATATATTTTTTTTATTTTAAACCTGGGACGTTAATAAGAAGGTTTTTTTTTGTAATGTTTGTATTCCTGGGAAACATTCAAGCCTCTTTTTTAGACCCTCCATTTTTCAAAAACGCTCCAGGATGCCTGATTATAACATTATTGTGATATGATTTTGCACTTTTGATAGTAATGAGCATTTTCTTACACTTATATATGATCCATTTATCAAGTATACATTAAAGTATAGCTGAACGAATCAATTTGATAACTGAGTCAATCTGTTTTCATAGGACAGAACCATTGCATTACCATTGGCTCTTGTTGTAAAATTAGAGGAAGAGAGTGCTGGATTATTTAGAAGGTTTGCATCTTTCATTGCTTTATTTCAGACAAATCATATAGACCAAAGCATAAACATTCTAACAGCAAGGTGGTTTCCATTTTGATTTATTTGTGTTGTAGTTATCATTTAGAACCGCAGCAAGATTCAAGTTTATCAATGCTGAGACTTTTGAGTAAAGACTAAACACTTTGATAAAGAATATTATTCAAATGTTCACAGGCCAAATCCCAAGAAGTGTTGAAATGATTTTTGGTGTATAATATAAGAAGTTTGAAACAATTAATAAACCTTATTAAATTTCTTTTATGTTCCAACAATATATAATTAAGAATTAATACAGTGGTTGGGGAGTAAGGAATTATTTCCAGTTTCCCATTGAGAGGTTTCTGTGGTTTTCTTATAGAAATGGCTAGTTGAAGATAAAAATGTCTAACATTTGAACAACAAGGCAAAGCTGTTGAACATCCACATCACTGATTGGATTATAACTAGTTTTTTATTCAATCAAACAATTGCTAGATTAAGATATTGTGTTGCATGAGGTTGTGTTGCGTTAATGGCAAATTTTTCTCTGAGTCTCTCTACATAATGCCATTGATCTCTTTTGATATCATTAATATTCTCACAAAAACTCAATCTCTTCTCCAATATGTCTTGTTATATCTGCCAACTCTTGTTATAATGTTAGCTCACATTACATGCCCAAATATTTTTTGTACAAAAACCAACTGACCCTTTGACATGATCCCTTTTTATATTCTTTTTTCAAAAAAAAAGTTTTGAAACAAGTAGCAATTTCTTGTCACTGACAATGGTTCAAGTAATGCTCTGTTTGTGCTTAGCATTCTTGCTGTAACATTTTGATTCGTGGTATTTTTGTTACTTGTGAAAGTGATAATGTAAGTTAAATATCAGTTAAACTTTTATTTAAGGATGTCTTTATTTATAGCATTGCACTTTGAAAATATCACCTCCTTTTTAGTGCAAAAACCTTGGTCTTCTTGCATAGAGCACCTGATGGAAAGGAACCTGGTCCTGCATTCTCAAGTCCAAACAATCATGTGAAATTATCCTTTAGGTCTGGGGGACAATCAGAGGTAAATCATTTTGAGTTATTTTTTATTGCCTTATCAACTGAATTGTCTAGGTATGATTTGGCAGAGTTTTTTTTTATTCCTGTGTTTAATTTTTGAGATTAGGCCTGTACTTTGAAGTATACTTACCTTCAAAAAATATTATTGGGACAAACTTCGAAATTTCGAAGACATTTTATGCAACAAATTTGGAAAGACTTTTTAAAATGTTTTTCATTTAAAACGTATGGCAGCTGTTTCCATTAAAATTTTTGCAAGACAAAGTTGATGTTTTAAACCTTTCTATGTTTGCCAAGCAATTAAAAAAACATCAACCATGAAATTTCTATTAGGCCTCAAGACGTAAATAACGTAAGCAAAAGCATAGCTTTAAAATTCATAAGAAATACAAATTTTCCAGGCTTTTAAGAAGAAATTGACCTCTCAGATAAAAATTTAATCATCAAAAATGAGTACTGTGACTTTCCCTTAAATGTTATGAAGTTTTAAAAGGTGCTTGAGTAAATTCAATAAACTTTATTTGAAATGTAATAGTTTGTAAATTTCTTTATTATGCAAAAATTAATCTAAAAAATTGAATTCATTTGGATATCTCTAAAAAATTGCCAAGGCTGTGTGAGTTTTGAAATAAGACTTTAAATACTTTTTGAATGTAAGTGTAGATGCTGTCTTCAACAATAAAACTTAAAAACATAATGTTATTCAATGCTTAAGAGACAATTTGCTCGAGAAGTCCCCTGCATCTTGTTACCATCTCTAAAATTTCCTGGGAAGGCTGTTCCCATGTTTCTGTTCATTTTTGGCATGTGACTGGAATCATGCTCACTGATTGGCCAATTGTTGATTGAAATTTGGCCAAAGCCACACTAGCATTATTTGCTGCCTATAAGTTCGGCATCAGCAGTAATTTCATTTTGAGACCTGCAGTGTAAGCAGTTGGAGGAGTTGAAAAAACGTTTAGGGCTTTGATAGTTTAGGAATTTCTGGTGACAATGTCAATTTGGTTTTTTTTGTGGAAAATTCGCGTTTCAGAAAAACGCACAATTTATTTGAAACCAATTCAGGAATATTTGAAATGCATGTCTTTGTGGACCTTCCTGAAAAGAAGGACATATATAATAAATTTTTCTTTGCTTTGCAGTTTCATCAAGCCTTTCTAAGTGCAATCAGTAAGAAGGAGTGGAACAGCTTGCCAAAAAGCCAGCAGAAAAGTGGACCACAAACATCTGCAGTATGTTCTTCATTGACTGATAACATTAAATTCTTTCTTCAAATATTATTTTCGAAATGATCGAAATACTTTCTTGCCTTTTCTAGATTACACAAAATACTGTTTTCTATATTATGAGTTTTGTTTCTTTTTTTGCAAAATAATAATTTTAGTATGAAAGTTAATTTTGATTAAATCGAGTTTTCTTTGTTTTTCTTTGGGTGTAAATTTAAATTCCTTCAATAACCCAGCACATACCATAAACAAACGTTTCAGTTAATTTGAGTAGAATCGGCGTTCATTTAGAGGAGTCATTTGATTCTTATTTTCCAAACATTTCGAGGGCTATATGAACTTTTGAAAATGAAAAGAAAAAGAAATTGCAAAAGAAAAAGAGTTTATCTATTCTGGTACGTTTAAGTTGAGTGCAAGGTAGATGCAGCATATATTCTTACAGTTTTATCCGTAACAGGTGCAATTGAGTTTCCTACTCTCTGCAATTCCAGGCATAGGAATCACGAGGTGTGGTCACATCAAGAGGAAAAAACCACGACCCAGCTTGATAAGCATAGCTTCTCAGTGTCCTAAACAACTACCTTCGGATGCTAGGTAGAAACAAATACAAAAAAATAATTTCTGGCATTTAACATCAAACCTTAAATGCCAGAAGTGTCAAGAATGTTTGTTTGTATTGTTTCGCAGGTGCAACATAAGCATGCTGGCATTGGTGGTATTCAAAGAAAGATGGAGGAGAAGTATCGGGACACAGACCAGTCGATAAATAAGGTTGTTTTTTCTTATGGTATTATTGTATACATCCCTTATTGAATCTAATGTAGGATAAATTAATGTTTTGGTGCAATGAATTAGCCTTTTTTACTTAGTGAATATTGGCAACCAGGAAAATGATAACGATCTTTCTGCGTGAAGAAACAAGGAATTGAACTTAAAGCATCCAAACGTCGTTCCTAGGTACGAAAAATGTCATCGACGTTTGTTTCTTTTACGGCTTTTTCAGCTTTCAAAACAGGGGCTGGAGTAGCAAAACTCAAATCCTTTGCAAAAGACTCCATGCTTTGTTCCCGTAGTTAATGTAACGCGTCAATACAAGATTTGAGTTTGAATGACCTTAAACTGTAATTTTGATCACTGTTACTTTAATATGATTACTTTGATCGACATGCAAGAATTAATAATAATGATAATAATAATAACAATAATAATACAGATTAAAAAGGAAGCCTCAATCACTCGAGAGTGCTTTTCATGAGGGTCCTTTCGACTTTATGCTTGCCCCACAAAACAGCATGACAAGTCATGTATAATTCATAATCGTGTTTTGTTTGTGAAAACGACAATAAAAGGATAGTATTCATAACTATGCTCCTTTCTGCAGACACAGAAGTTTGATAAACGTTGGGAAAACTTTTGATTGGCTTTGAGAGAATTAAGCACTATTGGAAATACAATATGAATCTTTTGAAATACAATGCTTATGTCTAAGTTAAGAAAGTTTATGAACTATCAATGAATCCCTTTGCGATTGAATATGCACCTGCAAAACGTCAAAGGGACAAACGTGTCTTGACATATTGCTCAAAGTGTTATCATGTCCTATGTCTTACATGTCATATGTAATCCCCTTCTTACAGAGTGTCTATTTTTATGTCATTGGTTTTAATTCTTGTCATATCTAATTTCAGTGGTTTTAATTCCCATCATATCTATTAATAGGCTTTTAAAGATCTGGATGCGTTGATGGAAAAGGTTTGTGATCCATAATTTCCTGGACTATAGTGGTTAGACGTAACCAAAATTGAACAGCAACAGAAACTGCTGGTTGACTTATGTCTAAATCACCATTTGAGAGGCCTATTTTTTGACAGTTTTAGAAGCTCTGGATTCATTAATATATCTAAGGGTTTGGGCTATTTCTCAAGTGCCCTTTGCACAAAGAATGAATAAGCTACTACATACATTTTATCTTAAAGAAAACATAAATAATTCTGAGTACTGAAAGTTTCACATTTTTAAAAGAGTTCATGGCTCAAAGTTTCTTAAATGCTGTCACGTTTTTGAATAGATGGAAGTCGCATTATTGCAGCGAATTCACTCCAATCCTATCGTATTTTGTAATGTGCTGTTTCAATGTGGCACCGGCCTAATTTCATAGCTAGTTTCACAGGCTTAGTTTGCATGAAAAAATTGTTCTTGTCGCTTACAATCTATTCAGGGCCTAATCATTTTCGCAACATCCAAGTTGCCTGGAACTGCTGAAATCCTTTCTCATTTTTTGGTTGAATTTTACATTAAATGATTTTAGCTGTGTGGCTGCATAAATACCAGTTGCTAATAATCCTCATAAGCAATTTGCTTTACTTGCTATTATCTTGTTTTATATTGCCAATATTTTCTACGTTAGGCAAAGGAAATGGTTGATATAGCTGAGAAATTTTGTTCAAAACTACAAGATAAGCAGGTTTCAATTACTGATGATGAGGTATGGGTTAGAAATTGATGATTGTAGTGAGAATCTAAAATACCCATTTACATTAGAAATTATAAAAAACCATTTACTTCTAGAGACGATTTCTTGGTGTGATGAAATGTTCATGAAGGGCTCCTAACTTTTAATCTCTAACGAAGTTTGCACAAATTGCACTCATCTCTAGAGCATTAATTCTGCGATGGCAACTGTTAAAAAAGGTTAAAAAATGGAATTTTTTCTGGGAGTGTTTCGACAATATCATTTATTTTTAGTTTATAACAAGCTAAAAAGCTCCGAATTTGAACTGAACTGTTAGAAGTACCAAACAATAAATTTTGTAATATTCCTTAAAAATTCCTCGACCTATAAATTCCGATTATCCAAGGGCAGTATCAACTGATAACAATCAATCTACTCGCTATGATTTTTCATGGACTGAGGCTTTGTTTTTCAAGAGCAAATCACAGCAATGACCAGTGCTTGAAATGTTGTTGGTTGGATGAAAGCAAGCTTACTTTTCTAATATCATAACTTTTCGAAAGCCAACCCGAAACAAAGCAAGTCACAATTTTTCAAACTTGATTTTTTTGCGTTGCTAATATTTATCTTATTCTTTACAGACTGTAGAATTCAAGTCATACCTCTTAAGCATGGGCATTGCCAACCCAGTCACACGGTAGATAAATATTATGCTATGCTATGCTATGCTATGCTATGCTATGCTATGCTATGCTATGCTATGCTATGCTATGTTATGCTATGCTATGCTATGCTATGCTATGCTATGCTATGCTATGCTATGCTATGCTATGCTATGCTATGCTATGCTATGCTATGCTATGCTATGCTATGCTATGCTATGCTATGCTATGCTATGCTATGCTATGCTAAGCTAAGCTAAGCTATGCTATGCTATGCTTTGCTATGCTATGCTTTGCTATGCTATGCTATGCTATGCTATGCTATGCTATGCTATGCTATGCTATGCTATGCTATGCTAAGCTAAGCTAAGCTATGCTATGCTATGCTATGCTATGCTATGCTATGCTATGCTATGCTATGCTATGCTATGCTATGCTATGCTATGCTATGCTATGCTATGCTATGCTATGCTAAGCTAAGCTAAGCTATGCTATGCTATGCTTTGCTATGCTATGCTATGCTATGCTATGCTATGCTATGCTATGCTATGCTATGCTATGCTATGCTATGCTATGCTATGCTATGTTATGCTTATGTTATGTTATGTTATGTTATGTTATGTTATGTTATGTTATGTTATGTTATGTTATGTTATGTTATGTTATATGTTATGTTATATGTTATGTTATATGTTATGTTATATGTTATGTTATATGTTATGTTATATGTTATGTTATATGTTATGTTATATGTTATGTTATATGTTATGTTATATGTTATGTTATATGTTATGTTATATGTTATGTTATATGTTATGTTATATGTTATGTTATATGTTATGTTATATGTTATGTTATATGTTATGTTATATGTTATGTTATATGTTATGTTATGACAGTTATGATTCATGGAATTATCATATTTCTTCCTAAGAGAAACACATGGAACAGGTGTCACTTATCACGAAGAGCTGGCCAAACAACTAGCATCATTTTTAAAAGATGTCATAGAGGTAAACACTAGAGTCTCTGAATCTTCCTCATAAATTTTGCAAATAAGCTCAACTCAATTAACAGCGCTAACGGTGCCAAACATTTATCTAGCCCATGACCTGATATAGACCATTTCCAACAATGCACACGGATTCTGTGACCCATGATGTCACAAGCCACCCCCCGTCTTGCAGTCTGTTCATATTCATCTTTTTTGTTGTGATATCGACAGTTTTAATCTGTTCAATAAAGAAGAAACAGTTTGTCTGTGGATTTTAACCTCTTGCGTAATTTTCTTTGGCCTAATTTAAAAAAGACGCATTTGACATAATCAAGAAATAGGAACATTGTTCCTTGCGATTTCTTTCGCCAAAATTTAAGCTTGCAAGAAAACTCTTTCAATAGAAGCTTTATCCAACTTTTTTAAGGTTCCTACTAAAGCCCTTTTTAGTCCCTTTGTCTGTATTTAGATTAAATCAAAGTCAGTACACAGTTAGCAAGGACTGGGGTTACTTTGTCGTTTCCTTTTATGCTATTCCCTCTTTTTATTACTGTTGGTAAAGATTATTATACTTTTGTTATTGACTTCCAGAAAGAAGGTGGAGTGATGACTCTAACAGAAGTTTACTGCAGGTTCAACAGAGCAAGGGGGATGGAGGTAACATCACGTGAATACTAATTTTGGGCAGTTGCAATGTGAGGACTGAGGAGCTGGTTTATTCAAAAATTGCAACCCTCGGGTCTTTCCTTTTTTTATAGCGAGGTTATTTTTTCTCTTTTAATGTTTGTAAGCCACCTAAAGATGTACAAGAATGTAAAAGGGACTCCGAATCGAAATGAAAATATAAATAAACTCTTAAATTTCCTCTCCTACTAACCATTTCTCAAAGTAAGTGTATCTTTTATTTGTGAAGGTTACTGTAAACTGGTATGTTGTAAGGTGCAATGCTCAATGGCATTAGGATACTAAGCAGTTCTTTACACGCTTTGACGTATAGATAAGAAACATGCCATAGAGATACCATGCGTATGATCATATCAAGTTTGGAAAACATTTATGAATCTACTTTTCCTTTTTCCAGCTTGTATCACCAGAAGATCTCGTTAACGCAGCGAAGCAATTTGAAAGGCTCAAAATACCTTTAAGGTGAGAACCTAAAGAGTTCCCTATATGCCTACCCAACTCGAATAATAACCTTGACACAGGGCAGGATCTCTGGAGTACTTCTGAAGTAGATTCAAGAAAACTGTCCATTTTTCCTCAGGAAAATCCCCTTAGCACTGGAAACCTTCCTCTAAAACCAAAGAAAACTAGCTATGGTTTGGATGAGGCTTCTTCTTTTCTTTGGCCTCCCTCCAGGTCATTGACCTGGTCTCTCGATTCTACAGTTATCTACCATGCACATGGAAATTGTTCAGTTAATGGCAGAGTTGTCAAGTAGTAGTCCGGGAGGCAGTGGCATGACTTGGCAAATAGGTTTAGGGAGGGGGGGGGGAGTGTTGTGAAAAGAGTTTCTGCCCTGCAAAACAGAATGGTGCCCTGCAGATCTCGAAGCAAAGATTTGTCTATAGGTTACTAGTGAAAGCTTTACCAATGCAAATTTGTCTTTGCCAAGAATTAATTTTAAAAGAAATAAAAAAAAAATGAAATTTAATTGCCTATGAAACATCTATATCTTCTATGTGAGCGTAAATTATGATTATGGGATACGATTTTTGCTACATGATGTGGACGGCGCCACGAAATTGAGCCCGGGGGGCCCAGGGACGCCTGCACCAGCTTAGGGCAGGAGGGGCAGTGTTGGTGCCGAGGGCAAATCGTGAAATTTTTCTACTAACATAATCGAGTATTCCTAGGTGGGAGGGGGGCAAGGGAGGGGTAACATAACAAAATATCAACTTGAATATGTGCCACTAATACAGCTGGGGCTCTTACCATCAAAGATTCTAAACATAGAGAAAATGTTGACAAAATTATCCATACATTAAAAAGGGTATTAAATGGCCTTGTCACTATACACAATATTAGGTTTTCTAAAAATCATGGCTGTTATAAATGGGCTGGTTGTAAAATTTTGATTGCCGGCAAAGTTTTTATACCGATTTATCCTCCTTAGGTTTCTGGAGTACTTCTGAGGGAACACGTCTTTTGTTTATCATCTATTATCTTTGTCGCTCTCCCTCTTGTGGCCAACCCTGTCACAGACAAACTTTTCATTCTCTGCGTTTTTGTGCGGGTGTTATCATTTTTCTAATATTTTCTAATACAGTAAATATTAACATAACGAGTGTAGTCAAAGTGGTCATCGATTATCGATAAAATTCTATAGTGTTTTCTTATATTTCAGGGCACTTCTTGCCCCCTCTGCCCCTCTTCGAAGAGAACAGGAGGGGCAGCTGCCCCTCCAGCCCCCCCTGTTTAGGCGCCCCTGGGGGGGCCTAAGAACCAAGTTTAGTGCGGTAGGAGGACCCACCATGGTTGGGTCCGACGTCACAGAACATTTTTGAAATTATACCTTGTAAAAGGGCTAAAAAGCATCTCCCAGACTAAAATGTAGCAAAATACTTTACTGCTTAGGAAAGATAATTCGATGGTTTCAAAAAAACTGATTATTGTTTATTGGGAAATATTGGGAGGGGAGGTGTCATGCTTAAACTCTAGTGATAGAAGTTGGGGGAAGAAAGAAACGGTAACCTCTTGTTTCAGATTGCACATAGATGTGAATGACCGAGGAAGATGTGGTTTTGATTGAGAGTGTGTCACAATCCCCCACACCCCTCCCGGGATTTTGGCCCCTGCCGGGAGGCTGCAGAGATATAAGAGCTATATAACAGCAAAGATAGCAATGGTAGTTAATGGCTATGCTCGTCACGAATTCTGTCACTGATAGTGAAGTCTACACAGATTTGGAAAGATGTGGGAGCATCAAAGAACTCTTATATTGACGTGATTTGTTTTATCTTCCAAAGATACATTTCAGACTCCTTTGTTGGAGTTGCCAGAACTTCCTCAAAGGCTCCTCAAGATTCTGTTCCAAGAACCCTATCCCGTATTGGTACGCACACAAAGTTTCAAATGAGGAACATTTTGAGATTGACAGGAAGTGTAAACAAATTAAAAAGTCTATTCCTAACTCCTATGTTGAAATTTCAGAGAATAACAATAATCTTTTGGCATTTTGCCAGGGTAAGGATCCAGTTGATTTTTGTGCGCAAGTTCCTTCGTTAAACACAGAAATAAGTTGTTTCTATAACCAACGATGCTTTCCTCACAAAATAACTAGGTGTGTCGTTCAAATGCAGCATGTAGCTTCTTCAAAATATCAAAATATTTTCTAAATCGTGTTGAGATCTTTTAGAGACATTGGCAGTTAAGTAATACGAGTTACATGATGTTTTCTTTGACTTTCTTCCAAGGTTTCATCAGTTTGAAAGCGGTGTTCTCGTGATTCAGTCATCCCTCTTGTCAGAAGCTGATATTTTGAAGTCGACGACAGAAATGGTTTGTACCCATAACATCTTTCAGGCCTTGCCAGGTTTTCCTAGTTTCCTCGTTTGTATCATCAACTGAAACGAGCATTTCCCTCTTGCATTTAAGTTCCTCCAAGACTGTTTATGCAAGACAAATTCCAGGACCAGAGATTTACAGGTCCATTTACCTCAATGTTCTAGTCATATCTGACGACCATACCCTACTTTATTTACAGTTAAACAAAATTAATCACTGCTTTTTTCCCTGTGATCTGCGATTGGTATATCACCAGGGCTTGGTATAACACTACAACTGTTTTGACGAAATCCTGTCGATCTGAATTTTCGTAAAGAGAAACAAATTTTGTAATACTAACGTAGCAGTCTCACGTGAAACTTGGTGCCGCCGTCACAGTATCTATGAGGAGAGTTTTTTAAAACAGGGACAAGGCTAGACCTGGACAAGATTAAATTTCTTTTTCATTCAATGGTTTTTATTTCCATAAGACTTTGTGAGACGTTTGAACTGGGCCTGAAGATTTATTCCATCCACATTGACGGAAAAGCGCAAACTTTCAGGGTCCTATGTTAAGGGGTGTCGCCAAGGGGGTGCAGTACCCCTCAAAATTTTGTTCGTCGGCACATCAAGGATTTTTGCCGGGCAAAAGATGGATTTTTTGCACTCACTCTGTCAATTTTTTGCAACAATTTATAGAGTATAAAGTTTGAAACGGAAACGCATAAAAGGAGCTTGTAAGAGTATTTATGTTTTGACCATGCAAACCTTACGTTGCGCAGATTAGATTGGTTTTGCAGACTATGCAAACCTTACGTTGCGCAGATTGGATTCTTGAAATAGTCATCGAATAATTGTATATTTTTATCTAATGAGTCATCCTTTTAATTTTGTACATTTCCTATATTATTTTATTCATTCATTGTAATTAATTCAAGATTTGTAAATTAGTATAAATAGTAGGCTTTAATTAGCTGTTATATTAGCTAAAAAAATTGCGTCGCCTACTCTAAATGATTTTATAATAATAATAATAGATAATAACACCCTTTAAGAGTGAGACACGCCCTTTTTGTTGGCAAAAATCATCTCTTCACCCCTCCAAACAATTTTCTTGGCTTCGCCCCTGTCTGTATTTAATCAAAACTTGGCTCTAGGAATATTTGTTTGCTTCGAGAATAAACGCATCTTAATTTTTTTCTAAATTGCTAGTGTATTTTCTTGTTCAAAGCTTGGAAAAAGTTAATGTTCGTGTTTTTTTTGGTGAATTATTTTTTTTAAGTACCTATAGACCTAGATTGATAAGTACCTGTTTTTAATAAGTACCTCTTACAATAGTAGCCTGTGCGTAGTCATTTTGCTGTTGCTGTTGCCGTTGCTTACATTTCCCGTTCGCTGAAAAGACTGCGTGCAGTGCAGGCTACTAACCTTTGCCCTTCACTACCACTGTTTTTCAATGCACTGGTCCCATGACTCTCACCAGCTTTTATCCCTAATCCTCTGTTGATGCTGCACATTATGCTTGTCAACAAAGTATGCATAGACAATCAACGGCCGGGGTGCAGAAACTTTCCTTGGAAAATATGATGCATGTATTGACTTTGTGCTTTTGATGACAAACCTGTTACGCTTGTTTTAACTTTGTTACGTTTATGAGTTAACTCAAACACTCTCTCACAAATCAAATCAAATCAAATAAATCAAATCAAATCAAATCAAATCAAATCAAATCAAATCAAATTCTTTTCGTTCCCTTTTTATTGAATAGTTAATACAATGAATACAGGAACACTAAAGTTTAAATAAAATGTGATATACAGTATACTTCGGTATACTTGTTAATGAAAAATGCCAAGGCTACAAGCTAAATTTTACAAAGTTTGATTTCGAGTTTTTTTAAAACGGTAACAGAACAAAGAAAGGAAAATAAAAAGAAAAAAAATAAGAAAAAGGAAAATGACTTGCTACACTTACCTGTTTCTTCACCGTTGCTTTGCATTCACAACATTCTACATCTACCAATCCGACACCACCATTGTTTATTTCAAATTTGTAAATAAATTAATTTCCCATGTTTATTGTTGTTTGTTTTCGGCTCTTTGCAGTGTTTCTTAGTTTGTACAGAAAAAAGTTTGCCTTGTAGACGGTGGTCAGCAAAACCCTTTAGAAGTCTTTAAATCAGTCTATGTTTATGTGTGCGCTAGTTCTCTATTTCCTATAAAAGAAATTTTACGAAATGATCTTGGGTTTTCCATAGTGCAAGGAAATTCCCCTATAGGCCGGACATTTTTTTCAGCCTAACTGCACTCTTTTTTTTATAAGAACACGAGCCTCAAAATTATTCAAAAGTTAAGAACAAATTAAAAACAAGCTGAAGCTGAGCTACTGTAAAATGCAATTTAGCTCTTCGTCTTCTTTAGCTCTTGATTCGTACTAGATCATCTATCTAAAGGGAACAAGCCATGGGTTCACATCCGCTACAATCTCCCTAACCTACTTTCAAAACTAAATCTTTTTTGCTTTCTTGGTTTGCCAGACACCATATTAGTTTCACTCACGCTGTCCATAGAATTCGGCGTCAGAAAAGTAATATGAATCAGATTCTAAGCTGATTTTCGTTAAGACCGAAAGTTGAAGCTAATCAAGTTTTCCGAGGAGTTATTCACTCTTGTAAATAGCGTACGAGATTTTCCCTAAAACAAAAGGATTCCCAGGGATTATCAGATAAAACAATAGGATTTTCTCAGAAAGTGTACGAGATTTTCTTAGAGTGATTTGCCCCTCGAAGTTTTCGGTCTAACTTTTCTCCTTTTTTGTAATTTTTTACCTTCTGTTTGACACAGGATTATCTTCCATTATAGGTTGAGATGTCTGCTTCGCTCTCGTCTGAGGAATTTGCCCAAAAAACGAAAGTTGCTGTTGCATTGGCCAAAGAGAGGTTCCTTCAAAAGTTTTTCATGCCTTTAATTGTGTTTTTTCTATCGACTATGCTTTATCAAAAGGCTGATTGTTTTTTTCGATACAAATGTCTTATGCAATATTCTTTATACAGCAAGAAATGAGATTGTGTTTATAAATGAAATAAAATAGAAAAAAAGTTTTCTGCTATGTATGTATGTATATTGGAACGATGGTAGAAATTTAATGGGATTTAACTGGGAAACCAGTCGAGTCTGTGCGCAGACTATATTTGGGTGCAACAAACAACCCTCTCCTTGGTATAAGGTAGCAACCCGAAATCGTTCTACTGTACACACCAAATTATCTACAGCTCAGTCATGGCGAAAAAAGGGGGTGTCATCCCCAAAAGGCGAAATTTTTTGACATAAGAGGGGAGAAATTTAAATGTATGACTTAGAGATACTCTTTCTCCGCCTGGTCTTCTGTGTGAAAAGTGGCTTCTGAGGAAATTTAAAAATGGGGGTGAAACAAATAATTTTACCAAAAATCTTTTTCTGCAAAAAGTGGGAGGTGATGGTAAGTATAATTCTGTTTTCAAAAACTGATTGGATTTTTCTTTACAGGCTTCTGAGTGCTGAAAAAGCTGGGAAACTGTGCAGGGATGATTCACTAGAAGGCCTCAGGTTCTACCCAAACAAGTTCCTTATTGCTTGATGATACTGCTACAAGATCACCAAATGGAATCGAACATTACCAAAACTGCACTGTCACGTTGTCAATCAATTTAAATTTCTATTTAATTACTTGTAAACTTTCTCAATTAAAAATATATGGGTTTTATATAAGGCTTTTTTCTACACTGTTGGACCTAAATATTGTATGTTGAGCCATTCTGTGATATGGAAAGCATCTGTATCACAAATCCCGTTTTTTGCAGACCAAAATTGAGATTCATACAGTATTTCCAAGAAGGGTTATGGCGTCATAAAGATAAAATTATAGTGTCTTAAATTTACTGTTTGGTGATTTATTAACGGGATACATTTGTTTGATTTTTCCCCCACCTTTTCCGAAAATTCAGGGAACATTTTGACTCCACCTCACTGTTTTCGCACTTTAACAAGGCAAAAGAGAATATTTTATTTCATTTTATTTTGTGTGTGGCTCCAGGTCAAGTGTGATTATTCATATCGAAAAGGTCTACTCCAGGGGTACCCAAACGTTGCATACCACTGACCCCTGAAATGGTCCTTGATTACCCTCCCCCCATTACCCCCTTCCCCCGCCACAGGGCTTGTGCAAAAACATCGGTGATATTTAGCAACATGTGCAGCTTCAATTTAGATCTCTTTTTATTATGAGCCTGTTTATTACGAGTTGCTGTTTGGCAAGATTGTGCGCAGAAAAAACAACACTTATTTGGTGGTATAAAATATTGAACCGTTAAAAGCCTTGAGAAAGACTACTGAATCTTTGTAAAAGTAATTCCTCTGATACAATCATAAGCTAACAACAGTTTATCAAAGATTTGTTGACTTGCTTTTCCGTTGATCATCGCAAATTTTCAGAAAACAAATGTTAATCATAACAGTATGAAAATGGTCCAGTTAGGGAATTTTTACTGCTTGATTCTCTTGCAAGTGCTAAGAATGCACCCGGCAAATTTCTTTGCACAAGCTTTCATCTCTTTCTTGTCGCCCCAAGCTCTCCATCTGCACATCTTGGCCCCAAAAATGCACTAAAAGGAACAAAAAATTTCAAAGAGTGTTGGAAAGATTGAAATAGAGATATCTGGGCGTTAACAGGCATTTCAACATGAATTAATGGTCCGACTGTGTTTTTGAAATTGTGGATCCCCCTGGACAGTGAGTTCTTTTATGATGCGGAACCATTGGTAGGAGACGAACAAGGCAGACTCTCCTAAGAAGCGAGCCCTCTCAATTCTTAGCGTAAGCGCATGCGCAGTAATGATTCAGTTTGATGGCATTTAAATACCGTAAATCCTCGAATTAGCCCCCTGGGGGCTTATTTATTTTTGATATTTTTGGACGGGGGCTTATTCGAGAGGGGAGCTTAGACGAGGGGGAGGGGGCTTATAGAATTATTGTAGACAACAAGAAGACATTATTAAAGGCCTTGTTTATTTTAGTAGAAATTTCTTTACGAGCATTTAATTAATTACTACCAGAAGTACGAATTTGTCGTGGTAATTCAATATAGCGCCATAAGAAACCTCAGATGGCAAAAACCGTCAAATTGAGGGGTCCAATTCGAGAATATATGGTAGCGGTGGGGGCTTATTCGAGGGGGGGGGCTTATTAACAGTTTGTAGTTTTAGAGTGGGGGCTTTTTCGAGGGGAGGGCTTTTTCGAGGGGGGGGGGCCAATTCACGGTATAAAATTTATGTGAATAAAATGCTCACCCTTGTAAATGGTCCGCGGTGACGGCGACGTTGAGGTCCTTTGTGACGTCGATTGGCGGCAATCTTATACCCAATGGTTGTTTTCACTTTCGTTACCAATTTTCTGCCAAAATTACGCAGTTTGCCCCAGGTTGCTGTAAGGGACCATGATGGTTTTCTTCTTTGGAACTTATTTGCATACATTTTGCCCATCCTCTTAAATTTCCCTGCAAACTTCTTCCAGGGCCTTTTCCCCTCACTTTCGTAGTCGTCATCATTATCGTCATACATGTCATCATTATCATTTTCACCCTCCATTTCGCCCATTTTGTCCATTTCTTCCATTTCATCGTCTTCGTCGTCGAATTTCTTCTTTTCATCGTGTCGTGGGCGCTTCATGAGGCAAGCCTTGAACTTCATGAAACATTCCTGACGGTGCAAGAGGTAATGACAATCGGTGTTCATCAGGGCATTTTTTAACATACTAACTAGGAGGCAATTGTCACTGCAGCCCCAATGACTTTCTATTGCTTTAAACTATTGTCCTTCTCCTTATATAAAAATTTTTTGTCCCTGCAACCATTTTCCTTTGAATTAGGCTATGGTGTTTATTGTTTCGAAGTTTTATTGCATCCAAATTTTGTGCATTCAGATAGGCTGCTCAGTACGAGAGTAGATCTGGGCTAGCCCATTGCAATGTTGGAAGGATAGCGACTACAAAATGGCACGGAGAAAACGTAGACAATGTAAATTAAGGATAGCAATTTTCAACATCTAAGACAGTTATCAACGTCCCAGTTTAGAAAAGCCTGGTACACAAGGTTATTGTAATGTTCATCCTTCTTTCGTCGTTTTTAAATTTTCATATACTTTTTGCTCGAGGTTGTCTGTAAACAAGTGACTCATTTTCTGACTCATATACATTTCAGCAAAGCTCACAAAAAGTTCCAAACAGGTTGAAGTTCAAGATCAGGCAAAAAGGGAATATCTTTTAAAATTAGTTTCCCTACCTTGGTTCCATTTCCTTTTGAACCATTGTTGAGTGGGTCAAGAAGGAATTCGACCATTGGTGGCATTTTGCTTTCCTTTGTATTGCCATCTTGATATTCATACGCTGGTGGCATCATCATTGATGATTCATCGTCGCTCATCGTTTTGTTGTGCTGCTTCTTGATACAGCCAATTAGTTCTTTGAAACATTTGCAAAATTTTTTGGGGCACATATGATGTCTCTGTTGAAGAATGAAAAGTGTCCTAAATCATGACAACAACACGTTTGATTGAAATGGGAGATGACTCCTATTGTTTAGAGCAATTATTCTATTAATTTTTCTGGACTAATGAGAAAGTGTATCATGTCTTTATTCGCAGAATGCTTCTGGACAAAATTCACATCCCATGGTGCTTCACAGCATTAAATCAAAAAGCTATTAAATATCAAAGTTGCCGCATATAAACCAGAGCTTCATTCTCACTCTTCTCATGACACCCTTTTCGCTAAATATTCCTGTCTTTTGACTCTATATTGGCTTATTCCTTTAAGAGCCATGAATGTTCCTGCCACAGAATAAATGATGCAAAATTTTCAAAGCCAATGCTGGTTCATTTCCCCAATAAAAATCTCTTGAAATGACGGTGATTTGTCAATTCATCTTGAGACACTGACTTGAAAATATCAAGTCAGGCTATAAAGATGGGTCAGGCATGCAGATCATTTTACAAACAAACATATCGAGATTAACTCACCCTGTGTTGATGGTGGTGGCGATGACCATGATGGTGTCCATGGTGATGACCATGGTGGTGTCCATGATGGTGTCCGTGGTGTCTGTCCTCTGGGGTAGTGGTAGGGGTAGTAGTAGGTTGTGCGGTTGTTGTCATTTCTTCAGTGAACTTCTTGGACTCCACTTTCATTTCACATTCTTCAAGCATTCGGTAGCACTCCCATTTGCCAGCTTTGTCAGATGTCTGGTTCACACAGACATTGTATTCGATGTAACACTAGGAGAGAAAATATTGCGTTTTCACTAACGGTAATTCACTTAAACATTTAGTAGAAAGGACAAGTATGAAAAAACACATTTTAATTTCCGGTGTTTCCTAAACCTGGGATGGAAAGTTTGCAATCTTGCTAATTCCAGGGTTTTGATTGGCTTATAGGTGAATATGATAAACCAGTGAAAGTTGTCGTGAAGTCGAGCAGCCGAGATTCCACTGATATCGCTACTCACCTAAATTACTTTGACGCTAAGAGGAAAGGATTAGGACATCTTCGGCGCATGTTTATTTCTTTTTGCTCTTTTTTATGCAAAGGCTAGGTAATATTGTTACAAGACAATTCTCTAAACTATTCTCTAAAAAGAAGTTGTAATGAAAATAGATACGACAGAAATTTTCATTATAATTTTTTAGCAGAATCTACTTCATACCTGGTTCTTGGCCTTCTCAAATTCATCTTCTTCAAATCCGCCATCTATAAGAGAGAACTTTCATTTCAGCTTTTCAGAGCAATAATCCAGTGTAACAATTAGCAAAAGCTATTTTGAAAAAAGCTACTTCTTTTTTCAAAATTTTAGCTAAAAGAGAAAGTTTTTTAGTGAGTGAGGCAGCCCTCCGTCATGGAGTCAAAGAGCATGCGCACGAAACGAAATTATTATTACGCATGCTCTCGGACTCCGGACGGAGGGTTGTCTCACTCATTTGAAGATTTTCGCTCGCTCGTCTCCCCAACAAGAACGGTGCTTATTTAGAGTTTGATGCTATAGAAAGGGGGCTTATTGATGGGTGGGTATATTCGAGAAGGGGGCTTGACTTGTAAGAGGGTTGCTTTGAGGCATTGAATCAACAATTTTATTGGTTTTTCACAAATTTCTCCCCAAAAGTTGAAAAACTTGTGTTCAAAGATATTTCAAAGTTTCTTATAAAAAATCCGTGTGCATCATTTTCTAAACCTGGCATTAACAGCAGTGTTCTCGTCAGAGTCCAGAAAAGTTAATAACCTTCCTCCGGCCTAGATTATCTTTCTATGAAACCTTCCTCATTTTTACTTTGGTTTTCGTTTGGCATAAAATAACCATTATCAGAAACCAATAACAATATACCTCTTATGTTATGTTGCAGAAACTGAATATTCTGCAAATTTGTTTTTGGAAATTATATGAAACTCAAAATCGTTGAAATGTAGGAACCTTTAACTAAGTAAATTACCGGGCCCCGTGGCCCCGATGATGATTCGCCCCTGGTTTGTACATATATGGAACACCACATAGGAGTCTTAGGCAGAAAGCAAAGAAGAGAAATTATTATCGATTTTTACTATTTGGAAAAATATTGAATATATTGAACAAGTAGTAGCTCTTAAAATTCTTTAGCCATATGCAGAACCCGATGACTTATCATGCGGCAGGCATGGAGCGCAATGCGTCATCATTGTCTCATTTTGTGTCAACATTTAGCTATAACAGCTGGAGTTCACAACAAGAAGGTTGACGGGTTTCAGGGGGCCATGCCAGACTCGGAGACGAAAGAATGGTACGCTCATTTTTTTATAAGAAACTGGCTATAAGAAATGAGTACTGGACAGTCAGAAAAAATTAAGAAACTTCAGTACTCGAAGCAAAAAAATTAAGAAACTATTAAATCGTGATAAAACCGAGAACAACGAAGTTTTGTAAAATCCAAGAAAAAGATTGCCCTGTTGGCCTAGAACTTAAGACACAAGGGATAAAAATATTCTTCCCACATCTAAATACAGCATCGGAACGGAAGCGAATCTCTTGACGGAAACAAAGAGTATTGAAATTTCCAGCGTACTCAACATCGACCTTTGTTTCTTATAAAAAAAATGAGTATAGTCTGAAACGCAAAGTTATTTTCGCTTCTTATAAATGGGTTTCTTATAAAAATACTTGTAAGGTGGGCATGGTTGTATGTTTCCTCTTGCTGATATTCTCAAACAGGTCAATTGGTTGTCTCAAACTTCTGTCGTTTATTTTGATACATTCGTTTAATTCATCGCATCAGTTTACAGCAGCTTATTATTTCAGCAGTGCTTGTTGTGGCGAAGGTGAAGAATGCCGGTTTCCCGTAAGCAGTAACATATAAGCAATAGAAAAGCAATCGAAAACCGTTTCGGTTCCTCCCAGCGTCCTAGGCAACTTATTTGTTATTAGCTAAAATAGATGTCATATATTCTGTATTAACTACTATAATAATTAATTTAAGTACCCTGTAATTAGTTGCTGAATGCCAATGAATTTGATGAATTTGAATTTGAATTTGAATTTGAATTAATGCTGAAAGCAAGAGATGCGAGCGGGATGATCAGTCGATTCTCAATTCAGAATGCAAAAAATTTGTTAAGAAAAAAAACATAGAAACGACGTTAATACTGTGACTGACGCAACGATCATCAGCATTGCTCGAGAAACTCTACCAAATAAAAAAGATACAGATTTATTATGGCTTCCCTTTTAATCGCTTCCATTGCTAACGGTTTCGTATTTTAACCTGCTCTGTCCTCATTACGTTGTCTAGAAAGTTTTGCCTTTCAAGTAAAGATTTACGCATCATGGAGGCCAGGTTTTTCGACGAGATCTTTGCTGTGCAACAGCAGATATTTAGCGCATTCCAAATTTGAAATTGCGTATTCCAAATCCCCGAGGCAACCAATCTCAAATAAGGAATAGAGACTTCTTTGTTGCAAATAACCCCTTGAACTCCTTACGAATTTTCTTTCCCCTTGAACTTACACAACTGCTTGTCCAGAATTCATGTACCCAATAGTTGGTTTCAAATTGCTTACGTTTTCAAATTGCTTACGTTTTCAAATTGTCTGCGTTTACAAATTGTCATGTCTACTCAAAATTAACCTGTTTTCACCTTTTCTATGTTATTCGCCTGTTTTTGCTGATAACTATAACTTTAACTGTGCTAAAGGCTAAGAGCCTGTCACAGATCTTTGGAGTGACTTCACCCTAGACAGACCACTGTACTGAAAGACCACTCATGTCAAGCCAAACTCTAAATAATAACAAGTGATAGATAATGGACGTCAGAAAAATAGTATGTCCTGGGAAAAGCCACTCCATACTCATCGTATTTTCTCAACAAGATAATGTTGTTGTCTTAATCTAAACTATTGAAAGAATGTCTTTTTTACGAGCAGAGTATTTCTTCTCTCCAAATAAATTGTTCAAATGATTCTTGAATGAATTTAGCGTGTCTGCATTTACATTGATGAACAGTTATTTTGCAATAAAACGTTCTTTAGACATGAGTACCCAAAAGCTCGACGGCAATATGTTATTTACCAACCTAGTTAGGCACTGATGCACTTCTTCCACCGCTTAGAAACCGTCTTGGAATTTTTCCAGTCTTGCGATGTACACAAAACTTTCAATATGACGAGGGCTTTTGTAAGATCGCAAAACTATTGCGTTCTCGCATGTTTCATTATTCAACGGTCTAAATATGGCTTATAAGAAACGGAGCGAGCTTGCATCAAACTAAAAAATAAATTCGCTTACCAAATTCCTGAGCATAGATGCCCAAAAAGAGCAGTGCAAACGCAACCAGTTGGAACTTCATTTTCTCTTGCACGTGGACTGTCTTTCGCCACTTTGCAGTATGAGTGTTGAAGCACAGCAACGCAACGCAACACCATTAAATACAAAAACGTTATCTGCAGGGGGCCTTGCACTGGGGCTTCTAAACCGGATTGACAACTTTTAGACGTTTACGTAGTTAACACGCCATGCCGCGCAACGAGAGATTTCACACTTCTCAAACAATGATAATATCACATGAAATATGCGGTAACACCCCTTTTCTGGTGCCTTGTCATATCCTGCCCCGGCAAATTCCCAGGTGAAATACACTGGAGCAAGATCCTGCCCCGGGCAAGGCAAGACTCTCCCCGGTACAAAATAACTGTCATCCGGGTTGCAAAAAGAAAAGTGTATGACATCTTGAAAGAATTGTTTAGCAATTCAAAATTAGAATTTGTGATCGAGGGGCAAATCACAGAAAAAGTGTCGTACACTTTGCTGAAAAGCCCGTAAAAAGTTTAAGTTGCATTGCCATAACTTTTACTTACACTGTCATGAACATTAGAGTCCTAAATGTTGGATGAGTTGTACGTTTGGTGCAAAAGACAAAACAAAACATCTCATTTTTCAATGATTTGCACGTTTTTATATCTTTGTTGTTATCTATCGTTTCTATATATTGTTTTTATAGTCAGTTTTATTCGATCTTCTACACATAGGAAGCTCAGAAAATCAAAGTTATTTGAGAGATTTTGAGATTTTTCAAGATTTTTGAGATTATTTAGATTTTTTAGAATATTTTTTAGATTTTTCAGATTTTTTCCAGATTTTCTTGCATTTTTAGGGTTTCTTGAGATTTTTCAGATTTCGCAAAGATAATAACCCTATTTTTAACAAACGATTTTAGTAAACAAGACTTTTTCAGTGACTTGCTCCTCGAACAAGACCACTTCTTGAAAAATAGTCAATAGTCTCTATCGTAAGAAAAAGATTTCATGTATTAAATATTCGATAAAAAACTGTAATTGATAAGAATTTTTTTAATTAGAACACTATTACTGGCCTTTAATATTTTGTTTTGTTCTATCATTGAATTGTATGTAAATGTTCGATCGATAAGGGCCATTTCAACCTAAATATCTCGGTGGAAGTTACAGCAGACAAGATAGGAACCAAGGCAATTCTTGCCACATAATAGCGTTTCTATAAGAAAGCTTGTAATATCTTACTCGTTTTTATAAGAACATTTGGCTCCAGTTTCAGCCCTGGCGTTTCTAATTTTTTTCGCATACTATCATATCGGCCTTACGCGCATCTTATTTTGTTTTTATACTCTTTTTTATAAGAATCAGTAAATTTAAGTTCAGGCTGACTGTTCTTAACTTCTTTTTGCGAAAATTTGAGGCTGAATTGTTCTTAATTTGTTCTTAATCTAATAGGGTGTAAGCAGTCCGAGTGCTAGCTTTATCGCTCTAGTTAGGGAGGTAGTCAGGCCTTATTTGCCAACAAAGTGAGTGAGACAACCTTCATTTGCTGACAGGTTTAAATATTCACCGAAAAAGCACCCACACATCGCTAAAAATCCTCGATTTTGAGAAAAAACGTTCAAAATTATATTTTGCAGAAGCTTAGCCTCAGCTTGTTCTTGATTTGTTCTCAACTTTAGACCATTTTGAGGCTCGTGTTCTTATAAAATTGTTCCTATAACAAAGAGTGTATTTTAAAACTGACAATGATGATGTTGAACTGATTTTATTAAAATAAGTTTGTTTAACTGTTTTTTCAATGCTATTTTTCTTATCACTTTGTACTGTTCTGCTGCTGTTCGTTTACTTTCAATTTTTGCTGGTATTTGATTTTTGAGTTTTGTTGAATTACAGGCAGCTTGTTTTTCATGTTGTTCTTATTTCAGCCCCTGGTGTTTCATATAAGGGTTGTTCTTATAAAAAACGTGTAATAGGTATTATTAGACTCAGACAAAATAAACTCAATACAATTTGCATACTGTGATTAATGTTTTCCCAATGCTTTCAAGCTAATCTCTGGACTCTGATAAAAATAGTATGCACGATGCAGATGGATCATTTCTAACGTCATTTCCTGTTTTTGAATCGACTCGTGACGCTTTTGTGAAAATGGCACACACCACTTGACGCGGAGGTTTATACCCTTTCTGTCCACAATGTCAAATCCTTTTGTTTTCTCTTGAAGTCTTTGGCTAACCCAACTCGGTCATAACAGGTTTTCAACAGGGTCCAATCTGGATGCCCTGTCACTTCCATCTCCATGGTCACTTCCGACCATTGTGAATTAACACACAATAGTTCGGTTTCTTCTGCTGTGCAAATTAGCTCCGGCGCGTGATAATTGACAACGATTTGTGGATTGCAGGAGAAAGGCAGCGTGTTTTTTGACTGTTGTGTCTGGTTCTGTTTTGAACCTTCATGTAGAAGATGAAAACACAGATAATCTTGACGATTTGCCTCTGCCTCGCTGCCTTAGCGGTGGCAGCAAAAGGCCAAAGAGGTTTGTTGAGGTTTTCGTTGTAGAAACGGTATCCTTGTCGTCTTTTATCCGACTTTAGGCTTACTGACGGCACGCAGCGAGCGAAATTTTCAAAGTTAACTCATATCCAGATTTGTTATCAGTTATTTTATCTCTTAAGCGTTGTCTTTGCACTGTTGCGGTTTTGAGTCAAATTTGAGTTCAATTTTGTTATCAAAAGCATCCGATCGTGTCATTAATTAGTCAGCAAATATAAATGCACATTCTGACAAAGCATTTGAGTAAATCAAAGATGTTTTGACTGCTGCGTGTCAAACAACCGTTACGTTACAGGATCTTATGTACAGTTTGAATTGCAGTAAATTTTTCTGTCTTGTTTCACAAATTATTCAATTCTTGAACGGTGCATAATAATAGCAAAATTATTTATTGTGAGATTGAAGGATTGTAGGAAGTTGGCAAATAATGCTTATCAAGCAGTGTCCTTGTATGTGGTCTCCCAGACTTGAAGGCGCGGCAGTTTTTCTAAGAGATCTCAGATGCGCCAGAGGCTCTTAATCGAAAGTGCGCTGCGGAAAGTTTATTGGTCTAATTTCTTAAAGGTGGGGTCCACATGTGTCCAGCTAAAGAAAGTTCTGCGAGGGTTTTCTAGCCTGCGTGCAGACTCTGTTGACAAAATTGAAAATAGGAGAAAAAGCAGAGCTACTTTCTCTCCTCTTTTAAATTTCCGAGTCTGCACGCAGGCTAGGGTTTTCAGAAACGTGATTTTTCATGTCATCGCCCCAGCCCTGCTAGGTTAGCTTTTCATGTGAGCAGGTTGGAATTACAAGAATACTGACCAATCGCCAGCCATTATTTTGATTTTACTTGAAAGGTTGGGTATACGCAATCCTTTTGCGGGTCTTAGACGAAGGGGGGCCGCCTGGGGGCCTTGGCAAGGGGGGCCCCAACTCCCTTTTTGCAAAACAATATAGTTTTTTTCAAAATCTTTGTTATGGGTGTTAAATTTGTCTCTTGGCCCCCCACTTTTCAACCTTTGTCGGAGCCTATGCTGTTATATGGATACATTACCTTTAAACATTAAGACTTCAACAAATATTGGGGTAGCCCCCCCAACTCTAGCAAGTGCGAGTTGGCCCAGGACTACAGTAATTGAACATTGTTGTGCAAACAACATGCGCAACGCAGTTGTGCAGCAGGAAAGTCTGGATTGCTAAACTCTGATTTTCAATTAGCAAACCAAATTGATAGACTCCTTTTACGAGAAGATTAATTGACATATAAGTTTTGAAAAGGCATCTGTATTTGACCCAAAAGTGTTGATCATGATTTTAGTTTTTTATGCTGCTAAAAATCTTTGAAGATACTTTAGTAATGACAAAGCAAAAACTGAGACCAACAGCTGTTTATGTCCTTTGTTCATATATATTTAAAAAAGAAATGATTAATTTTTCGAAAGAAATAACTGTGACTTGCACTGAAGGAATGATTGTCTGCTAGATAGTGCCTGATTTGCCCTGGTGATAAAGTTGTGGATGTAATGAAGTGGATTTATTATGAATATTCTACCATATCTTTAGGTTGTGTTAAAGATAAAATTTATATATACTCGAAAAAGGGAATGTGAGTTTTGCATCTTTTTTATGATTGTGGATAATTGTTATTATTATGATTTTGTTGATACACGAAGAAGTAAGTTTTTACATGCATAAATGCTCTTAAGGTTCTTCAATCTCCAATCGTTACTCCTAAAGGCTTTACAACCAATCTGGAGGTTGCTGACAAACATTAACAACAAGATGATAGTATTATTATTTAGACTATTATTAAACCAGAAAAATATGCAATGGGTTGAACAATTTCTCATCTATTCTTATTTTGTACATTTCAAACCCCTTTCTATCAAGCACACATATTTGGGATCAAAGTCGCTGTTAGACTGATGACCCTAGAGTTGTCTTGAGATAAAAGAAGATTTTGTAGGATTTATCGAATTTAGCTGCTCACTCAGCATTGCACCAAAGGGACTTGTAAAACAATTGATATTAAAACAATCTTTTGGTAATTGTCAAGGGAGTATCCCTTTCTCCAATCTTGTGTGTAATTCCTTCCTTTCTGTGTCATGTCTGAGGAAGGCTTGCCTTTGGATTTGACAGCATTTTCCAAGACATGATTTTTCCACCTCTGAAATTGAATTTTGGAGTATACATTGGAGTAACAAAAATTTTTGCCAATGAACCCAATGAAAGAATTGATCATTTTAACTTAAAATGATGGTAGACTTGGGATAAGTGCTACAGATTTTTAAATTTATTTGGTTTTTATGCATCTTAAGGCAAATGGCATGGAACGGACCGAAACAGTATGACAGGAGCTTTAATTTTGCAAGCAAAAAGTCCTGAAGACTATTTCAGTACCATTTAAGAACTGTAGGGCACCATAGTTTGATAAATTACTAAGGGCCCCAAATAAAAAGGACCATAAATTATGTTTTTACTCATTTTTTGAAGCAACTAACTCAGCACCCCCCCCCCCCCACCCCCTAGGTGCTGAGAAAATTTATTATTTGTGAATATTGCTTAAGTGTTTCATATGCTCTCACCATTGGATGGGACCTTCTGACAATCCAATGTGGAGTGGGTCCCATCTCAGTTTTTTTCCAACTGCCCCAAGTGCCTCCTTTACATCACAGGGGTCACTCTTTATTGTGAAAGTTTTGTATTTCAGATTATGGGTTGCAAGTTTTAGCAGTATTTGTTTCCTAGAAAATCTTGCAATGGACTTTAAAAGATTGACTTTAAGATTTGTGACATATTTTTCATTTGAATGCTGCTGCAACGTAGCACTTAATGCTCTCGGCAGTTATACCTCTTGAAGCACTGACCTTCCTGATCAAGACATTTAATTTGTTTCCTAGTAATAAACAGTTTTAGACTCCAAGCCACAAAGCAACTATCTCAGAGATTATCTTGTGGCAAAATATCACATAAATATTTTACTGGTATTTCTGTGGCTCAATTTTCATGTTTTTGAAATGATTGATGTTATTGGAAAAAGTCAAGAAATGTTTTTTTACTTTTATTATTATTGCTAAAGTACATATATATATACACTTACTTTCAAAAAGTATTAGGACAAATTGGATAAAAGAACTAGGTGTTTCCCTCTTTGGGCTTGCAACAGAACCTTGTTCAGATATGAGCAGTCCTTTTTTCAAATAATCTAGGCCTATGTATTCAAAAATGTGGTTAAAAATTAAACAAATACTTAAACTTTTGAATCAAAACTATAAATGCATTGAATACTTACAATTTTCCTATAGATAATAGCAAAATCTGCAAAAGAGTTGTATGGCCTATAAAAGGCAACTCATATGGCCTTGGGGATTTTTTGGAGATGTCCAAACAAATTCAATTTCTTAGATTGTCACATCTGCAAAACACAGAAATTTTCAAAGAAAATTATGAAATCAACTTATTAAGTTTCAAATAAAGTTTACCGAATCAACAAAAATGTTACCATGTCATGAAATTATTGAATTTACTCAAGCTCCTTTTAAAACTGCATGAGACTAAAGTTAAAACCACAGTACTTTTCAGCGATGACTAGTTTTTGCTTTGAGAGAGCATTTTTTATAAAGCTGGAAAATTTGTATTTCTTATGATTTTCATAGCCACGTTTTTGCTTGTATTCCTAAAAAGGCTTCTTTTAGACGACAATATAATGTCTGGTTAGGATTCAAACCAATTACTTTGTAGTTCCCTCAGAATGGACCTTTCGTCTCTCGGCGTCTTAAATTTGTTCCGTCTGCCAACCCTTGGCTAATTTTTTTACTCTTCTTGTAAGGAAAAAGACCACAAAAGCTGCACTCGTTGAGCAACAAACAAGCAAATTAATAACTCAGTTTTTTTATAAGAACTCTCATGTTTACATCTTAAGGCCTACAAAAGTTTTATGGTTTATTTTTTTTTAATTGTTTGGCATCTACATTAAAGGCTTTGAAGCATCAACAATGTCTTGTGAAAATTTTATAGAAATGAGTGATGTGCCTTTTTTAAAGAAAAAGATTGTTAAAGATTTTTTGCATAAAATGTCTTCAAAGTTTGGCAGTTTGTCCCAATACATTTTTAGCCTAGTGTATATCTTTTATTTAAATTGCTGTAACTATTCAAACTTTTGTTTGCTAAATTGTTTGCATCAGTGCAGCCATTTTTGTTTGAGATTTTGCAAATAGTTTTTCTTCCCAAGATATTTCAATCAATCAAAAAGGTACAATATTTCAATAAATCAAACAGCATTTAATCCTTTCAAAATATTAAACTGTCTTTTTGTTTAGATATAAACACTTCTTGCTTGTTAAGATAATTAAACAGTTGACTTTTTATTGTAGTCATTTAGTTGTAATGTTTGTAGTAAACTATGATGAAAAATAACATCTGTTTTCCTCTGAATTTAAGGATTGAGAAATGCTGCAGCAAAACAAGGAAAAATGGCAGTAAGTAAAAAATTATTTTTTAGGGTTAATGTGATATTAGTCTGAGATAAGCTTTTTTTTGTAGAGCTACACTCCTCCCCTCCCAAAATCATTCAAACTGAATCCAATGTTGTATCAGTGAGTCAAGTTAATGATATCAAATGAATGCATATATTACATATATTTAAGGAGTGACAATAAGAATTATACCAAGGTCATTGTGTTCCCACTAAAGGATGCACTTACAAACAATTTTAATTGACAGTATCCCTTTAGTGAGAAAAGGCTCAAGTTGTCATGTTCCCACTGAAGTGTTGTAAATATGTTAGATTTAAATTGATGTTTTTACTAAGCTTGACCGATTAAGAAAACACCAAAAATATAGCTGCAAAATTTTAATTGATTGAACCAAACCATAGATTACCTTTACACATAAGACTTATTAGAGGTCCCTTTGTTATTAGCGTGTTGTGTCCTGGGTCCATATTTATACACTGACAAGAGAAGTTTCTAGAATATTACGTAATCAACAACTTTATTTGTATTTGGGTACTTTCAAGAAGGTGTGAGAATGTTATAACCCCCAAGCTAATTTTATCAAAAAACAAAACATTACGTAATGTAAATAAACAATAGTAAACGTGTGATAAGTTTGTAGAAAGATTTACTTTGTTCCAGAAAAGTGAAGAAAGTTCACAACAGAAGGAGGCACTCACAATAAACTAATCATTATCACAAAACAAAAGGTATATACAGAGGGGGAGAACTGCTGCAACATTTGATTAATATCTACAAAAATCGTTTAGTTGCCTTAATGTATGGCATAATGACAGCCATAACCATTCTGTTGGTGATTACATTCAAAGTCAAGCTACCATATGCACAAGGCTGTTGTCTATTTATTTTCTATTTCTAAGGCAGGGATTTCTGTGAGCTGTGCAGGGAAAGTGCTCATTGCCCTCTTTGTCATTACCACAAATGAGTATCGGGCTTGGATAGTAAAAGTTATGCTGACTTTTTGGCTCACTTAAGGCACTTAAATTCAAACAAAGCTTTGTCAAGAATCTAACATCTTGAATATCGTAGATGTAATATATAGGCTTTTCTATATCACTGCGAGTAGTTTACATTTAAATACAGCAATAAGCTTTTTGGAAAAGGTATTTAAAAACATACAGTTTATCCTGTTTTGGTTGTAAGCTTGTGTAGTTCTAAGATTATAATGAGACTGTCCTTTGTCTGGGCTTTCTGCAAATAGGTGTTCTTAAATTCTGAAAGCTTCGGAAGAGTTATAATTCTATTGGCAGAAAAATTTTACTAGTAATTTCAGTAATTTGACATAGAGTGATGATTTAGGTTGGCTAAAATACTGATTGTAACTTTTGCTTGAATTTTTGGAAAGGTCTTCACCCAGAATGGGTACATAGTTATGTTACTTTTACTGCACAAGCACAGAAAACAAGATAACCATGTCACTATGCCTAATAAAACCCTAGACCAATATTGAAGTCCTTAACACAAAGATTGGTTAAAAGGACTTTCAATTATATCCTTTGTTGGTTGTTTCCTGGATTTGAAGAACTCTAGAATAATTTTTCAAATCAAATCAGGTGACAAGTTGTTATCCAGGTTGGTTTTAAGGACTCGTTACATGACTTTTACCCAGTTTTGCTGGTTAGTGCGAATATTAGCTGAAAAATTAGGCTTTCTACTTCGGATGTATTTTCTAACTTTGTATTTTGATAGAATATGCCAGAATAAGTTGGCATACGGAATTTGGTCATAAAACTTCATGGTTTCTTGTTATTGTAACTCTTTGATGGATGATAAACATAGCTTGTTCACAAACCTGACCACAATTCTTCTGCTCCCTTCAGAAAAATTTTTGACCCCCTCATTCTCAAGTTTTTATCAAATTAACTGCTTTTCTTATAGACTGTAAATGCTATGGGCAGTAGACTTTGCATTCCACTTATTTGCAACTTCTTGAAATGAATGACCTGTCTGACAAAATCTTTATAGCTATTCACAATGCTTTGTCCATTGCTCATGTTTTATGCTTGCTCAGTGAAAGTATTTTTTCAATTTTCTCTAATATTAATCTAAACAACATGAACATTTTCCAGTGCTTCAAATCCTTCTTCAACTGCACAAAAGCAGCAACAACAAAGGAAGCTAAGAAGGAATGTAGGGAGAAACTTCATGTCTGCAAGGAGCGAGTCAAGGAATTGCTCACAAAGATTATACAGACCAAGCCAAAGCCTGCTGGTGGAAACAGAAAGCCTGGTCAAAAGGTAATATCAAAAAAGCTTTGTATTCATTTTAAAGCAATTTGTTTTAATTAAAGTCTTTTTGAAGCTGAAAAGGCCAATAATATGCCCTTATTGTGCTGCAGCATCAGGTCAAACTTGACCTTAATCTGGCCTTGGTCCCTCTTCTTCTTGGAATTTGTTTCTCTTCCAACCTCTGCCTGGCCTTGCTTTGTTATGGGTTTAACTTCCCTGGTTGGAGGTTTTGCTCCAGTGTCTTGAGACAATTACAGACCAGAAGTGAAACTTTAAAAGCAGGCACATATAGGTTATTTTTAAGTGAAAACAGCTGTTAGGCCTGATGATAGACCAGAGACCTTCTTCCTATTAGCTCTTGTTAAGTAAAGCAGAACATTGTTTCACACTTCATCAGTGGGTTCACAAGTCAACTTTCTTTTTTTATAGCAGGTGTTGCATCAGAACTTGTCATTGTAATGGGTGTGATGTTTCAACCATGACAAACAAACAGACTTTTGTTGAAAATTTGTGCATTAAGATGCTAAGTGTCCCTTCTTTTGTTACCATTTTATGGTGTTAATGCCACTTAATATCCTTTAAAATGAACATTCTTAAAAAACTATTAAAAAACACTTTACAGTTTGGATAGCTCTTTTACTAATAGACTGACAATTATTAGATTTCAATTGTTGACATAACTGTAATGTAACTTATTAGTTTATGATACAGTTTAGATAATGTTAATTTTCTCTTTCCATAAGGGGCGTAATCGTGGACCAAAGCAACACTTCTGTAACTGCTTCAGAAGATTTGTTAATTGTATAAGAAAACATCATAACAAGACCAGACCAGCTTCAGATGGACAGAAGGTCAATATTCACGAAGAAGTATTTTTGCATGCAGAGGGTGCTGTAGATGGGAAACTGGCTTCCTCTAAATCAGAGATGGATTACAAGATGGTAAATAAAGATTGTTACTCATATATAGAGTGCTACTGGGTTCCCATTTGATTAAACAACTTTGCATTCAGGTTGCATGTTTGCAAAACAGAAATCTCTTACAAGATTGAAAATGTTTGTTTATACAAATTTATCTTCAGTTACGAACTCATATTTGACTTCTAGAAGTGTGGTAAACAGTTTAAATGCTGCTGGACCAGAGAGAAGTGTGGAGACAAGAAGGGTCATGGTGGAAAGCCAAAAAGAAAAGGTCATGGCAAAAAGGGAAAACGTATGGGCAGAGGCAAGGGTAGACAAGGAAAGATGACAAAGCCTTTCCCAAGACCACCAAATGCCTTTATACAAGTATGTTCCTTTAAACATTCTCCAAAAGATAACAGTTTGTACCATGAACCTTGGATAGGCATTTCATAATCTATTTGAAGTAGAAATCAGTTGCAAACAGATGTTCTAAATCTTGATAATTTGATTTTATGCCAAAAATATCATGCCTTTAATTTCCTTAATCATTCTTTAAGTGCATGGTCGCAGCCAAGAAATGTAAAGTTGAAGCTGGAAGAAACAAGAAGAAACTGAAGGCGTGTGCAAAAAACTTTGTGAAGTGTGTTCTTTCACAATGTGCCAAGAAAGGTTGAGATATCACCAGATACCAGTGACTTCATGTTTAAAAATATTGCATTTTCTACCTGTATCTTTTGGTTTTTATAAATTTTAACTTGAGACTTTTTTATACTACAACATTTTTACTGTAGATACTGGCTACATGTAACTGCTGAATTAACACATCTGCTTGTTACATTTATTGACTCAAAAAGATTTATTATTGTATGAATCCAAACTTGTCAGTATCCAAAAGTTTGTAGGTCAATTCCTCCATCATATTGAAATCTCAAAGGAAACATAATTCCAGTTTCCTATTTGAGTACTTAGCTTTTTGAAATTCTGCTAGCTTGAGTACTCAGCTTTTTAAAATTCTGCTAGCTTAACTGTTTGCTACAAAAACATTGTTTCAGGGTTCCCTTTAAAGCCCAAAAAGTTAATTTAAACCAACAAACAGGCCACTGACAAACACCTGATAAACACACCACTTTTTATGCTCATTTCAGCCCAATGTTAATGGCTCTATTATCTTCGTAAATTTCTACCAAGTATTGTTTTTACATGCTGTGTTATAAAATAGAGTTTTGTATTTTTGTATGCTTCAATTTTTGAATGTACAATAATTGTCTTTACCTTGCCTTAATCTGTAGCCCTCTAAACACCCATGAAAGATTAATTTTATAATTTCTATGAAAGATATGTTGTTTGTTTGAAGATTTTAATGGTAGAAACTGTGATCATGATTTACATCTTTACAGGCCTCCCGGTCGGTCCTAAATTCCTAAAAATCCCAAAATTTTGCCATTTTTGTCCAGAAAATCTTAAAATATTCCTAAAATTTGACAAAAGTATCTTAAATTTCCTAAATTTCTATTGACATTATCTTGGCTTGTTTTTTGATAAAGTGCCTCTTCTTTATATTTGAAGAGCTTTGTTACTCTCCATCTATGTGTGTTGTTTTTCTATCTAGAAAGTAGATTATGGCACTTTGGTGTTTAAAAACCTTTATGCACTGAAATCAGCATAAAATAGAGAAACTAATCCAAAACCTAGCTTTTTTTAAAAAAGCGTGTATGTGGTGGGTAAATTAAAAGTCTGAAGATGGCATGAACTGGGACAAAGCCAAAACAATTTTTCGGAAATGATTTTTGCTGACAAAGGAATGTGTGTCACTCCTAGATGGTGTGGTTATAAGATAAATAATCTTATATGCTGCTTTTATGCATTTCTATTACAAAATTAATAGTTTTTAGTGGCATAATTTGAAAGTTCAACTGCTACAGATATGTTACAATTGTTGCAAAAAAGTTACAATTATACTGCAGGATGAGAAAAATATTTCTTCTTCCTCTGGGAAAAAGTCCTCTAATTTGCCAATGGAGAGTGTTGGTGGGTACAGTGTCCCAAAACCCACCCCCATACCTGCCTCCCTTTCGGTTATGCCCCTAGGCATGCAACAGCTGAAACATTGCATAATTGTGTTCTTTTCATCCAACACTCTTCAGAGTTTCTGCTATGCAATATTTCATGCTATTTCATGTTATCTTCAAATTTTGCCATACCAAAAACTTATTAGGTTAAATAGGAAATCCTAAAAAGTCCTAAATAATTGTTGTTGAGTCCTAGAAAAGTCCTAAAATTTGGCTTTAAAAAGTCCTTCCTAGAGAAAATTTACAAACGGATGCTGGGAGGCCTGTCTTAATCAAAAAATGTGGTATAGTCGTACAACTCTAAAAGATTCTTTTCAAAGAATTCATACAATGGTTCTATGAGATAAACTAATTTCATTCTTACTAAAATTTCACAGAAATCAGAAAATTCTACTTTTCAGTTCCTTTTCAAGGTCTTCTCGTTTCACCTCAACCTGCAAACATTACATCAACACATTAAGAGCAATAGGTTTAGGAGCATTGTAAATACATTGTTCTCAAAATAACACTTGACACCTGACTTTACATGTAGAGGGGGGTAGGCACGTTTGAGGAAATACAAACATCAGTCTTGAAACATTTGAATGGGGTTCTCAGTCACTAGCACTGTAAATTGCACTGTAAATTGCACTGTAAATAGACAATAAAGTTATTTACCTCCTCCCTAGTTTCCATGTTTCTTAACTTCACAACTCCGTTTTTCAGCTCACTGTCACCTATCACTGCACAAAATGGTATTCCATTCTCCTCACAGTATTGGAACTGACTCAATAATTTTGGGTTATTTTTGTAAATAATTTCAGTCTAGAAGGTAAAAGGTGTTGTAATTTTAAAAAGGAAATTTAGAGTATGTTATGGTACTGAATAGCTTCAAAAAAGCAAGGCAAAGTGGGAAGTATCTTTTTACATGTGAGAATCAGACAAAATGTACATTTGTAAAATATGTTTCTTTGTTTCTGTTTGTTTATGGTTGTTTCTATTTAACACATCATTTCGTTATTATTTCAGTTCAAAGTTCCACTTTTTAGTAATTTGTGTTGAGAATATCTGACATAATGTTAAAATTCTTTAAACTTTAAGGTCTTGAAATTTCAAGATAGAACCAAAAAGCGACTAATATACTTTGTTAGTTATATAACAAGCATATTTCACTGAATATCGCCAGCAACCTTGCTTGAATACATGTCCCTTTGAAAAATGTTTCTTATTCCCAATCTGGGTTATCGTATTTAAGTTTGCAAGGTTTTCTGTTCCATTTCAAAACTGAATATTCAAAGAGTTGTTCTAAGATAACTTAGAATTAAGTTTAAAAATTGACTCAATGTAATTGCTATTAATCGGCCTTTTCAATGGTTGTAAAAATCTTTGAACAGAGTTTCTGGATTGTATATCTTTTTGAAAGGGCAGCATTTACCATAAAATTATTTTACCATATTTTGCAACATTTTTGCTCACAAAACCAGTTGAGCGAACCAAACAACGTTACATCGATAATTTTCGCAAATAAAACTATAGATTTCGAACTTTTCTCCTATTTCCTACCAAAAGTTTTGATAAATCTGAGAATTTCCCAAAAGCAATTTCGACTAGTGGAAATATCAAGTGTTTGAAATTCACTGCCATAGTTTTAGGCAAAATGAGCCTATCCTTTGACGTACCTGAACACCTCGATCCCATAATTCGTTTGCCAGCTTTAGTCTCTCTTTCAACATGTTTTTCTGACCAGAAGCAACTAGAATTTGCGTTTCTGTTGTGCGAACTTTACTTTTGGCAGCCTGAAGTGTTAAAAAACGACGGCATTGATGTAAAAAGAGTGAAAAACTTAGTGATACTTTCACTGTATTAAAATTTTTTTCAAGGTCTCCTTTAATACAGTATAGTGTAAAACCCTGCAAAAAGTACTGTGAATGCCCTGAGGCTGTGTTGTTTTGATGCAACACAATTTGACTGAAACCAAATGAATATCAGCAAAGGTCTTTAAAGGGGAGGTTGGTGTTATATGAAAAGAGGAAGAGGGGGAAACAGCATTATTAGGAGGAGGAGGGGGGTGTGCAAAACATAGTTTATTTATGAAAACATGCCAGGGAATGTACATTGTAATTTTTGTAAATGCATTCTCTAACATTTATAATTTTCGACCACCAATAACACGAGTATTCTTAACCGTGTTGCGATTTCTCTACCTAATACTTTGACTTGTAGTCAAAGACAGTACGGTAACTGGGACATCAATGCTTAAAAACTTTTCAGTTTCTGGAGGATTTTAAGCGAACAAATGATTGTTGCAATTAATAATTGTCTACAGCAAATTAATAAAAATACCTCTGCTTTGGCTTCCATTATGGAAAATATCCTCTCGATTCCAATACTTATTCCAACACAAGGAACCTTGAAAGAGCAAACAAAGTCTCAATGTTACAGGCCACCAAACTGTCCCTCTAGCAACAAGGATGCGAATTGTATACAAGTTTTTTATGCTATGATTCCAGCTACAGGACATTTTCAATATTTATATACATAGGTTGGGAAAATTTTTAAAACAAGGGATACACTTTCACACATGATTATCTGCTTTACCTTAAAAAATTGACAAATTCTGATGAAATATTTTAAAACCTACAGCGTCATGCCTATAATTGACATCATTTTCAAGCAAATATGGCCAACTGTAGAAAAGTTACAGCTATTGATAGAAAGCCTAGCCCAGCGCTTGGTTAACTGGGTGAGGCATATTTGGCTACAATGGGTCACTTTTGAAACGGCTACAAAACGGAAACCATAAGCTGAAATTTTGAATGTGGTGTTTTCTCCAAAGTTGCTCTTTGTGGCAAAAAATCAGGAAATTCTATGGGTTACATGGGTCTGACGATTTGACATGAAATGACCCGTACATCTTTTGCCTGAGGATTTTTCTTGAATTTACCAATATATTTCTGGCAGCACCCTGAGTGTCCTTACGTCTGATTTACAACTTCTATGTCTCCTTCGTAAACTTTGCAATTTACTATAAGATTCATCGGCAAAAGTGCTTGGTAAACAAAACCCGATCTCTAATTTCAATGTTAGCTTTACAATTTCACAATAAAATCTTTTCATTCGCAGAATTTTTTTCAGATTAACTACAGTGCAAAATGAAATTGCAACAAAGAAAGTTTTACGCACAAACTGCTTCATCTCAAACATGCAACATCAGTTTCTAAAAACTGTTCTCAGAAGGCGATTATCCTTTCAGGTGAAATAATTACCTTCCTTCCTTTTGCATCAAACATTCCCACGAGGTCATCGTACCTGCCACCACCTGAGATGGATCCAATTCCAACTTGCTCACCTAAGTCAAAAGCAAAACTCCATTTGATTTGCAGACGCAATCTGTGGACAGTGTCTCGTTTTGCGAAAAAACGTATTCAGTAAGAGGTTTAGCTATAGGTAAGGATGTTTCAAATAATTTGTAAATATAAAGAATACCTGGTGTAAAATAGCGGGTATATAACATTATTCGGAAACATGGTAAAATTGTAAATATGACCTTTTAATTACGAAACTACGAGCATTTACAAATATTTTTCAAAAACATAATGCAGTTTCTAGAGATTTTAAATTTACATTAAACGTTTATCAAGAGTAAACGGGCTTATCCCAAGACAATATTGCTATTGTACTCGCAGAAAATGGGGCTATTTTGGGTTGCCTGAATGAAACAAATCCAAGAACGGTTGCCAGAATGACGAAGAAGGACTTTAGACTTCCAGAAGAAAAACAGGTATCAGCAGAATTCAACAAGACATTCTTAATAATTAAGGAGTTATTATGTGTGATATTGGACAGAAGAGTTGAAGTCTGAGGCTACTCTGCATGTCTGAGAAATAGGAAAGTGACGAAACCATAAACTTGGTCAAAGCAACCTCATCTTTCTTGCATCTACAATCTCTGCCAAAAGCCTTGGTACACTAACGCCAGTTTTCAACAAAGTTGCGTTACTAAAAAACAACGTAGGAGATTTGGGAGAACGTTTTTCTTGTGACTTGTATGATATTTGTCTAAACTATCAACATTGTCTTGGGGGAAAGGGGTTGCAGAAGTTAAAGCATTCGGGAAAAGAATTGAAAAATGCAAAAATACAACGCAAATTGTTGGGTGTTCCAGGCAGTCATTGTAGATGCAACAATGACGAGGATGCTTCGATGAATTATCGAGGCTACATTGAGCAATAGAAATAGAAAGAAGAAAAACGTTGAGAATGTTTCATCTCAAGGAAAAAACGAAGGGAAACAGACTTTCACAGAGCATCCGTTGATTCAGCAGAAGAGGAGAGAGACATACAGTTGAATAAAGGCTAAAAACATTGTGGTTTGACGTACTAAAGAACAAAGTTAATGTGCAGAGACCAAAAGTTAGAAATATTGAAAGAAAAGGAAGGGACTTCAAGCGGCTAACCATGACTATGTCGAGAGAAATGTGTTTTATGAAGCAAAAAACATGTCATCTGGTGCTTGCTTATATGTCAAGAATGTGAATTCATTTTTTTGAAACTTCGTCTAACCAGTTCAACACATTATGACTCCCTTTTAATCTGACTATCGAAGTAAGAAATAAGAATATGTAAAGCAAACAAAAATGGAAATTCTTTCCCATTAATAGGGGTTTTGACATAAATATCGAAGATGTTGCCTTCATTTTCTATACTTCATCATTTCTGGTTTTAATTGGTTGCAGAAACAGCATTGTTTGTGCAGTCAACAGTTGCTCTTCACAATCACATCTGGTTTATGTTAATCCACTATTAGTTTGCGAAAACAATTACCCCCACCACCCTCTAAATAGGCAAAAGAGAATAGCGATTTTCATTGCTTAAAAATAGTTGAAAATGAACATATACCGGGATTCGCCTTAGCAAGCTCTGGAGGGAGACTTGTAATAACTGCTTCGAAAATTACACCGGTGTAATAATCCAATCCTCTTGCTAAGCTTAGATCAAACGAAACCTGTAAAAAAGTGCATTTAACAATTTACTTATTTAATGCCATTATTTATAAGTGCAATTATTACTTTTCTATGATAATTAATAATTAAGCATCCATCATAAATCTTTCTATTTTAGATATAATTTTGGAACTTTCCAGCTTGCTCCGTAAATACATCTATTTAAATGCATTTATATAAAACGAATGGAAGGTCAACCTTTACACCACTTCTGCTCGAAAACAAGGTTACCGAGAATAATAATAACAGTCACGACTATTTGCTTATAGAGGGCCGAAGTGATGACGTTGGTAATCTTTCGAATATGGGAATGATTTACATCAATTCAAGCCAAAACCCACCTTATCAGATACATTGAAGATCTCCAAATATTCCAAAAGCAATTTCATATCTGCCAATCCTTGTTGGGCATGCTTGTTTTTCATGAAAACGTCATCTTGTTCTAACACTTCAACCAAATCTTTTAGGCCTAACGAGGAACAAAAGAATCGAAAAGTTATGTCTGATATCGATAAGCAAGTAATACAATAAATGGAAGGCACTTGCTTTGAAAACAAAAAGACTAAAGAAGTTCAAGATTAATTGTTTGAAGCAATCTTTCAGCATTAGTAGATTTGCAAAAACTCTAGGAATTCTTTGCAAACCCCAGCAACCAGTATATGCCCTATCACAATTCTATTTGCAACTTTCTTTTCAAGTAAGTGTTTACTATTTTGGGGAGTGAATGAATATTGTGTATCAGGTTAAAACTTCTGATGGTCAAACATGAATAAAAGCTGCTTTTGACACTTCTAGGAGACTTTTAAAAATTTCACTTATAGTAAAAAAGGCACATTAAATAAAATGACACACAATCTACCCTTTCGCTTTACATAAAGTCCTATTCGATCTGCGACATCTTTTGGCAATCCTTTTTCATGCACCATTTCTTTCTCGACTTCTTCCCAGGGTGACTAAATGAAGTGGAAAATATTCCAGGTTTAAAAAAAGGTTAAAATGAATTTATTCAAAACGTTTCTTGAAAAGGGTGCCAATTTCAGAAAAGGGCTCTAAGGAGAAGAAAGCTAAACAGAGATGTTTACAGCAAGTATATTATTAGGATTGAACATTGTCTCATTATCTTTTTTTCCTACAGGCACCAGAAAAGTTCTCAATTTTAAAACATAAACCAAGTTTTGCTACCCACTTGCATGTTCCTTTTCTTGGCCCTTGTTTTAATTTCACATAATATCTCGATTGTTTTGAAAAAAAAACGTCGTCTTAAAAAGCTTTCCTACAATGGTTGCATCTGTCTTTATTATCATTTATTATTATCATCTGTCTTTATATTTATTAATCAAAAACATTGCATACTGAAATTCAAAAAAATTGGTGTCCCATAAATCTTCAAACCTTATCTAGCTTATCGACAGCTGAACATATGGTCCTGAACTTTTCTTCTGGAACACCGCAGACAGCGAAAATACCATCGAGAATTTTTCTATGGTTGACCTGCAACAGATGTTAAACCATAAGCAAGGAGGATAAATACCGATTTTGCTGCATAAATGCATTGAAATTTTTTGTTTTTAAAACAACATTTTAGCCTGTAGTCTTCCACTAATTGTCAATACAATATCAAAAATGTTGAATATACGCAATATTTTAAACCAAAAGCTTTTCGGATCCTTCGAGCAATGATTTATTTAATCGAGCTAATATCACAGCATCATCTTACTTTGCATAGCATAAATGGGAAGCTATGAGAGACCCTTTTGATTTTAAGGACTCTTCTGTCATAGCTCTAGTCGACAGCATGCCTTCTTTTTTTTCTAAAACTTGCGCATTGCAGAGGATATCAACAAAGTGAATGTTTAAACCTCCATCTCTTTTGCTACATATAAAAAGTAGACTCAGGATCCAGCAAAGGTGGGCGTTGTGAATCAGCATTTTACACAGTGAGGTAATAAGCCAGCTCATACCTTAACCAAGAAATCACCAATATCCAGACTTGACAGAATCTCAACAGCAACTTTTACACATTCAGCATCAGGGATCATGGCATCGTACTGACCAGCAATATCGAAGTCCTAAAAGCGATGATGTGAAAGAAGTCTATATGTATCCTTTAATTGTCTAGTTTTTTATGCAAATAGTAAGAAAAAATTTGTTATTTAGTTCAGATGAATGTGATCATAACATTAGTGACAACTATTGCATACATAACAGAAACATCAGCCTTTGCCTTAAATGCTTGACTTTTCACTGAGACCCTTTCACTACTTTCCTCATAACAAAATGACTTAGAAAACACTATCTTTCCTTAAGATTATGGCTTCTAAAAAAAACATTGGCTCTCAATTTCAGTTTTTTGTATATAAAGACTTAAAATATGACTAGATACATACACATTGATAAAACTCCCTGTATCTTCCTTTGGTCATTGCAGGATTATCCCTCCTGTATACTCTTGCAATATGAAATCTCTTTATTTTATCAATTTTATTCATTGCGACATAGCGTGCAAAAGGAACCTGTTAATGTATTAAGGACCAAAGATAAAGAACATGGCTAATAACCAAAAGAAGAAAGCAGAAATCCCTGTTCATTGGAACAAGGTAAGTGATAAAAAACTTGGAAACTAAGTCTCATACAAGGGAGGCTTAACATAGAAATGAATAAGAAAACAAATAAAGAATAGAGTTCAGTGTGTTATACCTTGAATAAGATAAAAAGAGACTTTATGATGATGGAGAGATATGTTTCAAATGTTGTTATAGTATCCAGTTTTTCCATGTACAAATTAAAGTTTTAAGTAAGTCTTGAGTCATAATTTGAAATTGACAATAAAAAAACAGTATAAAAAGGTTTTTTTGAATGTTTGAAAGTTCAAAAACAGCTTATGAAAAACAAAAAAATTCTGCATATGATACTCACAGACTATATTATACTATTAAGAAATAACACTAAAGTACAAGCAATAAAATTGAGAAGGATACAGTTAAGTCATATCTGAGTGAAAGTAATTCACCACCTTGGTCCTTTAGATCATAGATCAACTTAGAGTCCTCTCCATACTTTCCTGTTAGTGTTTCCTAAAAATGCAAAAATGTGACAGTGAAAAGATTGTGAATTTTCATTGTAAACTGCAAAATGTAGAAATATAGGAATATAGAAATATACAATATAGAAAATAATACAAATATAGAAATATAGGAAAACGCATGGCTTTAAGTCGAACATCAACTTTGTTTCCCTTTTTATGCTATCCATTCTATAAGACACACTAGAACATCTACTACTCGCGAAAGCAAATTAAAACTGAAAAGCAATGCGGTAATTTGAACGGAAATGTGATCTCTGATTTGCAATGGTGATTTTAAATTATTAAGAAAAACAGAAAATAATACTTCAACAGAAGATTAACGCTTGCTCGGAAATCAAATAAATCTGACGAAGAATACTCTTGATGGCCTGTGTCCTTGGTGGTTATCAGAGGGTTATTAGATTGAAAATGGTATCGAAACCCCAACGTTGAATTTGCTGAATTTTTTTCTCAAGGGGTAATCTTACGCAAATCATAAAATTGCGGTCTATTGGGAAGATTGTTTATGCTTTATCAAGTTAATTAGACAAAAGCCAAGAAATTATTTTGTTCCGTGGTAATATTGTTTTTACGTTTTGAGGGGCTCTATAAATCGCTCTACGAGGCTTCTTTTGGGTGCGCTCTAGGCGCGCGCGCTCGATCGAGCGCCTTTCCGGGCAAGGCCTGCAAAAATAGTTTCAGGGACGGCCTGCAGGTTCTTGGGTGTTTGTCCATGAGCTGGATGGTCCCAAGAGCTGAACATTTACATCAATAAGGGAAACAGCTGGTGTAAGGACATGACCTTTTAACCTTTTGTATAAACAATGAAAGATGCTTAATGCCTATTGTGCTCATAATAAAAAACAGAAGTTGTCAAGTTTTGTTGTTAAGATAACACAATTTCGCTCAATTTTTATGTTTTTCAAGTGAAATAAAGATAATCTTCACACATGTCGAGTCTTTATGACGTTGTATCGAACCTGCGCATGGGGTAAAAATACCCATATATACAGAGGGTTACACTGGTAGCTTTGACAACTGCTTCAAATATCTATTTCAGTTATGAACTAAATCTAAGCTTAGTCCTTCTGCTGAATCTATATACAAACAGTGGCTATGAGAATGAAGGTCAAGTGAATACCTTAAGTTCAAAAACTGGTGTATCTATCTGTTTTGCACCATGTCGATGAAAACAATTAACTATGATTTTAAACACTTTCTCTCGTATTGCCATTTGCATCTGATTGTAGTCTCTTGTACCCTAAAAGCAGACAAATGTCAAAAAAGTCAGTAAAGAGCAGGGGTTATAATTATCCTTTAAGGCTTGGTTCTCACTAGGCAACTGAATGCAATCATTTAACTGTACACTCTGGATAGACTATATCAGCAGTCACACTCACTGCTTTAAGATAAGCCAAAGCCAACTTCACAAAAAGATAGACAATCTTTCTAACCTTTCATACATAAGAGGGCTTCAAGATTGCAAAACACAATCAAAAATTCTAAGTGCATGAAGTTTAAAACCTGCAGCAAGGGACTGACTTAATGTGCTACACTTTTTCACAACTTTAAGAGTGCAAATGATGATTTTTCTTTCTGTGAATGACAACAGAAAGATTCAAATATTGGCTAAATGGCTATTCAAAATAAAGTAAGACGGAAACAGCAGTGTAAATACCTTGCAACTACACATATAATTATTTTGAAAGAGCTTTTGAGTAATCTTTGTTATTTTTAGCAGAAATATTTTTTAGTAATATATAAGATCTATAACTCTACATTTTTGAAGAAACTATATCAACCTTTGGTGTTTTAAGCACAAACTTCTGTTTTGCCGGGTCATCACCAAGCTGTTTCTTCAACTTTAGCAAAGTATCTATCTCTGTCTTTAGCTGCAAAGACCAAGAAGTCAAAGATTAATTGACAAAATAAAGAAGACCAACAAGGATACTGTCTTATATGCAGCTAAACTGACTGATACTGGCATTGCAATTAAGGCATTGCAATTAAGGCATTGCATTGCAGAACATCACCAGCTTACATCACATGTCTTTAAATGCAAGAGACAAGATCCACAAACAAGGAGGTAGGTTAATTTGAATGCAATGAAAATTTGGGAATGGGTTTAAAGTTCAAATTCAAATCAAACTCAAAATCAAATTCAGCAATCGTCTTACAATATTTGAAGTCAATAAAGTGTTGATAAAGATAATTAACAATTTAACAATGACTAAATTTTTAACATTATGTTGCCTAGGATGTTGGGAAGATAATATATCACTTTAAAACTTACAAATTTGATTTCCTGTTGTTATTAATGCATATTATTCCAGAAAATAAATACATATTATTCCAGAGCTGGTAATAGACTTAAGTATCATCAGAACAAATAAATGCAAACATATATGACTATATGTAACCACATATATGACTATATGCAACCTTCCTGCTTTTAAAAAATGTAGAATAATTCTTGCTAATCTATCAGAATTTCCTATTCATAGCTTGAAACTGCTTGAAAATAGCATCGCAAGCCTTTAACCTGTGATGTGAGCAAATGATAGAAATTTTCTTCTCACAAATGTTAGATCAGCAAAACTCAAGAAAGAGTCCTGTTGCCATCAGTTGGTGCATTATTAGCAAATATGTTTTATCTTGTTTGAAAAAATGTTTATTACCGTTCCACTCAATATTGGCATTTTCTGTGTCCTCTAAAGACACTTGGTGTGACCTCTAAACGTTGTTTGAGCTATTCTTAAATTTATTCACTTTGCTTCCTGTACAACCAACATTAACAAGTAGAGCACTGTGCGAAAGAAATGTAGGCTCGCAGACATGTGCCAAAATACAAAAATTGCAGAGGAATAGAAATCAAGTGGACCAGCGCCTCTATAAAGAGTATGGGTGTATGAATTTGTTTATTTGCAACCATTTCATTAATGGCATAGAACAGCTAAAGAGTTTGTAAAATAACTACATTTAATTCTGCTCATCTAATTTTTAAATCCTGTAAAAAGGGATTCTTAGTGGCAATACAAGCCATTGGCCTGGGGGGGGAGGGTCTGTAACCTGTAACCATTATGCCCTCACAGGCCACCCTTGATAGATTTCTGGAGGTGCACCACTATGGCCATCTGTGGCAAATAAAAAGCAATCTGAAAAAGTCCCTTGTATCAAAGGATATTGAATAACTAACAAGTTGTCTTTCTTTCAAAGCCTTAATGCTCAATGCCTAATGGGGCTGCAGAAATATTACAGCTTTATTTATATAAAAAACAGAAGACAATAAGTAAAACAACATTCGACGCTGCCTAGAAAATACAGTCTTAAAATGAACAGTACTCACCTTTAAATTCTACAACCAAACTTCAAAACATTTTCAAAAATTATCGCATGTAAACAAAACAACACTAGGAAGTAGAAAGTGTTGAAATGGCATCAGCAAATCGTTTTTGTGCCTATTTTTTGGGAAACCTTAACTTTTATCCTCTCTTCTTCAAACTTAAATATTAGAGGTTCACAAATCAAGATTCGACTGGTACACCAACTCATGGGGACAGGACTCTAATTGGCCTGCATGTTAGCTGACAGGTATCTGGCAAGAGAATTGATGAAAAACAGTAATAATAACAAAGGAATCACTAATTTTGACCAGTTTCTGAATTGACCAAAGTCACGCTGTAAAAATAAACAAAAAAGTCTAACCTGACTAGACTGGCTACTAGTGCAGTAGGCGTAATATTTGAAGTTAGATGCAGTTGGCTTGGTTTTGAAGGACAAGAATCGTGGACAAAATCTGACTAACGCACACATTTTAGAAGATCAAGCTCTATAAAAAAGCAAAGAGCTTATCTTACTGACAACAAAGTTTCACAAGACAATGAAATTTAAAGCTAAATTTATCATCGGTGGGTTCTGCAGGAAATAATCTTATGTCAAAAGTTTGGAGAAATTTTTACCAGTAACCTGTTTGGATTCTGTAAACTCAAACCAACACTCACAAAATATTTTTTTCAACATAAAATTGACTAATTAAAATATACTGGTTAACATGCTAATACTAAATATACAATATTCAAGTTGATTTGGCTACATAACAATGAATGGTGAACCGAAATATTTTATAGAAAAGCAATGAAAATTGAACAACTTTAGGCTGATGGACAGACACATGGAAAGAACTTTGGGCAAGCTATCGAGCCAGGTATCCAAATTGGCGTGTTTGAATAAAAACAGTAAGATATAATTAAAATAAAATAAAGTAGAACGAAATAATAATAAGACTATATGTAATAGGATAATAATAGCTTAGTGCAAATATGAATTAATCATAAAGTAATCAAGCCTACAGATTTCAACTTTTGTTCATAAGAAATTATTTCATCTGCTTCACAAAGTGATTCACAAATTAATTCCAAAATATAATACCATCCAAAGTGAAAAAGTTTTTTCAAAGTTTGTAGAAATGGATGGAAGAGAAAAACCTTCAAAAGAAGATTGTCTTGTATTATATTTGTGTACTTTTTTTTGTTTTTACAAATTCGCTCTCAAGAGCAGTTTTTTGGAGATAATTTGATACATTTTTTGCTGTCTCAAGCAGGTAAAGTTTATCAAAGTTAAATATTTTCAGGCGTTTAAAAAAAGGTTCACTATGTGCAGTGTAGTTTGCAAAGTCGATTACTCTAACTGCTTTTCGTAATTTATGTTAATTAATTTATGTAATTTAAGGTTCCAGGGTAGTTTTATTAGTACAGCCCCAATTAAATATACCATATAGAACATATGATTGAATGAATGAGGAGTATAAAGTCTTGGTATCAGATTTCTTAATTCATATAGCATTCCAATTCCTTTAGATAATTTTAAATTTATTTGCTTTAAATGCAATTTCCAGTTAAGCTTATTATCAATTATTGCTCCAAGACATTTGGTGTAATTTTTTTGTTTGTGATCTCTGTTATTAATTTTTGATTTTATGTTTCTATCAGTTTTAGCGATAAATTATTAGCCAATAACCACACAGATACCTTTTGTAACTCAGAATTGATGGTTTGTTCTAGGATACCAAGATTTTTGTTAGCCAATAAAATACTGGTGACATCTAAAAATAGTCGAAACTGAAGAATTTGAGAAGATTTTATAAATGTCATTTGTATAAATCAAGAACATTAGTGGCCCAAGTAGAACCTTGTGGGACACCACAATTGACAGTAAGCTCATTTGCATTAATGCCATTAATTGCAACTATTTGGATTCTTTTAGTAAAGTATGATTTAAACCACAAGTATGCAATACCTCTGAAACCATAATGTTCTAATTTTTCTAGCAAAATATCATGGTTAACAGTATCGAAAGCCTTTGAAAAATCAAGAAATATGCTCCAAGAAAACAGTTTATTTTCAATATTATTGATTAGTTGTGATTGAAGGTCTAAAATTGCTAAAGATGTAAATTTGTTTTCCTGAAATCCATATTGATGTTCAAAACTAATTTTTTTTATTCAAAAACTTTACCATACGAACGTTTGTTAACTTTTCAAGTATTTTTCAGAAGATAGGTCAAATTGAGATGGGTCGATAGTTTCCTTCTAACTTTGATTTACCTTTATGAATAGGCATAACTTTTGCAAATTTTGATTTTTATGGAAAATCACCAAGAGTGATTTTAAGGATGAATTGGCTATGAGTGCTAAAGGCCCTGAAATAGTCAAACAGACCAATTTTATAAGTTTAGGGGGAATATCATAAGAATCATTTTATTTGCTTTTGTCTAGATTTGCAGGAATGATGTCATTTACATAGCTCATTAGAATTAAAGTAACTGGAAAGAATGGAAAAACACAGTCGCTACAGCTAAGACAAAGCCAAAGTTGTGCGTCAACACCTAGATTTAAAATGTCTTGATCTGTTAAACCAGAGCATTTTCTCATGTGAATAAAGCTTTGACAATGATAACAAGGAACCACTTTTTCAATATTATTTGACATTTATTGCAAAAACAGAGCAGGATTTGTTAAAGTCAATAATCAAATGGTGTTGCTTCTTGTATGCAGAAATCGCTCTTAAGAATGGAATATTTTTCATTTTTTGAAATGGTAATGCATCTGCAACACAGTCTTTACAAAACAGACCAACTTTATAACACAGTCCATGTCAAAGGGGTGTCATTTCTTTAAACCTTTGAGTTGATAATTTGCTACAGCTGACATGACACCAATTGCAAAATGCATAACAATATCATGATTTCTGACTCTCCAGAACCAATAATTTGTAATTTGGGCATGAATATGTATAACTACTCATTTAGATTATGGGGGTTTATTTTGAAAATCTGTTTGCCCTGCCCTGGTATTGATGATATAATGCTTATAATAATAAAAATATTCATGTTAATAATGATAATTATAACAATGGTATAGTAATGGGCCTAATCTGAAACATCAAGAAAAAAATAAATGGTAACATAAGTAAACTTTGTATGGTCAAAGACCTTAGTTTCAAACAATCTTTTTTGTAACATCCAATTCATTTCTGATGGTAATAAATGCAGAATCCTTATTTTTTCTGGCAAAGATGACTCCATTTTATGGTCCACATGAAGTTTCATCTGATTTCTTTTTTCATATCTCTTGCCAGTTTAAAAATATACTTATTTTTTGGTTAAAGATTCGTTAATTAATACTCTAATGTCAGCACCTTTCAACTCAAGATCTTTTCCTGAAATATTTCTTGTCTCCTTTCTTTTTTGCAAGAAAGCATCTCTCAATTTCCTATTTCTGAATTTGCAGATAATAGTGTTATCATTCTTGGGTCAGACACGGTGGCAGGCTTGAATTTCTGTATCAGTGCAATTTCACACCAAGCTTTTCACCCAGCTTAATCACCAAAGACTCTGTTTTCTCATTTTCTTCTTCAGGAATTCCATCAAATTTGATACAGTCTCGAGGGCCATACAGTTCTAAGTTGTTGACTTCGTTATTGACTCTGTTGATATCTGCTTGTAGCTTTCCAGTTTGTTTTTTTTGGCTTCCAATATTTTGTTTTTGTTGAGAATGGTATGGTTATTTTTCTTTGGTTTTCATACTGGGTATCAATGAACCCTATTGACTTTTCAAAAATGGCTTTTCCAATTTTTCAAAATCCTTGCTAATGTCGCGATGTCTGTGATTAAACTCTTTTTAATATCAGAAGTATTTCGTCTATTTTCTCATTAGTAGTGGCGGCAGATTCCATATTTGATCCGTTTTGAACTTGATTTACTTGTAAATAATTGAAAACATAGCAATAGCAGTAAATAAAGATAGCTAAGAATATATAAAACTTATTTAGAATATATGATTTCGACGAGTTTCTCAAATTTTTAGTAGCTGCACGTAAAATTTAGCACGACATGCGCTGTATTACAGAACTGCCAAAAACCCGCTGAAATTATGCCAAAAGTCTACCAGAACTAAATTACAGCGGCTGTAATTTAGTTCTGGTAGACTTTTGGCATAAAGATATACCCATACCTGAGCCTTGACATCGTCTGTTTGTTCTTTTTGTTTCAGATTTCGCACAACTTCACCCTGTTTTCGAATTTCAGATTGAATCTCCTCCCTGGACCTGTCTCCGTTGGCAGCCATATTGAAAAAAGAATTAGGTATATCAATGCCTCAATTTGGAGCCCAAAATAACGAAATTGAGGCTGCAGGGCCTTGCGCTCTGCTGACCAATGTCCGCCGGGAATTGTCTAGTAGTTTCCACTTTCCATACTGCTCGACTTTATAGTCATGATTAATAGTCATATTAGTCATAAGCATGATTAAAAGTCATAAATTAGTACGATTAATTATCTTAAGTGAAGGGTTAGGGTTGGGTTCAGGATTAGGTTTAGGCTAAACTTATTACATCATCAGGTAGAACAGTATGGAAACTAGACAGCTCCTGTCCACCCACTGAGGCATTGGTACGTTACGTAACGGGGGAAGAAGAAAATTAACGTTTTCGAGCATGCAAAACCCCTCTCAAAAAAAGCATCTGCCATCTATATAAAGCTACGTAAAGTGAAATTAAATGTAACTAAACAAACTAAAATGCAATTCAATCAAATGTTCATTGTGTGTAGCAGTCCAATTAGAGAAATGCTTCCTAAAAGAGATGGTTGAAGACGAAGGGGAAAACTGAGGGTTTGCTAATGAGGATGCAGAAATTCAGATTTTGTCTCGAGGAGATGCTTCGCTCTATGCAAATCTGTGTCTAAAAATTGACAGTATAAATGGGTTGGATCAGATGGTTCTTGTGCCCAGTCCTTGAAAGCAGTACGAGATTTCAAGATTTCTATAGATTTTCAGATAGAACTATAGGATTTCTACCAAAGGTGTACAAGATTTCCATAGAATGATCTTTCCTCGGTTTTGCGGAAACCAAGCGAAGAAGCGGACGAGCGTCTAGCTGAGAGGAAGGAAAAGTGCAGAAGTGCACACGAAATAGTTATTCCAAATGATATTTTGGAAAATCACCACCATTAAAATGTTGTAAGATTATTGTTTATGTATAAGTGGGGACCCTTCATCTTTGATAGGCATGTAGAGTGACGTGGTAGCTTGCTGTTGGCTTAGCCTCTTGAAAAGAAGTATGCCAGGAAGCCAGGAGCGTAGTGCTAGGGCTGGGCTGACCCTTCCCCTTATTTTGTAACAGTATTAAGAGTAGCTGCTCCAGTTTTAATTATGATGTACCAAATCGAGCTGGCGTGCAGCTATGCTTATTCCGTCCATGACGTACATTGATGCCCCTAGAAGCCGACGGAACACACCTTTTTGTTAGATCATTTTGACACACCTTTTCTTTGAAAAACATAACTCGTGAGAAATCTTTCGAGGAAGTTTGACTGGCTGCAGAAATCTGGCAGATTGTTTTAACATTTTGTAGTTAACATGTTTCATTTTGCTGTGCAAGCTTGGTTTATTCGAAACAATCGCTTTTTGCTGATATGTATCTGTTTTCTTGTTTCAAGACTGCCTCCTTAGGGATGGTTGTTCATGCTCAAGTTTGTCCATCCCAACCGAAATCTACAGCTACCTGGCCGAATCACATACATTCTTTTTTTATAAGATTAATTTTATAAGAACACGAGCCACATAACTGGTCAAAAATCAAAAGCAAATTAAGAACAAGCTGAGGCTGAGCTTCTGTAAAATGCAATTTTTAACAACGTTTAATCTCAAAAACAAGGATTTGTAGGCCATACGTGGATGCTTTTTTGGGGAATATTTTAACTCGGCGGCAATTGAAGGCTGTCTCGCGCACTTTGTTGGCAAATAAGGCCTTACACACCTCAGATTTTCGAAAAAATTAAAAACAGTCAACCAGAACTTGAATTTACTGGTCCTTTAAAAAAAGAGTGTACACAAGATTATATGCATGCACCAGTTGCTATTTACAAATAGCTTTTCTTCAAGAGTTAATTCAACCGCATGACCCTTGACCTTTCCTTTTCGCTTCGGCATGTCAATGTCACAGTTCAAAATGGCGTTTCGCTGCATAGATTCCTGCCAAGGTAACTGATGCCCGTAGCTGGAAACAGTTGCTTCTGGATGTAGCTATCGATTCTGACATGCATAGTTTTATCTCAGACTGCAGAAGGCAAGGGAAGTCGTATTTCATTCATGCTGTGACCAGGTGGGGAAAACTGCTGGACGGGAAGAACATGAAAGATGTGAAGTAGAAGTAATGAAAGATGTGTATATCAAGCATTCATCCAATTTAAGGCCCCATTTACACTGCTACGGATCATTTTTGATACGGATCAAGAGTGATACGGATAGGTCGTGTTTACACTGCACCGGATCACTTGTGCTACTGATAGCTTTTCCGTATACACCAGTACGGATTCGTGAGTGCACGCTGAAATTTTTATACAATGAAGTAAAGAGTAATATAATAATAATCAATTTTTTTCAGTAGGCGGGTAGCTATCTATGCAAAAATTATTTACAAGCTAATTCAGACCTACTTTACAAAAATTTAGAATAAAAAGCAATTAAAAATGAATAATTAATAATTACATATGTAAAACAATTAGTTAATTAGTGAAATAAATAAAATTGAGCTCTCTCAAAGTCTCAATGATATGTTGTGCTCTGATATGTCATACGCCTAAATTTTTCAAGCTCCAAATTTCATCTTGGCATGTGCTGTTGTGCTATGTGCTTCCCATTTTCCTTTTTTCCTAAATTACTTTTTTATTTACATCGACATAACCCTCTTCATGAAGCAGTCGATTAATCTTGTAGAATTAGAAGTAGAAGAACATATTCATTCCTCAACTAGCCGGGGTGAATTAAATATTAGCAAATAAGTATCACGATGAAAATGAATAACAACAAACACACAAATCAGTTATGGTATGGCTAATTCTTGCCCCCGGCATACGGGGTTTCATCAGAGCAAAATTCAATTGGGGCGAATTGTTATGCTTCAAGGTTGGACGACGGAACCTTTGAGAGAATAGAAGACAATAGAAATTACGGCTGTGTTTTAGTGGCCCAACCCAAATAAGGTGTGATTTACATTTGTTCTCGAGTTTGCATCACTTGAGTTTGCGAATTATTCCGGTAAAACATTGTGTTTTAACCGGAAATTATAACAGCGAACCACAAGGTTGTGGGTTTCTCCAGAAGGTAATGGCCTGCAGCAACTGTTGTTGGTTCGACCGCACGTCATTTTCAGCCGTTCTAGTAGCGGGTGCTGTTAGCGTAAAGGCTATCCGCTTCAGTGGGTAGACGGTAACACAATGTTGCAAGAACCTAGAGAAGTTAAACGAAAGTAACAAATATGGCGGATCAGATAGGGCTTGTGTTCATTATAATTGCAATCCTGAACATTCTAACTTGCATGAAGATCTATCGAAGCTTTGGGCTGGCTTCACCAAGGCAGTTACTAGCTTTCAATACGGCAGCTGTGGACGTTATCTTGACCATAAGAGATTTGCCAGCTTTTCTTGAGCTCTATAGGACGGGGAACTGGCGTATTGCTGATCGCATATGCGATGGATCAAATTTGAAAATTCACTTTTATATGATTATTATAAGTTTTACGGCGATCGTTCTCATGTTTGATGACCAAATTAAGATGGCGCAAGTACGAGACATTACCAGTGCAACTGTGGTCTTTGTTACTACTACACTGGCCCCTTTCACCCTTGTGCTTATTTGGAGCAAGTATGAGTTCTTACAAATCAGCCTCAACTGCAATGTGGAGACAATTTTTTCATTGCAAGAACCAACAGATATGGACAGATTTTGGTACAATTTTGCAGTCAAATGCGTTATTGCCTCCGGAACCCTGCTAACTCTCGCTGTATATAGATCAGAAAGCAGATTGAAAATTGAAAAGGGGGGCGATCAAGACAACATGAACGAAAAGGAGCGAAGCGTTGTAGTCAAAACAATGGTTTTCGGAACATTAATGACGGTTTTCTTCGTCTTTTGGATCATAAATATGTGCACAACATCGCATTATGATGATAAATCCCAGATCCTAAAACACATCTCAGCAGTAATGACAATGATGGTTAAGGCACTGATGCCATCTGCTTTCCTTATGATAGAAATGTTAGAACTTAAAAACAATCTTTGTAACCAGTGACACTGACATCGGAATATGAATTGTGTACTTTTCCTGCAGAGAACTCAAAGTACTCATACCGAAATGCAGTTTCGTAGCCCTCCAAAAAGCAGGTCATGACCTCCCCTACTTGAAAATGTTAGAAAATAAGAATGACTTGGGTAAAATTTCGCCACGCCCATCATCATTTGAACTGATGAGTCCCTTTTTCAATTGGGAATTTTAGGTGCGTAACTTCTATTACATTGCATTATTATAGACTAGAATTGATTTGTCTCAGAACTGTGACACTGTTTTGGTTTTTTTGGTAAATTTTATGGATAAATTTCTAACAATTAGCAAACAGAACGGTAGCAAGACATAAAAGGGGTACTGCTCTACTCAGTTTAAAAATAACGGTAGCTTAGTTTAATGGTTGGTGTGTGTCCCTAATTTTTTTAGTTTTGACTATCTAAAAATTCACTTACTACAGAGATAAACTAAACTTTTTCAGTGAAATAAATCACACGAGTTGTTATCTTTTTGGTCACCTGTCACATGAACAGTCTGCAATCAGAGGTGGCGCCAGAATTCTTCCGACAGAGGGGTTGGAGCTTCCGACAGGGGAGCTAAAATTACTAAAATAAGCAGTTTTCGTACGTTATTTTGTCAAATTTTCTCCGACAATAACCTAAAATTTCCCTCCGATGGGGGAGCTAGATGCTTTCGACGGAGGGGCTGTAGCCCCCCCTAGCCCTCCCCTGGTGCCACCACTGTCTGCAATGAAACTATTCAACGGCCATAGAGGTTGAAATAAAAAAAATCTAACTAAAATGAAACGTCTCTTCTAGAAATTTTACTTAATTTATCAATATATAAAATTACATCTCAATAACGCACGAATGCAAAATTTGATCTGCAAAGTATTCCTGAATAAAAAGGAACTTTGTGAAATAAATAAAGATCAACATCCACATCGAGGCAAAACAGTGTTATTGCATGTGATAATTATCAAAAATTCAAGAATGATGTAAAGCAAGTATAGAGATTTTACTAAATGGGATCTTACTTGCTAATTTAAGGCCAAAAATTGAACCAAGACCAAACAGCCCAACCTACAACGGACACTCAAAAAAGAGTGACTCGCAGCGTGAAGAGAATTTGAGTTCATTTTACGGACAATTTCGGTAAAATAAATATTATTTCATTGAATAGGACAGAAACAAACTGTAGCAAAAAGCCAGATGAGAAGAAAATACAAATAAGGTGTAACTTTCATAGAATAGCCATTTTAGATTATTTACACGCTAATATGAATGTTATGCCGAGTCATCATCCATGGACTCATCAGATTCTAGTTGTTCTTCAGCCAGGCTCTCATCGCTATGATCATCTTCATCATTATCCTGGTTTATCCCAGATACCTTGAAAATTTCTACAGTATCCTGCAAAAGAATGTAAAATATAAATTTAACAGGATTATATTCATTGGTGTAGTGCTATCAAAATAACAAGGGGGGCTCTTGCATAAAATGTTGCGAAAAACAATAGCAAAAGTAGAAAATTGTCAATTTTTGGTACTAACAAGGGGGTCCCCTAACACTTCACCCTTGACTATAATACACCAAAGAGTATCAGTCAGTCTCGAAAAATCAAGAATAGGGAACACGACAGTACAATAATTTATAAGGTATCGCTGGCTTGCAATCAGAGACGAGAATTATTTGCTGTGGCCAAGAATCCTGGCAGGCGCGCCATTTATGAGCCTCCACGGAAGATTCAGCAGGCGAAAAAGTGGTCAGATCGCGAAAATCACAAATTTACATCAAAAAGGGATATTTTCTACTACTAGTCAGTCTAAAATTAAAAAGCGCGGAATTTTCAAAACAAAACAAGCTGCTTTCTTCAGCGAATTTTTTCGTACATGTTTTATTTCAGAACATAAATTTCAGATAAAACAGATGACAAAAAATTTACCTAAATCTAAATCGTACTCAAACTCCTTTTTTTCAAAACACCATCGTTACATAAGCATGAGCCATGATGAGATTTTTTCACAAAATTGTTCTTACGCTGTTTTATATATCAGATCGCAAGATTGAAACGCTATTTTACACATCGGATTGCTTGAGGGGCAAAACACTCCATGAAAATCTCGAACACCTTTGGTGGCGAAACTTTTCTCATATCTGTGAATTCCCGGAAATCCTTACGTTTTCGTGGAAAACTTATTCGCTATTTGCAAGCTTGAAATGCACCATGGGTTTGCTACGAGCAGCATTATTAGTTTTAGCTGTTAATTTGGAACAAGTACACTTCGCCATTCTCTGTCAAAAGATATATCTAGACAGTTTTTTGTTTGGTCTCCAAAACCAATTCCAGGCTGTCCAAAAACAGTCCAAAAGCTTGTCTGTTAGTGACTTTCTAGTCAACGCTCACACTATCCTGTGCCCATTTTAAAACTTGCTTTTTGTTCATTGAGTCATATGATCAATTTTCTCGACTGGAACGAGTTAATAAGACAGTCAACGATTCAATCAATACAGTCCGATTCTCGCAGCGTATTTGCGTTTTCAATGAATTCAATAGACCGGCAGCTGGAATAAACAGCAAAATTGCAAAAAGGACACTCCTCTTCCAAAACCAAAAAGCCATTCTGAAAGGTCAGTTCCTTGGAATAAATCTGTCAAAAAAGGAAGCAAAAAATATCCAGGCTTCTGATTCCATACAGAAAAACTCACAATAGGCCACTTACCTCAAATTTGTCAAGAATATGTTGGCAAACATCTTGCAAATTTACCAGCCCTTTTCTGAAAATTTCTTTCGCATTAGCCCCTGTTTACAAAAGCAAGGGTCAATCAAAACTTAGACAGCTGAAATAAAAGCCCGAAAAGAGTGCTTTGGCTGTAAGATTTGAGAGTCATCCAAACAGATTCAAATGAACAATTACTGGCAATATAAAAAGCAATATTTATTGTGACACAGCCAACTATATACAATAACTAACAGTGTGTGGTCTGGTCATACCAAATTGAATAACTTGACAAAAACTCTTATGGATGATCAAAAGAAAGTCCATTTCAATAAGGTATAAAGTTGTTGATATACATTTAACATAGTTCAACAAGGCTTTAAGGGGATAATTTAGATCTTTTCTCCTTTACTAAAGGCAGTTGACAGATACTCAAGCCAGTTGCGTAAGAAAGGCAGCCAAGCCCTAAGAATTTTTCCAGTTTGAGACCCCAAGTTTAATTGGATTTCAAACTTGTGAACTTTATATTTTCGGAATTTTGGGATTTTAAAGGTAAAAATTCTAAACCTTATTAAAATTTACAGGGTAAAACGGACCTATCCAATAATCGTTTTCCATTGTAAAGCCCTGTATCGGCCTGTATCCATTTGATCTGAAATTGCAGCATTGCACCGTTTATTTTATTTTTGATGGGAGCTAAGTTGAATTGAATTCTTTTGAACAGGAAAGCTGAATTTCCGGGTAAGAAACTTGAAACTTTACAATAAGTATTGAGCTTACAGTTTTGATAAAACAATACCCTGTATTGATCAGAATATATTAATGTGGGAATTTTTTAAAAAACTATGAGTAGTTAGTTCAATAATATTAAGAATCTTTCAGTACTAGATACTCCCAACACTTCTTATAAAAACAAGTGTCTGCTAGGCTCCCCCTGTTGTTTGTAAACGTCCTTAGCTCCTTAACATAGTTTGCTATGATAAAGCTGCTGACAAGCCAGAAAACATTGCAGAAACTACAGCAGAAGTGCTGAATCAAAGAAGTGTTTCATCTTACGAATTGGGCATATGCATTTGCTTCTGGGAGAGGGGGTATTGTACCTTTACATGTTTGAAGGTACGGGATGTGCAATTATTTAAGAGTACTTTTTTCTGAAAAGTGCGGAATTATCGGTATCAGTTTTCGAAATGTGCAGAATCATGGGCAGCATATTTGGAAATATCGTAAAATTATTAGGATGGAGATCTAGCATTAACAAAATGAATGTCTGGGTAGAAATAAAAGTATGGGGTTAGAAATAAAAGAAATACAAGTATAAAATAGACCTAAAATTTCACTAAATTTCAACAAGGGGGGACTGAGCCCCTCATGACCCCTCCACAGCATATTTGGTTTGAAGCACATGGGAAAACATCAATCAGAAATATATGATTACTTAACTTGCTATTTCTATCAGTTTTTGAACAGCAACAATTCATATAGTTTTTTAAACAGTTCATTGAAAAAGTTAGAAAGGTTAAACAAAGTTTGTTATAATATTAACCCACAACCTGTCATGACTATTTCCCTTTAAAGCAAAAGGCTGCAACTGTTGAATGGTTTTTTAGAGTTGAGACTTCAATGCATTTCAAGCATTTTCTATGAACTTGCTGTGCAAATGTTCATGCTTATGACATTTACAACTCAAGGAAATGTACAGCCCAAACAAAAACAAGAACATGAGTTTCAAGTTTGAACATACCATTTGTTTGTATCCTGAAATTTATCTTATTTTCAGATGGATGAGGAATATTGTATCCACAGAATGCTGTATCAGGGCTAAAAAAATTAAGGAAATTGAATGCAATAAATTACTGTGGACAAAAAATTCTGATTAATCGAAAAGTCAGTCTCAACAAGCAGCAAGGAATTATATAATTAGAGGACTTATTATTTTCAAACATATTATTTTGGTTAAAAAACAATACTAGGTGTTAATGACAGAGATACAATGAATAAAATTATTATGAATTTTTACTACGTTTTCACTCAAAATGTATAACCTAAGTGACAAAAGTTTCTAACGTGCAGACAGGCATAAAGGAATGCATAAATGATGATTTTGATGTTTTATCCTTGAGAGCATCTATCAGGCAACATGCCTAAACTGGTCACTGCTACAAATAGCATCTGAAAAATGAGCTGACTTGGCTTTGGGGAAGGTCTCCAGGGGTTGATTGTGTTGCAAAAACTTTTTATCACATGACAGAAATATCTTATAAGTACCAATCTAGTTAAATATGTTGAAAATTGACTGAGGCCTAGCAACTCAATTCAATATTATAATAAAATATAGAGAAGCTTAGGACACTTAAAAAACTCAAACCAGACTGGAAACTTGGTTAATTGCCCACGCACATAAATTTTCCATCTGGGTACTTTTGGATATTGGCTGGGTCCCTAGTTAATAAAACTTTTAAAAAACACACATTTCATTACAATAACACTACACATTTCTAATTGTGTGTGATTTGTTGTGTGCAGTTGAAAATTTTCAAAATGAACTTATCCGCACAAGAAGAAGAGTTTCCATCAAGACATTTATTGAGCCAAGTGCCTTTTTCTAAATCCTTCTCATTAAAACAATGATTTTGTGGGGAAAATCTGTGCTCCTGTGACCACATTTCAGCTAACTTTTAAGCATGTTTAACTGCTTTCACGCATTTGGGGGTGTGCAGACATAGTCCAATTTCAAAACTTCTGAAAAAAGATTTTTGGTCTTTGGTCTTCAGTCTATAGACCAATTAATGTTGTCATTATACTATAATTATATCTATGAACAACTAATGAATTCCTGGCTAATTCTTTTTAATCCAGGTAAATTTGTAGTTCACAACCCATCCCCCAAACCCCCTAACAAGGCCAGCCTCTTGACAGCCCAGATTCCCTTATTGGAAAAAAACTTAAGTGTTAAAGGTTGTCAATGGAGAAATATCAATCAGGGAAATGAGAGTATGGAAACAATTCTAAATGTTTCTCAATAGAGAGGAAATTGAGTCTCTCAGCAAGAAGTATGCGAGACAATAGAAGGCCACACCCAAAAGACACGCCCGCCAGTTGGCAAATTTAGAGCCTGCACCCCCTAGCTTCACATCTCTAGTGATGACCCTGTTATTATCTGCTGTTAATGCAAGTATGGTAACCTACTTTTTCATGACCATGTATCTCAGTGAATTTCCCAAAGTGTGATCTTCACCATTCAAAACAAAAGTCATACAGCATTCATCTTCACCAACACCATCTGGATGGATCTGAAAAAAAACGTCAAGGTGCTAAGCTATAATTTACCTTGGAAACATTCGTTTAATCCTATTCCATCCTAATTCCCTCAGTGTTTTTTCAAGAAATTTGAAGATGAGAGCACTTTCAAAGGGAATTTAGCAGTAGAGGGCAATCCTTTTTCAAATAAAGAGGAAGACTTTAGCCTACCGTTTAAACAATTGAGAGTCACTGGGCCTGGAGGTGCCATTGCCTAGCCCCCCAAACTATTTTAAAACGGACGGTCGGTCTGCAATTCATCGTCACTCCAAACAAAAGTTGATTTGAAAAATTGCCTTACCACTTCCAAAGGTCTTAATTGATCCATGGTAATAGAAAATATACTACTTAGATTCTCTTAGAGGCAAGCATTGCTACGGTGGTTAGACAAACTGAAAACGTGGGAAGAAGTTAGGATCTGTCGACCACCATGACAAAATTCTACCTGTCTCGTTTTGAAAAGGGGGCCATCTAAAAAAGACAGCCTCAAAAAGAAACAAATCGGGAACGAACCAGAAGTGGGAGGTATTCAATAAATATATTCTAAACTTTATTACATTACGAAGAGTTGTTTAAAAAAGTAAAAATCCTTTAAAAATTGAAAATAATCTACTTAAATTTTGCTAATCCACTTATTTACTGTTCATCCAGTCCAGTAACGGTAAGGAATTGAAGGATTTTGCAAAGTTCCCGTGAAGAAAATTAAATCGTATAAAAATGGACTCTAATTGATTGATAGGATTCGAATTATGATGAAAACTGTTTTCCGTTTGCGATATCTTTAATTTAATTTCTACAGATATCAGTAAACTAACTTCTATTGGCAACTACCTTGCCTCACACCACTAGACAAGCTAAGCTGTTTTGGAATTGATGTAGTAGGCCTACAATATTTATATCATTTTAAAATATTCAATAGGCCATATAATTTGAGTGTAATCTTGTGAATATATATTCATACAGCAAGCTTCTTCAAAAGTGTAGATCTTTAGTAGAATAGCAACAGAAACCTAAAAGGATCAGGTATATTGTTGAAACTGTAAGACTGTCAAGTTTGCAAAATATATTGATCTCAAAGACTCTCAAGTACACTCAAATATAATTAATGATGAGTATATGTATGTAGATCTTATATGGCCTAGATCACACATGAGAACAGGAGAATGGTCTGGGGTCAAGCCTCTGTGTTGATTGGCAAGCTCTCTGCAATTTCATGCATAAGAATCACATGATGCCGTCGCATCAAGAGGGAGGACCAAGACACTGCTTAATAAGCATGGGCTCTAAGTGTCCTAAAAACTACTTTGGAGGCTAGGTAACACAAACAAATACCTAAGCTATTTAAGAACATACAGGGAAGCAAGGCTAGCTTGAATGATCGTTTAGATGAGTTCAAAATGCTGGTTAAGCTTGGTATAAATGAGAAATCTAAATGTGTCTGTTCTAAAGTATGGTTTGAAAAATACCATGTTGCTTCATGGTCCATTAGGTTAACTGGCTATAAAATGTTGGACACCACTCAGTGTTCAATGATTTGAATTGAATCAAAGAATTTTCTGGTGTCTTGAGCTTGAAGCTTATTTTTTGTATACAAATGAAAATGACTATAGCATGCAACATTTCCAAGAATTTCATTTGATTGTAATAAACTCGTTTGTTTTAGAAAGAAAGAAAATAATTTCATCATCATGTCACTGTTATATTCGGTTATCGCAAGAGGGACCACTGTTCTTGCCAAATATGCAGCCTGCTCAGGAAATTTTCAAGAAATCACTGAACACATATTATCTAAAATTGGAACAGAAGACTCAAAAATGACATATACCCATGCAAAGTTTGTATTTTTATTTAATTGGCATCATTTCAATATAAGCATGTCTCCTTTATGATTTTATTAATATCAGAAGTAGCCAAATTTTCTTCTAATTGCATTTGGCTAGCGGAAAGGAAGGAGTGTTATTAACTGATGACAAGGAAAAAGCAGAGAGCCTTAATCAATAGCCACTAACATCCAACCAGATGCTCCTTTTGAAGAAAACCGGCGGGCCCGACAATGTATTATCAAAAGATTTCAAGATAGTAGGCACAGAAGCTACAGAGGGACTAGCTAATCTAATGACTAAAATTACAGACAAGTCAGAATCTCCATTCAGTACACTGTTATAAAGGAATATAATCCAGTTTGACAATTATTGGGGGTCCAGCCCCCCCAGACCCTGTTTCTGAAGCCCTGGTATAGGAACATCAAGTGGGGACTTTATTTAGACAGCCAGTTTAACAAATCTTTTCCTGGATATTCAACACTTGTAATAAATTCAATATTCAACTTATCATGGGTGCATCATCATGATAATCTGTTTTTGAGTTTTATGAGCTATCACACAGAGAAGGGTTGTAAATACAGCATTAATCAGATATCTGTTGTCAAATTTTTAGTTGGGTGCTATTTGATCAAGTAAACAGAAAAGTGAAATGGCAAAGCCACATAAAAGAAAATTCTGTAGCAAGCTATGTAACAATATTACAGTTAGTCAGCTGATAAGAGAAGTCAATTTCTCATAATTTGCCACCCTGTGTTTTCACCAAATAAATAAATAAAAGTGACATTCCATGGCCTAGCAAGCCAGTGAAAAGGAAAGTGCTCTGCCAAGAAAAGACACTTGGTGGTAACTATGTTGTAAAGATAAGAAATTTACAGCAGGAAAGCAGGAAACTGAAACATAGTAAAAAGCTTCCTTTTTTGGTTGTGAACTTTTCTAATTTTTGGCTTTTCTTTAATTGAACCTTAATTTTATAGAGTTCAAATTAAAAGTTTTCTTAATATATCTGCCATTTTTGTTTCAGTTACTTATTTCATTATATCATTGAGAAGCAAATCACCTATCTGTGTATCACTGATGATGTAAGTACGCTGGTTCTATGTGCAGCTAATACTTCCCAATTCTATTAACTGTTAAAGAAATGTAAGTTGCGATTTCTGCACCATTTAGAAAAGGTGCCTCTTCAATAGAAATAGAAGCTTTAGTGTAAGATTTTAAACTAGTATTGGCAGATAAAGTATTGACACTGACAGACAAAGAATCTCAAGATGTGGCTGTTCTTGATAATGCTAGATTGAGTAAATGAAACTGTAATTCTGAATGCCCTTCTAAAATTTTAGCTTTCAATAAATAGATGTTCAATCTGACATCAGATTTGTTACATTGAAAAAATAAGATTTTTTTAAACTGTGGTGTTGTTCATGTTCTACTAAAAGTGAGACATTCAACTCTAGTAGCACTTTTTAATTTCCCATTTCTTGAAGTTTATACTCAAAGTCTTCAATTCTTTAACAGGACTTTGAAAGATCAAAGGCTTTTTCTTTCTTGTCTGAGGTCAAAAAGAGGTAGGTGCAATGCTTTGATGTTCAATAATTTTTATTAAGCTGTATGTCTTGCCTTGTCGATTATTGACCCTTCAGTAGGATTTTGTTAGACACAAATAGTTAAAAATATATAAATTTAAAAATTTACTGAACATAACAAGCATATGTGATCACTTTTTATCGCATTTGGTGGGAATATGCCTATTTCTGACTGGGGTAATTCTATTAGGAGCTTATGATGTCTCTCTGGCTGAAGTACAGGGGTTTCGTTCCATCATTTAATTTATTTTCAAAGTACTGCATGGTCTCAACTCCGAGTGACATGACTGTAACTTTTGGGAACTTGGCATTGTTGTCATGCCTCAGATTGTAGCTAACATTCCGTATCTTTGAAAAGATCCTTGCCCCACCGAATTACCATGTTAGTTTGCCATTCGTAGCATTGCGCAATTTTTGTTCTTTGTAAATTCTATCTCACTAAAAACGAGGTTACTATTTCAAATTAGCACCTAACTCAGGCGTAAATTCTACTCTCAAAGCTCTAACTCCTGACCTGATGATTTCTGTCGAATTTATCGTAGGTTTCTGAGGACTTATCAAGCCAGAGCGCAAACCGCCCTTCCCTATGCAATGCAGAGTGAATTTTCACGTGTGTTGGCATCTCAAATGGTATGTTTATTATAAAGTGAAAAATTATCGAGTCCTTCCAATTCTTCTTCTTTGAGTGATCTTTCTGGTGGCTGGTTTCGTCTCAATTAAACTTTACGTTTCATTGCTTTTTCTTTAAAATGACTACAAGGGCCTCCATTACTGACCCCAACATTCCGTTCTAGGCCTTCCCCTTGGTCTTTTTCCTTTTATTCTTCCTTCTGTGGCAACTTTTAGCAAGTTCTAATGTCTGATCGTGTGTGCGAGCCATTTTTGCTTCCGGATATTTCTCCTATTCTTTCCAAGATATAATCGTTTCGAATTTTATCTCTCCAACTAATATTAGATGTTCTACGCCAAAACCAGATTTCACAAGCTTCTAGTTTTTTCTTTTTAGCTGTTTTCAACGTCCGTGCCACTGTTCCGTAGAGGAGGACACTAAATAGGGGTTTTAATCATTATTTTCTTTAAATCTAAGCCAAGGCGCTCTCAGGTTATGGGCTGAAAGATTGAAATTTATTCGTATGCTTGTCGGCAAAGTCAGGCCACCCCGAAAAGATTAGCTGAACAAATTCACCTCATCCATTTCGTGTATGATTTCTAAGAGTTGTGTATTATTTCTAGAAATGTTTATTCTCGATCAAAAATCGCTTCGAAGCAATACTTTTTTCTTACTATACGTGTTTTTTGTGACATGGCATTAGGGCATGGCGCTAAACGACTGTTTATTGTAGTAATTCCGGATGGCTCTATCATGGCACAAAAGCAGTGATTGAGCATTCGAGAGAGATACGATTAAAGACCATTTGAGAGAGATGGTCTTTAATTGACATGTAATGGACATGACATGGTCCATAACTGCCACTCCTTAACACAATTAAAGACAACAAAACAGCAAAGAATTAGTTATTTTCAAGCCTCAATCATTACACACACAATATCAACGTGGTTCGAAAGTAATACATCTTTGGAATGGATGGTCCAGGCATTCCAGTTTTCTGGGTCTTTTTCCCGTGATGGGGTGGCGTGAAGGGGTGAAGTTTATAGACCATGTCCTGTCAGTCGAATAATCTTCAAATGGCATTTTCGCATTTCTCGTAGAGGCATTATTCCGACCCGATGACAAGCCGAGAGACTTCAAGCATGACCCGTGTGGAAGAGGAGCTTGATGAGCTAAAGGGAATCATGGTAAAAAATATAGGTATGCCCCTATGTAGGGAGTGGAAGACAAATACAAAAGTTGTGTTTAATGATTTAGATAATTTCAATGTGCTCGCTCTCGAAGTTTCAAATCGCTCGGAGTTATATGCAGGGGAGTACCGGAGGGGGGATTGTTGGGATGTATCGACTTAGGCAATTGTTTTGTTTGTCGTTAAAAGTTAGAATATTACGGTCTTGGCCTGCCCGTAGTTCTGAAATGATTATTTTTTATACAGTTTAATGAGAAAGGCACTGTACAATGTACCATGGCATGCAGGCAGGTTTCGCTAAAGCAATTCCTACACTATGATGAAGTATTTCTTATCAAAACCTGTCGGTAAATTTCCTATTCTAAATCCACGCCTGCACCCGCAAAGGCCTTCGTTAGGCCACTGACTACTTGTGAGATGAAATTCAAGTTAAGCAACCCTAGTAGCAAAAGTTGATTTTGTTTCCTGGCTGTTTAGCTAGTTATTAAAATGTCATAAAAGGAAGCTTAATAATGCAAAGCGGCTTAAGATTGACACTTAAATTTATAGGAGAAGTTGGAGAATTATTTAGAGGTCTTTTAATCCAGAATTTAAATCTAGATTTGGTCACCTCAGGCACACTGCTATGCATTGCCCGTCATGAAATGCACGATACGCTAGCCAATGTTAAAAAAAACAAGCATTGTGCTTTTTAAATTTTCTCTTCTTTTTAAAAGTACTTAGGTATTGCACAATATTCTTCTTAGCCATTATCATATGTTTGATTTCTAGACAGCATCGTTCAAAGGGGTGAAAGACTTGAGCTTCTGGTGGAGAAAACAGAAGATCTCAATGCTACGGTAAGTGATATTTTTCACCTGTTTTCGAAGTCATGTGAAAGTTCTTCATAGACTACGCGTCTAGTATGTCTGCGTTTGCTCGAAAGGGTTTAGTTTTATCAGACAGTGCCTATAGTTAGATTATAGCATATTTTGTTCCTGAATACCTTATATACCGTATATATGATTGATCCAATAACAATAGGTCATCTGTTGTAGGAAATTGTGTGAAAGAAATACATTTGGATTAATGCATGATTAAACCATTTGCTTTTCTGATATTGATGTGAGCTTTCTGTAGCAGAAGGCCTGTTGGCTAATTTTAAGAGATTTCTTTTAGCATATGATCAACTTTCTTGATTTGCCGTCTATTGCTGCAAAATATCTCTTGAATGCATTTCTTGTCACTCAAAGGAAAAATGATTTTTATAATTGTCTTACTTACTAATTTACTATTGTATTTTGTTCTGCTTCTCTAACCTGAATTTTTATTAAAGAGTTTAACGTTCAAGAAGTCAAGCCGTGGATTAGCAAGAGCTATGTGTATAAAAAACATCAAACTGATAATTCTTATCTCTATAATTGGAATCGTAAGTGCGAATTTTTTTTTATTTTCCATTTATTCATAACTATTTCCGACACCGAAGTTATTATAAGATTTTGATTCGGTATGCTCTGGGAATTATCACAATTTTATAAACCTATCTATGTAAATTTTTGTAGAAACAGATTGTTGTCGTCATAACTAGGTTCCAGGCTGACTCAAATAGCTTGTAAATGTTAAAAACGTTTTCCAAATTCAAGTGGGAACAATGCTGCTCTATACCGTGCTGATGACGTATTCAAGATGATTTCTTGTACGTGTCGTCAAATTTTTCTTTTAATTTTCTAGCAATTCGCCAGCCATCGATTTTGTAAAAATATTTTGTTACCCTGAATTGACGATATTTAGGTTTATTGAAAAAAGATTAATCTTCTTTTCACTGAACATGTTGCCTTATTTTCAGGTCGTTGTTTACTTCATCGTGTCTTTCGCGTGCGGTTTTGATTGGAAATGCGGTAAATAGCTCATGGAAAAATGCTGGAAATCCACAGTTGACAATTGATTTGCAAAGACGTCTTAGTGTAGAATTCCCCACTTTTCTATAAATTAATTGTATTTTCGTAGTTGTAATTACGTAATTGTGAGCGATTGTATTTTTCCTGCACCTAGGAAAGAATGACCAAGATGCTTTACAGAGCTCACAATATATATTTCTTAAGGAATAAAATGGGCACCATTCACCGTTTCCAAATAGCCTATAAGTTTCTAATGTTCGCAGTTAGCCATCGTTCCCTCCAGTCTATGTTTTACTTCACATAACATGCCTTCTGTTTTATGTTCTTTGGTGTTACAGCTTATGGCCTTTAATTGTCATAGTCTATGCTTAACTGCTTTACAGCTCTGTATCAATTGTCATGAGCTTCAAAAGTACCACTTAGGCCCCATTTAGTACGATAATTGTTTTCTCTTGGGCTTTAGCTGTGGCTGTATGGCTATTGAATATTTAAACAAATTTTTCTTTTTTAATTAAATAATCAAGTTTTTTTATTGGATAAATTAAAATACTCAATGTCTGAAGTGATGTGGACTTTCTTTTGTATTGAAATACGTTTAAAGGAGAAATAAACTAAATAATGTCAAACATGTTCGTCTTAGTCTACGACACTATTTGTATCACTACACACTTATAACTGCACACTTCAGGAGTTCATATGATTGGTTGTTCATAAATAAAATTATTCTTCCGTTGTAATATTTTGATATTTCATCGCGAAAAGTAACAATTGTTGATTCATTTGTACGATAAATTTGAATTTTCATGATTGCAAAGCACTTTCTGTTATAAATGACACCTAAGTTGAATTTTCAAATCATCGTGAAGAGATGTAATTCTTTTATGGAAACATTGATTGACTTCGATTTAACATTGATTTTTTGTCCAAGTACCTGTTTCACTGTTCGTGGACGCGTTCTGTCACAAAATTTGTGACAAAGAGGAGTTTATGTGAACTAAAACAATGCTAGCAATATGACTAGAACTTTGCCATAACTCAACTGTAGCCATTCTATTATGGGGAATTTATTTTATCGAATTTCACCAAAGCAACGAAAGTGTCTATAACAAATTGCTTTTTCACTGTAAAGCTTCCTGTGGTCTGCCTGTGGTCATGTGTGCTGCCAAAAGTTCTGTTTGCTTTTCAAAAAAACCCACACGAAAAATAATTCGTCTGAGCGGAAACAGTATGACGCGGTTATTAACTGAAACTTATCTTTCCTGTTTCGTCTAAACACTTTCCATGCATATACCGTTGCGGATTAGCAAATTCTTCTGTAAGAATAAACTTATGGTACTTCTTAAATTACCTGAATCGCGATTCATTTACGCGGGGCTTACCTGCACAATCTTTCATGCATGTTTGATTGGTTTGTAAAGATTGTTAACTCAGCACAAAATGCCAAAGTGACCATGTCTACTTTTGTCTACAGAGAAGCCAAAGATATTTTTAGGACAAAGGTGGTAATTTACTTGAAGCTACACAATGCTCACTTCTGGGCCCTTTTTTAGCAACCATTTGATCAATTCCCAGAGTTGGTTGATCAACTAGCAAGCAAGCATAAGGCTGTTATAGCTCTTATAAGGTAACTGCCTACTGCAGGTTTGAACACAAATCTAAAAGTATAATAATCAAATGATATTATAAGAAAGCAGGTCGAGGGATACAGTCAGGCACGTAAATAATAGGGGGGCGTGGGGGGCGTAACGCCCCCCCAAAGTTTGGAAAATCCAGTTACAGTTGGAAAACTTAACGGTTGACTTGGAATTTTTTTCTTATGTCCAAACTTGTGAATTTTATATTTTAAGAAGTTTTTTTATTTCAAATGTAAAAATTCTAAACATCAAAATTCACAGGCTGAAGCTGACCCATCCAATAATCGTTTTCTATTGTGAATCCCGTCTCCACTGGATCCAAATTGCACAATTGCCCCGTTTGCTTTCTTTCTGACGGGAGTTGAATCAAATTACGAACAGGCAAGGTGAATTTCCGGATAAGAAACTTGAAACTTTACAGTTTGGAATAATAATACCCGCATTGATCAGAAAATATTAGAGTGGGAGTTTTTTAAGAAACTACGAGTAGTTAATTCAATAAAAGATTAAGAATCTTTCAGTACTAAAAATTCTTAACGCTTCTTATAAAAAACGAATTTATGCTAAAATCCCCCTGTTATTTGTTAACGTCCTTGACTCCTTATCATAAATTCCTATGACAAAACTGCTGTGAAGCAAGAACACATTGCAAATCTGCAGTAGAAGCATTTGATCAAAAAAGAATGTTTCATCTTTCGAATCAGGCATATGCACAAGTTTGCTCTCAAATCATCATTTCAATTGTAAAGAACGAAAAGGCATTTGGTCCTCTAAAAATATTAGTAGTTTTCTTCGATCAAGAACGAAAATAAAAGGCTCAAATTCTGGGTGCTTCTATATCGCGAAAAAATGTAGGTATATTAGATAAATAGATCTGCATCAATTGATCAATTGATCAATTTAGATAAAATTGATCAATTGATCTGAAAAAATACTACTAATCATTAAGTATATCTAATACTGGTTTTGCTTGAATGTTGCTTCACTTCTTACAGTAAGTTTAAATTTTTGTTTCATGGTAATCAAAATTTAGAGATTTAGGCTTTTATGCTTTAGGCTAATTGTTGTGTAAGGTTTTGGTAATTATAAAGAAAATAGAGCTATGGTGTTCGGGCTATTTACAAATATCAATTTGGTGGGTACAGTAGATTTACTGGTCGCATGAAAAATTTCTCACTTAAAGTTGAAATTTTCATCCTTCCACGCCCCTCCAAAAAGAGCAACTTATTTTCGTCCCTGGATACAGTTCAGGTAATTCGATAAAAGATATATAAGTAAATCATTATTATTAACTGTATCTAAGTTTATGTTATGCGTAAATGCTGAGGATGTAGTAAAAGTATGAAGCAAAAAGCTGAAACGCATATAGTAAAAAGCTGATCGACTTCTCGCCAATTTTGCAAGACGGGCACAATGTTTTGCTCTGTGGTCCGTCTGCAAATAACAAAGCTTAAAACTATTTACCATGCAAAGCTATAGCGTGTACTCTTCGATGCTGCCTACAAGGCATCGATCTCTTCCTGGAAGACCTGTAAACATTAATTTTCATTAAATGTATAATTATGTTTACCAGGGATATTTTTAACGTGCAGTTCTAAACAAAATTTGCAGCTCTAAACGTTTTTTGTGCAGTACAAAAAGAAAAAAAGAAAAATTTGTGCTGTTTTAACATTTTACTTTACTGAACAAAAAGTTCAGGAAAACTTTTGCAGAGAAAACAGCAAAAGTTTAAATGATGAAACACAAAAAGATAATAAAGATGGCGCCTAAATTAAATGAAAACCTATTGGGATATAGAAATTATAGATATAGAAAGACATTCAATGCCGAGTAATAAATAATAATTGTTATATCGTTTTTGAATCACACATACACGAAGTACGAAATTGATAGTGTCAAGGAAAGATCCTGTTTGAACTCTTAAATCAAAGAACATTAAAAATTCAGAGCAAAAAATAAATCATGTCACCAGTTTCGAATTTCAATTTTCCAGTTGTATGGTCAAACAAAACAGACCGACAACTAAATTGGAGACAATTTAACATTTACTTTTCAAGCTGTTGTGCAATTGCTGGTTATACCCTGCTTTATCGTCATCAGTTTCGTCCTAATGGGCATCGATCGAGAAAAGACGATATTAAAGTTTTTAAAACAATACATATTACATCGCCATTAAATGACGCTCCACAAACACTTTCAAGATTCTATATAGTTGACTTTAGTTTCTTGTGATTCTATATAACCAAGAATTCACAATGTTTGTCATATGCTCCAAATTTGGTTTTCTTTTAAATATACTTTATAATTTTGCTTCCAAGTTGAGTCAGAATCTACTTGCTTTTTCTACAAATTGATATTACATTATAAATGTATTTCGAAAGATTTCCTTTAAAATGGACGGTTATATATAGGCCTAAATTATATTACCGATGAGCATGGCAATTGAATTTGCTTATTACCAATGTCAAAACCTCTGCTTTCAAGTAAAGGGTCTGGAGAAGTATCGTAGCGAAGGGGGCTCAGGGGAAAACGATGTAAGATTGCAAGAAACGACTATAAGAAATATTTTGAAATTTTAAGCTAATCTTAAGGGCGTGGTTGAAGAAATTGTCTGCTCGCTTCGCTCACAGGGGACCCTCGTCTATATCTCTACTGAATGGTTTACAATTTCCCCTCGTTTTAGTGTTTACATAGAAAAGTCTTTCACGTTCTTTAGAAATTGCCGATAAAATAGAAATTAAAAAGCTGGATTCTGAAATGTTTGTCGGGGATTTCGCAGATTTTGCTCCAAGGATAAAGGACTTAGTTTGAAACTTATGCATACTGCTTATTATTTTCAGGTGTTTGCTTACAACTTTAAAAAATCGGTTTTTATACGTAGCGCTTCCTCGCCTCACACAATTCAGAATATACAGGTTACAAGAGGAGTTGTGAAGGAAATAGCCAGTTGTAGAATGGGGGTCAGCCACAAGAATCTACATAAGACAGTTATTATGTTTGACTAGCCAATTATTGCCACATGAAATAGCCATAGAATTTACATTTCAAGTGGGGCATTTTCTCACATTTTTAAGGGTGTAGCCAGCAAAACTTTTCCCGGGGATAAATCTCCGGACCCTCTGCGGTCAGACTCCTCTTTGCCCCTCCAATCTTCCAACCCTGGCTACGCCACTGGTCTGGAGCACAAGCTACCTGTACCTGCGCATTGTGTACATTTGGTTTATACTTATAAAAACCAATAATTATTTCTTCAACATAGTGCTCCCGTGAAAAATGTACAACTCTAAATTTTCCTTAAAAAACCCTGATGTATAAAAGTGTACAGTTTGACAAGATAGAGGTTGAACAGGGTGTTCAAAAACATCTATATGGACCTTCCTGAATAACTCTAAGTAATGGTGTTAGAAGTATTTGTTGATTTGGATAGGCAACTCTGTTGTATCAATTTCACTGTCCAAAATATAAAACTTTGTGGTTACTACAGGTATAAACACATCATCTATCGATTCAATAATGGACATTCATATTTGACAGTTTCACAGAGCTCTGAATATTATAACCTGCTAGGAGCTTCCAATTCTCTATTGACAGTACAAACAATTGACTTGGACATATCTATACGCCATCCTTTAATGTGGACTTGCTAGCATGAAACATCATTCTTATGCAATATTTTATTCAGAGATGCAAGACTTCAAACAGCCAGCCAAGCGGCAGCGATTTACTAGGCCTAAAGGCTAGATAATTTCAGGTTGAAAAGAGCGCATGTAATGGTGGCATTTGTTTCTCAAGTTAAGTGGCGACGGACAATGCAGCCGAGTGACGTTGACTTCAAGCAATGGTAAAACATTGGCCGAGTAGGAAAATGTCCCAGGTATTCATTTTGCAGTAAATAGAGCTTTATATAGATAGTAGCAGAGATTGAGTTAAGTATCTTGTATTTTCCGTTTCCTAACTATCTTTCATGGTGCACATAAAGATGATTTCTTAACTTCTAAAATATTATCTTGAAAGTACATTACTGCCCAGATCTTGCAATTGTTATTATATTGACGGTCTCACTGATGGTTTGTTGTTCCTAGCAAATTCTTAATTTTTTTGGTATGTCTGTTGATCCTCTAACCGTTTATGCTTTTTACTTTTGCTTCCCTGGAAGTAGCCTTGATCGGTCTCAACAGTGTCGAGCAAACAGGGCTTTTGCCACTTTTCGTATTACTCATCGCTATCTTATCTCAGTTTTCACCGATCTTATCAAAAATCCGGCTTCATTTACTTCAATTACCTTGCTAGTCAGTAAATTATTTTTTTGTAGTAGATGTGATTTTGCAATAGGAAATGCATTGATATGATCTTATCAAAATTCTTACCAGCTCATCTATAAAGTAACAAGACTCCTTCTTGAACCCTACTCTATTATATTTATTAAGGAAAGGAATTTGCTGCTTTTTCTGGTGGCAATATGGCAATTTCTGCTGTTACAATCAAATGTTCAGTGCTCTAGAAGATTTATTTTTTCATAGGATCATCACACGAAGGGAAAAGGAGATTGTGTCATCAAATGACGAATACATAAAGATTACAGTTATCTCAATTAAATAGACTATGAAGAGGAAAAAAGTTATAATTGTGTTTTTAATCGCGTGGCTATTGGAGTCTTTCACTAATTTGGTGGCTGGGAGTCAGACACTTCAGATGGCCATCAATCCGCTTATAATCACTACAAGTACAACCTTTCATGTTTCAGTTAGGGACGCTGCAAAACAGTCAATAAACTATAAAATGTATAAATTTTCTCTTGGCTCATGGAATCTCACTACCTTAAAACAGCACATCAGCTTCCAATACCAACAGGAGGGGCGTTACAAAGTAATGGCTTCTGCCCTGTATAATTCAACATGGCTTCCGTGGACTGTAAAGGAGATTATGGTTTTTGATCATGAAACTGTAATGGAGAGCAATTGCACAATAAGGATGGATTATGTTGGAACAATTAAAAATAGTAAAGATAGTATTGGCTTTCAGATCAATATGACTTTGACGAATTGCTATGGAGCTGGAGAATTGAGAATTACCGAAACTGGTGTTGCTAAAAGCAAAACGTCATTGTATTTCCAACAAGAGTTGGTGTCATTAGGTAACCAGAGTCAACCAATTCTGATATTTGCAAACGGCAGCTGCAATGTGCTACAAGCACTCGTAAATTTTACTTCACCCAGAGAAACAATCATAAAGAAAAATAATATAACCTCGTTAACAAATTTAAAAGCATGTCAAAACTACTCTTCTGGAACGAATAATTCAAGTAATGGAAATGGTTCTGTTCAAAACAGCACAACAAATACAAGCAACAGTGCGCAAGATAGTTCACAAGTTATTATCTATGGTACTCTAAATCCTATAGTAGCTGTATTTTTTGTACTTATATTTTTTATTTATTTTACCAACGGGGTTCTTGCGTACCGTGGATACAAGGATCTTCTCAAGCCGGTGAGATTTGGGTTTTTCTTTGCATTGATTATGAATGACTTGTGCTTTAACGAACAATATGATTACGTCATCTCGTTAATTTCAATAACCAAAATATTTTATTCCAATCGTTCACACTACTCCATTTTTAAATGAAAACGGAGTCAAACTAATCCGTTTTTGCCTTGCGTTCACAGTACTCTGCTATGAAAACGGAGTCGTTTGAAAACGCTAATGAAAACAGATACTTTCGAATACGGTGCGTTTTGAATACGCTCCGCTTTCAGAGTGAACACCAAAAACGGAGAAATTTGAATGCGCTAACAACGGCAACAAAATACGTGCTTTCTAGCACACCAAATCTCAAAAATTTTGAAATTGAGAATTCGCAATGGACTAGTAGCTGTTACAACAAAGTTTTTCTTTTATTTAACCTCACTTATAATGACGCCAATTTGTTGAGGATTCCTGAACGCCTCTTTCCAAAAATGAGGCCACCAACAGCGTTTCTGTTGGAGAAGTGAGAACACTTACCGTATTCAAATCGTATTCATTTGAAAACGGCCGAGTGTGAACGGACAGCGTTTTCATCAACGAAAACGGAGCGAAACGAATACGGAGTAGCGTTAACGTAGCTTATGGAGCATGGTTGCAATTCCTTCTAATTTAGATTAAGCACAAAGGGTTGTTGCAAACTTCAAGAACTGACAAAAACAAATTTTTTATTTCAACATATTTTTCTGAATTTTTGTTTCTGGGAATGATGCTTTTAAAAACCAACTTTCATTTTGGTGTAGATGAAAATTTATGGATTAGCAATAAATTCTAATTATTATTCTAATCCACAGCTGCAAAATCTAACCAACCCGGAAGACGAGTATACGTATGAAGTACAAATTCAGGTTGGCAGTGGTTTCTCGACACAATCGTCTCAATGCAAAGTAATGTTTACTGCGTTTGGCACTGATGACGTCATAGGCCCAGTGAGTCTCCCAGGCTCATCTTTCGAGCACGACGGCATTGCTTCCTTTCTGATATCGACGAGCAAAAAGGTTGGCGATATCGGTACCATCGGCCTATTCTGCTCAAATATGGACCCAAGGTAAGAAAAATGTCATGATGATCAATTTCAACTGAGGCACCACAAAAGTATGGCTGTATGATAATTTATAAAGGTTACAATAGTAAAGAGCCTGCAAAATTGACCATCATTTTTAAAGAAAAGCCTTGGTCATTAGAAATCAAGATTCAAAATGTTTAATCATCAAGATTTATTATGACATAAAAGTTTATGCACACTTTTTCCTTGAAGAATATTTGCTCAAATGTTCCGTTACAAAAACAAATGTTCCTTTATCAATATTATTACAACATTTGCTTCAAACAATTTTCTTTTGCATTGTAGTAGATCTATAACCAATATTGTAATTGTGTCTTTAATGAAAATAAAGTATTTCTATGGTTGAGGAAGATCAATTGCATTGGCAAATATTGACAGCAAAATTGTCATTAAGGCCGAGCTGTGTGTAGATGCGCCACTGTGTTATTGTGTTAATAATATTGTGTTAATAATGATATTGTGTTAATAATGATATTGTGTTAATAATGATATTGTGTTAATAACCTGATAAGAACCGTCCGTTTCGGTTGTAGATCCGACCTGTTTTTGAGATTGGTCAAGATTTATCGGCATAGTCAAAAGCCGAATGGGAACCACTGGGGAGAAAATGACGTCATCAAAAAAGTCGCTGAATTTGATTGCCATTCGTGGTTCTCACCAACCATTCGATCGCATAGTGTTGGCCAGGTTTTCAACCGAACTGGAGAGCAATATGAAAAGTCTCTATTGGTGGAGTACATTTCTCGTTGCAGTCAGCTGTTTTTTCAGAAACACATTCTTACAACTTGGAGATGCAGTTTTGGCGTGCAGAGCTCCACAAAGGCGCAGCGACTGGCATTTTTCTTCACGATGTGGTTCTTCCTAATTTACCTTACTACTTTATTTATAGCAATAACAGGCATCAAAGACTTGCCGAACGAGGATCACATGTATCAGATTGGCATCATACGTCTCGACAAGAAAACATCCGATTTTTCAGTATCAACTGCTTTTATGACTTATTTGGCAGGCTTCGTGTTGTTTCTTGTTGCGAAGACTGTGTACGGAGTATCTGACAAAGAGGGATATGGCAATCGAAGACATATTCAAGTTGATTCCACTAGATTGGGTTATCAAAACGCCAAACATCAATTGATCAATGACGAGACCGGAATAAGTAACGCCAAATGCTTACACACTGTTTCGAAAGATGCAGAAAAAGCTTATACAAGTGGCGTTATTGAATTTGATGGCTCTTCCGAACCGAACGGAACCTCTCAAATTCTCCCAAAAAACGAAATGTCTATGCGAAATGGAGATAGAGCTGGAAATTTATATGAGTCAACTCAGCTACCTAGGAGTGTTGATACAGAGGGCTCTTCCAAAGAAAACTATGGGCAACCAGACAATGCTTTGCAAGCAGAAAACGTAGTGCTGGATGTAGAAAATGATTCTGAAGGGAGGAAAAAAACGGTAGCGGTAGAACTAGGCCAAGAAGAACTTATCGTAGAGAGTAACGGCAACTTGGAAAGGCCTAACGGAAGTGGGAAGATAAATGGTGGTTTTAACTACTTGAGTGTCGATAGCACAAGCTGCTCTGGGAAAGACAGTTTTGAAACGAATGAGCGAATGGAAACTGAAAAGGAGAAAGATCCCGTTGAAGTGCAATTTTTCAATAGAGAAACAATAGTCGTCGGGAAAGAAAACCTTTTAAAATCGTGTGCTATCAAATTTTCAAGTCGCTTGTTCTGGATAGTTCATTCAGTTTTTCTGATGTTCTGCACATTTCATACCCTTATAGTCAGCACCGACTGGAACGCTGACACGTCATTTCACTGGATTTCAATGCATGTAGTCTCTTTGGTTATATCTTGCTTCTTTTTAGACACCGTACGGGTTCTCGGGTATATACTTTCAATTACGCTCAAAGAACGTAAAGAACTCAAAGCTGTTCAAAAAAGAACAACTTTTGAAAAGTATGCAAAATTGCTACAGGCTTCAAAGCTAGCAGAGAAAGAGCGGAACTCGTTTTGTCAAAAGGAGTACTCTGAAGACAGAATGAAGATCGTGCAAAACTATTACCGTCTACGGGGAAAATTTCGCGAGTTATTCCTGTTTCTAACATTTGTCATCGTGCTTTTAATAAACACGACGTGGACGATGAACCAAGACTCTTTCAGATTCTGGGGAAGTTTGAGAAATTTTGCATTGAACACGGATGAACTCGAAAATATACAATCAGCCGGAAACACAGTAAGTTTATTTTTCATTTATGTGGTGCTTTCACATAAGTATCTTGAATTTACTCTGCTAGGAGGAACAATTCTCAGGTACTGATATTGTTAAGCATTTGAATGGTAGACAAACACCTTGACAAATTTTTCCACAGACGGAACGACTTTAAAAAGGCATGGTGTCGTGTGGTACATTATTTTTATGTATACGGCTTTAAGGCAGTAGAATCAGCAACCCGGTCCGATACGCAAATCTTGAGGTAGGTATCCGGTCCGGTATCCGGCATGACAATGGTTGCAAATGCCATATCAGAAATAAAACATTCCTTGTCGTCGTTGTTGTTGTTTTGCACACAGACAAACTTTTTGTCTTTGAAGACAAAAAATTTGCTCACTAAGTGCATCTACCTTGACAAGAAAATGTATTGTCAGCATGAGTTGATGAATCGCCAATTCGAAACGCCTTAGAGCAAATTGAAAAGAGCGCTTTTTCAATGACCTTTTGCAATCAAGAAACTCCCAGTCTTAGATTTCTCGACCCTTCAAGACGATATTAATCTCGAATTGCTAGAGCTGTGCTAGAACGGATGGCATATTCTCAATCTGACAACAATAGTAATGTAGTTTTCTATCTTTAGGTTGATCCTGCCGTCAATTTCTGGACTTGGGCAAACAAGACACTGCCACCTTTGCTAGACGTGAAGAAAAGAGACGTTTCTTTGCAACAGTTGTACCTTTTGGGTCAAGCTATAATATTAACACAACGGCGTGTCAAGAAAGGTTTGTAAACATAGAATTAAGAGCCCGTTTACAGGGGATCATATTTAGGACAAAACAGGTCCCTAACTGAGCAGCAGCGGGCTGGACCCCCAGGCCATTTCAGTCTTCCATTAGCTGTGTCAAGTGACCACTTTTAATAGTGATTGCCAACCGGCATGTTTACAAACTCACATCCTGTTCTGGAAGTGTCATTGCACTTCAACCAACTCATCAAAGTATAAAGTTTGAGTTGAATGTAGATATAATCTTGAATTTCGTCCTTGACAGGAAGATGCAGCCTCCCGAAGCAGATGGAACAGCTGGTTGAGGATTGTAGTGCTGAATTCCATATCGACCACGAAGACCGGCAGGCCTATTCGCCAAGGTGGAAACGCTTTGAGCAAGGCACAAATGCCACTAATGGAATTCAAGGTTGGCAATGGTTAGAATCTCAGGTACAGGGAATTGACGCAACGGGATACAGGGTGCGATTCATGTCATTCAATGTAAATGAGACTATTAATCATCTTATGAAAACCGCATGGATTGATAGATATACCAGGCGCTTGGCACTTCAAATGCTTGTGTACAATCCATCTGCAAACCTTATCGCCTCAGTTGATATACACTTATCATTTTCCAATAGTGGTTCTATACAGATTGTGGATAAATTCTTCAACTTCGTCTTCTCGCAAGAGTTATCGCCTAGACGGGTTGTTACACATTTATCGGAAACTACGCTTTTTATGATTACAGTTTACTTAATTTTTGACATCGTTAGACGCAAAAAGAGAACTTCAATGTCATGGCTGTCGGGTTGGCTGATCCTGCAGATAATTGTTATCGTATTATCAATCGTCGTTATCTCAATGACAATTTATAGACACCACCTCCTGTACTTATTGGGTATCAAGTCTACTATATTGGCAAAAGCAGACATTATTTTCACCATAATGTCAACGTCTGAGGTTTTTGAATTCCTCCTCGCAAACCTCAGCGCTCTTAGCTTCGTGCTGCTCTTGAAGCCTCTGTTTACTTTGGGCCTATTTGATGACATGTACATAGCCATAGTCCGAACTGTCTCTGACCTAAAAGGAATCGCCACCGAGACAATCATAATATTGATAGGTTTTGGATGCTGGGCAAATCTTGCGTTTACATCTGAAATCAGCAGTTTCTCCACAATGGACCTAACCTTTGCTACATTGATGGACATGTTGGTTCGCCCAGATCAGACGGATCTGTATGATGTACCTCTTTACGGGCCACTGTTCGTTTTCGTCTACTTTGCTGTGATGGTTTTTTTGGTTTCAAATTTGGTCATCAGCTCAGTTGAGCAGTCCTACAGCGAGGCGCGAAGGCTGTTTGATAGCATGAAAAGAAAGACAGTGTTCAAAGTTTTAATGAAAAAACTCAAGAAGAAAAAGCTTGGAGCTGCTGCAGCAGTTAAAGAATATGATTTGACATTGCGCAGTACAATGTCTAGAAACCCTGCTCATGTATCCAGTAATAATACAGAAAATAACAAAACTGAGGCGACATTAGGATCTGATGATTCTGCGGATGGAACAGTTGGGTATTTTGAAAAGGAAGAGAGCAATAAGCAAGAGGAATTGCCCGACCAAACAGACATGTTACTTGCAGCGATCAACAGAATTGAACAAGTTGTCTGGAGAAAAGTTATCTTTGAGCATGCGTCAGATAACCTTTTAATGGCTACATTTGTAAGCCAATGGGACAGACACGTACTGAAAAAGCCCCCTTTGGACGTGACAAGAATTTACAAACCATTGATAAGAAAACCAAGAACTGACTTGAAAATATCAAAATCTAAGGCGCTTTTAAGAGAAAATCCAGGGAAGAACAGCGTGCATAAGAAAAATAGCAAGGCATTTTCAAACGATATGTGTTAGATGGTGTATTTTATATATAAATGAAAACGAGGCTGAATAGACAAATGTCGGAGGTAGAAAAAAGAAAGGATCAATACTTGTGGTTACGATCTCGTGTTAATATATTTCTAGGCGAGAGATTGTGATTCATGATATCAATGGATAGAGTCAATTTGTTACAACCAATATTTTTAAGAAATATAGGTTATTGCTATGTGAAGGAAATTATTTATATATAAATTTTTTACACATAATTAATAATTATGAAACAAAAGTTCTCTTGATTTGTAGAAGGAGCTAGGAAAGAAGGTTTATCGCTGTATAAGAGCTATCTACCTGAATGTGAGATAAACTAAAAAACCAGATTTGTTGCTAATTGTTTGGTATGTAGAGGCTATGTGTAAGGCAAAAGAAGCCAGTATAATAATTTTTCATTGTCTTGTTCAATTGGGATTATAAGACTTACATTTCAAAGTTTTTTTGTGATACTAAGTTGTTCATTAGGTATTTCTCAAACTCAACTATGGGAAGTCTTTTAAAAGCTGTAGCTCTCCAGCTAATGTGTCTTGAAAATATTACAGAATTCCTTAAGCATGATAAGGAATGACCGATTAAGCAAAGGGTTTCAAATTATATGAATCTTTTTAAATTGGTTACAAAAAAGACCATACAAAAATTAATCACTTTATTACATAAATTACAATTTTAATCCTACAAAGATGCCTGATTTTACATTTAATAAAAAATATTTCTACATATTTGACAATTACCTTTTTACAGGTGTCAGGCCTTAAAAAAGTATAAAAAAGTGCAATACATTTAGCCATAATACCAACTCTATCCCCAAGCAGCTTAAAATAATCTGAAGGCTATTGCTTTATGACGTAAAACAAAAATGGTTGTTCAAGGACATTTACTACAGTCCCAAAGTCTATGAAACCTTCAACAATCTTAGTGTGGTTTTGCAAACATTTTTCAATCTTCTACAACTGCTTTTGGCAAATCTTTGATTCATTTGGAACAAAGCTCTTCATGATTTATCAAATTAAATTGATAATTTGAGTCAAGTTTGCCTAATGAGAACATGGTTTTCTACAATTGAAGGGAAAGAAATAATCCTTTTTTAGCACACCTAAACAGAAAACAATTAAGTCCTGATAAATGTGATTGAAATTATACAGATGCCAAAATAATGCACCTGAATGTTAGCTCTTCATCTCCATTTGTTGGACAGTCCTAACAGCAATTAAAGATTTTACATCCCCAGCTCCAGTTTCAAGAAATGCTGACTTTCTTTCTGGATCAGAGGGTGATGCTTTCAAATTAAACAGTTTATTACTGTCTTTGTTTACATCTGGTTTTGAAATCTTTGCATTGCTTAAGAAAGGATTATCAGCTTCTTGGTACAGTCTTCTTGGTGATATTTCAGGCTTCACAACTGGCTGATGGCTGGTCAGCAAAATTCCAGGTGGAAATGATTCTAACTCTGGTTTGAAATCATAAGAGTTCTCTATTTCATTGTTTTGCAGATTTGGCAACAAGCCTCTATCTAAGCGTTCAGGAATAATTTTCTGATGCGTCCAAGTTTCATTGCTGTCAGATGTTGGGTTAAGTCTGAAGCCATGCAGTTGTTTGGAATCTTTGTTTAAGGACGGTAGCTTATCAGCAGAGAGCAATATTGGCTGTTCAATATTTTCTCTTGCCTTAGCTTTTAAAACTTCCTGGTGTGTTTTTAGGAAACTCACAACAGATGGACAACACATCAATTCCTTGTACAAACAAATAAAAAGTTGTTACATGTATTGGAGGGTTTCTGTGTTGATAGGAATTAATTCTATAACAGAGGAATTGCTTTATGTAGAGCTCATGGAGTGAAATTCACTTCTGAGGTCTTGAATATAAACAAGGTCAAACCTTTTCATCCTAAACAACAATATTTGACAAATGCCTTGCCATGCCTGTAATAGCTTGAAAAGCAATTACTGATTTATTTGGCACATATTCATCCCATCCTGCCAACAGGCTATTTGTACTTGGGTGTTTAGCAAAATCCAACATATCTTACTGGCAATGAACAGTTAAATAAAACAATAGAACTGCCCAGCTATACACTTTGAAGGAAATAATGAAAGATGCGTACTTGTAGAAAAAAACTTCACCAAAAGCAAAAAGAAAAACATACCATCCTCTTTTTGAAAAGAACTTGCTGAAGCATTTCATTTATATCTTGTCCATCAAAGAAATCAGGAGAGCCAGAGAAACATTCCTTTGATTCCTATGAAGAAAAGAAGAAACTTGGTATACCAAATAGAAATCAAATTGGCCAACAACATGCAAGACATTCTCTTACTAAATGGAAAATTAATGTTTTGAATCATTATTTTTCAGAAAACAAAAGGAATTGTTATTTTTCCTTCTTATCTTCTGCATTGCTTTATTGCGAGTCATCAAAATTTATTGACTATTTTCTAGTGTATTGTGTTGCATTATTTCTAAAATGTACTGGTGCTGGTCCAAGTTTAGGGAACTTTCCACTCAGATTTTTCAAAAAAATTGACAAATTTAGCTAAATCGCCAGCCCCTACCATAAACAATGATGGAAAAGGTTGTTGGCCAGGTTAGACAAATTCAGTTTGCAAAGTGTTTGATTATGATGAGAAATGTGTGATTTGCATTTGATAGAGATGAATGATTGGCTTAAAAAACTAGAGAACCTTTTTGCTGTCAACTGGTTGCATCAATTCTATGGACTGTTAAGTACTGACATTACAGTAGCCTTATTTTCAGTATTCTGGATACAACTGACATCACTTTCTAATTGTAATACTCATGAATGTGGCAAAACAGATCATCCCTAGTGAATTTGCAGAAAAGATTCTGGTAAGACATAAACATCACAAAATTTCATATATCCAAAAATTTCATATTAAGTAATTGTTTAAAAAAATTTAGTCAACCTCTTCTGCAAAACTGCATCTCTTCAGGTAAGAACTTTGAAGAGATGATTTCTAGAATTAATTTATCTAGTAAAATGTTACCTTATATTTTTCTTTAAGCTTGCATTTTTTCTTTTGATAATTTTTCTTGTAAACTTTTTGACGGTGTGATTTACAGTATTTTCCCCACATTGGGAATGCTATCTGAACATTGCAGTCTTTGTAGGCACAGCAACGTACTGCTTTTCTTTGCTGTGACTCAGGGGTATCTCCACTTTCTAGCATTTTCTTGATACCTCCTGGAAAATGATAAATAATATCAAGAAATAAGTCTTCAGGTTTTATAAAAACAAATGAAGAAAACTTGAGCACCCAATTAGTAGCCATTCTACTTCTGGGTGGAACTTGTGTATGCATGTCAGTCTAGCTCTCTGTGATTTTCAGAAAAATTAGAATTATTTTTGACAGTACCCCCAGCAATCATGGCTGATTCACAAGGATCCCCTACATTTATTTCTGAACAAGACTCGACACTTGGCAATGACCTCGACATTAAGTGAAAAAAGATAAAGAAGAGATGCCGAATATAAAATTTTAATCATCTGTTAGTTTTCTTGCGTTCTTTACTTTTTCGTGTTTGAAAACTCGACACGTCAGGTACATTTTTGACATGAGGGGTACCATTTACATGAGAGCGACGGCTCCGGCCCACTATGGTTTGATGCAATTTATGCCAGTTACAGGGAAATTGCGAGAGCGACATTAATCTTTCTTGTTTAATATCGTTAGCAAAGTGAGAGTCACAAACGATATTAACACACCTTGAATCAAAATATTTGCCAGTGATCCAGCTAATTCCCACGCAGTTCTGGATTAAATTATTGTTGTGTCGATTGCTCATTTCAACCCGAGGCGTCACAGCAACAGCAACACAAATAAATTGGCGGGAAAAGCTTTGAATTGCGGCGATGTGAGAGAAAATAATCTTTTTCAATTTCAAGCTTTATCAGCTTTCCTCTTGCAAAACCAGGACAATAGACAGCAGCGTAGCGACCCCCTCGAAATGCTCGCAAAGTTAGTCTCTGAGGAAAGTTCCTATATCAAATAAAAATAGTTTATCGTGAACGTTTGATATTCTAGAAAATAATATAATCGGGGATGGATAAATGGGCCTTGGGCCGGAGTCCGACTTGGTCGGAAAAGGCTTCTTGTCCCGTTAAAGAGATCCAACAAAGAATCAAATCAAAAATAAAAGAATCAAAACATGTTCTTTGGTATACAGTTGAAATCTGCTATCTCTACTGAATTCTTCACGAATGTTAATCTCGAAAACTGGATATCGCGAATGTTTTTTCATCTAGAAAAGTCATTCGCTATTTCGTATGCCCGACATGGACATTTAGAGACCGCGGAATTGGCTAAGGGGACTGTAATACAGTTAATTCTCTGACCCCACAAATCTCGTGTTAAGACTTTCATCTATTTCATTCGTTTAATTTCCTCGTATTAATATCGAGAAAACACCGCAACCATCTCAAGCATTGGTTCTCAGTCGAGTTTTTACATCGTTACTGAAGGTCTTGTCTCATTGCTTTAACTAAAGACAGTGCTGTGACACGATTTTCACTGGACGATTAAAGCTGCTTCACCATTATGTTTATTGGCTTTATAGAATGTCCATGAGCATGCACTTTGCAAAAATTAACATCCCACTCCGATGCAGTAATATTTCAGCCAAGCGACGGTCATCGCTTCTTAAACTTGATTTTAAGAAAATTTTCAAATTTTTCCCGATAATTTTTCCCATACAAAAAGTCGCCATTGCCGTGACTTTTAGCACGTTTCGCCTCTCCAAAACGTTTTATCCCCCTCAATCAGTAATATGTTCCGCTGTCTTTGTGGACATTCGCAGTCTTGAATAGTTCCCTTTTCTCCTTGGAGGAAAAATCCCCGTTATTTTCAACTTTACGAATTTCCTTCTACATTAGATGCATACAGTATACATGCTACAAATATGAAATATTACGTGCCCTTTGAATGAATTTTTAGAAAAACATGACAGAAAGCATGAAGCTACCTTGCGTTTAGGGCATTGGGGACAGTGTTCCGTGTCCTTAGTTGAAAACAGGCACCGTGCAAGAATATCAAATATTATGAAATATCTACTATTGTTTTCAATTCGTAATAGAATAACCGAACTGTTTATAAGTATCATTAATGGCCTTTCTATCTTATATTATATTTTTTCGTTTATGTACTTGTTTTCTATAAAATGCCAAGGCCATATATTCCGTTATATAATTCCGTTAAAGACTAAAGGCATCAAAAAGTAGATCTTCTAGAAACATGGCGTGATAAAGAAATGACGAGCTTTGTCTAGCTTTTTTGATATTATATATGTGAAAAATATTTATTGAAAGGTAGAATAACATCTCGCTAATGACAAGTCGGAATGAAACCCAATGCTTTGAATAATCTACGGTTTCTCGACATTGTAGATGAAATATATGTTTTAGAAATAATTTTTTTTAGAGTAGATAGAACTCTTTGCTTTGTTTCTTGCCTTTTTATTTTGTTGGGTAGACTGAGTGGAAAAAGATATAGTTATGATTGATATTTTTGCAAGAGAGGAAACAATGCCACCGTAAGATGTTTTGTAGACAAGAAATTCCTGATAATAAAAAAATAGAAAAGTAGATACTGATTATCAAAATCCTCATAATGTAGAAATAATTTATTTTTGAGGGGATGCCATTCAATAGAGAACAAAAGTCACAAAGGAAAAGACCAGCCCTTTTTAAAATATGTTAAGAAAGAAGATAACATGACAAAAAGCATTTGTTTTGTAGAAACCACTTCTCATGCGTTATGTACACACTACGACGCTTCAATATAAATGATTATCGATGCAAAATAGTTTTATTCAAATTACATTGATTCGTTTCTTAAAGAAATTAAGCCAAAAAATATTCTACCAAACTTTCAAAAAAGATTGTCACTCAAAACATGTTTATAAATTAGGATCTCTACAGTCGTATGTTTTTAATGCTTTGAGCACAGAAATGTTATTCTTATTAACAAATATTGTCAAGCGGCAAATGTTATGATTTGACTTAACTCCTAAAGTCAGGTTTAGGAAAATAGATTTTTGCTCATTTCTTGAATAGAGTATGAAAGCAATAACAATATCATGTATTGCTCTTGGGTTAAACAACTTGCCAGCAAAATTTAGCATGATAATTCCAAAGTTCCCATTGCCTGTCAATCTTCTTGTTGTTCCCATAGTGAAACAAAACACATATTTAAAAATCCCACACCAAAAAGGCTTCTTTACTTGCCAAAAACACTCAATTACACTTTGTACAAATATCATTTGAATCTGTGGCAGATCATTATCTATATGTTACTTTGAGTATTGAATATCAAGTGATATATGCTATGTGGATGATATCACATTTGGTATTAACTTTCATCATGTAGAGGGTTTCCAAATCAATCATTTACCTGATATTAAGTCTGTCATAACATGCGATCAATAATTCCTATTATGAATCTTTCCACTGCTTTGTTAGACTTGTTTAGCCCTTTTTGACCCGATTCTACTGAGTCCCATTTTTACAATTTACTTATTCTAATTGCTTACTTTTAGGGTTGTATTGTAATCATGCAAAGAAAACGCTTTAAGAACCGAAGAATACTTTTCGTTGTGGAACTAATTTGGTAATACCATTATTTCAACAGGAGGATGATCTGAGTTGCGATATCATTCTGCAGTTTGGACATAGCGGTACATCAAGTTGTATATTCCGCTGCGCGTGGAATACGCACGTGGCGAGATTTTCGAGATCTCTCAAATCCTGTTTTGATTTCGTATACATTTCGTCAAGATTTTCGTGCATGACACTTATTTGATTTTGTAATAGTAAAATTGTTGCCTCTATATCTTTGAGGCTGTTTTGTAGACTAGCAGACGTGGAGCTGTAGGTACGGACACTGCGAGCAGCACTGGTGCTTCTACTTTGATACCCAGGCGTTCTGTTTCCATACAGTAACTGATCAGTCTCTTTCAGGGGACTTTGGGATTCCATAAACTCCTCTTCGTCATTGGCTATATTAACTTGGGCAATACTGATGAGGTTTTGCGGATGTGAAGGTGGTTTCTGCAAGGCAAAAGCAGTTTCTTAGTGGGATAAGATCAAGTTTTAATTGTTAGACAAAGTCGTTATATGTGAGATGAAGCTCAGTCAGATTTCTGACAATTTTTCTATTTATCATAAATGTCAGAAAATATTTTTTGATAACACAGAATGACTATTTATCAACTAAATTCAATCACTCTGCACAATGTAAACTCCTACAAAATAGAACATACTGGGTAGAGGAGAGAAGAACGAGGAAGAGAGGGAAAAAGAATAAGAGGAGAAGAATGAAAGAAAGATGACACAGAGAAAGGAGGTAAGATGAGGAAGGAGGCAGAAGAAGAGAATTAGATGGGTGAAAAAGTAGCGAGAAGAAGGAAGGAAACGAAACAAGGAAGAAGGGAAATAGGGGGAAGGAAAAGAGAGAAGGAAAGAACAGAGATAAGGGTAGTGAAGTAGAAAGAGGAAGAAAATAAGAGAAGATCGAGGGAAAAGGGGCTGGAGAGGAGAGAAGAGGAAAAGGTGGTCTTAGAAGTGGAAAAAACTTTATTGACATTTTTTCATCGAAATCTTTCATAAAGTATAACCAGACCTAGAGCAGCTAAATATTTTTATCCTTTGAGATTCCAATAGAAAAGCAGAAAGACTGCCAATACGTTAGAAAGTGCAGCGTATGTTCAAACAAACCTTTGCTAGAAGCCAAAAGATTGTAGAGTAGTCAGAGAGGCTAAACGCAACCATAAAGCAAAAATAAAGCAAAAAGGTAAAACAAACCTCGTATCTTGGCTGTGTAGTTATGGTTTCTTGACGAAAGATGGCCTTTTTCGGAATTTCTTCTGCCAAGCTTTCTATTTGACTTGTGGAATCCTCAGTATCTTTATTTATTGAAAGCGCCTCTTCTAAGTATTCTTTTATTGTTTTCACTTCTCTAGATACATCAGTCAAAAGCATTGCAGTATTATCTCCAAGAAATTCCTTTTTCCAGTGTTCATCTGCAGAAAAGATAGAATTCAGTACTGTTGACATTGACACCAAAAACGCATTAGTGAGGACATGAATGGGATCTTAGGAATCGAATATAAAACTGCATAGCACGAAATCAACCACCATTCATTTTAGTTATTAATTAGAGTTTTCTATTCTTAACTTATTTTAGTTAATGTATTACATGACACAGCCCTGAGATATAAGCAAAAAACGTCAAAAAGAGTCGTTGAACTGAAAGCTAGAGTCTACGGATTGTGTTGTACAGTATGCATAATTTGCAGATAAAAAAACTTGCAGATATGTCTGATAAGACTCTTGCAAATAGGACTGCAAGATCTGAGTGGTATTGTGCTTTCTGTAAGTTACGTCAGCTATATGTTATTGAAGTGCATTTTTGTTGAATTAATGATATTGAATGAGATACCATTCTGCTTGATATGCCCATCGTGTGAACAATGAAGGAAGGACGTATTAGGATCATTTTTTCACTGTTTCAACAGGAAGATTGGATACACAAATTATTGATGAGTCAAGCAAATTACTTTTACCTGAACAAAATTCCAAAAAATTACGATAGAGCGTTTTATGCAAGAGCTAAACCAAGAAATAGTCCCGTGGTAAATTTTAGAACTATGTCTTCAGCATTACTATTTATCAGCAAAAATACTTCCATTACTGAATCTTCAGTGAGAATTGGTTTGTTATTATTTTTAAGATGCTCAATCAATGCAAATCATTCATTAGCTTCCTTAATTTAAATGTTGAAAAATGAAAGCCTAGTAAAATCTATTGGCTATTGTGTATCCTTTAAATGCTTTAGATACGTAGAGCCTTACGCTGTAAAACTTGTATTTTCAATTCGTATAAAAACATGTTAGTACTACGGTGGGCAATCTAGGCCACAAAAGCATTTTTAAAAAAAGTAACTTTAAAACCTGGTAACATTCTTATTACATAAAGAATAAAATATAGTAATGTGTAGCGATAATACAATGTAGCTAAGATTCATTAAAATTTTTTGAGGCATAGGCTGCATTGCATTTATATAAAAGTCACGTGATGAACTATAAGTAATGCTTCTTGTGAGAAAAAAGGAGACCTTCGAAACCATCTTTTCTTCAGAAGCAATCGTAATGGATTCATTTCAACATAAATTGTGAAATGGTTCATCACTTCAGTTCTTATCAGTTAGTTCAGTTTTGATGAACATGCAGTGTTTTTTAAGAGCGAAAAGCCATGCAACATTAATGTTTAAATCCATTTCTGTGCTATCCAGATGATTCCTTTAAATCTGTTTCTTAATGATTTAGTTCGATTTTCTTCAAAAGTTTATCTGACGAGGGTGCTGCTAGCTAATCTTACCTTTCTGTCCTTGTAGGGTTCGCCATTTTAGGACAACAGAATACATTTTTGATCTCATCACAGTGACTTTAGCACGGTGGTAAGCCTTCGGTCCTTTCGTTTTCCTCAGCTTGTGTACAAGTATTAGATATTTCCACCATGCTTGAATAGCTCTGGCAGCAGTATCCTTAATTAGTCTTAAATGGTCTGTAATGTAAGAGATAACGAACATCATAACATGCAAGTCAATGTGTACCTTTTACCATTATGTTATTACAGCTCACATCGAGAGCACACAAGGTAATTGAGTTTTGATATAAGTAAAACATATGATTTGCAGTGCCTCAACGAGGACGGGCAGCAAAATAGCCTAAAATTTTGATGGGTCTCTTTTTTAGTTAAATTATAATACAGACATATTACATAACTATACTTTACAACTCAGATACCACGAATGACTACAATCGAGACAAAGCAAGTGGAGTATTGATGCGCTACATGACAAGGATGATTTTCAAGATAAAGAAATCTAGCAACGAAATTTGTACCGTCACAGATCCTTCTTTGGCAAGGGAAAGCATATGAGACGTAGCAATGACAAAGACTAACTAAGCAGTCATGATCTAATAAGATATGCACAGAACGTTACCTATGCTTCTAGCCTTTGAACATGTTTTGCCTTGATCATTCCTTAATTTTTGTTTAATACAGTAAATTGTATTAATCCTACTCTTATCTAAAAGAGAGACTTAACTGCACTATTCAAAGTATTCGGACGGGTAATATATTGCAACTCGTACACAACTACAAAGCAAAGTAGTCAACGACGGGTATGCTTTCTTATACATGTCTTTCTTATACACTGCAATTGCTAAGCTATTGAAAGAGTTGATATATGATATACTGCACACAATTCAACGATATATCACAGCATGAAGCATTTAGCCATTGTGAATATATACGGGAACGTACAGTAATATCTGGTTTCAATCGAGAAATGATTCAATATATGATCCCTCCTAAAGCATCTAACGTTCTTAACAATAACAAACAATATATTTTATCTTAAGAAAAATTGCATCAGCTTCTTGAATGATACTTAAGCCATTAAAGAATATTTCCATGTTAAGTGAAGATGGCTAAACCTCCCTAAGAGAAGATGGATACCATCATCAAGCATTATGACATCAGGGGAATGAAAATTATATTTTTAGAGGAGAACTCAAAGAATGCTTTCCAACTTCTCTTATTACCTGCTAGCACAGAAATACCAAGAAGCAGAAAACATGAAACTTCTCAAAATCTGAATAGAATAAACAGAAAAATAACTCAGTGATAATCCAACCTGTATTCTCTACATATGCCAAAACACGTTTTTCTTGTTGAGTCAGTTGCAATGACTCGTGGACTAAACTTATGCACAATGCCATCAGAAATATCCCAATAACTGCTATTATAGCCGTGAATGCTCTTGCTATCAACGTTCGAGGCACGAAGTCCCCAAATCCAACTGTTGTCATTGTCACAATTAACATCCAGATGGTATCCTATAGGAGAAAAATTGAATTTGTTACAAGATACAATATTTTAGTCCTTCCAATTTCGTTCAATAAAGTTCGATTCAATTCAACTGAAAAAAACTAAAACAAAACAGTATGATGATTCGATGAAAAAACTACAAAGATTGAAAAATATGAAATTCAATGCATTTTGTTAAAATTATGAACAGTAGTGGCATGCCGACAGCTCAAACACTCCTATTCATTTTCTTTGACTGCGTGCATTTTACAAATATGACATAAATTTTATCACACTGCAGTACAGTAAACTACCATTAACTCGAACGCCCGATACACCGAACTGATATTTCATTCCTTTCCAAATACGTTTACAACCCCCCCCCCCCCCTTCTCTACCTCCCAATAACTCGAACATTCGCTATCTCGAGCCATTTTATTGGTCCCTTGAAGGTGTGAGTTATCGGGAGTTTACTGTAGAACAGTCTTTATGCCTATATTTAAACTTTTAAAACATCACCCATGACCAGTTTAAATTTAATGCCAAAAATAGATATGAAATTTCAGCTAGAAGTCAAAGTAGGATTATGATGGCAGTAATTTTTCAAATGCTATCAAATATGCGGTTTTTTCCTGTAAACATTTTCTGTCAAGACACTCAGAACAAAGAATTTGTTGGATTTCAGTGGTTTTAAAGGGTTTGTTGAAAATCCGCTAACAAATTTGAATCAACTGTACGTCGCAATGTTTTAACAGGCACTTTCAACTAAGGTTGATTTAAAACACATAAGTTGATTTTAGCAACATTGATATCGTGCTATTTCTTGTTACTTATGGTTTTATTTCATCATGGTTGGAGGAGAAAACCAAGTGTAAACATTGTATTGCACATGCTTGTGAAATTTTTAGCTGAAAAACACTTTTGCAGATATAAGCAGAATATATGACTGACATCAAGAGCTCATCATTGCAGCATTTTCACCTTGACAATGCTGACTCTAGCCATATTTCTACAAGCAGAAAGGGCAGACGCCTAGGGCGCTGGCCTAAATGGTGCTGTTGCATTGCATCGCTTAGAATGCAATATTTATTCTTTTACTATTTTGAAATTTAATTCTATCTATTAAGCATACACATTATTTAGCATATTCTAAAAAATGTCGAATAGAGCTCCATAAGTTTGCAACAGAACTTTTTTGCTTGAAACAGCCTGTTATATAAGATCGTTATCTGCTTTTAAAGTTTTATAAGACGAAAAAACGTCTTTTCTGTCCTCTGAATATCTTTCAATTGCATTAGTAGAATGGTTGCCACAAATTGCCTTGAAGCTACTGGGGTAGGATTCGATTTTCAAGAACAGACAAACAGATGAACAAATGTCAGCAAAACAAACCAAATATTTTGCACCATTGTATCAGCTTTAGAATAGAGTTTGATAGAAATATGTTCCTGTCAAGAATAATCCACCAAAGACTTTATTTTTCAAAATCCCGAAAACGTTAAACCTTTCTATTGCATTGAAACTTTGTTTTCAGAAAACGTTATGGAAATTTGCTCTTTGTATCGAATCTGTAAACTTTAAATTTCTTTTTCCACATATCAATTTCTGCTAGGTCACATTCAAATCCCTCTCTAAGAGGAGAATAAACGGACACTGTGACCCAGAGAACGCTGACGTCTTCGTGTGAAATATCCTTAAATGTGTGTGTTTATATCAGATTTACGATGTAAAGCGGTAAGCAAGCATTCTTATCATGCGTAGTGTCTAACTAATTCCAAGGAAAAACTGGATTAGCTTTGAAATCACTTCCTCGATAAACTATTTGAATCTTTCGTAAGCTGGGAATGAAAACTATGGTCTAATGCGCAACACGTTCAGAGTCAAATGCGATGACATCCTACTTCGAATAAAATTCTGTTGTTATTTGCAAATTCCGAACAATATTCATGTTCCTGTAATGTTCTGTTTTAGCAAATTGATCTCTAGCTTAAAGTTTAAGCCCTACCACATGTAAGACTTTTTCTAGAGTATAAACAGAGTCGCATTTACAGACTTGTGATTTCTGTGTTAACATGTTGAAGGAAAACAATTGAACATCGCAGGTAAGACCAAATGTTCAAACTGTGGAAAGAATGCCTTTTTGCAAGTATCTGTTCTCTTTGCTGGTTCATGTTCAGGTATGTGTCAGGTGCCTTTTGCCCAAACGGGCACGTTGGGGCATTTTGAGGGACATTCTCATTCAAGGTGAATCATTGCAGATTGTTGACTAGCTTGAATCGGTGAAAGGGTCACATCAGGCTAAAAACAGGTGCATGTGAAAGGACAAAGTGTGGTTGCTTCGTGCCATTTGCTTCTGATATATACTTTAAAATTTGGATTTGGTAGATATAAAAAGATTTTCATTTCGCAACTCTAAAATGAGTCATCATGGGTGTCATTAATTTAGCAAATCTATGAGCATTTTAATGCCAATTTGACAGTCTTCCGGCAAAACCCGTTTTTGCTTATGTTGCAATAATACGAGCAACAATACGCTTTTTAGAAATAATACTTTATCTACAAACATCTTTTGATGAGATCAGGTTCATGAGATAAACCATATATTTAGCTTTCACAGCAACAGGTGTAAAAAATGATTAAAGAATTCCTACTTACCAAATAGGACTTTTGTTTTTCTACAAGATAAACTGCATAGCCACCAAATACCACAGTTATAAGGTAAGTACTAATGATCAGCAAGAATGGATTTCTCATAAAGTAGGTCTTTAACAAAAAGACTGAACTCAAATCAGTCTTGGTAACGGAAGCTAGAAACCGTGTCGATTTACTGTTCATCAGTTTATGCTTCTGCTTCAAAAATCGGGCTATCAAATAAAATCTTGAGAAAACAATTAACTGTGCTTCCTCTGGAAATACGTTGATTCCTGGTGGGATATGCACTAGACACACAAGTGCCTCGACCACAAATAGTATCGCCATTTTGGAAAGCCAAAATCCATGATTGGGTGGACTGATGTTTCTCAGTATCGAGAGCGTATGCAAATGCGAGTAGTAAATATAGAGATATATCGTTGTTGTGACTGATAATATTGTTATTGCCGATCTAGCAGATATCTGAATTCCAGTATACAGATCCAATGTGTCCAAGTCTTTTAGAACCGTTTCATTCATTGATTTTATTTTCAATATTTTCTTTCGCCTCCAGATCGTTATCTGGGAATCAATTATGGATAGAAAGCCTGCAATAGCACCTAGAGCAAATAAGATAGTTGAATATTTTTTAAGTGTTTCCCTCACGTGTGATTTTGCAGTTTCAATGTTTTTAAATTCAAGAAGTGTACTCTCTGGTGTCCGTGTTTTCGGCATCCAAAATTTTTTTGATCCTTCTGGTAGTGTATGATTTCCGTTGGTCTCTGTAAAATTCACAGTAACATCTTTAAGATAAAGGCATTCTTCATCCTTTTTCTGAGTTTCTTCATTGCTATTCGGATATGTTGCAGTTCTCGAGTTGCCTTCTTTCCAGACACCCATGCTTGTATTAAACAAAGGACTCTTCGGACGTATTCAAACTGCCATTAACTGTAGAAGGCTAGAGAGAAAAATAACGTCGCTTTATTTACAATGCGGTGTTCTTGCAACACCAACGGTTTTTTACAATTCAAGGATAAATTTTTCTTTAAGCTGCAGGCATTAAAGAATAAACTTCTTACTTTGTTGTCAATCGAAAATTGGTATTATGATGCATAGATATTATCTAGAGAATTATGGCTAGGAGAATTTCATTATATTTTAATGAAATTTTAAACCCAAAACAGTTTGGAAACTGCGTCGGGTAGAAGTATATACAAAAGTATGAGCTTGCTAATTGCAAGCATAAAAGAAAGGCAAAATGTTAGCCGCATAAGGTTTTTTGAGTGAAATCTATCTTTTAAGCATTTTGACGGCATGTACAATAATTATCTTCGGCAAATATACAACCAACAATACTCACCCAAAGCTAATACTTGCTTAGAACGATTATTGATAATTTTAATGTTTTCAAAGCAAGAACATGTAGTTAATTTATTGCTGATCTCTGGAAACCATACTTCCTACTTCAAGTATTTTTTGTCAGCTATTTATACAGCGTTCAAATTCATCTCGTAAAAGCTTAATTGACAAAAAGCAATTTTGAATCAAGTCCAAATATGTTATTAGTAGCTAATTTCGAATGTTTTGAATAACTGGTGATATCTCTTTGTAAAAAATAAAAAGTGATACTTGCATGCTAGGGGTTAATTATCTAAAAGCATGACGTAGTGAAGGCTTTATTTTCCTTAAAAATCAAATTGGTAAATCCGGTTGAGTTTAAAGCTATGCGTGAAAGCCATGATTGTGGCCAGCGTTAACAAGACGTAATTCTTTTCTTAATTGACACGAATAGACGTGGCTTGAAGAAGCATTAAATCAGAAGGGACTCTTTGCCTGATTCATTAAGCAAGCTGGTGCCTAATCTCCAATTTTTTACTAATAAATCTGCAAGAAACTGAGCCCTTAGATGACAAAAAGCTAAAAAACTAGTACTGCTTGAAACTCCTTATTTTAAAGCTCGAGTGGAAATTATCCTTTTCAACGATTAGGCCCTACTTCCTGTTTATCTGACATAAATAAGTAGGAAGAAGAATAATTAGGTGTTCTATTTTATGTCATCTTATGTAACGTTTCTGTGTTTTTAAAAATTAACCCTTTAGTATTTTGTATTAAAGAAACCTTATGAAACTATTACCAAAAAATTAAAAGAAATTAAGAAACAGGTTACAGAAATTAGTGCAAACAATTTTTTTGCGGTACAGCATTTGAAAATGGCTTTGAAAAAAGGAAACATTTTACGACATACTAAAAGCTTTTTCGTCTGAAACTCCTCAGAGCATAAAACTTCAGAATAAGGTTCCGAAAGAACACGATGGAAAATATATACCCAGTTGTGGATCGACGGTTTTGCGGACCAAACTTTTGAACAGCCGAAAAACTTGCGATCTTCTGCTTAGTATAAGATAAAATGGCATCTTCTCCTTCTGGATAGCCGTCGTCCAGGAAGATCGTTTTGAGTTTTTCCAGTTCAGCGTGCAGTTTAGATTTCGAGCAGATCATAAGTGCCCTATTTACAAATGTTTTGACAAGGTTGACTTTGCGTTGTTTTGGGCAAAATGAATTCCAGCGTATGTACTGATCGGTAAAAGTAGGTTTGCGATATACACTGGTAAGAAATCCAGTGTTAGACTTTTCGACCAAAACATCTAAAAAAGGCAAGGAATCATTTTCTTCCTTTTCTAACGTAAACTGGAGGGCTGGGTGTAGGCTATTAAGGTGTTTTAGAAAAATATCACACTCAGCCTCTGTTTTGAAAATGGTATATGTGTCATCCACATACCGAAAATAGACACCTGGCTTTTGGTCGTAGTCGAACAAACGCTCTTCATGAAAGCCAACAAAGATATTGGCCAAGGCAGGTCCCAGAGGGCTACCCATAGCGACACCATCCTTTTGTTGGTACATTTCATTGTTAAAACTGAATTCAACTGAACGTGTTGCAGTTTCCATCAGTTCAATGAATACTTCCTCTGGGAATGGTGGGCTATTAAGCTCGCTCCGGTACAAAGCGTCGGCACATATTTTGATGGTCTCACTCAAAGGGACATTCGAGAAAAGACTGCTAATGTCGAAAGAACACATGAAAGATGTTTCGTTTTCGATGTTCAAGTTTTGCATGAACTCAGCGAACGTAAAAGAATCCTTGATGCAATGTTTTGAATATTTTTGAAGAACAGGGTCCAAAACTTAGCCAGCTCGTGTTGTGCTGAACCAATCATAGACAAGATAGGTCTAAGTGGGACGTTCGGCTTGTGTATTTTAGGGAGGCCATACATTTGTGGTCGTTGAGAGCCCGTGGGTCTTATCCTTTTCCATCGTGTTCTTTCGGAACCTTATTCTGACGTTTTATGCTCTGAGGAGTGTCAGACGAAAAAGCTTTTAGTATGTCGTAAAATGTTTGCTTTTTTCAAAGCCATTTTCAAATTAGTGTAAATAAAACAAATTAGACTGACTGAGTTGAGCAGCTTTCAAAGCATTTTCCATAACAATTTTTAAAACTTTCATCAAAGGCATGACTGTTTTAAAATGCAGTTTGATCAAAACCTCATATAAAGATTCTATGATTGTGAATACGATTTTTTCTCACCCGATACCCTTTAAAAAGAGGTGGACTGCGACAACAAAGCCATTACTGTATTGAGGTACTTAGAAATTCTGATGCAACCAGGACGAAAACTATCCTCAGGCTGTGCAGGTATTTTTGGATAATGAGAAATGCTTTTCAAAAATGTGAAATTGATTGGGCGGAAATTTCGAGGTATCTTCATTTTTCAAACAAGGTTTACATAAACAGTTCTTTCTTTTTGTCTAAGATGTAATTAGATTTAAAGAATATTGGCATGAGTGAAACAGCTGTTTGTCAGTCACATGAACAGAAATACAGGTTAAACTTTACAAAATAATTTTACTTATATTTTTTGTTTCAAAGCATTAAAATTAGCGTATACAGGCAGCAATTAAAAAAGACACAAAGTTGTGTCTATCTTTAAGGAAATAAAGCAACTGCATCTAAATATATACCGAAAAACCTAGTAATTTTAGCAGGTGATGCATAACGCATTTTCTTTGACATGGTCAGTCAGACCTGAATTTTGTCACGACGATGCCAATGTCAAAAAAGTTTGTTTCTATATAATTTGAAAACTTCTAGCGTTTACATTTTGCCAATTTTGTCCATAGTTTTAAAATGAATCGAAAATCTAGTGTCAGTAATTTTTTAAATTCTATGTATATGCAAGGAATAGTCCTAAAATTCAGTACGAGTTCACGTTTAGTTATGATTTCGTACGTGCAATATTTCGATACTGCGATACTGAGAAACCGTGGGGCAGCTCACTGTTGCAAATATCGTACGAGACTTTCACAAAAGGATTTTTAGGGATTTTCAGATGAAAAAAATAGGATTTTTACAAAAGGTGTCCATGATTTCATAGAGTGATTTGCTCCTTGAAAGAAACATCGTGTAATAATTCGCGAAGAGATTCTATTTTTTGTACGAATAGAAACCTCTGACTCTTGAACAAATCTCTTGAACAAATCTTTTGAACAAATCTCTTGAACAAATCTCTTGAACAAATCTCTTGACAAATTTCTTGAACATATCTCTGACTGATAAAATGTTGAAATATATCTCTAAAATCAAATAGTCCTACCACTGGTGATATAAGCACGTTTTTTAAGCACATCAAACGTTTGTATTGCTGTAAATTCAAATGCAAGTGTCAATATAAGTGGTAATTTTTTAAAAGAATTAACGGGTTTAAAAATTCCTGCTCAGTGACATAAGGAGCTTTGACGCTTATAAATATAAGATTTGTAGGGCTATTTACTGTAAAATTGACATATTAAGAAAAGACTGACTGCCTTTCATAAAAATAACAGAAAATACCAAATTCTTAATTTCAAGCCCCACATTGGTAAAATGACCTTTAAAGATAGTTAAATTGACATTTTCTATGTACGACCCAAGATACAAGCCAAATGTTGACAACAGAATAATTGAAGGTGAATTCTCAGGTTTGATTACTCAGGTTAGAAAAGGAGAAATATCGTGTGTGGCAGCATTGAGAACATAATAAACTGATAAAGAAATATAAACATAAGCATAGCGAAAAATACTGTTTACCGATCTGTCATAAAGTGCACGACACCGTATAGGTGAAATTCACCCTTTCTAAGTTATAACTCCGAGTTTCACACTTAATGCGATCATCAGATAACGGTAAACATAAGCATACATGTTTTCATCAAAAAAGAAAAAGTTTGTATGGCGGCAATTGTTTAAAAAACTACCTGCTTCCATCGCATTACTGTGAATCACGAGCCCAAAGTAACAAGGTATGCTGCATATATCATGCCAGATCCAAATCTGCTTTAATGTATGAAGTAAGCCATCACAAAATTGTAACTTTTGTTGCAAAACTAAAAGACAGATAGTGCCTAGGCCATTAATATTCGATTACATGTGAATATTGCAGTCCAGAATATGTATAAAGCTATCATTGAGCGCTGCTTTCCGTAACCAGATCAAAAAAACCGAGCGATTTAACTAACTGGATAATGATTCGAGCTGTTTAACTTCGTCTTTTTGCTTACATTTAATGGATGCCAAAATAAGTATGATTCGTACGGCTGTTGTACATTTTCCCATCTGTTTTCAAAACAATGCTGAAATTCCTTTAAATCGCCATTGTTGATAACATGAAAACAAAGGGCAGAGCAAAAAATCGCCAGGAGTTTTCTTAACTTGTAATAAAAGTTCAGTTGAGTATTATACTTATCTAACAATACAAGATGTGTTTGCACTAATGAGAGCACGTTGGAAAATAATTTCAATTTATAGATAATAGAACTTAAAATGACCTTTAAGAAAAACTTAAGAAATCATTGACAAATCATTAACGGGTCATCTGAGATTTCTTAGAGATTTCCTGCACAAGAAAACATAGATGTTGCATGCAGGAATTCGCCTCGTTTTGAGAAACCGAATGTTGCTCTTCTGAGTGAACTTGGACGCCATAGCACTGAATGAAGAATATACTCTGCGACCATAATAAATATCAAGCAAAAAATTGAAGGATTTTACTGAATTCATTTTGGCACGTAGCTTTTGCAAAAATCTCAACAAATGCTAACATATTAATAAACCCTTACTGCTTGTAGGAACAAAAGTGCTTATTAAAGTGATAAAGAACTAAAAGAATGCATAGATGCAGGAGGAGCAACTTTGGCAACAAAAGTGGGCACACAGAAAATATTTTCTTATTCTTGTCGTTTACCTTAGTTTGGTGGTCATCGGCCCTGTTTCACCTAAAGAAAATTAAAGTTCTATTTACTTGTATTCCTCCCCTCACAAAATGAAGACACAAATTACGCCTGTATCGCCAATTTCTGGACACAACTTGGCAACAGAAAACAATTGAGAAAGGGATTTTGAAAAATAAAGCATGCATTTATGGTTCCCTCTACAAAGCAAGTAGGGCTTAAAGTAAATAATTTAAGTTTATATTCACTTTCGAGCAACGAAAGATTGTACTGCACTTTCCGGTAAGTTACTTTTGTACTTTTACTGTACTTTTACTGTACTTTTGTAAAATGTTCTTGTTTGGCTTCAGGTATACTGGTATTAAGTACAATAAATATCTTAGGTGTTGCTGCTAACTTCAATTAATCAAAATGAAATAACTTCTATGATGGTTTTCCAGTGTGCTGTGAGGTGGTCGTAGGTATACCAAAATTCATCTAATGCCCCAAGTGTATTAATACCCCAAGTGTATATAATGCTCTGAAAAACGCATATTGGCATTTGTTAGTGGGAGCCGGTCAAAAAAGCGGTACCTTTATAAATCACTGTGAAATTAAACACACCATGTTATTTCGAGCAGCAACTTTCGCATATTTGGTAAAAGAAAGAATATTTGGTAAACGGTTTGAATAATCAAACGTTTAGATTATGACACTATTCTAACTGACACGCTATTCAAAGAAATTCTTTAGCTCCAGAAAAAATTCGAGGAAACTTGCTAGCCGCTTGCTTTATAACCAAAGAAAAACCAATGTCCCTGACATAGCTAACAACTAATTAACGTAGGTTTTCCGTACTATAGGAAGTTATTAAGAAAAACAAAACAGGGGATGGACGCTCATGTACTATATATTGTTCTCAAACCACGATAGTTGATTGCAATGACACTACATGAAGAGATCCAGAAACGAAAAAACTGCTCTACGAAATACGAGCTGCATGAAAGGCGATTTAAAAAGACCGAATTTTGTTTCTTCGAATAGCACATGAAAACGAAGAATGGAACTAAAAGATCGCATACGATACGCATGCTTTTTCTTCCATTTTCTGTAATTCTTCCAGCCTTACTTTGCTTCGCGGTATTTATAAAAAAGAAGGTACTTATTAGAAACATCTTTATTTCCTTACATGTGTGTAAAGAAGATGATAGAAAATGTGTAAAGAAGGAAGCTTTTATCAGAGGAAATACAGTAGAGCCAAAAAATCTATTCGCAGTCATGAGTTCTTGCTCCATGGCAATTTTGCAAGTCTGCCGGGAAGTGACTGTCGAACTAATTCTTCTTCTCTCAGAACACATTTCTAGTCAAAAAACTTATTACCCGTTCTCGATGTTAAACGTCGATGTTAAAATAGTAGAAAACATCTCCAGGAAGAGCAAAGGTGCTGCAATAGGCTGATAAGGCATTGCTAAGTATCTTACAGTATCGGATCCACCCAGCTGAGCAAAAAATGTACGACAAAAGCGTACAAACATCAGTCTTTATTGTTTTCTGTTGACTACATGTTGTCACACACGAATGATTATCATATTTACCTCTAGCAACAAAAGGTAATAGTGAATGATATATCCATAGACTTTATTATAAAGATAAATGCCACTGTACTTAATCATATTGTCACCGCTCATTCCAAAGATTGCTCAAAAAGGAAGTACATAGCGATTGGTATATTTCTGTAAGAGGAGGAACATTGAAATCTCATAGACATACCATATAGAGAGCACGAAGTGACTTCGCAGCAAGGATAGGCCAGTACTTGAGAGCTATTGGAAGAACAGTCGCAAAAACAGTAATCCAGATTGTCGAAAGCCAATCTCATTGTGTTGTCACTGGCTGGAGGACTTGCCTTTTATAATGAGCACTCAACAGCGCACCTCAAATATGCCATAAGTCATTTTCATTTGGAATTTTCATTCAGCTGTTGTAATGAATTGTTTTTAAGATAAGATACCATGATTAGAAGCCAGTCTCCGTGGTTTTCCGTTGTGAATTAATATTTCTTGAATTCGAATGAAAAATAAGCTTGGTATTCTACCCACTTTCAAAATCTACAGCGATGAATGTTTACAGTAGAAATGGCGATTTAAATCCGTATTACCCTCAAATACGTTTTTATCCATGTCGCTCAAACCACTTACATACTAGGACTAATTACAAACACAGCAAACAGGTGATAGAAAAGCACGATAGACGAGAAGCAATAACAAGCACTATTTTACTTTATGCAGCAGAATGATTGCCTTTGTGTCTGTCAAGCGGTTTGCCGTAGGGGAAACATCGCCAATGTTAATACCACGTCGAGGCTTTCATTTCCCATTACATTCTCGTTTTGGAAAAAAATCTAAGCAAGCCGCAGGAATCTTAGGTTCTATACACGCTTTCAGAAAGAATCATGTAATTACCCATAATTCCAACCTGCTGAGAAAACTATTTTTGATAGGAAAAAGACATTAGCTAAATGTTTAAATTGGTCATTGAAAAGAAAGAGGCTAGATTCAAGCAATACACATAACGGAGGGCGTTTCAGAAAGACCTCTTTGTGCCTTTGGTGGAAAACTGGTAGTTCTATTTCACTGTTGTGAACTTGTCCTAAAATGGCAGACGATATAACAGCTTTGATGGGTGGGTGAAGAGGTATTCTTGGAAATTCAAAATTGGATAGGTACGTTAAAGAAGAATCCTAACTAGTTGTGGATGTATTCAAGAAGTGAGCAGTATTTTGAGAGTTGACAAAGAGAACTTGCATGTTTAGAAAATCTTGAAAATAGCTTTAAGTGGTGAAACGAAAGATTCTAATCACTGACCAAACTAGTATTCTGACTTTGTTAAACTGAACTGAAAACAATGCTTGATGATATTGTTGTTTTTGCTGTCTCGTTATAAACGGGCTTGAGAAGACCAGCACAAGACTTTTAAAACATTGATTACAACACTTTATATTACAATATTTTGAAATTTTCTTCTATCGTTTAGCTCATTTCAGTCTTGACGCAATAAAAGATTCGTTTCTATCGTCTGTTATTTACAAGCCTTATAAATCACAGTCAATAAATATTTAGATCAAAACCCAGTGACGTCAAAGAGTCGTGACTTGGCTCAAACCTAAAGGTGATGATTTCCTTGAGTGGTCAGAAGTTGTTGCCACCTTAAACTAATACATGGAAAGCTATGCAGCCCTCAACTCAAATGAATTTTGCTACAGGACCAAAGCTGATCAACATTGTGAGGTTAATTCAAATTGCAAACACAATTCTATTGATATCTGATTTTGTAGAAACTGTAGTTATTGCATCAGCTTACATGCCGTCTCGCTATTCCTTATCGAGAAATAGCAAACAATTTGCATGAATTCCTTAGTTTTAACACCTATTCAAAATTCGTTATTATTGATGATTACAAGCAAACCAGACAGCGTCCGCCCTTTCATTTCATCAAAGAGATAGTACATTCAATATCCATTTGAATGACGTTTGTGTCCAGGAGATACAGAGATACAGAGATTGGTACTAGTTCCTTAAAACAAAAGTGGAAGATTCCCATCCAAAACAAAGAAGGCGGGAATGTCCTGCAACAATAGCTTCAATTCGGTAACGAAAAACTTTTACTTAGTAGATAAAATGGTACCGCGATATGGGCATTTATTTCAAATTTAAGTGTGTTTTGAACTAAGGAAGCTTGGTGCAAAGTTTGAATTATAAATAAATCTTTTATCTGGTAATTTAGTTCTCTAGCCATGTCGAAAAGGAAGAAGGATAACAACTGATGAAAGAGAAAGAGCAAGAAGTTATTAAACCTTGGAAAGCCAGAGCGACTCTCTTAAAACACTTGTGAGCTGCGCTTCTCGTATACCATCGTGGCAAAAAAGGATAATAAAATAAAAAAAGCGACTGCTAACTGGAAAAATATTTCCCGAAAGCAAAATAATTAGAAGGTGCTGATAACCAGCAAAAAGTTACACAATATTGAAAAACTAAAATACACAGTCTAAGTTGTATAAAGCAAAATGAAATTCAATGGCTTTGATATACATTGCCATCTTGATCAAAGTGATATGATTTTCTTATGGGCAGACCTTGCGGGTCCCAGGGTTTCTAAGGGTTGAATCTGAATTCAAGACATTGCAAGAAATGTTCTTAATATATTTACTTTTTCTACTTATAAGTACATTACAATTTATAAAATAGCCTGCGGACGTAATTTAATAACCTTTGGATTAATGCATGTTGGTTATGTTTGACACAATAGTTTTGACAAAATTGCTCATACGACTAAAGCTTATTTTTCTGTGTCTGTAATTCTGAGATAAAATGTTTTGCAAATTTTGTGTGATTCAGAAATTCTAAAAAGCTTTCTAGTTATGAAGAACAGGGTCGTCGCTAGCTTTGTCCACAAAGGGGGTGCCTCGATTCCATTTGCCGACAAAGTGGGTGAGTAAACTTTTAATTGCCGACATACTTGAAAATTTGCCGACAGAGCACCTCTAAACTCCAAACATGAAGTTTCTTCTAAGGGGGTGTCACAACACCCACAACCCCCGTAGCGACAGCCCTCAATAACAATTATATGAAAATATGACCTGGAAGAATTAACCCTAGGACAGGAAAATGAAAATGAAACTATCACTAAATTCTTGCTGCTATATGATGATGTGAAATGTTGCAAAGACGATTTTCATCCTTGTCGAAAATTCATTACAAAGAAATCAAATTGCTTTACAGCACTATTCAATGAAAACTAAAATTTATTGGAGAAAATTTAAAGAAGAAATATTTAAAAGCTTTCAAGCAACACTTTTTGCGTAGCACGTGATTGCTTCCTTTAATATAAAGGAAATTTATTAAGATCTGATGAAGATAGAATCATAAGATTTAATTATGAAAATTAAAAGTTCAAATCATAAGAGAATAAATCAATATATGATTCCATACCTTACGATATTTGGAAAACGTTTTTTGTTTTATATATACTGAAAACTTTCTTCTTTTCACAAAGTTTTTCAGAAAATAATTCAAAGATTGGCCGACCACCATCAAACTCTTCACTTTCCATGAAAATATACTGCACGCACTCTAGACTGAGATTCGTCACTCTCTTATAGCCTTAATAACGTATAAATAAATTTTAAAGTTTTTCATTGAAAGACTGTAAAAATACTTATTATGCTAGTTTATGCTAATTTACAAAAAAGACCTATTATCGGTGCTTTCAAACTAAAAATATTTCAAACATAAATCGCTTTTTATCGGACATCATGATAAAATTAATAACTTTTATACTGATTTCAACTAATTTCTCGCTGTTTCCTTACACAATTACATATGCTGCAAGAACTTCTGAATCTATTTTACAGTTTTAGTTCACAACATTTCACAGCCTATTCATCGTTTTGGCGGATTTTAATTGCCACTGAGAAGGCCGCCATTTGCATTTTCATAACATCATCCACAAACGGACAGCCAGCAGCTAAACTGGCTATGGCTATTAAGAAGCAATGACTTACCTTGGAAAGTTGTTACGCTGCTAACATGATCTCTTCATGTCTCTTTCAATTCTTAATCATTCTTTGCTCTAGAAGTAAGAGTCAAAATGTCTATAATAAAAGCATCTATACCTAAATTTAAAATATAATTTACGCTAATATGAGCCTAAGGTTCACAATGTTTGTTGCTTTGAGTTCTGCGATAGCACAGCTCTTTAAGACCGACAAAAATTGGATGTTCATTGTTTATCCTCCCTAATCCCAGTTGTCTCCTCTGCTTCTGAAATATTTATAAAGCTCGAACGATTTAATGTTTCCTAGTTAAAAATAAAAAGAAGGTTTAAAATATTGATTCGTAATCCAAAAATCATGCAAAATCTGGGGATAGATATTATTAAGGCATTGACATTGATTTAAATGTAGTGATGTAATGCATAATAAATCGAGTTTCTATAGAGGATTAAGCCTTAAAGTAAGCCTTAGCAATGTTTTTACAAGCAAACTTTCAACTAAAGCTCGTTGGAAAAAGTTACCAACTTTTTCTATTCTTTTTCAAATCAAGAAAATAGTATTAATAAAAATATTCGTATATCTTTTCAATTTTTAACAATCAGATAATCAGGATAATAACGGTAGAATCAATGTTATCCTTTTTGATACATGAAGATAAGGTGACGATTAGTTAGTTAAGAAAATATTTTCATTATTAAAAGACCTTGAATTCATATGGATATTGAAAAAGCAACTGGGTGTATCTGTAAATATAGTCATGCAGCTACAGTTCTTTTAAGTACATTAAATGCTTTTATGTGAATTAGAGAATAATCAAACTATCAGAACTTTTCCAATCTAAATTTGTATAAAAGCCCAATTTTCATCTTATAATATCTGAAATATTTCAACTGCTTGCAAATATATATCAAATTCATAAACTTTTTTCAAACATTGGAAAGACTCTATCAGGAATCTTCACACCCAAATGTTTTTTGGCTGAAGATATGGTTTTAAACCTGTCCCACTAGCCTTGAATAAATGTTCAAGATCATTAATACCTTTATGCAACTTTGCTAAGAAAAGTAACACCAAACAAATTTGGCCAAGAAAGCAAAATCAAAAAGAAGTGTTTCGGAACTCCTTTCCAGCAAAAGCATTGTTTGCGATGCTAGACGAAAGCACAACTGCAGCAACGTCGAAAATATGTTGAGCAAAAAGGGGTTTGAGGAAAAGGTTGACTTGAAATGAGAAGCGACCAAGTCGTGCTAGAAAAAGATGTTTTAGTTAACAGAGGAAAACATCACATCAAAGTACTAGCAAGTTGTTACTGCATGGCATAACTTTATTAGAAATTCAAATTACCAAGGAGTAAAGAGGTAAAATTAAAAAATCATTAAGAAATATGGATAGCCGTATAAAAATTTATATTGATGACTCCGTTACTCAGTAATTTTTGCTATGCTTCACTAAAGTGTGCGAAATGGACTCAGTTTTTATTCCTGAGGTTTTGTGTATGCATACAAAGAAGCCTCGAGGTGACTCAGATTAACAGACTAACAGAATAGACAAACAATATTATCAAGCTGTTCAGACTTGTTAATGTGAAATTCTAGCGCCTTCATCAAGTTAAAATTTCGAAATGAATCGCACTCTGATCATTTTCAATTATGCTTATAGCTTTGTCAAATCTATTTGCAGTATTTTTCTTTAAATTTGTTTTGGCCAAAACACATAACATTCTTCAGTTGCAAAGACACTGAAAATTTAATCAGAAATCATTGTCTATGCGATGATGCTTTTTAAAGGAAAAAACCTAACAGAAATACGCAGATGGAAGGATGTATTGAAATGTATTCCAAAACAGCTCAACTGCCATCTCTTAATATTCTTGCCATGCTCAAGCGGTAAAGATGAAGGCAACAGGCAGGTCGATCGTATTAGAAATCGCAATATTCATAAAAGCTACTAGGAGCTTTTCATAAAAGGTGTTATTCCGATGAACAATGGGCTTGAGCTGCTGCTTAAATAAACAAACAGACTTCCCAACCTGACCAACAACCATTTTTTCAGAATACATGAGTTCAACTGGTTCCTTCTTACAATCTTAAGCAAGAGTCATCTGAGCACAAGTCCAGTTTGTCTTGTTTTTGCAATTTTTTGTTTTCTGAATGCTTCGACTTACCTCGCTCCTTTACCCGTATAACAATGATGCTGTTTCAAGTAAATATCATACATGTAGATCATTCTCTAATTTTTCTCCTTTCTAGAAATCTTGTAGAAAAGAAGCACATGAGACTTTCAGTTGCATGCCTTTACTGAACACGATAATGGAACGAGACGGTTGAAAGCGACTTGTTTATTGTTTGTTTGAGGAAAGTTCTAAAGGACAAACCACTGCTAACAGTCTTGGACAACTAACGTCATATGCAAAGGTAGAACTCAGTCATCCACCACTTCTCCCATTACTCAATGCGATGCAAAAAGTTAGAGGCAGATTTTTCATTTGATTGCTATCATTCAGGGCCTCCGAAGAAGGGGCGCAACTTTTTTCCAAAACAATAAAACTTTTCACAAAATCTTTTGCTATGGGTGTCAAATTTTCCTTTGATCCCCTCCCTACTTTCTGCAGTAGGACTAACCTTGCATTTTTATATAATTATTGCCTTGACTCCGTTTGTATATAAACCATTAACCTCCAATTCAGTCAATTACCTATTCATATCACGAGTCGTTGTCTTCATTTCGTGAGTTACTCAAAAGTACCGGACTTTTGTCTCCATTACATGTCCAACTTGTGTCGGACTCGGAGCCCATGTAATTCTTTCCTAAACTATTCACATTTTAATAGGCGAGGGCAAATTGTATCTTAAAAGCTCCAAATGATGTAACTAAACAGGTTAAGAGAAAAATATTTCTCCACTTGAGTGAGAGAAACTCGCAAGAGAATGTATGTTAGGACCAACAACCAATCATGCTTTTTGAACAATCGACCACAAATTTAGAGAATCTGATTTATGGCTCGGGCAATTTTTATCAGGTAGTCCAAACATGTAAGCTATGGTCATCTTTCCCTTACATCATACGGGAAAATTGTAAACCACTTTTTAAAGCTATTTATCAAAATGGATTTTATCGTTGGCCTAACGTTTCAACAACTTATCCTCCTGGCTCTTTTCAAACTTAGCAGGAGAAGTTTTGGAAAAAAGAACAGCAAGAAAGATTCCAGCAGGAATATTTGGCATAAAGGTTTTTATATTGTGCATGAATGGATGCAGCAAATGTTGCAAAACATATTCAAAGGGTATCACATGTGTTTGTGGTGCAAAAATTTTGACCCGCTTTCGAATTTATTGTCTAAACGTTCCATCATCTGGCCAGGATTAAAGTAAGCAAGCATCATCAAAAAGCTTAACATTTAAAAGACTTTATTTTTTCAAACATTGTTCCAAAATGGTACAAACAAAGGAAACGTCACAAATGGTACTGAAGTAATAATTTCCTGTCCCAAAATCTTCAGGGTGTAAAGAGCTAAATAACGAGAATAAAATGAAGTGAAAGTTATATGAAGGTGTGGGTGGAAAACCAAACGAGGTAGAATTGTTCCATTGATTGGTTCTTGGTCACCAATTGACGACCGCAAACCTCTCACACAAGAAAAGGGTCCTACTAACTGAAAGCAAACCATACCGTTGGGACAATTTTGAAACCAAAAAAGGCATTTGCTACCGCGAAATTTGAAATTACCGAGGCAGAAAGAAATAAAATTCCTCTTTTCCTTGCTACTTTGAAATTTTAGAAACTTGGAACAGCTGATTGTTGTCGCAAAATATCTGGTGTCTTATTGAAACTTATATATCTTGACGATACCTTTGGTATTTGCTCTTGTACCATCTCTTTCTCAGGTTACTTGACCTGGACAGACCATACAAAATGCTTTGAAAATTTCATGTTAGGCTATTCTCGGACAAAAAAAGTGGGCTGGATGACATCTTAACATGGCATTCAACGACAGGAATATATAACTTTAAGAGGTAACATATGAGACTTGATCAGAGCTTGTGATGTGGTTTATCATTTTCATTTGAAAGCCTTGATTCTTAGTCATAAGTCGGAAAATCTTTTTAATCTATTTGAAATTTTGAACAAGTGCGTCATCTTTAACCGAAGAAAATGAATCACTGTCACCTTAAAGCTCATAAATAAATCATTTTCTGTAGCTTTTTTTTAATACGTCAATAAAAGCAATCTTCTTTTTAAAAAAAAGATGTTCAAATTGGAAGATTTTTTCAACATAACAATCTCGACCTTTTACAGGGGAGGAGCCTCCGTACATTTGTCGGGAAACCACTTTGCGATTGCAATAACGTAAAAGGGTGATGAGGGGCGTGGTTGCAGGTGCACGCCTGATCAAAGTTTGTTGAAAAAGCTTTGAAGAACAAAGCCTGTTGAGAAAGTGTGAAAAATAAATGAATTAATCAGAAGGGTCTACCTTCCTTCTCTTAGGGTACCCAGCTATGAGAACATCCGCTGATTTTCATTAACATTCGCGATATAGTTTTCCATAAGTTGTTAAAGATATACCCACAAAAGGCGAGGGGGGGGGGGGCTTCGGTGACCATGGCCCACACATTTCTTTGCAATGAGTTTTATATTGGTACTTGCTCTCAAATTTTGAAACTTGCTTTGGATGCCCTAAGAACAAGATAGGCACTCTAACAATCATTTGAAAGCAAGCTGTACTCTTGTGTGTTCCCGGAAATCAGATAGAAAAACAATAGTTGTGCATGGACGATGTGCACGGAAACCAATCAACCAGAACTCACTGTGCAGTCTCTTTACCCTTTCTCTAGTCTCGTAATCAGTTAAAAGAATGGCAATTCGGTACAATTGTAGTATGCATCTTACTTCAGATGTTTAAAGATGTATTTTTGACTATGAATCGATATTGATATGATAACTATAATAAAAAGGTATGGGTAAAAAACTATTGTTTAGTCGCTGATTCATATATTCAATATATTGTGTTGTGTACTTTTAAAGCAGCTAGAAATGGTACTAGCACATTATTGTAAAAGGTTAAAGAAATGAGGAATAAATCTATGGGTCTGATGCATTCGACTATTTTGTAGAAATTCCTCATTTCAAGTTGAACAAGATTTTCAACGATAGCAAATATCGACGAGAAAAGACCTCGAATCAAAACAGATACTTTTGCTTTAACAGAAGAAAGAATGTTAATTTCCAAACGATGGTTTCAAGACTGACTCAAGGTACTATACTGTTAGACTTAGCTTTTTCCGTAAATCGACGTATGCACTTTGCATCCTCCTTGAGCAATGCCGCTTTGTAATGCAGTTGCATTCAACAAAAACCGTTTTGTAAAGTTAGCAAGCAAGTAAAGTCACATACCTAAAAACGTGTATAGTATACACACAGTATAATGTATCGCCCATCACTTGTAAATAAACCAAAAACTGGACGCAATCCGGCCTATCTTCATAAAAAAGGAGCCTAGAAAGCATATTTTGATATGAAAATGAAATGAATTTGCACATATGAGTAAATCTACCTGCTATTTGAATGCAATGTTTTTGATTCCGTGATAGGTCGAGTCTGCAACGTACTACAAATGCTTTCGAAACAAGCTAATCTTTCTAGCAACAGGCGCAAGTAAATTGTTAAGACAGGAAGACACCTCGTGTTGAGCACTTCCTTCTTTGTGGCACTTTTAAATGCGCTGACGAGCGGTCTAGCATTAGCATGAAGACAAGCAGGCGTCTTTTTTGGTATAACCGCGTGAATTTGCTTGCTGCTACGAAACCAAAGCAAATTCGCTGCTGATTTTTAAGCTGTTCTTTCAGGACAAAGCGAAATGCTCGCAGTTGCTTCTGTTGTGGCGTTTTCAGTTGAATAATTTAAGCATCAGGAGTCCAGATTGAATTAATTTCATTTATTAGCAATTTTTCAGGCCTTTCAGCTATGTTCCTTGGAAGCTAATGATGTACTAAAGTGGCAATTTTCTTCGCTTGTGAACAGTTATCTCCTGCCTGTTAATTTTAAACCTTTTCTTGAAGCTCACGTGAACTGTTAACGAAAACAAGTTTCTTTACGAAAGAGCAGATTATCTGAAATGCTCATTAGCAGATGGGTGAAGAATTTTCAGACGTGGAAAAGATGTTGTAAACAAATCGTGTAAACAGTGTAGCAAGCACAGGCAAATAGCTTCTGTTTTGAGATATATGAACAAAATTGACACCCATCCTCCCGCCATCGTTATCCTTGCGTTTTCACGGCGTCCTGGGCAATTGCGTCTCGAGATTATAGGGTGCTAAATGGGCCAAAATTTCAAGACGGGATAGAATCTTACGAAGACTTTAAAATATCATCAAGAGTTGGATATATCTCTCTTTACAACAAAAATTCTTCACAAGATAGCATATATTCATTTCTTCGTGACATTCCTAGTATCTTTACCAGAATATTTGCAAAACTTCTTGATGAAATTTTCGCTGATCGCTTGATGAGATTTTCAAACTGAATTTGATCCCAATCAGAATGTTCACAGAATGGTCCGCAAATTGCGAGCCCGCAACATGCAAGCGAGGCCTTTACTCAAACGAAACCCAAAGATGGCGTTGGTGTTGCCAGAGATCGTAAATGCGATGCAATCTGGTGCGTTTTTGTTTGAAGACCTGAAAAGGTTTCGTTTCTGTAACGACGATTTAACGTATGATTTACTGCATCCTAAAATGCACATAGCAAAAGTAGTACATGTTCTCTAATTTAGTTACAGACAGCAACTTTTTCAACTTGTGACAATCAGATGGTTCTGATACTGACAAACACAAGTTCGACTTGTTTTATGAAATCCCAATTCATCAGCATTTCAAAATTGCAAAGAAAATGTTGTTTAGATCAAGATAGGAAAGCAACATATTATAAAGGGTGGTCCTTAAAAATTTTCCAGTAGCCAGAAAAATGTGTGCGCAGCCCTATGTTTCATCCTATGTTCATCCTATGTAGCCAATCATACGTTAAATTGTCGTTACAGAAACGAAACCTTTTCAGGTCTTCAAACGAAAACGCACCAGATTGCATCGCATCTACGATCTCTGGCAACACCAACGCCATCTTTGGGTTTCGTTTGAGTAAAGGCCTCGTTTGCATGTTGCGGGCTCACAATTTGCGGACCATTCTGTGAACATGCCAATTGAGACAAAATTCAGTTTGAAAATCTCATCAAGCGATTAGCAAAAATTTCATCAAGAAGTTGTGCAAATATTCTGGTAAAGATACTAGGAATTTCATGAAGAAATGAATGTATCCTATCTTGTGAAGAATTTTTGTTGTAAAGAGAAATATATCCTATTCTTGATGATATATCCGACTCTTGATGATATTTTAAAGTCTTCATAAGATATTTTAAAGTCTTCTATCCCGTCTTGAAATTTTTTCCCATTTGGCACCCCATACGAGATACTGAAAAATAACTATATTATGAAAGGGCACAGAGACGGGAAAATGATCCGTAAAGCTTTTCTCACGACGTTAGAAAATAATTCGGTTTTTTAGGGAATGGGGCGTGGAGAAAGGAGACAAATATTAGAGAGGGATAAGATCTTCTAAAATTGATGGCAGATGAAGGGAAAAGCACGATAATGCTCTAGGGTAGAAACACTTTCAGCATTAATCTCCTTGCAATCCTGGAAATCATTTGGAACTTAGAGAACTTGGTTCTCTTACTTTTTCGTTTTAAATAATTAGCAACAAGGTATCTTGCAAGCTTTTGATGGTTATGGTGAGCCAAGACGTAATGCAAACTCATTTGTTGGACTTTGGACCCACAGTTTATCACCATAACTTTTGTTGTCGATTAATTCTGAGTTATTGCTCCAGCCCAAAAAACCTCGCTAGAAAACGACTTTAACCAAGCAGGGGCTGGTACAAATCATAGAACAGCAAAACAGACCGTAGTAGAAAGGGCCACCGAGAGGTTTCGGAAAAAAGTTGAAAGACGAGGCAAAATTGAAAATTGTTGCGACCATGTCCTTTCGATTAGCCTGGAATACACAGTCATTTTCTTGCAATCGTTTAAACTTTGGCTACTTTTTAGGCATATTTTTGTTACGCTTGGTTAACATCATTCTTAAACGTGAATTCCTAGACCTCCAGGCTCTTGGGTATATTACCATTTCTCCTGCTCCCCCCTTCCCGGCAGCCCTGATTTTAGGGGCACTGACAGTAAAGGAAGGTGTGGGTAAAAATTGTAACAATCGCAGGTGCTATTGGAGTAAAGCAGCCACGTGTACCTATCTATCAGTGTCATCAAGTTGACGAAGGTCACCACTCCAATCAATCAAGCTCGGATAATTTCAAAGTAAATACTTTCTTTGTATTTCATGTTATGGGGAATCTTAGACCAAGTTAACTTCAACAGCTCAGGGGTGGATACAGGAAAATATATGACGCATGATTAGATAGAAAAGGTCTGACGCAAAAAAGATCATAATTTTTGGGAAAATACACCTGGCATAAGTGAAACGAAGCATCCTCAAGTCTACGGAATCTGACTTATGCTCAGACACCTGTCGCGAGTGTCCGGACCGGCACCATTGCAGATGGCTGGTATTTTTTTGATTTTTTGTTGCCACTTACACTGAAGAGGCCAACAAGACTGGAAATGCTTTTGATCATTTCAAAAATGCATAGAGCTTCTTGAAATGCTTTGAAAATAATCTATTTTAAGATTAATTCATACAAAGGATCTTTTAAAAAAATAAACCGAATGAATGTTTTTTAGTAAAAGGCAACGTTAAGTACGTGACAATAACTTAAATATTTTGAAACAACCTTGAATAGGTTTGTCATAATCCTAAAATTAGTCTTTGAAATTTTTATTTTAGAAAAACTCTCAATATTTGTGCAACTCAAATATTTTCCTACTTGCCATGCTTGAAACATTTTGTTACTTTGGGAAAACAACTAATTTTTTTACAGCAGAGCAAAGATTCGAGTATTTTTCCCCAACTGGTAAACTTTTTCAAAGGAGTTGTTGCATTTGTTTTCTTGTTATTGCAAATTCCGGTTTAAACTTTTTCTCTATAAGGCTTTGGACACAGTTTAAAAGTGGGGGAGAGGGGGGGAGGTTATTGCTTTTTGCAACAGCAGCAGCGATTGATACTAAAGAGTTTTGGCTGATAGAGACATACTTTGTAGAAGGCAATCCATTATGTTTTTACGCTGTTGAAAAAATTGCGAACAACCAAAACCTAAGTTGGTGAGCAAAATTTATTGATGCATACAATGGATGGTCAATGAAAAAGGGAGAGAGCTATAGAGTATGAGAAACGGCACAAATAGGCCAAAAATAAATTAACTGATAGAAACGTTTAGAACAAAATCTACCACTGCTCGGGCTGTTCCGGGATAGATGTTTTGAACTTCGACGGCACCAAGCATCTTAAGCAAAGCTCGTGAAACAAGAATTTTGAAATTTCTAACAATCGAGGGGGCTATGTGCTCTAGCTATTGGACCATTGTTGGGGAGATTGATAAGAAACTTCCTACCGAAAGATATTTCACAGCAATCGATCGAGGCCAATGACGGTGGTAATCTTTAAAAATAGAAACAAAACTAACAAATTAAATCAATCATGATAATCCATATCTAGGGATATTTTTATTTGTTTTTGCTCAGTTCTTTATCAGATTTATATCTAAAAGGATGCCGGCAACATAATCATCAAACAGATTGAAGACACCGTACAATAAGGAGATAGAAGCAGAAATGAGTACTGGTGAATAACAGGCAGCCATAACCTTGTACCCGGGGGCCCGGTAATGTTGTGTTTGGATTAGGTTAATAGATAACAGCAACACTGAAGCTGATTGCATCATATTGATTTTTGAATACCAAAACTAATAGTAAATCTTAACGATTGTATTAGAGTGTTTCTCCAAAATTTTGGCCTTTTTGTCTTAAAGAAAATTACATTCTAGATCCAGGCTCTTTTGCTCAAAAAAGATTTCACTGTACATTAAATACGTCACAAAGCCAAACGCACTTTAGAAAACCTCACACATACTGCTACCTTATTTTTTTCTTTCTGTATTTAAACTTGGTACGATTTCTAGCGATGCATGCTCAAGCTAATTAAAACCAACTTAATTAAATCCCCAACGCTGAATATAATGTAAATCAAATATAACCGATGTTGCATACGTATTCCTTGCAAAGATTACAAGTACAGTTAAACGATGTAAATTCTGAGGTTTTTCGCTTAAATATTTGTAAAGCAGGGGAGTACTTTATTTCATTTGGAACTGAGTTCCATATTTGGCTACAACTGTATGATACAGTACAAACCCGCATAAAAGAACCTGTTTTTATAAGAACATTGAGGCTGAAATTTAACCTTTAAAACCCCATAATCAAGAACACCCAAGAGGCTGCAATTTTGAAAGGTTCTTATATATAAATATATGTAACAAAAAAGGTTTTTTTTGGTAAATTAGGTTATGGTATGTTGCATTCCAATTGGAAAATCTAACAACACAAATTCATTAGATTGGTTGAAATTTAACATTAAAAAAAGGTGGTTTACGTTTGTCCATTAAAATTCTTGCGGTGGAAAACATTGTTAATGTATGCAAGGCCTGTAGGTATATAAGAGCCTTGTTAAGAACCTTTTAGACTGGAATTTAGAATAGCAGCCTGTTAATTAAGAACCTATTCAGGCTGCCAGACAAAAACCCAGGTTCTTTTATGCGGGTTTCTACTGTACGGTATTAAATCCATATATTTTGTAATGTGGCTCCGCTGTTTTGAATTGGGAGTTTCTTAAGTAATATGGGCATTCATTTATGGAAAACATTTCATCAATAAAAGGTGGATTCAATCCGTTAAATGTTTGTAAATTTCTATCGCAAGATATTGTAAATTTTTCTAATGAGAAGTTATTGTTTTATTCTTTATTAAAAGTTGTTCAAAAGTTAATTCATAATCATCATGAGCTATTTTCATTGCTCTTTCATGAATGATGGTGTAATGAAAATTATTTTTTTAATGTTTTGTCATAAAGTGCGTGACGCCGTATAGGGAGAGCTGTACAAACTTTTGGTGTATAGAACAGAGCATTTCTTAGTAGCTTTGCTACTCATCACCCTTAATGCGATCATAAGCTGAGTAGATCCAAAACCGCGTTGAAGGCCCTAGCACATTGCATTCTTCTTTGAAAACGAAGCTGCAGCCTCGTTACTGATGGGTGCTGCTTTTCGCGTGAGGTTTATTTATATCTATAGAAATTTTGCCTTTCGTCTTTAAAAAATATTCAGATAACATACTTTTTAATAAATATTAATTTACGAAAATTTTGTAATGTTTCAGAACGTTATTAGATCACTATTTCAAGGTTGAGATTAAAATCAAAGCAAGGTTGGAAATTTTATAAGCTTATAATCAAGACAAAAAACCAAATTCAAAACAATACCTTGAATTGTATTATGGATATTTTTGCTGATATAAGCAATATTTCCACATTGAGATGGACAAAATTTAGATGAGGTTTTCTTAAAAATTTCTTATAACTGATTACGAACAACCTGTATTTTCTTTGACTCTGAAAATTACTCATTGGGGCTGCTAGCCTTAAAACCACCTCAGTCTTGCTCTTTCCTTCGTTTTTGGACATACTTCCGACTTTTTTCTCAGAATCTGAAATATTGTTTTTGAAGAATCGCGTGTAATGTGTAAAAAAAATAATACACACCTGATACTTGGCGAAATGATATAAGTGCTATGACGAAACCAGAACTGCCTAGCTTTGAAATAAGGCTTGTTGATCAATATTCATACGCAAAACGCTGTTACTTTCTGAGCTACCTGTCGATAAAATGGAAAGTGTTCTTTGGCGTCCTAAAAAGGCCTTTGAAAACAAAGAAATCCGCCATTGTATACATCTAGACCTGATTAATAATACTTAATCCAAAGCGTTTGTTTATTGAAGAAACTTTTTAATCGCTCATCTTACAATTCACCCATAGAGACCTTTATGTTTCTGAAGTATCGATATTGTAGTACCTGTAAAGAGATGTACTTTTGCGGTCTTAGGTATTGTGAAAGACACCTCCTCGAAGTACAGCACGGGCTCAAATGTAAATAGCTTGGCTTTTTCTATTTCATCTTGCACTGATTTTCAGACTTTTCTTTATTCGAAGAACGATGATGTAAAAGACCGCAGACATGCTAGACGAAGTAGTTTAACGAAGTTGTTTATTTCAAGAAGATAAATTAAAAACCACCAGCGTATGCGGCATGAGAGTTTAGAAGCATACACTGCAGCAGGTCGTGCCATTGAAAAAACTATTCCAACTTATCTAGAAAACTTAGGGAGAATAAAAACTTTTTGCCATCCATGTATCATCTAGACAACAAATGGTTGCAATGAAAGAGAATTTTGCAAGCGGGCCTCCAAATTGCTTAGGAAAAAACAGACTATAGAGCGAGCTATACTTTTCAGAAACACCTTGTCCTTCATCTTTCATAATTTTTTATTGTAATTTTAGAACAAACAGGGGCTCAGTTTTGTAGAAGGCGAGACACAACTGCTATTGTAGAGGTCAGCCACCCTTAGCTCTCTTCAGCTATTAGGATAAAATGTTAAGAGAATTTCATTCGAGTCTTGAGCATTCAAGAAATGATGAAATGATTATAGAGAAAATGAAACAAATTGGGTAAAACAATAAATCTCACGCATTTTGGAACATAAACTTGATAGGTAAAGTTAAAAGTTTGACGAGAAGAAAATTCCTAGGAGGCGCTCCTGCCACTTTAAGGCTGATTTCCGTTTGATATTTTTTCTGCGCGCGGGCGTAGCGCCCAAATCTGAGCATGCGTAGTTAAAATCAAGAAGTCTCGACTTTGCGTCCGCTGTGAGCGCCAGAAAGTCGACAGGGTCTCAATTTTTGTGTGCGCTTGGCCACTTGACAGCAGCATTTAGCTACGCATGCTCAGATTTGGGCGCTACGCCCGCGCGCACAAAAAAAGTCAAGTGGAAATCGGCCTTTAAATGGCTTTTCAGTATCGTCATCGTTCCTTTCACAAAGTTTCAACTGTCATTATCAATGAAAGTAGTGACTAAGTTATGACGTCACAAAAATCTGCTTTTAGAATTGTATATTTTGAGCACATAGCCTGAAAGGACACCATAAAATACCTCTAAATGCGCAAAATCAGTTGATCTGTTACAGATCGCCTGAGATATGTACACATGAGTATAGCCTTTTCTCCCATCAAACTGTAACAGCCTTGGTTAAAAAATATAATTGTAAAAAGATAATAAAAGATCAAAACTTCGAACGAAATTAAAATTCAATTTCAATCCATTTACTGTATTCTTTACATTACTACAAGCTGTGGAATGTTCTTAGAATTTGTTTAGCTTAAGCCTTTCTTTTCATAAGCCGTTTTTAACTTTTACTATTTTCAAGGCTTGCGTTCTTATAAGCTTGTTCTCAAAGCAAGTATATGTATTTATGATATAAAGGTTTTATGATTTTTTGGTGATGAAATTTAAAAGATAATAAGGAATCTGACCGCAAAAATGGTGCAGAGTAAAACTTTTAACCTTCAGTCGCTAGTCACTGCCAAGTTCTTTATTTTTAACTTAATATCTTCAAAAATCAATATAACGAACATTAACATCATGAAAACTTGTCTTTGGACAAAAATTCTAAGCATTTCTCAAAATGAGGTCGTAATTTGTATTAGTGTATTGGAATAGAGGCCGATAAGATGAGGTATTAGTCTTTCTCATCACTTCATTTCATGAAAAACTTATTGCATGGAGCGTCCAGATCAACAAACCCTTTCTAATTACTCCACAGGACTACAGAGAGCCATACTATACAAGAATTCACTTACCCAAGTTTTACAGTAACGTGGAAGCCGGCAGCCTCTGCTATCACGTGCAAATGAAACTGAAAAGTTCTAGTTATGGGAAAATATCAAATTCTCTCTCGACTGTGTACACTTTTGCAATGTGACAATGGGACTTATTTCGAGATCTCAAGATTTCCTGCCACCCAGGGCCAAAAACAACAAGAACCATACCAAAAGGCAGATAACAATACAAATTAGGATATTGATCCTATGTCACAACAATCCCAAATAAGACGAAACTTCACAGGAAAGAAACTAAGCCGATAAAGTAGTATGTGGTTTCTTTTGATCTTCTGTTTGAAAAGTAATTGGAGGCATTACCTGAATTCATTGATAAGAGGAAATAGAGCAGCTTGGGCAATTTTTGAAAGTAGTAATAAAAAACAACAGATTAATCAAGGTGTTCTCATCGTGCACAAATATTTGCATGAAAACCGGTGCTAGGCAGTGTAAAAATTTAACAAAGAATCAGTATGAGACTTTGATAATGTTTTTTCTTCATTTGTCACGCCTAAATTTAAAGTCTTTCCCAAAAACAAAACATAGGGAGTTGCATTGGTGTATTTTAGATCTTTAACGATCTTAATTTCTAAATAATAGCAGCGACAGCAGGCCCTCTAATACAACTGTACTTAGTTTCAATTAGGATTTTCATCATTACAACTGCAACAATTGTCCTTAATCGCATTTAAATCTAATTAGTTTATTACATAGCCAAGTGAATTAAATACTTAATCGAAAATATGAATTTTGAAAATATTAAGCTTCATTTATCTAAAGTTGTTTTGAGTTTTGATGCAACTTGTGCAAACTTTTACGTATTTATATAATTTCGGTGCAACTTTTACGCATACAACTTGTACATTTTTATAGTAATGGAACCTCAAGGGCGTTTTCGAACAAAAAAACTCTCAACAACAATAGATACGAAGAAAAAATTCACATAAAATGAATAAAATCAATTTCACGCAGTTGTACTGTTTTGGGCAGGCAACCCTCACAAAAAATCCATGCTCAAAGATATTTTATCAATGTTTTTTGATATTTCAGCTATCTACGTTACTTAAGTTGGAACACAAAAAAATATAAGAAATTTGTAAAATGCCGACGTTATTTGGGAAGCTTAAAGAGATTGCTTCTAACATGGGGGTCTAACAAAAATTGCAGGCGTTTAAGGCCAAAATGAATAGCAACTTGCAGGGGTTTAAGGCCCTGTTGAGCTCCCTTATAATCACCCCCAAAGTACTCGTTTAGCTTCTGTGTTCGAAAATATTGAAGATTGAAGTTCGGCTGATCCAAGAAATAACAGGCAAAGCTTTATCATCAAAACTTTGCTTCTTTGCTTTGCGATATCAAACTCGCAGTACATTGTGACAAAAACAAAGATACGATCCAAAATAGTTGCCGGTACAAAATGCTTTCGACCTGTTTCTATTCTTACCAGCCGCCGTTTTATTAAAAAGTAATCTACTTTGGATTAAAACTTTGTAACCAAATTGATAAGTCTTTCGTTTGTTATCATTTGGTTAATCAGTTTTTAAATTATTTCAATAATAGTCTTCAAAAACCAAGAAATTGGATAATATGTTTGAGAGGAGGCTGTCTAAAAACAGCATTAAAACCAGCATGTCACGTGCTGGAGCAGAGCAGACTGAAAAAACAGGGTACATCTTCAAAACCAGAAAATAAATTGCGTCTTAAAAAAAAGCTGAAAAAGAGAATACGTTTAATTAAATCATGTCTAGGCCCCAAATTAGATCAATGCCAAATAAATACCCCCACAGGACTCTAATCTCGGTACCTTTTTCCTTTATGAATGGTCTGAATCGTCCCAGTAGGGTTTATGAATAACGACCACACTAAAATGCAAGTAAAAGCTCAGCAAATTCTGTTTACTTTCTTTTTGCTTGAGGTTTTTTACCATTGCTGTTGGTATATCTAAAATCCATCCAGGCACAAATAATACACCTTGCATAGGTTCGTGCTCGGTCGTCATAGGATCGATGTAAACTGGAAACTAATTCGTCACAGGTCTTTCACTCTGATTGATTTAACTATTTGTGTATTGTTATTAAAGTAAAAACAATTCGCGTTAGAGTTATTGATAAAATGACAAAGTTAAAAAATGATAAAATTATCCAACTTATCAAAGCTCTATTATATTCAGAACAGAGGATTATAGCTCAGGAACGTGGAAAATTTCCTCAAAACATTTAATCACTTATATCAAGGCATTTGTGTATTTTGATAACAAATTGAAGCTTTAATACCAACACTGCTTTAATGATTTTTTATATTAATTCAATCATTAATTCATTTCAAAACATATGATTCTGTTATCAGCTTAATCATCTGATACTCGCTTAGTTTTATTGCATGGTTTTTTAGAGATTTGGAAATTCAAGTTATAACAACGGCCTAGCTTTGATACTTTTCTACAGATATTGAAGCTAAAAAGACCATGTAAGACCATGAAAATGTGCGTCAGTTGTGCGGCAGACAAAAGCCTATCAAACGTTTAATTTCTAGAGCACGTGTCTGTGTTTTTGTTCTAGCGTTTATCAAATCATTCAACTTCATACTCACTTAGGTTTTGCTCCATTCCATGAAAAATAGCTTATTTGTTGTGTTTACTTGATGTATTTAACGCTATACACAGGGGAACGAGATACCCAACCCCTTAAGCAGGAAGACCGTGTTCCTTTCTCTCTGCTTTTGATCAGGGGCTTACGGACAAAGATTGGTCGAGCCAAAACTAATCAGCTGCACCATGCTTTTTTGTGCTTATCATAAATTCGATCTGTGAATATTCTGTTCTGTGAATAAGTAACTCCGATTACAGTTAGTTCTAGACAACCAAATAATTCTGCTCTCCATGATACCATTTTCTAAACAATAATTTCTAACCAGGAACAAAGTATTTCTGGGTATCAAAACAGTCTTACAACCAACCCTCGTTCGTTGCACCTAAATCTAGATTTTACGGCTTCCTATGATCAAACAAAATTGCAAACTTGAAAAAGCCTTACTCTCCCACGCTTGCTTAAAATTTCTATCATTAACATTCTCTCAAAATTCAAAATCCAATACGTTCCTTCATACATTACTGCGAAGTTTTTATTTGCAATTTTAATGTGCAACTTTCCCAAATACATACTTTTGATGACATAGTGAATGTTAAATTTTCTAGGGTAGGCAACCAATTTTTATAACATGTTAACCTTGAATGGCATGGTATTTCTGTTATCAAACGATTTGAAGTTATTATAGTACAAACAGTACCAGCATTTAAATATTATTCAACGTTAAGATCAAATCCAAAATGATCCGTTAACGTACAAGTATTTTTCAAGAAAATCTCGTAGTTAATTTTTTTCTTAAATTGACTGTCAAAATGGTGGACAGAAATGAAACATAAGTAGTAATTTGTTTCTTTTCATTATCTAAACATAGGGGCTCTTAAAGATGCTTTTCCTTAAAAACTATTTTCTTCTGCTTAAATGTGATCAATGTGTTGTCTAGTCCAGCGAAGCCTATTGTATTAAACTACTTTATTTTGAAAGACACGTATGTTTACTTGCATTTAATTACGTAACTAGCTCAAATTCTCTTTGTTAAGGTGGCCTAACATTTTACTATTTTTAATGTCTTTGACTGAAAACAGATGTATGATTTTAAGTTTCCAGATGTTTTTTAATCGGTAAACAAAAATATTTCTGCTTATACAAAACAAAAAACTGACCAAAACTTTTCGATGAACAAGACACTATACTAGGGGCAAGGTACTTCAAAATATAAAAAGAGTTGGTTCTATCCGATTTGAAGAAATATTATTTCTTCATATGAGGACAGTTTTTGTGACTTTCGATAACGATTGTAGAAATACAATGTGTGACACTTCTTTTTAAAAATCTGTCATGAAGAGTCGCGAACTTTATACAAAGGTCTTCCATGATATAAGCAAGCATGTGTCTGAGTTCCCGGGATACCAGACAGCTGACTGTTTCATTGTTGCTTTCTCAGAATTAAAATATAATCAAATGGTAATTAAAATCATGATTAAAAATGTCATACCTTGGACTGTCCTTGCAGTTTTTGACGTCGATATTGCACATCAGAAGTTGCTTTGCGGGTTAAGGACTGTTCGTGTTTTGGCACACCATTAAGCTAAGACTTGATGCCTTTATCCACCTGTGAACAGAAGTCTAGTTAATGACAACAATTGCCGTTATAGTTTCATCAAGGTCTGAAAATGAATAGCAACTTGCAGCACAGACTTCAAGACTGGTTTTTGTGTATGACGCACTAAATTATTTATGCTCAAAGATGTGCAATGTTTTCAAATTATGTTATAGCCACAACGTCCAATCTCTAATTAAAATAACGGTAACCAATTAAAAAACAACGCTTAACCCATATGATAAGATCATTTAAAACTTATCGCGTATATCCTTTGGCTTCATCAAACGAATATCTTCACCTTAAGAGAATCCCATAATCCTGCTAAATCTTGTTATCAAACCATCGTTTAATGAAATCATGTGTCGATTTGAAAATGTTTGAGAAACGAATGAAAGAAGACGAGAACTGACGACATGATTGAAAATGACCTCTTCAATAATAAGTAAGATTCCTTTAGCATCGAATTTTTATCTCAAAATTAATTTAAAAAAGCTGTTAAAAGAATCAAGGCAGTGAGGAAGCTTAGTCCAAGTACAATCATTTGAAGTGGAAATATAAAAAATTTTCTTAACTAATCTGAATATTTGCAAAACATGTTTTGGAAGAGGCAGTTTCGACATGTTATGTTGTCTCTAAAAACCAAATCTAACAAAATTAAATCTCAAAAAACGCAAAATGAACCACAATTACACGAATCAAACAAGACTCACTCATATGTTATTGCTTGAATGTTAAGCAATACTCAAATGCCGCTTGAAAAAGCGAAAAGACGAACAAATTGACATTAAAAGCCCAGTACTAACATTTGAAACGCATAGACCCAAGTCACTTTGCGGGGCATATTTATTACTTTTTAAATTCTAGGCCGTAACAACGCAGTCAAATTGATTCTTAGTTGGTGAGAAAAAACTTGGTATTGAAAGAAAAATTGTAACTAACACACCAATAAATATTATCAATTTAAAGTGGAATTAGGTCTTAGAAATAGTTAACTCAATAGATACTCAAGCTCGTCTTCTCTTCTTATTATGGCATTATGAATCTTTGCCTAAAGAATGTCTTAACAAATCCAAAATCATTCAAATTTCAAGTATTCCTTTCCCCCAATGCCACAAACCTAGCTGTTTATCACCACTTCCAAATCCAGCATCATGAAACATACTACATCTATTTAGATTCGTTTTTATGTAATTTACATCTGATTATCTATCTCACATTCTCGAATTACGATTGCTGAAAGATTTCATGTTTATAAATGATATTTAAATGAAAATGAAACTATTTTATGAATGAAATTATTTTTTGAAGACAATATCAATGCTCCTGAACGACACAGCGTTTTTCAATCATGGACAGCACATACAATTGCTTTAAATAATTGTCTTAAGAAAGATGGTTGGCTGCAAAAAACTGCACTGCAAGCTGTCCAATAGAATAGAAACGGTGGTAAAATGAAATTGGGGGTATATTGTACAATAATCTGTACCCAAATCTGGAACATTAAATTTCCCACCTAATTTAAATAAATTTAAAAAGACACCTAAATTACAATTATCCTACACAGCACTTACACAAAATCAAAACCTAGACTAAAGCAAGCTTAAATAAAGTAGCAATATCGTTTAATAGGCTTATTCTGGGTTCTTGGTAGAAATTTACCATATCCTTTTGCATTAAAGAATTTTCTTATCAGTTTTATCTTATAAAAAGTAATTTTCTTCAAAAATGCGAAGATGCATCTAGTTTTTGTTTGTCGAAAACATTTTAAAACATTGTTCTCAGACTGTATTTCGACGAGGGATTTTTAAACGTATCAACAAGTACCATTTTTTTCGAAAAAGAGGTTTGTGCTTTGCCATTTTAATGAAAACAAACAAACCACTACTCTAGCATGCAGCTGCAATGCTGAAACTGGGGTTCTAGCTAGGAATCAAAAACAGATTGAAGTGTGCTATGAACGGAGGTTCAGAAATCAAAATCCTGAAAGCGCAAAAAAGCGTTCAATGTCCTTACGTTAAGAATCTTGTCTAAAAGATGCACCAGGCTACTTTTGTATGTGAGGTATAACTCAAGTGTCTGTTAATTTCTAGACTTGATATTATGGCAACCAGATTTGGTTTTTTGGCAACCGGATTCAATTTTCAGGCCATCGCCGCATTTGCTCATGAGCTCCAACGCATGTTGGAAAGTGGGAGGGGGGAGGGGGGGGAACAAGAGAGATTTTAACAACCATAACAAAATACTTTTAAAAAAAGCTTTATAGTTTTGTAAAATATCGGGGGGCCGTGGCCCCCGGTCCCCCTTTGTCGGATGACCTGTTGTTACTAATTCTTTCTATTCCATAACTGCCTTCCAAAGTTATAACATAATTGCAAAAAAATTTCGTTAAAGAATCAGCTTCAGTCGAAGTTGTACATGACCAATTTCTCATAAATACAGCTGCAAAATCCAAATGTTTTTGCCTGATTGCAAAAACTTTGACTAAGAGAAGTTCCCCGGATGGGAGACCTTCAATCTGCAAGAGTTACCAAATAGCCTCATCGGAGCTAAACCTATAGTGAGGCTTTTGAAAAGTTTTCAGTGACGTAACAGGTGGCTTGGCTAGCACCAGTCCATTAAAGAGCATCGTCACGCAACATTCTCTTGTTTTTAAAATACTGAAGCAGACAGAAAGCTCGAGTGTGTATTGCTGCATTATTACATGCCTATGCTGCCACAGCCACATCATGACACAAATTTCAGCTGTAGAAGAAGCATAATCCAATAAACATGAAACTGTGCTTATTCATAAAATGCGACAATGAAGCATTGGTTGAAAGTTCAGCCAATGACGCTGCTCCCAAAAGCGGTAGTTTTAAGCCTTTAAAACCCACCAGTTTTCAAAAAACTTCTGCTGGCAATCATATTGCCGAGATGAAATAACCTCAAAGAAGATAAGAGGAAGAGTTTTTTGTTACTTAAGCTCGGTTTTCGCGTGTTATCAGATAAGTGCCCGAAGCCCAAATACCTCGACATCTGTGGACAAGGAAAAATAAAACCTACGTGAATTTTACAGCAAACGAAAATCCCAGGGACACATTTAAAGCAAAACTGACTTGGTTTTTACTAGACGAAGATACTCTATAGTACCACCTAGAATACTATTATTTTTACATCGTGAAAGAATATTGACTTTTGTGAAATATGAACACGATCGTCACAATGTGAACTTTTGGAACACACTTTGCTCTCGATTTAAATCAGACTTTCTATTTTTGATGCATGTAAAAAAGAATTGTTAGTGCAAGAAAGATAGTATTTTCCATAAATGCTTACATGAAAATACAAAAGCCTTCTCATTTGATTGCATTTGTTTCGAAAACTAGTTACAATGACTCAATAATTAGGACTGCCATGAACTGTCATTTCCCATCAAAATTTTCGCAAATTTAACTTAAAAGATAACTTGTTTTCGCTTAATTCTTACAAAGTGCTAGATCTTCTTGAGGTAAATATCATTTCCTCTTTTTTGCGTTCATTTTATCAAAATTTATTTCAACATAGAAAGTGCTTCTGAATCTGATACCTATTTTATACATGTATAAATCTATACTAAATTTGAGAAAGGTATTCGCTTTACAGACCTACATATATTATAGTTCTGGTGCAACCATCATGTCTTTGTAACAAAGAGGCTCTCTGCACTCCTCATATTCACAAAATTCTTAAGATAGCACTTGTAGCTTAGGGTTCCCTATCTTTTAATGTTTTAGTTCAGTTTCAACACTAATTCTTGTAGGCACAGATAGGCGTTATTTAGAATTACTGCTTAAGATCATCCGTGTGCTATTTTAGGAATTTTTTCATGAGTTTCTCAACATTGTTTTTGTATATATTGACAAGACTTGAGAAAAATATAAACTGTGCTTAATAATCTTATAAACACAGGCAAACAACAACATGTGTGCATTGCTTTGTGAATAGATATGCATTAGGGTAGTTTTTATTGCATATCTTTGATAGAAATATTGTAACAACAATGCAACAAAGCCAATATTTTCAAGAAAAAAGCAACAGCGTTTTGTATTTCAATTTGCACATTGATACTGTTTGTTTGAATATGCTAGATCACCTGGCTACCTGTCAAATGCAATGTTTTGCAAATCAACGTGAAGGTGAGCTTTCATTGGTTAATGGGAGTACTGAAAACGCATGCATAATATATTCTTATTGCATGATCATTCTATAACGCCAATCGAGATCAAGAAGCAAATATTCATGTTAATGTCTAAGTTTATAAAGCATTGACTATATAATATATATTAGTGTGTTGTGGAAATATAAAACTGTGCTGTGAGAGAAGATTGTATTGGTTAGTTGAGATATCTATGTAAAAAAGTTACTTGGTTTAGCAGCTCCAAGTATGATCATAATAATGATGATGATGATTGTGATTGATTGTAATGATTAATCGCAGGTAGTATGTGATAATCGGGATAAGATTTCAAGCTGATCCCATTTTATTTATCGCAGAAAAATTTCGTCATCGAATTTCATACCCTAATCAGATTCGACTCAAGATTCAATTTCAAAGTCTACTAATACAAGTTGGGCAACTAAATGCATTTTAAATTATTTTGATAGTTAACTAGTTTGAGATCAATTAAAAGATTAGCAGAATTCGAGATCAGTGCGTCAACATGACGATATTAGCTAAATTGGTGTGGTTTAGCATCTGTTTGTAGCTATGATAAAAGTAAATTGGCGACTGAGTGTGGCTATCAAGATTACCAAGAACAGTATGCAGAACAAATGCTTACAGTAATTATCATGGAACAAAAAGCGAGAGGTTTTGGAGGCGAAAGATCCTAAGGCAACGTGATACAACACTTGGTTTCAAGAATACCATGAGGATCTAGTGAAATGGAAATACTTGTGAACTGTGAGACCTTTTTAATATTTCCTGAGCGGTAAAATTGCTAGCTGGTCGGTCAAGATCGTGACCTGGTCGGTAAAAGGTCAAATCCCTTTGAGTTTTCACGTGAGTAGGGCGAACTGAAACTCGCGCCGCCCTGAGATTCAATTCAGTTTTCAAACCGATTTGAATTTTCAAGCCTGCTTGAAATTATCATGTGAACACGTTTTTCAAATTGGGACGAGCTGAACTTGTAATATTAAAACTGTACGGTTTCAAAATTTGTGCTAGATTCATGAAGTTTTCCGTTGACATTCTAAAGTGCGCTGGCCATTCCCCAGTTAACATTACACCATCCCATATATATGTCTATCATTTCTCTGTGCATCCAGTGTTATTCCAATATCGTCTCTTCTTTATAAACCTATTCCTGAGTTGCCTGTTCCTTGTTCTACCCTAAATTGCTTGAGAAACCTTCTGTTTCAATGCTGATCCGTGAATTTGGGAAAACGCAGTATTTACAAATTCATTCCAGCCGATTTGAAATATCCATGTGAACGCGAAGGAAATAAGCACACCTGTACTAAACTCAGGCCGGCGTGAGTTTTAAACCTGCCTGAAATTTCTCATGCGAAAGGCCTCTAAATTTACACCGTCGAAGAATTTTCAAAGACAGCATGTTATTTACTTGACATCGACATACAAGGTACCACAGCCTGTGACATCATTTCCCTACATCACACAAAGTATTATAGAAAGCATTATAATGAAAATTCGTTACTCTGAGTATCTAGAATACTACATACAAAATATATCTATTTTTTGCCTTACCTCTTTTGTTTTGCACTTCTGCAAAACATTCCAGTTCGCGGATAAATACAATGCTATATTGGGACAACAGAGCCGCAGAGAACTTTCCGCTTCCTATGAAAACCAGACATTAAATCCTAGGTTGGTTACATGTCCAATATCAGAAAAACCAAACACAAGCACAGAGAAATGCGAAATAACCGAGAAACTATTCAAAAATTAGATGCTATGGCAAAAACATGGTTTATCCGTATAAAATTGAATCATATCCACCGCCTGATATTTTGAGACTGTAATCTAACTTTGTGTAACAAAATAGAGAAAATCAAATCCAATATTGTTTAACTGGCTAACATACAGTCTTCTAATAAATCCAAGAACAAGGGGCTTACATAATATAAAATCAAGCAACAAAAGCCATTTTATTTGCATTCCTGACATCATATTAGCAATCAAATCATGTACAGACTGGTTATGTACTTATTGGTCCTCAAACTGGTTTAAAAATTACACATTTATTCTTAAAACAAACAGTTAAAATTATAAATTCACATTGCCGTGAAAGGTTTGAGATAAAATTAGACAAAAGATTGAAGAAAACGTTTTCGATGCATTTTTCCCAAAAATGTCTTCAAACGCTGATGTTCAAATACGATTCTGAAACATTAGCAGTTGAAGGAAATTCAAATATATGGTATTTATCGAGAAAAGAATGTTTCAGTTTAAAAGATGAAGTGTGAAAGTTAAAGGCAATCAAAAGAAATCATTAAGCATGTGAGTGGAATCACTCTCAATGGCTGGTCAATTGTTTATTGACAGATTGCTCAAGCTCCGTTAGTTTCGGTCGACTGCCTTTAAGGTTTTCCAAAACACTTCCAAGCTCATCTGCCTGAAAAATGTTGCGACAAAAGGCTAGAAAAATTGATTCGATTCCTGCATCAGCAGTTCAGAAAACTCTAATGAATGCAGTTCTAAGGCCCAGTTAAAGAGTCGTATTTTGCTCGTATCGAATCAATGACGACCAGATCGATGAATATCCTATCAAAGCACGTCAGGGAATCTGGCAGGACTTTAGCGTCACACTTCTGTCGCGCGTTTTCACTGCGAGCCAACACCGAAGCTGCGTCTTCGAATAATGGTATGATGCTTGCACTGGAGATGTAACTGCCAGACTAGAAACGGATCAATTTGATTTGATTTGGCTTGATTTGATCCATCAAAAGCGCGCGACGTTCAAAGCCAAGTCGCGCTTTGGTCGCGTTGTACGACTGACAACAAGGATCTTCTGCGTTGCTTTACATTTGGGTAAAGCTTAATTCCAAATTTAGCACATACGTAATAAGTTTGTCGAACTAAATTACGAGACAACATATTTGATTTTATGTTAGTTACGTACGAAGGATCAACTGGCCCTAAGACTATTCAAATTGAACTAAAACTGCCACAACACCATAGAGAGTGTGCATCTATAACTAGTTATGGATTGCAGTCTCGCGAAATAAATCACAGATAAACCATTGTGAACACATCTCCTGGAAAAACTCTTGGATGTAGTTCTATGAAATAGGCTTCAATTACGCAAATAACAGACCAATTACAATAATTAAGTTAATCCATTGGATACCAGTGTTATCTCAAGAAATCTGTTAAGCAGTACACAGCATATTCTTCGTAAAGCTGCACTTTAAAAAACCCTGTTGGACTCTTATCCAGGGAAAGAGCTAATTCTATTTAACGGACATCTGCAGATACTATTAGGCTAAGTAAAGCTTAAAAGCATATTATTTTTCAAAAAGTTGTTTTAAAAAGTTTGTTGACATTGTCACTAACATAAAAATGATATCCCCGTGTATTTGAAACCAAGGTATATTTAATGGCAACTTACGATCTGAGTCTTTTGCTAGACACGACTGTTTCTACATTGTTAAACATATCATTACCTCGTTTAGCATTGAGCTTGCCGTCTGCAACGAGGCCAACTCTTGAGGTCAAATGAAGGTTGATCACGCTTGTGTTGATCTTTTCTTGGCAAAGACTTTCTTGCATCAGTTTCATCTTTTCGCTTTGCAAAATTAGTAGCCCCCTGCTGCTTAATTCTTCAGGATTTGAGCCTCCTTCCAAACTGGACTTAAGACACTGCGTCCTTATCTCAAAGGAGAACGAGTTTAAAAGCTTTAAAAAATTCTTTGCCCATTCAGCATGAACCACAGTTGTGCTTCCACCTTCTTCCCAAAGGCAAATTCCATCAAAGAATTTGATAATGTTTGTCAAGTTCTCCTCGGATGCGAAGTATTCTGATTCTGGTGCATCACTGTTGCTTTTCGTCTTTAAATTTCTGCAATATTTTACAATTTCTGGAAAAAAGGTATTCGCTATTTCATTGAACTCTTTGTAAAGCTCTTCATCTTCTCTAGAATGAGTGTATCTGAAAATGGAGACAATTATTTGAATTAATGGAAAGTTCCAAAATATGATACATTAAATACCCTAGCTGTATCTAGCTTTGGATCTAGTGCGACAAGGAGAATTAGGCTGATACTTTGAGGTGATAACAACTGGATGGAAAATTCCTTGAACATGTTGGATATTCTTAGTCAATTTGAACAAAAGAGTTATCCAGCATCAAAACTGAAAAATTTTCGAGAATTGCGAATCACTTCGAGGTCACAACTTCAACCAAACTCAAAACCAATTCAACCAAACGAGTATAAATACAACAAGATTGTCTTTGCTTTAAAAACAATAAATTGTCATTATATCATTAAGTATCATTAGACACAAAAAGTTTGATGAACCAGGTGAGACGAATCGCAGGGAAGAGCTAGATTAGATAAAGAGCTTCGTACATGAGGATTTCACGCATGATACTATCAGAAATTAAGGTTACATTAAACTGTGTTTTAAGGATATTTTTTTGGATTTAATAGAAAAATATATATTAAAAGGTTTGCAGAGTTTTCAAGCCAAAAAATCAACAGATAGATCGATAATACAATCAAAAGGAACCATAGTGAAAGCTACAAATATGGGTAAGAACAAGTAATGGTCATATCTAAAGAAAACCGAGATTTCAAAACAAAGATAGTTTTTTAGCAAGTAGGACAATGTGAATGCTTTATCTTTTACCTTAACAGTTGACAACAAAAGCAAAAAGATAAAGAATTCGATAAATGTATTTTTATATCGTAAAACCAACTTACTGTGGCGCCAAAATAAATATATGTCAGCAGCATTGCTTGAAAGCTGTTATTAACACACTGTCTTATTTCAAAATCTGTCTTTTTCTGTACACACTGAATAACAAACATTTAATAGCAAGAAAATTCATGGTTCTTAACGTACCTCGCAGCTACTAGAGCCGCATTTTTCCAGCAAATCGTGGCCTTTGAGTACAGTCCTTTTCGAAACAGGTATCCACCGTAATATGTGTAAGGGTAAACATGGCATCCGTCATACTCCAGTTCTGCTATTCCGATTGCTTTCTCGTAAAGTTCTTCAAGAGAAGGGCTTTTACGTGTCGCTTTTATTTCTTCTAAATCTGCTAGATTACAAATTGCCATTGGGTACCTATAATAAAAAATTTTGAAAATATCAATGGATTCAATATCAGTAGGATTTTTGGGAACGTTGGATATAAAACGATAAAATGCACAAGAAACAACTTTCATTACAATAAAACGATATCTCAAAGAGACTGTTTCGATTTTTCCTAAGGCACCTATGCATCCCATCTAATCGCTACCCTCTTCTTTTTAAGAAACTAAAATGTGTTTTCTCTCTGCCAAGCACATCAAAACACAGGATGTGTTTGCTTGCAAAACTTTGCCGGATGATTGATGAAGGAATTATAATTATAATGCTATTACAAATTCTGTAGTGATCAAGAAAAACGTTTTGCAATAGCAGGAGCTTGCTGTCAAGTTTTGTTATATAGGGAGTATTCAAAAAGAGACTAAACTTAAACATTTGAAATAGTTTGTTTTAAGCAGGGCTCGTAAGAGTGGGATTCCACTGTATACATAGTAGCCAGATGTCTGAAAACTGGATTTTCACATGGTATGTCATATTTTGATGACCCCTACATTATCATAAACTTGTGGCAAAGGATTTTTCACAAGCTTCTATTTTACTATGCAAAGAACTGGACAAATGATTAACTCAATTTAAACTATACATTGGATTGGTCAAGCTGGCCTTCTTAAAATACATATGTGCAATTTGTCTATTAAAGCTTATCTGAATGACTTACTTGTCAAGGTGTCCATCATTAAATAGCAGCCAAAGAAGATCCTGTGGCAAAATTCGGTAGAATAAAAGATTCTTGGGTTATCAAAGTTGCATTTAATATTGTAAGATCCACAAAAACTTTGTGGGGTTTATCAATGGTATATATCCGGGTGGGAAATTCATGCAAAAGAATTAAAGAGATGGAAATAACTGAAACAAAGAACACATTAATAAATACATTGGGGGGAAAATGCCCTTACAGTGTTGAAAAACTTCCAAATAAAAATTCAATCATCTATGATATTTTAGACCACATGCTGCAGAGTTAGTCAGTAAATTGACATAAAACTCACCTGTTGCAGTGTGGACAATTTTTCACTGTCAGTTTTTGCATCAATTCCAGGATTCATGGCTGACACAACAGCAGCAACTTCCATAAATCTATCGCATTGCATTCCATTCCCTCCAAGATAAAGCCAATCTTTAGAAAACCCAACAAGTGAATCTTGAGAAATAGGACTACCTCGCTTCACTCCATCTCTTTTTCCATGCCATGTAACTTCAGCAGTTTCTTTGTTGCCAGCCCCAAATGAAATCCATGCATGGTCTTCCGAAAGAACTAGGTGAATGTCATTGTAGCCAATACATTGTGC